>NC_092877.1:31896421-33276421 GCF_028372415.1 Notamacropus eugenii | reverse complement strand
AGTGACTTGTTCAGGGTCACACAGCTAGTAAAGTGTCTGAGGCTGGATTTGAACTGAGGAAGATGAGTCTTCCTAACTCCAGGCCCAGAGCTCTATCCATTGCACCACCTAGCTGCCCCTGGGACCAAGATTCAACCTGTAAGTCATTTAGTCTCTCTGGGCCTCTATTTCCTCTGTTGTAAAATGAAAGAATTAAACTAGCTGACCTCTGAAGTTCCTAGGTGGGAAGGGAATAAGCATTTCTATTATAGTGCCTGTTGTTTGCCAGGCACTTTACAAATGTTCTTTCATCTGATCCTCACAATAATCCTTTGAGATAGGATTATTATCCCATTTTACAGTTGAGGAAACTGAGGCAGACAAAGGTAAAGTGACATGTCCAAGGTCACATAGTTAGCAAGGATCTGAGGTCAGATGTGAACTAACTCTAACTCTAGCCTCCCTGTTCTAGCCACTAGCCACCTAGCTTTAAATCTACAAAGCTGGGGTTTCCTCCATCACCAATTATTAATGCTTTCTCTCTCAAAATGCTTTGTATTTAGCTGTGTATATGTTGTGTGTGCACCTCCTCCCCCCCCCCCCCCCGCCCCCGAATGGACACTCCTTGCAGGCAGGCATTGTGTTACTTTTGTCTTTGCATTTCCTGGGCCTAGCATGCAGTAAGTGTAACCCAAGACCCAAAGACTATAGGTAGGGGACTGTCTTCTCATTGATGGAGACCAGTGCTGTGACCCTGTGTAAGGGCTTGGGGCAGAGTTTGTGCCAGGCTGTCCAGCTTCTTTGAGCTTGGTAAGATCTTCTGGATTCCAGCTGTGAGTGAGAAGATGGTTGATGCCAACTCCTCTTCAGGCTGCTGAAGGGAGAATAAGACTGGGAAGAAGCCGCCATGAATGGAGCTAGTAGTCTTCATCATGCCCTGTACCCAGTTTGTTATCAGGGAATTTCCCCTTAAAAGATCTCTCTCTCTCTCTCTCTCTCTCTCCCTCACTCTTACTAGAAGAACTCCTTCTGTGTTATCTGTTATATATTCTCCTATGTATACTTTCTCTGATTTCTGTTTGGCTATTGATTTGGATAAATTTATTTGCTATTTGCTATTTGCTATGCATGTGTTTATTGTGAAACTGAAATTTGATGAGAAAGGAGTCAAGCCTTGGATATAGAGCTTGGGGTTCTCCTTCCCTCATTAATGAACAGCAAACAGAAGTTTAGCTTGAATCTGAAAACCACATTGCCTTGACTATTAATATTAACAGAAGTAGACAGATAGAATTTCAGCCCAGTACCTCCTCTGTTCTTCATCTACCAGCAGACATGTAAATCTGTCTTGGAGAAGGATGGCGGGGAAAAGAGGCTAGAGATGTCTATTCTGCCTCCATTCAAACCATGCTACATGTGGGGGACAACCTTGCTACATAAGCATCTATCTAACAAATATTTGTTGAATGAAATTAGTTGATGCTAAATATAAAATATAGTAAGTGTTATGTGAGGTCAAGGAAAGAAAGATTATTACCCTCCCCTTCAGGAGTAGGGTAAAGATCAGGAACAGCTTCATAGAGGAAAAAAGAAAAAGAGAGCTTTAAATATCCCATTAGTGGGCATTAGAAGCCACAGGTTCACAGGTTTCACTCTCAAGAAACTTAGACTCTAACAAGAATAGATGATAGACAGACAGACAGACAGACAGACAGACAGACAGACAGACAGACAGATAGATAGATAGATAGATAGATAGATAGATAGATAGATAGACAGACAGACAGACAGACAGACAGATAGATAGATGGATAGATAGATAGATAGACAGACAGACAGATGATTAGATAGATAGATAGATAGATAGATAGATAGATAGATAGATAGATAGACAGATATAAAAATCTGATAAATAGATATTCTTAAAAGTGTAGTAAGTAGAGTAGTAGTAGTAAGTAAAGCCTGTTTTGAGGTAGGGGCTGAGCTACATGATTTTCAGCACCTTTCAGCACCAGGAATGGGTTTCATAATGGAAATCTTGCAGCAGAGGAATGACCTAGAAATGGGGTTCCCCTCCCACATAATGTAAGAAGTCCTTCAGGGCAGGAATTGTCTGGATTTTTGTCTCTGTGTCCCCAGCCTGTAGCACTGTGATTTCTACATAGTCAGGGGTCACAGTGGACCTAGAATCAGGAAGACCTGAGTTCAGACCCCTCCTGGTTGTCTGACCCCCAACAAGTCATTCAATATTTGCCTCAGATTCCTTATCTGTAAAATAGGGATACTAATAGCACCTGCCTCCCAGGGTTGTTTTGGGGGGAAATTAAAATACAGCTATAAAGTGTATTATATAAATACAAGTTATAATTTTTGATGGTGATGGTGTTTGAATCCATAACAAATCCTGCGATCCCTACAGAAATGAGCGTGAGGAAGAATAAGATAAGAGAACCTGCATTCTCCCTCACGCTCATTTCTGTAGGGATGGCAGGAAAGTTTCTTACCTCTCTGTGCCTTTGTTTTCTCATCTGTAGAATTAGGGGGTTGGATAGGCTGCCCCCTACCTTCAGTGCCAGCTCAAAATCTATAATCCTTTCGAGAGAAGAAGCAGACCTGAAGTCATAAGCCTTCTTCCTCCAAAACCTCTACGATATTTTTGTAGTAGAAAAGCGATTTTAGCAAAATCCAAAGGAGCTCTCCTGTTACTTCAGCACTGGCGGCAGAGGGGATTAGTGAGCAGCCAGGGCCCAGTGGAGGCTTCGGGAAAATGCCAATGTCTAAGTCTCCTGTCCTCTCCTGCCCTGAGCACAGCTGCCCTGAAGGTAGGCCCACCTTCTCAGCCTGATGACAGGGGGCTGCTCAGAATATTCCATGGAACAAAAAGATTCATTGTGAGATGACATTTTAATTACAACTTGACTGACCCACATACCTTGGCAAATCCTTCCTTCCTCACCGCCCTCGAACCTTTGGCTGTTTTCCAAGTCTTTATATCTTAGCTTGGCGGTTATTAATTACTAGGGCTTTCATTCTAATCAAATTCTCCCCTTTCCTCCCAAATCCTACCACCCCCGCAGGAATGAGCCTGGGGGAGAATAAGCTCAGGGCCTTTTCCAAGGCAACCAGAACACTTCAGTTTGGAAGAAATAATACAGTCCATCTCCCTATCTCTAGGCAGGACTGCAAGTCATTTATTAATATTGCTTTTGCTTTATAATTTGTCCTGAGGCACTTCTCCAACCCAGCCTATTGACAACCACAGCAATGAAAACCGAAAAATAAAATACTGATCATAAACATGCCTCGTCCAGCAAAACAAATTCTTACATCGGCCATGCCTTAAAACAGAAGTCTCTCTCTGTCTGCAATGTACATTTGTCACCTCCCTGGCAGGAGATTCCTCTTCAGTCTTCTGTAATAGTGGCTAATCATGGAATGGATCAGAGTTCTGAAGTCTTTCAAGGTAGCTTTTGCTATAAGGTTGTTCTCCCATTCTGCACACTTCACCTTTCATTGGTTCTTATTAGTTTCCCATTCATCTCTTATGGTCTTCTTGTCTCAAATTACTCCCTACTCCAATCCATCCACCATTCAGCCACCAAAATGATTCTCCTTAAGCATAGGTCTGACCATGCCACCTCTCCCTGCCCCAGTAAATTCCAGCATCTCCCTATTCCTTCCAGGAACAAATAGAAAAACCCATTTGGCATTCAAAATCCTTTGTAATCCAGTGCCTTCCTCCCTCTCCATTCTTCTTACACCTTACTCCCCAACATGTATTCTTCAGTCCCTTGACACTGGCCTCTCAGTAGTTCTTCAAACAAGACACTCCATATCTCAGCTCTGGGCATTTTCTCTGGCTGTGCCCAATGCCTGGGATGCTCTCATCCTCAGCTCCACAGATTGGCTTCCCCATCTTCCATTAAATCCGACGTTCTGCAGAAAGCTCTTCCCTTAGTTCTAGTACCTTTCTTTTTTTAATTACTTCCTGTTTATGCTGTATTTAGTTTGCTTATACATATTTGTTTGCTTGTTATCTCTCCCATTAGATGGTGAGTCTAACTATCCTTTGCCTCTTTTTGTATCCCTAGCACTTGGCACATAGTAAGCACTTATAAATGTTTATTGACTGAATGGTACAGTAATATTCCATTACATCCATAGGCCATGATTTGTTTAGACATTGCCCAAGGAGTATCCTCTCAATTTCTAATTTTTGAAAACCATTTATTATCAGTGGGGATGAGGAGAGGTAGGTAAGCTGTAATGTAACTGTGAGGTAGCAGAGAATGTCTCCGGGTAGGGAAGCTTTGGGTCCAGGTGATGGATTGCTAGTGATTCATGAGTAAGTCTTGAGTTGTGGGAGTTGGGGAGGATGGGTCATGGTAAGGAGGAAGTGGCATATCCAACTGGTACACTGAGGTTATTATACATGGACTTGGGACCCAGTGCTCACCTCCAAACCCACCCATGCTCCTGGCACACAGTGACATCAGTATTTGGGGAGCAATGAGGAAATTACCCTACTAGATGCTATATCTAGTTTTTCTGTGTGATTATACATCCCTATATGGGCATCACCTCCCTCTAAATGAGTACCTGAAAAGGTCAGCCTAAAAAGGCCAAGGTCTCCCATTGCATCCTGGGCCATCTCCAGTCATCCTGATGCATTGATCAATATCAGGTCACTGGATCCAGATGGCTCAGGAGGAGAAGTGAGGCTGGTGACCTTGCACAGCACTCCCTCCCTCAAAACCAAGTCAAGTGCAAGTCATGTCATCATTTCTCTGATGTCATGGTCTTCTTCAAAAATGAAGGACGAACACAGACAAATGACCAAGTTTAGCCCCGGAGAAGAGTTGAGAAAAAGTACTTCTCTCTGCTCTTAGCAGGTGGGGGTCTACTGGTGTACAATAATGTATATACTGTCAGATACAATGTGTTGGTTGGTTTTGCTGAATGGCTTTTTTCTTCTCTCTTTGAATCTTTGTTTCAAGAGATGGTCACAAAGGAGGGAGGAAGGGAGGATATGTTTAGAAATGAAGGTGATAGGAGAACAGAAGTCAAACAAAAAACAAAAAAACTTAAAGCAAGATATTAAAAATAGGACAGTAGCGTGCACCGCACAGTGCCAGCACAAGAAAAGAGAGAGCCTAGGGATGGGAGAGGGAGGGACCAGGGCCGGGAGAACGATTGAGATCGCTGGGACTAAGTTCAGTAACACCAAGAAAGCTTTCAACAGGAAGGTTATCAAGCAAAAGAGGTAGCTGTCAAGGTCCTCAAACTTTTCACTACCAGGATCCTTCAACCTCTGGCACAGATATACCAGAGTAGTTAGGAAAAACCTCTGGAAGTATCACCAAAGATGCAGCCACGGGTAACTCTTGGGCAGAGACGTCACTGTTCTTTGCTTCGACATATTCAGTACCTAAAACCCCTGGTGCTGACAGTATAGACCACTGAATGCTGTTCCTCTGGGACACCCACCCACCACACCAGGAAACTAATTAGAGACACAAGGGGAAGCCCTTCCAGGTGATCAGACTCCCAAGAGCTGGATACATAGACACACAGATAAGTAGGTAGGTAGATAGTCAGATTGATAGAGATGATAGATAGATAGATAGATAGATAGATAGATAGATAGATAGATAGATAGATAGATAGATAGATAAAGACATTGATTAAATGCTCACTATGTGCCAGACACCAGCTGTCCTCAATGAGCTACCATTCTGCTGGGGAGATAAAATCTAATGGATTGCTGGGAATCTTTCCATTGTAGCTGCTGAGCTGATTGTGTGTTGGAAGGAGAGAGACTAAGAGAGCCAGGTGAGACTTTGATGGCAGAGTTCTGCATCTCTGTTGGTCTGATATTCCTGGGGAAGAGGCAAGAATAATTTTATTATACTATTTTTATAGCTGACGAAACTAAGGGTAAGAGGTGCTTGTGGTCACATGAGCAGTTAGTAACAGGGCCAGAGCTAGAAGCCATTGTTTTGGACTGTGACAGCATAAAATGCAAAACATCTAGGATTTGGAGAGAGAGGACCTGGTTACATACCTTGTCTCTGTTACTATGTGTATGATCCCGAGCAAGTGACTTAACCTTTCTGTTCCCTAGTTTCCTCATTTGTAAAAAAAGGTAGGTGGGCAAGATGATCACTAAGGCTCCTTCCAGCTCTGTAGCTGTGATTAGGTGACTCCCAATCCAGTGGTCTTTCCATTTGAATGGTAGGTGTAAAGTTCCCTTCACAGTCATTAGGTCAGATTGAGTTTTGGAGGTGACTGCCTTGAAATTACAAGGGCTATGCTGTATTCAAAAGACAACCAGGAAGCTAGTGCTGCTTGCTTTCCTAGAGTTCCGAACTCTCTCTGAGTACCTGAGAAGGTCTTAGCCTAAAAGGGCCAGGGTCTCCCACTGCCTCCTGGGCCATCTCCAGTCATCCTGATGAATATCTGGTCAGTGGATTCAGAAGACTCTGGAGGAGAAAGTGAGGCTGGTGACTTTGCACAGCCCTCCCTCCCTCAAATCAAAGTCAACTGCAAGTCATGTCATCATTTCGCTGATGTCATGGTCCTCTTTGAAAATGAAGGACAAGCACAACAACCTGGGTAGCTTTCCTTGCATATTTGTGATTGTGTTGCGCCACATTGGGTGTGTCCCCAGGAAGGTCTTATGGTCTTTCCACTGTGCTTTGAGCTGTCCAAGATCTGGGACACAAAGTACTAAACACCAAAGGGTTGGATGGTGTTACCTTTTATAAGGTCAGCAACAGCTGCATCCTTTCCTAAACCTTTTGCTGTCCCTATTTCAAAGGACCCTGAAATGAGCTCCCTTGCTTAGAGAGTGTTTTTGGGCAAAGGACAGAATCTCATGGTACATGGTAGGATGGGTGACACCTTTGAACTTCCCAGATTGCTCCTTTCATGCCTAACCAACATCTCCAAGAGCTTTGGGCTGGGAGAGACAGGGAAAATTAAACATTACTGTAGGTTAGAAAAGGGCAAGGGCCCACATTTTCAGTTGAAATGATTTCTCATTATAGTGCCTTGCTTGGATCTCTTCTGAAGTGTCCTTGGTGTACTGGGGATTGTGAGCTGAGGCCCTCTCCCCCTCCCTTCTGGTCCCACCCCAGCCCCAGCTGCTTCTATTGTCTGGCAGAAAGATCCATGTATTAATTGGAGGCCAGTGGTAGCCTTGGAATGCTGTTATTAGGCTCAGATGTTGCCTGTAACAAAATCCAACAACTTTTGGCCTGGGATTGGAGCCAATGACTCCTCATCTTTGGAGGACTACTGTGCCTCCCCTTGTGAGGGGCTTTGCTTCCCCCACCATATTCTTTCCATGGGTGTGTTGCCCGTTCCTTCTTCCAAATGCTAGGGAGAAATGGGGAGTTTTTCAGCAAGTGTGACCATTTAGCTTCTTTCCATTCCTAAGGAGCCAGTTCATTTTTCTGCACAGAGAATTGAAGCTGTAATGAATTCTCTAAGATGAAAATAAAAAGAAAATTAGTTGTCCTTTGCACTCATCCTTCCCTGTAAACCTCTCCCTCCTCTCAGCTTCCTTATTGCTGATGGCTAATGGCATTATCAACCTAAATACCTAATTTGAAAGAAAGAAAGGAAGGAAGGAAGGAAGGAAGGAAGGAAGGAAGGAAGGAAGGAAGGAAGGAAGGAAGGAAGGAAAGAAGGAAGGAAGGAAGGAAGAAAGAGAAAGGAAGGAAGAAAGAAAAAAGGAAGGAAGGAAGAGAAAGGAAGGAAGGAAGAAAGAAGGAAGGAAAAAAGAGAAAGAAAGAGAAAGGAAGAAAAGTGGAGAAAAAGAAAAAAGAGAAAAATGAAAGAAGGAAAAAGGAAGGAAGAAAGAGAAAAAGGAAGGAAGGGAGTTCCTACTATAAGTCTCAGAGACTTGAAAATGTACAATGAACTAAAGCATTTTCTTTGCTTTTTAAAAAAACTACTGTATTGATTTTTTTTGGTTTTTGCACCTGCAATTTCCAAATATACATACCAACATGCCCAATTCCAGCAAGTCTTCCCTTGTACCAAATAAAAGCAGTTCAGCACCTGAAACATACAAGTAAACAGAGTATGTAACATTCCACATCCATAGTCCCCCCACCTCTCTAATGAAAGAAGAAAGTTTCCTCTTCTCATAAATTTTGTTATTTTTTAAATTGAAGTCTACCTCATTAAATATTATGGGTTTATTATAAATTTTATCTTATGTTTGTTTTGTTCATGTTTATTAAATGTATAATTTTTTAAGTGACAAAGCACTCTTTCCCTCATCCCCACATTCAGTCAGTTAAAGCACTTAACACAGTACCTGGCACATAGTAAAGCTATATAAATGTTAGCTTTTACTAATTACAAAATTCTATAGATTCTATCTCTATATCAGTTCTCACTTCTCTCTCCTCTCCACTGACAGCAATCTTGGAGTTGGAAAAAGATTCCAGAGACACCAACTGAGCCTAAACATGAGTAAGAAACTCTCCAGAATAGCCAACATGGGGTCATCCAGCCTCACTTTACCTGAGCACCACTGCTCTGGTTCAGGACCTTTCAGCTAGACTCATAGATGCCTCCTAATTAGCTCCTGTTTCTCCAATCCCAGTTTCACACAGTTGTCAAGTCTTGTAGAACACAGGTCTGATGACTCCCTGTGACTCCTTTGCTCAAGAAACTGCACAGATTTCTTATTGTCTAGAGAATAAAACGCAGCCTCCTCTGTTTGGCATTCAAAGCTGTTCACAGACTGACTTCAATTTCCCTTTTCAGATTGCTTTAAAAAACTAATTAATTAACTTAATTAATTTTGGGGTTCTATTTGAAGTTCTGAACTGTCTCCCTCCTTCCCACATTAGAGAAGACACAATTTGACATAGATTGATAGATATGCATATGCACACACATATATATTATGCACACATATACCTATATACACATACGTGTGTGTGTATGTGTGTGTGACCTTACTAAGTATACTTCTACTCATCAGGTTTTTTCTCTGGATGTAGATAGCGTCTTCCTTTGTAGTTGATTCGAGTATTTATAATACTCAGAATAACTTAGTCATTTATAGTTATTCTTCAAACAATACTGCTGCTACAATATACAATGTTCTCTAGGTTCTGCTCATTTCACTTTTTATTATTCCACACAAGTCTTTCCATTTTTAAAAATCAACCTGCTCATAATTTCTTACAGACGTATTCCATCCCAATCATATACCACAATCTTCTATTGATGGGCATCCCCTTAATTTCCAGTTCTTTGCCACTACAAAAAGAGCTGCTATAAATATTTTAGAACATATAAGTTCTTTTCCTTTTTCCCTGATCACCTTGGAAAACAAACCTAATACTGGCATTGCTAGGTTGAAGGGTACACACAGCTTTATAACATTTGGGGCCTAATTCTAGATTGCCCTCCAGAATTGTTGGGTTAGTTCACAGTTCCACCAACAGTGTATTCGTATCCCAATTTTCCTACATCCCCTCCCAACATCTGTCATTTTCCCTTTCTGTCATTTTTAGCCAATCCGAGAGGTGTGTTCAATTTTCATTTCTCTAATCAATAATAATTTGGAGCATTTTTTCATATGACTATATATCACTTTTATCCTTCATCCTAAAACTGCCTATTCATATCCTTTGACCATTTATCAGTTAGGCAATGATGCATATTCTTAAGAATTTGACCATGTTCTCCATGTATTTGAGATAGGAAGCCTTTATCCAAGAGGCTGTCTATTCACTCCCTCTCCAATTTTCTGCTTTCCTTGTAATATTGGCTACATTGGTTTTATTTGTACAAAAAAAATTTATGTAATGTAATCAGTCTATCCAATCTATATCTCACAATGCTATCTCCTGTTTATTCATAAATTCTTCTCCTATCCATAAGTCTGATAGGTAACATGTTCAATGTTCTTCTGATTCTCCTTTATATATAGGTCATATGTCTATTTTGGCCTTATCCTGGTAAATGGTGTAAGATTTTGGTCTATACCCAATTTCCGCCAGATTGCTTTCCAGTTTTTGCCAAATAATGAATTCTTATCCAAAAGCTTAAATCTTTATATTTATCAAACACAAAGTTACTATAATCATCTACTACTGTGTTTAGTATGTCTACTCTGTTCACTGATCTATCTTTCTATTTCTTAGCCAGTACTAGATAGCTTCAATAATTACTAGCTTATAAAACTATAAAACAGTTTAAGATCTGGTCCTGCTAAACCTCCTTCCTTTACATTTTTTTCATTAATTCCTTTGATATTCATGATATTTTGTTCTTCCAAATGAATTTTGTTATTATTTTTCTAGTTCAATATTTTTTAGCAATTTAATTGGGTTGACATTGAATAAGTCAACTAGCTTAGGTAGAGATGTCATTTTTACTATATTAGTTCTTTTTGCCCATGAACAATTCACATTTCTCCAATTATTTAAACCTGACTTTATTTGTATGAAAAGTATTTTACAATTATATTAGTATAGTTCTTGGGTTTGTCTTGATAGATATACTCCCAGGTGTTTTATGCTGTTTATGGCTATTTTAAATGGAATATCTCTTAGTATCTCTTCTTGCAGGTTTTTGTTGGTGATATATAGAAATACTGATGATTTGTATGGGTTTATTTTATATCCTCCTACTTTGCTAAAATTGTTTCAACCAATATTTTAGTTGAATTTCAAAGATGTTTCTTCATTTCCTATTTTTATTCCTCTAATTTCTTTTTGTTTTTGTCTTATTGCGACAGCTAGCATTTCCAATACAATATTGAATGACTGGTGATAAGGGGCATCCTTGTTTCACTCAGGATCCTACTGGCTTCTAGCTTATCTGCATTACAAATAATGTTTGCTTATGGTTTTAGATAGAGGGCTTTTTTTTTTTTTATCATTTTAAGGAAAATTTCATTTATACCTATGCTTTCAAGTGTTTTTAGTAGGAATGAGTATTGTATTTTTTCAAAAACTTTTTCTGCAGCTATTGATATAATATATGATTTTTCTTACTTTTGTCATTGATATAATCAATTGTGATAATAGTTTCCTTAATGTTAAATCATCCCTTGATTCCTGCCATAAATCCCACTTGTTCACAATGTATAATCTTTGTGATGCATTGTTGCAATCTCCTAGCTAGTATTTTATTTAGGATCTTTGCATCCATATTCATTAGTGAAATTGGTCTATAAATTTTTTTCTCTGTTTTTGCTCTTCCCAATTTAGGTATTAGCACCACATTTGTTTCACAAAAGGAATTTGGTAGGATTCCTTCTTTGCCTATTATTCCAAATAAATTATTTAATGTTGGAATTAATTGATCTTTAAATGTTTGATAGAATTTACTTGCAAATCCTTCTGGTTCTGCGGGGTTATTTTTTTAGGAAATTTATTTATGACTTGTTCAATTTCTTTTTCTAAAATTGCTTTATTTAAATATTCAGTTTCTTCTTTTTATATTTTTATAAGTATTCTTCCATTTTACGTAAATTGTTAAATGTATTGGCATTTTATTGGGCAAAATCATTCCTAACAATTGCTTTGATTTCATCTTTATTAGTGGTATAATCACCCTTTTTATTTTTGATACTAGTGATTTGATTTTCTTCCCTCTTTTTAAAGAATCATATTAAACAATGATTTATCTGTTTTATTGATTTTTTTCATAAACCCAATTCCTAGTTTTATTCATTAATTCAATAGTTTTCTTACATTCAACTTTATTAATTTCACCTTTAATTTTTAGGATTTCCAATTTGGTTTTTAATTGGGGATTTTAATTTGTTCTTTTTCTAGTTTTTTTAATTGCAATTCATTGGTCTGTTCTTCCTCTATTTTATTGATATAAGCATTTAAAGATATAAATTTTCCTCTGGTTACTGCTTTTGCTTTGGGTTTTGGTACGTTGTCTCATTATCATCATTCTCTTTAATAAAATTCTTTACTGTTCCTATGACTTATTCTTTAACTCACTCATTCTTTAAGATTGTTACTTAGTCTTCAATTAATTTTTAATCTGTGTCTCCCTTGTTAAATGTCCCTTGTTAAATGTAATTTTTATTGCATTGTGATCTGAAAAGGATGCATATAATATTTTTACTTTTCTGCATTTAACCATAAAGTTTTTATGTCCTACTATGTGGTTAATTTTTGTAAAGGTACCAATAGCATTGAGGAAAAGGCATATTCCTTTCTATTCCCATTCATCCATGGCACCTTTTATCACAATGTAGTTTCCTTGTTTATCTCTTTTAATTAAATCTATTTTAGTTTTAACTCTGTCTTTGATCATGATTGCTATCCCTGATTTTTTTTTGTTTTTGCGTCAGATGAAGCATAATAAATTCTACTGCAACCCCTCTTTTTTTACTCTATGTGTATCTTTCTTTTTAAAATGTGTTTCTTGTAAACAACATATTGTCACATTCTGTTTTTTAATCCATTCTGCTGTCTATTTCCATTTTATGGGAGTGTTCCTCTCATTCACATTCAAAGTTATAATTACTAGTTGTGTATTTCCCTCCATCCTATTTTTTTCTCATTGCTTATCCCTCTCTCACTCTCTTTTTACCTTATGCCTCCTCAGACATCTAATTTACTTCTGACCACTACCTCCCTAATCTGCACCCCTTCTAAGAATCCCTTCCTTATCTTCGCCCTTTGCCCTCCTATTCCTTTATCTACCTACCCTTCTAAAAGTCTCTTCTTTAACCTATCCCTTCACCCTCCTATTTCTTTGTAAGTTAAACAGATTTTTATACCCTTCTAGGTGTATTTTATTCCCTCTTTAACCCAGTTCTGATGAGTATAAGGTTCTAGCACTACCAGCCTTCCCCTCTCCTGTCCTTCACTATAACAGTTCTTCCATTCATGCCTTGTTTGTGTCAGCTAATTGCTCCATTTTGCTTCTACCTACCCAATTTTACTTTTTAGGACCATCCCATCATACTCTACTCAACCTCAAGCCCTCTAGCTATGTGTGCTCTTTCAAATGATAACATTCTTAAGAGTTACAGATAATGCTTTCCCATATAAACAGTAAATTATTAGATCCCTTGTAATTTCATGTTTACCTTCTTATCTTTCTCCTGATTCTTTTAGGTCACATTTTCTATTCAGTTCTGGTCTTTTCCTCACAAATACCTAAAAGTCATTTAATTAATTAAATATTCTTTTTCTCCCCATTCAGGATTATTCTTAGTTTTGCTGGCTAAGTTATCCCTGGTTGCAAACCCAGCTCCTTTGCTCTTTGGAATTTCATTTTCCATGCCCCCCCAGTTTTTTAATGTAGAAGATAATGTGTTATCCTGAATGTAGCCTCAGAGTATTTAAATAATTTCTTTCTAATTGCTTGTTGTATTTTCTCCTTGACCTGGAAGCTTTGAACCTTAGCTATAATGTTCCTGTGAGTTTCCATCTTGGGATCTCTCTTAGGTGGCAATCCATAGATTTTTTTCAATTTCTGTTTTAACTTCTAAAATTTTGGGGCAATTTTCCTTAATGATTTCTTGAAATACAATGTCTAGACTTTTTCTTCCTTGCAGTACTTTTATTTTTTTGCCTAATTTTTCTTCAGCCTCCTTTATTTGATTTTTAAAATCCTTTTTAAAGTTCTTCCAAAAACTCTTTTGGGGCTGGTGACCATTTTACATTTTTCTTTGAAGTAAAAGTAGCTATTTTAACTTCACTGTCTTCTTTTGGATTTGAACCTAGATATTCTCTATCACCATAGCAGCTATCTATAATTGGAATCTTTCTTTTTAGCTTTCTCATTTTTTAATGGCTTATTTCTAAGCTGTTAATTTTGTGTTCGATTTCAGCTCTAATCTTGAGGGGGTGAGGGATAATATACCAAACCTCAGGTTTTTTCTGCTTTTGTTTTCTGAGCTCTATCTGGGGGGCCTGACCTCAGGTAATCCTTTCTGCCCCTTAACCATGACCAGGGCCCCCAGCAATGCTGTTACTCCAAACACTCTTACTCCCTGAGGTCCCTCCCATGGCTGCAAGCTTCAGCTCACATTTTTGCCCTGGGACCAAAATTAGGGACTCACCTCCCCTACAAGTGACCACAGCCAACAGGGCCACCACCCCTGTGCTAGTACACTCATTAGCATGTACTTGCTCCTTCTCACCCACAGTCACAGCCTGATACCTCATCTGGTCAGCATACTGGGGCCCAGAGACCAGTAGAAGCAGAGGGCCCTGCAATCTTCCCCTGATCAGCTATCTAACCCTGACACTGTCTGTGGGGCAAAAATTACTGAAGCTGAGGTTGCTGCAAACACAGTTGCCCCCAGGGCTTGTTGGAAACTTATGCACTGTCCATAGAGTTGTGAACTGGTTTAACCATTCTGGAGAACAATTGGGAACTATGCCCAAGGGGTTATAAAACTTGGACCCAGAAATAACTGTTAATAGTTCTATATTCCAAAGAGTTCAAAGAAGTAGCAAAAGGACCTATATGTACAAAAATGTTTATAGCTGTTCTTTTTATGATGGCAAAGACTTGGAAATTGAGGGGATGCCCACAATTCAGGAGTGGCTGAACAAGTTGTGGTATAGTATAGTGATGGGATACTATTGTGCTATAAGTAATGATGAGCAGTCTAGGGCTGTATCCCAAAGAGATTATAAAAATGGGAAAAGGACCCACATGTACAAAAATATTGTTCTTTTTGTGGTGGCCAAAAACTGGAAATTGAGGGCATGCCTATCAGTTGGGGAATGGCTAAATAAATGTGGTTTATGAATGTAATGGAATACTATTGTGCTATGAGACATGATGAACAGGTGGACTTCAGAAAATCCTGGAGATACTTCTATGAATTGATGCTGAGTGAAGTGAGGAAAACCAGGAGAACATTGTTCACAGAAACAGCCACAGTGTGTGATGACTGAATTTGATAAACTTAGCCCTTCCCACCAATGCAAGGACCTAAAACAGTTCCAAAGGACACATGATGGAAAATGCCATCCACATCCAGAGAAAGGACTATGGAGTTGGAATGCAGAGAGAAGCAGACTCATTTTTTTGTTTTATTTTGTTTTTTTTCTTTCTTATGGTTCCCCCACTTCATTATAATTCTTGTATGCAACATGACTAATGTGAAAATGTATTTGATAGGAACGTATGAATAGAGCCCCAAAACAAAAACAAACCAAAAAAGAAATGATGAGCAGGAGGGTTTCAGAAAAACCTGATAGACTTACATGAATTGACGCAAAGTGAAATGAGCAGAAGCAGGAGAAGAAAGTAACAATATTGTAAGATGACCAATTACGAATGAACTAACTATTCTAAGCAATACAATGCTATCTACTTCCAAAGAAAGAACTGATGGTGTCTGCATTTGCAGATTGACTCATGACAGTTTTTTTTTTAACTTTATTATTTTTGGTCTGTGTTTTCTTTTGCAACATGGCTAATATGGAAATGTTTCGTATGACTAAACATGTATAATCTATATCAAACTGCTTGCCTTCTCAAGGAGGAGAGAGAGAATTTGGAACTCATTTTTTAAATGAATGTTAAAACATTTTTGTTTGAATGAAATCGAGGTAAAAATAAACAACGTATATACCACAAAGGATGATTATTATCTGTGAAGCTGTGATTATTTTCTGTTGAAAAGAGGAGATACGGACAAGAGGAAGGCTAATTAGGAGCTATCAGAATAATCCACAGGAGAAGTGATGAGATTCCAAACTATGGTAGTAGTAGTTATATGAATAAGAGATGGATTGAAGAGATACCATAGAAATAGAATTGATGAAGTACAAAAGAATTTGTGGCTTATATAACATCATTAAAAATAATTCTATGACCTTTCCTTAGAGAGGGGAGGAATTGTGGATTCAGAATGTTTGATATTTTAAAATGGTCACTATAGCTCTTGGATTTGCTTAAATTCTTGTTGTCATTACAAGGGAAGGTTCCCTGGTGAGGGGGATAGGGTGACATGGAAATAACAAAGATGAAAAAACAAGAAGCGTGAATAAAACTTTAAAGAAATAGTTCTGTGCTGCCAGGGCTGTAGATGAGAGACAGCACATAGTTCTAGATATAGGATTTCCTCTTTCCTTCTTTGGGGGACTCTGGGGTATATGCCAGTTTCTCAAGTGAGGGTAAGTAAGGCATCAGACTGAGCTCTGATGTAATCCTGGGAGGCTGCAGTTCCACCAGAATTATTTTTTTTTTCCTCTTCAGGGACATGAAAATCAAGATTTTCCATTCTCTTTCCATCCTTCCTTCCACAGAGACTTGATAAAAGGTGGACCCAAGCCCCATGAGCCAGGGGGCTTGTTATTGCTTATTACTTATTAACCATATTGCTGCAGACTTGCTTCCATGGTGATGGAAAAGGGACCAGTCATTTTAAGCAGATAATCCTGAGTGAGAGAGAAAAATATCATTTCTGACTAGGCCTGCTGAGACCCAGGAGAAAAATGTAGAGGCAGTTATGGCCTTGCATTTCCATGATAAAGATTTGGTGGGATAGGAGGAAGGAGAATGAAAGATTTTTCCAAAGGAAAGGCATCCCAAACCATCCTTGGAAGCAGGCTCTTGGGATCTGTGGCCATGGCATGCTTACCTTTACCCCAAGATCTGAGTGGCCATTGTCTTCTTTACAGTCACAGGAAAATGGAACAATAAAGGCAGATGGAAGGATGGATGGATGGATGGATGGATGGATGGATGGATGGATGGCTGACCAGTCTAGTTACAACCACTGCCCCAAACTACCCATTCTCTCTTCAAATCTCATATGAGACTTGCTAAAGTCTCATATGCCCAAGAGATCAGAGTTTCCCAGGGTCCCATTATAAAACTAAGCTTCCCAGTTGGTTTATGGGATTTGAAGTCATAAAACTTGAATTCAGATTCTGACTCTGCTGCTCGCTACTGAAGTGGGCTAGAATAAGTCACTTTCCCTCTTCAACAACTAGGCTTCCTCCTCTGCAGAACAAGGAGATTTGACTCACTGCTCTTTTACTTCCCCTCCAGTTATAAAGGCTAAGATCTCAAGAATCGTCCCTGTAGGGTGGGGCCAGGGCAGGTCTCCATGAGCTCCAGAGAGTGTAAGCATTTACTTGTAACCCTACTATATCTCCAGTTAAGCTGGGATGACTAGAAAGGGGCAGGGAACGACAAGGCAGACAGGATGTATCATTCACTCCAAATAGAAGTTATAGTTTGCAGTGAAATCAAATAACCTTATATGGCTCTGAAGGGAATTTGGATACAAATAGGTCATCAAGTAATGGCAAAAATATGCGGCCAGCTTGAGATCCCTGGAGGGAGGTTGTTCATGTCTCAGGGCTGAGGCAAGTTCCCCGGGGCTGCTCGATGACTCCCCTCTAGTGGCTCAGAATGGGGGGGAGGGCAGGGAGAGAAATGAATGACAGGGCAAAGCTCTCCTACCTCTTAGAACAGCTCTCAGTCCTGGCACCACTTGCCTGGCATCTTCCTTTGTTGGAGCATCAGGAAGTGGCTAGGGAGATTGCCTGAGACACTTTCTGGTGACTAAGTGGTACATCTAAGCCGGAAACAGACCGAGAAAAGCTTAGGAGCAACTATAAATAGCCAAGTGTTCTGAAAATCCAATGATCACACGTTGAGAGAAACCGTGTAAACACAGAAAGAGGCTCAAACGGAAACCAGACCTGCTCCCAGGAAAAGTGGCTTTTGTGTTTTCAAAAGAAAAAGCAAAGCCCAATCCAAGCAGGAGAACTGAGTCGTAACTAGCCTGAGGTGATCTGGGCTTTGTCTCAGAGCAGTAACTTGGGGTGGGGAGCATGCTTTCTGACTAAGGTGATAGCTAACTCCGGTGTTTTGAATTATCCTTACCACCACTATACCCTTCTTCCTTTCCCCATCTCCCTCCCTCCCCAAACCAAATTTGTAAAATAATTCCTAGTTATAGACCTGCTAGAAAAAATTTCTTCTTCACTTCTAGGGGTGAAAATCATCCAAGTTTGCCATCCCCTCACCCCAACCTTGAATCTATTTACCATTCCCTAAACCTCTCTGTCACCCTCCTCTATCTCTGTACGTTCACATAAGGCTGTTCTTCTGGTCCTGGTAAGATACTTCCCCCGCCTCCCCATGTCCACATCTCAGAAGCTTCCATTTCCTTTGGGACTCATCTCCATGAAGTCTTCACTGCTGAGGGAAATTCATGAAGCCCCCAGGAATCCTCCCAGGAATTAGGATTCTCTCTCTCTCTCTCTCTCTCTCTCTCTCTCTCTCTCTCTCTCCCTCCCTCTCTCTCTCTCCCTCTCTCTCTCTCTCTCCCTCCCTCCCTCCCTCCCTCTCTCTCTCTTTCTCTCTCTCTCCCTCCCTCCCTCTCTCCCCCTCCCTCCCTCCCCCTCCCTCCTCCCTCCTTCCCCCTCCCTCCCTCCCTCTCTCTCTCTCTCTCTCTCTCTCTCTCTCTCTCTCTCTCTCTCTCTCTCTCTCTCTCTCTCTCACTGTTCCTATTCGTTTGTATGTTATATTTTATATAGGTATAGGGGTTGTATCCTGTCAGTGGTCTTTAAGACCACTTGTGCATGTTGAGGGGGGGAGATGTCTCTTATTGTTTTTGCCAAGTACTTGATGGGAAAATAGATATATGCTTAATAAATGCTTATTGAGTTGTTGATTGGGGTGGGGGTGAGGAGAAGAAAACTAATCCTATTAATCAATTCTGCCAAAATAATTGGTTAATTGATTGAAATGCTTACTTCTCAGTCAATCACTTTGGCTCTGATCTATCCTACACTCTGGTCTCCAGCCTGGTAGTGATTCTGAGATCAACAGACATGCAGAGAGCTTCCTTTAGTACTTATTTAGAGCCTCATGTTCTGAAATGGTCCCCACTGATACTCAGAAACTGAGAATGGCAACAGTGAGATGTCAGGAAGCCGGCAAAATTTCCCAACATGTGGTCCTGGTTTCCATCCTGACCTATCAATCTATGGAAATTCCTGGACCATTATCAGGGACATAGTTCAATGCAGGGGAAAGACCCTTGAATAGGCAGGCCAAGAACCTGGGTTCCAGTTGGATTTTCCACGAACTCACTTGAGCAAAGCTCTTCTTGCTCCATCAGGCTGTGTCATTATTATCAATGACTTAAAGTCTGGTCCTGATACATTTATATGGCATAGTAGGGAAAGAAGGTCAGATGGCTGCTGCCACCCTGGTTTTGTAAGGGATCCCAGAAGACCTGCTATAGGACTGGTGATAGGCAACTGTGGTCCAGGGTTTCCTAAAGGGGAAGGTAGATTTCACAAACTCCAGACCAGTGAATTGGGGACTCCTGCTTTAGCTCTGAGCAGGGCTCAAGAAGAGTCAGACAGGGCTGAACAACACCAATAACCTGACATCCCCTCTGCTTACTAACCTAAGCAGTTCTGTAAACCAAGAACTGTTCCTAAAAGGCAAGGTGAGGCAGCTGGGTGCCTCAGTGGAGAGAGCTGCACTTGGAGTTAGAAAATGTGAGTTCATATCCAGTCCCAGAAATTTTATGAACCTGATCAAGTGATTGAATTTCTCTCAGCCTCAGGTTCCTCACCTGAAAAATGGGATTAATAAAACCTATCACACAAGCTGGCTCAATAGATCGAGAACTGGAGTGGAGCCAGGAAGCCCTAAGTTCAAAAATGCAGCTATGTGACCCTGGACGAGTCACTTGACCTCAGTTTGCCTCAGTTTTTTTCATCTGTAAAGTGGGGGGAAATAATAGCACTTCCCTCCCAGGGTTGTTGTGAGGGGGAACATGAGATTATATTTATAAAGTACTTTGAAATTTTAAAGCGGTATAAAAAGCTAATGATTGTTGTTTTTATTATTGACATATATCTAATGGAGTTGTTGTGAAAGATCAAATGAATTGTATATGTCAAGTGCTTCACCAGCTTTAAAGTGCTGAATAAATATCTCCCCACAGCAAAAATCGAGAACAGACTATTAGATAATCTATGCACATTTAGAAAGAATAGAAATGTTGTTTTTATATGGTTGTTCTTTTTCCTTATATAGTATCTCAAAATTTGCAAAGCCTGTGTTGAACTCATTTGAGCCTCATGACAACCCTGTAAGAGCTAAAGGTCTTAATTATTCCCATTTTACAGATAAAGAAACTGAAGCTGGGAGATGAAAGGATTTGACTAGGATCACACAGCTAATAAATTTTTAAGGCAGGATTCAAACCAAGGTCGTCATGAATACAAGTTCAGTATTGTACCTCCCTGGTAACAAGTAATCATTAACCCCATTTTACTGGTGAGAAAACTGAGCCTCACTGAAATTAAGCCCGAGGCCACAGAGTTAATAAATATCAAAGGTTCATGTCTTCTGGAACCGTAAGATCACATCTTTCTGGAGGGTCTCCTTTTCCCCCCTTTAGAAAAATGGGCCAGCAGGGATATAAATTATACACTAAACTCCTCAGTTTAGGCTTATATGAAGCACTAATCAGCTAGTGATCATTTATTAAGTGCTTACTGTTTGCCAAGCACTATATTAGGAGCTGGAGGGAACAAAGATGAAAAGGAAATAGTTCCTACCTTCTGGAAGTTTACATTCTACTGGCAGGACCACTAGATCCCATTTCAGCTCACCTCTAAACCCCTCTTCCGACCTCAGTCCAGCAGAGCCCATTTTCATAAATTATGTTCTTCAGCCGGTCATTTACTCCATTGTTCTGAGCCTCCCTTGCTTCCCACCATCATAATACCATCGGTAATAACACCATCACCATATCCTACCTGGTGCTGGGATAATCCATGGTGTACAATCCATGCCATTATCATCTGATAATTTAAGATGACTGATCAGGCCTCTAAGGGACAGGGAATTTACTGATCTCTTGTTCTGGATGAGGTACTGTTCCCCTTCAAATGCTCTTCTCAAAGCTTCATACAAACACAGTCATTTAAGATCAGGAGCCAATGTGTTCCCTCCTCTCCAGGCAACTTTACAGGTTCCCCTTGGAGGAAATTGATATGTGCTCTGGGTTCAGGACCTTGGACCTCATTGCTGTTGTAGCCCTGTGTGACAAGGGGTCTACCTACGTCATCTCTGTGCCTGTGACCTGGAGGTCCTGGAAGATCAGAGCTGGGAGGGACCTGAGAAGTTCTCAGAGATCACAGAGCAACAAGTGCCAAGGACTGGAAATCACCACTCTTGGTTAGAGCTTTAGCTCTGAAACTTACCAACTCTTTGACCATGAACAACTCCCTAAGCCTTTCTGAGCCTGTTTTCTTCCCCGTAAAGTATGTGGGGGTCCAGGGAGGAGAGGTAATGCAGTGGCATCAAAATCAGGAATCAATCGATCAAGTATTTATTCAAGTGCCTCATGTGTGCCTAGGCACTAGGTTTACAAATATAACGAATGAAACAATCCTCACCCACAGTGAGCTGACCTGGGTTCAGTTCCTGCCTCAGACACCTACAGACTGTGTCATTTAAATTTTCATCTCTCTAAGACTCTAAAGTGCAGACGAGGCACCCACCTGGCAATGAAATAAAGCTTTCTCACTGGGAGCTCCCTACATCAGTGAAATCCTAGGTCTGGCCCCCACCCACCCCACCTCCCCAAATACCTATGTCACAGGGTGGTTGAAAGGAAAGGTCTTTGTGCATCTTCAAATGCCACAGGAATGCGCATTATTAGTGTAACAGCACCGTTGCCATGGAGAAGAGCAACAAGGACATCCCAATGTTATTGAGACCTAAGCACTGCAGTCACAACATTTCCAAGCATGGTCAGAACCAGACGAAAATGTAATTAAGAAATACTTAACATAATAAATAAAAATAGAATAGAATATAAATAATGACAGTCATAATAACTAATATTTATATAGCATTTACGGTGTGCCAGGCACTGTGCTAAGCCCTCTACAAATATTATCTCATTTGATCAACACAACAGCCCTGGAAAGTGGGTACTGTTATTATTTTCATTTCATAGATAAAGAACCTGAGGCAGGGAAAGGCCCAGGGTCACACGGTAAGTATCTAAGGATAGATTTGAACTCAGGTCTTTCTGACTCCAGGCCTTATGCTCTATCCACTGCTCCACCTAACTGCTGATGATAATGTTAATATGTGGTTTTCTACCTCAATGTATAACCAGCAGAAATTTCTATGTACCCAGAAGCCCCATTTCTAGATTGGTAGGTCAGGAGAAGGCTAAAGATGTAATTCACCCAGATCTGAGTTTGCCTTTGATAAGTGACTGATGTTCTCTGTGGGAAAGACAGAGGGATGAAAGTTACACGATAGTGAAATTAGATGGATGCAGATCTGTAGACCAGGCCAGGCTCAGAGTAGCCACCACTGGCTCAGTGTCAGTTTGATCGGAAGTCTCCAGTGGAAGGGCCCCAGGCATCTGGGCTTGGTCCTGTACTGTTCAATATTTTTCTCAGTGGTTTCGCTAAAAGTGTAAAAGGCACACTCATCGAACCTGAGATTGATGCAAAGGTGGGTAGGCTAGCTAACACACCAGACGACAGAATCAGGATCCCAAGATAGCTTGATGGCTTAGAGCATTGCATTTAATCTAGCAGGAATCCCACTAAACCTCATGACTTTTTCTCTGACATCTCTGTGGTTTTTCAACATGAGTAGTCACTTCCTGATTCTTAAAAAAATCATTTCCTCCTTGTCTTCTGTGATTACAGCCTTCTTGCTACTTTCCCCAAGGCTCTAGCATTCTGTGTTTTCTTTCCTTCCTGCTTCCTTAACTGTGAATGTTTGCTTTCTGCTCTAACCACTCTCTCTGGTCACTGCCATAGAGAGATTAATCATCCACTGTTGCCAGATCACCTTCCCAAGCTCAGTACTAACAATGTTTCTCTCTTCTGTCCTGATTGCTCAGGTGAAATCGAGGTAAGAAGAACTGACTGCTCAGGAGACACTGTGGTTCAGTGGGAAGTCCTGAAAGTTCTAAGGAGGACTTGGGTCTAATGCATACCACCTAGATGACCTTGGGCAAATCACTAAACCTTGTGGGGCCTCAGTTCCTCCAGCTATAGAATGAGGAGGTTAGAGCAGGATCCTACAATCACAGTTCTAAATCTTCACCAGATCTTAGGGGTCATCCATCTACCCTCTCTCTCTGCTAATGGCAACACCATTTTCTTGGGCACTCAGGTTCTAATCCATGGACTCATTTTTGACTTATCCCTCTCCTTTATCCCATATAGGTTTGGGACCAAGTTCTTCCTACTGATTTTTTCCACCAAATATCTTTCACATCTAGATCATGGTCACCACTGTAATCCAGGCTCTCTTTACCTAGGGCAATGGGGAATGATAGAAAGAGTGTTGAACTTGGAATCCGTGTAATCTGGGTTCAGATCCTTCATCTGACACTGACTGGTTGTATGATCAAAGGCAAATCACTGCAACTCTCAGAATCTGAGATTTCTCATCTGTAAAATGGAGATGGAATAATAACTGTCATACTTCACAAGACTGTTGCAAGGCTTAAGTGAGATCATGTATGTAAAAATATGCTATAAACTTTATGGCTCTGTATATATTCAGAGATTCACATATTTAGAGCTGGAAGAAACCTTTGGGGTCATCTGGTCTAACCTTATCAATCAATCAGCAGAGCAATACATATTTATTAAACACCTATATGCTAAGCTCTGCTCCTGGGGTTACAAAAAGAGGCAAAAGACAATCCCTGTCCTCAAGGAGTTTATAATCTAATGGGGCATAAAGCATGTAAATATATAGAATGTAAGATATGTACAAGATAAATTGAAAATCATGAACAGAAGGAAGGTATTAAAAGGGTTTGGAGAAGGCTTCCTGTAGGAGGTGGGATTTAAGTTGGCACTTAAAGGTCAGTGATCAGAATGGAGGAAAGAGAGCATTCCAGGCATGGGGGAATGTCTGGAGTCAAGAGATGGAGTATCTTATTGTAGAACAGTCATCATTTGACAAATAAGGAAACTGAGACCTACAACAGTAAAGTGAGTTGGTTGGAATCACAGAGGTAGGAAAGGGAGAGCCATGATGTTGAACTGAGGTCTTTTGACTCCAAATTCAGGGACCATGGTACCACTGCTACCTCCCTGGTAGCATTTGTTTTTCTTATTCTCATTCCCTTGTGCTTAGATTGTTGCAGAATAGTCTTCCAGCTCCCTAATTCCAATCTTTTCCCCTTCTAGTTCATCCTATATAATAAAAAAAAAGAGAGAACAGGATCCCATAATAGAGACAGTACTGGCCTGGAAATCAGGAAACCTGGTGATAATGACCTTGGCCAAACTACTTCCTTGATTTTGAGTATTTTCTGAAATATTTGACAAAATCTCTCATGCTCTCCTTACCAAAAAGGTGGACTAGTGATAGTGAAGACAGATGAATTCACAGCTAATTAGATGAGTAGCCCCCAAAAGTCATCATTAGTGAATGGACCAATGTCAACTTGAAGGATAGTCTCTAGTGGAGTACCCCAAGAAAGCTTTTCTTGGCCAGGTGGTATTTAAGATTTTTAGCAATGGTATGGATGAGGGATACTTAAAGAATTCATAGATGATGCAAAGCTGGGATGGATACTTACTATGTTAGTTCATATTATTTGAAAGAATCAGAATACAAAGAGATTTCAACAGACCGGAAGGTTAGGACACAGTTCTACTAAGATGAAAGGGATACATTTCACCACTTAGATTTGTGTTTAAAAGAAAATCATTCCATAAGAAAGGGGAGGCAAGGTTAGATAGCCATTCATCTGAACTAGAGCTGAGAGATTTCTGGGAATGCAAGCTGAAGATGAATTTGACCATTGGAGTATCAAAGTATATTCCACTGCTGACTCCTGTTGAGTTTGTAGTCAAAAATAATCATGCAATCTTGGGCTCCATTGAGGGAGGCACAGTGTCTTGGATAACATTGTACTATACCCAATTCAGAGCATATCTGGCAAAAACGTGGTTTGGTTCCGGTCACTCCATTGTAAGAAGAACACTGATAAACTGGAGAGTGGAAGGAAACCAAGGTAGTGAAGGGTTCTTAGATCCCACAGTATGAAGATTAGTTAAAGGAATTGGGAGTATTTAACCATACAGGAGAGATTAGGGGCAATATGATAGCCATCTTAGTGTATCTGAAAAGCCAACATGTAAAAGGACAATAAGATGTGTTCTTGGGTGCAGAGGAAAGAAGTAGAAAAGGAAGAAGTTGACAAGAGGGAAATTTAAGCTCAATGTAAGGGGGAAAAAATTGTTAACAATTAAATCTGAAAGGTTCTCATGGACTGTCTTGGGAGGTAGTGAGCTTCACTTCATGACAAGTATTCAAGCCAAGACTTGATGACCACTTCTTTCAGAGGGCTGTAGAGGATATTCATTCAGATGTGAATGGACCAAA
Organism: Notamacropus eugenii; assembly: GCF_028372415.1. NCBI lineage: Eukaryota > Metazoa > Chordata > Mammalia > Diprotodontia > Macropodidae > Notamacropus > Notamacropus eugenii. Next base: position 33,251,044 of record NC_092877.1, on the reverse strand, counting down.
TGGCCTCCAAGATCCTGCCCAACTCTGAGATTCTATGATTTTCTAACTTGTAAAATGAAGGGGTCAGTCTCAGTGATCATTAAGTATTCTCTTGGTTTGAACATTTGACGATTCAACAACAAAATCAGTCTGGTGTTGAGGAAAGAGCATACGGGAATTGGAAGAGGTAGACCCTTGTGTTCCATCTGCCACCAAAACTTGCTGCGACTCTGGGCAAGTCACTTCCCCTCCCTGGAAGTGACCTCAGCTTTCTTCTCTGTATAATGGAGCTTGGATTCAATGGTCTCTATCATTCTTTGCATCTTTAATTTTTCTTGACTTCCATTTTTATCATGATTCTATCTCATTCTTTTTGAGATAGTTTCCCAATTCCTGTTATGCCTTCTGCTGAGCTTTCAGGGCCCTCCATGATCTGATCCCTTCTATCCTACCTGTATCTATCTCTTCAACTCAACATGCCCCCTGTGCTCCAGGATAGCTCATTTCCTGCCTCCTAAACAGATTCTGTTCATTCTTACCTCCATGCTTTTGTTCAAGTTGTTCCTCATTCCTGAAATGCCTTTTCTTCTCTCTACCAATCCAAGTACTCCTATCCTATAGGGTCCCACATAGATTTTACCTCTCCTAGGAAGACTTCCTGGCTTTTTCTATCCCCCTTTTCATTTCTCTCTTTTTCGAATTTCTGCAACAACAGGTTCTGCACAATTCATCTGTTATGGTGTCTTATATTCACTATTTTTACATATGTATATTATCTCCTTAATGGACTCCATGTTCTCTCCAAACTGGATTAAAACTCAAAACTCCACACTTTGTCCAATGCCTTTATGCCTGAATGAATTCTCATGTCATCTCTGCTTCTCTGAATCTTTGACCTTCTTCAAGACTCAAACAAAGTGCCATCTTCTTTCTTTTCTTTTCTTTTTGGGAGGAAATCAGGGTTAAGTGACTTGACCAGGGTCATACATCTAGTAAGTGTCTGAGGCCAGATTTTGAATTCAGGTCCTCCTGACTCCACAGCCAGTGCTGTATCCACTGCACCACCTAGCTGCCCCTGCACCCTCTTCTTAGGGAAGACTTCTATGATACCTTCCATGAGTATTTTCTCCCCAAATTTAGCTTTTACTATATTTAATTCTGTAGCTCCATATCCTCCTAGTATAATGTAAGCTGGTAGAAGTCAGGTACTATTTCATGTCTGTCTTTGTCTCCCCAGTGCCAAGCACAGGGTCTTCTTAATCACTATAGTCACTGACACACATTGGTTATAGCAAATAATAGCTAAGTCTTGCCATGGCAGGGAGTATATTTTGTTCATCTCTATATCATCTCCACTTCCCACACCACAGTGTCAGTTGGATTTTACTACCATGAAAAATCATGTCTCTGCATTGGCTTTGGAATCAGAACCCCTGCATGTGAAACTGGGTTCTCTCTATCATTAGCTGTATGATAAAGAACACACCCAAGGACTGGTCTTGTGTTTCTTCTTCTGTAAAAAGAAAGCCTTGAACCACATGATCTCTAAGGTCCTTTCCAACTTCAACATCTATAAATTTGTATGCTTTGTGTTGTCAGAAATCTAGGTGGTCTGGTACACTTTCCTGTTTGCCTAGCTGCTGGGGCAGATACTTGTTTAATTCAGGGGTCTAAAAGAATCTTTCCTTCCTCCTTCAGTTGCGCCTGTTTTGTTCTGCCTTATCCATAATGGTAGGGGCAGCTAGATGGTGCCGTGGGGAAAGAGTGCTGGCCTGGAGTCATAAACACTCATTTTCCTGAGTTCAAATTTGACCTCAGTCATTTACCAGTTGTGTGACTGCTTCAGCTTCCTCAACTGGAAAATGAGCCAGATAAGGAAATAGCAAACCATGCCAGTATCTTTGCCAAGAAATTCCAAATGGGGTCCTGAAGAGTCAGACACTGCTGAAAAATGACTGAACAACAATCCATAATGGTAAAGAGCCTTCATTATTTCAAGGTACTCTCATTTTATCCAGTTGGGTACTGCCTCCACTAAAGCAGATTACCACACCTCTATAACCTAGTAGATGGCTGTCAAAAGTGAATTTCTCACCTTTCATGGAGCCTGGTGATTGCATCTCTGAATATTGCTGGGTTGGTCCTTGGACATGAAGCATATAGTCCATTTCTGGGATTCAAATCCTTTTCTGCTTGGTAAGATCTGTCAATGCTTGTGCTTAATGGACATAGCCTTTGACATGCCAAGGTATTCTCCATGCCACAGAGCATCATTAGAGAATTACTGACATGATGGAAGTGTCTTATCTTAAACTAGGACGAGTGAGGGGATGAATCTTAAATAAATGTAAAGGTGGAGGTGAAATCATTCTACTTGGGCCTTAGTGCCTTGACCAGGTGAGGAAACTTTTTGATTGAAAGAAAAATATTCAAACTGATCCTGTCCAACCTTCTTGAATCCAAGCCAATCAGTGAGAAACATACTCAAGCGGGAAGAAGCTATCTTAGAACCAAGGCAAGAGATTCTGAGCTTCTGGATTCGAGAAGCTGGAGCCAGCATCATGTTCCCAGCACTCCTCTGAGGGAAAATAGAAAGGACTGAGTGTGGCCAAGAAGAGAAATATCAAGGAGAATCCTTGGTCTTTGGGGCATCTCAGAGAGGAGGACCCAGGCTGAGGAAAGTTTCAAGAAAAGGGCACCTTTTATCCTGAACACTCCCTCTTGATATATATCTAGCCACAGACATTATATTATTTATTCCCTGTTACCCAAATTTCCAATAAACCAAATTTTGTCTCAACAAGAAAGTCAGAGGTGAGAGAGAGAGAGAGAGAAAGACAGAGAGAGAGAAAGAGAGAGAGACAGAGAGAGAGAGAGAGAGAGAGAAAGAGAGAGAGAGAGAGAAAGAGAGAGAGAGAGAGAAAGAGAGAGAGAGAGAAAGAGAGAGAGAAGGTTAGACTAACCTCTAACCTACCATCTGCCAAAGTGTTAAGAATTTTCTTAACTGCAAGCTCAAAGCAACTGAATCAAAACTCAAGTTTTTGTCTAAAACAAACTCTCTAAAGCTGATGAGAAGGGAACCATGTGGACTTTAGGAGTAATTATATTATATCATTATATTATATATTATATAATGAGCTGATTATTGTGATAAGGTGTTACATAACTAATATTTCAGTGGAGAAGTTGCAGAAATATTTTTCTACTTAATTAAAACAGCGTTTATGTAATATCTAATATATGTCAGGCACCATGCTGAACATTTTTATGATTCTAAGGACTATTATGATCCCTGTTTTACAGTTAAGGAAACTGAGGCAAATAAAAACTAAATGACTTATCCAAGGTCACATAACTAGGAAGTATATGAGGTTGGATTTTTAACTCAAGTCTTCCTGAGTGCAGGTCCACTGCACCATCTAGCTGAGCTTGTTTCAAGCTCTATATTATCATTTTCTGATGGGGATGGAGTACAAAGGGGTATACAGGTCAAGGAGGCTTTCCATTCCTCAAAGAGCACTCTGTCCCTCTCTTGGGCTACCACCTCTGCAGAGCCCTGATTCATTTATAGGTTTATGGCCCCAGCACTGGAAGGGACCTAAAAGGTCAGCTCTCTATCCTCTACCCTACCCAGCCTCTTTAATGTGTTGATGACCAGATTTGAATTTGTATTCTCTTTGTCTCCATTGGCTTCCAACCTCCATAACTGATGGCCAATTCCTGGGCTGTAGCTCTGCCCTCACATATGAAATATGGGGCTCTGCACAGAATAAGTGCTTAATAAATGGTTGTGGATTTGACCTGAAATGCTATCAGGGAAAGGAAAAGCAAATGCCACCAGACAACCAGTGTTTTAAGGGTCCAAACCAGCTCCTAAGGAAAAGGATTGCCTCAAGTCTGTTCAAATCATGAAGAACTAAGGGGAGAATTTCAGAGGCATCTCTGGGAGGGAAAGTTTTTTCCGAAAAAAGAATTGTGATCTCTTTTGTTTTTTAAATTGCTGCACAGGCAGCCAGCTGGAGAGAGGAGCGCATTAAGCAGTTCAGGGAAACTGTCTCCAGGCACGCAGGATCTGAGGTTTAGGGCCGAAAGGGGACAAAGGGCTATCTAGTCCAATCTTTTCTTTTTATAGTCAAAGACTAGGAGGTGTAAAAACACTAAATGGCATGCTCAAAGCCATACAAAGCAGGAAATAAGGCAAGATTCAAACTCAGGTCTTCTGACTCCAAATTCACCCCATCCCCTGCTGGTCTAACATATAAGCTTAGATCATTTTTTAAGTTAGTGTTTAATGCCTGGCTAGGCATGCTAAAAGTGAACCCACTTGGTTGTGCGTTTTAAACAGCTTAAACACCCTGTTCTCAGGTCTCACACCAAGGCCAGGCATTGGAGGATGTATCAGCACTAAAATATGTCATCAAGAGAAAAATGGCCAAAGACCCTGAAGTCATCTTCCTGTTATCCAGGCTGGCTTGTTCATGGAAGGTTGATAAAAGGGAAATCCTTTCAGGATCTGCTGGTTAAACAGATTTTGTGGCTTAGAAGGTCCGTCTATGAGAATCCCTAGACAGCATTTTTTCTGAAAGCCATTTCAATGATCTCAACCACATAGACTGAGGAAGGATTTCTCTAGCCTTTGTCTGGCGTTGCTCCTCACCAGGAATTCCTCTGAGCACGAAGCTGGTTGATTTCACTTCAGCTGATGTGAACGTGCCATGTGTTTGTTCTCTCTGGCCTTCCCTTGGACTAGTGTGTGTGTGTATGTGTGTGTGTATTCCCTCCACTGGTTCAGATTGCAATTCAGGCAGTATAATCAAAGGGGTACTGAACCTGCCATTAGGAAGACCTGAACTTCAATGTCATCTCAGACATTTACTAGCTGTGTGACTCCAGGAAAGTCACTTTACCTTTATAGGCCTCAGTTTCATCATCTGTAAAAAGAGGAGAGTTAGACTTAATAGTCTCTAAGACTCCTTCTAACTTAAAAGCTCTGATCCTCTGAACTTCCCACATCTTTTCCATGTCTTCCATAGAAGACAGGCCCAACTCATTGGAGGCATTCCTTTGTTTCTCTTAATATTAACATTTCTTTTAACACCCTGGTACCAGAACAAAATTCAGACCAAACATTTACAATCTCTTGTGTTTGCTATCATATATATTCTGGATAATGTTTTTTAGTGCCCCTTGTTGTGTGAAAGTCTTGCTTCAATAACTCCAGAAAAATAATAGCTAGAATTTATTTCCAAACTTTAAAGTTTGGAAGCACTTTACATATGCGATCTCATCATAACAACCTTTCCAGGTAGGTGTTTATCATTACCCTTATTTTATAGAAAAGGAAACTGAGGCAATTAAATAAGGTTAAGTATCTTGTCAGGCTACTAAGTATCTCATTTCCCAGACTCAGAGTCCACTCCTCTCTCTGTTAGGTATCTGCCTGCTGCTTTTATCAAGGTGAGTTTCTGTTCTTCTAATACAGATTGCAATCCCTCTTTCTGCTTGGCAGAACCACAGCCAACCGATGACCTTACTGAATTGTTAGGTTGGAAGGGCCTTTCTTGCAAGACAAACACATCATCTCTTGCTATCCCATACTTGACTCTTATGGTAATATGTGGCTGCCTCATTATACTCTCCACCCCCTTTTATTGGACTTTGAGTCAGTCATAATGTTAAGCTGGATTTAGACTGGATGGGAGAATGAGCCAAATCACTTTTGGGGAACTGTGTAGTCACTTTCCACAATTCCAAGCTTTTCTTTGACTCTGAAACCCATCTTTAAAACACCAGTACTTTACTATGTGATGTTTCTCCCAGCCTACCCCATTTCCAGGCTTTCCAGGCACTAAGGCTGGGTTGAGGTGGGGTTGGGGTTGAGGTTAAGAACGGGGCTGGAGCCAAGGCTGACATTTATCTATGGCTGAGAAAATTGGCCTCAGTGCCACTCTCGCTGGTCATTTCATGGCCAGTATTCTCAGAATAAATTTTTCAGACAGTAAAAGTCCTCAGATGCGCTTTGAAGCTCAGGAGGGATTAAAGATAAAGGAAGAGAACGAGCTAGCTTAGAGGGAAGAAAGTACAAGGTGTATGGGAGAACTTAATAAATGTTTATTGAATGAACAGTGAGAGATAAAATTAGAAAGGAAGCCCCAGTTTCCTTCAAAGTCAGTTCAAGTGCTCCCTTCTCTACAGGGGCTTTCTGGTTCCCCTCCAGCTACTAGTGCCTGCTTCTCCCTCAGTGACTTCATGTTTATACATTTATTTTTCATATGGTTATACATCTCTCCCAATAGAATGTACAATCCTTGCCTCTCAGCAGTAGCTCCCAGAAGCTGTAGTATGTGCAGTGGCCACACCCACACAGCTGGGCAGACAAGCTAAACCCAGTGAGTTAGGGGGGTGTCCACCCCAAGCATGTGAACACTTCCCCTGGCAAATTGGGCAGATGGGAACAGTTTGTTCCTGTGGTCATGAAGGTGGTTGAATCAGGCACTATGGAACCATTAGAGCTTAGTCATATAAGTAAGAGGCCAAGGTCATCCACTGCATCACCAGACATCTTGACTTTTGTCCTGCCCTTGGACTTCAGTGACTGAAAGAGTGTGTGAGACTGATGACTTCAAGCAACTCTGTCTCACTTAAATCCAATTCATGTTAGAGTCAAGACATGACTCCATGATGTCACTGGCCTTCTTTGAAAGTAAAGGACCAGTAACAACGATGCTCCTTGAGGGCAGGTGCATAGTAGGTGCTTAATTAATTAATTAATCAACAAGCTTTGAATGCTAAACTAAGGAACATATTTGGATCACATTTGGTCCTAATTCCCCTCAAGTTTCATAGCATCTCACTGTGGCATAGAGGTGATCTTGGATTCTTTGCAGATACAACCAAGAGAAGGCTTGAGTGTAGGCTTAGTGTAGTGTAGGCTTTTGTCTGTTGACTGAGATCCAGGCAAACTTGATCAGACAATGGTCTCAGGAGGATAATCATAGCAACTTCTGAAAAGCATTTTCTAAGTTGTAAAGGGAATATGAGTAAAAAAAATTACCTAATGAAATCACACGTATTTAAGTATTTTTAACAATAAGGGACCAGAGGCTGGGCCCAGGATTCTGAAGCACTACATCTACTGTCTCTCCACAAAGGAGTCCCTCTGATCAGAACCAGGCTTGTGGTCCTGTCTGGGTTCAGCCCTAAGGGAAGTTGAACCTCTAATGAAGAGGGATACAATCCTTTCTCTCATAAATTTTGGTCCACTATGCCCTCTCCCTTCTCCCTACCTGCTATGCCCTAAGGGAAATTTCTTAAGATTTATGTTTTAGGTTTTGGCTAATGTCTAAGGTCTTCCTAATGCTAGGGGTGGGCAGAGGAGAAAGTGTAGAGTAGAGAGGTGTTCAATGTGCAATATGACCCAGGTATGGGACAGGTATTAATTTCCTACATGCAAAAGAAATGCTAATAACAACACAAAATACGTTTGATAGAAACAAATGGATGACACTACTAACTGCTATTATACTTGCGTGTTAAAATTGTATCATCTGATCTCCCTGACCACTCCCCTCCCCCCAACCCCGCCCTATCCTTCTAGTCAATATAGTAAATTTTAATAGGAAATAAAGTTGCAAAGGGAAACCTGGAAGTCAAATACAAACTGTCCAAAAGATTAAAGGAGCCTAAGTTAAAAATTGTATCATATAGTAACAAAAATTCCCATCCTGGTAATAAGTAATGAATCAGAAGGTGCCATGTGAGTGCTGTCAGAGCCTTTGGTTCCTATGGTAAGTAATTCTAGAACTCCAAAGTTCCAGCCCAGCAGAACATCAAAAAGGTGCTGATAACTTTAAGATAGAACATGGAAGTTTTACCAATAACTCTGAGGTGATTTGGATATGTTAATGAACTAGCCCCAAGGTGACACAGATATGAGTTGGTCCCCTCCAAAACTATAAAAATGAAATTTCAAACCCCTGCCCAAGACTTCTGCTCTCTCCTAAGGGTCCATGCTGCCTAATGCTCCCAACCGTGAGTGATACTCTCCATCTTTCCTCCTCCTCCTCCTCTTCCCCATGATGCCTTCTTTTACTTTTCCATTTCCTGGCCCCATGCTGCCAACCCTTAACTTACTTCTTAAAGACACAAGATCTGTTCCCTGAATAGACATTACCTCACTTTAAGTGAGTACCTGAAAAGGCCTTAACCTAAAAGGGCAAGGGTCTCCCACTGCATCCTGGGCCATCTCCCATCATCCTGATGAATATCTGGTATCTGAATCCAGATGGCTCAGGAGGAGAAAGTGAGGCTGGTGACCTACACAGCCCTCCCTCCCTCAAATCAAAGTCAGCTGCAAGTCATGTCATCGTCTCCCTGATCGAAAACATAAGACAAACACAACAATCACCACAACCCTGGACCCATACTACCATCTACCTCTCTGCCACTTGTCTCTGTGCCGTATTATAGCATGATTGCCTTCCGTTCCCCATTGCCAGTCCTGCTCTTTCCTGGCAAGTGCCCAAAGAACCAGACATGCCTGCCTCTAATTTATAATTGCATAAATTAATTATCAGTTCAATACTTAAAATCATTTAAACATGAAACAGTTTTCAGGACTGCTCATTTGGCATTTTATATTCCACCTGGGGTCTGCACTGTTCTCTTCTAAGTTCATGTCTTCTGGTAAGCCAGTCCAGGAGCTGATTCTCTTTCCTCATAGGTGGTATCCTCTTTGATGCATAAAGTTCCTCTGTCCTCTGTCTGTTCCTCTGTCCTCTGTCCTACCCATCGGACTCATGACTTCCAAACATCTCAAACTTGAGGTGGCCTCCAACCCTAGACATGTTCATTTCAGATCCATGGAACAAAACACTCCAGACATGATCTGATCAGGAGCAAATATAGCAGGAGTACTACTTCTCACCCTAGTTCTGGATGCTATCTTCATACAGTGTAAGTTTACATTTTTTTTAGCTGTCATTTTACACCATTAATTTATATCAAGCTTGTGCTCCACTAAATTCCCCAGATCTTTCCCCAATGGGTATCTAGCTACAGCTCCCCCATCTTGCACTTAGGAGGTTTATTTTCTTAATCCATGTGACAGAGGGTATATTTTTCCTATTAAATTTTTAGAGATTCAGCCTAGTGTTTTAGCACGTTAGCATTATTCTAAATCTTGACTAGCATCCACAGTATTAGTTATCTTTCTCACCTTTATGTTATCTGCAAGTTTGATAAACATGTCATGTATGTTTTTATCCAAGTATCTCTGAATTTATTATATGCTCAACCATTGACTGAGGCTAATCTTTTTATCTACTCTGAAAAAATTGTGTTGTATCCTAGGAAAGAATTTTTAAAAAAATTTTCAAGAGAAAACTTTTGGCAAGAAAAAATGTGTATTTAGTTTAAAAAATTTCTAACAGTGGTCATTTATATTGGTACTTTTCTACCTAAGATCATGGAAAAAACATATACAAAAGACCAGCTCAATACCCAGTCTCAGGTTCACCTAGGCAGGATATAGGTTCTAGCTGCAATATGCTCTGGGGGTTGACATTTCTGCTGGCCATGCCTCCCCAACCTGTCATAGGAAATCCCAGCATTACATGGTGCTTTCCGGTTGGTCAAAGGAAGAGAGAGCCAAAATATGAATCACAGTATGTATTAATTTCTCTGTATCTTTGTATTTACTTATGTATGGTGTATGTGTTGCCCATGTAGGTTGTGTGTATGTCTATGAGAATTTGTTTAAATGTGGCTTGAGGGGAGGCTTTGATCTTGGGGATCTTGCCCATTCCCTTCCAGGACAGACTGATTCCTCCCTGGAGGGTTGCTAAAGAGGCCAAAGGATTGACTGCTCTGTTGTTTATAGAGAGGGAAAACAAACTAGAATGATACAAATCTGCTTCTGGAAATATTTCTAGTCTAAGAGAATTATTTTTATTCTTAGATTCAAACTGCTTTTCTGTTTACTATGTTTTAAAGAGGAAGGTGTACCCCAACCTCATAATTCAAAAGCTTGACCTCTTCCCACCAAATGCTAGTTACACAAGAGTTCATCACAAATAGTGAACAGTGAGTAAAACTCATTTATGCAAGCCGATGGTAGACAGAAATCAGCAAAGTGATAAAGATCAGAATATGCCAAATAACACACAAAGTAAACGTACTGTCTCACTGGGAATGAGACTTCTCAGGGTAACCAAGAGGGGAGGCCTCAATCTCCTTCAAAAAGAAATTCTTCAAAATCTTTAGAGAAGCAAACTGTCAATCAGAGCCATGTTAAGGGACTACCTTTCTCACATATGTTTGCCTTCCAAAATCTTTTCTCTTTCTCATTCTTTTCCCAATGAGAGTCTGAGACCATGTGTCCTCTCCTCAAGTAGGAAGGATTGTAGTGCCATCTTTGCCTCACAGACTAGCACAGGGTGAATCATCCTCCTCCTCACCAATGAGGAGGGTCTTATGCAAATGTTTCAGGCTTCTGACCTCAGTAACACTTCACTGAGTATGTGTAGCATTTTCTGAGAGCTCCTTGAAGCCAAGGATTGCTTTCTTATTGCTTTTTGCCCCAGCACTTAGCCAGGTGTCTTGCTTGTCATTGTTCAGTCACATCTGATTCTTTGTGACTCCATTTAGGTTTTTCTTGGCAAGGATATTGGAGTGATTTGCCATTTCCTTCTCCAGGACTTGCCCAGGGTCATCCAGCCAGTAAGTATCTGAGGTCTCATTTGAACTCAGGTCTTTCTGACTCCAGGCCCAGGTGCTCTAGCCACTACCACCTACTTCCAGATAACAAGTATTTAATAATTATTTGTTGAATTGATTAAAATGAACTCAGGAAACAAAGACAAGGGGAGAAAAGGTTGGACTTGAAATGACAAAAGTGTTATCAACAATGCCTTTTACTGAAGGATGAGGGATGGATGAGCCAGAGGAAGTAGTGATTTCTAAATGGCACAGATACTGTAAAACTGGAGAAAGAAATCCCTTATTTTGTTATTTTAAAGAAAATAAAATGGTATCCTAAATTACTGCCAATGGATTTGACTTAGATTCCTGACAAAATTCTGAACCATTATTAAAGGGATAATTAGTGAACATTTAGGAATGGAAGCAGGAACCTCAAAAAGCCACATCATTAGAATCAGATCACATCAGAAAACTCTCATTCCCTTTTTTGAAAGAGTTACTAAGCTAAGGGTCAGAGGAATGCTGTAGATACCGTGTACTTAAATATTAGTCAAGTCACATATTCTATCTACATTGGTAGGAAAGATAGAGAGATGTGGGCCACATAACAATTGAGTTAGAGCAAGGGTGGGGAACCTTTGACTTAGGTCCTTGAGTGTGGCCTTTTGACTCAGTTCAAGTTTTCCAGAACAAATGCTTATATTATGGGGAATTTGTTCTGTGAAGTTTGGATTTAGTCCAAGTGCTGCTTTTGAGGACCTAGAGAGCCACATGTGGCCTTGAGGCTGCAAGTTCCTCATCCCCAGGGATTCAGAGCTGGTTGAATGGCCATTTCAAGGGACATCATCAATGGTCAATTCCAACGTGGCAGCAGGTCTCCTGTGGAAGGCTCAGGGATTTATTCTTGGTTCTGTAGTATTTAATACTTTTTTTTTATCAGTGATTTGGATAAATGCACAAATGGCATGCATAGCAAATTTGCAGATTATATAAAGGTGAGAAAGATAGCTAACATACAGGATGACAGTCCAGAGTCAAAAGACCTTAGCAGGCTAGAACCTAGGGCTGAATCAAGGAATATAAAATGTAGCAGAGATGTACACTTTTTCATTTGGGTTAAGAAAATCAACATCCCAAGTGCAAAGTGGGGGAGTGGTACTGTGGCTAAACAAGCTTACTGGGGAAAGATCTGGAAGTTTTATTGGACCACAAGTCCATCAGCAGTACGATGTTGTAGGGAGAAAAAACAACTAGTATGGTCTTGGACTCCATGAAGACAAGCCTAGTGTCATAAACTGGAGAGATGGTAATCCTGCTGTACTTTTCCCTGATCAGTCCACATCTGGGATGTTTTGTTTCATTTTAGGTACCACATGTTTAAAAGGACGTTGATTAACTGGAGAGCATTCTTCAGATAGCTATGAGGATTATGAAAGGGCTCATGGTCAGGCCAGATGAGAATTGGTGGAAGGAACTGGGATAACTAGAATCAGAGATCTAAAACTCAGTTGTTGTTGTTGTCATGTCTGACTCTTTGTTACCCCATTTGGGGTTTTCTAGTGGTTTGCCATTTCCTTCTCTAGCTTGTTTTACATAGGAGGAAACTGAGGCAAACAGGGTCAAATGACTTAACCAGGGTCACACAGCTAGTAAGTGCTTAAGGCTAGATTTGAACTAGAGAAGATGAATCTTCTTCACTCCAGGGCCACCTTCTATCCACTGCACTACCTAGATACTCTCTGAAACTGGAAGGGCCCTCAAAGATTCTCTTGTCAGTGTCCAGACTGGAGAAGAGAAGATTTGGGGGAAGATTTGGGTGGGATATGATACGGGTGGTTATTTTTAAGTATCTGAAGGGTCAGCAGGTGGAAGAGGCAATAGGTTTGTTTAGTTTGGTGTCAGAAGCAAAGGTAGGAGTAATGAGTAGAAGAGGCAATTGGGCCAATTTAGGCTTGGTATAAGGAGGAAAAAAAACCAAACCCTAAACGTCCTACTGATTATAAATGTCCAAAAGTGGAACGGGAGGTCTTCAGTGAAATCCGAATGCCCATTTGTTAGAGAGTTGAGATTCCCTTTTCAGGCATGGCTTGAACTGGATGTGGAGTTCAGATTAGAAACAAGGTTCAGGTTAGTAGCCCCTGGGCTCCTTTCCAACTTGGAGGTTCTGAAATTCTTTTCACTTAATGTTGTGTTTTGGCAAAGCCATTTAGTGGTACTAGGTGGGACATGTCTGTCCTTAAGAGAGAAAGAACCATTTGTTTTCTTTCCTTTTCCTCAGGGCTTGATTCCTTCTTAGTCCTGGGTTCACAGGTACAGGCAGGCAGACATTATTGTCATCTCTAAAACTTCTGGGAAGATAACTCAAAACACTTTTCTCTTTGGTGGAGAAGTTGGAGACTATGGGTGTGGGAGGGTTGGAAATGCTGTCAGTGTATCCTGATGAACCTTTTTCTTTTTTAATTTTTAAGTTTAATTTTAAAAAATTATCAACTTGTTTCTTTTTCACAGAGAAGACTCACTGTAATAGGGACGGGGCAGAAATTAATCAGTCATATTGGGGGGAGGCATGAGTGAAACAAATTTTAAACATTTGATACATCAAGTTTAACATATGAAGGTGGTTTGGTTCAAAATCTGCCTTTAAGGAATCCCATAGTCACCCCAAGGAAAATGTATTTAATGAAAGGATAAATTTGCCAGGAACCTCTGCATTTCTTACACTCAGCCACTGGCTGACCCCTAATCTCTCTCTATCTCCTCTGCAAAGGCTGAGCTGCCTCCAGGGGAAGAAAGGGTTTTGTTTCCTTTTATCAAGAGAAAAACCTCTTGGCAGGGACTTTTAATTAAACACTTTTAATTAAAAAGGTTCTAATTTCTGAATCAAAATGCATCAGCTTTTGAGGGGAGCTTACTGTATTGAGAGAAGGGTGGAAGGAAGGAGAGGGACTCATTCCCACAAGGTGTGAGTGCTTCTAGGAGATTCTAAGGATCCCAATCTGTAGCCAGATGCTGGGACAGATTCCCCCAGATGTGGAGGTAGGACTGGAGGAGTGAGTGTGGAATGGAGAATGTCCTTTCCATTTTTCCTGGTAATTAAGCCCTGGATCCTTCATTTCATGACTGTGTGACAGACCATGTGAGTCAGTCAGTACTGTTAGCTTGAGCCCTTGTGGCTCTGACTGTGTTCCGACTCATCCCCAGCATCAGCAGAGCCCTAGGGGACCATTCTTCTGGGTCTGGAGGGACCTGAGTGATTCCCTTGGGATTTCACAACTGCTTTAGGAAATCTCAGATATTCACTGGCTATTTCTAGCTAGACGACTTAACTTATCCAGTGCCCCATTCAGATGACTCTGTGCTCTCCACACCCACTCTTGGCCTCTCTCTATTTACTGGATCTTGTTCATGGGCTAACATTAACTTACACTGATAGTCCTGGCTTGTCATTTTCCAATTTGGACTCACAAATTTCTGACTCGTTGCTTCTCTGTCTGAGCCACATGAGGCCCACAGAACAGCTCTTCTGAAGGCTAGTTCTATCTGTCACAAAAGGAATCTGCCTGTTTTCCAAACCTCCCCTGATAATTCTGACCTCTGCTGTCCCCCATGTGGGGAATTCTTTTGGTCACCACCAGGGTATCTTCCATAAGAGATTCTGGTATATTCTGTGGGAAGTTAAGATGATACAGATCTGGAATAAGGCCCAGATGACCTTGCTTCTCAAGCTCTGGGATGACTACTGGGGAGTATTTCAGAAAGCAGATGCCAAGCACAAATGTTTCCAAATGTTTCTCAGAAGCCCATAGACACACAGAACAGATACATAATCACAGAAGGTGTCTAAAATGACCTTGGAGCATTCAAGGGCAACCCCTTAATTTAAAGATAAGCAAACGGAGACCCAGAGATAGGAAGGGGCTTTCTCAAAATCACACCCAGTGCCAGTGTCAGGACCAAGACAAGAACCCAGGTCCCTTTTTGTCTAAGTTATCCTTTCTCTAAATTCAGGCCTTATGAACTCTTCAGATTGTGAGGAAAGAGTGCTGGGATTGGAGGCAGATTCTCCTACCTCCTTACCTGTGTGACCTTGGACAAGTCATAGCCTCTCTGAGCCTCGGTTTCCTCATCTGAAATGAAAGTGTTGAATTAATTGGCATCTGAGATACCTCCCAGCTCGAAATCTAAAATATCCTCTTCAAAAAAAAAGAAAAGAGAAAGCCTTGATTTCATTTAAAGAGCTGTTGAAAATCTATGAGAACACACCCACCAAACCTTTATCTTCTTTCCTAGAAGTCCGATCTGCTTGAGGAGAGCTGGGAGGGAGGTGGTCCTTCCTGTGGGACTCCCACCAGATCCCTTGGCTTCTTCTGGGATCAAAGGTGGCTGCTCTTAAAGACAGAGATTTTTCTGCCTTTGAAGTTACAGGCCAGGTGACCTAGAAACAACTGCTATGACAACTCTATTTCCAGAATTCTGCCCATTTTAATTAAAAGCTGTGGGAAGCAACATGAGTCAAAGTTCTCAGCAAAGTTAGGTATCCAGGGAACTGCTTAGCTCCACTCTGTTTGTGTCAGTAAATGCCTATAAGGGGGGGGTACCTAGGTGGTGAAGTGGATAGAGCACTGCCCCTGGAGTCAAGTGGACCTGAGTTCAAATCCAGTCTCAGACACCTATTAGATCACCTGTGTGATCCTGGGCAAGTCACTTAACCCTAATTGCCTTCAAAAAAAATGACTGTGGAGGCAGATATCAGAGTGTAGTAGGAAAAAGTTTTGAGTCAGAGGACCTGAATTCAAATTCTCCTTCTGCTGCTTAATACCTTGGTCACCTTGGACAAGGGGATACAGTGGATAGCGTGCTGGGCTTGGAATCAGGAAGAATCATCTTCCTGAGTTCAAATCTAGCCTTACTTACTAGTTCTATGACCTTGGGCAAAATCACTTAATCCTGTTTGCCTCAGGAAACGGAAATGGGAAATATTTTAGTATCTTTCCTAATTGGGGTGAGGAATAGATTATCAAGTTAACCTTCCCTTCATTTTACAGATGAGGATATTGAGGTACAGACAGTTTAAGTGACTTGCCCAGGGACATATAACTAAAATTTTCCTGACTCCCAGTCCAGCACTCCACTCACTTCTTACCCCATCCTGCCTCATAGCAACCTGGATTGTGAGAAGACTGTTGTTGTGGTGTTTGTCCTTCATTCTCAAAGAGACCCTGACATCAAGATGATGACATGACTTGTAGTTGACTTTGATTTGAGTGAGGGAGGGCTGTGCAAGGTCATCAACCTCACTTGTTCCTCCTGAGCCATCTGGGTCCAGTGATCTGATATTCATCAGGATGACTGGAGATAGTCCAGGATGCAATGGGAGACCCTGGTCCTTTCAGGCTAAGGTCTTATACATTCTCACTTTGAGTAAGATATACCCATTGAATGAATAGTTGCTCATGGGATGGCCCCTTTAATTTAAAAAAAAAATCAGACTGGGAGAGGAAGACCCTCAGGGTTCCTGGGTAAAAGAGAAACAATTACTATTTAGTATTTAAATCCACTCTGTGCTAGGTGGGTGAGAAGATAGTGGTGCTGTTAAATGGGAGTCTCAAATCCTCTCTGCCTGGACTTCTTACCTCCTTGTTAACATCTAACTGTTGCTGTTCAGTTGTTTCAGTCAAGTCCGACATTTTGTGACCCCATTTGAGGTTTTCTTGGTAAAGATACTGAAGTGGTTTTGCCATTTTCTTCTTAAGCTCATTTTACAGGTGAGGAAACTGAGGCAAACAGTGACTTATCCAGGGTCATACAGCTAGTAAGTGTCTGAGGCTGGATTTGAACTCAGGAAGATGAGTCATTGTATCCACTGTGCCACCTAACTCTCCCTTTCATCACATATAATACCTTACTGTAAGTGTCCTCCTTCCCCCTCAAAAATGAGTTCAATGCCCTCCCCCCATTTAGACTGGAAACTCCCGAAAGGCCAGAGCTCTGTCCTCTGATTTTTGACTTTCTCCTAGTGCCTACTTTTGTTCTGAGTATACAGTAGTTGCAAAGAGGCAGATTTTGGAAAAGGAAAAGCTTCCTAACACTCAGAGCAGCTCCACACTTGGCTGCATTGGATAGGAGTGAGTTTCCTGTGAAAGGAGTAGGAATATGACAGAGAGAACATTCATGTTGAGTTATGGGTTCATTTTAATGGCCCTTGGTCTCTTCCAGCACTGTGATTCAGTGGGTTCCTTTGATTGGCTGGGAGCAACCTGGGGAGGAGGGCAGAGGACAGACTAGAAGCATCTGCAGGGCTTGCTGGGCCTGATGGGGCCCAACAGGGCACGTAGTCTAAGAGTTTTCTTAAATGCCACTGGACCAAACACTGGGTTATGATCTGGAGGGTTGGTTTCTAGTCTCCTCTAGGGCCTTACAAGCTGTAACCTTGGCCAAGTCACAGCACCTCCGGTTTCCTTTTCTGTAAAATGGGATTAAAAACAATGGCCTCACTATGGTCTAAGACAGTCAGAGGTAATAAATAAATGAGAAATGCTAACATTTATTTACCCTTTTAAGGTCTTTTAAGGTAAGCAAAATGCTTTACACATATTCTAGGTTGATCCTCATAACAACTCGGGAGGTAGGTATCATTATTATCCCCATTTTACAGATAAGAAAACTGAGGCTGCAAGCCTTTAAGTGACTTGCCCAGGGTCACACAGCTATTAAACATCTGAGGCTGGATTTGAACTCAGGTCTTTCTGATTCCAGGCAAGGCACTCTATCCAACGTGCCACCTAACTGGCCTTCTCTAAATTTGAAATAATAAAGTAAAATGACAGCCATCCAGGTGTCACTCCAGGGTTAGTGAGAATCAGTGTCCGTACTTAATAGAATAGGAAGACATAAATTAATGGATGCCTGCAGACCCGGTTAGCAACAACTGTCCTTTCAATGCATTTGATTCAACTCTGCTGACGCACCACCCGCTGGGTTCAGCACTGGAACAAGTAAGATGGTTTCTCCACAGGTCCTCTTCTCCGGGAGCTTCGCACCCAACAGTCGAAGAACAAATACACGATAACTATGATTCCAAGGGGATCGTCATGAATACAAAGGAGAGAGGTTCAGGTGGAATCCTGGGAGAGACTGAAGGAATGAGGGATGGCTTTCAGCAAGGGGAGGTGAATGGTGTATTGGGGAAGGCTTCAAAATAATCTCCCTAAAAGAGTCAGGGCTTGTCGCTCCAGGCTCTAGCATCTTCAGAGGTTCCTCCAAGATCAAATTCCTCCGCATGGCATTTTAAAGGCTTCTCCGGCTTCTCTGTGTAGGCTGATAACACCCTTCACACGTTGCATTCCCCAAAGATCAGCTCATTGGCTGTTCTCTGGATCGAGACCTCCGCTTCCCACCACAGTCTGTCCTCCACGCGTAGAATATAGTCACATTATTTCTGCCTCTTACAATCTCTCTCTTCCTTCAGGACTCATCCAGGGGTGTGCAACCGTTAACAACCAGCTGGGGTGGGGGCCCTGGAATGTGTATGCCTCTCTTTTAAGTGTAAACTACATTACTAACATCCAGCTCCAAGGCTTTCTTAAGTCCAGTCAATCGGCACAACAACAAATGAAGCCCCGATGTGTAGCATTTGCCGAAGTGCTTACAATGAAAATTTAACAATCAGATCTCTTGGAAGCCAGTACTAGCTGACTCGGGAAGGCCTTTGGGCTCATCTTCTCAGCCATCTTCCAGGAAGCATCTCCTGAATCTCTTTAGCTTAGTGTTCTCTCCCTACGCTTCAAATCGTCATGTGTATGGTTTACGTATCTACTTCCAGTCAGGCAACCGAGGGCCCGCAATGCCTGGATTGGTCATTTGTACTTTATTTCATTGGCAAGGGGGAGCACTAAAGGCTTTGGAACCAGCCAGGGTCCACGGCCGTAACAGCGTGTCAAGTTGATTATGCGACCTGGGTGAAGAAGGAATGGGGAGAGAACACATTGGAGACCGGTCAGAAGCCAATTCTAAAAGCTCAAAAGACAGATGAAGATATCCTGCGTGCCAGTGAGAGAGGCGAGAGGAAGTCTGAGGCTGGAGATTCTGCAGCCGCGGAAAGGACTTTGCACCCAGAGGCTCGCCCCGGGCTTCTGCAGACAGAGAACCAGGAAGTGATGCTGGGGTCCAAGAGCAGAATGCCAGAGCTGCGGGGACCTTCGGGGTTACTTAGTGCTATTTCCAATGTAAAGAGGAGGAAACGAGCCCAAGGAGGAGCCGGGAGCGCTGGCCCCCATGCCAGTTTGTGGACTCAGTTTTCCCCGTCTAGGTTTGGATTGCGCCCATCTCCACCAGCTGGGATCCTCCCCCTTTCCGTTCTCTCCCTCCGCTCCCACCCCCGCCCAGGGGAGCGCGGCGCCCAGGCTGGGACGCACCACTCACTCCTAGTCCAATTGGTAGCGGGGGCGGCGCAAACCTGGAGCTTCACGGGGAAAGCGCTGGTTGGGCAGGCAGGGGCGCCTACCTGCGTGCCTTCGGAGCGGGGCGGGCCCGCTTTCCCCAAGCGGGCTGGGCTGGTGCTGGGGCCGGGTCCGCCCCCCGGGACTCCGCCGGGCTGGGCAGCAGGGGCAGCTCCAGCCCACGTGCGCCGGCCCGCGGTGACAGCTAGCCCGGCAGGGCGGGGCCCGGGCTCCGGGCTGCCCTCCCATTGGAGAGAGGCCGGGCTGGGGGAGGCCGCCCCGCCCCCGTGGGGCAGCTCCCTTGGTCGAGCCAGGAGCTCCCGGCTCAGTCAGTCCCCAGCCGCCGCGCTGTTGCTGTCCCGGGGTGCCGCGCCCGCGGGCCGGACGGGGAGGTGGAGGAGGGCCGGGGCCGGTGGACGAGAACCATGCGCTCCCGGAGCGCCGTGGCGCATTGTAAGGCTTGCGGCGTCGGGGTTCGCGGGGCGGGCACTGGGGAGGAGCGGCCCCAGTCTGGCCTGGACTGGACGCAGGTGCGGGGACGCCCGGGGCCTCATCATCCCCAACCCCGGGAGCGGCCGCGGGCGCTGGGGCTTGGCTGGGGGGCTGGAGGGTTTCTCTGAAAGCAGTTGAGGCTCTCTGGAAAGACCGTGGGGAGGGTGCCCCTAAACAGAGGCTGCCCTGGGCCGGACACTCTGATCCTCCCTCTATTAAACAAACAGAACTCTCAAAGCGAACAAACTCGGCTACCTGAGATGCCCGCCGGCCTTTAACCCGTTTAAACAAACAAATAAAAAAGCAAGCCCCCCCCCCAAAAAAAAACCCCCAAACAATCCACCACCTTGGTCGGGTACCAGTCCTCTGGCTCTGGATATTTCGGGACCCGTCAAATCCTACAGAACCGAAATGCCACGGATGGTCTTGTCTCTTTGACCTGTGGTCCCAGCTCATTTCCACCCTCCCAGCCTGCCCCCCTGCTCCGGGGATATTTCCCCTCCACCCCCGCGCTTTAATAACAGGAAGTTAAGTTTTGCCCCTGGTCGGTGGCCGCGCTGTCTTTGCGAGGTCCCTCGGGACTGTGGCTCCCCCTCGGGCCAGCCTGGATGTCCGGGTGCCTCTCCGGCACTTCTCCCGGCATGTCTCCTGGTGTTCCGTGGGAGGGAGGGCCCAGGTGGCAGCCGGTGCTGTGCCCGCCCTGGGCCCACCTCCCGGCTTAGCTTCCCCGGGAAGGAAGTATTCTTTCGGAGAGGTGCCTTACTTAATCCTGGCACCTGTGGTTGGTTTCCTGGCCCGAGCTGGAGATTTGGAGGCAACTTTTACCAACCCCAGCCTAGCAGCCAGGCCAGGCTTTGCGTTGTCAAACGCATGTGATCCCAGGAGGAGACAGAGACTCCTGAAATCAGAGAAGATGTAGGGCTTGTCTCCTGGAATCCTGGGTTCTTCAAATGGAAACTTCTTGGATTTAGCGTTTTTGTGCTGGGGAGAGGGGTCTTTGGGTGGGGGAAGAGGGCTGCGGACATTGGTGAAAGGTGCTGCCAGAGACCTTGGAGGCCTTGTGGTTTTGCTGGGAGTTTGGACATCTGTTGCTGATCCGTGTTCTTGCTAGCTTTGAGATATAAATATTCTGATGTGGTTTCAGTTAAAGATGAAATAACTACGTTCTCTCCCACCACCATCACCACCACAGCAGGCATGTCTTCTTGGGGTAGGAAGAGGAAGGCGAGCGTGCCATGGATGGCTGCAGTATCCCCCTCTCCATCTCTGGCCTGTGTTGGCACATGCTCCCCACCCCGCAATGGGCCCTTCTTTAGCCCCTAGGGCAGCAGTCTTGACCTGTAGTTTCTCCAGTCAGACTTAGACGATCCTATCAATCCCACTCCCACCCTCACCTAAGCCTCTATCTGAGATCTTTAATTACTAGGAATCTTGGAGTAATAACTTGTCTTCTTAAGCATTCAGAACTGGGGGTTTTAAGAGGCATTGGAGTCCACATTATTAGCCGTCACTAGGTCTGCTGTTTGTTTGTTTGTGTTTTTTTTTTTTTTACTCCTTGGATTGAGATTTCTGGGGGTGAATCTTTGGCAAATTCTGGAGGCAACTGCTTGCCTCATGGCTAGATCCTCCAGCTGTGGTTGACTTCTCCGTTGGAAGTGTTTGTAGACACCATGCCACTGGGTGAGTCCCTGTCACTGAGGAAGATTGTGTTGGAGGAAAGTCAGTGCAGCTGCATGGGCATTTAGTTAGTACGTCTCAGCGATGGGCAGTAGTATGGATGCATGGTATCCTATTGAATGGAAGCTCTGCTCCTTGTGATTACCGTGATAGCAAGAGACATGTTTATAGCACTTGAAAATTTGTAAAAGCCCTTTTGATTAGATATCAGCTCATTTCAGTCCTTCCAGAAACCTTATGAGGGTTGTCTTGTGGGTACTGTCACTTATATTTTACAGACATGGAAACTGAGGCTGAGAAAGGTTAAAGGAAGTAGCCCATGGTCACAACATTTGGAAAGTCTGAGGCCAAATTTGAATCCAAACTTCACAGAACTCCCCTTAATAAAAGGACTTGTCAAAACTTGGACTCTGTCAAAAGGCTGTACCAGAGGACCTAGAGCTCCACATGTGGCTTGGAGGCCAAAGATTCCCCACCTCCACCCGAAACCTAGCCCTCTTTCCCTTATTGTTTCCAGTGTGAAGGTGTTTCTTTTGGGAAACCTACTACTAATTATTATTTTTACAACCAACATTTCCATAGTGTCATAAGGTTTAGGAAGCACTTCTTGCAACAATTGGATAAGGGATGTGCTGTTAGTATTTCCACTTTGCAGATGAGGAAATTGAATCTGAAAGAGGCTAACTGACTTGCCCAAGGTCACACAGCTCTTTAGTGTCTGAGATAGGATTTGAACTGGGATTTTCTTGACTCTAAGTCCAGTGCTTTTTCTGGTAGGCCACACTGCTCCTCTATTTTACACTCGTTGCCTTGGAGCTAGAAGAGAGCTCTGGGATCATCTGGCATGATGGGAAGGCTTTGTCTCAGGAAATCCCCCTGCCCCTGATGTGTGCCCGTTGCCTTTCTTAGTGGCCAGATCACACGTGCTGCTGATGCCAGCCATGCTGTCTGGCTTGTCTACAAGGGCAGAGGCCTGCACATGTGTTTAGATAAGAGGTTTAAAAAAAAAGGAGTATGTGTGGACTGACTTCAGTAATCATCAGCTTGTAAACATGCTGCAGTAATAGTAGAAATATCTGGTGTGCTCAGCCTTGCCACACTGGTTTGTGGCTGAGTGGAGAGGGCTGTGAGTTTAGCACATGGGGCTGATGGGGACTGATGTCATTGTAATCCCAACTTTGAAGTCTGACTTAATCAGCCTCAGTAATTATAACGTTGTAACCCAAACACTTTATGTACCAACTGGCTGTCAGAAGAATCCTGAATTCTCTTCTCTCCCTCCCTCCCAACTTCTCCCTCCCATTTTCCTTCCCTTGGGGCCTTAAGGAATGAAGGGCTTCAAAGATACTTCTTTTCACGTCTGCTTCCGACTCGTAACTGTTTTCCTCTCAGATCTTCTAGCCTAGACTTGATAATGACAGAATGTCAGCATTGGTTGACTTTTTAAAAAATCTTGTCTGTATTTGTTCAGAAATGATGCAGTTGTAGGGGGAAAGATTGATGGACGTGGATCCCAGGGGTCTGAGTTCTAATCCCAGCCCTAACACTTCCGAGCTTTGTGACCCTTGAGCAACCTCACCTGTCTAGGCTTCATGTTCCTCATCTGTAAAATCATTCACATCAATCTATAAACATTTATCAAGCACCTATTATGTTCTAGGCACTGTCCTGAGCATTAGGTATACTCTAAGGGACAAAAAGACAATCCCTGCCCTCAGTCTAATGGGAGGTTTGAGCAAAATGGCCCCCAAGCTCCTTTTGGCTCCAAATCTACAAGATAGAATCCATTAATTTTTTTTTTTAGCTTTCTGGGCAGTGGGGCCCAGACATATCAATTCAACTGGTATTAAGCCCCTTCTGTATGCCAGGATCTGTGAGTAGGTAGTAAGGATACAATGATAAAAAACAGGAAGAGTAAATGACTGTATGTAAAATGTACATATTAACCCTTGCCCTCCCTTTCTCTCACAACTGTTTTCAGGATTGAAGAATTTTTTTTTCTTCATTGAGACTGGGCCTCCCTACCTTGTCCAGGTTTGAAATGCAGTGACCAGTCATAGGTCTTGGACTTCCTACAGTCTGAGCTTAGTTAAGCTAGACTCCCTCCCCACTGGGGGTGAATCACCAGTGGACTTATCCTATCATACTTTATACTGCCATAGGAGGAGCACCTGATTGCCTTAGCTTTGCTGAAGTTCAGAACTCCCAAGCTCAAGCAATCCACTAACCTCCCAAGAAGCAATGCAGACTTTGTGCTTAAAGTTCTGTCACAGCGGGCTTCTGCTGTTGGAATGTTCAGTTGATTTTACCTAGACGGACACTACTCAGTAGGCTTAATGTTTATTTTTTGTTTAAAAAAATTTTATTGAAGCCTTTTATTTTTATATATCATAATCCTTTTATATTTTCTCCTTCCCCATTAGACCTGTCTCTTGGTATAAAGAAAAGTAGTTAAGCAAAAACAGCTGATTCTGGGACACTCTTAACAGTATATGCTCCCTTTGTCCTGGGAGTCATGGGATCGTAGACAGATGGGACCTTAGAAGCCATCTTGATAACTTCCATATTTTACAGATGAGGAAACTGAGAGCTAAAGGAGTTAAATTATTTGCCCAAGGTACTACACAGGTTCTAATTAGCGAGGCAGAATTCAAACCCAGGTCTTCTTGATTGCAGACCATATGCTCTTTTCTATGTATCATGATGACTTCTGTAACTCTTTGTAGAGAGGAAGGAGGTACATTTTATTATTTGCTCTTTGGGACCATTGCTGGATTTTCAGTTATTCCAAGTTCTACTTCCTTCAGGTGTTGTAGTTACCGTGTTGTAGTCACTGTGCTTTTTTTTTCTTGTAGTCCTACCATTTTGCTTTGCATCAGTTCATACAGATCATTCCTCTTGTTTCTGTGTAGTAACATTTCATTCTGTTCATTTGCTACCATGTATTCAGTCATTCTCCAATTGCAACCTTGATAAAATGCCCGTTTGGAAAAAAAAAATTACCTGGTAAAAGTTACACAGAACAATCCCTAAGGCTTAAGTTTTCTTAGTTGCATTTGGTAGACTTTGGCCAACCCAACTAGAAGGGTTCAAGCAGTCTTTGAGTTTTGAGTTTCTTTGCCTCCTTAGGAAAACATGCAAACACTTGCCCTAGGATTTCTTAAAAGACATAAGGAGTACGGGGATGGGCAGGAAAAGAGAAGGTGTGAAATATGTGGCCTGCCTTCCTTCCTTACTGGTTCCACCACCTCCCCTTCCTTCCTGAGAGCTTCATTTTTTCTTGAATTAAGGAAATGAGGTCTTCCCAATGCTAGACTTAATTGAATTTTATTAAGTATAGAAATGAGCATTAAACAATCTTTTTTTTTTTTTTTGCCTGTAACAGGCAAACTGGAAATCCCTTGAACCCTCCCCATGCTGTCACTCTTAGGATAACTGAGATAGGTATGGTTGTGGGATGGGAACTAGAAAACCCCACAGAAGATTGGGCTAACAGCTTCCCTTTGGTCCTAGGACTATAGTGCTCTATGCCCAATGGGACAAAGGTCAATTCCTTTTTTTTGCTGGAGATTGGAGGTTGGTGAGGGGAAGGCTGTGGAGAACACATAACATTTTATTGTTTCTTGGCTTCAGCATCCCATCTGCTTACCCCACTACCTCTCTTTTTCTAAAATTTATTTATTTTTATTAATTTATTTTAAATTTAAATACTAAAACAAATACGAAATAAGATAAGGGAGAAAAAGCATTGCCATGTGCCCTGCAGAATGTAGCTACCTTTCTTTCTATTTTTTTCACCTCGGCTTTTCTGAAAACTGTCAACATGGCTGGTTGAGACTGATAAGGAGTTTCTTCTGAAAGTGCTGAGGTAGGAGTTCTCCCAGCCCCAAGCAGGACAGGAGTGATGTGTCACCAAAAGGCCTCAATGGCCCAGATTGTTTCAGCTCTGTAAACCTGATTCTGAACCGAGCCCTCTCTCCTAGTTTCCTCTCCTTGGAACTGCCTAGCTTCTTCTGGCCCAAAGGCTGGCCACAATTCATGGCTATAATTTGTACAGTTCTCTAGCCAGAAATGCTTTCTCTCCGCCCTGAACCCCACTAGCCTTTCATGCCTTCATTCTTTGTGTCTTCCCTGGCTGTGTACAAGAGCATGGGAACTCTTAAAACCAGGCCTTTATTTGAGTTTGGCTTTCATAGTATCCTTGAATGGAATAGCTGCTTAACGAATGAATGCTTGTTGAATTAGAATGACAGAGCTAGGAATGGTCCAGTTGTAAAGTGATCTTAGAGGATAAGTGGCCCCACCTCCATGTTTTACAGGTGAGGAAACTGAGGCACAGAGAGGGACAGTGACTTGCCCAAGGTTACACAGCTAGCTGGTTTTCTGACTGAAAGTGTGGTGTTCTTTCTACGAGACATAACTCTTAATATATCACAGAATCAATCTGGAGAGGGAGGGAGGGAGAGAGAGGGAGAGAGAGAGAGGGAGGGAGGGAGAGAGAGAGAGAGAGAGAGAGAGAGAGAGAGAGAGCGAGAGAGCGAGAGAGCAGGAGCAAGCTTGTTTCATTAGTTACTTATTGTCCTCACCACACTCCATTCAAGAAAACAAAGGGTAGTTCCCATCTTCATGGTTCCAATCAATTCCTACAAGCAAACCCATCGGGGTGGGTTGTGGGACTGCTGTGTTGTTAGGGGGTGGGGTAGGAGTACTTAGTGCTAAGTGTATATTTTTAGATTTTTTCTTTTGGCTGACTATGAACTGGGCTAACTTTTATCCCTCATAAGGTCCAGGGAATTTTCTGTTTTGTTTTCTCAAATCCCCACCTCAATACAGTTCGCCCAAAGGTTATAGATTATGAAGACAACTGTAGCAACAGCATTCTTTCCCAAATGCAGCAAGACTGCTTTTCAGGGAACTGAGAGTGTGGACCTCTGGATGCAGCTGGTCTTCCCATTGATTCATTCCTCTGTCAGTGCCTTTGCTTTGGAGTGAGAGATGGTGGCATGGGGTGTGGACAGTCTTACTGGTATACTGCCATTCTGGTGGGTATGGCCCTCTGCCCATCTGGTTTGTTTCCTTGTTTAGATGGTCAGTTGAGAGGCAGCAAGAATTTGAGGAGGAGGATGAAGGAACACTCAGTTCTAGGAATCCTTCCTGGAATACATAGGTGTTGGATTTTCCAACCCTTTAACCCAGAGGTGGGATGAATCCTCCTGGGGTCTTAGTGTTCTTGTGGAGTTGCATTGACTAATGGGTCTCAGATCGTGGCAGTATTTATCATGGGAACTTGGAGGGTACTGGACTCTGTTCTGCTTTGGATCAGGAGAGGGATTTTTGAGGAATGGGTCTGGACCTGTGATTTCTTTGCTGTGTTGACTGGCCACTCTTTTCAAGAGTAAAGCTCATGTATATACCTTCTAGTCTTAGCCCAAAAGTCTTTGAACTTCATCCTGAAAGTTGTGACTTGATGGCCACATAGCTAGTATGTCTCCAAGGTAGGCTTTGAGTCAGTCAATTAAAAGTATTTTTTAGTTACTAGTATGCCAGGCACTGGGCTAAGCCCAGTAAGTAAAACCAATCCTTTTCTTCAAGGAGGTCATATTCTAATGGGGAAGACATGTTAATAACTAGGTAATAACAATAACAAAATAGATATTGAGTGGATGAGAGGTTGTCTCAGAAGGAAGGGCAATAAGTGGCTGGGGAGGCACTGCCACCTGGATTGGAGTTGGGAGAAACCAGACAGAAAGACCAATTAGCAGGCTGTGGCAGTAATCCAGCTGAGAGGAGATGAGAAATTCTAATAGGGTGGTGGCTCCATGAGTGGGTGTGTGTCAGGGAGATGGTGTGAATGGGCAAATGACAACTTTGGTAGTGTCTTGGATATGGAGAATAGGAGGAGGTGAGGATGAAACCTGGTTTTTGAGCTTGTTTCAGTTAGGATAAGGGAGCTTGGAAGAGGGGAAGGTTTTAGGGGGAAAGATAATGAGTTCTGTTTTTAGAAATATTGAGTTTCAGATGCCTATGGGACATCCAATTGGAAGCTTCAACTCCCCCCCCACACCCAACCTCCTGTTGCTGGAGAAGGGGCAATGTGGTGGTGTATGGGTAGAGTGCTCATCATGGAGTCAGGAAGACCTGTTGGAATCCCCCCTCAGAGTCTTGTTAATTCTACCACCCTGAGCAAGTCACTTTCAGCTTTCTGAACCTCAGTCTCCTTGTTTGTAGAATGGAGATTATAATATTACTTGTAATACTTATCTCACTATCTTGTGAGAAACAAATGAGATAATGTATTTAAAGTGATTTGTAAGTCTTAAAGCTGGTATTGAGTTTACATGATTATGAAGCCACATTCCCTCTAGGCTTGTACATAGTAGGTGTTTAATAAATTAATGAATTAATGTGAGAATTTGGGGGAGAAGCTGGTTGGTAATAGGGAAGTTTGAATTTGGCTTTTGAAAAAAGCCTGGAAGCTTTATCAGAAAAGCTAAGCTTTCCCATTGGCTTTTTGCAGATCTCTAGGCCAAATGAAGTGAGTTACAAAACTGTTTGTCTTGTGCTCCTAGGCAGGCTGTCTGCGAGCTAAATCTGCCTCTTGGTTATAGAGGATGACTGGGGTTTGCTAAAACAAATGAGAGGGAACGTTGTAGTTCAGAGACAGTGGCCCCATCTCCACCTGTGTAAGCCCTCTCTCTCTAGGGCTGCCTTGACTTTGGAGGAAAAGGTGGGGGGGGGGGAGGCTGTGAAATGAGCCTGAGGCTACATGGAAGAGGGCAGGAGGGATTTAGTATTGGCATTCACTTGCTAGTTCATGGACAAGTCACTTAGCCCACTTTGCCTCAGTTTCACCCAGAGAGCTGAGTTTATTAGCAACTTAGCCCAAAGTTCAGCTTGGGAGTCCCCCCAACTGACATGGAAAACTGAATGGCCAAAGGGGAAGAATTTCATGACCAAGCAAAACAGTCTCTTTTTCATTTCCTTTTGGACTTGCAGGTGAGTTGGCTTATTTGTCCTAGAAAAGCAAGTATTGGGTTGGACCTTCTTTTCACTCTGTCTGGGATCTGCTCAATGAGACCTCTGATTGTGAAGCGTCAGCCTCCTGGAGAGAAGACCAAGCAGCTGTGTCCTTGAGTGGCTGCCCTATAGGATGCCTCAGTCTCGTGGTTCTAGGTTAGCAAGGGAAATTGAGATAGTCAGCCTTGATTTCCAACTCACAAACTCATAAATTTAGAACTACAAGGAGCCTTAGAGACAATGAAGTCTAACTCCTTTATACAGAGGAGGAAGCCAAGACTTAAAAGAGGTTAAGTGATGTGCTAATAATCCTGGCAGGCAGGATGTGAACCCAGGTGTTTCTGGTTCCAAGGCCCCCGGGCACTACCCACTAGGCCAGGTTTCTGATATGCCTCAGATATTTTATGTGAGATTGGAAAGAAACCCTGTTGTGTCCCTTTGGGAAAGGATGTTCTCTGTCTCCTCAGGTCTCCTTGGCTGCTCTCAAGGCAGGGAGTATGTGAACAGGTAATTCAACAAAGCACGGGTGTGCTGATGGACAGATATTTCTCCTCTGTCCTTTTGGTCTTCTCAGGCTGCCTACTGTGTGTGACTCAACCACAGCTCAACCCAGTCGTTATTAATTGGGTATGTGCTTTTTCCAGAGCCCTTTACTGGACATTGTGCATGCAGATGGTAGGATCTAGAGAAGTTAATCAGGCAGGGGAGCAATCCATTCCCATCTCAATAATAGGGATGGAATTTATCCCAGGACCTCCTCCAAGAAACTTTGTGAATGGCCCTCAGCATTCTCCCTCCTGTTCCCTTCTCCCCCTTCCCAGGATATGCAGAGCCTGGTTGGGTTAGCATATAGCTCTCTTCTGTTTTAGTCAGCTAAAATACTAGTCACTTCACCCTATCTCAGTTTCCCCATCTGTATAATGGAGAAGAAAAAGGCAAACCAGTCCAGTATCTCTGTCAAGAAACCCCACCCCACCCCCAAAAGGGTTGGACATGATCGAAAACAATGACATTTAATCAGAATCTCTCACCCCTCCTTAAAAGCACCCACCAGCAAGCACACCTGTTCGACTTACTTTACTGCATTATTACTGCTTATTAAGAATGATAATAGTGGTGAGAGGAGGGTGCCCATCACCCTATCCCCTTCTGGACCCTCATTTTCTTCCAGGATGTGCCCAGGATTCTAAGCTCCCTAGGAGTCACTTGGCCCTTTGGGGGCATTGGATGCCTCTAAAACAGAGAGGAGTCTTTCCTTCTTTATATTGGCTT
Source organism: Notamacropus eugenii (assembly GCF_028372415.1). Classification (NCBI taxonomy): domain Eukaryota; kingdom Metazoa; phylum Chordata; class Mammalia; order Diprotodontia; family Macropodidae; genus Notamacropus; species Notamacropus eugenii. The sequence continues at coordinate 33,221,468 of NC_092877.1, read as the reverse complement.
GTCTGAAGAGCTGAGTGGGAGGAGGGCAGGCAGGCAGGCTGGCTTGTCTGTCTCTGAAGCTTCTGCCTGCTAACCCACTGCTTGTGTCTCAGCTGGTTCTGGGGCCTAGCCTCACAAGCGTTCAGCAGCACTGTCTGTTTATTGCAGAAGCCTCATCTCTATCTTCCACATGAAAGAAAGCAAGGCTATTTTTAGAGCTCTTAATTGGCATAGCTGCCCAAGTACAACTTAGGCTGTCCCCAAATTTAATTTCTGACTCTCTCCTCTCTTTCACTCCTCTGTCTTGCTCCCCCTTATCTCCCCTTCCTCTTTCTCTCCCCTCTCTTCTTTTTCTGTTCCCTCCCTCTCATTCCTCTATCCCCTTCCTCTCCCCTCTCCTTTTTTCTTTCCCTCTCCCCCATCTCTTCTCTGTCTGTCTGTCTCTCTGTCTGTCTGTCTGTCTCTTTCTCCTCTGTCTCTTTCTGTCTCCCCCCTCCACTTCCCTCCTTCATGCTCCCTCTCTTCCTTTGCCATTAAAAAAACTGCTTGCTACCAGACTGAAAGACCTTATATGTGCACATTTGGGAGCAGAGCTTAAATTTAGTAAGCAAGTTCCAAGCCCTTAAAAAGGTAGGAGAGAAGAGGAGGAGGCCAAGCTGCTTGGCTTTTCAATATTCTACAGCCAGATGATTAGATAAGCAGCATCCCGTTTTACCAATTTACTGCTCCTCTTTTTCCCACCCCAGGCCTTGAGGGTGAGTCCATTTGGCAGAGGAGGATTTTTATGATAATAGTCAATCACCTATGTTCTCCTAGGGAAAGCTCATACTCCCCTGAAGCCTTGGCAGTATCATAGCTTACTTTGGTGGAGTGTTCTAGTGTGTACCTATGCAAAATTCTTTGATCCTGTGGAGAACCCTACAGTAGCAAAATATGGATTGTTATTTCTGTTTTATGGTTGAAAAAATTGAAGTTCAAGAGATTGAGACTTGGCCTAGGGTCACATAGTTCTGATTAAATGGTACGGAGCTGGAGCTGGAACCCAGGGCCTTCCAACTCCAAATTTCACATTCTTAATACCATCTCCCTCTTCTGCCAGCTCCCTACACTTCCCTTCTTCCTCCCTCACCATTTGATCTCTTGAGTTATTTAATCCCATGGATCTGTCAATAAGCATTTATTAAGGACCTACTATGTGCCAGGTACGAAACAAAGAAAGGCACAAAGATAGTCTCTGCTCTCTAGCTCAGTCTACTGGTAGAGAGAGCTTGCAAACAAACATATGTAACCAGCTTTCTACACACATGCTCATTGGAGAAAATCAACCAAGAGGAGGCAGTGGAATGAAGAGCGCTTGGGAATTAATGGCAGAAGGTGGTGTTTTAGCTAGACTTTATGGAAGGCAGGAGGCAGAGATGAGGAGAGGGAACATTCCAAGCATGAAGGATCATTAATGAAGTGGGTGCCCAGTGTTCTCCCGGAGCAGTCAGGAGGCTAGTGCTACTGATCAAAGAGTATGTGGTGGAGAGTCAGGTGTAAGAAGGCTGGCACTGGGTTATGAGGAGGTTTGAATGTCCAGCGGAGGTAGTTAAATTTTGAAGTGGGGTAGTGGGAGGACCTGAAAGGGTTGAGATGGGGTCCTTGCCATTTCCAGTCTTTTTTGGTAAGAAAGCCAGCTCACTTCAGAGTCTCCCCCAGATCCCAAAGCTCCTGCAGGATTTGATGCACCTAAGTAGCTTGCTCTAGTTTTCAACAGTTCTTGCTGGTGGGAGGTTCTTTCTCATGAGCACCAAAACTGCTGGGCTTCGAGCCCGGAAGAACGGAGTTCCAGTCTTGCCTCAGCTGTGACCCTAAACCAGTCATTTAGCCTCACTTTGCCTCAGTTTCCTCATCTGTAAAGTGGAGATAATAATAGCACCTACCAGACAGGGTTTTTGTGAGGATTAAATGAGATAACATGTACAGTGCTTGGCAGACCTTAAAGGGCTATGTAAAATGCTCCAAATTACTATGTTTGTTGCTACAACTTAAATCCATACACCAATTTTGTAGAGGGGAATTAGAATCTGGGCAGCCCCAGCTTAGGCTGGTCACTGGAGGAAGGAGCTGATGGTGCAAGTTGTCTGCGAAAATAGCTGGTTATGGAGGCTACAATAAGGCCGGCCTTTGGGGAGCGCCGGGGTGAAAAATAAGGGAACTTCCCAGAGTCATGACAGAGGGGCCACTGAGCTTTCAAGGGAGTCCTTAGTAGAGGTCAAACATCTGAAGTATATCTGGGATTTGGACTGTGAGGAGAAGGGGAAGGGAGTAACTTTTCCTTTGTGGGAAGTATATTTCTCTTTCTGGGTGTCTTTTGCTTTGACCCACGTATATAAACCCTAGCTAAAGGGGAGCCGACTCTTTATTGATATCTTTTTAAAAAATTATCTTCATTTCTGAATATATTGGTCCCCTACCTAGTCTAAGCTCTTATAATAAAGGGCAAAAAAAAGGAGGGGGAAAGGAGCAGTTTAACAAAATCAGTCAGCAGACCAACTGTATCTGACAATATATACCGTATTCCACATCCAAGAAGGGAGAAGGTACGTTTTCTCAACTTTTAAAAAATATAATATTTTATTTTTCCCTAATTACATGTTAAAACAATTTTAAAAAACATTTAAAAAAGTTTTGAGTTTACGTTTTCTTAACTCTTAATGTGGCCAAAATTGGACATTAAAATCAAAACAAGATTTATTTATTTATATTACAGTTCATTTCTTTATACTTTCTACTTACACAGTTGTAGGATAGAATATGTATAATATAATTATATATTAACATATAATTATATAATATATCGTAATATATAGCATATAATATGTAATTATATATAAATATATATAAAATTTTGTATCCATGGTTGTCTTGGTTCTATCAGTTCATATGAATCTTGCCATGAGAAACCACTGTATTAGGGGATGAGGCTTCTAGAGAGAAGGCAAACTGCCAGGGAAAAGCCCAGTAGCAAATAAACATTGTACATCCTCTCCCAAAATGTTTCCTCCATAATTCCTTGCCTTGAGGAGACATTCCAGTGAAGAAATGAAATCCAGGGAGCCATATTTGCTGTTCCTTGGTGTAGATGTTGTCATCTCACCCTGGACTTGCCTTTGCAGTGATCAGTGTGATATCAGAATTGGTTGGGTATTGGAAATTGGCATCTCCTTTTCACTTATCACACTTTCCCCTACTATTATACTTGAGAATGTGTCCTGTCCCCTTATTAGATCAGATTGTAAGCTTGTTGAGAACAGACTTGGTTTCCCCAGTGCTTAGACTGGAAGAGCCTGGGTGGAGGACACTAATAAAAGTAGCTTTGAATGAGGAAAGAAGGGTTAGGAAGCCCTGGAGTGCCTGGGGAGGATCTGGGATGAGGGTGTGGGAGGGGCTGGGAAGTAGCTGCATTTGTTGGGAACAACCTGGAGTAAATGGGAGAACCTCAAGATTGCTAGGCCTTAGGAGCCTTGCATGGTTTTAACAGTCTTTGGAAATGGATATTAGACATGCCCAGTACGTTTCATTTACACGTTTGCTCAGCCAACCCTTTCTTTAAAGATCAATTTGGGGCCTAGTTCTGGGCAGATTTTTGCCTTTGGAGCCCAGTTCTAGGGGGATTTCTTCTAATTCATTGTCTGTAAACTTTGGCCGGGAGGAGAGTGTCATTTAATGGAGCTCCAGGTAAATCATTCATGAAGTCAAAAGATGTTTTATTATGTGATGAATAACCATTCTCCAGTTTTATTTGCTTTGCAAATTTAGACTTCTGTTTTTGCTGAAAATCTTCCCCCTCCTCTCCCACACCTTATCAGGTCTGCCTTAGACTTTGATTGGGTGCTGCTTTGGGGCCCTGGTTCTCCTGCCCTTTCTCTTTGCTTTCTAGGGAGACATTTTTTTTTCTGGAGGTGGGACTCATGCTCTTTGTAAGTTCAGCCCTCCTGTTCACCATGTTAGGTACTGGGAGACCTACAAAGTTTAGACAGAAGAGGATCCCTACCTCAGGGGCTTTGCAAGGAGGAATCATACACCAGCAGTGATGGCCACAGTATATACTGTTAAATAAATACTTGATAGAGGGCAGAATAAAATGTTATGGGAGAAAGAAGGCTGATCCTGCCTAGATCTGAGAAGGCTTCCTGGGAGAGTTTGCATTTGAATGAAATTTTAGAGCAAGTGCCTACCTGTCTAGGTAGAGCAAGGTTCTTGATAACCATAAAATCACAGGCTCAATTCTTATCATTTCTTCTTTTGATGATTATTGAGACTGAAGGTGGAAAAGGAAATGGAAGTTCCTGAGCAAAGGTCAGTCAGTGTGTTTTCTAGACTGGTCACTATTATCATTTCAAAATGCTGAGGAAATTGTGGACCTGTCCATGTCTATGCTCTCCACTAATTCAGATTGTAGACTTTCCATGACTGAGCCGATACTTGCTTGGCTCGTGGAGCTGGAATGGATTTTGTTTATCCCCTTGTTTTACCAAAGAGAAGAATGAGAAAGTGACTTGCCCAGGGTCACACAGAGAGCAAATAGCAGGTTTGAAATGAACCTTTTAAAACTGGTGTTTTAGGAGACAAGTGCTTTTGATGCTCAGTAAGGGGTCATTCATTTCATATTTGAACACTCGTATGCAAAATCCCGTTACCAGATTAGTGGAGGAGCAGATCTAACTAGGGCAGGACAACTAGCACTGAAATTTAGAGGGAGCTTTAGCACTTTCACTTACTTGTTAGTGTAGGAACAACTGAGTTTAGCCATTTAGCTTCCAATTTTAGCTAATTACTATTACGTTCTTTCTTCCGTCTTGGCTCTCTCTTCAGTCCCTTGATTTGAAGGGACTTTTTGCTTTTTCCTCTGGACACAAATATTGCTAGGTGAGGCCCTGGGGGGTGGAGCTGTTCTAAGAGTATTTTTACAGGGTGATGGGGAATAGTAGCTAATTAGGGATGACTGCTGTGAGATGTGCACAGGGATGCTGGAGGATTTTTGGAGTAGCTCTGGGGTAGACTGGAAGGTGAACTTTGGCTTTTGAGCCATAGGAAAATTGGGACTTCACTCATTGGGTACCTGTTGACCCAGCTGGCTCCTCAGAGATCTGTGGCTATAAACAGATGCTGGGAAGACCCTTTTTTCTTTCCAATGAGCCCCAGAGTAGACCCTGCTGTGTTCTAGAGGATTTTGTAGAAAAGTCATTTGAGAATTGCCTTGAGAGGTGCTGGGTCTGGAGGCCTGAAAGCAAAAGCTATTTATTCTTTCTGATGCCCAAGATTTGATGGCCACCCTGCTATTCCAGACCAGAGGTGAAATCATTTGTACAAACTTCCTAGCCTTCATGTTCAGAGGCAGAGGTTTCTCAAGAGTTATTGTTTGCTAGTGTTTTCAAAATGGAAATTGTGATTTCAAAAGGAGAGTTGGAGGTGGGAATGACAACTGATGTTTATACTTTGCAGATGCATGATAAGGGATATTCTGCATCCAAGTGGTACAAGGTAAATCTGTTGCTGAAATCTACCCTTCTCCAGAGCCCAAAGCTTCAGGTTAACTCCCTCCCCATGTAGTCAGCAGGCTGCTTTTGGCATCAGGTTGCATCTCCCACACCCCTTTCCTTTCTCATCCCCTCCAACCCCCAACTTCCCCTTTTGAGGAAAGACCTCAGAATGAGCAAATGTGAATAAATCAACAAGTCAGCAAGCATTTATTAAATGCTTACTGTATCCCAGGCAGTGCTGATTTCTGGGTAATTGGAAACATTGCTTTTGGAGAAGACTTTGAGTTGTCCCAAATAGAAGCTCCGCCACTAGTAAGTATTTATTAAATGCCTACTATGTGCCTGGTGTGGGTATACTAAAAGGAGCAACAAAAAAAGCCATAGCTGGATGGTGGGTGACCTGTCTAAAGGGGAGATTCTTGTGCAAGGATGAGTCGGACCAGTTGGTTAGCCTTTGAGGAATCTGCCAATGCTTGAGATTCTCTGAGAATCTCAGATCCCTCTTACATTCATACACTGTACCCAACAGTATTCACTTTACTCCTTAATTTTCATGTGTGTTTTTTTCTCATTCAATTAAAAAATATATGAAACTCTTACACTATGGTAAAATTCTTGCCCTTTTAGATTTTTAGTGAAGTAGGGAGGAAGGCCATGGCACTCTACAGAGAAACATTTCACCACCTAACCTGGAAACTACTTGAAAATGGGGATCCCATTTCACAAGGGCAACTAGGTGGCACTGTGGATAGTTATCAGGTCCGGCGTCAGAAACACTCATCTTCATGAGTTCAAATCCGATCTCAGATATTTGTTAGCTGTTCGTGACCCTAGGCAAATCCCTTAACCCTCTTTGCCTTAGTTTCTTCATCTGTAAAATAAGCTGGAGAAGAAAATGGTAAACCAATCTAGTATCTTTGCCAAGAAAACCCCAGATGGTGATCACAAGGAGTTGGTCATGACTGAAACAACTTAACAACCACAACAATCCCATTTCACATTTATATCTCACCTTCCTCCTTCCTTGTGTGTAGGCCAGGGTCCAAAACATGACAGGTGATATTGTGGCTAGATTCTGCCTTTTAGGAGATGGCGGATGGAGGGAAGCCTTTTTTCTCTAGCCAGGACTAGAGGTCCAGGCCTGATCATCTCTCCTGTTCCCAACATCCAAGAGGTCTTGATCTCATTTGAATTCAAGCTCTTTACTCATAATGTGGCTCATCTTTAGAGGTATCTTCTGTGAAGAGGCTTCTGCTTTGGAGGCTCTGTCGGCCTGCTGAGGAAGTCCATAACATGGGTAGAAACTCCAGTTCTCTTTTTTGTGGCTTGAAAGAGACTCTGGAAAGCTTATGAAGGAAGCGACTGCCTGGTGAGCTGGCAGCCTCCTCTTGTGCGTAGTTGCTGGTTAACAAAGAGGAAACAGTTATTGTTGGGTCTCATTTTCCGGCCTAAGGGTTTTAAGCTCTGAGCCATATGGAAGGACCATCTGAAATCACCCCATGTCACCAGCTGGAGCAAGCTTCTGGGCATGTGTAGGTTAGGAGTCTTACTGTGATTATTTGAATGTTATTAGAGTTTCAACAAAAAAGCGGTTCCCAAGTTTAATTCTTTTGCAAACAATTTTTCAAAACATACTATTCTCTTCTCTTTCCATCTCATTATGAAAGGCTGTTTCATAACTCAGCTTGCATTTCACATCCAAATTTTCCTCCTTCCCACACAGACTTGGCCTTTTCACTCCTGTGTGGTTATAAGATACATCGTCAGGGACTCTGGGTGTGACAGTGAGGGACCTCTAAAAGACTTTTCTGTGGGTGGTTTTCTTGGTGTGTGGGGAAAGAATTTTCCCTTTTGTCTGGCTTTTACCAGAAGGCCAGAGCTTTTCCCCCTCTTTCTCCAAAACCTTCTCTTACTGTCCCCAAAAGGTGGAGCCTCACATCCTCATCCTTTCCCTTCTGTCCTCCAACATCCCCCCCCCCCCCCCCCACTACCCCGCCTCAGTCTTGGGATTGTGATTTTGTAAGCCCTGAGCAGTTCCCTGGGGATGGAGTGCTAGCCGGGCAGGTAAGGGCTGGAGAGATTCACAGACCAGTCAGTGCCAAGCCAAGACACCCCTTTGGGTAGCATGGATTTTCTTCTTTCTGTTTCTGATCATAGACTTAGAGCTAAAGTCTAAGGTCCCAGCTCCCATATTGAATAGTTTAGGAGTCACACAGTTAGTAAGAATCCAGATCCTCCGATTCCAACATCCGCTCTCCTTTTGTTTTCCATTGTCCCACATTGTCCTTCTTAAAGATGTCAGAGCAAAAATCAGCACCTTTTCTGTAATTTAGGAGTCTTCTAAAATTGCCTTGAGCATTGAGAGACTTCCCCAGAGGGCAACGGAATCATTTCATGTTTGAAGCACACCTGGAGATCAGCGTATACACCTCAGGCTCTAAGCAAGGAAATGACTTTCCCAAGGTCACTAAGCAAGCCAGTGGTGGAGGAGGATCAATGTGCCTCTTTGGGGTCTGAGCATTTTCTGTGACGGCAACAGTCATAGATGGCCTCTGATCTAAAGGGATGCCTTTCCCTGCTAGCAAACATTGAAATGTCTTGGTACCTATGCTTAGGATCCTATCTAGAGGCTTAGAAAAATACATTTTGCATGACTGCCCTTTATCAAAATGCTTACCTTCTCAATGAAGGGGAAGGTGGGGAGAGAATTTGGAACTCAAAATTTTAAAAAATGAATGTTAGAAATTGTCTTTACATGTAATTGGAAAAAAATATTAGGGCTAGAGGAGACCTTCTGGTTCATCCCCCTTCTTTTCAGATAAGGAAACTGAGGTCCAGGGATAGCTAAAGACCTGCTCATAGAGGTTCTAGGCATCAGAAGCAAGATTTGAACCCATAACCTCTGATACAGGAGCCAGTGTTCTTTCACTGTATCAGCTACTCTGTGTAATTAGGGGTATGTGTGTGGGGGGAGGGAAGAAGGGGAGTTCTTCTCACTGGTTTTGTAGATAATGATCCCTTGCAAATGATAATCTTAAGAATCTTGCTTTTATGAGACTTCTCTGGTGATTTATGAGGAAGAGCATGAAATCTCATGCCGTGGGTGGCTGGTGGGAAGCTGAAATGGGGCTGGCCTTTACAGTGGTTTTTTGATGTGGCTTTTGGTTCTGGGTGTAGGTTGTATGTTTGTGCAGACCCTATTCCTCTGAGGTTTGAGGCCCTGGGGGAGAGAATGGGGGGGGGGTGTCTAGGAGAGTGTTGGTGCAAGGTAATGATGTTGGTAGTCGTGGGCAGGGAATCTTAGCTTGGCTTCCAACCTGGTCGTGGTCCTTCAGAAATCTACCCAGATCAGTTATTACCTCTGCTGCTTGGGAGGTCCAGCTGCATGGATGTCGATGGGCTCATCCTCCCAGAATGATGCAGGGGTTGTGAGGGACATGCAGGGAGAGTCTGCTCTCTGGCCTTTGCTGAACTCCTGGGCACCCAGGGGAGAACAGGCATTGTTGCCTCTCTCCAGAGATCCAGAAGCTGGACAGCCATCCCTTTCTCAAACCCTTCTCCTAATTGAGGGGAGTGGTGGGTGTGGTGTAGGGTTAATTGCATGTGGCTTCTCCCAGGTCCTCTGGTGTGATCAGGATGACAGAAGCTTCTATTTACTTTGGGCTTTATGGGGCCGCTTTACATACATGATCTCATTTTGACTCTCTCAACAGCCCTGATGAGCTAGTATTAAATCCATTTTACAGTGGAGCACAATGAAACTCTGAGGCAAAAGGACATGCCCCTGATCACACTGCCTGGAGCAGGAGCTCTGGGCTGGAATCAGCACCAGGCTTAATCTCACAAAGCTCCAACACTTACTTTTTCTGTAGGCGTGATGTCTGAGCCCAGGCAATTTCAGGAGACAGCTTCATTTTCTATTTTTCTTATACAGGGAGTTGTATAACTCCCCTATATCCAGAGAGTTTCTTCATCAGGGAGTTCCCTTTACAACTGAAATCATCGATCTAGTCTCTGTTCCTATGTTCCAGTCTTAAACTCATCTACTTCATCTGTAAAATGGGAGACCTTTGTGATAATCTCTAAAAACTTCTTTGGAGGAGTAAAAATCTAAAGTAAAGAACGTTGGAGGTCACACAGTCTAATGCCACAGAACTCAGAGGAGGAATCTGTTAAGGGCATCTTATAATGAAGAGCTGGAAGGAGCCTCAGAGACCATCTAGTCTTATGTTATAGATAAGGAAACTGAGGCCCAGGGTGGTGAAGGGACTTGCCCAAAGTAATGAGTGGTAGAGCCAGGACGAGTTCTGCTCTTGTGGCTGCAGGTTTAAGATTTATATATATTCATCTCCAATTTGAGCTGGAGTCCTCTCTACTCTACCGCCAACAAGTGGCTATCCAAGACCTTCCTCCACCCACTGAGAGAGTGAGCCCTTACTAGCTGTGTGACCCTGGGCAAGTCACTTAATCCTGTTTGCCTCCGTTAGAGAATGAAATGGCAAACCACTCCAGCATCTTTGCCAAGAAAACCCCAAATGGGGACACAGAGAGTCAAACATGAATGAAAAATGACTGAAAAAATAATAGCAATTTTTATGAAATCTGACCTCACAGGCACCTGAAACCCTCCATCCTGTACATGTTCTGTCATTGGCCTGGTTCTGAACAACCACTTGTCAGGTGTGTAGTGGACCTGTCCTTGCTCAGATGTGGGTTAGATTTGACAGCTTTTGAGGTTGCTTCCAACTTTGAGATCTGAGACCAAATACATCACATTTACATGATAACTCTTCCTGAATGACCTTTCCTTGTATTTTCTAAAGTTGCTCTACAGCTTGAAGTCCTGTGTTGCAGTGGGGCTGTTAGAAAGGCTTTCTTGGTTGGGCTGCTCACGTAGTATGGCATCTAGTTCAGGACAATGAATAAACTGATGTTATGTGTTGATGGCGAACCATAGCTCATCAGCTTTTGCTGAGGAGGATGCCCCCAAAGTACCCATAGGTGCAGATGTAGGATCCCAGATTTTCAGAGGTGAAATTGATCCCAGAGGACATCTATTCCATCCTTTATCTGAGCAAGAATCCTCTCTACAACATGTCTAACACCTGGTCATCCATCCAGCTTCCACTGAAAGTCCTCCGGTGATGGGAAACCAAAGTACAGTGGTTTGGAGATTTATATGGCACAGGCAATAATTTTGACGTGGTTTCCATTTTGGGAGGGCCTTGGTCATGCATGAGTACTTACTTCTCGTGACTCAGATTGTGTCTGACTTTGACCAGATGAGTTGTCTGCCATTTGAATGTTGAAGTTCATATTATATGCATGTGTTTTGTTTCATTGCCTTTTTTTTTAGTTATGGTATTACTTCTGTGGTTTCAAAGAATGGATATTACAGCACGAAAACAGGCAAAAGTTCTAGCTCTTAAAGAGCACACTTAAGTGACTCTTAAGAGATAGTGCAGCAGCTGTTGGGGTGAGGAAGGATAATTCAAGCTCTTAATGAGTCACAGTCATTCCGGCCAAAATGTAACCGAAAATACAGTAAAAAATGAAAAACGATGTCAAGTATGAGCAAATTGTTGCTTCCAAATAACTCAACTTACCTTCACAAAGCAAAGGCTTTCAGAAGGACCTGGAAGCTGAAGGGGGTCATCATTGTTATCATTAATACTATTATTTGTCTACATCTCACTAAAACATCATTTTCTTTATAATGCAACATAGATTTCTGAAAGTTGGAACAATATTGAGAAGAGCAGTTTAAAAAGAAGCTGTTAATTTGAAGCAAAAATACTTGTGATAGGCCAGATAATACAAAGACTGGAGTAGAGTATTGGAAAAAGGCAATTTTTACTTATGAAACTCACTCTTTTATTTAACTTCTTTTTTATTTCAAAACTATGCCAAAATTATTGTCCCAGGAATCCAGGTGAGCCTGTAAGATTTGGACATCTTCATCAGAATGCAAAACATCCACTCCCCCCAAAATGTTTGAAAGATTTTTCATTATCATTAGGCCTGAGAATCTAGGTCATGCGAAGCCAATGATGAGCTCTGAAAAATAGGTTGTTATCCTGGGAAGCCGAGTTCTGAAATTATACAAATTCCTGTTGGAGGTACAATATGCCAGCAGAATCTGGTGCCACATGTGGAATGTTAAGGATTTTGTACAAGAGATGAAAATAACAGCTAATATATGCTATTACATAATTAAGTGAAAACCCTTTTCTCCAATATAGTTTATTGATTTTGTGAAACGTTTCTCAATTACATGTAAAAACAAATTTTAACATTCATTTTTTAAAAATTTGAGTTCCAAGTTCTTTTCCTCCTTCCTGCCCCTCCCTCTTCCTTGAGAAGGCGAGCAGTTTGATATACACTACACATATGTGAAAACACTTTTTGGCTGAATTAAACAATTGTAAACAAAGTCCCAAAATGGGGTTGTGAAGAGTGAACATGACTCAGTAACAACAAAGCACGGCCTGTATAACTCAGTTCTGATGATTTGATTCACCTAAAAATAAAACCATTTTTCACTTAGTTAAGGCAAATGAGGTAGTTTCAACCCCCACCTTTTCGATGTTTCACTGGTTTGGAAACGTGCCTGATTGAAATCCCATGGAAAACCAATGGGCTATAATCAAGGCTAGACCTGGAAAAACAACCCGTTTCTCAAAGTCATGCTCCAGTTTCCATTGTGATAAGTGTGATTTCATGATGGAGAGTCCATGTCAAGATACTATAAACTCCATGCCAAATTATGTAAAAACCGGTGGTTATGGCTAAAGGAAGACACAATGCATGTTGCAAGTTTTTGTTTGAAGATGTAATATGTTGTAAGACTTTAGGGTATGAGTTAAACTGAATTATTACCCATTGTCCTAGTTGATTCTCCCACCATTGTCCCCGGTTGTACCAACTCTGAGGTCTCTGCCTTCCATAGACAGATGTGTGTGTGGTTGGGTTTGTTTACTGTTACACTTGGGTGGGAGCAGCTGCACTTCCCAGATGGAATATTCTGAAAGGATTCAGATTTGGGTTTTTGTTCTCAATTTTTTTTTAATGTGAATTTAGTCATCATCAATCATCACTAATCAGCAAGCTTTTATTTATTTGGTTTTTTCTTTTCTTTTCTTTTCTTTTTAGTTTTTGACATTCATTTTTACAAGATTTTGAGGTCTAAAATTTTTCCCTCCCTCCATTTTCTCTCCCCAGGAAAGCATGCAGTCTGCTATAGCCTCTACATGTCCGATCATATTAAACATTTCCACATTAGTCATGTCAGCAAGCATTGAACGAGCACTTGCCATTTTGCAGGCATTATACTAGGCACTGGGCATACAGAGACAGACAAGAAATAGCCCCTGCCCTCGGGGGTTTATTTTCTATCCTTCTGTTATCTAATTTTATGCTTACTATCCTGTGAAGTTGGGGGTGTTGTTATCCAAATTTTACAGGTGAGGAAACTGAGTCTTGGAGAGGTTAAATGACTTGTCCATGGTCGTATGGTGTGAAAGCTGGTATATGAAAGCAGGTTTTCTGACTCCAAGTCCAAGCCTCTTTCCGTGACACCATGCAGCATCTCCGAGGTAGTTCAGACTTGGCCAGAATGTTCCTTTTATGTAGCATTCTGAATGTACCACCCAGAGACTTAGCATGCAAGGAAGTGCTCATTAATTCAGCACCAAACCTTGTACCAGCCTGACTTTGCTCGTATAAAAATCCTAGAAATGCTAACATTCTATGCTTTTACCCAATTAATGGTCAATCCATATAATGATAATAACTGCATGTGTATAATACTTCAAGGTTTTCTTATTTTTCGTAGTTTGTGTTGATATTGTATATGTGTATGCGAGAGAAAGGGAGGGAGGGAGGGAGAGACACACACAGAGAATATATATATATGTGTGTGTGTATATATGTGTATAGATATACGTATTAATTTAAATTGGAGGCATCTTGGCATGGTGGATTGAGAGCTGGCCCAGGGAGATCCTTGCCATATAATGACCGTGTGACCTTCACCTACCTCTCTATGTCCCAGGAAACTTTCTAAGACTAGAAGTGACTGAGAAGTCACAGATCTGATCTTCACTGCCCGAATTTTTCCACTCGAATCTTCTTCCACTGATGAAACACACTCTGGTAAAAAAAAATTAAATCTTACTGTTTTTGCGTCACTTTCTTTTCCAAATATATTTATCCTTTCCCAACCTAGTGAGTCATCAGCCATGACAAAGATGAGAAAAGAAAGAAAAGAAGCAATAAAGAAAAACCAGCCAACACATCAACCATGTCTGATAGTAGATATAATAATATAATATATAGTATAATAGATATAATAACACCCACATTTTGCCACCTTTGCACTTTCTGTGCATTCTCTTACTTGAACCCACTACAGTCCTAGGAGGTGAGTACCACAGCCATTATCATTCCATTTCTACAAATGAAGAAACTGAGACCTGGGAAAGTAAAGTGTTCTTCTCCAGAATGAGGCTTTGAACCCAGGTCTTTTCAAACTCTTGGTCTGTGTATGTTCATCCTTCGTTGCTGGAAGAAGACCATGCCATCAGAGAAATAATGACATGACTTACATTTGACTTTGATTTTTGAGTGAGGGAGGGCTGTGCAGGTCACCAGCCTCACTTCTCCTCCAGAGCCATCTGAATCCAGTGACCAGATATTCATCAGGATGACTGGAGATGACCCAGGATGAGGCAGTTGGTGTTAAGTGACTTGCCCAAGGTCACACAGCTAGTAAGTGTCAACTGTCTGAGGTGAGATTTGAACTCAGGTCCTCCGGACTCTTGCACTGGTGTTCTATCCACTGCACCACCTAGCTGCCATTATTCTAGGTCTGGAGGCCCGTTGATTAGCCTGTGTTGCCCAATTAGATTGTGAGCTCCTTGAGAAAAAGGACTGGTTTTTTTTTGTTTGTTTGTTTTTTGTAGTTGTATCGCCAGCGTTTAGCACAATGCCTGGCACATAGTAGGCACTTAATAAATGTTTATTGAAGATTAACTCTTCTGCTAATTTTAGAGAAGCCCTAATAACAGGAGTTAGAGCTAAAAGGGATCTTTCTGTAAGATCCCTTTTTTCCGTTTTACAGATGAGGAAACAGAGGCTGAATCACTTGTCAGGGGTCATACAGCTACCAAGCAACAGAGTTGAATGTTTCTGACTCCAAGGATAAGCAGCGCACCCACACTCTGCCAGTACAACTAGAAGGACACAATTCATTGGGCTCTGGTGTTCTAATTGAGTGTTGTAGCTTTTGCACTTTATTTCTTCCTCTAGATAGGGATCTTTGTAGAGCACAGAGCTATTTTCTGTCTTTGCTTCTCGCTCGAATGTACAGGTTTTCCTTGGCTGGGTAACTGACCAGTGTTTACTATTGTTTAAAGTGAATATAAGACTTGTTGGCATGAAAGAACATTTAAATAAGTATACTTTAAGTGATTACCAGTGGAGGTTGGAGTTGGCCTCAGAATCCTAGATTTAGAGCTAAGAAGGGAACTGAGAGATCATGCAATTCAACCTCCTCGTGATAAGAGGTGGAAATGAGTGAGCCAAGGTCATATTGGTAGTGAGTGAGAAAAGTGGGATTCAGACCCAGTCTCTGACTGCAGATCCCATGATCTTTCCCACTGAGCCTCTTGTGTCTCTGAAGAATCACAGGATAAGGGGATTGTTGGCTTCAAGCCTTGTATTTGCATTCCTAGAATCTCCCTAGCACAGTGTAGGCTGAAAGAGACCTGAGAGGCCAACTACTCCTTTTAGGATGGAGGTAATAGGACCTAGCAAAGTCAAATGACTTGCCCAAGGTAATACAGGGAGAGCCTAGATTTGACCTTAGATTCTCTGGTTCAAAAGTCAGTTGTTTTTTCATACACCTAGTTCTCTCTCTCCCCCTCTCCCTCTCCCTCTCCCTCCCCCTCTCCTTCTCCCTCTCCCTCTCTCCCTCTCCCTCTCCCTCTTTCTCTCTCTCTCTCCCTCTACCCCCCGCCCCCCATATGTGTGTGTGTGTCTGTCTCATCAGTCAAGAGCTTTCTGAAGGAAAGTTATTTTCAATACTACAGTACATAAAGAGCAGTTCTTGGTGGGGATACTTGTGCCTTTCCTCTTTTTATTATCTCTTTTAGCCTGTGTCTCTCTTGTCTGTTCATATTGGTTTGTGTGTGGTCTCTCCCATTAGATTGGGAGCTCCTTGATAAAGGGCACTCATTTTTACCTTTCTTTTTTGTCAAGTGCTTAGAAAAGTGCTTGGCAGGTATATAAAAGGCTCTTAATAAATGCTTGTTGTCTTGACTTGACCAAGAGGAAACTCTGATAGCCACCGTGGGTTTGCTCTTTCTGCCTTCCTCTTCCGTTCCTCCTGCTTTCACTTTTTTTAAAAAGAAAGATATTTCTTCTCCATATATTTTATTCTGAATTTAATACCCAATAAAATAGGCTTTTTCATATATGTAGTAGAACAGAAAAAAAGGCTTGTGAGTCAAACCATAATTTTTCTTATGTATAGCATGCTTTTCTTTTTAAACAGCTAATGGTTACTCATCATATAACTTTCATACATGTCTTACTTGTTTGTGATCCTACTTCTCCTTCTTAGACTGCTTGCCTTCTGTTCTCCCCAAACTTTGTCTCCTCACTGCTCCCTAATTAGCCCCTCCCACACTGTACTCTCCACACACTGAGAGGAGATTGGATGGTGAAAGTTAGTGGAGAGTCCTCGCTTCTTAGCCTGCTCTCTATCCACAAGGTTACATGATCCATGAGACTCAACATAGGTAAGGACCAAGTGAAAGTCTGTAGCTGCTCTTGGTGGATTTAGATTCTCTCTCTCAGGTCCGATTGGACAATTGCATCACAGGTACTGAGATGTGATTGACTGTTCAGTGATCTTTGAACGACTGCAGAAATTAAAGAGGTGTGACAGAATTGAAAAAATGCCCCAATTTTCTAAAAAGATAGGTGAGTGACATTTGCAAACATTAAGCTAGTGAGCTTGACAAAAAAAATCTAGAGTGACTGGTTTAAGAAAAAACCATTTATTTCATTAAATATTTCCCAATTACGTTAAAAACATTTTTAACATTTATTTTTTAAAATACTGAGTTTCAAATTCTCTTCCCCCCACTCCTTCCCCACTCTTTGAGAAGGCGAGCAATATGTTGTCAGCTGTACATGTGAAGTCAGGCAAAACATATTTCCACACTGGCCATGTCCAGTGACTGCTTAAGGATGATTGGTAACCATCCTGGTGATCACAAAGTCGTCATGGCTGCATCATGAACTGGTCCTACCAGAATATCTTCATTTCCTTTGTTGACAGGGTTACTAGACTGGTAGATCAGGGGTTACTGGTGATGGAATTTACTGAGATTTGAGTAAATCATTTGACAAAATGTCTGATGATCTTTTTTGTGGACCAGATGAAGGGATGACAGCTAGACAATAGTACAGTTAATGAATTTGGATCTAGTCAAATGTCTGGAACTGAAGATTAGTATTAATCCCTTGATGTAACCCTGGGAGGAGGTCTTCAGCAGAGTTCCCTAGGGATCTCTCTGTTCTTGCCTTATGTTGGTCAACATTTTTATCAGTAGCTTGGACAAAGAGACACAGATGACTTGTTTATCAAATTTGTAGGTGACATGAAGATGGGGAGAATTAGTCAGTCAAGTCAGGTAGCATATATTAAGCATCTTCTCTATGTTAAAACACTGGATTAGTTAACATAGACAGCAGAGTCAGGACCAGCAAGAGCTGGATAAACTGGCACATCAAGTCAGATCTACTTGTAGGATAAAATTTAATAGAGATAAATCTGAAGTCTTACAACTGAATTCAAAGACTCAAGTTCACAGGTCAGAAGTCACCAAGCATTTCTTAAGCCCTTTCTATGTGCCAGACACTCTGCTAAGTTCAGGGAATACACATGGAGAAAAAAGAAAGAGTTCCTTCTCTCAAGAGCTTCTCTTCAAATGGGGAAAGATACCTTATTGAAGGGGAGCTAAAGGGTGTGGGGGAGGAGCAGCTTGGAGGTCTAGGAGGAGAGTGAAGGAATGAGGATGGTTGCCCTGGACACTTTCTTGAAATGGAGTTTTAGGGAAGAACTCACCAATGGGAGGAGAGAGAGGGATCTTTCAGGGTGAGAATAGTGCTGAGGCACGGTGGAGAAATATGGAGAGGAAGGAGTGGATGTGGGAGAGAAGTACAAGTGTAAAAATGGAAGTATAAGTTGGGACAGGTTAGCTAACAATTTGTGTGAAAAAGATCTGGGGGTCTTAGTGGACCACAAGCTCATTATTAATCAAAAGTGCGACATAGCCAAAGAGCTCAATGTGATCTGAAGCAGCAGTTGCCAGGCACAATCTCCTGGACTAGGCAGGTGGTAGTGTTGTACTTTGTACAGTGTATTCTGACCCAGTCCAATCTCACTTGCAGTAATGTTTTTAATTCTGGGCAGCACATTTTAGTAAAGACATGGAGTAGCTGGAAGGCATTCAGGATGGTGAAGGGGCTTCAGGTCATGGCAGAGGAGTATCACCTCAAGGCATTGGGAATAGCTCCCTGAGAAGGGAAGACGGGGTCACATGAAAGCTGTTGTTTGTTATCGCAAGGACTGCCTTGTGGAAGAAGGATGAGACTTTTTGTGTATCACCCCAGAGGATATAAGTAGGATGGATGGGAGTTTGATGGAGGTGGAGGTAAGCCTTCTGTTGTGAAAACTTTCCCACAGTCAGATCTATCTCAGAGTGGTTTGGGCTGAGGTGGGTTCTCCTTCACTGGAGATCTTCTAGCAAATCTTGGTGACAGTTGTTGGATATGTTGTAGGGGAGATTTTTTGTTCACCCACAGATTAGACTAGATGACTTCTGGATTTTGGAATGCCATGTGATAATCTGACAAACATTTAATAAAATTTTCTCCTGGACATCTAGTCTCTAGGGTTACAGAGCTAAGTGAACCAGCCTCCCCTCAAGGAGCTTACATGTTGTGTAAGGCTATGTATGAGGAAGGCTAGTTTGACCCTAGTGAAGCATGTACTGGAGGGTGGCAAAATGGAAGGAAACATGTAGGTGCTTGGGTTGTGCCTGATAATGGAAAATACGGGATTTGGGAACAAGGCTGCAAAAGCAGATGGCTCTGATCGTTAACTAGGAGAGGAAACAATTAAAGACAGCACCAAGGTTTTGAGGGTGGTTGTTGGTGCTAGAAGCTTTGCTTTGTCATTTGATTAAGAACTAGACATTTCTGTGGACTCGTTGTCACTCCTCAGATGCTCCTCATTTTAAGGTAGGTAGTGTGACATGGTGGCAAGAGTCCTGGAGTCCTAGATTGGAACTGGAGACTTGGCCTTAAGTTCTGTTTGACTGGGGGCACAGGAAAGATTCGCTGTTAAGATTGGTGTCACCCAAATTTGGATCTTCCTTTCGGCATAGTGATGACAAGTTATCCCTCCCCCACCCCAGCCATTTCCTTCTTTTCAGTTGAAAAAATGAATACTCTCTTTTTTCCCTTACCCTGAGCCAGAACTCCAGAGGAATTAGCAAAGTCCCACCGCTCATTTCCAGGTGTCACCACACAGTTTACACAGGGCTAATAAAACTGGCCAAACATCATTAACGTATTTAAGTAGTCTTCGAATGTGAAGGATATTTTTAACTTTTATGGAAAGTGACTGACACCATCAAGGCAGCATTCTTTGGGTTTATGGAGTGTCTTGGGGATGAAGGATTAAGTCAAGACAGGAAATGGAGGAAATGAGAGCTCAACAGCTCTTGAGAAGTAGGCCTGCATGTGTTCCTTTCCCCTGAACCAGCCGAGAGGATGCTGGAAGCTGTTCGTCTTCAGTGCCGACGGCTTGGTCTGAAGAGTTAGTGTAGACAAAGCCTAGAAAAACACCATCTGAGGCCAGATAAGATCATGCAGTTAGGGTGTTTATGTCATTTAGCCATTTGGGAGTCTGGAGCCAGGAATTCTGCTGGCCTCACTCTATTACAAATTGAACAGGCCCAGTGTTTGTTCTTTATCTGTAATCATGAGCTTGGAAAGGTCCTCAGAAAGCTGTGGAGTGCATCCTTTTCTTGACTTACCTTTTCCCAATGGAACACTCCAATCTCTGTCCCTTGTAAGACTCTTTGTTACTAGGCCTGACCCTGTCCTAAAAAGGGGCCTGCACCCCACTCAGAGGAAGGCTCTCTAGCATCCTTGCTGGTCATTTCCTGATATTTGATAGCCTGACAATTTTTCCTTAAAAGACTCCAATTGGTAGGGTCTTAAGTCTAGAAGTGGAAGGCACTTCAGAGACTGAGTAGTCCAATCCTTTCGTTTTACAGTTGGAGAAACTGAGACCCAGGAGTTTAAGTGACTTTCCCCAAGGTCACATATTGCAGAAAGCAGTAAAGTTAGGATTTGAAACCAAGTTCTCAGACTCTAGGACCCTAACCACTGTACCATACTGCCTCTGGGAGACTTTCTTTACTTTTCCACTGTGCCTTTGCATCATCTGTGGTGCAACACACTCAGCTCTTGCCTGGGCTATTGAAATATTATTGAAATAACTTTCACAGTAATCTTTGATCTCCTTAATCTTGACCCTTAGGCTCCTAAAAGTCACAGAATCTCGGTCTAAATGTCTCGGTGGTTATCTGCAAGCTTCTTAAACTATGGGCACAGCCTACAGTTTTAGAAATGCTGAAGGGGTCACCAGTGGAAAAAGTTTAAGGTGAGCAGGAATGAATGCTCTCTATGAATGATTGACCGGATAAAGCAAAAACCAGCCATTTTTTAAATGCTTGCTATGTGCAAAGCCCTGTACTAAGCATTGGAGATACAAAGAGAAAAGTAAGCCAGTCCCTGCTCTCAAGCAGCTGACCTTCTAATTGGGGAGACAACACAGACAGGAGATTTCAGCTACAAGCCAAATGGAAAGGTCCCACGGTTCTTAGAGTGCAGCAGCAGGGCGGATGGCAATTCATCTTGTTGACCGTTCTTTGTAGTGATAAAACCTTTTGAGAAGTTTTTTGAAGCCTACACAACAGAGTCTGAAGGCCTTAAAGTGGCATTCAGAGCCCCTAAGTTATGGTACCCCCCACCTTTATAAGCTGAAATACCTACTATGGGAATTAATGCATTAACTAATTAATTATTAATTAATTAAGTACTGTAGACTTCTAGGTTCTCAAGTGTGGCCCCATATGTGCCTCAAGGCCTGAGGCTCCCCACCCCTGCTACAGAGTGTCCAGGCAGTATCATGTCAGAGAAGTGGCCAGGCACCTTACTTAATTTAGCCACCTGCCTTTGATTTTCATCCACTAGATAGCTAAGTTGATTTTCTCCTCTAGTTATGGAAATCACAATAAGCACCTACGTCACAAGGTTGTTATGAGCATTAACTTAGGTAGCATATGTAAAGCACTTCACACACCTTAAATGTTGTATCCATGTAAGCTTCTTGTAAAGTTGTTTGTAACTGAAATGGATACGTCAGTACCTAAAGATAGGCAATTTTATCATTGTGGATAATTTCTCCTCTAGTGCAACTCACCTTGATTTGGAGTCAGGAAGACCCAAGTTTGAATTCTACCTCAGACATTTAGTAGCTGTGTGACCTTGGGAAAGACAATTCACTTCCCTCTGCCTCAGTTTCTCATCTGTAAAATGCAGATAATAATAGCCCCTACCTCTCAAGGGTGTTGTGAGGACCAGTAATGAGTACTTCAGTAGATAGTCACTGGAAGTTGCTTCACCTGAAATAACAATCACCTTGTAGTGCCCCTGGTGCCCCTCCTGCCCCCCCCCATTGAGGAACCTCTCTGAAACTCAGATCTGTATCTGAGAGGTCTCCATTTGCCTAGGAACTGCAGGGGTTAACCAAGCCTTTGTGGATTTATGGCCATCTCCATCCCTTGAGGAAGCATTAGAGGAGGATGATAATTATGGCACCATAATAAAGAACATGTGTATGTATCTTTTACCTCTGTTCCATACTATACTGCAAGCTCTCTGGTCCAGTGTGGGCCGTCAAGGTGTATTGTTAGAATGAATGGAACACCTGTTCCAGCACTTGATTCCAGCCCAGGAGACCCTGTGGCACAGGAAGAAGAATGACAGCTTTGTTGTCCAAGGACTTGGATTTGAATCCCACCCTTGTCACTATGATCTGCATGACCTTGCAATCCACTTCCTCCCTGGAGGGCCTCAGTTTCCTCATTTGTAAAATGAAGGGGTCAAACTTGATGTTCCGGAAGGTCTCTTTCAACTCAAGAGCTATAATCCTATGACCTCAGTGCAAACCACTGCAAGGTGGCCTGTGATTGAGAAACCCAGGCTTCTTGGGGATCCAACTTGCCTTCATGAAGCTTTGCCCACCAATCAGATATGGGTATAACAATTTTGTTTTCTGAGCTTCCTGAGCAGCACACAACTCTCTTTTCTCCTTGGTTGTCGAAGAAGTAAAGTCCCTGGTTGCCTTTTTTTTTTTTTTTTTTGGTAGAGCAGGAAGGTCCCCCCTCCCCTCCCATCTTCCTAAGCCAAGTAGAGTCACCCATATCTTTCCTCTGCCCTCAGGCCCTGGTCAGCTCCCTGGATGTTTTCAGCCTTTCCTAGTTAATTTCCCTCTGATCCTTTGGATCTACTATCATTATCACCTTGCTTCTGCTGTGAAAGTTTCTCTGCCTCTGAGATAATCACTCTGCACTTCCTTCATCATGAAAGTTCATGTTTTTTTCTATCCGTGGAACCCCAGCGAATTTTCCCAGTCCTGCCCTGGAGCTTTGTCTTTGGCCCCAAGATGTCCATCACTGATGTTTTTTCCCTGTGAGATTAGCAGATTCAAACCCCACATTTATATTTCATTATGTTGCAATCATAGGCAAGAATTGGGAGGGACCTGCATGATCATCTTGTCCAACCCCTTCATTTCAAAGATGGAGAGACTGAGGCCCAGAGTAAGGAAGAGATTTATTTAAGGATACAGCTAGTTTATGACAGAGGGCAGCTAGGTGGAGCAGTAGATAAAGCCAGGGCTGGAGTCAGGAAGACTTGTCTTCCTGAGTTCAAATCTGGCCTCAGATAACTTACTAGCTGTGTGACCTCGGGCAAGTCACTTTACCCTGTTTACCTCAGTTTCCTCATCTGTGAAATGATCTGGAGAAGAAAATGGCAAACCACTCCAGCATCTCTGCCAAGAAGACCCCAAATTGGGGTCATGAAGACTCAGACATGACTTAAAAATGACTCAACAACAACAGTTCATAGCAGAGAATGGATTAGAAGCCACATCTCTTGCCTACCAGGCAGTTTTCTTCTGTCCTGTATTGCCTTTGTTAATCTCCTCTAGGATATCATGCAGTTTGGCTCTGGAAGAAGTCTCTTAACTTATTTGACCTTCACCCTTGACCTTCTTTTGTAAGTCTTTAGGATGGTCGTGCATTCCCTATGCAACTAAGAAACAGACTTTTCAGGGAAGTGGACTGAGCTGTCAGAGAGATATAGAAAATCAAGAATATTTCCAACGAAGGGATAAGATAGGTAGCTACAAGAGCCAGCGGACACACCCCACTCCTTCCAGCCAATACACAGAATTTATTGTTTGTTCTTCCTTCTTGGAGAGGACCATGTGTTGGGGTCTGTACTTTGTGGGAACATTCAAGACCATTATCCACTGCTTTGTTTTAAAGCTGGTTTTTCCATTTGGATGGGATCTTGGCCTTTCATGAGAGGTTTACCACAGGTTTGTAGTCTCAATTTAAAATGTGGAATCTGCTAACTATAGGCTAGGGTGCTTGGTTTCACTGACTGACAAAATTCTGGATTGTACTATTAATAGCGTTTATGTAGCATTTTACCATTTGCATTGTGCTGTACAATACTTGCTCTCATTATCCACATTTTACAGATAAGGAAATTGAGGCCAGAGGAAGTTGTGATTGGTCAGGGTCACATAACTAGCAGTTATCTAGAGCAAGACTCCAATTTAGGCCTCTTTATTCAAAATCCAGTGCTCTTACCCACTGTTCTATATCTGCTTGTCAAAGGGGTAGGCAGTGAACATCTCGGAAAGGAAGCAGTGGTCACAAGGGGTGGGTGAACTTGACTTCTTCCATAACAGGTCATTCCAAACTAACCTTCTTTCCTATTTTTATAGAATTGTAATCTGGTAGATCAGGGTACTGCCACTGATGTAGTGTACTCAGACATTAGCAAAGCATTATATAAAGACTCTAGTTGTCTTTTTGTTTGTTTTTATTTTAAGTGGGGAGATGTGGACTTGATGAATAGATTCAGAACTAGTCAGATGGCCAGAACCAGAGAGTAGTCAGATGGTTCAATGTCAACTTGGATGTATCCAGTTGTCTGCCTAGGGATCTGTCCTTGGTCCTAAGCTATTTAACATTTTTGTCAGTCTTGCATAAAAGTCAGTATGTAATGCCTGTGTAATTTTCAGATGACATGAAACTAAGAGATACAGTTCAACACAGGGTGACAGTTGAGATTCAAAAAGATCTTGACAGATTAGAACATTAAACCAAATGAAATGAGATGAAGTTTTGTAGGTATGCACATAAACTCGTACACTTGAAAAGGTGTGTGTGTGTGTGTGTGTGTGTGTGTGTGTGTGTGTTTTAAGAACTCAAATTCAAGATAATGGGAAGTGAAGCTAGACAGCAATTCATCAGAAAAAAATCTTGAGGTTTTAGTGGATTGCACACCCAATATGAGTCAACAGCATGACAGCTTGGAAAGTTAGTGCCATCTTGGGCTGCTGGAAGGAAGATATAATGTCCACTTCTAGGGAGGGCAGGTTTCCACTGTCCTCTGTCCTGGGCACGTTGGAGTCCTGTGGAGTCCTGTGTTTTAGGATAGGCATGGGTTAGCCAGCTAGAGATGGTCCAGAGGAGAGCAGTCAGGAGGGTGAGGCACTTTGCACTCATCCCATAGGAAGACTGGTTGAAGGAAATGATAGTTGGAAGTGGGAGAGGATAGGGAGGGAATGAGGGAGAACGGGGGTGGGGAATGGGGGGGGACACAGAGATAAGAGTCACGTTCCTATATTTGAAGGTCTTTCATATGGAAGAGGAATCCAGCTTACCGTACTTGGCCCTAAAAGACAGAAATGGGAACATTACATAGGCTTGATGTAAGGAAATGTTTCTTCACAATTACAAAAGCTAACTAGCTTGAGAGTTAGTAGGTTTGCTCTCCATGGAGATCTTCAGTCTTGACCACTTTTTGAGGTGTGTCATTGAGGGGATTCAGGGTCAGGTATGGGTTGAATTGTAGAGTATCTAAGATCAGGCTTCTGGAAGATTTTCTTCCTCCTTAAAAATATGTGTTGGGACTGTTTCCTGAAAATCCTACATATCTATTCCTGTTTCTATCAGTAAGGCTGGAAGAAGCAAGATTAACTGGGCAGAACTGTCCATGTTGAAAGTTCATATTTAAAATGTCTCAGATTCTTTTAGCAAAGTAAGCTGATAGCAAACGCCCTTTTTTGTAAGTTCAGATTCAGAGTGTCTGAGGAGGAACCGTTTTGCATTCCAAACTTGGCCACAGAATGATTTTGCTGGGACTGAAAGAATGGGTATCAGCTTTGGGGAAACATGAAAAAAAAATCCCAATTATTTTTAATTTACAAGGCAAGGTATCAAAGACACAGTCTTTGTTATCAGAATGAATTCCTTAGGGGCAGGTCATCGAAATGAAGAACCCAAGGAAAACACCAAATGTCTAGGGCAGATGTCTAGGAGCAGTGAACCTTTTGGGAAGGTCAGTGATTTCTTAGAATCTGCCTTTAATAAAAACATTGTTGAAGTGTACTCTTGGGAAATCTACCTAAGAAATAGATAAGAGGTCTTGGTCCCCTGGGTCTCTGATTTTTACAAGTCTATCCACTGAGGTGCAATCCAAATGGGACTGAAATTTAAAAGCATATTCAGGGTGCTGCTGGTCAGATCTTCCTTCTTCTAGGTCTAGTGTTTGAAGCCTTCAGTTTTCAAGACCATGATGACACAGCTCCCACCTTAGCAAACAGGTGTCTCAGTTACTGTGGCTCCGTTGCCTGTTGACCATCTTGCTGGTGAGAGCTTAGGCTGGTTCTCAAATGATAGTGACACAGATCTTCACCAGGTCCATACCTAAAGCCTTTTCACCTCAGCAGGACCAGCACTTCACTGGCACAACTTTCAAGAGACCAGGGGCACCTCTGCCCCATGATGAGACAATTGAGGAAGGCTTCAGCAGAACAAGCCCTTAGTGGAGTGGAAATCTCAAGAGCAACTCAACCTTGTGCATTCATGAGGCATTGATCAAATGACCAGAGATGTGTAAGGTTGTGTGCTAGGCTTTACAGAGATGAAAAAGACAGTCTCAGCCCTCAGGGAGTTTATAATCTAGTAGGAAACATAGACATATACACAGATATATTGAGTTTAAGTTTCCTTGAAAAAATCTAAATTCTGATTTGAGATGAGAGAGGGTAAGGAGAGAAGTTGAATATTTTTTAAAAAAAATTAAAGAATAAGAAAATCTAATTTCTGTGCTCCTACTAGGTGTAGGCCCTCATCACCTCATGTCTGTAATACAGCAATAGCCTTCTGGTTTATCTCCCTGCCTTAAGTCTCTCCTTATTCTACTCTGCCCCTCTACTCAGCTATCAATGTGATCTTCCTAACAGGAAATTCTGACTAAGTTTCCTTCCTCCTCCCCATCACCCCCAGCTCAATGGGAAGGGTAGGAGGGAGGCTTGGGAAAGATGAGATCAGTTTTTTAATTTGCTGAGTTTGACATACTGGCAAGATAGAGCTTTGAGGGAATAAATCCTCCTCAGGCTGACATGGCTCTGACATTCTGTGTGGTAGCAGAGAGAGAACTGGCTTCAGAACCAAGAGGATCTGGATTCGAGTGTGACTTCTGAAGCATACTGGTTGTGGGACATTGGCCAAGTCATGTAGCCTCTCAGTGTTCTAGACAATGCTTTAGCACTTTAGTTTTCAGAGAGAGTGCTGACCTCTTTGGTAAAGGGAATTTTCTCACCCAGGATTTTGCTCTACTAGTGAAATTCTCCCTCTCTCTGTCCTTAGGCTACCTAGAGTACATATGATAAGGCAGAAATCATTGTTATGTAGGACAATTAAAAAAGGCTTCCTGGAAGAGTCAGATGATCTGGCTTCATTCACATCTTGATTCTTTTCCTAATTAGCTCTCTGATCCTTTTTAAGACTCCATCCATATCGGCCTCACTTTTCTCTTTTTGGGTGTTGCCTTTTTTCAAGAGGTTTCATCTTTTGTCATCTTTGCTAATGCTGGAGAGTGTGTGGAACTGTGGGCAGAGCTGTGAATTCTTTTGGTAGTTACGGGGGAAAAAGCAATCTGGAATTATGCAGAAAATTCAACAGTTTGCTGATACTCTGTTCAGAAGACAGATTTGAATTTGGTTATGATTATACAGTAATGATACTACCTTGGATTGTTGAAGTCTTAGGATCTCAGGATGGAGAATTAGAAGGGGACCTTGATCATTTCATCAAACAGCATCAAGGTACAGGTCTGGAAATGTCAGATTTGGAGTCAGAGCACTTGGGCTCTGAATTTGACTAGGTCTCCCACTTACTGCCTGTCTGACCATGGGGAGGCACTCCACCCTTGTGGGGGCTCAGTTACCCCATCTGTAGCATGAGAAGTTGTCTAGCTGACCTCTAAGATCCTTTCCAGCACCAGGTTCTTGTTCCTGTGACCCCCAAATTCCCATTATTGGACATGTAGCTTTAGGTGGTAGATGGCATGTTTCATACATACTAAAATACTCACAGCAGCACTTTTTATGGTAGAAAAAGAGTGGCAGCAAAGTAGGTGTCATTTTATTAGAGAATGGCTAAATAAATTGTGGTATATGAACCTCATGGAATATTATTGTACTAAACCAATATGAAGACGTTCAAGAAACTTGAGAAGATTGATGTGAACTGATCCAGAGAGAAGAAAAATGAAAACAGTATGCACAATGATTAGAATAATGTAAGCGAAAATAAAACTGATTGCAGATGAAATTAGATGAATTCTACCATCTAATCGTGGTCCCAGAGAACAAATGATGAAACATGTTTCTTTGCTCTTAGTGGAGAGGTGGGGAAGTCTGCGGGGACAAAAAGTTCACATTCTTTGTCAGTGGTAGTTGCTATATAGGATAGTTTTGCTTTGCTATATTTAGTTGTTATGAGGAATGTTGCTCTGTGGGACATGATTATGGTATAAAATATCCCATATACATTTAATAAACTAAAGGACAGGCAAATAAAGTGAGGGATCATAGATTTAGACCTGGAAGGGACCCTTAATCACCTAGTCCACATGCGGTCCTCTAGGTCCTCAAGTGTAGCCATCTGATTAGAAGGCTGCACTTGAGGACCTAGAGGGCCATAAGTGGCCTCAAGGCTGCAGGTTCCCCACCCTTGATCCTAGTCTGTAGATGAAGAACTGAGGCACAGAAAGACTAAAATGATTTGCCCCAGGTCACATAACTAAAGAGTAGTAGTTCTGGGAGTTAAACCCAGCCCCTTTGACTCCAAAGCCAACATTTTCCCACTGTACCATGCTACTATTTGAGATAATCTCCAAGTCTCTTCCATCTCTGTCCTGTGATCCTGTGTCTAGAGAGACCCAAGGTGGCAGCATCATTATAGATGGAATAATATAGTTCAAACCCTGGCCTCGTGACTTCTGATTCAGTTTTTCCAGTATGCTACATTCCATTTCCCAAGTCCTGGCCTTCTCCAGTCTGTGACAGCCCTCACTGCTTGCCAGGACACTGTGGAAAGAGTTGTTGAGCCATTCTCTTCATGGAATCCTCCACCTATGCTAATATCTATCCTTCCCTGACCTGCAGCTAGTCCATAGGCAGAGTCAGGCACAGCATTCAGTCAGCCCTTATGAGATGGGTCTCTCCAACCTGTCAGGGCATATCAGCCCTGCCCCAGTTCAGAAAAACATGCTGCTCACAGCCAACTGAAATGTCAACACAATGGGGGTGAGAAAACTATCCAGGATCTAAATTAACCTGTGTTCTTGATAAGCACAGGGAACAATATGGGAGAGTCTAACAGTTCTCTGAGCCTGAGAACTGGGCTCTGATGAGTTTCAAAGCAAATCCTTTTCTCTCAGTTTATCATGTTTTGTTTTCTAAACTCTGAAATGAGCTACTTTCTAAATATGGGCAAGTTTCTGCAAATGGACCTCCATATAAGTAATGGATATACTCATGATCTTAGTTCACCTTGGTATAGCCCATTAAGGTTGACAAGTGCTGTGAAAATTCAGGAGACCTTTTTTTTTTTTTTTTTTTTTATGATTGGCAGAGACCAGTTCTCAGGACTGTTAGAGACTTCTAAGATCATCTCTCCAGATTCTCAGGTTTATTAGGGACCTCAGACGACATCAAGCCCAACCTCACTAAGAATTCCTAAGTTATCATCCATCCTTTGCTTTGAAGACCTCTTTTAAGGGGACAGGGATGGAGGAGACTCACCACTTTCTGGGGTAGCCTATTCCAATTTTGGGTAGCTCCAATTATTGGCAGGCCTTTCCTCATGGGGAGCCTAAATCTGCCACTTGGCAACCATCCTTCCTCTCTCACCTACCTCTGTCCCCAACAGTCTCTAGTTCTGCCTTCTGGACCTGAGCAGAATAAGTCTCATCACTCTTCCATGTCATAGCCCCTCAAATACTTGAATACCACTATCCTGTCCCTTTCCATTCCCGAGTCTCCTCCTGGTTAAGTGTCATAAGGATAGTTTGTCCAGCTTCCCTTTGTATGGCACAGCTTCCAGTGCTCTCGCTGTCCTGACTGTCCTCCTCTGGGATGCTTGCCTGCCAGTGTTCTAAAACCTGACCATAGTACTCTTTCCATTTTGGTCAGGGCAAAGGATGGTGGGACTCTTACCCCTCTTATTCTGGACTCTGTGCTTCTCTTAAGTGCTCTTTTCCCTGTTTGCCATGTCATAACATTAAATTATATTGAGCTTCCAGTCAGTTCCTAGATTTTTTTCAGATTAACTCTTCACCTCAGCACTGCCTCCCTCATCTTGTATCTGGGATTTTTTTTTAATGTAAATATAGGACTTTCTATTTAGCTTTCTTTAATTTCATTTCATTAGATCGGATCACTGTTTTGGCCTGTTCAGCTCTCTTTGCTTTTGGGATCTCAGTTTTGTTGCTTACCATCTTAGTTATACTATCCTGCTGCATGTCATCTGAAAATTTAATAAGCACGCTCTCAGAATCTTTATCCAAGTCATTGATAAAAATATTAAGCAGCCTATGATCAGAAGTAGATTCTTGGGGCATTCTACCAGAACCTTCCCTTCAAGGTAATGTTGGCCTCTCCTGGTTCATCCAATTCCAGAATCCTGTAGTCCTTGTGTCTGCCTCTCCTCTACAAGAATAGCATGAGAGACTCTCAGGTACATAGCTGAGGTCTAGGTAAACGATATGTCTAGCCCTGACCTGATCCAACAGTCTGGTTACCCTATCAGTAAAGGAAGTGAGGCTAGCCTGGCGTGACTAGTTTTGGATGAAGTCCTGCTGGCTTTTAGTAAATAGGAGCCCGAGAGGTTCCATGGGTGAGAGCTGACTGGAGTCAAGGGATGGAGTTTTGAACCCTGGCATTGCAACTTCAGGCAAGTCTGGAGGGGGCTGGACTAGATCACCTCCAAAGCTTCCTATTATAAGGCTTCAGTCCTCTCTTCTCATTGTTCACAAACCATCAGAGTTACGCTCATTAGCGTGTGTGTGTGTGTGTGTGTGTGTGTGTGTGTGCACGCACGTATGCCTGTACCTGGAATTTACCTTTTTATTTCTCACTTCTGCCCACGGCTAGATGGAGCAAGCATCCTTCTGGAGGGGACTTCTTTCCACATTCATTTTTGCTTTGAATCTTACCAAAGATGGCAAGTAGCTCTTTGAGAAGCTGCGGGTTCAGTATTGGATCAGAGCACACTGCTTGGGACCCAAAGCTACAACTGGCCAGGAGGATGCTATTTCATTGTTATCCGGTAGGATTCCAACAATGAGCTACTTCATTAAATGAGTGTTTGCCACCGATTATGTGCCAGGACATTGGAAATAAAAAGACAAAAGCAAAACAGTCCCTTGCCCTCAAGGTGCTTATGTTCTTCTGGGGGAAAAATGTGCCCAGAAAATGAAATTCCAAATATGTACAAAATACATGCAAAGTGATGTTTAGGAAAAGGATGCTAGAAACAGGAAAGGAGATCAGGCTTCGTTTTCTGTAGGAGGTGACCCTTGAACTGACCTCTGAGGAAGGTAGGGATTTTACCATGCATAGATGAGGAGGGAGGGAGTGCATTCCATCCACTCGAAGAATCCCGGACTAATAATGGTTGCTAATACTTACATAATGTTTTCCCTGTTATCTCACTGGATCCTTACTACAACCCTGGGAGGTAGTAGGTGCTATTATTATCCCATTTTACAGATGAGGAGACTGAACCTGAGAAAAATTAGGTGATTTGCCCAAGGTCACACAGCTAGTAAATGACCAATGCAGCTTTTGAACTCAGGTCTTCTCACTCCAAGTTCACCACTCCATTCACTATGCCTTCTAGTTGCCTAGAAATATTTGGAGGGACTTTCCTGATACCTTCTGATTGGCTTTCCACTTCCTCCCCAACAAATGACTTTATATTTACTTACCCTTAGTATACTCTAAGCTTCCTCCAGGTGGGGGTTGTTTTGATCTTGTGTTCCCAGTGCTTTTCACAGTGCCTTGCACATAGTGGACAGTACTTGAAGTCAGCTGGTCTACATTTCTAGCTATATGTGTGGGGGATACTGAGGCTGAGTGGGGAGTGATTTGGGCAGTTAAATTGGTACAGGAGTTGGATCAGAACTGATTTCTCCTGCTGTCTTCATGTGACTTTCCCAACCTGATCCTTCTCTGCTGTTCTCAAGTGCATCCAAATTATACCTGTTTGCATCAAGCTACTTATGAGTCTTCTGAGGGTTCCTTGAGCAACTCTCCAAATTACCCCTCCCCCCCACATTTGAGGGCCTGCTGTGTCCCTATGGGGGTGGGTAGGTCTGTGAGACCTAGTCCCTTCTGGCCTTCAGAGTCTGCTTGGAGAGACCAGACAAGAGAAAACACAACAAAATTCAGCTCCAGTCATCCAGGAAGAGATGTCCCCCAGGCGATGAGGGGTAACAAATGTCACTCGACACCCTTAGCAAATCCCTGGATTCTTTGTGTAAAGTTGAAAAGCACCTTTTTCCTCCCTGTTGGGGAAGTGCATATGACAGGATGTCATTTAGTCATAAGTCCCCCTTAATGGACAGAGCTTGTGTGACTGCTGCTGCGCTAAATCTCTTATGAGAAAGTCGAGAACCGGGGGTGTTTGGGTTCCTGCTGCAAACTTCATGTTGTTGGCATCCAAATGCTTCCCAGACAGCTGATAAGATACTCAGAGGAGTAGTCTCCTGCAGGGTTGGCTTATCAGTTATCCTCCCTGGGAGGATGAGGCTTATCTGGGAATGTGCTAAGGCAGCCTTCAAAGCAAGGCTTCTTTGGCAACCAGGAGGATGGACTCAGCACAGGATCACTGTTTCCATAGATTTGGAATTGGAAAGGGCCTTAGAGGTCTTCTAGTTAATAATAACAATACCTAGCATTTTTACTAATTGTTAATAATAATGATGAAAGCTAGTTTTGAATTCTGAAAAGTGAAAAGCCCAGTCTATGTTATCTCGTCTGATCCTCACAACTACCCTGTGAGGTATCATTATTATCCCCCTTTTACAGACGAGGAAACTGAGGCTAAGAGAGAGTTAGTGGTTTGCTCAGATTCAGACAACTGGTAAGTTTCTAAGGCAGGATTTGAACTCGGGTCTTCCTGATACCATGACCAGTGCTCTTAATCACTTTACAACCTTTTCATGTTGCAGGAAAAGAACAGAGGTTTAGACAGGGGCTGTGACTAGTCAAAGGTCACACCGGTAGGATGCAGCAGAACCAGGATTTGAACACAGATCTTCTGATCCCAAGTCCTCCTCACTTTCTGATAACATATGGACAGGAGTTTTTTTAGTAGATTTTCTTTAGCATTGTCCCTGGATGGGGAAAACTGCAGGATGATGATGTTAAAAATGAGTTCTCTTTATTAGTCTAGTTCACTGCAATTCTTCATTTCAATTCAATAGCCATGTACTGAACACTACAGTGTGCAAAGCACAAGGAATACAGATATGAATGAAGGATGTGCCCTTCCAGAGCTACCAGTCTGTTAGGCAAGGAGACGTTGGCAAGAGCTATGGATGTTGTTTGTCTTTTGTTCTCAAAGAGGACCATGGCATCACGAAGAGGATGTCATGACTTTCAAGTGAGTTGGATTTAAATGAGGCAGGGTCACCGGCCTCACTCCCTCCTCTAGAGCCATCTGGATCTGGTGGCAAGAAATAGACCAGGATGACTGGAGATAGCCCCCTCATATCCAAGGTAGATAGTGATTCAGTACATTGGAGAATGTGGAATCAGAGGACCTGGGTTCAGAACCCACTCGTGATATTTACCACCTTGTGACCTTGGGAAACTCTCCTCAACTTCTTTGGGCCTCCGTTTTCTTATCTGTGCATTGGGAGTTAGATTGGATGACCTCTAAGGTCCCTTCTAACTCTAGAGCTAGTATCCTCCACTTTTTGTTTATCTTGAGGAGTATAGTAGGAAGAATCTCAGGTATTTAATTAGGGTTTGAAGCCATGGTCAGCCACTCACCCTCTGTATGTCTGGGCAAGTCACTTTCTCTAGGCTTTGGTTTTGTCATCTGTAAAATAAGGGGATGGTACTAGGTGATGTCTAAGGTCCCTTCTGGTTTTAAAGATTCCTTGGCTCAATGAATAGAGCTCCAGGCCTGCAGTTAAGAAGACTCATCTTAATGAATTCAAATCTGGCTTCAAACACTTAGTTGCTGTGTGACCCTGGGCAAGTCACTTAACTCTGTTTACTCTTCTGTAAAGTGAACTGGTGAAGGAAAGTATCTTTGCCAAGAAAATCCCAAATGGGGTCACAAAGAGTCAGACATAACTGAAACAATAACAAAATCTAGCTCTATGATCTTAGGAAGAGTGAGATTTACAGAGAGGACATGGTCATTCTGTAAGTGCCTGAGAGTGGGTTGATGGGGAATTTTCAAGGTGCCTTTGAATTTATGCATGAGAAATACATAAATCCTTCTTACCTTTGTGTGTTGTGTACATAGAAGCACTTGGAAAAAAATGTTAAAAGCATCACCTTCTCTCCCTCGGAATTTCCCTGGAACAAGAACTAACCAGCTGCAAATTGAGAGCTGAATCAGTTGGGTACTCATTCATCTTTGTGGTTCCCACGAATTTTCTCCTCTACTACCCCTCCCCAACGTGTCATGCAATCTAATATAGCCTGTACATGTACAATCATACTATTTTTACATTACCCTGACTTTTTAATAAGAATATTTTCAAAAGGGGGGGGCAAGGCTGCTTCATATAAGATGGTTGCTGGAAACTTCAGTTGCATCTGACACCAGTCCCCTCCTGCCCACTCTCCAATGAGATTCCCCAGTAGAATGTGACTTTTCCATCCTTTGTACCGGCTTCTGGACTAAGTGCCTACTCTGTGCAAGGCTCAAAAAATGAGCCACAGAAAATGAGCAGGGTGAGAGGTCTGCCCATAAAGACTCCATAGTCCAGACCCATAAATGGATAAGTAGGACAGAGCAGAATATATTAAATGTATATATCTCTTTCCTCATTTACTTGGGAGCAGAGCCATAGCTAGGAATTTTTGAGCACGGGGAAAGTGTCAGGAAGCAGACAGACATGGACAAACTGGATTGCATTGGAAAGTAATAATAATACCCTATAGGGTTTGCAAAGCCCTTTATATTATCTCATTTGGGCCTCATTATAATCCTGTGAAGTATGTGTTAATCTCACCCTTATTTTTTAAATGAGGAAACTGAGGCTAAGGTAAAGTGATTTGCCCAGGATCACACAGCCAGCTAGTCAGTGTCTGAGGTGGGATTTTGAACTCAATTTTTGGAACACCAGGTCCAGTGCTGGCATTTGACCAGGAGCAAGACTAGTTTAGGAACTCACCTCATTTAACAATGTCTTGTTTTAACTAATAAGTATTTTTGCTAACCATTTGCTCTGTAAGCTGCTCGTGGAGAATGGACCTTTCCTTTAAACCCTGAAGTTCAGCCATGGGTGGGAGCTGGGTGGGCTCAGGGGCTTCCTCCCTAGGGCAGGGGGAGGAGGATGAGGCTGCTATCTCTCATCCCTTGCCCCTTGCAGTCAGTCTGAATCGTTAGCAGCCAGAGGCAGAGAAAGGGAGCTGCTTTGTGAGTCATGGAGCCTCAGACATGGAGAACCGCAAATAAGTAACTTGGGTTGGGAAAAACCAAACTGCTGTAGGCTATTCTTGGAAACAGCAAGATTACATCGTGTTTCTTCCAAGAAAATGTAGGAACCTTCTACATTTCTGGGTAGTTTGTTTTATTTATATTATGATGTAAAATTCCAAAGGAGTGCCGCTGAGCAAAAGATCTGCAAGGAAAATTTTAGCAAAATTTCAGAGACAGAACCCAAGAACTAGAGTTTTTTTTCTCCCTTGAATTTAGCTCTGAAGGGCTTTTGAAATCTTTTTCTTCCGGTTCCCACCTTCCCACGTTTAGATCACCTTTACAGATGTGTGTGTAGTAGATAGAACGCTGAACTTGGAGTCAGGAAGACTCATCTTCCTGAGTTCAAATCTGACCTCAGACTAACTAGCTGTGTGAGCCTGGGCAAGTCACTTAATCTTATCTGCCTCAGTTTCCTTATTTGTAAAATGATCTGGAGAAGGAAGTGGCAAACCACTCCAGGATTTTTGGCAAGAAAACCCTAAGTGGGGTCACAAAGAGTCCGACATGACTGAGAACACCTAACAATGACAAAAACATAGCTCGGCTGCTTTTGTAGAGGGGTTGGAATGCTCAGGATGTTTCTGACTTGCTGCTTTGGGCTATTTTTGAGTCAGTATCTGACAGTGGGTTGATGGGTAATTTTCTAGGTCCCTTTAAATGGTCAATTCACCTCTATATCCTCCTCACCTTTTTGTTGTACTGTGTGTGTAAAAGGATTGGGAATAATGTGATGGGCATCACCCTCATGTATTCCTGCACTAGAAGCTGACCCTAAAGCAAGAAAGAGCCAGCATTAAACTGCGAGTTGCCAACTCTAGGCTGAGGGCTATGAAGGCTGGACGCTGTGAGGTCTTTTCAGAACACAAGAATTATTTCTTAGTCACTGAAAATGGCATGGCATGGTGGGAGGAGGGTGGGATTTGGAGTCAAAGGACCTGGATTCAGTTCCCAAATCTGCCACTTTTTATCCATTGACTTTGGGTAGGTCATTTTGCTCCCTCAAGGCCTCAGTTTCCTCATTTGTAAAATAAGGGATTGAACTTAATGACTATCAAGTTTTTCTTTTTTTTTCATCTTTAATGTAAGAACCTAGGGATTCTGGATAGGGGAGGCAGGAGAGGGAGTGGGTTTTTTTTTTTTTTTGATATTATAACTTTGTATTGCTATGGTGTTACATCAGTCAGTCAACAAGCATTTATTAAGCACTTACTAGGCACTAAACTAAGTGCCGGTCATAACAAAGAGAGGCAAAATAATGTTCCCTGCTGTCTAGACACTTCCATTCTAATTGTGGAGGAGGAAGGGGGAGACTTCATGCCTGCCTCTCTCTCCCTCTCCCTGTCCCCTCCTTTCCCCTCCCCTCTCCTCTCCTTTCCTCTCTTCCTCTCTCTCTGTCTCTGTCTCTCTCTGTCTCTGTCTGTCTGTCTGTCTGTCTGTCTCTCTCTCTCCCTTTCCCTCTCCCCCTCTCTCCCTTTCCCCCCACCCCACCATTGCTGATTGTCTAGACTGAAGACAGTGATGGAGAAATTGATGATAATGCAAATTTCAGTTAAATATGTGTCCACTTGTTAAACATTTACCAGCATTCCAAAGGGGTGCCTTAGATCCTTATTAACTGTGGAATCCTGGTGCTCAGTTTCTTCATCTGTTAAATGAAGGGGTAAGGTCCCTGCCAGGGCAGGTGGGTGGTACAGTGTATATAGAGTGCCAGGCCTGGAGTCAAGAAGACTCATCTTCCTGAGTTCAAATCCAGCCTCAGATGCTTACTAGCTGTGTGACCCTGGGCAAGTCACTTCACCCTGTTTGCCTCAGTTCCTCATCTGTAAAATGAACTGGAGAAGGAAAAGGCAAACCACTCCAGCATCTTTGCCAAGAAAATTCCAAACCGAGATCACTGAGAGTAGGGACACAGTGAAGAAGGATTGAAGTTAAAAGTTAATGATTCGATGATTCTGCCTAATTGTTCTATTGAAATTGCTGCTTCCTGCTTCAAACACAAACCTGCCTGGCCTGATTCATCGTGCTCACCTTTTAGCCCTACTGCTTGACTGCCTCCCACTTCCTCATCACAGGTAGGCAGGTTGCTTTGGAAACAAGAGGGCTGGCTTGGCCTTCATCGGTCCCTGGGTGCTGGGTATATCCGGCCTGATTCAACACATATTTGAATATAGCTTACCATAAGGAATTATGATAATCACAGTAGCTCTTCCTTATGTAACACTGTCCATGTTACAGTATTTGAGCATCACACTACGTAGGCTGGGAAAGGAGATAGTGTAATTGTGGCTATGATGCTGCCACTGCTGACGGTGGTAGTAACGTTACCGCTGGGAATAATTTTTCCTTCCTTCAACCTCAAGTAACACTTTATACTTCTTATGACTTTTGCCATGGTCTGTTCTGCACTGTGGTTGTTAGAATGTTGCACATTTGTGTAGTTTGCTAGATTGTAAACTTTATTAGGGCGGAGATTAATCATCTCTTAATTATTGTTATATCAATCCCCCATACCCAGGTGATCCACCGCAGGTCCCTTTTGGCTGCAGGTGCTGAATAAGTGATGGTTGGGTGAATGAATGAATGAATGAACCCTCATTTTACAAGTTGAGGAAAGTAAGGCTAGGAGGGTTTCTGTCACTTAGTCAAGCTTATACAGTTAAAGAGGCAGAATCGGAACTCAAACCCAGATCTTAAATAAGAGCCCCCTGTTCTTTTTGTTACATCATTGCCAAATAGCCCAAAATCTCCCCTGGGAAAAGATGTAGAGTCTGGGTCTCAATTTCTTCATCAATAAAAGGACGAAAATAATGCCCATAGAACCTACTCCATAGGTTTGTTGTGAGCATCAAGTGAGATAATGTAAATAAAACGTTTTGGGGTTAGGATCTGAGATATCAATTGGCATAGGGTAATCCCTCAAGAATACACGTTAGCATCTGTTCTGTACTTTTTAATTTAAAAGTGGCCTAGGGCTGTCAGAGGGTGAGGGGTCCAGAGTCCACGGACTGTGTGGGTGCCCTCATTTGAATTCAGGCCTTCCTCAGCTCAGCCCAGGTTTCCATTCACTCTGTCATGTTTCTTTCACATTAAAGTGCTTTGCAAACTTTCAAGTTCTGTGTAAATGACAGCTATTTTTGTTGATCAGGACTTGTGATTTCATTCAGGTAGGGAACTCGCTGGTGTAGAAACTCCCTTCATCATGCTGATCTTCAAGTTATCTGTAAATTATATAATCTTATGGAATTCTCTGGGGTCCTGAGAGGTTAAGGTGTATGTGTGAGTGTGTGTGTGAGTGTGTGTGTGTGTGTGTGTGTGTGTGTGTGTATGT
Organism: Notamacropus eugenii; assembly: GCF_028372415.1. Lineage (NCBI taxonomy): Eukaryota > Metazoa > Chordata > Mammalia > Diprotodontia > Macropodidae > Notamacropus > Notamacropus eugenii. The sequence continues at coordinate 33,183,165 of NC_092877.1, read as the reverse complement.
ATGTGTATGTGCTCAAACCTATGTGCACGAAGGAGTGCAGGACTTGAACCTCAGGTCCTTGAACTCCAAGGAGGACCCTCAGTTGACTTTCATTGTCTCTATATGAAGCAGCTGACCAAACAGGACAAGGCACAGAATGCCCCATGGTCAAGGGAAGGAAGACTTGGCAAAGGAGAGGTAGCCCTTGGAGCATGAGTAGGATCATAAGGTCGTAGACTGAGAACTGAAGGAAACCTCTGAGGCCATACAGTAGATACCCTTTACTCTACAGATGAGGGAACTGGATCCCAGAAATGGAAAGTGACTTGCCCTGAATAACTTGGAGTCTGGAAAATCTAGCTTCTTATCCTTCTCAGGTTACTCATTACTTGAGGTGCTTAAGTACCTGAGTACTTACCCAGGTTCTAATCCCTCCTCAATTTACTTGTAGTAAGTAAACTGAGGAGGGATTAGAGCCTGAGTCTTCCCCTAGGACTTCAAGTCCAACATGAGTTGATGTAGATGGGGAGAGAGGAAGGGGAGGGCATAGGATGGGTTAGGGGATATTGTATGAGTAGAGATATGGTATGTGCTTCAGGAATGCTGAGAAAAGATTTGAATAAGGTTCAGAAAACTTGGGATCATGGTTGGGCATAAGACTGGGAAGGTGAGGTCAGGGTTTTACAACATCTTGAATTCTAAGTGAAGGAGTTTATAGAAAAAAGAGGAAACGGAGTCATTGCTGGCTGTTCAGCAGGAGAGACATGATAGAAATGGAGTTTGGGGAAGTTGAGCAAGAGAGAATAATATGAAAGAGAAAAGGCCCAGGTTTTGATGGGCATAGAGGGAAGACTTTGCCCCACTGTAGGATCATAGATTTTGATCTTTAAGGCCCCTTTAAAGTCAGCTAACCCAGTTCCTTCATTTTTACAGATGAGAAAATTGAGCCCTAAGGAAGGGCAGGTGACTTGTTGATGGTCACACAGGCAGAAAGAAACTGGCCTAGATTCCTACCCATATCCTCTAGCTTCAGATTTAGCACACTTTCCATTGTACCATGCAACCTCACTTCCTAATTTGGTTTCGTTCCCTGACAGGAAACCACTTGGCCCCCTGGGGCATCCTTGGAGAGGTTATGATGACCCAGAACCCTCTGAGCACCCCTCCTCCAAAACAATTCTTCCTCCTCTTGTACATGAAAATGGCAGCCTCCCCTCTCAAGGTGCAGGCAGCCTGTAACTCCCTTTTTTTCTTCTCTGCTGTTGTCTTCTTCCTTCATCTCCTAGCCACTCTTAGAATCCAGTTGGTCATGGGAAAGTGGGAGACAGATGATACCTTTCTGTATTTGAGTTTTATGAAATTAATTGGGAAACCAAATGGGCATATTAAAAAATCTTTGCATTTGAGGTATGAAGAAGTCCAATCTGGCATCCACCAAGCACCTACTGTGTGCCAAGTACCTGTGCTAGACACTTGGGATGCAAGGAGAAAAAGATAAAAATCTCTGCTCTCAGAGTTGATATTTTCCTCAGTAAAGACACCATCAGTATAGACAGAAGAAACACTGAATATAAGCCAAGTATTTATTCTCGATCCCTTGAGGTTCTTTGGAGAAGCTTTCTGGCTCCTGTTAGCACATCCTCTTCCATGTGAGGAGCCCTGCTCAGTGCACCATGAGCCAGGGATATTGACGGAGCAACATGACTCCCACTGACGAGGCTACCAGCTCACTCCTCTAAAATAGCTGCAGTTTAGCTCTGTTCAGAGAAAAAGAACACATGCTTGGGAAAGCAGAGCGAATGCCTTGACTTCTCTTTTTTTTTTTTGCTTTGGAAGTATTTAAGTGACTTGCCGAAGAAATGTCTGAGGTTAGAGTAGGACAGATAGGAGGGATGGGGGCCAAAGCCCAAGGAAGTTATTTTGGTAACGTGAATGAACACTCATTACATTTTCCCCCATCAGTCTGCGCACTTGCTCCAAATAGCTCCTGGTTTAGGTTTAGGCAGCACAGACTGCATTTGCGTTTCTCCAGGGGCATGTGCACCATTCTCTGTGCCTCCAGGTTCCATGCCAGTCCAAAGCTCCTAAAAACAAAGAGGGGTTGTTGTGGGCATCTCCTATGTACTGACCCTGCAAAAGAAGGGTTCCACCTATAACTGATGAAGAGAGATTCTAAAATTGGGGGTGTCTGGTGGTAGGGAGGATGGTAGTGGCATTCTGCATGATGCACCAGGGTAAGTGAGTCTTCTCTGCTTGGCTGCCTCTCCAAAGGCATCCCTTTGGATAAGAAATATCCATTCTATCCCATGATTTTATCTCACTCAGTTGCTGGGGATGGTTTTTTGAAGCATATTGAATAATGCTTTAAATCTGTGCCTGGGTACTAGGTTTGGCAATCAGTGGTGTGGTGGTGGGAGCGTTGGTCTCTCGGTGTGGGGAGATCTGGGTGCTGGTCTTAACTCTGCATTCATCTACCTTCTGACTTCTCTATGACTCAGTCTTCATTTTGTAAACGAGCTGATTGGATTAGATCAGTGTTTCCTAAAGGCTCAATGAAGTTTGCACGTGAGCTAGATAGAGATTCTATATTTAACAACCAGGTTACCGCTCATTTTAAAGGGGCAGACCCCCCCAATTCCCAGTGTTCTAATTGATGGATTTTCATAGTACTAATTACCGAGAAGGTCTGCTTTTAAAAATAAGTATTTTATATTCCCTTGGCTTTTTTTTTTAAGGTTACTCACATGTCAACATTAGCTGGAAGTGGCTTTTGAATAGAAACGAAAACTTATCATAAAATGTGTTAACAAACTGAATTTTATTTCGAACTGAATCTTCGGAAGCGGACTTTTTCATGAATTGCTTTCTTCCTCTTTCCCCCCTCCCCCCTTCCCCCCATTCTATTGTGTTACTGCTTGAAGCTGATGTGTGTTCTTTCTTTTTTCTCTCTCTCTCCCTCCAGGTGTGACAGTTCCTTAGGTATCCCATGGTGCTCTCCTCTGTGATCTTTGCTGTGCAGCTGCCATTTGAGCCTCTCTACTGACTGACTGCCATCAGAACATGGGGGAGAATGAAGATGAGAAGCAGAGCCAGGCGGGTCAGATTTTTGAGAACTTTGTCCAAGCCTCCACATGTAAAGGCACCCTGCAGGCCTTCAACATCCTCATCCGGCACCTGCAGCTTGATCCCTTGGACCACAGGAACTTCTATCCCAAACTGAAGTCGAAGGTGACCACCTGGAAGGCCAAGGCCCTTTGGAACAAACTAGACAAGCGAGGAACCCACAAAGAGTACAAGAGAGGGAAATCCTGCATGAACACTCGGGTGAGTGAGTGAATGAGCCTTCCGGGCTAGGGGGGTGTCCCTCTGCAACGATGACAGCCCTTGGGGTCCCATGGTCAGGCTCTCATGTTGACCGTACTGTTACTTAAAATGGTTTTGTGTGAATCTCCTACAACTTGGCAAAGTGTATTTAGGACTGAGGCTGCGCTTGATAAATATTTATTAGAGCTATCATGAGTCAATGAACAAGAATTTATTAAGCATCTACTATGTGGGAGCCACCGTTAGATGTGAGGACGAGAAGGTAACAGCTCCTGCCCTGTTGCTTTTATCTGTCATTAACTGATTCTGGACCACAGACAAATTCATTTTGGGGTAAGGGAGAATTAGAAGAGAAGAACCTCATTTTAGGTCCAGGCACACCCGGAGGGGTTGGTCCTTCCCTCAGAGAGACCCAACCTTTGCCTCTGAGCAGTTAGGGTGTGAAGGTGGGCCCCAGGACGGGCACTCTGTGGACTGGCACTCTGTGGACTGGCCCATTGGCTGTAGTATTTGTGCCCTGAGCACCACAACAGCAGGGATCCAACTGGAATAGAAAGGGTTCTTGCAGCTGGATACTGACTTAAAAAAAAATCACAGATGAACATTCTCAAAGTTAGATTATGTTTTTATTAATTTCCTCCAATATTTCCCAGTGCCATTTTAATCTGATTCTGACTGCACTGGGAGGTTTTACAGACCCCAAGTTTGACCCCTCTGCTATAGAGGAACTGAAATGTATGGGGATAGAGAGGAAATAACCCCCCTCTTTGGATGTCAGGGGTCCTGGAAAGAGCCCCCAGAGCCCCCTTCACCCCCTTTTCCACCCCTCTGGCTCTAAGATATGTTGATGTAAATAAAGGGCTAATTCCAGATGTCAGTGATATCATTTTTTTTTAAGCAAAAATAGGGGCCAGTGACGGAGGAGAACTGATGATATAGCTCAGCTCTCAGACAAGGGAACTGAGCCCCAGGAAGGGAGGGAACTATTCATACAGAGAGTAGCAGAAGAAGGAGCAGAAGCCAGGTCTCCTCAGACGTAGTCAGTCATTTTTCTTTCTCTTGTGTACTCTGCTGCCTCATGGGAGCTGCCATTTTGCTAGAAGGGTTCCCCCCATCTCTGGATCTGACTCTGACACTTATTACTGTAGTTGTATGATCTGGGGCAAGGCACAACCTCTCTGGACCTTGATTTCTTACTTTTTGTTATTGTTGTTGGAGAGGGGATGGCAAGGCAATTGGGGTTAAGTGACTTGCCCAAGGTCACACAGCTGGTAAATGTCAAGTGTCCGAGAGCAGATTTGAACTCAGGGCTGGTGCTCTATTCACTGAGCCACTTAGCTGCTCCAATTTCTTTACTTGTAAAAAGACATTGGACCAGATTGTCTGTGCAGTCCCCTTCCATCTTTAAAAGCACAGTCCCATGATCCTTTCTTTCAGCATAAGAGAGAGAATCAGAAGAGAAGGTTAAATAGATGCCTGTAAATGAGGGATGTGGGCCCCTGAGAGCATCCTCCTTGTCTTCTGTTAAATGTGGGGACTATTTGGATGGTTCTGACTTCAGAAATGGGAGGAGGAGAAAAGAAGCTCCTGCTTATTCTCTAAATAGTTCGGACACACCTATAATTAATTTGAATCAATCAACAAAGGGAGTTAAGGCTGAGAAGACAGTTTATTCTAGCTGAGAGGTGAGGAGAAGCCCAACTGAGTTGGTAGCCATAGATGGGAGACATGTTGTGGAGATAGAAATGGTGGATTTGATGGGTGGTGGAGAGTGAGGAGTGGGGTGGAATGTAGGGGTTATGAACCTGGGAGACTGGAAGGATGAGGATGCTCTCTACAGAAACAGGAAGCTTGGAAGGGTGAGAATTTAGAGGGAAAGATAATCAGTTCAGTCTTGGACATGTTGATTTTGAGACTTCTCTTGGATATTAATGTTCACTGATTTTCTCCCCCTGCCTGCCACCTGGTTTAGAGGGTATCGCTTTGGCAATTGGGGTACTTTATAGAGCAACATAAAGAGTCTCTGATCCCTCTGAAAATCTTCTGTGTTGAGCTGGCCTCAGGTGGAGGACACCAGGATGGAGCTATCTGACTGTTCTCTCTTTGATCTTTGGGACAGCAAGCCAGGCAAAAGCCACTTGGGCAGGAAGTAGCTATGAGTTTGGATTAAAAGTGAGCAGACGTGATTTCAACGCCAGAGGAGGCAATGTAGTCAGAGCCCTTGGAATTCCGTTTGGTGCCAGTCCCAGGATGAGGGTTTGAACTCTCCATGGCAATTTGGTCTGTTGTGTGTTTATCTGGATGATAGAGAGCTGCAGAATGCACTGTGGGCCTCTGTGTCTGCTTCCCTTGTCTCACGGGAGTCAGTGATGGATAGCTTCCCTGAGAGATGAACACAAACTGTACTGGTTCTGTAGAAATCATCCAGCTCCTGCTTTGATCAGCAATGCCCGTGGGTGGCACAGGCTGACCCATCCAGGGCACACGAGGGGAGAAGCCAAAATGGGGAACAAGAAGTAGAAGATTCTTCTTTCCTTCTTTTCATCTGCTTTACAGACAAATTGGACCACTCTTCATTCCCCAGCCTCACCCTGTGCTTTATGTCTGTTCACATACCTATCCCCCATCCCTGAAAGACACTCTTCTCTCATACCTCCTTTGTCTTCTTAATTTCTGTCTCTTGCTTGTAGTCAGAGGAAACCTGAATTAGCATCCTAGGTGTCTGACCATGGACCAATCACTTTACTGCCCTGAGCATCGGTGTTGCCATCTGTAAAATGGGGACAATACCAATGCTGGGTAGTTGTGAGGAAAGCACTTACTGTTAGGTGCCTCCCTTCAGGACCTCACTTGGGTGACCCCTCTGCTATGAAGCCTTTCTTGAGATGAGTTTGATGTCTCCTACCTCATCTTGCCGGGACCTTTCCTTATTACCCTTCTTTCTCCTTGCATCACACTTACGTATGAGTTTTGCCCTTCTTGGATTTCAAGCTCCCAAGAGCAGGCTCTGGGTTGGAATCTAACTCTGTATGTCTCCCTGCACTTAATCTAGTGCTTTGCCCAAAGGTCACTATTCAGTGGGAGCTCCATTACTGCAACACTGCTGTAACTTACATCTTTGAAAACAACTTTGAAAGACCACAGAACTCCCTGAGCAGTCGTGCCCTCAGAGGAGGGATGAGAAAGTATGCCATGCACCTCTTGGCAGGAAGGAGATGGACCAGGGATGCAGAATGGGGAGAAGCTTTTTCAGATATGAGCAACATACTCGATTATTTTTTTTGACTATGCTTATTTATTACAAGAGAGGATGTGTATTGGGGTGAGGAGTGTTAGTAAGAAACAAGAGATGCAAAAAAAAGGAAGAAAGAAAGGGGGAAGCATCAGTAAAAGTTTTTAAAAAAAATCTTAGACACAAAGGATCTAAAAAAATAAAACCATAAATATAAAGAAGGCTGTAAACTTACAAGGAACAAACATAGCCCCAAAGGAGCATGAGAAGACACCTTCCCCTACTCCTGTGGGGAGATGGGGATGGGGCCACAGTGGACCCACTTAACAGATGGTTAGGTTTTTGTTAAGGGTTTTGCTGATTCTTTTCTCTTAATTTTTTTCTTTTCAAAGTGTCTGTTGTATATAGAATGGCTGGGAGGGGGCAGAGGAGAGGTGCAGGAGGACATTTAGGTGACATAAAAACAAGATAGCAATAAAACAGCTTCAAAAAATAGATGGGAGAAAACAGAAGGTCACTAGGGAACACAGTCAACAATTTTGTTCCTGTAATATTCTAAATAATACAACTTTAAAATATCCATAGTAAGTTCATGGTTTCATATAGAGTCCGTTCTTGTTTTCTTTGTATAGAAATGTTTGTACTGATGACTTTTGTTGTGGGTCAGGCATTTTTCAGTGGTGTCAGATTCTTCATGACCCTATTTGGAGTTTTCTTGGCAAAGATACTGGCGTGGTTTGCCATTTCCTTCTCCAGCTCATTTTACAGATGAGGAAACTGAGGCAAACAGGGTGAAGTGACTTACCCAGGGTCACACAATAAATGCCTGAGACTGGATTTGAACTCAGGTCTTCCTGACTCTAGACTTGGCCCTCTTATCTACTGTGTCATCTAACTGCCTCCGAGGGACACAATAAAAATGAAAAATTTCCAAATTAAAAATGAGTAACATAGGCTTCATTTGCCTGAAGGTCAGACAGGCTAAGTAGATTACCAAGGTCACACATCGAAGTGACAGGACGGACTTCCATTCCCCCCTCCGCAAGGCTTGAAGCCCTTACTGTGCCCACAGGTCTGGCTCTCTAAATGTTTGTTGGAAATGAACCGTCAGAAGGAAGCAAAGGGAGAAGTTGAAAGGGATACGTGGAGCAGGGAGTGGTGGGGAACCACCCACAGTGCTCTGGGCTGCCCACCCCAGCACCATAAAAAGTCCCCACCCTGGGGAGAAGCGGCACCTCCCCTTCCCCAGGAGCCCATCTGTGTCGGAAAAGCTATAGACTTTTATTGTTCCCAGCTCCCAACTGCAGCCTGAGCCTTTTGTGTTTGTGCGTGATTGACTTTTGTTTTCGAGATTTGTTTTGCATTTACTTTGAGAGTCTTGGGGGTCACTTGAGGGAACCCAGCTGGAGTTAATTCTCCGACACTGGAGCAGTTTTGAAAAAGCTGCTGTTCCCTAATTTCCATTCTGTCTCCCCTGTTTGGGGAGGGGGGCAGAGGGTGTCTGTGTTGGCATTTAGATTCTTTAGGCTAAAAGATAGAGATTGAAGAATGCTTAAATAAAAGTCCTCCAGGGCTGCTTCCTCTTCTCTGGCCTGCCTTCCATGGGAAGCATTTACTTCCTCAGTGAAAGAGAGAAGTTTCTCAAACAAGGTCAGGAGAAGTGGGACTGATCCCTGGGCTAGGCCAGCCTGGTAGGGAAGTCACCTGGAGTGCCCATGGGTTGGAAGGCAAGAATGTGTTTGCCAGGGCGGGGTTGGCGGAGTTTGGGTGAAAGCCTTGCTGAGTGACTTTGCTTGGAAAAGAGGAGCTGGAGTCCAGCCCAGGCCTTGTGGCCTCTTTACCTTGAATAATAGCGCCTTAAAGTTTGCAAAACATTTTACAAATAATCTCGCTTAAGCCTCACAACAACTCTTGGAGGTAGGTGCTGTTACTTTCCCCATTTTACAGATGAGAAAACTGAGGCAAAAAAGTTGCCTGAGATCACACATCCGGTTGGGCTAAGTTCGACCTGAGGTCTTCCTGAGTCCAGGTCCACCAGAAGAACCCCTGTTCCTTTGAAACTTTTCCTGGTTCCTTCTCCACATGGAACTGACCCTGCCCAGTGGACCTCACCTGTTAGGCCTTTCTTAGACTCCTTGAGATGTATCATAGGTTTAGAGTTGGAGGGATTTGGGAGATTCTCTAGTCTAGGAGTTCTAGACTGGCACCAGGCACTGTCAATCAATGGCTCTGCTAACAGAAACACACATATATGCACCCTGCTGTTCTCTCTTTCTCCCTTTCTTCTTCCTCTTCTCCTCCTCCCCCTCTACCTCCTTCTCCGTCCTCCCCTCTTCCTCCTTCCTGTCTTTTACCTCCTCCAGGACAGGCTAGCCACCTCCCCTTCATGCCCCAGGCAACTCTCTTGAGACATGAAGTTGCCCAGCCAGGACTGATCTGCATTGGCTAAGGGAGTTCCTCACTGGCAGATCCTTACCTTGATGAAATCACTTCTGGGTAAAAAACTTCGTCAAAACTGACATCTATACGATGCTTTAAGGTCTGCAAGATACTTTATATATGCTACCTCATTTGAGCCTCATAGCAGCCCCTGTAAAGAAAGTATTACAGGTGTCATGCCTCTTTTACAGATGAGGAAACTGAGGCTCGAGAGAAATTCAGTGACTGGACCATGAGAGCCAAGGTTGTAAATGTTGGAATAAGGATTTGAACCTGAGTTTTTCTGTCTTCCAGTGTGGCAGTGTCCCCTTGTTGCCTTTGTGCTGCACTGAAGTTATTGTCTTATGAGGAGAGATCTGTGTAGGAGTCATTTTCCCAACCCTTCCTCCCACCATTCTGACACACCAGACCGTGGAATTCCAGGATGAGAAGGTTGGAAGGGATGCCAGATGTTATCTAGTTCCCCTCTTCCTCCAGCCTAGATCGTATATCAAGAGGTAGAGCTGACAGGAACTTTAGGGTCCCCTCATTTGACAGGCAAGAAAAAGTAAGCAAGCAAGCGCTTTATCAGATTACCAGAAACCTGATAATAAGGGCTGCTGTAAGCTTTGGGGCTTGCATGGGGCTTACTGTATTCCCCTGATTCTGCCCACTTCACTCTGGATCAGTTCATAGGAGTCTTCTCAGGTTTCTCTGCACCCATTGCCTTCCCCCAGACTGCAGTTCAATTCAGTTAAGCACCTTCTGCGTACCAGGGGCTGTGCAGGGCACTGGGATTTCTAAGACAGAAACAAAGCAATTCTCTCCTCCAAGGAGCTTACATTCTGTTGGTGAATAAAAAAGTGTACATAGAATATGAAATACAAAATATTTATAAGAGAGGTCTCTCTTTATGGCAATCTGCCGCCTCCCCATCTGACTCAAAGCTAATGTAACCCAGGGGTTCTAAACTGGGAGGGTCTGTGAACTTGGGGCATAAAATATATATGAAATACTTCAATATATTGGATTCCTTTGAAATTCTACATAGTTGATTTTATGTGCTTAAAAATACCATTCTGAAAAGGGGTTCCTGAGTTTCACCAGATTCCCAGAGGAGTCCCTTGGCTTTGCCAGATTCCCAGGGAGTCCCTGGGTTTTTACCAGATTCCAAGAGTGGTCCACAATAAAAAAGGTTTAGAACCCCAGTTTTTGGCTAGCATAATCATTCAGTTCAGTGTATAGCATAGGCTGAACGCAGAAGAACCAGCAGCATTTGAGCAGTCAGAGGGAAGGGGAGTAATGGTGGGTGGTAAGCCCAAGTTGTATCTCTGTATGTGTTTAACCAGGTCTGTCTAAAGTGTAATCGAAGTAAGTTTTTTTAGCTTGATGGAGGAAAGAAAGCTTGATTCCCACTGTCCTTTACCTTTCTTGGTCTCCCCAGTACTTAGCACAGTGCTTGGCACACAGGAGGTGCCTAATAAATGTTTATGGAGTGACAATGGTAATTGAAAGAAGTCAGATTTAGTGCCTGTCACAGTCACTTGGAGCAGCACCAGGGCTCTCTTCTTCTGGGTGAAGCAAGCTGAATAAAATACATAGAAAATTCCTGCCTCAGAGCTGGTGCAGGCCCCCATTGGTGTGGCCTCCTGAATGGCTTCTGGCTTTCTTCTCTTGCTGGGAATCTAAGGATGGAAAAGGATTGTTAGCTTGAGGACCTGGGATGAGCAGTGGAATGTCTAGGAGGGCAGCTGGAGGTGTAGACAAGGTACAGTTTCAGATTTGTACGTCTGGAGGATTTTGAGCAGGAAGAGACTTTAGTGGTCATCCAGGCTAACTCTCACACTTAGGAGAAAACTTTGCTGTGCCATGGAAAGAATGCTGGGTTTGGAGCTAACGGACCTTATATGAGCCCCAGCTTTGGAGCTTAACTGTCTGTGTGACCTTGGCCAAGTCAATTCATCATGTACCTCAGTTTCCTCATCTGCCAAGTGAAATGGGTTTGACTGGAGAACTGATGAGTCCCAAGGAAGTCAAATGATTTTTACCCAAGGTCATTCAATATTCAAACTTCCATCCCTGATTCCAAATCTAGTATTTCCCCCAACCCTGCTCTAGGCTTTAGCACTGACTGTGCTCTTTTACAGTTAATGTTCTCTTTGAATAGAAGTTCCTTCCTTTGTTAAGAAGGGAGACATCTTTTCAATAGATGTGAATGAATTCTTCCTGGATACTGAGCACGAATCTGCACAAGTGGAAGGACTTTTAACATTTTCAACTTAAATTTTGCTTCTATGGCCAGTGTGAGTTACCAAGCTAAAATTAGTGTGGCATCCTGGTCTGGGAAGCAGCAGTTTGTGATTTTGGGTGGAAAAAACAGCTTTTTCCATGACTTTGAGTGAATTCAGATGGCCTGGAGAGGGGCTCAAGTATTCATTTCAGGGCGCAAACCATAAGGTCCCTTTCCTACCAACAGCAAGTCCGATTTTCCTATCTGGTGTGTATTGGGGTGGGCCCATTGTACGTTATTGCATAGGAACCCTGCTAACCCCCCTCCCCCTCCCCTGCCCCATGCTTATCACAAAAGCCTTCTTTCTCATGACATATATTATAACAAAATGATATGCATCTGGGTGGGGTTATTCAGTCATTTTTTTAGTCTGATTCTTTGTGACTTCTTTTTGGGGTTTTCTTGGCAAAGGTAGTAGTTTGTCATTTCCTTCATCAGCTCATTTTACAGATGAGAAAACTGAGGCAATCAGGGTTAAGTGACCTGCCCAGGGTCACACAGGTAGTGTCTGAGGTAGGATATGAACTCAGGTCTTCCTGACCCCATGCTGGCACTCTCTGCATGTTTGTGCCACCTAGCTGCCCTTCATTTGGGTGACACACTAGTAAATTGTCACTGGGAGATCGTAGGATCATAGCTTTATTACTGGAAGGGACCTTAGAGGCCATGCAGTCCAACCTTTCCCAAACTCCTTGCCTCCCATTTTACAGATGAAGAAATAGTGACTTGCTCGTAAATGTCAGAGGTGGCATTTGAACCCAAGTTTTCTGACTCCAGGTTCTGCACTCTACCCACTTGCTCTTACCGCCATCCTGAAGGTACTTATGTGGGAGTTGGGTGACTACTTGCCTGGTGGTACGAGGTGGGGATTCTTTTCCAGACAGGTATTGGACTAGCTGACCTCTCACATTGCCGCTACCTCTAAGGTTCTCCACTTCTTTTGTGAGCAGTGGTTGGGGGTACGTGCATGAGGAAGAGGTGTCGGTGGAAAGGGAGCAGTTCTAAGGAAGAAGGCCCTTACAGCTGGGAACCAAAGGCAGAATGTACTATCTGACATTCCACACCTCTGAATCATAGTCTGCCAGGCAAGCTTGTCTCCGCTGAGCTGGTGATAAGAGACTTTCTCACAAAGGGGGCAGACACCGACTTGGCTCTTGCTCACGGTTACAAATGGTGATGATAAAGGCTGACATTTTCCACTAATTTAATAGAAAGCATAGGATAAAGGGGCAGTGGGCTCCAACATTCCTCTGTTAATTGCCGTGTTTTGAAAGCATTAGTACCTGTCTCATTGTCCTGCATTTGCTCATACACACCTTCCTGTGGACATGGGTTCTATGTGAGAGGAAGGACATTATGAGGCAGCTGGAGGAAGTCCAATGCCAGACGAGAAAGGGCTGGGAGGAATTATTTGGCTTATTTGCAACTTTGTTGTCATAGGAACAGAAAATGAACTGCAGTGCATTTGTTCATTCATTTCAACACACGTTTATCATGTTCAGTAGCCCCATATTGTACTCGGTTCTGGAGCAGATCAAAATCTGAGACAATGGTTGTCCCTCTGCAGAGAATTAGAAACTATTCACCTGGACTAAGCACCTGGCACATCCCAGATACTTAATAAATGCTTGTTGATTGATCACAAAAAGGACTTGTTTTTTTAAAAATGTGCCCCTTCTGAATTCATATTAAGGCAGGATTATGCAATTATTTATGGCCTCATGTTTGCAAGAAGATGGCCAGTATTTCCTCTTGGGCTTTGGCTCTGGCAGAATGATCACAAATCAGATTTATAAGACAGGCAGTGAGACCTGGGACTCCCTGGATTGTTGATAGGACTGGATCTTAGAACTTGACATGAGACCCATCTATCCCCTCTCATACCCTATATATGTGTGTACATACATACATATTCACACACACATATAGGATGTATATAGAGAGCTCTATTAATAGGGAGAATATATGGTTTTAAAAAAGCATTAGATTTGGAGTCTGACAACCTGAGGTTAAATCTTGGCCCTGGCAGGAAGGAGTAGTGGCTAGCATGCTGAATTTGAGCTCAGGAGAGTCTGGGTTCAGATTTTACCCAGACAGTCACTAGCCCTGTGATCTTTCCTGGGCAAGTCACTTAACTTTTCTCTGCCTCAGTTACCACATCTTTAAATGAGGAGGTTGGACTCAGTAGCCTCTAAGGCCCCTTCCTAGATATTATTATCATATGTGAACTTGACCGAGTCACTTGCTTTTATGCCTTAGTTTCCTCTTCTGTAAAATGGAGTTTTATTGTATTTCTTCCTGAGGGCAGGGACAGTTACATTTTTGTTTTTGTATCCTGGAACATACTAGAACATACTGGAATATACTAAGCATTTAACAAAGGCTTGCTGATTGATTTCCCAAGATTGGTAGTGAGATTGCAGAAGTCAGTACTAGCCATTACCAGCACTTCTTTATTGAAAGACCAGCCATGCAGATTTGCATGCAGAGTACAGTAGTGACCCTACCTGAGTTTTCTCTGGAGGGCTTGGGTATTAATACCTCTGTTTTATTTGTCTTTGTTCTTGCTGGGCATTGCTAGTGACAGGCTGGGTGTCCTCAGTATCTGACCACTCGGAAGGACCACTTTCTAGGCAAGAGAGTGGAGAACAGCCCTGGGAGCATTAGAGATGATGGTGGGGCTGGATGAGGCTTTGCTTTGGAGGTTGAGTTGATTGGTTTGTTTTTTAGCTGTAGAAGTTTCCAGGGCCCTCTTGGAATCTCAGCCTGAAGAATCTCAGAATTCTAGAGTCAACCCTCATGTGAAGTAGAAATTCCGCACGCAAGCAGTCTTGACCAGTGGTCTTCCAGCCTCAGTTGTGCCCCTTCCCACCCCTACCCTCCGCTCTTCCAAGGTGGTGCATTCCATTTTTCAAGAGCTCTCATTGCTAGGAAGTCCTACCTGAGAGGAAGCTGAACTTGGCCTCCCAGGCACTTACCTTTAATGTTCCTGGTTCTTTTCCTTGAGTCAAGAAGAAGAGAAATACTTCTTCCACGTGACAGTGCTTCATATATTTGAAGAGAGCTCTCATCGTCCCTGTAAATCATCTCTTCTCAGAAGGATGCTCAGATAAGCAGGACAATTTGGAAAGTAATGTAGAATTTATTACATACTTCTTCAAATAGCAAAGAGTGTGAAATGGAGGTTCAGTTTTAGATAGAAGAATCTTTTTTTGTGTTCTTCTGTTTTATGGAAATGTTCTTTTCTATGTTTGTTAAAAATTAAAAAAAATAATAATCTTCTTCCACAGACATAGTGGTAGTTCCTCTAGTAAGGAAGCTGAGGTTCGTGGATTGTTTGAGGTTGGGAGTTTTGAGCTTCAGTAGGGTCAAACTAGATCTGGTGTATGTATTAAGTCTCAGGAACCATATAGTGAGCTCTCAGAAGCAGGGAGTCACCAGGCTGTTTAAAGAGGGGCTAACCAGTCCAGGTCAGAAGATTCTGTGTTGATCATGAGTGAGATCAGGCCTGTGTGATAGGGAGACCCAGGCTCAAAAGAAAAAGAAAAAACCTACTCATCTCAGGCTAATCAGCCTCACCTTTTCCAGTCAATCGTCCTATGACATGGTTTCAGAGTCTTTCACCACTTAACTCATCCTTCTGGACCACTTCCAGCTTTCTTCTTTTAAAATTTGACTTCCAGGACCTAAAAGAGGACTCATCAATCTGCCAGCATCGGTTAAATGCCTACTACCATGTGTCAGGCTTAGTGCTAAGAGCTAGGAGTCCAAATAGTCCCTGTATTCAAGGAGCTTACATTCTATTGGCAAAGACAACACATACCTATATAGGGATGTTTTCTTTCTGTTTTAGTCTTTGCTTTCCATTTTAGTATCATTAAAGGCTGGAAGTACAAAGCCTGTACAGGCAGGGATTCAGACTACTCCCTGTAGATTGCAGTAAGTCAAGTGGGACTTAGGCAGGAGTGGGGAATCTTCCTCTCTTGGATCATTGATCTACAGGGAAAAAAATCAGTCATGACCCACACTGGATTACAAACAAGATCTATGCTACTTTCACAGTTTGCTAAAATCATTGACCAACTGGGGCAGTGATACAAACACTATCCTATCCTTCCTCTCACCACAACCTCCCTTGAGTGGTAGTGCCAAAAGATAGCTATGCCAAAAATACTGTTAAGTGAAAAGGAATATATTTCACATCCATATTTCCAAAAATATTTGAGCTCTAGTCTTGATCTTTCACTAGGTTTCCTGCTCCAGAATTTGAGGAAGCTCATTACTGGAAAAGAAAATCACAATCTTATCTTCACCTGGTAGACTGACCATTTGTATAATACATAGGACTGTCCAACGATCTGATAAAACACTTTTATTATTAAGTGGTTGGAGTTTGGAAAAACTGTTCTTTGTGTTAGGTGCTTGAGATAGAAAGACAAGAATGACCCATGATCCTAGAGCCATCTAGCAGAATCTTCTGTTTTACAGACGAAGAAACTGAGGGCCAAAGTGGTAAATGGATTTGCCCAAGGTGACACAAATAGTTTTGAGCCCAGGTCCATGTTCTCAAATCTTCTAAACACAGTCTTCTAAAAAGCAACCTTGCCTCAGAGTGTTTATATTTTTATGAAGGGGAGGAAAAGGGGGAAGGGGAATAAAATAGGTAGACATTTAAGCTTATAAATGATAATTCATGATGGAAAGAGAAAGCACTAGCATTTGGGGAATGAGGACAGACTTCTGTAGGAGAAGGCACATGACCTGAGCCTAGAAGAAGTCAGTTATTCTCCGTCTGTGGAGAGTCTGTTAAAGAGCTGGGAGAGTTGTGAGGTCTGAGTTCTAGTAACTCTGCAGCTCACCTCACTGCGTGACAGTGACCAAGCCCCTGCAGCCTTCTGACCTTTTGTCACCTCACTGCAAACTGCACAGGCGCCATACTTGTACTACCTACCTCACAGAGTGATTATAAAGGAGGGATTAGTTCAACGTGAAATGCTAAACAAATATTAGGTGTTAGTGCTGCTGTTAAGTGAGAATAGTCCCGAGATTTCTGTTTTTTTAAATTTCATTTGTATTGTTTTTATGTCACCTCAACTTCTGGATATCTCTTTTCCTTTCCTCCCCTCCCCTTTTAATTAAAAAAGTAAAAAGAGAGAAAGCAGTTCAGTAAAACCAACAAACAACCACAACTTTGTGTCACAACAAATGCCATATTCCACACCCTCTCTCCCTTGTCTCTGTAAGGGAGGTGCAGTTCTGAGACCCGTCACTGTTCTCCCTGGATCCATCCTTAACGGTGTCCCAGCCAGCCAGTATGGCTGTTCTGAGGCCTGAACTCATCCTTCTGTAGCTTCTCCTGGAGCTGATGCCCCCAGAGCTGGAGCCCCTCTCCAACCCTGCCCTGATCAAACCCTGCCTATGTCCGCTTTGGCTTGGGATAGCAAACCTTCCAGCTTAGGTAATGTGTTTGCCTTGGGGGAGGCTGGTTATCCTCTTCCCTTATGTTTTTTCCATAAGAATGCTTTTGACATTATGCTTTTATCTACTTCCTAAGAAGAACTGACCCGAAGTTTAGTTTAGGGGAGTAGCCTGAAGTAGACCTCGGAAAGCCATTAATGATTTTTCTTGCTGTCATTTCTAATGCATTACACTGAAAGGAGGTTCTCTTATCTACTGGTTCTTGGAAAGGAGCAACAAGTCTCTTGTGCTGTGAGCCTGGTCCTGTGCACTGCCCTTGTGTCTTTTTACCCAACACTCCTGGGGATCTGAGGGTGGCAGCACACATGTAGAACCGTGGTCTAAAGTAGGTTCACCAAAGAGGTGTTGACTGTCAGAAGGGCAGTAAGTCCTAGTCAGCTGGCATTTATTCAGTGCTTATTATATGCCAGTCCCAGTGACAAGCAGCAGCAATAGAAAGAAAAGCAAAAAAACCCCAGCGACCCTACTCTCAGGGAGCTCCCATTCTAATGGGGGAGACTACCTGAGATTAATTGTGTACATTCAGTTGAAGAGGAAAGAGATGGATCCTGGTAGAAGGAGGACATAGGGTTGGATAAGACCTCTATGGAGAGGATGGAATTTGTTGTAAAGAAATATTGGTAGATGACTTCAGAAAAACTTGGAAAGACTTATACGTACTGATGCAAAATGAAGTGAGCAGAACCAGGAGAACGTTGAACACAGCAACAGTAATATTGTAAGGATGATCAACCGTGGAAGACAATGCTTCTCAGCAATACAGCGATCCAAGACCATTCCAAAGGACTCATGATGAAAAATACTATCCACCTCCAGAGAGGTGGCGTCTACGTGCAGATCAAAGCATACTCTTTTTCGCTTTCTTTTATTGTGTGTATTTTTTTCTTTTTTCTTTTCCTTTTGGTCTGTGTTTTCTTTCACAACGTAGCTAATATGGAAATATGTTTTGTATGAGTTCTCCTGTATAACCTATATCAAATTGCTTACCATCTTAGGGAGGAGGGAAGGGAGGGAGAGAATTTAAAACTCAACTTAAAAAAAATGAATGTTAAACATTGCTTTTACATGTAATTGGGAAAAAATAAAATATTATTTTAAAAATATTTGTAGATTTAGAGTTTGAAGAAACCTTGGAAATCACTTAGTTCAACCCCTTCATTTTACAGATGGAAGCGACTGAGGCTTAGTAAAGTAAATTGTCTTATTTAAAGTCACATAGCATATTTAAAGTCAGATTCTCTGACTTCATTTCCTGTGGTCCTTCTGAGGAACCCCCTCTGAGTACCACTGGCCACAGTACTCACTATCCTCTGAAAAGAGTCCTATTCTAAAACAACTGAGGCCTCAGGCTCAGTTTATGTCCTTCAGATCATCCATGTGCCATGTCATCTCCTACCTCCATGTTCTTGCTCAGGCTGTTCTACATACCTGACATGTCCTCTTGATCCAAGACTCGGCTCAGGTGTCCCTGCCTTCCACATGAAAACCTTCCTTGATCTCCATGCTTCTTAGTACTTTCTCCTACTTCAGATTATATTGTTTTTATTGATATAACTATTGTATCCCCCCCAGTAGAAAGAAAAAAGACAGAAACTCTTTAAGACCTGAGTGATTTCTTTCTTTGTTTTTGTTTTTTTGTATTTTCAGTGCCCAGCACAATGCCTTGCATGTAGTAGGTGCTCTAAAAATGGTTAGTTAATGGAAATTAATTGAAAGGTACTGGCTGCCATAGTGCAAAAAGTGCTGGACCTGAAGTCAGGAAGGCTTATCTTCCTGAATTCAGATCTGACCCTCTGACACTTACTAGCTATGTGACCTTGGGCAAGTCACTTCATCCTATTTGCCTCAGTTTCCTCATCTATAAAATGAACTGGAGGAGGAAATGCCAAATCACTCCAGTATCTCTGCCAAGAAAACCCCGAATGGGGTCATGAAGAGTTGGACACAACTAAAAATGACTCTACAAGAACAGTGAAGAAAAGGCAAGAAGAGTCCCCAGAGTCCCTTTAGCAGGTGATGCTCAAGGAAGGTCACATTTGCCTTTGTGAGTTTGCCTCTCTGGGCAGAATGAGAGGAGCTGGGCTAGATGACCTCTCAATTCCCATCCAACTCTGAATCTGTTTTCCCTCTTCCTCATTGTAACAGTGGTATTGATAGTCATGTTTCCAGGGAGAAAAAGAAAACTGATAAGATCCATTAGTGAATGCCAGTCAGTTTCCCTTCTTTGCCAGCCATTTGTTTCCTGTTCCTTGAATTCCCTTCTTGCCAAGGCTAAGGTCTGCTTCCCTGGATCTTCCCCTGTGGGGTAGGGGAAGAAGGCCAGGCTATACCTGGTGCCCAAGGAGAAATTCCCTACAGAGCTCTGCCTCAGTCATGAACAGTGCTTTGGAGTTCAGAGAGAAGATGGGTTCAGATAGTTTTCTGTATTGAGCCCAAGGAGAGGGGCAAAAAGAAAGCTATCAGTCACACTGATTCAATTAATCACCAACTATGTGCCAGGCACTGTGCTGGGCACCCTTGCCTCCAAAGGGCTTCCATTCTGCTGGGTAGTAAATGGAACTAGGTCAGGCTGAGCTGCATCATGAGAGGCCTTTTTGACATTAAGCTTCCTGAGGAAATCAACTTGACTGTTGTGGAAAGTTTTATAAACGATGTATGAGCAGCAAAGGAAGTGGGCTGGGGCTAGAGCAAGGGATAACAGATGGATGGCTATGTGCTACACTGGAACCCATGAAACATAAAAAGATTTGGAGGAAGTCTTCCTGCATGCCAGGTAGAACATCTGGGCAGCATTTGTGGGAGAAAATGTGAACAAACATTGGCATGGGATGAGAAGGCAGAGAGAGGCTGAAGTCTGCATCTGGGACCACAGATGCATTGAGCTGTATCAAGGGATGAACTCCTGGCATTGATAAGAAAGCATGGATGGCTTCAAATCTCCATCCAGGACCACACATCCATGGAGCTACATCAAGAGATGAACTCCCAGCATTAGATGAAACTTCCAACCTTTATTCTCCATATATTTCTCAGATTCCTCTCTCAGAATCATCTCCTGCCATCTGCCTCTCAATGTGAAGCATTCAGCATGGAACTGAGTTTGAATTTGGACTGGTTGATGGGGTTCTTGGTGTAGCAAGCATATGTTTTCGTTGCATTTTGCCTTTTTGTGACCTTTGGGTTTTGACTAAGAGCAATTGGTTAGCATGCTGAGTAGGACCAGTGGTGGGACAGCTACAGGAGGCGTGAATAGCACTTTGACCTTGGTTGCTTAAAATGAAGAGTGAGGGAGCTGAGTTTATTTCTGGGGATGGAGAAAGTCAAAGGTTGATGACCTAGCAGAGCGTGCTGCAGATGAAGGATATGCCAAGGGACCTTTGAGAGTTCATGGAATCAATCCCTTCCATTTATAGATGAGAAAACTGAAGCCCAGAGTGGTGAATTTACTACCTAAGGTCACACAGAGGTAGAGAGCAGCTGGTCTACTGGGATTAGATCCCAGGTCCTACCTCTTCGCAGGGGCTGAATAGGAGGCCCATGCTTTTATGCCTGGACTAATAAATGAC
Organism: Notamacropus eugenii; assembly: GCF_028372415.1. Lineage (NCBI taxonomy): Eukaryota > Metazoa > Chordata > Mammalia > Diprotodontia > Macropodidae > Notamacropus > Notamacropus eugenii. Next base: position 33,162,878 of record NC_092877.1, on the reverse strand, counting down.
ATTTGTCTTTTGATTTTAAGGTTTTCATTCAGTCATTTAATCCTCCCAACAACCCCCTATGGGAAAAGCATTTTATGCAGTTGGGGAAACTGAGGCTCAGAGATAGATGCCAAGTGAGTTGTTCCTGGTCACACTACTAGTTGCTGTCTAGAACCCAGGTTTTTGGGAGCTCTCCTTCCTCCCTTCTCCTCCTCCTCCTCCTTCCCTCTTCCTTCTTCTTTCTCCCCCGTCTTCCCTTTTCCTTTCTCCCTTCCCCTTCCTCCCAACCTATGATTTCATCTGTGTAGGGAGCTTCAGGTGCCTTTTGTTTGGCTGAGTCAGCACCTGCCTAATCCCAGAGAGTTGCCCAACCTGGAAGAGTAAGGTGACTCCCCCAGCTTCACCTGGTCAGTGTGTGCCAAGGTCAGGACTGGAATCCAGGGCTCCCTGGCTCCCAGCCGTTGTGTTCCCTGTCCACTCAGCTCATGACTTCTCCCCCTTTTTTTTTCCATTACACCATGCTGCCCCTCCACAGTACTTAGCGGGCATCTGGCTTTGTTATTTCACTATGGTAACAGTAGCTGCCTCTTGTATTTTTGTACAGATAAGGGAGGAAATTCAGGGCCCCACGTCCTAGAAAGGAATCAGCATCTGGCTCAAACATTAGAGCATCCCCTGCCCTGAGGGTGTTCCTGTGAAGTCCCTCTGGGTTGCTGATTTTTTTTTTTGGAGGTGGGAGAGGGAAGAGGGGGTGGGAAGGAAGCACCGCCAAGAAATCAGCCCCAGCTCTCTCTCCTGCTGTGTGAGGACAGCACCCACCCATTTCCAGGGTGTACACGGGGCTGACCTGACATCTCCTGGAATCACCCCGACCGAAAGCCAGCCTCTACTCCCCTCTGCCCTGTGCCCACTGGCACCCAGACTCACTTTAGCAAACCTGTGTCCAGGCTGCCAAATTCCAGGCCAGGCGGTTTGCAAGCCTCACGTTCAACTCCATTTCCTTTTCAAAAAGTTCGTTTTGCTGGTTGCGTTCAGTTTTTACATAACCACTGTCTGAATCCTCCTTTGTAGTGAAAAAAAGATCATTTAATAAAAATATCCTATGATGACAAGTGTTTATATAGTGCTTGAAGATTTACAAAATGCTTCACAAATATTCTCTGACCTGATCCTCACAACCGCCTTGGAAGGTTGTGGTATTATCCTCATTTTAAAGCTGATAAAACTGATGCCTAGATAGGTGAAGTGACTCATCATTAGGCAGCATCCGAAGCAGGATTTGAACCTTGCTCTTGCCTGAATCCCAAATCTAGTGTGCTACCCACTGGACTAACTGCCTCCCTGCCCATACAGTGACTTCATCCAGCTAGCCAGACGACAGTCTGTCCTCAAAGCCTCCCACCTCTCTGCTGAGAAGGAGACTTGTCTATTTCCTGTTCTCATGGCCAGGTTTTCCTGATTAGGTTTTCCATTACTCAGACTTTGACTTCCTTTTATCTGTACTTTGCATTTAACAATTCTTTAATCATCGTGTGTGTTGACTTTGGATGAAGCAATGTGGTGGTACGATGGATAGACCACTGGGTCTGGAGTCAGGAATACCTGAGTTCAAATCTGGCCTCAGACACTAGCTGTGTGATCTTGGGAAAATGATTTAACCTCTGTCTGTCTCCATTTCCTCAACTCTAAAATGGGAAATATTAATGGTACCTACCTCCTAGAGCCATTGTAAGAATCAAATGAGATAATGTTTGTAAAATACTTAACACAGTCTCTGGCACATAATATTTAATAAATACGTCTCCCCCTTCCCCCCCCCCCCCGCCTCCCCCGTTGTCCCATTCTGTGCAGGCATTGTACACTCTGCTTTAGAGTGGGAGAATTTGTAGTATTTTTCTCCCCCACTTTACATCTGGAGGAAGGAAGATAGCCTTTTCTGGAACTTGGCCTGATTTGATGAATCTGGGGCCAATTTAGAGGGATGGACTTTGGTCCTCCTTTGTCTGACAGCAGATGTGAGGACTGAGTGAAGGGGAGCAGGAGAGGAAGGAGCTGCTGGAAGACAAGCTATGGCTTTGATTTTACTGAGTGCTTGTGGAAACATCTCTGAGTTCTCCAGCATTTAAGAAGTGACTGATGCTACTGATCAAAGGAGACTCCATTTCCAAACTCAAAACCTCTAAACCTCTCCCTCCCTCTAGAGGCTAATTGACTGACTGACCCAGGGTCATATAACTAATAAGATTTGGAACTGGGATTTGAACTCACCTCTTTCTGACTCTTGGCTTAGTGTTCTGGCCACTGCACCATCCAGCAGACAGCTCGTTATTCAGGCTCAGTCCTTGGGATGTAGGCTAAATATAAAAGGGTTCTCTCCTTCCCCTTGAACTAGCTCTGCTATTGTTGGAATTAGGGTCTCTCTATGAAAAACAGGAACACAGTGGTGTCTCTCCCTAGCCCCTATCTGGTGCAGAGAAGCAGGCTCTTTTTGCTCAGTGTGTAGGGACCATTGCTAGAGGAGAACCCTTAGTTCTTTCATTGAAATTAGCTAGAAGTGAGATGATGCTTGGTTCTATGACCTTAGGCAGGGTTTTGGACCACTTTAACCTGGTTGTAACTGGGGTCAGATGCTGTGGTCTTGAGGGCTTTGTCTTCAGCTGTTCTGAGTGAAGCTTTGGAGTGTCAGCAGCTGCTGGTGAAGAGGATGCTGGGAATTTTCTGGAGAGGGCTTATTTTCATTGGCTTAAGCATTCCTCCTCCTTTCTAAAGAGATGTCGATATCTCTGAAGAAGATTAAAGTCAGTTCCTCTGTTAAAGACCCTGCAGTGGCTGTCCATGGTCCTCAGGGCAGAGCAGAGTCCATTATGGTTATGGTGCCATGGGCAGCACATGCAAACCAAGGGATGCTATTTTTCATGTAATTTTTTAAGATAAATGCACATTTTTGATAACTCCAAAGTCTACTTTTCATGTTAGAAGAGGTAATTATTTTAAGTCGTCAGATCCAATATACCACTGTTTACAGGAAACCTTTGTGCCTTTTGTTTAATTTTTAAAACTTTACCAAGTTCATGTTCTGACTCAGGTCTAAAAGTCTAAGCTCCTCCACCTATATTTAAAAGAGTTTATTGATATTGTTTTTATATCCCCTGCATTTCCAACTATATTCCTTTTCCCAACAATGCTCAGGGAATCTTCCCTTGGAACAAATAATTTTTTTTAAAAAAAAGAAGAAAAAAGGCAGGTCAGCATAACTAGGCGACAAATCAACAACCTGATAGTTTATGGACTAGTCATGTCACAATTGTCCTTCCTTTCTGCATAGAAGGCAGAATGGAGCATTACCTCTTCCCTGGGGCCAAGTTTGGTCATTATAATGACACCCTGCCCATAGGGCTTTGGCTTGGGTTTTTTTGTTTTTTTTTTTCCTTTTTGTCCTTTCTATTTCCACTGTGGTCATCATTCTGTACAGTTTTTCCTCCTGGTTCTGTTTACTTCCCTCTACATTCTCATATTTCTCTAAATTCTTTTTTGCCATTGTTTCTCACGGCTGGGTAGTAATTTCATTCTGTTTATCCACCACAGCTTTTCCTAGTCATTCTCTGGTTCTTGATCAATGGACAATCTAGTAGAGTGCTTTTGAGGCTGGTAAGTCCTATAATGCAAGTACTTCCTGAGCACAGTCTTAGTCAACAACAGACAGCAGCCTTCTCCTTTTCCTGACAGACCTCACTGACCTACAGCAAGTTCCCTCCTCACTTTAGTATCTTGACTGTCTCTTGTACCCCTCCCTGAAGGTTCCCTGACTTCTCTTTGCGTTCCACCTGTCTAGACTCTCTCAGCTTTCCAAAATCCAACTCACTTTAGCCTTTTCCATGAAGCCCTTCCTGAGTGCTCCCAGCCACTGAGACCTTAACTTCCCTGAGCTCTGGGGACCACTGAATTACTCTTCTGGAGTCTCTGTTCATTCATTATCCATTGTTACACTTGGTTGTCTGTTGTCTTGGATTGATATCAAATGGTTTCACATATTGTGTTCTTGTCTGGTGTTCTCACATGAATTGGGAAGTCTTTGAGGAAAAGGATCGTTTTTGCCTTCCCCAAAGTGGTGAGCAAACAGTAGTTACTCTGTAAATACCTGCTGTTGAATTGAATTTGAAGGGGGTGAAAACAAGACCAAACAACTAGAAAGGACCTTTGTCATTTGTACTTTCTCAGCATCTCTTGTGTACATCCCCTGATCTCCATTTACAGCTACCACAGTTATAAAGGCCCTAAATCACTCTCACCTGGAGGATTGAAATAGCTTTTTTATCCATCTCTCTGCTTAAGTTCCTCCCCACTCCACTCCCTTCTTCTCATGGCTATCAAAGTAATTTTCCTTAATTGCAGATATGATCATATCCCTCTCCCCCTCAAAGAACTCTATTGGTTCCCTATATCACTCCAAGATCAAATAGAAAGTCCTTTGTTTGGCATTTAAAGCCCTGAACCACCTGCCCTCTTCTCACACATCCACTCTGATGCTTTCCTTCTCCTTTCTCCATGAACTCTGTGGTCCAGAAATACAGTTGTTACAAGTGACTTTCCATGCCTTTGTACTGGATGGCCTGGTGCCTAGAATGCTCTCCCTCCTCATCCCTGGCTTCTTTCAAAATTTAGCTCAAATCCTGTCTTCTGCAAAGGAGCCTTTCCCAGTCCAGAAGAGACCCCTTCTACCTCTGCTGACCTCTGCTCTTTGACTCTAAGAGACCAACTTGTGACTAACTGTGGACTAATGATGTCTATAGTTGGGTTCTGGGATTTAGGAAAGGTACCTTCGGTCTTCAGGCTGCCTGAGCTCCAGGTGCTATTCTCTTGAGATTCTAACATGGTTCTCAAAACTTGAATGATAATTTTTCGAGTTTAAGGGGCATTTTGTAAGGTTTGTGAAGAATTTCGCTTATGTTACCTCATTTGATCCTAAAAGGCAGATACTATTATTATCCACAATTAACAGATGAGGAAACAGGTAGAGAGAGGGAATGTGATTTGCCCAGGGTCACACAGCTATTAAGTGTCTGAGACCAGATTTGAACTCAGGAAATTGAATCTTTCTGACTCCAGGTCTGGGACTCTATCCACTGTACTAAGTGCTTGATTTTCATTGGCTGACATCCCCATGGCTTCCTGATCTTTCCAGAGGATGGGGTGAATGAAGGTGGGAAGTGTGTGGCCAGAAGCCAACCATGAGGATCCTATTTCCCAACTAATTTTTAGGATTTGCTTTTTGTTTAATTCTGAACTTAAAAAATGCCAAATATGAGCATTTCAATATACATTATGGAAAAGGAGAGAGGAATCCTTAGTTTCCAGGGAAACAAGGAATAACTCTCTCCCCTCAGCTGCGTTATGGGCTGAGGACTTGGGCTCCTCTCATCTGGAGTCCAGAGCGATTCTTATTCAGAAGGTATTCAAACCTGGTGACTTTGGACTGCACTTGGGAGTGAAGAAGGAATAATAGCTCATTTAAAGCTACAGCCACAACTCTCTGGCCCTATGAAGCAGTTCGACAACACCCTTGGACTTTTATAAAGGGAAGATGGGAGAGTTAGGCTAAAAGCTCCCGTGGAAGGACCAGAGGAGGTCAAGTGTCATGGCCCTGGACTCCTCATTGGTCCTATGCTAGGCACTTTACTGCTCCAGTTCAGAACCACCCCATTGGCTCCATTGCTTCTGGCCACAGAACTCTTTGGAACCTCTTGTGTTCTTGTCCTTCATTGATGAATTTGAATTTCTAACGCCTGCATTAGAGGTCTGGGGTTGTAACTCTAGAACTGAAAGGAATCTTAAGGGCCAGAATTTAGAAATTGAGGAAACAGGTCTAAGGAAGTTAAGGGACTTGCCCAGATTTGCGATTGGAACCCAAACCTTGTCTTCAGACCCAGTGTTCTTTCCCCTATACAAATGCTGAGTTTAAGTTTTCATGTTTGTAAGCACTGAATGGGTACAGAGTCTGAAGTTGATACAAAGAAAATCTCAATGTCCTCATTTATATTCACTGTGACAATGCAGAGAGGAAAAGGGACATGTTATCTTCTGGTCCTCAATTCCAAGAATCTGCCATCAGAGGGGTATCAGGGAACTTCACAGTTGGAAGAACTTCACTATCCTCAGGCTGTTAGGAGAGGCTTTTTAGAAATGTGCCTTAAAATCCATCCACCAAAGAGAAAAAACCAAATGGGATGTGTTCCCTGGAAGGCCACTGCCAGCCACCAGTCCTCCAAGTCACCAGTGGACAGTAAAATGTAAACTTTTCCTTGCTGTGACAGATCCCTTGGGTCTAAAAAAAAAACAAAACAACAATCTTGATTTAACTTGACAAGCTTTTATTAAGCACCTACTGTGTACCAGGCTTGGTGCTGAGGTCTGGGCTGTCCTTTGTGTGCTTCCATTCTTAATCATTAGGGAGCATCTGAGGAAGCAAGTGAATCCAATGGGATGGACCTTGGAGAAGGCATTGGGACACTTGAGCTGAACCGGGGCTCCAGAAGTAACCAGCTTTGTGAGCTGAGACAACTAGCCCATCTGTAAAATGGGGATAAGAATACTTCCACTGCCTACATCACAGAAGGATCAGGAAGCTGGAGGATGATTATAAATGTAAACTTCTGTGATCATGGAGTCTACCTCCCCCATTTGACAGATGAGGGAGCCAGGAGTCCTGTATATTTAGGGCAGGCACAGGTGGTTGTGTGGGTATGGAAAGTGATGTGCAGCTTTGCCATTCTCCTCTCTTCCACTCTTTCCCTCACTCCTACATATCCGTTAGAAAAGAAGAGAGGGACCTTTTGTGGTAGGGATCCAAGCAACCCACTTACCTCTCTGTTTTACCCTCCCAGTATTGAGAAGTAGAGGAACAGATGGTTTCCCAGATCAGAGGGGCTGGGCCAGATAAGCACTTGCGAGCATATATGTAGAGGTGTTGTGAGGCAGCCCTTCCTTCAGAAAGCCTCTCCTATATGCATAGCTTCCCAAACCTTGAATGATGGATCAAAGATTCAGAACTGGAAAGAGGTTTTATAGTCGCCTAATCCAGTTCTGCTCATTTTAGAGGTGAGAAATGGAGTGACTTGCCTACAAAGTATAAAAATTATAGCCAGGTTTTGAACCCAGGTCTCTGTTTCTTCCCTTTGATCTGATTGGTATATGAGGCATGACTATGAAGCTATGGGGAAAGTTAACAAGGATCTTTGTGTCCTTAGACAACTTTTCCTTGCTGTGACAGATCCCTTGGGTATAAAAAAAAAAAAAATTATGCCACTCCCTATCTTCAGGCTGTTAGGAGAGGTTTTTTAGAAATGTGCCTTAAAATCCATCCAACAAAGAGAAAAAACCAAATGGGATGTGTTCCCTGGCAGGCCACTGCCAGCCACCAGTCCCCCAAGTCATCAGTGGACAGTACAGTATGGCATTAGAGTCTTCTGATGTCTAAACTCCTCAATCTATTTGCCATTTTTTCCAAAACATTTTAATTACTAGCTGTTTGATTGTGGAAAGTGACCCACTTAAAAATTATCAGGAGCTGAAAACAAACTCACATGCTTCTTGTAGCAGCTTACAAGTTGAATCACAACTAAATTCCAAGACTGGTAAGTTTCGGGTACCCTGGCTTGGAAAGCCTAGGATTAGATCATCAAAGAGAGTCTGGCCCAGTTCTCATGTTATCTCTAAGTCGTCAAAGCCCCATTAACTGAAGAAGGCTCAAGTGTGTTTAAGCAAAACCACACAGGAGTTTCTTGGGCACTGGAGCCATGGAAATCAAGGGGAAATTTTACCAATTGCCATCCTGTGGGTACAGGCTGCTTGGTCCATGGAAATATGCAGCCAAAGTCAGGCTGGGGCAGGGAAGGTATCTCAATTAAAAGGGCTGGTACACATGATGCCATACCCATGATGGAGTTTGTTCAAGAACGGTTTCTACAAAATTGCCCAGACATGACTGGGCCTCTGCATCTGCCCAGAGGAATGAGGATGAATGGCTCATGTCAACTTTTGCATCCTTGGATTTGTTCAGTTAAAGAATCAGAAGCAATATTAAGACAAAACAAGTCAAGATTTAGAAGCTCTGATCAACTATGATGCCAGAGGACTTGTGACAAAATATGCTACTCACTTCATTATATGTGTGTATAGAATATATTTTAGTTTATAATATATATACATGTAGATGTACACACATAAATACATATACATATGTACATTGCTACTATTTTGGAGTCATTTCAATCAAGTTCAACTCAATAACTGTATTTGGGGTTTTCTTAGTAAAGACATTGGAGTGGTTTGCCATCTCCTTCACCAGTTGATTTTATAAATGAGGAACTGAGGCAAACAGGGTTAAGTGATTTGTCCAGTCACACAGCTAGTGTCTGAGGGTAGACTTGAACTCATGAAAATGTGGCTTCGTGATTCCCTACTGCTCTATCTACTGTGCCACTTAACTGCCCACATGAATAATACATATATGTCTATATACATATATATATACACATATATGTACTCACACATATATGATGTGGCCAATGCAAGATTTTGTTTTGCTCGACTATTCATGTTTCTAAGAAGTTTTGTTATTCTTGCTTTCTCAAGCGGGGTGGAGGGAGGGAATGAAAGAATGTGGATCTGAAAATAAAATAAAATTTAATGTAAAAATAAAGAACAAGATCCATTCTCCAGTAGACGAATGGTCAAAGCTGTTCTCAAAGGAAGAAAGGCAAGTTTTCAACAACCACTAATAATAAGGAAAATATAAATCAAAACAATTCTGAGATTCAACGTTATACCCATTAGAATGGCAAAGATGACAAAAACATGAAATGACAGGTGGAAGGACAGTGCAGCATTGGTGAATCTGTATTGTTTTGGAAAACAATTGGGAACTGGCCTCAAGTCACTAAACTATGCATAGCCTTTGATCCAGTAATACCAGTACTAGGTATCATAATAGCATTTTTTTGTTCTAGCAAAGAATTGGAAATGAAAATCGATGTCTATTAGTTAGATAATGTTTGAGCAAATTAAGGCATATGAATGTAATAGAATATTATTGGGTCATAAGGTGAAAAGAAAAGGTTTGAAGGTTAGAGGATTAGAAAAGGTTAGAGGATTCGTATGAACTGATGTGAAGTGAGTAGAACTCGTAGAACCATTTGTATACTAACTATAGTATTATAGAGGAAAATAGTTGTGAAAAATTGAAGAATTCTGATTAATGCAATAACTAGTCGTAACTTCTGAAGACTAATGATGAAACATGTGGCCCATCTCTTGACAGAGAGGTGGTGGACTAGTGGGACCAAATGAGATATGCATTTTCACTGATAAAAAATGCATATATTAGTTTTGCTTGACTGTCTTTATTTGCTTCAAGAGAGAGCTTTCATTGGGAAGTTTGGAAAGGTTTTTTGGAGGGACTGGGGGAGACTGGTAATAGTGATGGGAAAAAGAAAGGAGAGCTAGTAAAATATTTTTAAAATACAAAGAAACTAGAAGGAAGTTCTAGATCCTTCTAGAAGGATTACAGACCAGCAAGGGTAGTGTGGGTACTACCGTTAAATTTAATATATATTAAAAAATTAAGCTGTATGTAATGGAGATTTACCATTTCATATATAATCCTTTCTGTTTTTTGTAGGCGGAAATGTTCATATTCTTTGATGTTTCTTAAGTTCATAGGATACTTAAAAAAAAAGAATTAGCTATGGCATAGGAAGACTAAATGCTGATTCTCTGATTCCCTCCTGTGTCTCAGTAGCGAAGGGGGTGTGGGAATGGGGTCTGCCCTGGTCCTGACAGTGTGGGACAAACTTGGGGAGTGGGTGATATGGTAATATTGAGACATTGTCAGTCAGACAAAATTAACTGACTAATGTTCAACTGACGAACACATGATGAAACTTACTCTCTCCCCATGGAAGACAGTGTGGGGGGACTTCAGGAGGGAATTATGTCCTGTCAGGCCAGGGTTTTCTCATTGGTCAGGTATGCTGAAATGATTTCTGTTGTTACAAGGGAGGGCTAAGGGATCACAGTAGGAAGTCCAATGGGAAATGATTTGTGTTAAAAGAAAAAGGCAACAAGAAAACAAAAAATAAAGTGGAGGGATGGTTAGAATAAAATTGAGAGCTGCTTTTAGGGTTAATGACCATGACGGATATTTTTTTAAAAGACATAAAAAAACAAAAATGAAGGCTAACAGAATACAATCGAGGACTGGGCTTGTTTGGAGTCTTTTTCCATGATTGGTTCAAGTTCTAAAATTTAGGAATAAAAGGCTTTGCATCCACATGCCTTATAAACAGAGAAGACAAAGTATCTTCCCCCTTGATTTTCTTTCTCACCTTGGTCTCGTTGACTTTTGACTTGGCTCTTGGTTGAGGAACATGACAGCTGACTCAATGATATCTCAGAATGAAAAGGTCAACTCTGCACTCTCTTTAAGAACTCAGAATAGGCCTGGGGGGTTGGTGATAGCAATTGCTGTGCTCAGGTATTTATTTTTTCCCTCTGCTGACATCGGAGCAATTGGAGTAGGTGAGGGGTGATGGTGATGCCTATGCCTGGCTTTTTCTCTGGGACCTCCCAGTAAGGGTTGGGTATCTCTGAATAGTAAAAGGCAAAGAGCATATTCTTGAAGTGTTTCTAGACTTTGGTCTAGCCTAATCTGTTCTGTAATTCTGGGTGTTAATGGGGTACAGCCTTGATAGAAGGAGCCACTCGTTAGCCTATGACATAGGTTAGGAGGAACATGCCAGGGAGAGGGAAGAGGAAGGGAAAAATATGGATATAAATAAGGTGGAGAGAGTAGGGAGCTTTGGGTGATGGAAGTCCATCTAATTGGACAGAATTGACTAAGATTAGTTAGATAAAATGGCAAAGGTTGGCATTCTTTGAGCTTTGACAGTGTCTGTCAGGGGATGCCTGCCATTGTGTTTAGCCATTCACAGAGGATTAAATTTCTTATAAAGTGTTGATTCAGTCTAACTAGCCTGGGGCCACCGGCCTAGCTTGGGAGGATAACCAGTATTCAATGCTCCTTTCCTCCCTCTGGGTTCCTTCCATTTGTTGTAGCTCTTCCCTCCACCTCCAAGGGGCTGCCATCATCCTACCATTTCCTAGCCAAAGGGAATTTCTGGCTCTCTCTGTAAAAATAATTTTTATTGATATATTTTGTCTTTATATTACTTTTGTTTCCCAACATATCCCTCACCCCTTTTCACTCAGTGAGTCATCCTTTATTACAAAGAATAAAAAGAGGGGGAAATCAGTGAAATTAACCAACCTATCAACTAAATCAAACATCATGTAGAGTGTTCCACATCTGTAGTTCTCCACCTCTACAAAGAAGGGAGGAAAGTGCATCCTTCTCTCTCTTCTTCAGGTCCAGGCTTCCTTATTATAATTTCATAGCATTCAGTTTTCTGTGTTGCATTTTTATTCCTTCCATTAATGTTGCCTTAGTGATTGTGTTTATGATTCTTGCTGATTCTGCATACTTTGTCTTGGATCAGTTCATAAAAATTTTTCTGTGCCTCTCTGTTTTCATGCTATTCATTGTCCAAACTGGCCTAATTGATGTTCCCTGAATCAACATTCTTTATCTTTTATTTTTTTAAATTGAATTATTTTATTTGTTTTCAGTGTTCAACAGTCACTTCCATATATCTTAGATTTTTTTCCACTCCTTCTGTCTTATTCCTCCTTCCTTCCCCACTCCCTCCCTGAGATGGCATATAATCTTATATAGGTTTGACAAGTACATTTCTATTAAATGCATGTGGCATAGAAGAATTAAAATGAATGGGGGAAACCATAAAACAAAACAAAATATAACATAATGCAAAAGAAAATGGTCTGTTTCTGTCTGCTATTCAATTCCATAGTTCTTTCTCTGGAGGTGGAAGGTGTTTTGTCTCAAGAGTCCTTTGGAAATGTTTAAGTTCATGCATTTCAATGAAATTCTAAGTCTACCAGAAAAATTCCTTGCACACTGTGGTTGTTACTGTGTATAAAGTTCTCCTGGTGTTCTGCTCCTTTCACTTAGCATCAGATCATATAAATCTTTCCAGGCTTCTCTGAAGTCTTCCTGTTCATCGTTTCTCATAGCACAATAGTATTCCATTACATTCAAATATAACAACTTGTTCAGCCATTCCCAAGTTGATGGGAATCCCTTTGATTTCCAGTTTTTGGTCACCACAACATTCTTTATCTTGTCTTTGTGTTTTTGCTCAGTCTATCACTGTGCCTGGAATGCACTTTCTCAGCACCTTCACTTCCTAGAAGACCTGATCTCCTTTAAGGCTTAGCTCATGCTCCATGTTCTATTGAAAATTTGTCCTTACTCTCTCACTTGTTAGTAGTCTTGTTCTCTCTTATCCACCTTTCTCCCCTCTCCTCTCCCCTACCCCCCTGCCCCTCTCCTCACTTTTTCCCTCTCTCAAAATAATCATGTTATATATTTATCTGTTTACATGTTGCTTCATTCTGATAGAGTATAATCTTTTTCAAGGGCAGGGGCTTTTTCATTCCATTGTAGCTCCCATCTCCATGTGCTGACTAAAATAGGCATTTAATATATGCATATTGTGTTTTATTTTATTACTAGGGAGCCCTGTCCATGGTTGTACCACCTCTGCTTAAAGAGCTGGTGATGGAATATTTACAACTTCATGAAGCATCCCGTAACACTTTTATGTAGCTCTAACCATGAGGATGCTTTTCCTTATAACTGAGCTAGTCTGCCTTCCTAAGGTTCCATTCCATTACCCCTAGGTCTCTCTTCTGGAGTGAAGCAAAATAAATCCAATCCTTCTACATAATAGCTTATTGAATTTCAGCCTATCATCAGCCTCTTCATTATTAATACTTTTGCTGGTCTCTTCAAACTTCCTGATTTTATCCAGAATGGACACTGGTACAAAACCAAGTAAAAACAACCCACAAAAAAATATAAATGGACATTGTTTGTTGTGCATTCCATGGCAACAGGCCAGGTCTCAAATGATTGATTTCATCATATGCCTACTAGGTGCCTTCATTGACTTTTAGGCCAATAAGAAGCTAACTTTTTAGTCATGTGATGGATTTCAGCTAATCCTTGATGGTCTTTTAAAACCATTGAATTCCCGTGTTCCATATGATCAACACAGACATTAAATAAATTTTGATAATAGATTTAGAGTAGGGAAGGTTATCAAATCCAACACCTTCATTTTACAGATTAGGAAACTGAGGCATAGAGGGGCTAAGTTGAAACTTGCCCAGTGTCACACAGTTCATATAGGTATCTGAGAAGGGATTTGAATCCAAGTCTCCCTGACTTCAAGTCTAGGGCCCTTCCATTGGGCTAAGGTTAGCTGTGTGTGCATGTCCACAATTATGTTTCTTTTTCCCCCAAAGCCTTTGGTGAATCATAGGTTTCTGTAGGCATGGTTTGAGAAGTCCGATCACATAGGAATGCCATATTTTGTAGAACATATCAAGACTGCCACGTAGCCAGCTCTACCACTTTGGCAGATTCAACCTAGAACATCATAAAGCATGGATAAGTGGAGTCAGTGGCACCTATAATTTCCATGTGTGTAGATCTAGCTGCTTTGGGTATGACTGTGAGATAGTAAGACCTTATCAGGGAAGTAACTGCAGGAGGGCTCAAAGCAGAAGGATCTGTTGAAGTGTCAGCCAGTCCCCTGATCACCAATAGAGCTGTCCAAATGGCACTCGTGATTTAGGAACATAATCAGGATTCTAATATTTTTATATACCATGATGGATGAGTGAAGAAGCAATTTCTATGTGCTAACTACAGGGAATGCAAATGAAAATATGAAGCTGCTTCTCCTCTGAGGAGATCTCATTCTAACTTGGGGAGATACCACCCCAAGGAAAGTTCCACTCCAGGGCATATGGAAGGAGGCATGGAGACCTTAAGGGTGCAGCCTGTGATATACTTATTGGCCCCCATGAAAAACTGAGCCCACTGCCTAGTGATTCTATAAAATGGACTTCACTGTACCTAGAAATGTACTCCACTTCCACAGAAGGCGTAGTGAAGACGACAGGATACTATACCTGGATACTAGTCAGGAAAACCTGGGTTGGAATATCCCACATCAGATGATTACTTGTTTGGGTAACCATGGGTGAGTCACTTCATATCTTTGGGGCTCAGTTTCCTTGCCTGTAAATTAGGGGATTGGACTTTTGAAAGCTGTCCTTCTCTGAATCTCTGATTCTATGATCCTTTCTCCCACAGTGACCTGTGGAGCTAGATGCTGCCCATAATGCTATTCCTAAGTTTGCCCAGGAATCATAACCTCCATAGGCATGGAGCTTCAGTTACCTGGGAGATGCTCATGCCTCAGGCTTCTGGAGGGCTTCTCTGCTGGTCCAAAAAAGAGAGTCTGGATTATTCAAATTAGAACTACTGTTTCCTGGGTTCTCCTCTCAGTTGCTATGTTGGTAATTCCCTGGTGCTTTGAAGGGTCCAGAACACATTTTGTTTCATGAGGTTCCATCCTAGAGAAGTAGGTAGAGGGAGCCAATGTCATTCACCCAATAATATCTTGCGTCTGGAACAGTGATTCTGCAAAGGTTGAGGGACAGATGGGTTTTAACATTGGAGCAGCCTGAGTCCTTAATTTGTGGACTGAGTTATGAACTTGTAGTTACAGGAATCAGAGTGAAATCCCAGGGTGAGGGGAGGATTGTGCTTCATTCAGGAGACATCTCCTGGCCTTTCAGCTTTCTCAGACTTTTTCAGTAGTAGACGCCGGTGTAGGGACCCCCCCTCTTCTGTCCTCACACGTAAACAAAGAGCCATTTTTTCCATGTGCTGTTGGTCTTGGTATTTAATAAACGCTGAAGCCTAAACACTGTAGGGACTTATCTATACAATGGACTTCCTGCTGTTCTTGGCTCTGAATATCCTAACTAGATAATTAATCAAAGGCTCCAGAATGATATGCAGGGTATCAGCCAGCTGAGTCCCACCTTCCAGCCTGGGTGGGAGGGACATTAACCATGGCTGACTTGGGTCTCCCTGGAGACCTTCTCCCCTTCCCTCTGGGTGTGGGTCCAGGAAGTTCAAGCCCATTGCCTGGCAGGAGCATGAATGGATCTGGTTGCCAGAATCTTGTAGACTGAGAAGTTTAGGACTTGGCTGTCTGGTTATGACTAATCCTCTAGGGACTCGTTGGGTTTTGAAGGCATCATTTCAGTTTGCAGTTATCACAGGGCAGCTGGTGAAAACCACCAGAGCCCTGCATGGGGCATGTTTGAATAGCACGGCTGGTTCTGTGGGAATTCGGATGAGAAAAGGGCAGAAGGAGCTGGCAGCCACCAGTTTGGATTCTGAGTTCTTGTTGTCATTGCAGATAGGCTTGTAAAGAGTGGAAAGGTCCAGCTTCTGTGTGTATCTGTGGGGGATACCTTTCTCCAATCTGGATAACTTCTGCCCTGAATTTTCTCCCATTGTCTGAACTTGGAGTCATGAGAATCAGAGATTGAGAGATATAAGGGACCTTAGAGGTCAGCTAGTCCTGATGTCTTATTTTACAGATGAGGAAACCAAGGCCTAGAGAAATGAAATGATTTGCCCATGGGCAAACCCAGAGCTGCTGATTCTTGACGTCGACCTCTTTCCACTCCTTGGGTTCAGATCCTGCCTTTTTTTCTTCCTAGTTCCTGTGCCCTTCCCTCTTCCTCACCTCTCTTTTTTTCTTTCATTTGGACCCTTACCAGCCTCTGCTCTGGAGTGGCCTGGTAGATTTGGTGTTTGCCTCAGTCAAGAAATCTAAGTTTGGTCCTGGGTCCGACATAGAACCAGTGTGTGACATCAGGCAAAGAGTTAGCCAGTCAACAAGCATTTATTAGGTGCTTATTATGTAATGTCTTTTATGAAGATGACGATGATGATGATGTCCTTTAATGAGAGGTGTTTTCCTCCCCACCAACTGTTGTGGTGATTAGTTCTGAATTCAGACTTGGTGCAAGAGGATCAGAGTTCTTCACTTGCTTTGATCAGTGCTGGGGACACAAAGAAAGGCACAACCACATCCCTGCTTTCAGGGAGCTGACATTCTGATGGAGGAGGCATTTAAATAAGTGTCTGTACTGAATATTTACAGTTGATGGAAGGTGATCTCCCTTTCTGAGCCTCAGTTTCCCCATCTGGAAATGGACATCATGATGCCTGTAGTACTTATCTTCCAGGGTAGTTCTGAGGATCCTGTGAGATAAAGTACATAAAACGTTTTGTAACCTTGAAAATGCCATATAAATGTTAATTATCTCCTTGATCTTATTGGATCCATTGGGATTTCCTTTGATTTTAGAATCTGGGGTGAACATCCAGGCATGCGGCTTACCCTGTAGGGGACATAGAAAATTTTGTGTGTGGCCCCAGGTTGACTTTGACTAAGGACACACAAATGTCTAGAAGGTTCAGTAAAGCAGCCCAACTGTTTGTGGCCTTCCCAATATAGAGCTGCCTGAACTTAGGGAAAGGGGTTTTCCCTCTCTCTGACCATTGCAGGATTTAGTTCTGGGTTAGGACTTTGGTGAGAGATTAGGACTCTTCTCCCCTCTCCTTCCATCTCTTACTCAATCCTTGTCCTCATGATAACAGAAAGGACTGAGCTTAGCATTTGGCCAAACAGGAAAGGATAAACTAACCACAAAGAAATGTAGTGAATCCAGACTTAACCTCGAGACAGACCTCAGAAATTCTGAGTTGGGACATATAGGTCATGCTTTGACACACGAGTCATTCTTTGGCAACATGCTAGAACTCTCAGAAGTCTGTGGATTGGGAGATAATGAACTTCCAGACATGAACAGGGGCTTGGGTTCCTCTGTGACCATAAATAAAGCGAATGGGACCTATCAGAGTTTGGTGAAGACATCCCTGGTTGGAGCGTTATCTGACAGATGGCTTCATTTCCCTTGTGATTTTCATCCACTGTATCTAGAAAGGCTTTTTGATAAAAAAGAACAAATGGGAAGGGTAGATTTGATCCAGCAGGTCAGCCTAGCTTAGGGCAGGAGAGCTTCTGAAATGCAGGTTTTATCTGTCCCAGAGGCCTCTGAGTGTGCCCTGAATTCACAGAGGGAGGGTTGCATAGTTTGTAAAAGATAAGATTTGACCCTGAGCATGGAGGCTTGTTTTCCAAAGACTCAGAGATGTCAAAGAATGAAACCCAGGCTTAGCCTGAAGCCTGCTGGCCTGTTCGACTGGCTGGAGGCAGTTTGTCCTCAGACTCTTAGAACTGTTTCCCTCAGCTTGGACAGTCCACTGCGGGTCACTTCGAGCTATTGTCTCCTGAAAGAAGCTTCAGAGCTAGAAGGGACTTATGAGATCATCTAACCCATCTCCATTTCATATGGGGAAACTGAGACTTAGAAAGGGGAAGGAACTTGCTAGAGATAACACTGGTGGTGACAAATGCTATTGGAACTACAGCCCTCACTCAAAACAAAGTCAAGTGCAAGTCATGTCATCATTTCTGTGATGGCATGGTCTTCTTTGGCAACGAAGGACAAACACCACAATCCTCTGACTCTAAAGGTCCACCACTCTTTCTACTGTGCCTTGCTACCTCAGAGGGTAAATTAATTTTCATCCACTCATTCATGTAAGTGCTTTTCTATGTGGCAAGCACTGTGCTAAAGTCTCAGTGTGTGCATGTGCACACATACACACACACTCCCTATGCTCAAAGGATTTATATCCTTTTTTGTAAAGAATGTAACATGTAGAAACAACTTTTAACATTTGTTTTTTATGATTTTTGAGTTCTCAAATACCTCCCTTCCCCCCCCACCAGCTGAGAAAACAAGCAGGTTGATTATTATACATGTGTAGTCATGCAAAACATATTTACGTATTAGTCATGTTGCAAAAGAGAACACAGACAAAAAAAAAACCCCAAGAAAAATAAAGTTTAAAAAGTATGCTTTGTTCTACATTCAGATTCCATTAGTTCTGTCTCTGGAGGCAGATAGCATTTTTCATCCTAGGTCTTTTGGAATTGTCTTGGATCATTGTATTTCGAATAGCTAAGTCATTCCTGGTTGATCATCATTCAGTATTGCTGTTATGGTGTACAATGTTCTCTTAGCTCTGCTCACTTCACTGTGTATCGGTTCATGTAAGTCTTCCTGGGTTTTTCTGAAGTCTGCCCGCTCATCATTTCTAATAGCATAATAGTATTCCATCATAATCAAGTGCTACAACTTGTTCAGCCATTCCCCAATGAATGAACGTCCCTTTAATCTCCAATTCTTTGCCAACACAAAAAGGGCTGTATAAATGTTGTTGTACAAATAGGAACTTTTCCTTTTTCTTCCATCTTTTTGAGATACAGACCTAGTAGTGGTATTGCTTTGGGCACAGTTCTAAATTGTCCTCCCGAATGGTTGGACCACTTCACAAGAGTGGATTAGTAGGACTTCTTAAAGGGGAAACAACACTTAGGAGGGAGCTGTGGCTGGCAAAGGGGCATTTGAATTTGGAAAGTTACAGGGGAGGTGGCTTCTGTCTTGCTGCCTTTCTGTTCTCTGAACAGGTCTGATGTTTTATCTCAACTAGATTGCCCTTGGCCTGGCAAAATCCCACCTCACCTTTAATGCCCAAATCCAGTCCCACCTCTTCTGCAAAGCCTTCCTTGAAAGTCCCTGCCCAAACTCAAATTGATCTCTTCCCTGTCACTGGGCACTTTCCCCCCTCCTTGGATCTGTGATTTCATTCATGTATGGAATTCCTGGTATGGAGATGTCTTCCAATGATGCAGATTGACAGCTCCTGTGGAATTTCTTGTCTCAGAGAGTTTCCCATCAGAATGTAATCTTTTTCTGAGAAAGCACTGCTTCTTTCTTCAAGTACTAGTGCCTATCACAGTGCCTGGCATATAGTGGAGCATAATAAATGCTTGTTAACTAATTGGCACTAAAATTTCTTACTGTGTTCACCCAAAGGCAAGACTTGAGCCCAGGTCTTCCTGATTCCAGGGCTAGCCATCTACTATACCCTGCTTTTTCTCACTGGGTATTCAGCTGGAAGATTAGCTATCTCCTTTGAATCCCTTATCACCTTTACTAGACTATGAGTTCTGTAAAGATGGAGCCTTTCTACAAAATGACAAATGTTTGTGGTTTCGCTTTTGTCTTTATGTCTCTAGCATCTACCACAGGGGCTATACATAGTAGGTACTTATTTCTTAGAATAGCTTTTATATAAAACTTTAAGGTCTGCAAAGCCACTAGACGTTTGTGATTTCATTCGATCTTCACCATAACCCTGTGAGATACTTGCTATTGTGATGAGCAAATCAAGGCCAAGAGGTTATATTGCTTGCCTAAAGATCTCATGTGACTAGTAAGAGTCTGAGGCAACATTTGAACTCAGATCCAACCCCAGATCTCATGCTCTGTCCACCACACCACTAATGCTTGTTGATGGATTGACTTCAGGCCCCTCTGTTGGTGGACAGCGAACTTGGTGGTCACTGACAGTTGTTGCTTTCTTGTCTTTCCTGTAGTGTCTGGTGATTGGAGGAGGACCCTGCGGCTTACGTACTGCCATTGAGCTCGCCTATCTGGGAGCCAAAGTAGTCGTGGTGGAGAAGAGAGATACTTTCTCCAGAAACAATGTGTTGCACCTTTGGCCATTCACCATTCATGACCTGCGGGGCCTTGGTGCCAAAAAGTTCTACGGGAAATTCTGCGCGGGCTCCATCGACCACATCAGTAAGTGCACAAAGCAGCTCCACATTGGGTGGGGGTGAGTCTGCAGAGGCATCTCTGGGGAGCTGATGGAGAGCCAGTGCTGGGGTAATTTTACAGAGGTTGCTTTTTGTAGTTGGATAAACAGAAACGTGTTTCCTCCTTCTGGGGCACCTCTTGAGAGGAAAGGTAAGATAGTGCGTCCTGTTCTCTGGAGAAGAAAGTGGATGGAATTCAGGGAGGAGACTTGTACATTCCAAGGGCTCTGAGAGTTGAGCAGAGTGGTCTACCACCTACCTTACAGGGTTCTGGTAAGTATCAAATAAGATAACGTGTATAAAGGGCTTTGCCAGATTTTAAACTACTCTATAAATATTAGATCATTGTTGTAAAAAATAATTAGCCCTACAGAATCCCCGATGATCATCCAGCCTTCAGCGATAAGACCATCATTTCATCCTAAGGCAGCCCATATGATTTGGGGGTAGTTCTAACAGAAAGTAAGTACTTTTTTGAAGGGTGGGAAAGGCTTGGACCTGGATTTATTTGGTTTAAGGAGCTCCTGGGGGCATAGAAAATCTCTCTACATATGCAGATCAGTGACTGGTCTGTAATTTGTAAGTGACTTCATTTTGGGTATGGAAATAGCTTTCACCAACATAGAGGGCAGCTCAGGTAACTTAAAGGGTTGATCACTCAGTGTCATATGGCCAGAATGCCTGGGGAAGGGAACCTGAACAGAGGTTTTCTGATTCCAAAGTAGTCTTTTCAAGTTCCTTGCTGCTTAGAAATCTCATCCCTTCCAACATTCCCCGTTAGTGTCTTCCGAGTTTCACAGAATAAGTCTTGATTTCTCACTGGGCCAAAAAAATGCCTTATTATATTATTAAATGCCTACTGTGTGCCAGGCACTAAGTTAAGTGCTTTACAGATATTACCTCATGAGTTTCGAAACAACCCTAGGAGGTAAGCGCTGTTATTATTTTCCCCAGTTTACAGATGAGGAAACTGAGATAGGCAGAGGTTAATTGACTTGTCCAGGGTCACATAGCTAGCACATGTCTGAGGCAGGATTTGGAGTCAGATCTTCTTGAATCCAGGCCCAGTGTTCCATCTTCTGTGCCACCAGCTGACTCTGAGTCGACCGATTCCCTGGGCTAAGATTTCTATCCCAATTTCACTAAGTTTTGTCAACAAAGTTGGTTTGATGCCTATTCAATGAGCATCTTTCATCTCCTGTTTCCTGTGAGGTAATCTAAGTCTCTAACAAGGGCTTTTTTGAGTTAGAGCCCAAGTGGGCAGTGCTAATCTAAAAGTTCATTCATCTGCCTGGGATTTGGATTTGATTGAACATCATTTTGCCCCCAGTAAACATAGGAAAGCCATTTGTATAGCTGGAAACACCTGTCGGTTTCCCTCCCCTCCCCTCAGTCTAATCTTCTCTTAGTCAAATATTCCAGGTCATCTCATATAATCTTTATATAGTATAGTTTTGATTTGTCATGAATATCCTGGTGGCCTGCCTGGAGGAGTTCCAACTTGTCAGTTTCTTCTAAAATATGTTCTACAACTCAACAGAATTTTCGAAGCATGACTTGCTTGTTCAGGACAGAGGCCATATGGTCAGGGTCACATACAGAGCAAGTCATGGGGGAGACGTCTGACTGGGAGAGTCTAGGATTTTGTCCTCTGAGCTCGGGTTTCTTTAAATGGAATATAAAACGTTGGCTGAAGATAGAGGGCTCAGGCCTTAGGAGCTCTTCTTAGAAGCTAGGGGCAAAGGTTTAAGGTTGGGGTGGGGGCAGGCTAGGGACCTGGGATAAATAACTTGCCTAAAATGGACTGCAAAAGGGATCTTAAAATCAAGTCACATGCCAATATAGTGACTTCTTTGAAATTTGAGATTATTGCATCCTTAGTATTAGAGAAGATGTCATACTTTCATATTTTACAAGAAAGTTGAGACATTTATTTCCAAGCAGCTCTCTTCTATCATCATTTAAAACTTCTGCCCTGCCTCCTCTCCTCACCTCCTCTCCTTTCCTTCCCCCCTCCCCTCCCCTCCCCTCCCCACTTCCCTCCCCTCCCCTCCCCCCTCCTCTCCCCTCCTCACTCCCCTCCCCTCCCCCCTCTTCTCCCCTCCTCACTCCCCTCCCCTCCCCTCTCCTTCTTTCCTGCCCCTTCCCCTCCCTTCTCCCTGCCCCTGCCCCTCCCTCTCCTCTCCTTCCTCATCAGTGGAGAGGAGCTCTAAGTCAGGCCCTCTCTCTAGCAATGCTGGTTAGATTAGCACCTGTTTTGCAGCTTCTAGCCTTAAGAGCATTCCCTGGGTCCCTGAGAAGCTGAGTGACCTGCCCAGAGTCCCAGGGCCCATGTATGTCTGGGTGGGACTTGAACCCTGGATATTTCCTGTCCTGGGCTTCTTCCCAGTTTATCACGTTGTCCCTATTCCAGGAGCTGCAGAGGTTTCCCTCCTGGGAAGCCCTCTGCTCTTCTTCTCTTCAGGTAGGATTCTGGCAGCAGCCACCTCTTTCTTTCCTGTTCCAGCCCAAGAACACCCCTTCCCCTCCCCCTTTCTTCCATTTTTCACTTTTCATCTCTGTTCCTATCGCAGCCTCTCTGCCCACTGGTGGAGCATCCTGCACATTCCACAGGCTAGAGGAGGTGGGGCTGTGCTGGAGCCAGCCTGAATGGGCAGAGCTGATGGTTCAATGTGAGCGTTTACATCTCAGAAATCAGCAAGCCTACAAATCAGGGCTTGGTTCATTGTTTTGTTGGTTGTCTAGACTTATAAAAGTGATAGAGAATATATGAATTAATAATGTAAATTAAACTTAAAAGTCTGTCATGAGTACACACCCCGTCATTTACCAGCATGCTCTTGGGAGGAAGACATAGCTACACACTCATACACACACAGACACACACTCTACCTTCAGCGCCTCACACATCCTGAAAGGTATGAAACATGATCCATGCATCCAGCATGACTGAGTTGAAGCCTGTAGGCAGTCCCACCTTCCCTCCTGCCCGCTAATCCCAGGGGCCTCCTTTGCTGACTCCCATCCAACCATTTTCCCGACCTTCTACATTTGTGGAGAGTGGATAGAAGTTCATTAAAAATCATTTATATCTGACTTTGAAATATCCCGTCTCCCCAGGAAGGGATTGTGAATTTCTGAGAGACTGGGATTGTCTGCATAAATGTTAAGTCTGAATGCCTTTAAAAGTACAGTTAAGACAAGCAGCTACTTTTGAAATGTAGAAATGGATTGTGAAGGGAGACACTTAGGTTGAACCAGACCCAACTTTACTAGGAAAGACCGGATAAAAAAGAATGTAATAATAGGGCTCACTCATCTGGCTGGCTGTGCTTTATAAAGTGCTTGCCTCATGGCAGCCCTGGGAGGTGGAGGTAGGTTATATGAGTGGAGTCCCAAACTGGGAAAGTTGGAAGGAAATCGGAGGCCACTTTTCAAGTGAAGCTGCTGAGGTCTAGTAGAGGTCTCCAGGCAGAGGGAAGATGGCCACTTGTCTGGAATCTTCCAGTGGTAATTCCTTGTATAGGTTGGACCAGATGGGAGATAAGGTTCTACCAGCTCTCAAATTCTGTGATTCTCTGAGAGGTACAGTGACTTGAGCAAAGTCACATGGCTAGTTAAGTGACAAGAGCTAGCTCTAAGTCTTCTGACTGCAAGGCCACTGTCCTCCCTCATGTACTATTGTGCATACTCCTTCCCATTAGCCCTGTTTATGGAAGAGGAGAAGACAGTTACCACACAGCTAGGAGAGGTTGGGACCAGGACCACCTAGGCCTTTAGATTCTGAGAGAGACCCTCTTTCTATAATGTCAGACCATCCAAAGTGGGGGCTAGTATAAGTCCTGTAAAAAAAGAGGGTAGATAGCAGGGAGATGGGACAGAGCAGGGACCAGCATTTGGATCCAAGATGACAACTCAAAGCAATGGAAGTTAGTTGTGGCTGAGCAGGGTCCATACCACAGGCTGCAGAGAAGAGCCAATGAGAAAACCAGGTAGCTTAGGACCAGAGGCAGGGCAACTAGCCCAGTTATTGAGGGAGGTGGCCATGTTAGCCACTGGATTTTGAAAGAAGCCCAGTTGAACTTGGCCCCAAATGGGAAAGAATGCTGAAGAACTTGAGAAGGCAGGTAGAGAAGTAGGGTCAGGAGGTCACATCCTACTTCAGACTCTACTTATATGACCTGGGCAAGTCATGTAAACTTGCAGTGCCTCAGTTTCCCCATTTGTAAAATGAGCATGTGGTGGGCTTAGGTCTTCAACTCTAAGTCTATGGTCTTATGAATTAATGGGGGAGGGAGAGCACAGTGTGAGTAGAGGGAAGAAATAACTGCTTGGAAAAGAGAGTGCTCAGAATTTTTAAGTGAGTGCAGTCCCCTGTGGGGACAATGAAGGAATAAGCTAAATGAATGAACAAGTGTAATTTGTGAGAGAACTCACCATCTAGAGTGAACGAATTGGTGAAAAAAGAATTTATTAATGGGATGTGCCAAGTATTGTGCTAAGCGCTAGGTAAACCAGTAACAGCAGGTCTAAGGGTTCCTGTCCCCAGGAACATAGACATGAAAGGCAGAGGGACCCAAAGATGTGTGTGTTGGACAGGGATGTTAGAGTGGTGATTGGAGGAATAGAGCAGTTGGTTGAAATATAATTATCAAGTAACAGAAAACCACTAACAGTTTTGTGGAATCTAGGTGTATGGAGCTGCAGTCAGCTAGGCATGGGATAGACATTACAAAAGAAGCCAGGCATAGAAAGGAGAAAGGGGATCAGATTTATAGAGAAGAATGTTCCCTGGGGAGAGTGAAGAGAGGTTAATGACAGTATGACTGTTGCTGAGCCAGGGCCCTCCTGGAAAGAGGTCTACCTAGAACTTGAGTCTTTGTACAAATGAATTGTTCACAGTCCTTTCTCACCTGATTATATTCCTGAACTTCATCATGCTCTCCCAGATCTCATCATCTTCATCATCACACCAAACCTGAAACTCATACTTCCTGAAGAACAGCCCTTGGGGCCCCTTCCCCTCTCTGATTGGAGAGGGTGAAGGGTGGATAGTGGAGAGCTCCTCCCAGTTCCTCTGGAGAGCATCCAGGGCAGCCTTTGGAAGACGATGCAAAGGCTGCCCCTCTCTGGACTTTATCATGTCCTTGTGCCCAAGTATCTCCCCTTTCCCCCTTTTCAGCTTCTTTTTTTGTATTGTCTCCCCATTCAGCTGTGATCTTTTACTTTCCTTTGGATCCCAAAGGCTTAACTCAATGCCTGGAACAGAGTAGGCACTTAATGTTTTGATTGATTAGACCTTCCTCCTTTCCACTGGGGTCTTGCTTTGGCCAGCTGCAGATTTCCAGTGGGGAGGGGAGTAGAAGCTTCCAGGTCTGTGGTTTGATCTGATGGTTGATAATTGTGGACTCGAACCTGGTCTTTTTCCAATGTCACCTGGGTAATGGCATTGGCTGCCTGGGTCATTGGACATCGGAAGTAACTCTATTTTCCCTCCCCTTTCTGTAGGTATTCGACAGCTGCAGCTCATCTTGTTTAAGGTGGCCCTGATGTTGGGAGTGGAGATCCATGTGAACGTAGAGTTTGTGAAGGTCCTCGAACCTCCTGAAGATCAGGAAAATCAAAGTAGGGGCTGTGTGTCCTTTTCCTTCTGACCTCAGACAAAATCTGTACAAATTAAACTCACCTGTGTTTGTAGGCTATGACTCCACCTGACAGCTTTCTGGGTTAACACAGTCCATGACCCATCTTACCTTCGGTGGGAGCCACTGTGGGTCCATCACTTCCACTTTGCTCATTCAACTCCAGAAGAGTTTTTTGCCCCTGTCAGACAGCTGACTCTGCAATTCAGGCATGTGCCCAGTAAGTCCCAGTAAGGAGGGCACCGTGGCCACATGATCTGAGCCAGAAGCTCGGTTTTGTTTGGTTGAGTGTAAAATATTCACACACTTCTCCCATTTTCTAAGCCTTTTTATATTTAAAAAAAGTAATCCCTAGTAAAATATGGAAATTGCTTTAGACTACACCTAGATATATCCATATCTATGTGGGGTGTGGAGGAGGAGACTCAGGTACTACTTGTGTGACCTGGGCAAGCCATGTAAGCTGTGCCTCAGTTTCCTCATTCGTAAAATGGAGTTTGGACTTAATAAATTCTTAAGGGCTATTCCAGCTCTAAATCTATGATCTCATGAACTGATGAAAGAGGGAGAGGAGAAAGCTAAGTGACTCAGTGGATAGAGCCTTGGGTCTGGAGTTGGGAAGAGCTGAATTCAAATTTGAACTCAGCTGCCACTAGCTGTGTGACCCTGGGCAAGTCACTTTATCTATGTCTGCCTTCATTTCCTCAACTGTAAAATCAGGGAAATAATAGCACCTAGCTCCCAGGGTTATCGAGAGGACCAGAGAGAGAATTGTAAAGCACTTAGCATAGTTCCTGGCATGTAGTAAGTACTAGATCAATGTTAGCCGTTATTAGTATTAGTAATAGTAGAGGGAACAGGGGCAGCTAGATGGTGCAGTGGATCCTGTGCTCGGCCTGGAGTCAGAAAGATTTAACTTCCTGAGTTCAAATCTGGCCTCAGACACTTACTAGCTGTGCGACCCTCGGCAAGTCACTTAACCCTATTTGGCTTAGTTTCTCATCTGTAAAACGAGCTGGAGAAGGAACTGGCAAATGACTCCAGTATCTTTGCCAAGAAAACCCCCAGTAGAGTTAGTAGCAATAAAATAGAGGGAAGAGATAACAGGTCACTTGGAGAAAGAATTGCTTAGAACTTTTAGGTGGGAGCCATCCACTGTGGGGTGAGTAAAGGAAAAGCTGATTAGAAAGAAGTAGAGATTGTTTTTAATCTGGACCTGTGATTTCATTGGTGTGAAAGAGCTTTTGGGGCACTCATCCACAATCTACAAAGTTGGAGAGTTTTTTGGGGCATTGAGTGGTCATTCAGAGAAAGGTCTTCCTGACTCCAAGGCCAGCTTACTATCTGCTATGCTCCTCCCTGTGAAAGTTTTATCATTTCCATTTTAGAGTGGAAGAAACTGATGATAAGAGAGGGGAAACAATTAGCCCAAGAAACTGGTACAGGTCAGATGTGGATGTCCCCCTAGGTTCTCTTCCCTGCAAGTTAAATCTTGTGGCTGTCATACCATGTTGCCTCTCTGACAGATAACAGACTGAGAAATGAGTTGGTATTCAATTAGATAGATGTGCATTATTAGGAATAATTATTATGTATTCATTATTTCTTATTTTTTCCTCTTATTGTAGGCTTATTCTAACTCTAATTTTCCCTAGATCTTAGTTTGGTTTCAGAAATCCTCCTGGGGCTTCAGTAAGACTTAGACTCTCAGTGGAGCCTCACTTTTGCTGGACCCTCTGCTTTCTCTTTGCTTTGTGTCAGCCAAGAATTGGCCGCTGGGATTCCCCCTCTCCCCCATTTTCTACCCCTGGGAAAGGAAGAGTTACTTTGCGTGCAGTTGGTGCTCATTCATCACTTCCCAAGGCTCAAGAAATGACTTTAGATTCTGGTTTAGGGTAGCCTGCAAGATTTTTTTTTCATACCCTTGAAGGTAGGGCTGCCTTTTTTAACAGAGCAGTGAAAACCAATTCATTCAACTGTTGACTGGCACCCCTACTACAGAGAGGCAGCAGGGTGCGGTGGAAAATAGGCTGTTTTTTTTAATTTGGAAGACCTACATTTACATTCTGGGTCTGCCACTAACTGCCTGTTATTTTAGGTAAGTTAGGGGATCTTTCTGGGCCTTATTTTCCTCATCTAAAATGAGGACTTTGGACAAAGTGACCTGGAAGGTGCTTTCTAGCTCTATTTCTAATCCTGTGATCCCTTAGGGACTGATAATTGATGTCAAGGGATTTGGTAATGTGGTAGGGAAATATTTTAAGAACTCTAACTGAGCTGTGAATCCTTTGAAGATCCATTTTGGACATCCTTAAGCTAACTCACCAGGTTTCCCTTTTTCCCTAGAAATAGGCTGGCGTGCAGAAATTCTGCCTGCAGATCACCCACTATCTGATTTTGAATTTGATGTCATCATTGGCGCTGATGGCCGCAGGAATACTCTAGAAGGTAAGAGAATAATGTCCTTTTCTAAGGGGACTCAACATGGATGGCATGGGTGAGAAGAGAAAGGCCTGGACTGAGTGGGATGTGAGTGCTTCATGAAGGTTGGTGAACCAACTAACCACTTCTGACAAAGAGGGTGTGCCCTGTGATCTGTGGGTTTGATACCTAAGAAGAAAAACGTACACACCACACACCTATATACATACATATGAGTGTATATATACACAATATATGTGTACACACACCCATATGTGTACATATACTCATGTGCGCACACACACACACACACACACACACACACACACACAATCTGGCTCAGTCTTAAGGCTATATACCTCTGGAGGACAAGGACCCTTATCTGTCACCTTGCTCTGGTAGCAACCAGAGTACCAAAGTAATGGATAGGTTCATTAGATTGTTGTTTTTTGGGGGTGGAAGGTAGGGCCAGGTACACTCAAACAGGGATTATCCAGAGAACACAGCTAGGTCGTGACTAGTGCAAATAATGAATCCCCTGAAATGATCATGTATTTGAATTCACATTCTTCAAAGTTATAATTATGTAAAATATGGTAATTCTTTCTAGCCCAATGGAAATACACAGCGTGAATCTGAATAATGGGATCACTTCAGTGATTCTTTATTCACACTAATTGGAACTTAGCTCTAGTGACCACTGGGACACAGAATCACTCAAATATGTCTAGAGGACAGAGATTATTCCCATTTTTGTGATTGAATTCCTGGTGCTTAGCATAGTACCTGGGTCATGGTGAAAGCTTAATAAATACTTGTTGATTCTCCACCTAGTCAGGTTTGAGCTCAGACGGCCCCTTGGGGGTAGAAATACATGCTGCTGGGAGAATCCTCCATTTTTTGGAACCCTCGTGCCTTGGTGGTATATATATTTCCCCCTCAGCCCTTTAAGCCCCCCATTATTATTTCTACCAGCCCAATTGGCTCCTCACTCTTTCCCTATGCAGGAAATAGTTGGCTGGTGCTGCTACCTTGGCATAAATTCTGCAGTTCCAGCACTGTGTTCCTTCATTTGGAAAGCCAACTGACACCAGACAGGTTTGCCTTCCCATCATGCCCCATGTTCAGGGGGACATGGGCAGCCAAGCAAGTCTGCTGGGGTGGTTGACAGGTTAGTATTGGGTGTGTGGGGAACACCAGGGCAGGGTTTGCTTCCAAAGGTGAGTCATTTCTAAGGTTGCTCAGGTAAGTAAAGATACCAGAGAGAGAAGGAGAGAGGGAGGGAGAGAGAGAAAGAACATGACTGAGGTAGGAGGCAGGTCTGGGGATCTGTCATCTGATGACATACCAGACCTCTGAATCCCTTCTGGGAACAGAGACTTGGCTTATGCTCCCTCCCAATTGTGCAAAAGGAGCTGCTGCCTAATTCCATCCCAGACCTGTAGCAGGTACCCAAGCTCCTTAGGGAAAAGGGCCACCTCATCTGTGTTTCACCTTCTCTCATCTGGATGACTTTTTTCCCCCCAGTGTTATCAGATGTGACCATAGTCATATAGTCATAGTCACAGTCGAACTGAAAATTAACTCCAGCAATCATTCTTCATTTTTGGGCTCAGAAGGCCTCTGAGATTCTTTTTAGTTCTAATTCTCTGATTCTAGAAGTCAGACTCTTCTTTAGGGAGGCACCCCATGTTTCCCATCATCAAAGTCTCTGTACTTCAGAGAGAGGGATTGGGAAGCCACTGTGCTGCTGGAGTGGGTCCGTGTGCCATCTGGAAGGGTCCTTCTGACTGATGGGAGACATATCCCTCCTGACTCACTCACCCTATGTAGCCAGCTGGCACTCAGCATTGTACATGGAGGTCCCTTACTTAGACTTCCTCTCAAACACTCTAAAGAATCCATTCTTGAGGAAAATGGGACAATATCCTCGCCATATCACTGGTATGGATGAGATTGGGTTGTATTAGGATAACAGCCAGAAGAGTCTTGATCCTAGGGTTTTCAGAAGGGGCAAGAATAAATTGTAAAAGTTTGCTTTTGCTTGACTGTGCTTATCTATTACAAAGATTATGATTTTCCATTTTGTTTGTTTTTTGAGACAAAGATTGTGATTTTCATTTTTGTTATTTTTAGACACAAAGATTGTGATTTTGTTTTTTGAGACAAAAGTGTGATTTTCTTTTTTTGAGGAGAGGGAGAGGAAGCTAGCAAAGGGATTACAAAAGAAGTAGTATGTGGGTCATAGAAGCATTTTTTTTAACTGTATAGGAGAGGATTGAAGGAAGTTCAGAAGGAAACACAGATAAGCTGGACAGCTTTGAAAGCAACATATTGAATTCATTGTAACTTCTTTTCGTTTTGTTTTTTTTTAAAGCAAGCTGTGTGTAGCAAATGGGGCAGAGATTTTTAACTTCCTTTGTGTCGTAGACCCCTTGGAAGTCTGCTGAAACCCATGGAAACTTCTCAGAATAGTGTTTTTAAATGCACAAAATGAACTACGTAGGATTACACAGGAGGTAGAATTTTAAAGGAAATTGATTATATTGAAGTATACATACCAAAATATAAAAACAAACTCAATAGTTCATGGAAAACCCCAGGTTAAGAACCCCTGTCATGTGTCTCACGTTCTCATACTTATCTTTTTCTGGGCTTTTGTGTTCTTTTTTGAAGTTTCTAAAATTCACAAATAAAGAAATAAAATTTAAACAATAACAAAGAAAGACATGAGGAAGAAAGAAAGAAAAGGAGGGAGGGAGGACAGACGGGGTAGGAGGAGATGCTCCACCACATCTTGTTTCTGTGCAAATCTCAGGCTTTGATTTCAGCCCACCCCAGTTCCCTGGAGTGGCATAACCATTCCCA
The DNA here is from genome assembly GCF_028372415.1 of Notamacropus eugenii. Lineage (NCBI taxonomy): Eukaryota > Metazoa > Chordata > Mammalia > Diprotodontia > Macropodidae > Notamacropus > Notamacropus eugenii. The sequence continues at coordinate 33,132,163 of NC_092877.1, read as the reverse complement.
GTTCCCGGGTGCTGCTCTCACATGTTTACGGGGACTTGGAGAACAGTGACCACGTTAACCTTGCTCAGCCCTCAGGGCCTGTCCCAGAGAGAAGACAAGCTTTTTCCTTTTTTCTCCACCCAGGTTTCCGAAGGAAAGAATTCCGTGGGAAGCTGGCTATTGCAATCACCGCCAACTTCATCAATAGGAACACCACGGCTGAGGCCAAGGTAGAGGAGATCAGCGGGGTGGCTTTCATCTTCAATCAGAAGTTCTTTCAGGATCTTAAAGAAGAAACAGGTGGGTCCTTCATCTCCCTGAAGACCAGGCTAGAGCCCAGTGCTTTTGTAAAAAAAATTATTTTCAGTTCCAGGAACAGAATAAGCATTTCCTTAACACAGTATAATAAAAAAAGATGACCACACACGAAACTGTGAATCTAACGTATACAACTTGCTGCTCCCCACCGATATACCACAAAGTTATCATGTACATTTCTGTTTTTTCCTTTTTATCTTCCCTTCCCCCCACCCTAGAAATGGCTATCATTAGACCTAAATAGAAGTACATATGTGTAAAATTATTCTATACATACTTCTGTTTATTAGTTTTCTCTCTGTGTGCAGATTGCTTCTCTCTTCATATGCCCTTTATTTTTAATTTGTGTATTTATAATAATCAAAATGACTTACTAGCTTAAAATAGTTCTGAAAACAGTATTGTGGTTACTGTATACAGTGATGTTCTCTGGGTTTTGCTCATATCACTCCTCGTTATTTCATGTAAGTTTTCTATGTCTTTTCTTGTAGCACAGTAGTATTCCGTCACAACCATACACCTCAAAGAGAACTGCTATAAACATCCCATTTACATTCAAAGTTATGATCGTTATTTGTGAATTTATCTCGATCTGATTTTTACTCACTATTTTCTTTCTAAGCCTCTCTTTTTACCTTATCTTCTCCCTCCTTTCCCCCCACTTCACCCACCCCTCCAAAAGTTTCCCCATCCTCTCCCCCACCTTCCAAAATCCCAATCTGCACACCTCTCTAGAAGTGTATCCTTGACTCTGTCCTCCAGTTTTTAAAGTCTAATGTTTTTTTCTTTTTTAAGACTAGTGCTTTTAAAATAAACAGAGAGAAAAGTAGCCTGGGTGTTTAGGGGTCAAGGACTATGGAGGGGAAAGTACCTTTGATAAAGTGATAGCAAGGGATTAATCTGTAGACATTATCTTTTCAAAATCTCACCACCTTCTGCAAGAAGCCTTTCTTGGTCCCTCTAAAATCCATTGCCTTTTCTCTAAGGTTATCTCCAGTTTATCCTGTATACATCTTGTATGTATATAACTGTTTGTATTTTGTCTCTCCATTAGAATAAAAGCTCCTTGAGGGTAGGGACCATTTTTAAGGCTTTCTTGGTAGCTCTGGGTTTAGCACTGTGCATACTAGGCACTTCAATTCTTGTTGACTTGACTCCTGGATGAGCTGTGGCTTTTCTGGGGAACTTATAGACTATTTAATCAGCATAGGGCTGTCCTGTTGCTATATGGCTTCAAGTCATAGACCACTACTCTCTCTGAAGCATTAAAAATGACTTATTACCCAGAGGTCAGTAGAGGTACGTGATGGGGTATGACTCACTACTCATTACAAATAAGGGCATATAAAGGACCAGTGGAGTAAAAAGTGTTATCAAAGAAATATATGATCAGAAACTATAGTCAGGTATCAAGAGCAAGGGTGAATCAGTTTATGAGCTATCCGGTACCTTTTAAGGGCAGGAGAAAGGCCAACCAGGCTACAAGTAGAACCCCAGTGTGTCACACGTTGGGGAGGAAATGGATGAGAGTCACTCAGGCTAGATAGGAATGGATAGATTGCATTCTGCAGTGTCGGAGGGAGGGAATACTCACTCTATGGAAGGTCTTGGGGCAATGTAGTAGAGGAGGAGAGCCGTGAACCCCAGGAGGATAGAAGACCTGGTTTTCTAGTTCCATCTTTGCCACCTACTAGTCACATGGCCATGGTCAGGCCCCTTCCCCTCAGTTTCCTCATTTGTAAAAGAATGTGAAACTGGAGTCTCATGGAGTGTCTTTTTTTTTTTTAATTTAAACCAAAATAAACAAAATATTTTTTCCCCAGATTAGTAAACTCTGGGCATGTTTCATGACGTAATGAAAGACTTGATGTGTTATTTATGTGTTATTGAGTGTGACCTTGGATAAGTCACCTTCTCTGGGCTTGGGTTTCCTCATTCATAAAGTGAGGGGATTGAACTAAATGACCCCTAAGGTCCCTTCAAGACCTAAATCTATGTTGTTGAGTGCTTACTATACACCAAGCCCTGTAACAGGTGCTAGCGATACAGAGACAAAAATTAAACAGTTTATACTCATTGAGATGTTCTGACACCTGGGCTTGGCACACAGGAGGTATTTAATGGTGAGTGGTCAGAATGAAAAAAAAAATTCACTTTGGCCTTTTTATATGGTGTGTCTTTGTAGAATCCTTTTGAAATTTGTTTTTAGTCTTTTCTGTTAACAGAAGTCAGTGTCTAGGGGAAGATTACTCTATGTGATCACAGCTTGTGTTTCTTTTGGAGGTGATTTGCCTGTTGAATAGGATTAAAGAGATTTTTATGAGTACCTCTGCCTTGTCCTAATTTTTTTCTTTTTTGGTCTAGACCTGGGATTTCTTTAGTGGAGGGAATTTCCAGGGAGGAACAAATCCTCTACTTTTTAGAATTTTCAAGACTTATCTGTGTTAAGTGACTTGCCCAAGGTCACACAGCCAGGATGGGTCAGGGGTGACACTTAAACCCAGGTCTTTCTAACTCAGAGACTTGCTCTCTTTCTGTCTGTTACACCACACTGCTGTCACTGTGTCCTAAAAGCAAGATACCGTTTTCTGTTCTGTAGAGGTCGTAATATCTTGTTTAACTTTCCTTCTTTCAAATGGATAATACTATTGTCTCAAAGTTACATGAGACCCCAGAAGTCATCTAATCCAGCCGCTACCTGAAGTCCAAATAAACTGCTCCTTTCCTCCCCCAAAAAATGACTGTCCATCATCCCACTTGAATACTTCCATTGACAGGGAACTCACTATTATCGTTCCACCCCAGCAGCACATTCCTTTGTTGAACAACTGGAATTGCTAAGCTGTTCCTTTTATGTTGAAATAAAATCAGCCTCCTTGTAAGTTCCCCCTCTGTCCTCTAGTGCCAAGTATTTTCAGCAAGGATTAGGTACTTCAGCATGTGTTTGGCTGGAGTAAAAATAAGGAGAACAGTAACAGTAGCTAGTATTTATGTAGTGTTTAAAGTTTGCAAGGCACTTTACAAATATTATCTCATCTTAGCCTTATGAACAGCCCTGGGAGGGAAGTACTGTTATTATCTCCATTTTAAACCTGGGGAAACTGAGGTAGAAGTTAAATAATTTGCTCAAGGTCATACAGTTATTACATATCTGAGGTCCTATTTGAACTCATTTCTTTCTAACTCAATCCACTCTGCCATCCAGTGGGTCATCATTTCTTTCCCGACTGTAAGCTTTGTCTACCGTGTGGACAACATGGTGATGGGGATATCCATAAAAACATCTTATTCAACCCATGCAGCCAGGGTCTTGGTAGGAATCAGCTAGCTATGCTTAGTTAAGTAAACTCTTGTAGATATCCCATCCTGCCCACAAACTGAAGCCAGATTCTTTTAAGAACACATGGCCTGAGGATGAAACAATAAGAGAATATCCCATGCCTTGTTTGACAAATGTTGTGTTTGTGTCCTTGTAGGGATCGACCTAGAGAATATCGTCTACTACAAGGACAGTACTCACTACTTCGTGATGACAGCGAAGAAACAGAGCCTCCTGGACAAGGGGGTCATTGTGAATGTAGGTGGACGCCCCCTGGAAAAAGTTCTTCTCCAGGATTCTGGGGGACAGTGATCATTTGCATTTTTAAAGATTTTTTGCCATCTTTTCTTTCCATACCCCAGTTATTCCCTCTCCCCCTACTGCTTCTCTCCACTGAACTCCCCCTTGTAACAAAAATATTTACATGGAGCCACCTAATGCAGTGACCACATCTGACAGTGTACACCACATTCCACATATGGAGTCCCTGCACCTCTCTTTGGAGAGGAAGTTCCTTTCATTATCAAAGACTAAGAATGTTCGTTATGATTCATCAAAGTTCAAGTATTGTTCAGCGTTGCCATTTGGGTTACAATGCTCCTTGTCTATACTGTTCTCTGACAGCTGTTTTCTTCACTCTGTGTCACTTAGGCCAGTTTTCCCATGTTTCTCTGAATTATTCATATCCATTGTTGGTTATGGCACAAAATCGGCCATGACTTTTACATGCCGTAATGTGTGAAGCCATTCCGCAGTCGACAAGTACTGCACCTACTTTGTTTTCAAAATGTTGCTAAGAGCGCTGCTGTGGATATTGGTTATAGTGGTAATATTTTATAGAGTGCTGTGAGGTTTACAGAGTGTATTACATATATTTTCTCATTTGATCTTCATTACAACCCTGTGAGTTAAGTGCCATTATTATCCCCATTTTACAGATGAGGAAACAGAGGATGACTTGCTCAATTACATTTAGCCGGGACCTTTCTTTCCCTGACTCTCCAGCCTGGTTTCCTCTTCTTGTTAGAAATGAGGGTTGGGATCAGGGATCTGTAGGAGCCTTGGACACTTTATGACATGGAAATCTCTGCTTCTGTCCCACCCGTTGGGTAGGTTATTAGACTGAGGGGTTTTCAATCAAAGGTTGAGACTTTTTGGGGTTTTTTGTTCAGTTAATATTCCCTTCTCCCAAGTCCCTAGAAATCCAGTTCTGTTTTCTAAGCGGCCAAACCTGATGAGGTGGCAGTTGAGATTCTGATAGATTTGTAGGAAGGCCTGGATTTTAATCCTGGTTCTACCTTTTATGAGCTGACTGAACTTGGACAAGTCATATCACCAATCTGAGCCTGTTTCCTCATATGTAAAATGAGGTTCAGAATACCTGCCTTGTATCCTTCACCTGAATGTTTTGAGGTTCAGATAAGATTATGGATGTCAACATTTTAAACTGTATAGAAATGGAAGATTTGGATGTTGGATTTAAGGGGGTGCCGATCTGTGATTTAGTTACTTTGGGGAATTTCTGGCACAGAAATCCCTTTTACCAATTCAGATATGCATCTCTTCTATAACTTAAAATCTTTGAGCTTCTCCTCAGGTCCTTGAAAGATTCACTGGCTTGGCCAGCCTGTGTCAGATGTCAGACTTGGATCTGGGGCTCCCTGACTTAAAGGCAGCTCTCCCCTATAGTTTCTGTTGCATTGCCTCTCTTGGCTGTGGTATAAATGGTTATATTTATTGCATAAATCATAGATATTCAGGATCGGAGTATTGGGAGCTAAAAGGGACCCTGGAGGTCACGTGATTCAGCTCGCTCATGTTAGGTGTCCCCGTTCCAGCTTCCAAGACTTTGTCTTTATCTCTCTTTACTTTGTCTGGTCTTCTGCTAGCCTCCCTTCCTTGCTGCAGGGCCTTTCTTTTACTCTCCAACCCCTTTCACACTTGGCATTGGCTATGATCTCCAGGCATTTTAATATCAGATACCCAGGGCATCTGTGACTAGAGAACAGTGGTAAGAACACGAAGCATTAGGTGTCCCTGGAGTGTCTGCTCTCAGTTCCCAAGCCCTAGAGAGTAGCGAGATAAAGATCGGGCAAGGGAGGTCAGCGTCATTCTCTGGGTGAAACACACCTTGCTCAGTCATCGCCTCTTGTCTCTGAGGAATGCATCCCTTCTCTTGCCAGGTTTCTGCAGCAGCAACTCAGACTGTCGGTAATTCACTTCTCCCCAGGGCTTCCTTCGTGTTGGCATGTGTAGCACCTTGGCAGAGGAAGGCCCCAGAAAGAGGGAACAAAGGATGGTTCATGTTGGTATCTGACTCCAGGTGGTTGCAGTGGCACCATCCTCAGGCGGTGGGGCAATGCCTTTGCCAGAATATCTGAGCAAACTCAAGAGAATGTTGCTTTTTCACGTTGAGGGGAGGCAGCAAGGTTTTGGAGCCAGAAGCCCTGAGTTGGAGTCCCAGCTCAAGTATCTACTAGCTTTGTGACCCTGGGCAAGTCACTTAACTATTCTAAGCATATTTCCTCCCTTGTGAAATGGGATTGATGATAACTCCTCTCCTTGCCTCCTAAGGTCCTTGAAGCAAGTACTTAGTAAATCTTAAAGCCCCAGGACAGAGGGATGTTATTATCATCTTTGAAAATGTAACTTAACATTTTTTAATCCATTAGACTCTTGCTAAGGGTCTTAACCAGCTCTGTATGAAATGCTCTTAACAGTAGGAGCTCATTTTGAAGGGTTTCTCATGATCCTTGCCCACTTTCTTATCTCCTGTTCTCTGTACAAGATCCCTGCGATAGAGGGACGAGGGTGAAAAGTGAGCGCCCTTTTGGGACAGATGAGGGGGCTGGAGGTACAGACACACCCATGGAAGGACATGTGACTCAGCCGCCCAGGAGGGGGTGTTTCATGGACTCTTCTGGTAGCCTGATGCAGCCTATAGGCCTCTTCTCAGAGTAATGTTTTTACATGCATAAAATAAAACACAAAGGAAACCAATTAGAGTGAAGTACAGTTATCAAAATAGTTTAATTTTAATTTTAAAATAATGTCAAAAAATAAAGTTCCTGGACCCCAGGGCAAGGCCTCCTGCTGGAGTCTGGTAATATGGTAATACGGAGGACTCAGCTTCTATAGTGGTTAATAATAATGTTGTTGCCATGGGGATAGGGGGAGGGGCTGCTAATAAGAACTGACACTTGTAAGGGGTTTTATGTACAGTTATTTGTTTGCACCTGTGAGGTAGGCGCTGCCCAATAAGGCATTATTACACCTGTTATTTGTTCTTTAGTCATTTAGTTGTGTTTGATTTTTCATGGCCCTGTGGACCATAGAATACTGTCCATGGGGTTCCTACGGCGAAGATCCCGGAGTGTCTTGGCATCTCCTCCTCCCGTGAATCACCTTTTGTCAGAACTCTCCACTATCACCTGTCCGTCTTGGGTAACTCTGCATTGCATAGCTCATGATTTCATTGAGCTAGGAAGCCCCCTACCGCGTCGAGGCAGTGATACAGGAGGGAATTATACCCATTATACAGATGAGGAAACCAAAGGTCAGAAAGTTTCCCTACCTTTCACACAGTCATGTAGCTAGTGAGTGTCTGAAGCAGGATCCAAACCCAGGTTTTTCTGACTCCCAGCTCAGCACTTGATATGGTCTACCATTGCTGCATTTTGGAACTGAACACCTACTATGGTCAGGGCTACACACTTAACTACCAGGGGAGATATGGAGATGAAGAAGACATGACTTCTGCTGTCCAGGGGCACATAGCTAGACCTGCAGAGCTTAGAATTCTTGAAGGACTATGGGTGGGCATGAATGAGCTAAATAACTCAGAGCTTGAGGTGCATTTGAAGGCACCTACTCCCCTGAGAGATGCTCCTTAATTCATAGGATTGAGGGCTGGAAGGAACCTTGGAAGCCATCTCGTCCAGCCCAAGAAGAGGAAATGAACCAGAAAATGATTTGCTCAAGGCAATGAATCATTGTGAAATTCTTAAGTTTGAACCCAGACCTGCTGGCTCCAGATTTAAGCTTTTCTTTTCCCTGCTGCCTCTGTTCCATCACCCTCCATCTATTATTACTTTACTTTTTCCCTTCTGATAACACCGTGCCCAGGCAGTAGCCCTTGACTCCTCGCCCTGTCCCCATGTAGGTTATTCCTTGGTTGCCACAGGTCTCAGTGACATTTCCTTGTCACCTTTGGGGTTTTGACTTTTCTGCAAGGTTTTTTCTTTTCTGAAGATGTCCCTGTCTGTGAAGCTGGTACATGCAGTCAATTTGTGTTTATAGATAGATTTTACTGTGGTGTGAGAGAAGTTCACAGTCAAGTCCACACACCACACAAACTATTTCCCATTACTGAGCTTGGCATAGGCTTAAGTTTCCTATATTCCCCATCCAGGTGCAGCTCAATAGCAGTATCCAGTCTGGTCACCAGTCCCTTCCCTTTGGGCTTGTTTCTTGGGTTTAATATCCTTCTTTATAATTCCTCCTACATCTACTTCTTCCAGCCTAGAGGTCCCTTTGAGGAGGCAGATGTCTTCCAATCTGGGCCCTAGGTCTAGATGCCCCTTTGGCTTCAGGTTGAAACTGCTCTCTGGTCACCATCACCTGATCTGTTGACTCAGTCTGTGTCCTTGGGGCTGTGGCCACAAGAAAATCTGCCTGATTTTTTCTCTGGTTCTAGATCCTAAGTGCCTTGCCTGTTTTCTTGAGTTGACCTGTTTACTTTGACCAATACACCATGAGGCCTTTTCCCTTGACCCTCGATCTTTCTATGTCTTTGCTCTTCTGTCTTATCCTTATTCTGGTCTCTTTATGATGAACCAAAGTATTGTTCCCTCTGTCTAGGCCTCTTCTGAACCTTTACCTCCATTCAAAGGTCCCCCTTGTATTCTATTCCCAAACCTGCTTTCTCCCTAAACAGTAGGTCCCATACTGAAGATCTCCACCTCTGGGATTCCCATTACTCAAATATTAAGAGGTGCTGTTTGGGTCTTCCCTTAGGAGGATTTCCATCTCAGAAGTGGGAAGTGCCCCCTCAGACATCATTCTTGATGCTCCCTGTACCTGTGGGGCAGGGAAGTGGTGACTATAGGAGCTCAGAGGAAGAAATGGGTGTTTGTTCTCCTCCACCCCCTGTCTCAGAGTAGTTCCCTTCCCTTATAAGGTCTGGTACATTCTATCTTTGATATCCACTCAGTTTGCCACGTCAGGTAAACTCTCCTTTCATGATCATTAAAGTTATAAGTGACTTAATAAGTGTCTGTCACACACCGGGCACCATGCTGAACGCAGGGGACAGATCCAGAGATAAAAATAATCCATGCACTGCCCTTGACGTGTTTCCATGTCAAAAGTGTCTCCTTCCTCAGTGCATGTGGCCCCCACCCTGGTTCATTACCCCTCACCTTGACTGTGATGATAGTCGTCAATAGATTTCCCCATTTCCAGCTCTTTATGCTCCAGTCTCTTCTCCACACAGATGGCAAAATAATCTTCCTACATCCCAAGTCTACTTGCAGATCCTGGTATCACCTTCCTCATATCATGGTACTCTTTGAGAATGAAGGACAAGCAACGCTGAGTGACCAAGAACCTTCAGGAAGCCTCCCCTTATATAGCATAAAGTACAGTCTCTTCAAACTGGAATGCTGTCCCCACCCTCATCCCCACTCTTGAGTGGCAGTCTGATGTACTCAGAATTGTGGTATCCTTTCCTCTTGGAAATTCAACAGTGCAGGCAGCAGACTAGGAGAAACCCAACTTGTTAACCTTCTGTGATCTGTGTCTCCATCTTCAGCTCAGTTTGCTTCCAACCTACCTTTCCCTGCTGATTTCACGTTACCCTTCATGCATTCTGTGTCCTAGTTAAAGTGGCCTGTATGCTGTTGCCTGAACTCACCACATTATTTTGCACCTCCAAGATTTTGCATGATGCCTAGAATGTACTCCCTACTCCTCTGTACTGTTTAGAATCCCTTGTTTAAAGTTAGGCCATGGGTGGTGTCTTAAGGATGCCTTTCCCAATCCCAGTAAGTCATTATTAATGTTCTTTCCATACTCCTTAAATTACGATGTGTGTTTGTCTATTTCCTTATTGCTTCTTTCCCAGGATAGCGTGTTAGCTTTGGGGGAGTCAGGCATTATTTTTCCTCTTGACTTTGTATCCCCTTGCACACGTAATAGGCATTTAGTATGTGCTTGTTGGATTGTGTCTCTCTCCATGCCTACAGGGTTTTGTACTCAGTAGGTGCTTAATGAATGTTGTAAAAGAATAAATGATATTCTATGGTGGCTGTCCTAGATGAACTTAAAAGGTCCTTTCTATCTCCAAGGTTGTCCGAGGTAGCCCTTTGGTGCATAATGCCCAAAATATTCCACAGGTGGGCCTGTTTTTTTGTCCATTTTCCAGGAAAAGCACAGCTTTAAGTGACATTTTTTTTCTTTATCAAATTCCTTTTTGAATCCAGTTATACTCTGTGAGATAGTTTTTTAAATGTTTTACTGATGCTTTTATAAACATCATTGTCATTTCCCAGTAACCCTTGAATTCTCTCTTGTAACTGAGAAGTACAGTTGAATCACACAAACCAATATATTGACTGATCCTGTCTGGTGATGTGTGGCCCATTCCACCCCCATAGCTCACCACCTCTTGACTAACAGGTTTGCAGTATGTCCCCATCAGTTTTCTGGAGTCATGGTGGGTCACTGCATCATCCTGAATTCTCACGGCTTTTGATGTTGTTTTCCCTCATCGTTTTGCCCATCATTCTTTCGTTTCTGCTTTTGAGTTCTAGCCTTGATCCCTGATGTGACATACTATTGATTTCCCACAGGATTATGTTGACACAGAGCTCTTGCTTGGCCCAGAGAATGTAAACCAAGACTGCCTGCTTTCCTATGCAAGGGAAGCAGCCGACTTTGCTACCAATTACCAGCTGCCTTCCCTGGACTATGCCATGAATCACTATGGCCAGCCTGATGTGGCGATGTTTGACTTTACCTCCATGTATGCCTCTGAGAATGCAGCCCTCGTCCGGGAGAGACAATCCCATCAGCTCCTCGTGGCCTTGGTGGGAGACAGCTTATTAGAGGTACTGCTTGTCTTGGCTTTCTACTTTAGGAGTATAAACTTGCATTTTAAAGAACAAAATTGCTGTTACATAATGGGGTGGGTCCCTGGGCTCTTGTTAACTCAGACAGGATCCACTCCATCACAGTTGGCTCAGGGAACATCTCAGGGAAGACTTTGGCCAGTTGGCAGTATTCGTTAAAGAAAATTCTCTTGACCTTCTGAAAACCCATTTACTTACTGCAAAACAAAGGCAGCCAGCTCTGTATTCCAGCAGGATGAGATTTTGATCCATTTGTGTGCTTTTGTTTGCATATGATACCCTTTTGATTTAAGATTATCCTTATCAGTCTAAGTTGTCCATTTTTACTCAGACCATTCAGAATAATTGCGCTAGAGGGGAACTGGACAGGTCATCTTTATGCCATGGAAAGCTGGTCCTCTCCCTGATTTCTATGGCTGTGTTTGTGAGCCCATTAAGCAGAAAGACTGTGTTGGTATAAGAACCATAAGGAACAGTGGAAACTTTTAGTACCCAGCCATTGGATGCTAAGTTCTTGGTTGTTTCTTCTCCCCAGCCTTTTTGGCCCATGGGTACAGGCTGTGCTCGGGGTTTTCTGGCAGCCTTTGATACAGCATGGATGGTGAAGAGTTGGGACCAGGGAATCCCACCCCTTGAAATCCTGGCTGAACGGTGAGTGCTGAAATGGCTTGAGGACAAAAACAGTGTTGTTTGTATGAAACAGTAAGAAGCCCAGTTTGATTGGAAGACAGAGTTCATTAAGGGGAATGAGATTTAACAAGCCTTGAAAACTCAATTGGAACCAGGTTGTGAAGGACTCTTAAAGCCAAGCAGAAGTTTCGATTTGATCCTAGAGGTAATGGGGAGCCACTGACATTTTTTTGAACTGGGGAATGTTTGTTCAGAATTTGGCTTTAGAAACATTTTGTGTGTGTGTGTGTGTGTGTGTGTGTGTGAGAGAGAGAGAGAGAGACAGACAGACAGACAGACACACACACACACACACACTTGAGACAGAGAGATAAAACATAAGAATTTGTATTTTGTTCTAGAGATAGTAAGGGAACCACTGGAGTTTATTGAGCAGAGCATTGATTTGGTCAGACTTATGCTTTAGGAATGGGCAACTGGGTGGCTCAGTGGATAGTGTTGGGACTAGAGTCAGGAAGATTCCTCTTCCTAAGTTCAAATCTGGCCACAGACACTTACTAGCTGTGTGACCCTGGGCAAGTCCCTTTACTCTGCTTGCCTCAGTTTCCTTATCTGTAAAATGAGCTGGAGAAGGAAATGGCAAACCACTCCATTATCTCTGCCAAGAAAGTCCCAAAAAGGATCACAAAGAGTCAGACATGTCTGAAACGACTCAGCCCCAGCAGATGCTTTAGGAATATCATTCTGGCAGCTTTGTGGACAGATTGAGAAGGGAGAAACTCAAAGCATCAGAACTTAGTGCTTTTGTCCTGGGAATGCTCCAAGCCTTGAATTTCTTGATAACACTTGGTGGTCCAAAAGGCAGAGAGGATGCATTTTAATGGAACTAGGTTCTAAGGGTGCCCCTTTGCTATAAAAGGGGATTCCTGCATTTGGGGGAAAGTTGGAATCAAAGGCTCCCCATGAAGGTCCCTTTCCTAAACATTATGATGGTGGGATTTTTTTTCCTTCCCTGGAAAACTTGTGGCCATGCGCTTGGGGATGCTGCAGTGGTCACAGACGTTAGAGGAGGAAAGGGTGACCATGCACATGTAGGGCAGCAGGGTGGTGCCTTGGCCTTCTTGCCCAAAGAACAGTCTCTCCCAAGGGGAGCTTTTATCAGGACCACACAGCTCCATTGCCCTGGGCTTCCCTGAAGCTGCAGATTTCCCAGACACACCCTCCTTACTCTGCCTGCCTAAACCCTGCAGAGTTCCCATGGGTGGGTGGGCCATGGTGGGGGGAGTGCTGCTTCTAGGTATGAGAAAGAACAGCTTCTTCCAGGGAAGGGTCCCAGGGCCTGTAAGCAGCCTCTGACTGTTGGGTTCTGGTTCCTAACAGGGAAAGTCTTTACCGACTCTTGCCTCAGACGACTCCAGAAAACATCAGTAAGAACTTTGAGCAGTACACCCTCGACCCTGGCACTCGGTACCCAAACCTCAACTCGAACTGTGTCCGGCCCCATCAGGTTAGCCTCTCTCTGGACCCCCGTCCTGGTGTTGGGCTCTTGGCTTGGGCAGGGAAGCATGGCTTGAAATCTTGGGGCCAGCATATAAACCCACACCAGTAATTACTCTTCTTCCCCTACCGTCCCAGCCCAGGACAGTCAAATGGGAAAGTATTCCACATTCTTTCCTCATTACCCAGAGAATAGAAGGAAGTGGTTACTTAGTCCTTCTTATGCCATATATGTACTTAGCAAGCCACTTGGACAACATGCCTCTGAGGATGACTCGGTCCCTCTCCTCACACCATCCCTCCAACCCCATTCCTTATCCCTGATCTCACTGAGTTGTGGGTTTGTTTATTCGCCTTGGCTATCATGCTGTCAAAACTCAGGCTAATTGTACTTTGTAATGAGATGCCACATAAGACAGCAACTCTGCTGGATTTGTGGTCAAATGTCCTGGGTGTGAATCTGGCTTCTGGTATTTGCTCTAGGCACCTTGGGCAAGGTCACTTAGCACTCTGAGCCATAATTATCTTGTGTTACATGAGGAGGCTGGACTAGTTGACATGTGAGGTCCCCTCCACCTCTAAATCTGAATTCTGGGGTCCATACCATTATTTCTTAGTAGAGTGACAAGAACTAGTAATATATTAACAACCCTGTCTTCTCTGACTATCCTGTGTTAGGCTGTGTTGCCCAATCATAGAGAAAAGCAGAAAATAAAAAAGGAATTATGAACGTGAGGTTAGCAGGCTAGTGCTGGGCAGGTGGCGATGGATCATGCATGGCCAGGGGGACGTGGATGGAGGATGGGAGCACCCCATTGCCAGGTCTTTGCCTTTTTTCAGGTAAAGCATTTATACATTACTACGGAGCTGCATCATTTGCCTCTTGAGGGATTGGGCTCCATAAGAAGATCGGTCAGTCTCTCCCGGCGGGGTGAGTCTGTCTCATCACACTTTTTCTGCAATGAACTCCCACCTATCTTTTAGTTCCTAACTGGGGAGAGGGATGTGGTTATTGGAAGGGGACTGGGTATAGGACTGAATAATCAGACTGTGGTTCTGGAAGGTGGGATAGTCACACTGGTGGAAATTTCCCTCAGGGCCTTGTCTGCTCTGACCTCATTGATCCTCTCTCCGTTCTCACTAGAGTCTTTTTGCTACATAAAAGGTAATAGCTTGGCATTCCACTTTATCTCATTTACCTAGAATTCTGTCCTCTGCTTTTCATCATCTCCTGTCCATGTTGCATTTCAATTCCCTTGACTCTGTTTAAAATGAATTACTAAGCATCTTGCTTTGACATGACAGACACTTTTCAACAAACACCAAACCTACCCCTCACAAAGCATTTCTACCTTAAGCAAAACTGTCAGCTGGATTGATGAGAGAGCGTCATTTTCCATTTTTGATTCCTGACGGTGGTTAACAGAGAAGGGAGATAGGTTGGACTCTAATGACTTGATGTCACATTATCTGCTGTATTTACTTGACCTGGCTTTGTTGCCTTTGAGAGATGCTTTCACTTACGTTGTTGTGGTCATCAGGTTGAGGTGGCCCAGCACATTGGAGGGACAACTGGGCTCAGGGTCCTGGATTCAAGACCTTCAGCCTCTGACCCATCCTACACACGTATCCCTGGACAGGTCGTGTCACCACTCAGGCAACTCTCTAAGAGTATTAGTCCTGGTAAAGGAAGTCACTCTCTGGAAGATCCTACCCCAGTGAAATCCCAGGTCTAGAGCGACCAAAGTCATTGAATTTCTGCGCTGGCTTGGTTGTTTTCACTTTGTATCACTTCATATATGTCTTTTGGGCTGTTCTGCAGTCTTCCGATTTCTCATTTTTAGTCAGTCTGCTGGGGACTGGAGGAGATAGAGTTCTAGGTGTGGAAATCAGAAAAATCTGAATTCCAATATTGCCTCAGATACTTAAGTGCACTGGGATACCAGGCAACTCATTTTGTCACTCAGCCTCAGTTTCTTAATTTGTCAAATGGGTATAATAATAGCACACAGGGTTGTTTTGAGGATTAAATGAGAATATCTGTGAAGAGCTCTGCCATACGATGGTGAGTCAGTAACACATTGTCACGTTACAGTACCTCATTTTGTTTGGCCGTTCCCCTGTCCTTGAGAACATGGTTTGTTTTCAGCTTTTTATTATCACAAATGATGCTGCTATGAATGTTTTTGTACAAAGTGGGTCTCTTCTTGCTGCCCCTGATTACGTCTATTCCACACCCTTACTTTACATTCTGCCTGTGCTTTTGTGTCTTTTACCTTTGTTTATTCTCTTGTTATTTCCCATCTGTTCTTAATTTCCTCATTAGAGTGTACGGTGCTGAAGGGCAAAGACCAGGTCACCTTCCTTCTGGAACTTCTCAGTGCCTGTCATGGGGCAATGGATGGATGGATAGATGGGTGGATGGATGGATGGATAGATGGGTGGATGGGTGGATGGATGGATGGATGGATGGATGGATGGATGAATGAATGAGAGTAATGACTTCTCATTTGTAGCCACCATTCACTTTAGCCCAGGTTACTATCTGTCCCACAAGTCACCTTCCCAAATTGTCTCAGAGGCCTAGGAAATGAGTAGAATGAGGCACAGGAGGCCATCTGCTATGGGCAGACATTTCTGCAGTTCCAACATGCAGATCAGATTCAGACGAATCAGAAGGCTGGTGTTCACCAACCAGTCCTGGTTCAAATCCAGGTCCATTTACTTGCTACCTGTTTGACTTTGAGTGGATATGGATATCTGTCAAGTAAGGGAGTTAGACTACATTGGGTATCACTTTGGCCTGATGATCCTGTCAGTGGTGGGAGTCCTTCATCACTGTCTTTCGCCCAAACCGTAGAATCCGACATCCGACCCAACAAGCTTTTAACCTGGTGTCAGAAACAGACCGAAGGCTACCAGCATGTCAACGTCACGGATCTGACCACCTCCTGGAGAAGTGGTCTTGCCTTATGTGCACTTATTCATCGCTTCAGACCAGAACTCATGTGAGTGCCATTTGGGCCCTGGCAGCTCCTAGCAGAGGTCCCTGGTGGAAGACTCAGAGTGGGATAGGCCAGTCACTGGGAACTGTAGTTAGTGAAGTGTGATAGACCTTCACTATTGTGGCTTGGGAGGAAGCCCTTGAATTTAGGGTCTCCCCCCTCCATCATTTTCCCTGCTGGATGTTGGCAGTTTGCTGCCCATCTGTAAAGAGCCAGAGTGAGGGTTATCTGCTAAATCACTTTCCCACCGCACTAGCATATTCTTACATTTTGGTCATCCAGTCAGTCAACAAGCATTTATTTCAATATTCACTTTTTCAATAAACATTTACTAAGTGCCTGCTATGTGTGAGACACTGGCTACAATGATCAAGGAGCATATGTTCTGCTTGGGGGAAATCACTATAAATTGGTTGATAAAAAATGTGTACAAACACATATCAATTAAGTGTTTGCTGTATGCCAGACATAGTAAATACAGTCATTCCAGGAGTGGGGGGAGCACAAATGAGTGAAGGAAAAAGGGAATCAGTGCAAGATATTGGAGCTGGGCCTCAGTTTCCTCCTCTGTAAAATGAGACTCAGACTAGCTAACCTCTGAGGTCCCTTTCATTCCTATGTCTATGATCCGAATGACTTTGTATTTACTTGGCATATATTTTGTGTTGATTTTTTTGTGTATGTGTTGATTCCCCCAACTAGCCCTTTAGGCAGTTAAGCAGTACAGTAGAGAGAGCACCAGGCCTGGAGTAAGGAAGACTCATCTTCCTGAGTTCAAATCTGGCCTCAGACACTTAGCAGCTGTGTAACCATGGGCATGTCACTTCACCCTCTTTGCCTTAGTTGCCTCATCTGTAAAATGAACTGGAAAAGGACATGGTAAACCACTCCAGTATCTTTGCTGAGAAAACATCAAATGAGGTCATGAAGAGTCATGATTGAAATGATGAAATAACAACCACTGACCTTGACCAATAAAACATTAGTTCTTTGACAGCAGTAAATGTTTTCATTTTTCTTCGTGTGTCCTGAGGTCCATCACAGTGACTGGCCCCAAAGAGACCCTTAAAAAATGCGTGTGGAACTGATGAAGTGATTTCAGTATTCTGGTGTCTTCCAGTGGCTCCATCATGTTGACAGGTCTACTTAGTAGTGTGGTTTGGCTTTTGAGGATGGTTGGAGAAAGCCATTCTCTCCTATCCTTTTGACTTTTCTCACATCATTCCTTAGCAACTTCGACTCTTTGAATGAAGAAGACGCCATTGAGAACAATCAGCTGGCATTTGACATTGCAGAGCGGGAGTTTGGAATCCCCCCCATGACCACAGGCAAAGAGATGGCGTCTGCCCAGGAGCCAGATAAGCTCAGTCTGGTCATGTACCTCTCTAAGTTCTATGAGCTGTTTCGAGGGACACCCCTCAGAGCTGTTGGTAAGAAGCCTACAAATATCTTGCTTTTCACAGAAAGTCAGTGTTTTGTTCAGAGTCCTCAAGCCATCCCTTGAAATTTGAGTCCAAGTCTGGTCTCTTCCAGCTCCAGTGGAAAACCATTTTGGAAACATTGGGTTTCTGCCTTCTCTTCAACTTTCCAAAAGAGATGACCTTTTAGCCTAAGGGAAGGTCCCATGGGTAATGGCCAGTGTAAGCTACTGGCTCATCCTGTCTCTGCCCCATAGTGCTGTTCTCAAGGTACCTCTTCCTCTGGTGTCCTTTGGGCTGTCTACATGATGTCCTAGATATGAAGATGAGCTTATGTGAGCGCAGATATCCCCTGCTTTCAAGGGAATGTCATTTCTCCTTGGGCCTAGAGATGTTGATGGGTCCCCCTCTCAATCTCAATCTCCAGTGCCCTTTTCAGCCCCAGGGACCTGGAACCAAGGGGCCATTCTGGATCCTTCCCAGAATACACTTGGGGAACCATATTTGGTTTGTTCCTTTACTATAAAGACTCCTCCTAAACCTGATGATAACACATGGTCAAACTCTCAATTTCGGTCTTTTTTCTTTTTCTAACAGATTCTTTGGGTAAAAACTATGGAGAAAATGGTGATCTTAGTTTAGCCAAATCATCTATTTTTAATAACTATCTCAATCTAACGTTCCCCAGGAAACGGACACCTCGGGTAAGTCTGCATTCTCAATTTTTTGGGGGGATTTTGAGGGTTTTTGTTTTTTTTTTTGGTTTGGTTTCTCTCACTCTTTGAGTGAGCTTAGTCTAATTAGCTTAGTCTAACATATATTCCCTGGTGAGTATTTTGTTTATTTCACTTTTATAACTCTTGATGTTTGAGTCAGTCTATTTCCTGTTCTTCCTAGCTTATTTTTGGAAGGTTTTAGGAGACTCCTGAAAAAGCATAGGCAGGGATATGTTGGTAAATGTTAAAATAACTGGCTCTCCAAAAAAATTTCTGAATACTTACACTAAAAATTTAACAATCAGCTCTTGTGAGTTGGTTCCAGCACATACCTGAACATTAGAGACCTGGAACCACTTATCCAAGAACTGTTTTTAAAATGAATTGGATCAGCCCTGTCTCTTCAGGCTATTTGGCCCAGAGAAGTCTTTTTTGAAGAGAATTTCTGTGTTTCCTTCCCACATGGTTTACTAGTAGTAGTCTTATTCCTGGGGATTTTTCTCTTGCTAAACATTTGAGACTACCAATCATGGTATCAGTTGGTTTCCTGACTATTGAGTATCATGTTCGGGCTGCAATTGTATCTCCCCAGTCCTGGAAAGTTATTAGGCTTTCAGAATGTTGATCTGGAAAGACCATGAGGGACCAATTTCTCCTGCCTCCTCATGCCTCAGAAGGAGAAATGGATTCCTGAGAGGAAGGGATTAGATGAACGTCACACAGGTTAATGGCAGAGCTGACTTAGATTTCAAGTCTTCTGATAGCCAGTCTGGTCTTTTCCCACTGTAACAAAATGCTTTCATCCATTTGTATATTCATTATTCATTCGTTTTTATTTTTTTTCTTATTTGTATATGTTGTTTTGAATCAAGAGACTCTTATAGGCAGGTGTGTGCTGGCAAATGAATAACACAGCCAGCTCAAAGAAAATGTATGTGTGACACATTTTTAAAACATATTTTAGCTTTTCCCCCAATTACATGTAAAAACAATTTTTAACATTTTAAAAAGTTTTGAATTCCAAATTTTCTCCCTTCCTCTCTTCCCTCCCCCCTCCCAGAGATGGTAACCAATCTGATATAGGTTATATATGTACAACCACATAAAACATAGTTCCATGTTGGTACTTGACATATTTTAAAGTTTAATTTGCACTAACATTTTCTCCATAACTTTCTTAAGTCTAGACAGTCAACAAAAAATCAATCCATCAAGCCCTGATTTGTAGCATTTGCCAATTTTAACCCCAGCTCTCCCGAGCTAGTACGGGCTGGCTTCAGTGTCCCCCAGCTTGTGGGCACCCAGATTCTGATCTGGGAGGAAGGACCCAGGAAGCTCACTGAGCCCAACCCTCATTTTACAATTGAGGAGACTGAAGGTCAAAGAACCATTGAATACCATATTATCAATTATTGGCAGAAAAGATTATAGAATCATAGATTTCGGGTGGGGTGGGACCTTAGAGATCAATGAGCGCCATTGATTTAAGGGTGAAATGGATCTGCCCCCTCATTTTGCAGATGAGGTTACAGAGAGGTCAGATAATTTGCCCAAGATCATATGGCTGGCATGTATGTCCTTTAACTTCAATGGTGTGGCAATCGCTTTGTCCATAGTCTTTGACCAAAGTTTTATTGTCTCTCCCAGTTGACTTTATTTCCATTTTGTTGTCATTAAATTCTATTTTTTCACTCTTTTACTCCGCTTTCTTCACTTTGCATACAAATCTTCCCATGTTTCCTCCTTCATTTATTTATTCCGCCACTTCTGAGCCCTCATGTACAGTAGTGCACTGGGCATTGTGGGAAGATACAGAAGACAGGGTTCATGTGCCTTGTGGCTCCCCAGAGCTCTCAGCCTATTTGGGGAGAGAAGCCACACCCTCATCTGCAATAAATGGCTTTGGGAGCTTGGAGGCTAGCCAGAATTTGTATTAAGAGAAGGGAGAGGTTGTTGTGTGCTGGGGAAGGTAAGACTTGGAACCAGCCTATGCAAAGGCTTAGAGTCAGGCAAAGGTTTCATTGCCACTTCTCTCATCCAGAACAAGCCCCACAAAATATGTAATGTGTTGTGGTGTGGTAAGGCAGGCCTTAGACATCAGGGAACTGAGAGGAGGCTTTGGGATACTATCAGGCCCCAGCTAAGGGGAAGGAGCGGGACAGGCTGAGACCACATAAGTGCTCATCTGAACCAAGCTCTTTTGTCTTTACCTGATAGAGTTCAGGTACCCTCTCCATTTTGATACCATGGAAGAAAACCCATTGAGTATGAGGTATTTGAATGATGAGACTGTCCTGTTTAGAGCAAGTTCATGTTGTAGAGTTGTAGGAAATAAGGTTGTACTTTTTTTATTATAGAGTAATATTTGAATTCTAGACAGAAGATTCACATAATGCCAGTCATGGGGAACCATTTTGTTTTAGGATAAGAACCCAAAGTAGTAAAGATTAGTCTGGTGACACATAGGTTTGAGCAGGGTAATGAGAGACCAAATTCAAGGAGACTGGATAGGAGACTGACTGGCTTTAGAGTATGATGGTGGCCATGGTATATAGACAAAGGCCTATAATTGTGGGGCATTTCCAAGGACAAGTTGGCATGACTCTTAACCATGTGTAGGGTATGAAGAAGAGAGAGGGGTCAGAGAAGACTTGGTATCTTGAGCAGTAATGGTTGGGTAAATCCCCTAACAATACTGATCCTGAGAGTTTTATCTCATTATGCTTTTATTATTCTTTTACATTTTATCCAGTCATGGAAGGTCTCCTACTATTCAATCTCCTGGTATTCAGTTTAAGAACAAAGTATGGCCAGAATGTCCTGAGCTGAGAAAGGGCCTCAGAACTCCCTGCTGTTGCTTTAGAGTCTTGGGAAAAAAAGATCAGTCTCCCTCCTATGCTCTGGCCTGTGGGGCAACAGGAAGTTTCAGTGGAAGCAAGGAAGACCAGGTAGGGGGGAAGGGAGAGCTCAGTTCACAGATGCACAGCTGAAGAGCTGGAAGGGGCTTCCAAGATCATCTGGGGCCAGCAGAATCTGCAACTTCAAGGTCACATGTGGCCTTTGAAGTCCTCAAGTGCAACCCTTTGAGTTCAAGTTTTCCTTTTATTAAGGGGATTTGTTCTGTGAAGTTTGGATTCAGACAAAGGGCTGTACTTGAGGATCTAGAGGACCATATGTGGCCCCAAGACCACAGGCTCCCCACTCCTGAATCCTTGGCCAACCTCCTTCATCTTACAGATGAGGAAACAGGCCCAAAGTCACACTGATAATAAGTGTCAAAAGTGGAATTGGAACCCAGCTCCCTTTGTCTCCAAATACAGCCTTCTTCCATTGTATGGCCCCTGTAATTCAGTTCAAGGCATCGTGGTACATCAGGAGATTACTTCCTCCTGGAGGGCTGCAGCACTGAACAGATAAAAGACCACTTGGAGGAGAGCTCAGTAGCATCCTTGACATTGATTTGACTACATTATCATAGATTTAGAACTGGGAGGGCTCTCAGAACCTGTCTCATTCAGTTTTCTCATTGCACAAACAGGGTCACTGAGGCAGACAGAGTTGAAGTGATTTGTTCAAGGTCACACAGCTAGTAATGGTCTGAGACAGGATTTGAACCTGGGTCCTCCTTATTCCAAGTTGTCTGTTTGACCACACAGCCTCTCAAGGTTTATCTGGAAGACGTGTTGGCACGCCCCACCCACTAAGCCCCATTTTGACTCCTGGCTTCTCTGGTTCCTTGGTTTGAGCTCCATCATGTAAAAACCAATGACCACTGCTCTGGTCAAGGGGTTAACCGTGTTTTGAATGCCTCTCTGATCCCCAGAGAGCATATTCAAAAGAGAGAATGGTGTTTTCTATGAAATTCTTTAACATCCTACTTCCTCTCCTTTGAGAGCCCACAGCCCCATTCTCTCTTCCCATACCGGCTTCACCACATCTCTGGCTGCATCAGAACTAGGCACACCCCAAACCAGCCTTTGTCAGAAGACCCTGGCCTTGGTGGTGGTGGTGGGGATCAGGTGGCTAGTTTTTGGAATCTCCTCTGCAGAGTGACCCACTTCTGACAGTTCCAAGAAATCTCCCAGTTACCCTCAGACAACCTTTGTGGTGACTATAGGATCCAAATAGTTCCTCCTTTTACTGATCATTTCACTGTCCTGTTCACTTAATAGCTGCTAAGAGCAGAAGAAGCTGGGAGAGGCATGTTTGAACCTTTCACTTACCCCTCCTTTGTTTACAGAATGATCGAGTTGAACTAAAGCTCTTAGCAGATCGGCCTCAGAAGACTGAGTGGCTGTCTGTAATCATGAACGCTGATGGTGGGGGCCAGTGCTATTTACTGTCTTCCCCGTTGTGCTGTGTAACAGAAGACCCCCCCAACACTACTCTCCCCTGATACTTCAACTTGTTTCCTCTTTTCGGCTCCATTATGTCATTCTTTTTTCTTTTGAAAAAATAACTTTTATGGATAACCTTTGTATTTATATCACAGTCATTTCTGGAAGGACCCTCCCCCTTCTCCTTTTCTCCCCCTTGAACCTTAACAAAGAAAAACAGTTACGCAGAAACACCTTGTACAATGACTGTGTCTGTCAACACATGCAGTATGCCTCTCACCTCTCTTCCAAGAAAAGGGAAATAATGGTTCCGTCTGTTTTCTGGCACCATTATTGGTTTTTCAGTTTTGAGACCTTTTGATG
This sequence comes from Notamacropus eugenii, assembly GCF_028372415.1. Lineage (NCBI taxonomy): Eukaryota > Metazoa > Chordata > Mammalia > Diprotodontia > Macropodidae > Notamacropus > Notamacropus eugenii. The sequence continues at coordinate 33,109,451 of NC_092877.1, read as the reverse complement.
ATCTTTTCCAGTTACATTCTTGTATGGGAGTTATAGTCCTAGGGCTAGTTCATACTGGCTCGCAAGAGCTGGTTGTTAAATTTTCAGTATGAACATCTACACCTCAGAAATTAGCAAATGCTACAAGTTAGGACTTGGTTTATTGTTTTGTTGATTGTCTAGATTTAAGAAAATGGTGGAAAAAATGTTAGTAATGTGGATTAAACTTAAAATTGTGTCCAGCTTGCTTTTCCCTTCCGGGGAGCCGGGTGTTAAATTATCCAGCTCATGCCTCTGGTCATACTCATTGGATGTATAATTTTGGTGGCCTTGCTTATTTTTCTCTTCATTATGTTCTTGTATTCATCTATTGCAATTTATTCAGCCTTTCCCTAGCTGATGAGCACCTGTTTCATTTCTGTTTCTTTGCTATCACAAAAAGTGCTTCTACGAACATTTGGGTGTCTAGGGACCTTGTTTTTTCACCTCTGAGTTAAAGGAGCAGTCATTTTCACTTGTGTATTTATTTGCTAGAAGCATGTTGCCTGGACTCTTCCCCTATTTGTTTATAGCCCATCTGACCCCACTAATGCAGATGCCACCCAGGTCCCTTTTGCTGGACTGATGTAGTTTGACCATTGGGGCATGGAGCTAGAAGGCGTGTCTTTGCTACTAGTCTATGCCACTCTGTCACCATGTGCTCAAAGGACTTTGTCCGTACAGAGCCACTAAGGTGTGATAGATTTCATGAACCCTTTTGTTCTCATTCCCCCTTACTGAACTTTCCCTTGCTGGAAACACCTGCAGCACTGACTCATTTCCTCATTGGCAGCTCAGGTGTTTGTGTCATTTCCTCATTAGAAAAATGAGCAAGTTTCCTAGACTCACAGTCCCCTGCTTGAAAGGAACATCAAAGGTCATTTAATTCAACCCTTACCTGAATCAGCAACCCCTCTCTGCCCCAGACAAATGGCTACCCAACATCTGCTTGGTTCCACCAACCACCACAACCTCTTTGATCAGGAACATATCTTCTTTGTTGGAAGATTGTTTTCTCCTGAGCCAAAATCGGTCTCCATAGAACCTCCCCTCCTTGGGTCTGGTTCTTCCTTCCCAGTGATACCTGAACAAGCCTGATCCCTCTTTCACAGAACATTTGATCTATTGTGTTCTGTTCATGTCATCTTTAATCTGGGTTCCTTTGATTCTTGAGTGACACAGCTTTGAGTCCCCCCCGCCAGCATTGTAACCCCTCTCCTTGAGACATCCTGTCAGTATCCCTCCTATGATATGGTACCAGGACTGGATACAGTATTCCAGATGGGTCTGACCAGAGTGCAGAGTGGTACAAGTGAGTTTCTCCTCTCGCCACTACTGGGCTTAGTGCTTCAGCCTCAGAACACGTTATTCCTTTCTGGTGGTTATGTCATGATTCATATTGAGCTTGTATTACACTAAGATCCCTAGGTCTTTTTCACATGAACCATCTTCAAGTCATCTGTATCAGATGAATTTTATGCCTCTGAATTTTGGAAACCCAGGTACATGACCGTATGGGTTTTTTTCCTTCATTTTAAATTTCCTATTACTAACTTCAGCCCATTATTCCAACCTATTAAAAATCTTTTTGGCTTTCTTTTATAGATTTGATAAGTTTGCCATTTGTCTATATCTTTTGAACATGAGAGGCTCTTGGATTGTTCCTCTGAGTACTTCACTAGAGACCTTCTTACAAGGTGATATGGCTCCACAATATTCTGGCCTCAATCATTCATCCAGTTCTAAATGCACATAATTAATCTAGTCTACCCCTCTAGTGCTTCCTTATCAAGTCTAATTTGGTTGGGTTCAATGTTATCTAACATTCTGTAATAGAATGAGGGTTTGTGACATGTGTCTGGTGTCCCATAGAGCAGCCTGCCTTTTCCTAGAGAGCAGGACCAGTGGCAATCAGGGGTACAATGGAGGGTAAAACAAAAAAACACAAATTTAATTCAATTTTTTAAAAACCAGACTATGCCTGGTGTCCAGCCCCACGACCCCAGGGATGTCATTTGAGTTGTTCCCAATCCACTCAGTGGCTCTGGGAACCTCCTTTGCTAGACTAAGCTAGTCTAGCACAGAGGTCTCCTCCTCATTGCTAACTATCTGACTCCAGTGTGACTTTCCAGCCAGATGGCATGCTCATTTCCATTCCGCACTCAGTTCCTGATGAACTGGACTCCCCTGCCAGGCATCTCCTTCTGTCTTCTCCTGCCCTTTCACACCTTTATGACTTTGCACATGCCATCCATCCCTGGACTAGGATGCATTCTCCCTCTTTACCTGACTTGAAATTCCTACTTTTCTTCCAAGCTGTGCTCAGCTGTTCCAACCTCCATCAATCTGGGCATGATCTCCTCTCAGCAGAAAGTAACTTCCTGTGATTACTAAACCTGCTCTTAATGCTCAGTCCCATACTGCCATGTACCATCCTTATGTGTGTGCTTTGTTCTCCTCCCCACCCAGAGTCCTTGCCTATAAAGACTTCATCATTTTTAAAAAATCTCAGTATCCCCTAGACTAAGCAAAACAATCAGCAAGCATTTATGAAGTACCTACTGTATACCAGACACCATTGGGGATGCAAAGATTGTAGTTTAATAGATACTACTATCCTCAAATAACTTGCATTAACGTGGGAGACAATATATAGAGATACATACCTGTAGTTTGCTAATGCAGAAGCTGAAGCCCAGACAAAGGAAGTGGTTGTGTTCCAAATTATGCTGACCCTTCCCATGGGATCTGGGACTGGGGCACGCTGCCAAAAATGGCTGTTCAGGGAAAGCAGAAGGTGCCTGAGGCTCAGGCTGCTTCCACGAGGGAGCCGCATTTGTAGTAGTATTGGGTATTTAGAAACTAAGCAAGGTTGAGCATTAAAATTGAAGTTCCTTGAGGTAGGGATGGGTGTGTTGTTTGTTTGGTATTTTAATTTTAAATTTATTTATTTATTTTGCTTTTAGTTTTCTTTGTATCCTTGGCACTTAGCACAGTGCCCAGCACAGAGTAAGTGGTTAATAAATGCTTGCTGACTGACTGATCTCCAGGTATCCCTGCTAATTTAAGGACTATTTTTTTAAAAACCTCATTTTTATGGAAATGCCAGTTTTCAGACTTGAATTGGCCCTGCCAGTTCCCCAACCACATGGGGCAGGGGCTTCTCTACAAAGGGCCAGGACTCTTTTAAACCTGGCCATGTCCCAAGTCCTTCCCATTGCCCTATAAGCCCTGGATGACTCCATCCTGTGCCCCCTCCTCATTGTCAGCACATTTTGCCTGCACGTCACTAGCTCTTTTCCTATTGGCTGACTGCTGTTATTTTTTAAAAAAACTTTTCTTGAGTGACCTTGATCTTGACCCACAGTGGACCAAAACATGGGCTTTTATTATGTGAGTGCCACTGCCTTTGAATCCTCTGGAGAAAAATGCGTATGTCCATTTTGGGTCCTTCTTACTTCCCCTTCCTCCTGTCCCCACCATAGCCCACCCGCCCCTTGTAGAGAGGGGATGGTGTCTTGGAGAAGCTGAGAACAATCCCACGGGTTTGTGATGAAGCCACAACTAGACATTTTTGTTCTTTAGGCTGATGATGAAAATCAGCTCAGGGAGAGCTTCAGGCATTGTGGGCTTACTAAAGAAACACCTCTGATAGCTCAAGACATGGCCCTAACTTTTGGAATTAAATTTGGAATTAAATGAAGGAATGAATGGGCATTTAGTAAGGTCTTTCTATCAGTCAAATCAGATAAGTATTTATTAAGCACTAATGTGCTGGGCACTGGGCTGGCAAAGAGAAAGCAAGGCCCAGCAAGATCTCAGTAGACCTTCCATCTATCCCAGCATTCCTCGTTGGTCTTGGAAATCAGCCTGGTGTGGGGGTTTCCCCAAATACCTCCACCATCAGAAAGCATCTTAATAGATAGGTCATTTCTGTTGTAAATTATCATGAGCCTGGAGAGGAGCCAAGGTCCTTTCAGGTAACCCATGGTAAATCCTAAGCACATAGAGGATTTCCCAGGGGGATGATGGTTGCCAGGTCAGACCCCAGCAGCAGGAAGGTCAGTCTGTGGAGACTTTGGGAATCATTTTAGACCAGGCTTGCTTGAGGGGGTTAAATCTGTTGTCAGGTGACGACAGGTTAGTGAAAATATTTGCTGTAAAACAGCTAACTGTGGCTCATGGGAACCTCAACTCCATCAGGGAAATCCAACATCAATTTCTGGTTTTGCCTTGTAATGCCTGTGTACTTGGGGGCAGGTCATTTCATCTGTAAAAGAAGTGGACTGGATGAGATATGACCTCTTTGGAGTCCTCGGTTTGCAAAGCTCTTTGTATACGTTATCTCATTTATTGATGCAAATCAGCCAGTATTTAGTAAGCACCTTTACACGTAACACTGTGAATAGGAAGAAACTCAAAAAAACAGCCCCATGCTTGCAGGAAGCTCCATCTAATGAGGGAGACAACATGCAAACATCCATGTACAGGCAAGCCATAGAGGAAACAAATGAGAGACCATCTCAGAGAGAAGGCACTAACTTTTGGGGAGAATCATCAACTGTGTCTTACAGAAGGTAGGATTTTACCTGGGACTTGAAAGAAGCCAGGAATCAGAGATGTACATGGAGGGAGAGGATTTTAGGCGTGAGGAGATAGCCGGTGAAAATGCCAAAGTAGGGAGATGGAGAATCTTTAACGAGGGACAGCAATGAGATGACGGTCATTGGGTCACAAAGCATGTGTAGGGGAGTTGGGTGTAGGCCACAAAGGTAGGAAGAAGCTTTTCCCAACAACCCTGTTGGGTAGATGCTGTGTACCTCCATTTTAAAGGTGAGGAAGTAGAAGCCAACAGAGTTTAGGTGATTTGCCCAAGGTCTCACACCCAGTAAGTGCCTCATCTGAGGAGGCAGGATTCAAACTCAGGTCTTCCTGACTTCTGGAGTCTAGTTCTGCCTCTCCTCAAAAATGCAATGTACAGTTTTTTGAGTAAAAACCAAATCCATACTTTAAACTGAGCAAACAGAATCTGTGCCAATGTCTGTCTGGTGGGACGTTGTGTCCTCGCTGAGTCCTCAGGTCTCCTGCCCCAAAGGCGCTGACAGGCAATGGGGGCTGGTTGGTTACGCTAGCCAGACTCTAGGAGACCAGGAGTTGGGTATAAGATCATCTGTTTCTCTTGGTGTTTGCCCAGATGCTGAGGTTGAAATAATTTCCATCCCCAACACGATGATTTATTGTAAACGGAGAAAACCATGAGGCGGAAAGCAGGGCTGTTTGACCTCGCATTTTTATGCTGCTCCAGAGAGTAGAGGGGTCACATTGTTGGGTGATTATAAATCAATGAATGATTGTGCCGTTTCCTAACTTAAAAAGGAGGATGCTAAACACATAGTGGGGATTGAAAGAGCTTAAGCCACAGGTTCATGCATAGAAAAGAAGGAGCGTGCCTCCATACTTTCCAACCCAGCCTTCTACATTTGGGCTTTGGTCAGTTGTATGAGGTCAGTTTTGATATATAGAATGACCATACTAGCCTTTGGCCCACAGATGAGGAAATGATCTCAAATGGGATATTACTGGACAGCGTGTGCCTGAATTTGGCAGAACCAAGCCTTTTATGGGGTGTTAATAGAGTGGGGTGGTTCATGGCCTTTCAGGCACACTCCCATGTAATGGTTGGTTTTCATAATACTAAGCCCACAAAAGTTCTGTGTATTCCTCAGTTCCCTCCATCAAAACCCACCTAGGGAGTTTCCTGAGGCTCAGAGAGAGTAACCTGCCCTTGGAGAGATTGTCAACTTTAGGAGCCTAGATCTAGGGCTGAAAGAGACCTTCGGAGGCTATCTAATCTATCTACCCCATTTTTACAGATGAGGAAACGGAGAACCCAAGAGGAGGTTAAGTGATTCACCTGTGTTAGAGGTCAGGTCTCCCATCTCCTACTTCTTTCTATTATACCAGGCTATTTCTCAGGCAAAGTTCGAACTCAGATCTCCAAACTTAGCACTAAGCCAGGCTATATCTAAATACCCTCTTTGGCAAACAGTTCCCATGCTTCAGCATTGTGATAGGGCAGGCTTTCCCCCTATGACACCTTCCCACGACACATTCATCCCCTTTCTCCCATCCCCTCCTCTCCCCAATGTTCTTCTGGAATGATCCATTCTTGTTTGTGTTCAGTTAGCCGAAAAGGCACATTAGGCATAGTATTCCATCAGTGGAGTGTGAGTCAGTATTTAAGGTGAATGGAACATATTTTCATAAATCCCTTTTCTTTTTTGTCTCCTCAGAAACATGTGGTGCTCAATTTTTATTTTCATGGAAATTGTGTTCCATAGCATCTCCTAGAAGTATGCTTATTCTAACAGAGAATGCCCTGGAGACATTTTTTAAAAATTCATTTTCATTATTGTCCCTTCTTTTGGAAATAATGATCAAATGTATGTTTGCAAACTGATCAGAAGTAGTTTGTAGGTAGCTATGAGAACGAGAGTACTGAAGTTTTGCCTTCAGATTCTAAGTCCTTCTATTTCTCAGATTCTGGCCCAGAGCCCCCCAAGAAAGACTGACAAACAGAAGATAGTGATCCCAAGCCAGCTTCCTTGTTTCCCCTCAATGCAACTTGGAACTGCTTTCAGCCATCCTGTTATATCATTGAGCCCTTTGGGAGTAGGGTCATGAAGTCTGTGATTTTGTTGCTAGTGAAAATACAATGAGTATGATGAAAGCCAAACCACCATAAGCCTTGGGTTTGAGACAAAGACTTTTGGAGATGCAGCAATGCTGTTTCTAGAAAGAAAGTCTTCCTGGTTGGAGCTGCCCCTACAATTGTTCTCAGAGGCCTAATCAGCCACATTTAGGGAAGTCCTGGGCCCTCCTTTCCAGGAATGTTTTTTTCCAAGTTCTTTAGAAATAGTTTAACTATTCTGAGTATATATATTTCTTTGAATGTTCCAGGTGGAGAACCACACAGAAGAAAATGACATGAATAAGCGAAGACGGAAGGGCATAGACAATTTGGAAGAGGTTGGCATTTTCAGTACTTCTGTGAAGCATGCCAGTACTAGCCAGGGAGAAAGGTCTAAAGGAATCTCCTTATTCCCTAGCAGTAAGCCAACTACCAAGATACAGTGGGATACCAACCCACCATTTACCCACCCATCTTTTCCCTTGGTGACCCTTGACTGCAGACTGTTTCTAGGCTGAATTAATAATGATAGCCTCATAGGTTCAGAGTTGGAAGGAACCTCAGGGGCCATCTGATCCAATTTATCCATTTTACAAAAGGGGAAACTGAGGCCCAGATGGGATCAGAGAACAGAGATCCTTAGCTGAAAGCTATCTAGTTCTACCCTTTTATTTTATAAATGAGGAAACTTGAGGGCCAGAGAGGTTAAGCAACTTGCCCAAGGTCATAATAACAGATAAGTGGGATGGAAATCCTGTTCTTACTCCATAGCTTGTCCTCTTTCCACTGGACTACTTACTCTACCTCAATTGTGCCAGTTTCTTGGACATCTCACTGAACTGAATTCAAACTTGAGTTAGAAAGTGACCTTCTCACCTTTTCTAGTTTAACATATCTACTTTCAAATTTTCTTTCTCTTAGGGCTTAAAAAAAATGAACACATTCCACTGTATGCTCCCCACCTTTATTATTTTGGAGATGTCCTTTCCATGAATGTTGCTATCTTCTCACCTAGTGGCTGCCATTTTCCTCTCTAAGGAAAAGGACCCAGAAAACTGTTACTCATAATTTAGTGTGCTGAGGGGGTCACCGTTAGCCTCCCTGAAATTGGGTCCAGGTGGAGAGATTCCCTTTTGTTAGCCCTGCTTGAAATGAGCTGTCCTTGCTAACTTTCTCTTGCTACCACAGGTGATGGAGGGGAACGTAACACGAAACTCTGGCCTGCTAACTCTTGCTCTTTCTCTACCTAGTGCTTTGGGGGGTCTTCAGGGGTCCCTGGGTTCCAAAATGTGATAATGCCTCCCTTACTCCATTTTCACCCTTGTAGTCATCAAGCTTTTCTAGCCGAAGTGCTGGCTCATTTCGAGACTGTGGCATCGGGAAGGAGGGCATGAATCAAAATAAAGTGAAGTCCATGGCCAACCAGCTGCTGGCCAAATTTGAAGAAAATACTCGAAATCCTTCTCTTCTGAGACAGGTGAGTCACATGGCCAGGCACAGTGTCTTCTGGGTGACCCTGACTCTACAGGGAGGTAGCAGAGATACATGGCCTAATGACCTTCGGGTGTGCTTGAGGATCCTGGCTTAAGTGGACTCCCCAAACTGATGTGGCATGTATACCTTCCAGGTGTACTGTGAGTGTGTGCGCATTCGCGTGTTCTTGTGTATACTTGGGAGCCTGAGGCCGTGGGGGAAGGAGGTGCAGTAAGAATCTGCTCTGAGGGATCAGTCTTAGTACCTGGTGAAAAACTCCCATTCCAAACCCAACACCATCTGTTTTGAACCTCTTAAAATCTTTTTGATCTCCCAGAACATAGACCTGCCTCTGAAATATTTCCTAGAATTCCTTGCCACCACCCTCAACTCCCATGTTCCCCACATATTAGCAGACCAGGTAAGTATCAGGTAAGGCAAGAGCCCTGTGTCCTTGCTCCAGTTCATGCTTCAGTTTGATTTATTAAAATTTCCCAAACCAGAGAGACAGTGTTGTAGCTAGAGAACTGGTCTTGGAACCAGGAAGACCCAGGGTCACTTTTTGTCTCTGACCTATTGGCTCTGTGACTCTGGGCAAGTATCTTTGTCTCCCATCAGCAATCTAGGATGACAGCTTGCCAAGCAGGTAGCAGTGCACCTTGGGAGAGAAAATATTCTCAATGGAAAATCCCGGTGCCAGTGATATCACAGAACTAGTCTTTAAAAAAAATAAGGCCCACAGCCTAATTTATTTTAGGCCCAACTTTTGTTCCTTTTGACTCTAGTCCCATGGATTAGGGGTTTAGCTTAGAATTGTCACTTGCATGATTCAGATTGTTGCACTTCTGAAAGATCCATGTTGAGGAAGACCTGAGTTCAAATTCCACTTCATTTGTTAACCGTATGACCCTGGGCAAGTCACCTAACCAATCTTTGCCTCAGTTTCCCCATCTGTAAATGAGGAATATGGGGATAGTAGCACCTGCCTTCCAGGGCTGTTGTAAGGATTGAATGAGGTTAACAGTTGTAAAGGTCTTAGCACATAGTAGTATGTAGACTTCAGTCATGATTATTTCAGCCATCCTGGTAACCACACATTCCCAGAGTGGAGCTTTTGGTTGTCTTGGGAAGCTAGCAGAGACTGACTGGCTTAAGCCTAAAAGCTCACCAAGGTCTATATCATTATGTTCAGGAGGATGAGTGGACACCAAATGGCTGAGCTCTGGACACCATTCATGAGCTCAAAGTTAAACAGACCCTTGCTAAGGGGACCAGTCTGTCTCATTCCGCAGGGTTCTTTCTTTTGACCTGAGTAGGAACCTTTGGCTTTGGTGGGTGATGGGAGTCCACCCACATGGAGGGCTCACAGTAGGCAGCATCGAGATCCCATTTTTTTATCACAGAGATGGTCAAGTGACCATGACAAGGGGAAAATTCCTGCTGCTTCTGAAAGGCCCCCTGGCTTCTCTTCTCCAACCTGCCCTTATATGGGATCTGGCACCATTCCTTCCCTTCCCTGCTTGCACTGGATACCTCCTGATAGATAGATTCCTTGGCTATTTGTGTCTCTGGGGGAGGCTGTACTGCTCATGTTTCTTGGATGGCCAAAGCTCCTTGGTTGCCCCCTTGCTTTAGGCCCTGGCCCACCTTCTGTCATCTTCTCGTTGTTTCCTGCCTCCCCGTGTCTTTCAGACTGACTTATCTTTTATTTTTATGTTTCTTACGGTTGTTCTTCTCAACTCAACTTTCTTCTCCAAGGCCCCAGCTCTTTCCACTCTAGGTAAGCCAGTCTCACACTCTCCTGCTGGCCCTCCTGCTCACTCTCGCTTTGCTAAGCCAAAGGACCCTCTGCCCAGCCCGTCGCCTCCTCTCAGAAGGCAGGTAGGGTTCCATCTTCGTTCTCACTTCCAGCTTGGCAAAGTTCCTATTTCATTTCAGAAGGGAGGGATGGGGGGCCCTCCAGGGTAATCCGCATCCCCACATTCTCAGACCAGTGTTCATATCACAAGGACACACTTCGGGATGCAGACATCCTTTATCCATTAGCTTGGTGGATTCATTTATCACGTATTTACTGAACACCTGTTAAGGAAAAAAAAAAACCACTGTGATTATTTTACTCAGTTACCTTGTGGCAGATACTTTTTCAAATGCTAGAGAGCTGCAGCCCTGGATGTGCATCCTGGAAGAAGGAAATACTTGTGAGCTGGGAGGGTTAGTTCAGTGGTTCCTCTGTTCCAAGCAGAGTAGGAAGGAGGCCTTGAGGAGATCAGCATGTGGCATGGTGGTGAGCAGGGATCTCCCTGTGGCAATGCTTAAGGCAGTGGAATGTTGAGCATCTCTGCCAACTTTGGGTTGGGTAGTGGGGGACACCCAGGCAGAGAGGCAGTGTGTCTTCTTGGATTCTGGGATGCGCTTAACAAGCTTTATTGGGAAGATTCCGTATTAGGAAGTGTGTGTGTGTGAGAGAGAGAGAGAGAGAGAGAGTGTGTGTGTCTGTGTGTGTGTAATCCCATTTTTCCTGATGGGAATCAGGTGATTTTACTGAGTTGTCTTAGACTTTTCACGAAAGGAGAGTGTGGTTTAATAATGACTTTTTTTTTTTCTAATACCCTTTTTATGGAAAGGTAGCAGAGTGGATAGAGTGCTAGGCCTGGAGTCAGGAAGACTTATCTTCATGAGTTCACATCTGGCCTCAGACACTAACTAGGCAAGTCTCTTAACCCTATTGGCCTCAGTTTCCTCATCTGTAAAATGAGCTGGAAAAGGAAATGGCAAACCCTGCCAGTATCTTTGCCAAGAACACCCCAAATGGGGTTGTAAAGAGTGAGACACAACTGAAATGACACAGCAACCACTGCAGTAAAGTCCTTTCTACATGCTAGTTATCTTTCATCCAAATCCCTCATTTTATAAATGAGGAAGCCGAGGCCCAAAAAAGTAGTTAGCATCAGTGGGAGATTAGATCCTATACTCTCCGACTCCCAAATGAAGGCCCTCTAGGGTCCCTTCCCCCTTTAATTCTATGTTCTTAGGACCTATGCCTTCTAGCATTTTATTTTGAGCAGATTATACTGGTTTGGCTTGTTGGTTTTGTACAGGAGCTCATGAGAGGAGTTTACTTGTAAGAGAGAAGGCCACCATTTTCTGTGGTGTTTTGAGCCATGTCTCCTCAGGTGCCAGAAGTTAGTAGCACCCTCTCTTCCTCATGACCTCTTTGTGCGTGTGTGTGTGTGTGTGTACATGTGTGTACATGTGTGCATACATAGAAATGTGAGGAAACACTGTGTGGAGGGGAAGGCCCTTGCCCAGTTTCCCTGTTTCCTAGTTTCAGACATTAGCTATGACTGAGCAGGTGCTCAGGGAGTCAAAGGCGGCTTCTCCTGCTAGTGACAGCCTGACCAGGCCTTTGAGAGCTCGAGCCAAGTCGGACCTGCAGCCCTTCCACTCAGGAAGCCTGGCTCCTGTGCCATCCGCCAGTCCCGGGGCATTTGCTCTGATTGGGACGCTGAGGCGCCTGCAGCATGTGGAGGAAAAGATTCACCAGGTGAAAAATGGACCCCACGCCCACTCCCATTCCTGCTCCCCTTTTTTCTTTGCTCTGGTGTTAACTGCCCTCTGCCCCTTAGAGCCTCCGGTCAGATGCTGCCACCTCCTTTTATCTTAATCTTCATGCTTTGATATTTCTATGAACAAGTCTGAAAATATTCTAGCATTACTGTTTCCCTGGCCTTTCTCCTAGTCTTAACTAAAACTGTTCTGTCTCTATTTCTCTTTGGTCTCTCTGTCTTTCTGTCCGTTTGCCTCTGTCTGTCTGATTCCATGCTCATCTCTCTCTGTTTTTGTCTGTCTCTCCCCATTTCTCTCTCTCTCCCCCCATTTCTCTCTCTCTTCTCTCTCTTCCTTTCCCTCTCCCTCTCCCCCTCTCCCTCTCTCCATGTTTGTCTGTCTCTCTCTGCCTGTATCTGTCTATTTTTCTCATTCTGTCTATTTCTTTCTCTCTTTTCCTGCCTGCCCTTCTGGCTCTGTGCCCACCTCTCTCTGTGTCTCTGTCTGTCTCTCCCTCTATGTCTGTCTGTCTGTCTCTCCCTTCCTCTCTCTCTCTCTATGTTTGCCTCTTTCTCTGCCTGTCTCTATCTCTCTTTTTCTGTCTTTTTTTTTTCTCTTTCTTGCCTGCCTTTCTGGCTCTTTCTCTTGCTGTCTTTCCATCTTTCTCTGCCACTGTCTGTCTGTGTCTGTCTGCCTGTTTGTCTCACTCTCTCTCCCTGCATCTATTTCTCCTGCTGTCTGTGTGTCTGTTTCTCTTTCTCTGTCTCTTTTCCACCTGCAGAAGAGGGCTCAAAACTTAGCCAACAGGGAGTTTCACAAAAAGAATATTAAAGAGAAAGCTGCTCACCTTGCCTCCATGTTTGCAAGTGAGGACTTCCCCCAGGTAACTGTTGCATGACTGACTGGGGCCCAAGGAGCCAAGATTCCAGAAGCCCAGGGCAGCATGGGCTGCTAGCTGGGCTCTGGACTCCCTCCCTCCCTCACCCATTAGAGCATGCTGGATCACACACAATTCATCACTCCCTCCTTGTGGGCACTGGGCATTGTTCAGTACTTGGGAACTAGATCATTTTGCATTAGACTGGAAAATGCCGTGCTGTCCAAAGGGGGAAGCTATCAGGATTGGAAAAATCTGAAAGCTTACAGGCTCACCCTTAATGAATTCAGAAGGGAGAGGCTATTTACAAACAAATAAACAGGTCTCCAGGATATAAGAAGGCTGAGTGTAGCCTCTCTTCGTGGAGTTCTTCATGTGCCTTCAGAATAGATCTATTTCTCCTTTTTACCCTGGGATGGCCCCTACATCCTGACTAGTTGGATAACAACAGATTTAATTCAGCTGCCATTTATTAAATGCCAGCAATGTGCCGGGAACCCTCCAAGGCATTGGTGCTAGAAAGACAATAGTGAATAATGATTCATTCTGTCAGGAAGATAGCATGTGCGCATCTATGCATGTTGTAAAAACACATACAAAATGAAGACAAGGTCATTTCAAGATGGGATGGGTGCATGAAGTTTACATGGTGGTGTCTGAGCTGGTTTGTTGCACCGAGTTTCAGAAGCAAATCTCAAGATGGCAGCCACAGAGATGGTCATCCCACTCTTAATCAGCCTATTGGCTGAGAAAGTAACCCATGTTTGCTTCCTCTCAACCTGTTTTTTTTTTTTTATTATGGGGGAGTAGAAATGGTTTGCCCCTAACTCAGCCTCCTACCATCTAAATGAGAGCCAGATGGGGCCAATTGGACTCCAAGGGTGAGGATCCCACCTTGTCCTGAGAAGAGTGTGAAAGAAACAAAAGCAGCTTCTCACTCTGCGAGAGTACATTCATGTGCCTGCTTCATTCACAGTGACATGGACGGATGTGAATTTCCTCTGGAATAATAATTTCTCCTATTTCTATCCTGTGCAGAATAAACTACTCACCAAAGGCCTTTCTCACTCCCATCCCCTCCCTTCCTCTTGTCTTTCATCTCGTGACTCAGCTGATGATTCCTTTTCCTCATCTGTCGACTCTTCTTCCTCTGACAGAAAGGTAGTGAACTGTGATTAAATTGTCTCCTGTACTCTGAGGCACACTGATGTAGAAGTCCAATAGTTTGAAGGCCTTGCTAAGGGCAAAAAAGTGTGCGTGTGCGTGTGCGTGTGCGTGTGCGTGTGCGTGTGCGTGTGCGTGTGCGTGTGTGTTTACATATGTATATAAATTAACCATGCAGCAAAACCCAGTCTACTTAGGATGACAAATGTAGAGAATAGTGTTGCTACCACTGGTTAAATGGATGATAAAATATTACAGAGTGAAAGGGGATCCCCTTGGATCTCAGACATCTGTTTGTCCATTTGCTCTCACGTTTGTTTTTTGTAATGAATGTTGATGCCTTTGCTAACACGGGTTGTGCCAAGTGTTCAGTCTTCACTCACTGGGGCCTGCAAACTGAATTCTTTACCTAGGGATGGAAGGGCGTTCCATTTTGATACTTATCAGCCCTGAAGCTACCTGGTTGCATCTGACTGTGATAATCCAATCAAGAGTGAACTCTTAGGAACCTGGACTGGGAGAGTTAATCAGTGGTGACAGACTGAGAGATCCTCTAACTTAATGAATCAGAACCAGGAAGTAGGAAATTCATTATATGTGAAGGTGGCAGCCTGTGCCAATCCTTTCTGGCCCCTGCTTTGCTTTCATAAAGCACCAGTCTGCAACAGCCCTTTGACCCTTTGGTGAGGTCTCTTGGAGTGTGGCAGTTAAGTGGTGCAGTGACTAGAGTGACGCACCTGGAGTTGGGAAGACCTGAGTTCAAATCTGGCCTCAGATACTAATCAGCTGTGTGATCCTCAGCAAGTCACTTAAGCCTGTTTGCCTCAATTTCCTCCTCTGTAATATGAACTGGAGAAGGAAATGACAAACCATTCCAGTAGCTTTGCCAAGAAAACCCCAAATGGGATCATGAAGAGTCAGACACCACTGGATACCTGTACAACAACAACAGAGTAGGCCCTGGACATAAGTTTCTTCTTTTTTGGGAGCACCCTGCTGAAGGTCCTTCATAGACCCTAAATCAATTAGACTACCACCACTCTGTGGTTTCCTTCCTCTTGCTTCTCCTTTCTCAGTACCAGCTCTGAGTGGGTATTCATCTTTACCACAGCCAGAAAGCGTGCTGACTGAGCCCCCGCTCTGAACAAGGCTCAGTGTCTATGGAATACCTATCTCCAGGGAGAGAGGGAGAAAGGGAGGGAGAAAGGAAGGGAGGGAAAGAGAGGAAAAGAGAGAAGAAGGAAGGAAGGAAAGAAATAAATAAATAGAAATGCTAGGCAGACCCTATCTTGTCTCCATAGCCTCAGCCATCTGGATGACTTCTGGCAGGAATGAAGGGGGACAGGTGGTAGAACAGAATCCTGGAGAACCACATCTTTAAAGAGAACACACCTTTTCCTCCAGGTGTGGAGTGGGCTAGGGGTGCTGCCCATCTCTCCAGTCAGTGGATTATGAGGATCCCTTTCTCCCCAGGCTTTTGGGAAATATGTACTTATTACATTAACAAACAACTGGAACAGAGAGATGATTATAAACAAAACAATTGGAAAGAGAAGTCCAGTGCCTTGCAGACCATACAATGTAGCCCTGAAGCGCATATATATATATATATATATATATACATGTACACATATACCTATATGTATACATACATATATAAATATGCATATATATATACCTATACATATACATACACACATATAATACATAGATTAAAAATCATGGAATGGGTTTTATTACTGTTTAGGATGGTCCGTGTGTGTCTGTGAATGTAGCTCCTTTAGCCCAGCACATCGGGCTAAGTCCTGGCCAGGCTCCTGCAGGAGGCTGCCGAGGATCACTTGGTGATTACTCTGTGGCTCCAGGGCCCTCTTCCCCCAAGGACCAAACCGAGATGGGCAACTTTCCCTAGGGCAGGAGAGGATAAGCAGTGCATTTGATTCTAAACGCCATTGGTGGAAAAATTGAGCATTTGTTGAAAGGAAATCTAAGGAAACCTGATCCTCCTGTGTGACCTTGGGGGTGATCCATGTCCCTTCTGGGCACCTCATTTTCAGAAGGAGGGGATCAAGCCTTGATCACCTGCTCTGACGTTTTGTGGTTCTAGTCCAGTGACACTGGAGTAGCCTTAGGATGTCAGGGAAAGACAAACATTGGAACCTAGACCTCAAAATAGGATCTCATATAGGTGGTTGATATTTATAACATCTATAATACATTTTCCGATATAGTCTGTTTTAGGTGGCCCCAACCCTGGTTATGAGATGGGGCATTCACTCCCCCTTGGAGCACTAATTATAGATGCTTCTCAGTTGGGCCCAAGCACTGGGGATGTAGGTGATTGCCCTGCATCCTTTATCTCTGCAGCTGGCCTGCCATCCCAAAGCAAGAAAAGGCCCTCTTTCCTGCCCAGCCCTGCACCAACCCCCAGCCAGCTGTCTTCTTCAGGGGAAAGCTTAGCAACTCAATCACCTTCTCCAGCTCTTCCTTCCATCCTGCCCTTGACCCTGAGAGCTGTACCTGAGTCAGGGCCTGCTTTCTGATCCAAGGGCAGGTCTTGGGTGAGGACTTTCCCAAGGGCTTAGGTGCCATTACCAGGGTTAGAGGGAGAGGGACTGTCCTCCTTTAACTTGCCTGTTTGCAGGCCCCCACCCTCTGGGTGGGATCTGGCAGTTTGGCTCTGTCCACAGATACCTAGAGTTCATTCATTTAGCAACTTCAGAGGGCAGGGAAGGGTGTCTCTGAAGGCTTACTGGGGCGTGGCTGATCCTCCCAGGCTTGGCACAGAGCTGCTCTTAACTACAGCTGTCAGTGGCCTTTACTGTGGGTGCTCTTGGCTTCATGGAACTCATCCAGGATCATCCATTCATCCAGTACGGTTCCTTTTATTACTTCTGAGGCTTCTCCTTTGAATGAACTTTTTTTTTTAAAGGACACACCCAGGAAAGGCCGGGAACATGAGACAAAAGGCATCAGTTATGGGCCTAGGGAATAATTTAAGAATTGGAATCTGAAAATTCCCTTGAAATAAATGGCACCCCAGCTGATCCCAGTTGCATATTTGTGTCCCCTGGCCACCCCACTGGCTTTTTTATACACATACCCTTGTCCCAACAGAAAATGTGGGGGAAACTCCCCTACCCCCACCCCAAATCAAAAACAAATCTTCCATTCTGGCATTCTCAAATAAAGTAATGAAAAACCCTGATCCTCTGATGATCCTCACTTTACTAGCTTCATACCTAGTAATTAAAGGCCTTCTTGATCTATTTAACATGGTATGCTGATGCTTAAAACAACATGGACCTGTAAGTCTCTGCCCATGAGTGCAATATTAAGTATAGTTGATGAAAATCTTTCTTAGAGACACACTTGGGATCAGAGCCTGCAATAGACTCAAGTAGGGATGGAATGCTGTGTTTAGGCTCATGCCCTCTTGGAATATTTTTCCAGTGTCCACATCCCCTTGGTCATTTAGGCCAAGTTTATTAGAACAAAAGTCATCTACCCATAGCACTCAGAAAGAGCTCCCGGTGGTAGGTAGGTAGGAAGGACAGGGTTTGGAACCCAGCTCCTCTGACCCCTGGCCAGGGATCACTGTAACTGCCCCAGGTCCCTTTCTCCAGTTCCACATGCACTCAGCTCCAAGACCCCTGGGTCACTTTTTAACTGATCTCTTTTTCATCCCAAAATTAACAATGAGTAGCTGGAATGGGGTGTGTGTTGCGGGGGAGACAGTAGCCAGTGTGTGTGTGTGTGGGGGGGGGTAGTTCCCAAACCTTCAACTAGTCTTTACCCAAGCCTTAGAGACGCCCAATCTGACCTTGTCTCTGTTTCACTGTAGTCCTATGTGCCAGGAGCTACTGGAAAACCTAGGCCTCCTCAAAAGATGGAATCTAAGCACAAGTTATTTCATCCAGACCCAAGTCAGGTATAGCCCTCGTTTGCCTGTCTGTGCTCCTCTGGCTGCACCGGGGTTTGTGTGTGGCAGAAGATGGCCCTGTGTGGACTGTGTGGCTGCTCTCTCCCATTCTTTCCCTCCCCCCACATCCATTTGATTTATTTATTCCCTTTGTGTTGCATGGCCTAAAAAGACAACCAACATTCCATAGGAACTCAATGTGCTTCATTTTGAAGGTCTACTGTTGGCAGCACCAGTTCTTCTGCAGAAACCATTTTCAAGTGTACGAATTAAAACATTGGTATGGTAGACCATGTGATGACCTCTACTGGCAGTGTGTGGTATTGCATCTTTTAACAAATGCCTGGGCAAAAAGTGATGACTCAGTCTTGGGAAGCAATGGGAAAATGGGGAATCCTATAACCCAAGATAGAATAGGGGGGTGAAAAGTAGCTCTGCAAATGCAAAATGGAATTGTAAAGGAAAAATAGACTGCTGGGTGGGGACTAAGTTCCTAGTAGGCACAGTAGGAATATTCCAGAAGGGCATCTGTCCAGCTGGATCCCTTCTAGGACCTGCCTCGCTACTAGGATCCTGGCGAGTTCATGGAGTGAGGTTGGGCTAGGGGGGATGTCTATGAGAAAATCAGACTTGATTTATACTCAGTTTGGCAGCAGACAAAGGTTCTGTGAAGCTAGTGATGCGGATAGAGTGAAGCTGTGGGTTGCTGAGAGAAGATGCTTGGGCTGGGAGTTATGAGACCTAATTGTAGCCCCAGCTTGCTAGTTGTGATCTGGGGCCAATTATCTCCCCTCTCAAGACATCAGTTCCCTCACCTGTAAAATGAAGAGATTGGACTCAGTCACTTACTCCAATAGCACGGCCCCCCTTAGGATATGAAGAAAAATCCTTGGGACCCAGACCAAGAAAGAAAATCTCAGATGGTAGATAGTCAAAACCTAGCTAAAATACATTTTCTGACACAGTCTGTTCTATGTCTCTAGGGATAGAGTGGGGGCATTTCTGAGTTCAGGCTGCCTTCTAGATTGTCTTGCCTGCTAGGCATGCCTTTGCTTAAAACCTCGTTTCCTCCTTTGGTCTTGAGCTCTGCAGGTATTATGTATGCAGGGAAAATGGAATTAATGGCATTCTCATAGAAAGCCAGTTTGGTGGGATGGGTGGAACATTGGAGTCAGGGTCAGGAAAACCTGAGGTTGAGTCCCTCCTTAGACACCAGTTGCCTGATGCTGGTCAAGTCATTTAAGCTATTCCAGCCTCAGTTTCCTTATCTATAAAGGGGAGATAATAAAAACCCCAACTTCTTAGTTGGGAAGTTCAGTTGAGATAATAACCTTTTGTAAACCTTAAAGTGTTTTCACCTACTGATGAATATCTCTAGTGCCCCCTTTCCCAGACAAAAATATATTGAGTTGTTATTTTATTTTTTTATGTTGTTAGTTATTAATAATTATTAGTTATTGCTAGTTATATGATCAAGAGCACATCAGTTCTACTGTCATTGCTTGAGACAACTCTCAAGTGATGGATTGAGTTGGTAGAATGTGTTGGTAGAATGAGTTTCTAGATCAGGAGTTCCCCACAGATTAAATCATATGTCCAATCCAGTACCTCCTGTCCTCGCACCGCCCCCATCCCCCAAGAAATGAGAAGATGGCACAACAACTTAAAAAAAAAATACAGCCCCAGACTGAGCTTGTCTGAATTAGGTAAACAGTTTAAAGCAGGTGTTGATTTAGCATGATAAATGACCTCATTTAGTCCTAAGTGGTCTGGATCTGAGGGCCTCTCTGAGTACTCCATCCTTTCTCTATAGAGAGACTCTGTGGAATGAGCTGATCGCTCAGTGACCTGAACTTGCCTCAGCTCTGGGGAATTAGAGAGAGAGAAACATGCTGCATGTGAACCAGGGTCTGGTGCTCAGTAAACTTCTGGCAGCCAGCTTGTCTGTGTTACTGCACTAGACCCTTTCACCCAGGATTCCAAGGTTCTAGAAATAAACACCCTCCTTCCTAGTCATCATCCTTGGCCAAACCTATAATGAAGAGCATATGTTCCTTTTTGGAACCCCCAACTTGATTCACAGACATCGAATCCTGAGGCTGGGCTTTTATCTTTACCCATGAACCAAAGAAGAGTCATATTGTAGAAATTTCAACCTCTTCAGCAAATCCTTTAACCTTGCCAGACTCAGTTTCCTCCTCTGTAAAATGATGGGTTGGATTAGATGGCCTCTGGGCTCCCTGCCATCTCTAGATCGATGGCCTATGATCCTTCTTTTTTAAGGAACACAATTCCAGAGAGCCAGTTAAATGTGGCATTGTCAAAGCCCGGAGTCTGTCCTTAGGCACCCCAATATTTTTTTAATCTCAAGACAATCTTGCGTGGTGAGTGCTTGGTGCCCAGCCTTCTTTCCCCGCATCCAGTGAACATGCTTCTCTGGACTTGTCAGCCAACTCTTCATGAGGACCACTCTGCTGTCCTGGGGACTCTGCCCTTTTCCCAAGATGGGGAGGGAGGTCCCTGTTAATTCACTTAAGTCTTCAAACACAGCCATTGTGTGTGTGTGGGGGGGGGGGTGGGGGTGTTTATATAGTAAAGAATTGCCCAACCTAGTGTTGACTCAAGCTAAGTGGTAAGCCATGGCCCAGCATGGACTGTAACCTTGAAGATCTCAATATTCATGGTGGAGGATGACAACTCATCTAAGAAGTGAATTTCCCTAATTGGATGTCAGGAGCTGTTTTTCACCAGCGTTTTAGAACTGGATTGACAGTGCTTGTTTGGTGTTGTGCCTAGATTTCTGGGAGCCTTAGATGAATCCTAGCTCTGAGACCTCTGTGGTCTGATTCCAAGAGCATCACTCTCAAGTTATTGTACCTCAAGGCTCTCTCCTCCATCCTGACAAAGAAGATGGGATAAACACTGACTCATTTAGGAGAGTGTCCTTTGGAAAATGTTCCTTTGTTTGTCCTGCCTCCTCCAGAGAGGAAAATGGAGAACAGCTCAATTTCTTAACTTTAAGTAGTATCCCATAGTCATTGTAGGAACAACCATAACTTCCTATCTTGTAGTCTTTGAGAGTAGGAAATTCTGACCCTTCCACATGTGCCAAATGTCATCTCTTGCCCAGTCTCAGGTCTGATACCCAATGGAAAAGCATAGTCCCAGGGGATAATTGGGGCTTTGAACATCCACCATAAGCAGGAATTTCAGACAACAGAACCTTGTGAGGTTGTTGCTCAAGGTCTTGGCCCTCCTTGGAGTTTCACTGGTGCAATAATTCAATTTCCACAATGCCTAGACTAGAATGGAATGTGGTGCCATTTTCTACTTGGACCTTGCATGAAGTCATGAAATTACCCATTGGTTGAATCAGCCTCCACTGGTATTCTTCCTTGGCAGAGGCTCAAACAGCTACACCCATTGGGTAATCTAGTTCTATTGCCAGTAAATGCAGGAGCTGGACATAACGTTGGGCCAGTAATTTGTTGTCCTCTAGACATAGGGGTTTGTCCAGATGTAAACAGGGAAAGACTTTAAAGAAGGACCCACTGTCCTTGCCAGTGAGTTAGGGGTGTGTGTGTGTATGTGTGTATGTGTGTGTAGGGCTTCGTAAACCCCCTTAAAGTGCTAAAAAAATGAATTACCATCATAATTGTTTTAAAAGTCTGTAGGCTTGGTAAAACCATGTCATGTTTTAGCGAACTCTTCCCCCTCTCTTCACACACACATACACACACACACACGCACACACACACATACACACACACACACACACACACACACACACACACACACAATCAATCCAGGTTGCCGTCAGTCGATCTAGTAGCTAAGCGCCACTCTCTGGGCCCGCTTGTCCAGTTCTACTCTTAGCCAGCTCATGTCCCACCATCTTGCCCACAAGAATTTCATGAGAGACTTTGTTGACTTCTTTGCTAAAATCCTTGCTAAGACTATATCGTTCTCCAGACCTACTGTTTTGCTAACCCTATCTTTAAAAAGGAATCAGACAACACAATTTTAAGTACCTACTATGTGCCTGACATTGTGCTAAGGATACAAGGATCAAAAGGTAATAGTCCCTAGTCCTCTAGAAACTTGCATGCTGTTGGAGAAACTAAAACAATACATATAAGTAAATACAAGATCCATGCAAAGTAAATGCAAGATGGTTTTGGGGATGATGGGAGGTGATAATAGTTGGGAGATCATCAAGGATGGCCTCCTGTAGGAGGCGGTGTGCCAGCTGAGCTTTAGAAGAAGTTCAGCACTCTTAAGAAGCAGGTGGGAAGGCAGGGTTTTAAGGGCCTGGAGATGAAATATCACGTGTGCAGAACAGCAGTTTGGACAGTAGAGTACATGAAGGGGAGTGATATGTATTAAGTCTGGAAAGAGAGGCTGGAGTTAGGTTGCCATGGGCTTGAAATGCCAAACCAAGGAGTTTTCATCTGAGCCTAGAGGCAATGGTGAGCCACAGGGGTTTCTTGAGCAGAGCAGTGACATGATCAGACCTGTACTTTAGGAATGTCACTTTGTAAGCTTGTGAAGAGGATGGGTTGGAGAGCAGGGAGACTTGAGGCAGGGAGACTGAGACAGAGGACTTTGTCAATCTAGAAGGCAATGAGAGTCACTGGAGCTTCTCAAGCTACTTCTTCATCCCTTCTCTTGAGCAGAAGTTTGTCCTCACAGTTACTCATTGTTCCATCTCCCATGGGTGCTATTTTTGTTGACATTCCTGCATTCCTGGTGCAAATTACTCTGCTGGTTTTGCTTATTTTGTGCTCTCAATTCATACCATTCCACTCATGATTCTCTGCATTAATTCTTCATATTCAGTATTTCTTATAGAACAATAATTTTACCTGACAGTCACATACCAATCATGATTTGTTCAGCCATTCTCTAGTTAGTGGGCATCCACTGGGCTGGATTTTTCCCAAGGCTTTTTGGGTTTTGTTTTGGTTTGGTTTCCCTACCATAAAATTCCTGCCATAAATAGCATTGCTATGAATATTTGAGGGCTGGTAGAATCAAGCCCCAACCCTGTCCCACTCAAATCCTTCTTTGTAATAAAGAAAAAACAGTTAACCAGTGTTTTTCCCATCAGACTTACTTAAGTCCAGCTTTTGATGAAGGAGGGACACTTTCAGCCCCAAGCCTCCTTCGAGCCCCATCTCCTGTATATTGAAGGTTGTAGGAATGTGAGTCTGGGTGCCAAGGAATTCCAGACTCTGGTCTTGGGTTTAATGATAAGGTTGGAGAGTCATCTGTCATCCTGTGAGTTTGCTTACTAGCATTATTCAGATGGGTTTTTTCAAAGAATTTAGAAGGTAAATAATGTGTTAATTCTTTCAATAGACTTTGAGGTCTGTTCTGGCCCTTCTTAGGGAATGCACCCATTTGTGTTTGACTAATTAGGCATCTTGAGAAGGCTGAGGGTCTCTATTTAGTGGGAGAGTGGTCTGGGGGGAGGCCTGAAACATATCCATAGTTGGGTGTTCTGATGTATAGCTATTTTCTAGGAGAGTGACCAAGTGACAAGAGCAATGTTCTGGCCCCTTGTTCCTCACCCAGTCCTGGCCTCTGGCTTTCCTGCCATCGTTCTTTCCATATCTCACAGAGTCTTCATGCAGGTATTGCTGAAGCCTGCTCTTGTCACCACCCCATGCCATTTTCTTGGCCCATATAGGTAGGCTGGCCCTGGGTATAGTTTCCATGAAGGCCTTCTTTTGAAAAGGTTCTTCCTCTGTGGTGTCCCCTTCATGTTGGGCTTGCCTTGCTGGCAAACTTGCCTCGCTCTGTGAGCTGCCTAAGGAGGGTGAATGATGGCACAAGGGAAGAGCACAGAAGAGCCCAAGAAGGAGTGTGTCCTGGGGGTGGATAGCTGGGACCAGCCCAGATTATTGTGAGGTGTAGGGGGGGCGTGTCTGGTTTGTTTTTCTGCAGCTCTCATTCTCCTTTAGTTCATAGGGTGCATTGAGTGGGGCAGCTAGATGGTACAGTGGATAGAGCACCAGTGCAGGAGTCAGGAGGACCTGAGTTCAAATCTCACCTCAGACACTTGACACTCACTAGCTCTGTGACCTTGGGCAAGTCACTTAACCTCAATTGCCTCATCCTGGGTCATCTTCAGTCATCCTGAGGAATATCTGGTCACTGGACTCAGATGGCTCTGGAGGAGAAGTGAGGCTGGTGACCTGCACAGCCCTCCCTCACTCAAAACAAAGTCAAGTGCAAGTCATGTCATTTCTCTGATTGCATGGTCTTCTTTGGCAACGAAGGACGAACACATACAGGGTTCATTGTAAGGATGATGGAAGGACAAAACATACCTTCTGCTTCCTACTTTCTTTAAATGAAACTTTTATATGAGGGGATGGGAACAGGAAATAGAGGATGGAGATAGGGCATAAAGGATAGAGGATGGGGAGAGGAGACGGGAGAGAGACTAGATTTGACATTTCAGGAGTGAAAAGAACTCCCAGGTGAGAGAACTCCATCTACCGAGACAGACTGCTTCTACATTGTTGCCTAGTCTCTAACCGGTATACATCCATGTATGTCCTCTTCGTATGAACTTATTAACACGTGGAGCATTCCTGAAGTAAATATTAGTTGTTGAATTAGGGAAGGGGTTTGAACAAGTCTCTTGTCTATTTCCCCTCTTCCCACCTGCTCTGACCTCCATACCCCATCCCCACCCCAATTAGTTATTCTCTAGGAGCCTTTTGGTTAGACAGTCTCTGTTTACTAGGGATTGAAGCAGGATTAGGGACCCTGTGGTGTAGTAGAAAGGACGCCGATATTAAGAAGCCTGAGTTGCTGTAGGCTCGCTTTTATTCAAGTATGCAGCTTAGTAGCTTTTAAGTCTGAAACTTAATAAGCATTCAACTGCACTGGGACTTTTGGGACACCATTGTCTGGTGCTCTAATGAACACTTGAAGGTTTGCAAAGAGCTTTATATGCATCGCCTCTTTTGATCCTCACAGTAACCCTTGTGAGGCAAATAGCATTATTGTACTTATTTTGCTGATGCAGAAGCTGAGGCTCAGAGGAGTTAAATGACTCAGTGGTGGTCATATAGTCAGTAAATGTCTGAGGCAGGATTGGACCTCTCCTTTGAGGGTCTAGCACTTGATCTATAATAGCCTATCGCTTGTAATTCACCAGGCTTCCAGCTGGACTTTGGGACCTTGGGCAAATTGCTTCCCATTTCTGGGCTTTGGTTTTCTGCTCTGCAGTGAGATTGGACTTTGTACTTAGTCTCCATGAGCACCTTCTCTTGAGAGCAACTAGGTGGTACAATGGATGGAAAATTGGACATGAAATTAGGAAGACCCCAGACTCTGCTAACAGTGATAAAGACCTTGGGCAAGTTATAGAGAAGAGAATTACGCGTGCCTTGGTCTCCTCATCTGAACTCTAAGGTCCCTTCCAACTCTAAGTCTGTGATCCTCTTCTGAGATGGCTCAATCTTGTAACCAGGCTAGCAGCAATGCATGCTGCTCAGTTCCTTATGGTTGGAGTCCTCTTTGTTCCTTGCTGGGGCCGGGGAGAGAGCTCATCTGTTGCTGCTTCTGTATTTGTGTGCCTCCCTCCTTTCTTGTCTGGTTGGCTTCTTCTCCCCTCCTCCCTCTTCCCCCACGCTCAGCTGGCATCTCACTGTCTTTGCCTTAAAAATTAAACTTTCTTCTGCTTTTCTTCTCTATCATTCACTGCCTCCGTTACCCGGTAGATGACAGTAGGGAAAGTGTCTCGAGGAATAGGGGCGGTGGCTGAAGTTCTGGTCAATCTGTATATGAATGATCACAGACCCAAGACCCAGGCTGCTTCTCCAGAGCGGGTAAGGCTGCCTCCCCTCTCCTACAATGACCTCTCCCTTGAAACAAAGATGATGCAAGGCCTTCATGCCCATCCTGTTCAGAACCCTGGCTGCTCTGCCATACATACTCTGAGAAGGGTTCACAACCTTTAGCCCTGCTTTGGTTTTTTTTCCCTCTTTGATTACCATGTCACTTGAAAAAGTAAATGTGCCCCCAAACTGACCATTTTGATTAAATTCAGAGGATGGTAATGGACCAAACATCCCTCCCACCCAGTTCATCTGCTTCTTCAACTCAGGCTACTCCTGGCTGGAATCACCAGGCTGTTCAAAACCACTAACCTGGTTTGAGTCTGGCACTTTCTCTTTCGCCCTCCCCCCCATAATTACTAAGCTAACTGGTGTGTGTTTATCTCTCTCCCCATCTCACCCCCATGGGCTCTGTGAACTTATCCCTCAATTGCCTAATACTAAGAAACTCCAGGTAATAAACTCTCACTTGGATGGGTGTGTGTGTGTGCACACACATGCACACACGTGTGCATGCACGTGAAGGTTTTGGGTTGAGCAAACCTTACTTGCCTTCCCTAAGTTACTAATGCACACACATTCATGGAACGGAGAAATGTTACATTTCCCATTTGGCGACTTTTAGCTCGTCTTCCTTTGGCAAGCATTACTGTGTGCTCTTTCTATTCAACAACATTATTGAGGTCAGGGGAAGGAGGAAAGGCAGAGGGTCCTTGTGGATAGGAGACAAGAAGGCTTGGGTTCAAACCTTGTTTCTGATATATACCAACTGTCTGACTGTGAAGAAGATGCCGCCTCTGTGTCCCCAGACAACTCTCAAAAACTATCCACTACAAGATAGGTGGCAGATCTCATTGGAGAAGGAAAGTTCCACACCAGGAGTTCCCCGCTAATTAAAATCTCAGGTCTAGGCAAAAAAATAAAAGAAGTGGGGTGGAGTTGCGGGTGGAGAACTCTTAAAAAATAGTAATAATAGGAATCTTGGAGCAGACTCAGTCTGGAAAACCATATTGAAGTCTTACCATTATAGACATGATGTTAGAGTGTCCTAGGTAGAAAAAAAGATCTCTTTTGGTGAGCCTCTCCATTTGTGGGATCTTTCTCTGCCCTTTACAGTGATGGGAGAGGCCTTGGGTCATAGAGGCTGGAGACCTGGTTTCCGGTGCTTGCTCTGCTGCTCCTCTTACCTTTGATGAGCTCCTTCCTTTGGGGGAAGGGGAGGCTCAGTGTCCCCACCTGTGAAGTGAAGGAGTTAGACTAAGATGGCATCTTCATTAGCTTTAAGCCACAGGTTCTCACAAGCCCAGCCTGCATGCCAGGACATCTTGGGTTCTTGCTGGCAATCCAGGACTTTTCTCCTCTAACTGACTGTTTTTCTCCCTCCTCCTCCTATGTCCCCAGGGATCTTTGAGAAAAGAGTTCCCCCAGAACCTGGGAGGAAGTGACATCTGCTATTTCTGTAAGAGGCGTGTGTATGTGATGGAGCGCCTGAGTGCCGAGGGCCACTTCTTTCACCGGGAATGCTTCAGATGTGAGATCTGCTCTACCACACTTCGCCTGGCTGTCTATGCCTTTGATGTGGATGAAGGTAAACTCTGGGAGCAACCATCTTAGAGGGCAACATCCTGGGGAATTTCCAAGTTGGGGAGAAAGGAGTCTGAGCCCTGACAACCCATAGACAAATAGGTCTGTGGTATTCTGGTCCTTCTTCTGGAAAAACTGCCTCTGGGTCTTGGCTCTGAAGTTTCCTGAGGACTCCAATTGCATTGAGCTGGCTTGAGCATGTCTATGACTTCTGTTTATGCCTGCCTTGGACCATTACTATTTTACAGATGTCTGGCAGAGTCACTTAACCTCATGGTGCCAACTCTCTAAAGCTATGTGTTGCAGAGAATATGACAACCTGCATTGGTAGAGATTCATCATCCCAAAGTTCCCCATGTCAGTAAAATGACAAGTCCAGTCTCTAGTTCCAGTCTCTTTATCTCCTCCAAAAGAAGGAAGACTTGTGTTCCAAGATCACTTGCAGACAATTATTAATTGTGAGACCCCAGAGAAAGTCACCAAACTTCTCTTGCCTTTAGTTCTTATTGTACAGAATGAATGAATTAGACTAGATGGCCTTTGAAGGTCTCTTTCAAAATGCTAGGTCTTGTGGTCCCATGGAGGGTTGTGGTTGGGCCTTCTCATCCAAGGGAAACTGAGTGGGCTCTCTGTTTATGGTTCTGGGTTTTTGTTGGTTGTGTTTTTAAGCCTAGCCAAGATGTCATTTGGGGGACTGCTCTGTCCTTTGTGCCATTCATGATCCTATCCCTAGGAATAGTATCTCTAAATTTTCATAACTAGGAAGGCCCTGAAGTTCAGGGTCACATCATCCTTCTCCTGTTCACTGATACTGCTTCTATCCTGCGGTGAATCAGAATGGAAAATGATAGACTTGTATTGGCAGAGATGGGAGGAAGATAGATTGAGTAGTTGTTATATGTAGGTAGAAGAAGAATGTTAGGAGCAAAGCCATAGAGGAGGGAATAAATGGGACATGCTAGAAAAAAGATTGGCTCTAAAGTCTAGCTGTACCATAGTAGGGAGAGCTCAGTAGCACAGTGGATAAAGCGCTGAGCCAGGAGTCAGGACACCCTGAGTTCAAATACGACTTCAGACACTAGCTGTGTGACCCTGGCCAAGTCTGTTAACCTGCTTGCCTCAGTTTCCTCATCTGTAAAATGGAGGATAATAATAGCACCTACATCTCAAGGTTGTGAGGATCAAATGATATGACAATTGTAAAGTCAGCGTGGTGCTTGGCACATAGTAAGCACTATATAATGTTAGCTTATTATTAGCAGAGTTAGTGAAGAGGTGGAGTAGCGTGCGGGGCTGGGCTACGTAAACCGACCCGTACCAACTGCCGTCTTCATTAACACAATGCAGATCTCTTAAAGAATATAAGCTCCTTGAGAACAGGTTTCTTCTCATGTTCTACTCCCCAGAGACTGACATAGTTCTGGGCACATAGCACATGGTCCTTTAAAAATGCTTATTGAATTCAATTGGATCCTTTCCAAAATAACTTTGGCTTTGTCAAGTTTTAAGCTTTGCTCAGTACTATTCTCATTATCGATGTCTGCCTCTCGACAGAGGAAGTGGCACTTGGATGGTAATTTTAATTGAACAAGCTTTTGGTAAGTCCCAGAAGACATAGATACTTCAATTTAATTCATGAGACACTTGCTACACCCCTGTTATGTGGAAGGCACTGTGCTAGGTACTGGAGCTACAAAAGATAAAAATGAAAACAGCCCTTGCCTGCCCTTATAAAAAGTAGTGGTGGGGGTGGTAGTAATAGTAGTAGTAGCAGCAGCAGCAGCAGCAACAGCAGCAATAGTAATTACTATTACTATTAA
The DNA here is from genome assembly GCF_028372415.1 of Notamacropus eugenii. Lineage (NCBI taxonomy): Eukaryota > Metazoa > Chordata > Mammalia > Diprotodontia > Macropodidae > Notamacropus > Notamacropus eugenii. The sequence goes on along the minus strand of NC_092877.1, from coordinate 33,080,497 downwards.
TATATGGTGCTTTAAGGTTTCCACAGTACTTTACATGCATTATCATTTAAAATCCTTAAAATTTACTAGGGGGGGATACAATTCATACACAGATGAATCAGTACAATGTAAATTGAGGAGGGAAAGTGCAATAGTGTCCTTGGAGAACCGTGGAACACAGGAGAGGCACCCCGGACTGAACAAGGCCTAGTATCTTGATTTTCAAAGTAGGGAGGAGAGTAGGACCTGAAGACTGGAGGCCAGTGAGCTTCACTTTGATTCTTGGCAAAGTTCTCCATCATGTTATGAAAGGGATAGTTCCTGGACACCTAAAAAAGGAAACTGTAACCACAGAGAGTTAACAATGGCTTCTTCCAGAGCAGGACGTGCCAGACTAACCACATTTCTGTTTTGGATAGGATTGTTATACTGGTAGATGAGGGAAATGCTGTGGGTAGAGTTTACCTAGATTTTGGCAAAGCATTTGATAATCTTTCAGGTTCTTCCTGCAGATAAGATGGAAAGGGGGAACAAATTTTAGTCTAGTTAGGTGTCTTCGGACTAGATTGAATGAAAGGTGCTGTTGTAGTGTTGTGCATTATGCCAAACCTGATGACTTGGAGACACAAAAAAATGCCACTTCATGCACTCACCAGTATTACCTTAGGCAACTCACATTTCACTGGCTCTCAGTTTCCTGATCTGTGCAGTGAGAGGGATGGATTTGATAAGGCCCCCTCCATCTCTAAATCTGTGATCTCATCAGTAAGCAAACACAGAGTAACCAAGAGTGTTTCCAAGTCAGCTTGGAAGGAGATATTTTTAACAAAGAGTTGTAGATTAAATGTCATCTTCCCATTTGGATCATTTCTTTACAGGTAAATTTTACTGCAAAGCTCATTTCATTCACTGTAGAACCAACAGTAAGCAAAGGAAGAGACGAGCAGAATTGAAGAGAGAAGAAGAGGTAAATTTTTTTCTGTGAAATGCCTTTATCACAGGGAGGAGTCAGTATCCTTCATCAGAAAGCATTTCTCTGTGTCCCCTAAAGATGACCATCCTGAAGCCTTTTTTAGTTCACTCGAGAATAGCCCAGGGAGGAGGTGGGCTTTTGATGGGAATAAGTGAGCAGCTAAGTATGGAATCTATTGTAGCATCTTCATTGTTTTGGGAATTCTGGGATCTCTGAGCCCAGACTGAACCCAATGCTGCCTCTATTTGGCTTCTGTCTAAGAAACCATATACCTTATATTCACCAATAAATAGTCTCGCAGAGACAAAGTCCCTGGGAATAGACTTGAGGACAGATCCTCATGGGACTATCTTTTATCTGTATGTCCTTCACTTTCCTGGCCTGCCCTATACCTTTGGGTGAGATCCATGACTAAGTCTACCCTATTTCTTCTCTTCAAAATATCCACTTATTTTGTCAATTACATGTAAAGATATTTTTAGCATTATTATTTTTTTAATTTTGCGTTCCAAATTCTTTCCCTCCCTCTCCCCTCCTTGGGAAGGCAAGGAGTTTGATATAGATTATTCATGGAAAACATTTCCAGATTAGCCATGTTGCAAAAGAAAATGCAGACCAAAAACCCCGAAGAAAAATAAAGTAAAAAAAATGTGTGTCAATCTGCTTACGATCTACTCTAAGTCTAATTCTCTCTTAAGAAGATTTTTCATTCTTGTTTCCATAACACTCTTTTCTACAGCATATTGCCCAAGATGTATGTCTGCCCTTCCCCATAGAGCCACAAGGAGGGAGGGAGGGAAAGGACATTAAAATCTTTCTGACTCACCCAGTATAGATGGTTGCTCAGGCCCAGGAAAGATGAGGAGAAGATATTTCTAAGACCTAAGTCATTTTCTTTTCTCCTAAGTTGAACCACACCTTAAGTTTAATTACCTAGGTGTTTTATGAATTAAGAAAGGCCTTCATGTATAAACTGTACCTTAGTATCCCTTACTGAACCTCTCTGCCTTCAGCTTCCCATTTTTTAAATTAGGAGATTGGACTGGCTGACCTGGAAAGGCCTTGTTACTCTAAATCTATGTGCCTATGGATATTTTAATGGTCCTGTTGTCTAAAAGTCAGTTTTGCCAAGTCAGTTTCATATTCACATTCTCAGGAGGGTCTCAAGTAGTTCTGCCCATGGCCCATCTTCTTTGGTCTAAAGACCTTCCATCTGTCTGAGCATCCGCTCTGTGTGACTCAGGAATCAATACTTCTCTTTGTCCTGTTTCTAAGGAGGAAGCAAAGGAGAAACAGCAGGAAACCACAGAACCATCCCCTGAAATTCTTGGTCCTGCTGTCAACAGTCGAGAAACCAGCCCGCCAGGTATCATGACTTCCTTCTTTAGGAAAGTGCTATGCTGGCCCATTAGGGTGACAAGGGATCTGCTTGCCATTCCCAGAAGTCTCTATAAGAGGATACGTGGGTTTCTGCATGAGACCGCCCTCCATTTCAGGGACAATGCTTACAACTACTGTTATATGTATGAACTCCTGAGCCTCGGGGTACCTCTCCTCTGTGTGCTTTTCGAGGTCCTGACAGACATATACAGAGAGTCAGAGTCCCCTCTCCAGAGTATGCATGATTGGGTGCAACGATTCCTCTGGGTCAAACTCAGCTGAAGCTTATTGTATACTCTATTTTTATCCCCAATACACTCTCTCCCAAAGTGCCTGTGATATTCCAAAGTGTAAAATTGTAGTATTTTTGCAATTCACTAGTACTCTGAATTTCAAACAATTTTCAATCAAGTTAGATACCCATGCGGAGGGCTCATCCTCCTCAGCCTGTCCAAAGAACATGGCAGAGGTAGATGTCCTCATGGCAGCCAATGTGTAGGACTTACATGAAGGATGTTTTGATAGCTTTGTATTCTTTTTATTATGATAATGAGCCATATTTCTGGGTTTACATTTCAAGATTTAATAGATAAGAGAATCTTTTTTCTAAAAGGTTTTTTTTAATTTTAGGGTTGGGGTGGATTTAATGGGGTGGGAGGAAGGAGGGTATTAAGTTAGGGAACTGGGGATTTGTCACTTGGAGTGGTTTTTAGCTTTGCCATAGATTCTAAGCTTTACCACTTGTGCATTTGATGATGTGAGATTTTTAAAACAACACCTTATAAATGAACATGCCACTCCTTGGCCACTGGCTTCTGATTTACTTGTCTACACTGGACAGTTTTGGGGTTTTTTAATGCTCCTAAATTAATTAATTAAATTAATTAACAAATTACTCTTCTAGAGAGTAAGAATGTGGCTGAGCAGCATGTCATTAAAATACTGTGGTCCAAGAAAAGTTCAATGGGTCAATGGTAATGAACTGTTCTCTCAGAATTAGAAGGATTTGCTTTCTTCCTTGTTTTGACTTGAAATACCAGATTTTTTTCACTCCCCAAACCCCATCATGTCAGTACTTAGAAGCCTCAAATGAATTAACATCACAGGGACTAGTTATTGTGTCCAAACATAATATATGGCAATATGGAGAAAGAGGTGCAATTTTTCTGCAAATTGCACTTGACCCTCTCTGACCACTCCCTACCCCTGAGCACAGACTGGTTAGGGGCAGTAAAGCCAAGCTTTGGTCAGGTCCCTGGCTCTGAGGGTTAGGACCCAAGCCCAACGAGCCCAGGCACCTTCTGGCATCATATCCACTGGAACAGAGACCAGTTGGAATCAGTCATTGGTCTTTGGGGGCAAGTGGGCAGAGAGCAGAGAAGCCAAACACCAGCCTTACAGCTAGAAAATAAATTTTAGCCCAGATTCTATTACTGGGATGTAGACCCTGTGACATATGCTTACAGGATGGTACAATGTCTGGGAGTGGACTCCTATGCAGGCAATATCTGTCCTCAGGTGCAAGGAGGAGTTTCATTAAGAGACAGGGTGATATAATGGAGAGAGTGTCGGACCTGGAGTCAGAGAGATCTGAGTTCAATTCCTGCCCCAGATATTTACTAGCTACATGACTCTGCATGACAAGCCAACCTCTCCAAGTCTCAATTTTATCATTTATAAAATAAAAGAGTTGGATTTGATGACATAGAAGTTTCCTTCCAGCTTCACGGAGATGATTATCTCACCATATTTATTTAGGGAAAGAACGATTATGTCCCCTGGTCTGGAGGAAACCTTAATACAGTCTTTATAGACAAAGTAAGGGATGGAGTTGAGGTAATTATTCATTAGTGGGATTTCTGCCCATAAATTCACTTGGGAAAAAAAGTGTTTGGGGCCTTGACTACATGTTTTAAACTGACTGTCAACACTGCTCAAACTATTTGGAAAGTTACACAGCCCTTGTGGTCCATTTTGCCTATATAGACATGCCTGTATAGATATGATGCCTGGTCCATAGTAGACACTTAGTAAAAACTTGTCGATTGGTGAGTTGGTTGAGTCAGAATGGGTCTCTTGATGCCAAGTCCTCTCCCATCCTTATTTTCCTGAGTCAATGATGCTGCTCTAAGCCCAGCTGGGTTTCCTTTCACTCTATATCTTAAAGTTAAGCACTGTTTGGAGACCTGGGAGACTTTGCAAGTTTTAGAAATTAGCCTAATTGACTTCCTTGGGTCCCCCACAAAGACTTGGAAGATCCCATGGCAGAAGGAAGAGCCAGATGGTCTTGCTGAATCTGTAGTCAAATCATAGCTACTGGGTTCAAGACTGTTACCAGCCCCTGAGTGATGGAAGAGTGGTCCTATCTGGTTTTTATGAGCCCTTCAGAGTTGGGGTGGGGGGGACTTTCACTTGCTGCACATTCAGGAGCTACCTGAATCACGCAGCTGTTTGGCTTAGGGATTTCAAAAACTGTTCATTCTCAAGGTGACAAGGCACACCCCTTTTTTGAGGGTACGCTGCTCTTTGTGGCTCTTATCTGCATTCCATCTTGAAAATCACTGTGTAGTTAAAGTGTTTCATAGATGGTTCATTTCTGAAGGTTTATTTTTTTTCCAAGTCTCATTTATAGCAATAAGAGGGCTATTCTAAACTGTCACGCACTGAGCCAAATGGTGAGATGGGAAATAACAATGTAGTGGCAATGACAAGACTCTGTAATATATGTTCACTCCAAGAAATGAACCTCCTGGTGAGGAAGCAGGAAATATTCTAGGTATATTTGGGGTGGGGTGGTGTGCTTTAGAATTCAGAATACAGGTGGGAATAAGTAAAAAAGCATTGCCAAAAAATTGATTCCACAGGGATACTGAGGGAGATTTTTGTTGGCATTTTATAACTGGTATCAATAATATATTCAATATTTATCTATCATTTGAGGTTTGGGCTGATATCTCAATATCTATTTATTTGCATGCATTTATTAAGCACCTTCTGTTAGTATACAGCGTTGTTACAAGGTGCTGGAGTTAGGGAGGGAGAAAATGAGATAACGCCTACCCTCCAAGAGCTTCTGTTCATCAGAAAGGTTCATATCTTGAAGAAATAGTAAGGTTTGACGTGGAGGCAATTTCACTCTTCTAATGATTTCCAGCCTTTCTAAGCTGCTTTTGTTGTCTTCACCCTCCCAACTAAACTCTCTCTTCTTTCTCTCTTTCCAACGTCTCACTCCTGTCTTCAGTTCTTTACAACATTCCAGTGTTACCACCTATCCTTGGCTGACACCTTTCTGCTCAGAGGTGACTGGTCTTCTTGCCAACTGTGAGCACCTACTATTAACCCCAAATATGCTTCAAGGGCAGCTTTATCCCTCCTTCCTTCCCCCAACAGCATTGATTGGAACGGACTAGAGTGCCTCATATTGTAATTAATGAATGCTCGGGTGTAACCAATTAATAGCATGGTACCGGGTGGGATTCAAAACCAGTGGCTTGTTTTGGAACATTGCTTTCCTTCCCCGGTCCCCCTGGCACTGCATGTGAATGTTTTTGCATGCTCTTCCAATCTAGTTAGCTGTGTTCTAATACCACAACCAACCTACCTTCCTCGAAGGTACTAACTCTGCCTGACTGAGACAGGGCCAGTAGAGAGATCTCCACCATTGTTCAGAAAGGCCTAGCTTTTTGAGAAGCCTTTTTTAGAAATGTAGAAACAAATTTCCCAGCTGAAAACTAGCTTGAATGAAAAGGCTTTTGGTGTCCTTGACCAAAATCATGGGTGACTTTTCTGTAGCTGTATTTTATTTCAACTCATCTATACGCCAGCCAAGAAGTACTCTGTAATCTGAAGCTGTGTTAAAGTAATTGCAGTCCCATCTTAGCCATCTCCCAAAGCCACAAAAGGAGCCTTGGGGATTTTGCGTACTTCCTTCACAGACACAAGGCTTTGCCACGAATGGAGTTTTTCCACGATAGACTAAGATATCTTGGGCCCAGGAAACTTAGTCCAGATCAACAGGCCTCAAAGGCCAATGGAATATGTCAAGGACACAGGCCACATCTGGCAGCAACTGCACTAAGATGCCTGGGAGCTCCTCAAGTTCCTTACAAAAGGCCATTTCCCTGCCAGCGCATTTATTTGTGGTGGCAAAGCAACCTATGTGAATGTGCTCTTTTTGAAATGAATTAAGCTGTTAAAGGCAGAGAGTCAGGCCTTCCACAAGCCTGCTTTGTGTGAATACCTGTCCCTGCCTGTCCTTACTGGGAAATACATCCCTGTTCTTGAGGCCATTTGAAGACATGCATGTTGGCCCTGGGTAGGCTTTTGGCCTGGCTCCACCTTTTCAAACTGTCAGCTGGTGCTACCTTCCTCTCATTTATCTTCCGTTGCAGAGTCCTCTTCTCTCTATAAAGAATGCCAACCAAAGATTCTGTCCTCCTCATCTGCAACCTCTCTAGCTTCCCAACCCTCCTGTGACACATTTTGTGACCTTTGGTGACTTTGAGACATGTTCTGTAATTAAATGTTCACACAGAACCCTGTATTTTGCACACCCTGAACATTGTTTAGCTTTATTTATGGTATTTGATGCTGTCAATGAAAATAAATGTGGTTCTTTGTAAACCTCAGTGTTTCCTCTCTTCCTTTTGAAGTGGGATTTTTTTTTCTAAAGACATGGATCCATGGACTGGCTTCAGCCTTCCCCTAAGCTACTGAGGGCATCACCTGCACTCGCTGGGACCTTGGACTCTTGGGGCTATGCTGGGGCATTTAACAAAGGAAATATTACCCCAAGGTAATATTTGGACAATGTTACCAACATTCTCAATGGGGCACTCTGTTCTCTTTCTTCACATCTTATTCTTTTCTACTGTCAACACTGGACATACTGTTTAGTTGGTAGTAGATCTTACACTCTCTTGCTATTAGGCTCAGCAAAGCCATTTATGCCCAGGCTATATTGGTAGTTGGCCCATCCCCCTCACTACTCCAACTGTTTACTACCAGCAGGAGAGGTGTAAGTGCTATTAATGTTCTTTCAGCAGGCCATGTTATAATATGTATATCCAGTATAACCAACACTGATTATGGAACTCTGCACTAACTGGAGATGGACTGGTAAAAGGGGAGAGTTTGAGGGGCAGAGATTAGCTGAGAGTAATAGACAATTCAGAATCAAGATGTCAGATCTGTGCCATTCTGTCTCTCATCTGGGCTTCCTCCAAGGATGATTAGCAACAAACTCTCAATTCCTTTTGCATTTGAAATTTAATTAGGGTTAAATGTAGAGTCCTTTACTCGGCTTCAAAAAATCAGCTGCATGAAGGAACCATGAGCAGCCAGCAGTTTATGTGAAAAAAATCTGGGTGTTATAATGGATTTCAAGCTCAATGTGATTCAACATGGGGCGCAAAAGCCAAAGAACATGAATGTAATATTGTAAGCTACAATTGTGAAAGTATATTGTTCACAATGATCAGTGTCTTCAAATTCTTAAAGGCTTGGAGGTTGAGGTATGTTGGATCCAGCTTGAACTGGCTCCCAAAACCCAATTGTTCAAATTTTGGTGTGAGCATTTATAGCTTGAAAATCAGCAAATGCTACAATTCAGGACATGATTTATTATTTTTTTTATTGTCTAGATTTCACAAAGTACTAGAGGAGATGTTCAGTAATGCAGATTAGACTTACAAGTGTATAGGGAATATTATTTTTTTCTTGGCAAGCTGATTGTTAAATATTTACCAGCATACCCCCTGGCTATAGGGTTAGAAGACAGATGAGAAATTAGTCTCTTAGTTTCAGTATGGCACAGTTTATACATATGTGTGTGTGTATATATATATATATGTATATATATAGATGTTTTTAAAAGGCAGACATCTATTTGATGTAAGGGGAAACTACTTAACAATTAAAAATATTAAAACAGGATGGGGCAGCTAGGAGGCACAGTAGATAGAGCACCAGCTCTGAAGTTAGAGGACCTGAGTTCAAATCTATCCAACCTCAGACACTTACCAGCTGTGTGACCCTGGGTAACTGGGCTAGTCATTTAACCTCGATTATCTTTAAAAAAAAAAATGTAATGAGCAGGTAGTTATGATAGTTGAAAGGGAATCTGAAGAGACTCCCTTGAGAATTCAGTCTTCCCTGATCAGATCTTTCCACCAATTTCTTCTGATTGCTTTTCATGAGTCTCCACTTGGATTCATAGGAAGGTATGGACCATGGATAGAGCCTTAGTCTCAGAGTGTAGGAAATTGGACGTTAGTCCCAGCTCCACCACTAACTCTGGAGGATTGTAAGAATCAAACGAGATACCAGACATGAAAGGGGAAGGGAATAAGCATTTCTCTAGTACCTCTTATGTACCAGGAACTGTGCAAAGCACTTTATAAGTATTGTCTCATTTGACTCTTACAGTAGCTTTGGGAGGTACAGGTACTGTTATTGTTCCCATTTGACAGTTGAGGAAACTGAGGCAAACAGGTGACTTGTCTGGGATCACACAGCTAGTAAGTGTCTGAGGTCAGATTTGAACTTAGTTCTTCAAACATATACACATGTTTTAGTGCAAAAAATCAGCCTTTCACAGACGCTCAGTTGAATATTCTGCAATTTTGTTGCAATTGTATCTCAATATAACAGACTGGAGCCCCCACTAATGGTTCACTTGTTTTCAGTCATGATACGATAAGCCATCAATCACAGAAGACTCAGAACAGTCTTTGGGGCCAGGGGTTGGAAGTAATAGGAAGTGATGTACATGGCAATGGCTCAGTTAATGAATCCTCTGGAAAAGAAAGTCCTCAAGAAGGCAGTCCCTGGTGTCACAAAATCCTCCTGTGAAGCATGCAGAACCAGGTTGGTGTATGCCGTAGGGCTCAACAGTGGTGTTTCCCACCTCACTGTCCACATGCAGAGCTTTGTAGATAAGACTCTTTCCCAATATAGCTTTGCTGGAGGTAAACAGGGCTGAATGAAAAATGGATTGGGGAGAGACTTGAGGCAGGCAGACCCACCAGCAGTCTCTTACAGCAGTCAAGGGGTGAGATGACGAGGCCCTGTCCCAAGGTGGTGGCATTGTCAGAGCAGAAACGGGGATGCAAAGGTGAGATCGACAGGCCTTGGATGGGCGAGTGGGGGACAGTGAAAGATAGTGCGGAGTCCAGGATCATTTCTAGGTTGTGAATCTAAGGGACTGAGAGCATAGTGCTGCTTCTACAGCAATAAGAAAAGAACAGGGAAGATTTAGGGGGAAGGATGATGAATTCAAGCTTAGACATATTGAGTTTAAGATGTCTACCAGACATCTACTTTGAGATGTCTGAAAGGAAGTTGGAGATGCGAGATTGGGGTAGGTCATTTAATCCGATTTGGAAAGGCAGATTTGAAAATCAGAAAAAGTTTAATTCAAGTCAAGGCTCTGCAGGTTACTGACTCTGTAACCTTGAATTTACCTAATCTCAGATTCAGCTTCTCCATCTGTAAAATGGGTGTGATAATCCATGCCCTCCCTGTTTCACAGGATTGCTGAGGTAATAGAGAAGAAAGTATTGATAAATGTGAAGAACCACTTTAAAAAAAAACCCAAAGGGAGACATTGCAGGCCAATGTGTCCTCTTCCTAGGTTGACCTGGCCAGGATCGTAGAAGGGACCACTTTGGAGTGAGCTCCTAGCCTACTCCCCCAGCACACTCTGCCTTCTGAGTCCTAGAGATTGTGACTTGCCCAGAATCACGCAGTCACTAAGGGGCAGTTAGAATTCAAAACCAGGACCTTTGATGTCAAATCCCATATTCTTCCTATTTTTTCCCCGTTCTACTAAACTACCTTTCTTTATACTCTGGATAGGCAGGGACTTCAAGTGTCCTTATCAGTTCGTTGACTTTTAAAGAGTCATTAACAATGTAAGTTTATCCATTTGATTCTTTCCTTCAAAGTCAGAGGAAAATAAGAGACCCCAACACTTCAGTCTGTCCCATGGCCCCAATCAAGGTCCTCCATGTAGCCTTAGTTTCCTTATCTATAAAATGGGCATAATTATCTTAAAGAGTTTTTCATAGAATTATTAGGTACCTTACAAGTCTATAAGTCCAACCCACTCATTTTACAGGTAGATCAGAAAGGTAAGTACCTTGTGTGGAATCATCCAGGTTGCAAGTATCAGAGCCAGGTTCTGTCAGAGCTTTCCCCCACTATCTCATGAAGTCATACAGGCATATACAAGGGGGGTCCTGAAAGTCTTCGTGCAATTTTAAGCTGCAATAGCAAATTTTGCAAAAAGTGCTATATCAGTCAGTTAACATTGTTATTGTTATTTGTTATTAACCAGGCAAAGGAAGGGGACTTATTACCTTCAAATTCTGGATGAGCTCTAGACTCCTACCTAGTATGCCTGGATGAAACCACACAAACCTATAATCCTGAGTAAAACAAGAAAGGAAAATATCCTTTTCCCCCAAGAAGGCACCTGAATTATGTGTCTAGGGGATGTATCCCAGAAGTCAGAGCTGGAAACAAGATTCTCAGACTCAGTAGAGTCTAATGTGCCTCTATTTTATAAACAGGGAAACTGAGGAAAATGGAGTGATGATTTGTCCAAAATTATATCTTGGGTCCAAGTTCCCCTTCAAAAACATGATCTTTGGGATCTTTGGGAGGACACTTGCACCGCAGCATCTGTTGGGATTTAATAAAAGATTATAGAGTTTTACAGTTCAGATGTCAACTCATCCAACTGCAGTTTTACAGATGAGGAAACTGAGGGGAAGGAAAGAGAATGGAAAAAAACATTTATAAAGAGCCTACTATGTGCCAGGCACTGCCCTAAGTGCTTTAAAATTACTGTTTCATTTGATTTTCACAACAACCCTGGGAGGTAAATGCTTTTTATTATCCCCATTTTATAGTTGAGGAAACTGAGGTAGATGGAGATGAAAGTGACTTGCCCAGGGTCGCTTAGCTCATAAGTGTGTGAAGCAGATTTGAACTCAGGTCTTCCTGGTTCCAGACCTAGCTCTCTATCCACTGTGCCACCAGCTGCCTCACCTGGGGCCAATGCTGTTTAGTGACCAAGATCCATTAGGTGGCAGATATCAGAGGAAGCATATGGACCAGGTTCTCTGACTCTGGCTTTCCACTGCAAACAAGGGCCTGACAGGTTCAAATGAAATTGAGCATTGGAGAAGAGGCCAAGGAAGTGACTTTTTTCAATGGGACTCAGGAGTGGGGAACCTGCCAGCCTTGAGGCCACATGCGACCCTCTAGGTCCTCAACTATAAAATGAGGATGATAACACCTACCTTGAAATGTTGCTGTGAAGTTCAAACCAGTTGTCAAGCCTGGTGCCTGGCACATAGTGGACACTTAGCAAATGCCTGTTCCCTTCCCTTATTCCTCTCCCCTGACGTCACAGAACTAGAATCTAAGGCTGAGACTCTTTTCACTAAACCACAATGACTCTCGGTGAGACTCCCTTTTTGGAGGTGTTGGGTCCCAGAGTGTGGGCTCAGGGTAGGGACTGAGGCTGCTGGGGTATGTTCTACCTGACTGGTCGAAAAGGGAGCAAATACAGTTTTAAACAGAGGGAGATGCCCTGGAAGAGTAATAATCATGACTATATTTTAATAATTTAGTTTAATAATTATCATTATTATTATAGCTAGCATTTACAGAACTCTTTAAGGTGTACTCTTTAAGGACCCTCAAGCACACCTGAAGCCTGTCATTAGGCCATATATCTCTGCTACCTCCCTGTAGGGTCAAGGTCACCCAGAAGACATGTGACTTGCCTGTCAGCTAATATGTTGGGAGTATGGGGGTTGGGGGTGGTGGCAATAGCCCAGTTTACCAGGCTTAATGGTGTATAAGTATATCTAGCTGAGGGCAGGGCTGCCAGATGTTTAGGTCAGGACGGGGCTACCAGACGTTGGACCCAGTTGCCTCATTCTGTCCCTCTTTCTTTCTCAGGAGCCTGCTAGAGCTAGCACTCAGGGCTGGGGGGTAGGGTACAATTAAGGTCAATGCTGTCATTCTGGGAGCTCACAGGTCTTCACCCGACTTGCAGATGAGTGTCCTGGAGACCTCTGAGCTTACCTTGGATCATGCAATCAGAAGGTCAATAGATGGAGATTTGGAAAATGACTTTACAGATCATCTGCTCTAGTGGTATCAAATTCAGAAAAGGATCCTCAGCAGGCAGCATGTTGACTCAGAAAACCAAAAATTAACATTATCTCTGTTTTGTATTTTTTTATTTCTTCTGTTAAACATTTCCCCATTACAATTCCTATTAACAACACCTGATTTTAATCTGATTCTGGCTGCATCAGGGGGGTTAGTCCTGGAATTTGATCCCTGTGTCCTAATCCATCCTCAGTAATAATGCCCATAGTAATGCCAGTGCATCGCTAACCCTTACATGGTGCCTGCTGTGTGCCAAGCACTGTGCTAAGGACTCCACAATCATTGCACCTCATTTTTGACCCTCACAACAACCCTGAGAGGCAGATGCTATTATTATCCTCATTTTGCAGTTGATTGATGCAAACAAAAGCTAAGTGACTTGTTCAGGGTCACACAACTAGTAAGGGTCAGGCTGAATTTGAACTCAGGTTATCCTAACTCCAGGCCCAGCTCTCTATCTATTGTGCCACCTAGCTGCCCAAGAAGGGAACGAGGGCCTCTGACAGGTCTTTCACTGAGAAAGCTGGACTTTGTGTAAGCAGAGAGCCCAGCTAATTTCCTAGGTCAACTCAGTTTGAAAGAAAACACAAGCTCATAGACCCAGAGGTAGAAGAGAACTTGGGCACCACTGAGTAGAAACCACTGAGGTTGCCACCATTTTGTAGACAACACATGGGACACAGCTTAAGTGATTTGCCCAGAGTCCTACAGATAGGAAATATCTCAAGTGGGATTGGAACCTTGAGCTTCCTCACTCCAAATCCAGGGCTCTATCTACTGAGCATACTTCCTTTCAGTGTTTGAGAGACCCCTGGTCCTGCCCTCTCCTCAATCACTCTGTGGTCACAATCCTGGAACAAAGTTGGCTATCAGGTCCCATGTTGGGTATCATCACATTTTGAGAGGGTCCAATGTATGTAGTCAATGGACATTGACCCAAGGAGCCAACTAGGGTTCTGGGACCAGAAGATCACTGAGAGATGCACCAGAGGATCATAGATTTTGAGGTAGAGTTGACTGTAGACATTATCTAATCCAACCTTTTCATTTTACAAATGAGGGACCCGACCCAGAAAGATTAAAGAACTTGGCTAAGGACAACAAGAAAAGCAGAACCAGTCATTACACCCAGGTTCTCTTGACTCCAAATCCAGTGTTTTTCCCCCATGCTGCCATACTGTCTGAAGGTGATTTTGCTGGCTGGTACTAAACAAAAAAAAGCCTGAGGTTCAAATGAAGGTGAGGATCAGCCCTTCCTACCACCCTGCCTGGCCATCCTTGTTCCAAGCTCTCCTTTCCTCATCAGCCACAGAGGTAAAGAGGTGGGACTGCCCTTTCCCCCTTCCTCAGCCCTTTGTGATGGCCTTCCCTTCCAGGCTGCCCTCCATGACCTTGCTGTCTAATTTCATCAAGCTTTCTACAGGTGTGTGGGGGTGGGGTGGGAGGACCATAGTGAATACACTGCCACTTGCCTTGGTCGTGATCCCACTAGGAGCAGTCTTCCCCAAGGAGGGCTGCTTTTTGCTCAGCAGCATCAGGGATCCCCATCCTCACTTGTCCAACCTCCCTTGAACTGTGGTGGGGAATTCAAGTGCTGTATTTTAGGAGCCTTTTCAAATGTTAACAGGCAGACATGAGCATTGAATGCTATGAACAGAAGGGCCCTGGAGGGCATCAGTTTCTTCTACTGGACTGCAACTTTGGTAGCTCTCACATTTTCCCTTTGCAAACAGATGCATTTGTTTCCAATAAAGTAAGAAAAAAGCCATCACTTAGTCCTCCAGGAGGTATTGAAGGAGGTTAGATCCTCCGAGTCACCTGGAGGGTCTGTCTGCAAATTTATTATGCCTGTGAGTTGGTGGAAAACTGTGAGGGAGACAGCATAATGTAATCACTAGGGCACTGGGTTTGAAGTAAAGAAATTCTGGGTTCAAATACTACTTCAGATACTTGCTGACTCTGTGACTTCTGGGCAAGTCACTTAACCTTCTGTGACTCAATTTCCTCATCTGCAAAATGAGAGAGATGAACTCAGTGGCCTCTAAAATCCCTTCCAGCTCTAGACTTCTCATCCTTTGAAAGGTCTTGCTCGATCCAGCCTCAGACATGTACTAGTTGTGTGACCCTGGCAAGTCACTTCACCCTGTTTGCCTCCATTTTCTCCTCTGTAAAATGAACTAGAGAAAGAAAAGGAGAAGGAAAGATACTCCAGTGTCGTTGCCAAGGAAACCCCAAATGGGGTCGTGAAGAGAAATGACTATGCAACAGTCATTGTCTGGTTTCACTATTGTCTGGTTTCACCTTTCTGCCCTCTTTTGACATTTAAAGGCCTCTGTGAGGTGGGGTGGAGAAGGGACCAGAAACCCAGAAATGAGAACTTAAAGTCATTTGCTCAGAATCAGCCAGCTAGCAGATATCTGAGAAGGATTTGAACCTCCAAATCTAGTATTCTATCTACCACACTATACTGGCTGCCCTTCATACCAACACCCTTACCAGCCTCACACATAAACTCTTTACATGAGACTCAGCACAGCAGGCTTCTACTGGAGACTAGGTGAACTGATTTCTTTGGCCAGCTGTCCCCACTTGATCTTGGTATTCTGCCTTTGGGCTTTTGGCTCAGACTGAGATAGGCCTCTGCAGGGCTCTTAAGGAGAGGCTTCTTATCCCATCACATTCTCCTCACAAGTTGGAGAGCTGAACCATTTTTCCCCACTAAGGAAAGATACTGTTAATATTTTTTTTTCTCAAGCTCCCCAGAGAATCTGATGCTTATCCTAGAATATCAGAGCTTATAGAGCCATCAGAAAACACCTGGACCCCTCCCTTATGGTGAGGAACCTGATGAATGGAGAAGGGAAGTCCTCCCCAAAGCTGGCAGAATTGAAACTAGAACCCATGTCTCCTGAATCCCATTGGGACCAATGTGCTTTTGGTCTATTTCAAAGCATTTGGAACTACTGCAGGGCCTTAGGAAGGAGTAAATGGCTAACCTGAACCAGGGTCCATTTTTTAATAATCCATGGCCAATATTTAATGGTTGACCAGTCCCCTCTAACATTCATGGGATGCAGTGGATAGTGTGCTGGGCCTGGGGTCAGGAAGATCTGATCTCACATCCAGTCTCAGACACTAGCTGTGTGACCCTGAGCAAGTCACTCACTCTCTGTTTGCCTCAGTTTTCTCCTCTGTAAAATGAGGGTAATTATAGTACCGATCTCCTAGGGTTGTTGGGAGTATCAAATGAGATGGTATTTGCAAAAGCACTTAGCTCAATGTCTGACAAGTGGTAGGTACTATGTCAATGTTGGTTACTATTATTATTTCCTGGGGGGAGCACAGGGAATTTGCATTAAGGTGAATCTGAAACAGGAGAAGATATCTGGCAGGTAGGCAGTGCCACGAAGCTCTGCATTCCAAGTACAACCCAGGGGAACCCAGAACTCCTGTGTACCAACTAAGGGTGATGCTCAGATGGGGTCAGCTGCCTCTGGCTCACCTGTTGGCAGGGCCCAAGGTTCTAGCCTGTCCACTTTGGACTTTGGATCACTGAGGCAGACTCTGTTAGCCTGACAGGCAGAGGTTATATAGTAAGAGCTTTCTCCACATAATACTTGCTTCTGTGCCCTTTGCTCCATGGTCTCTGCCCTTTTAGTCCATGTTCCTGGATTTCATGCCCATAGGCCTGGGGCAAGCTCCTGGAATGCCCTCTTTTAAAGGATGCTATGGAGCGTATGATGACAGCCATAGAAGGTGGGTGGAGGATGGGAAGAGGGCTACTGAGAGGCAACAAGAACCACTGAAATGAGATGGAGGGTCTGATGATGGTCACAGTAGGAAAGGTGAATACGTGATGAGGATAATGGGGGCAGGCCTACATGGAACCTTCCTTGCCATCCCATGTGTCAGAAGCCCCTTCTCTTGATGTGATCTTGCCTGCCTGAGGGACCAAGGCAACAAAGGTATGGGGTTCCACGATGAGTCAGCTATTATTGCCTTGTCTATTTAGCAGATTTTCTCCTCTCAGCAGACGAGCCAACCTCCCCCAAAAAGCCAAAGAGTCTCCCTGGACCCTGCGATGTGGACAGCCAGAGTCCTTTGGTCCCTGCAGAATGGACCTCTGTGAAAATTGGCCCTGAAGGAGGAGGGAATGAAGATGGCATCCTGGCCGTATGTGTCATGGTCACCAGTGATGGCAGCAGGTCCGTATATTCCCAGAGAAATGCTGGCTTCACCTAGGATTTCTGATCCAGTCATACCCTCTGCTGGAGAGTAGGGAAAGTGCCGTGTCTGTGGGTCTCCTTACCCTGTGGTCTTCTCCACCCAGAGCAGTGAGTCACTCTCTAGGCAGCGGGCCCAGGCAGGAGAGACCACACACATCCCACTTCACACATGAGGTACACTGTGCCCCAATGGGTGACCTTGTAGATCCCTTGGACCCAGTTCCTGCCCTTCTATCACTGATGACGATGTCTGTATCAGTGAATACTCTGTGTGTGTGTGTGTGTGTGTGTGTGTGTGTGTGTGTGTGTGAGGGGGGGGGGGAGGGAGGGAGGAAGGGAAGGAGGGGGAAACAGACAGAGAGAGAAGAAAGAGAGAGGAGAGAAAAGAGAGACAGAGAGGAGAAAGAGAAATAGAGAAGAGAGACAAAGAGGCAGAAAGAAGAGACAGAGAGAGGAGAGAGAGAGAGAGAGAGAGAGAGAGAGAGAGAGAGAGAGAGAGAGAGAGAGAGAGAGATTGAGACAGAGACAGAGAGCGCACAACTTTGGGCTAAAGGGACTTTATGACTCATTTAGCAACATTATTTTGTTCATAGTTCCTCCTCCTCCTCCCGAATTTCCATACAGCTAGTGAACGTCAGAATCAGGCCTTGCTGATCCAAGTCTAGCTCTGTCTGCCTTGTCACATTGTCCTCCCCTGCCCTCTGTCCTCCCAGTACTTCTCCCTCCTGTCCTGTTTTCTTAATCCTGAATCATGAAAGGAAGGTCCGATGGCTCTATGTTAAAGAGGGCTCACAGGGAGGAACCATACTGGCTGGGTGACCCTGGACAAATTATTTATCCTCTCTGGGAATCTGTAAAATTACTGTTTTCATAAATATTTTGGTAATTTTATTTCAATATAATTGATTTTGCTTTGTAATTCTATGTTGCTCTCTGATGCATTTAAAAGCATCATTCTGAGGAGGGATCCTTGGGCTCCCTTGCCCTCACTCTAGCTGAGGGGTCCGTGATACCCCAAAAGTCCAGAACCTCTGTTCTAATAAGAAGGTCCCAAGCCACATCAGTAGAGGGAGTTTCCTTATTGGATCACTCATTTAGAGGTAGAAAGGCCCTTGGGATAATCATGGTCAATCCCCTCATTTACAAATGAGGAAACTGAGACTCAGAGTAAGAGTGAATAAGCAAGCATTTATTAAGTGCTTCCTATGAGTAAGACAGACAGCCCCAGCCCCCCAAATCCCTGGAGGATCATAAGGAGTCTCTGGAGTGTTCTAAAGGGAAAGATGATATATAATGAAGAACATCTATTCTTATGAAAGTGCATTCCCTAAGAATGCTGGGAAATGCCCTGCCCAAGTATCCACTGGCAGAGCCATTGAGTTGGGGATTTAGAACTTGGGTTTGAAGACTGGGTCTCCAAACCCCATGTACTTTTTACTTCATCATCTTTAGGGAAGTTATTGGCCCCACATTAGTGAATTAGTGGTAAAGTCATAAGTGACGTGGCCCAGGTAGCATCACTTTCAGTTCAGAGTTTTCTATCCAATTTTCAAAGTGTCCTGGCTTACACCGGACTCAGTAGGAACCTACCTGAATCTTCAAGCATCTATAGTTGCCCATAAAGGAGTATTTTTCCTAGGAGCAAAGGGTAGTTGGAAAAGTAGTGAATCAAGCCAGCGAGAGTAAGAGATGTAAATAGAAAGGGAGACCTGGCCTCATAGGAAGACTTTAGGAAATAAAATTCTACCCTTGGAGTGAGAGAAACTATAAGACTGAAAAACCTAATCATACTGATAATAATAGCTAATATTACATAGTACTTACTATGTGCCACGCACTGTGCTGAGTGCTTTATAATTCATGTCTCATTTGATCCTCACCACAACCCTAGAAGATAGGTGCTATTTGGTCCTGATTTTACAGACAAGGAAACTGAGGCAAATAGAAGTTAAGTGACCTCTCCACGGTCATATAGCTTAGTTGGTGTCCAAGGTCAGATTTGGACTTAGGTCTTCCTGACTCCAGGTCCATTACTCTGACCACTGGGATTGAGGAGAGTAGTGCTCATGACATCAGCTGGAGGGTATGGGGTGGGAAAACTCCAAGATGGCCACCCAAGTTCAAGAGCACAGCCTCTTCCACTTTTGACTGATTTTCAGGTCAACCCTAGCTGAGGAGAAGTCTAGCCTGCTCCCAGCAAATTGAGAAAGAGATGAATGGCTGTGGAGGAAGATGAAGCTTGTCATAGTTGTGTGGTCCTGGCTAATTCCTTAATATATCTGGGCCTCAGTTTCCTCATCTGTAAAATGAGCAGTGTACTCAAAGACTTCTAAAGCCCTGGCCTTGTAAGTCTAGCAGCCTCTGGGCTCTTTCAGGAACCAGTCATCATCTTAGAATCTTAACTTCTCTGAGGGTCCTGGCATTGGAGTAGAAGAAGTACGGGGGTGAATTAGGCCAAGGCTAGAGGAACCCAATGAATATAGGCTCCTGGGGGGCTATCTAGATGTGTCTTCCTCCCTCTTTTATTACAGCTCTGATACTGAGTCAGATTCTGGGGGCGATTCTTCCAATATGCAGTTTGGTGGGGAGAGGGCATTGAGGGCTGAACACCTCTGCCCAAAGCCCCTCCAACGACAAGTTTCCCTGACTGTGCCCCAAACCCCAAGGATGGGCACTGGGTGCCCTGAGGAGTCAAAGGCAGCCAACGGTGAGTATGTATTTACTTATTCATTTTTTTTTCGCTCTTATTCATTCACTCAATATTTCCCAAATGCCAGTGTGTGCTTTGGTACACTTTACTCAGTTTTACTAGAAGAGAGATGATGTGGGAGAGTGTCTTTGGAGTCAAAGAACATGGGCTCAAATCCACGCTCTACTACTTGCTACCTGGGTGATTTGGGCCGAATCCGTAATCTCTCTCGGTTTGTTTTCTCCCCCGAAAAGGGGAAGTGGTTGGAGCCGATTACCTCCAAGGACCTTACAGCACGAAATCTACAATCCTGTGAGATGAGAATCAGAGATTGGGCCTGTGCTTCCTTGGTCAAAGGGAACTCCCAGATGAGGGAGCTCCCTCTACTAAAGTAGGTCACCACCATCTCTATCACCTCCATTTTTAGAAACTTGCTCAGAACACTGAGAGGTTAAGTCACTTGATCAGATCATATGAAAGACCTTGAACTCAGGTCTTTCTGACTCCAAGGAAACTTTCTCTCTAATGCTCCATGCTTCCCCCCAGATACAGTCAGAAAAGGTATGAACCACAGTTCATGAGGAGAGATAAAAGCCACACAAATACCTGTGATACAAAGTAGCTGTAGTGAGCTTACTGTGCAAGGTTCCGGCTGGGGCCACCAGGCTCCCAGAGGAGGTGATATTTGAGCGATCTCAAAGGATGTACCGGTTACACATAGTAACATTTCACCTGGGGGGAGTAGAAGAGGCTAGTGGCAGATAGAGCAGGAGGTGTGTTAATTCTGGAGTCAGAGGATCCGGGTTCAAATTCTGATTCTAAGAACTACTACCTTTTGGATAACTAATTGTTGGGAAGTTGTTTTTTGTTGGATTTTGTTTTCCTTTTTGTTTTTCTTGACATGCCTAAATCTGCCTCTATACAATTTCTTCTTGTGTGTAGTCCTGCCCTTTAGGGTCAAGGAGCACAAGTCTATTTCCTCATTCGTTGAGATGTTTAGTGACTTGCCGAAGGCTGCATAGTAATTAAGTAACAGAATCTGGACTGGAAGTCAGCTTTCCCAGCTCCTGGTCCAGGTTCGGTTAGTCTCCCCTACTGCTCCCTCTAATCCAAATGTCTCGTTTTGGAGTCAGTGGGGGGGAGGGGGGGCCTCTAATTTGTGGTGCAGGGTTGCCCTCTTGTGGCCCAAAGTTGCATTTTCCCACCCCACTCTTCTGGAGACAAGAACGTTTATAGGAATTTTCAAGGGATAGGAGAGGCAAAAATATTTTCATATGGCAAAAATTGATAGCTGTAAATCATATCAGCAAAAATTCTTTGAAGGGTCCTCAGTGATTTTTAAGAATATGAAAGGATTCTGACACCAAAAAGTTTGAGAATTGCTGATGTACATCAACCCCCTCATTTTATAGGAATGGAAACTGAGACCTAGATAACTGAGAAGGGAAGAGACTGACTTGTCCAAGGTCACACAGCAACATAATAAGATTATAACCTAAATCCTTTGATTCTGAATCCTATAGCACGTACTCCTCAACTTTAGAAGTCATCTGTTTTATTCTGCTCATTTTACAAATAAGGAAACTGAGGCCCAAAGATGGCCCCACTTGCAGATGCCTTCTGCAGGCAGTCTCTGAACTGAAGACCAACTCTGACCTCTTCCTAATCTCCTATGTATGAGAAGACGGGCTTTTGTCCTGGACAGAAATATGAAAGTTCAGAAGAGGAAAGGGTTTGGGGGGAAAGAAGTAAACTCTGTTTTGGGCACATTTAGTTTGAAATGCCTACAGAATATCCAATTTAAGATGTCCAAAAGGCAGTTGGTGATGCTCAGGAGAGAGATTGGGACTGGATTTACAGAACCAGGTCATACAACTTATAAATAAATTTCTGGGGCAATGTTTGAATTCAGATCTTCCTGATCCCAACACTCTATCTACCAAAGAAAGAACTAGCAATGTTGATCCACTGTTAGTGACTTTTGAAAGATGGTGGAGAACAGGAGATGTACTATGGAACTGACAAATGTTTTTCCTAATTTTCATAAAGGAAGAGACTGGAGTTTATACACTATAGGCCAGTGAGCTTCACTTTGATTCCTGGCAAAATTATAGAACATGATTACAGGAATGGTAACTGAACATCTGGAAAGGAAGTGGTCACCACAGAGAGCTAGTGTGGCCTCAGCAAGGACAGATCAGACCAGACTCGCTTGTTTTCCTTTTTTTAACTAAACTGATGGACCAGGGAGATGGTATAGAAAATATTTAGCTAGATTTTAGCCAAGTATTTGATAAAGTCTCTCATGTTATACTTGTGACTATATGGGCTTAATGATCATAGCAATTATTAGGCACCTAGTATGTGCCAACCACTGTGGGGATACAATTACAATGAATCAATGAACATTCCCTTCTTCCAAGAAGTTTCTAATCTGGGGAGAAAATAAATCCATGTATTTGGATAATGATAAAGGGATGATAAAGTAGTTCAGTGTGGAATATTTGAGGAAGAAGAGAATTAGAATAAGGGGGATCAGGAAAGGCTTCTTGCAGAAGATGATGCTTGAGGAAGAGAAAGGTTCTATACGGTAGAAGTGAGAAGGGGAGGGCATTCTAGCCATGGGAAATGGCCAGTGCTGAGTCACAGGGGATGGGCTAGCATGTGAGAGATACAAAGGTCACTCTTCATTTTTCTGGGTTCGCTTCCTCCTTTGTGAAGTAAGGGGATTGGACCCTTTTAAGGTGCCTTTCAGCTCTAACATTCCATGATCCTTGGCTGGCCCTCTTGGCCTCAGAAAACCATGGTGAGGACCAAAGGAGATAAGAGATCTGAAACCCCAATGGAAAGGGGGTGTTGGAGTTAGAGAAGACAGAAAGAGGGAGAAGAAGGGGACCTATGGCCAAGCACATCACAACCGGACTGTTCTGCCAACATGCATTGGTTAACTTTTAGTTCCCCTTTATGTCTTCATCTTAAATATTTAAATTACCTTGACCTGAAAAATTCCTCCAACTTCATGAACCAGGAAAAAGGATGAAAGTAATGGGGTGTGTGTGTGTGTGTGTGTGTGTGCATGCGCGCGCGTGTGTGTATGTGTGTGTGTGTGTGAGAGAGAGAGAGAGAAACAGAGAGAAAGAGAGGCAGAGAGAGAGAGAGAGAGAGGCAGAGAGAGAGAGAGAAAGAGACAGAGAGAGAGAGAGAGAAAGAGACAGAGAGGCAGACAGAGAGAAAGACATCTCCTACTTCTTCCCTGGGATTCAGAGCAATTTTTTTCTGTGCTTGGCCATAGAGAAGCTGGTCGATGGCTTCTTTGACCCCTGCAGGCTCAAATGACTTGTGGGGCACTCATCATAATAAAGGTCTATTTCAGGCATTCTTCCCCTTTTTTGTCTTATGACTTTTGTCCCTTTAGCAATTTAGTGGAGCCTATGGAGAGACCTCTTCTCAGAATAATGTTTTGAATAATTGAGATACCTGCTAAATTTCAGTCAGATGTTAGAGAAAATAAAGATGTAATTTTTTTCCCCATCTAGGTTCCTGGACCCCCTGAAATTTATCCAAAGAAAAGGACCTTTTGGGTACATGAACTCTAGGTTAAGAGCCTCTAGTGTATTATACCAAAATAATTTGAATGTTCGTTAGAGGTCATTATAAATGGATATATGTATATATATACATGTGATTCATGCACTTTAATATGTATTTATAATACATTCACCCACGTGTAGGTGTGTATATATACATACATATATATGCATGTATACATGTATAAATATATGTAGTTATATATAGGGCAAATCAGTTCACCTCAGTCTGCCTCAGTTTCCTTATCTGTAAAATGGGGATCATAAAAGCACCCACCTTCCAGGGTTGTTGAGGATCAAATAGGATCATATGTGTGAAAGTGTTCTGGAAACCTTATGGTTGTTATAATTATTATAACATCCCTGAATGCTGTTGTGATCTTAGATATGTCCAGACAACATGTATATGTATGTGTGTGTGTTAAATATATATATATGCACAATAATGTGGGATAATGTGAAAGGGTATATGCATATATACATGTATAGATATATTTATATACACATATAACAAATGCCTAGGATACAGGGACATTCTCAGCTGTTCTGTATACACATATAACAGCTAACTTCATGAACCAGCTGTTCTGTCTCCTCACAGGACAGAGCAAAGGGAAATCAATCATAGCCAGAGGGGTTCGGGTGGGATACCAGGAAGACCTTTAGTGGGAACCAAAAATTGTGGGTTGAGGTGAGAGATTCATTGACTGAGTGTGGGATCTGAGGAGGAGTCCTAGGCGTCTCTGAAGGTTCCCACCTGGGTGCCTGGGAGGAAGGGTGAGAGCATCAGCAGCCATGGGGAAGGAAGGAAGGAGGAGCAGGTCTTTGTGGGAGGAGGGCAAGGTCAGTGTGGGGCACATGCCAAACGTATGCCAAGATTGCTGAGCACTAGAAAGGGAGACAATGAAATCACCCTCCCATGTGAGTCTTTAAAAAGAGGATTCATTGTCCTCCCAGAGAGTTTGTTTGGGACCATCTGGGCGGCTGTCTGGCAAGGTTTGGGGAGAGTCCTCAGAACATGGAAAAGTGCCCTCCTGGGTCAGCTTGGGGTCCTGTCTTGGCTTGGGGTGCTGTGGAATGTTTGGATGGGGGATGGTGAAGCTCTTGGCTTTCCCCATAACTCTTTGCAGAAGGTCAAAAGGGCTGCCGGAAGATAAGGGGGAAGGCTTGAGAATGGACTTTACAGATCCCACAGAACCCTTCTGGCCAAAGGCTGGAAGACATAAAAACCCATAAAACCAAAGACTTTTGTATCAGAGTGTGCGAGTGTATTTGTATCTCTATGTGACTGTCCTCATTCGCTTATGTATGTATGTATGTCGATGCATATCTACTTGTATGTGCCTGTACATGTCAGTATGAGACTGAATGTGTGTGTGTGTGCGCGTGTGTGTACGTGTGTGTGTGTGTGCGTGCATGCATGTGATTCTTGGGGCCAGAAGTGAGGAGTACAGGAAAAAGCCCTGAATTTGAAACCAGAGTACCTGGATTTAATTCTGCTTCCTTATTGGCTGTGTGCCCCGGCCTTCAGTTTTTCCCTTGTAAAATGAGGAAGCTGGGCAGGATAGACTTGAGGGTTACTTCCAGCTCTAAATCAGGGATGCTGGAGTACAATGTTCATAAAACTGTGCAATAAACCTTGAAACACCCCAGATTTGTTTTTTAGATGACCTTCATGTTGCTTTAAAATGATCATTTTAGAGGATTTCACTGTAAGGGTTCTGTCAAAGTTCTGTTTAAGCAGGATTCTACCACTATAGAAGAGTTTGCGATGCCCTTTCAGAGTTCATTTCCCTAGTGTCTGTGGCCCATATCTGGAGACCCATTGGGGAACACCGGCTTTCGCATATATTCTTGCTTTGCTCATGAGCCCCAAGGTGACTGCAAGGAGAGTCCTTTTCAATTCTATAATCAGTATAATATAAAAATCCCTGGAGGGATCACACTTGGGTGGTGGGGGAATGTTTCAAATGGCTGCCTTTACTCCTATCTAATTCAATCTTTTTTTAACCTCTCAAATTTGTACATGACGCAAAGCTCACATGTTGTAAAAGAGAATCAGGATCTGAAAGGTCTCAACAGGCTGGGACAATTTACCAAAATGAATAAATTGGAATTTAATATAAGTAAATGTAAAATCTTACCTATGGGTTCAAAAAGCAAACTATACGAGCACAGGATAGGGAAGATGGGGCTAGAAGATATTTAATATAAAAAAGACTTGGAGTTTTTAGTAGACTGGGAGTTAATAGCACGAGAAGCTAAGTGGTGCAGTGAATGGAGCTTGGGCTCTGGAACCAGGCAGACCTGAGTTCCAATCCAGCCTCAGGCACTTTTTAGCTGTGTGACCTAGGGCAAATCAATTTACCTCTCCATGCCTCAGTTTCCTTATGTGTAAAATGAGGATCATAATAGCTCTCACCTTCTGGGGTTGTTGTGAGGATATGTGTGAAAGTGCTCTGTAAACCTTAGGGCTGTTATAATTATTATAACATCTCAAAATGCTGTTGTGATCTTAGACTTCACCAATAGTTGAATACGGGCATAAAGTCCAGACAAGATGCTCTTCTAGATCATTGTCAGACCACATTTGGAGAACTGGGCTTGGTTCTAGAGGCAATATTTTGTGAAGGATGTTGGCTAATTAGAGCACCCCAGAGTAGGGTAATGTGAACTGAAATCATGTCCTATCAGGACTAGATGAAGGGACCAGTGATGTGTAAATCCAGATAAGACAGGGCTTTGGGGAGAGCAGTATGGGGGGGCATTAGGGTGGTCTGCAAATATTTAAAGCCTTATTATATGAAAGAGCTGAATGACCCCAGAGCACAGAACCAAGATAAATGGGTGGAAGTTATAGAGGAAGGGAAGAAAGAAGCATTTACTAAACACTCACTGTATGCTGGACACCATGCTAAACATGTTGCCAGTATCTCATTCAGTCCTCACAACATCCCTGTGAAGGAAGTGCCATTATGATCCCCATTTATGGCTGATGAAACTAAGGTAGAAAGAAAGTCAGTTACTTGCTCAGGATCACATAGCTAGTAAGTGTCTGAGGCTGGATTTGAATTCAGGTCTTCCTGACTCCTGGCCCAGAGTTGCACCACCTAACTGCCTAGCTATTATAGGGAGCCAAATTTTAGCCCAATATAAGCCAGAATTTCCCAGCAATCAGAGTTCTTCTACTCTGGAGTGACTGTACTCCAGAGAGAGTGAGTTCCTTATTGCTGGATGTATTCGAGCAGATCCTGACTGATGACTTGTTGGGGGTATGCTAGAGGGGACTGCCACTCAGGTGTGGGACTGATGAACTTGAAGATCCTGTCCAAATCTGTGGTTCATCGCTAACTAGCCTTCAGCTTGGCAAAACTCTCCAAGTAACTTTGGAAACAGATCATTTCCCAAAGGAGGTATAAGTGCAGGTCATCCTGTGATTGGATTGGGTTGTCCATATTTAGAGGAGGTGTGTTGTGAGTGACTTGTTGACATTTGTAGCGTACTTCCTATGTGCACTGTGATAGGTACTTCACAATTATTATCTCCTTCGATCCTCACAACAACCCTGGGAGGTAGGTACTATTATAATCTCCATTTTACAGATGAGGAAACTGAGGCAAACAGTGAACTGATTAGCCCAAAGTCAACCAGCTAGGAAGTGTTTAAGTCCAGATCTGAACTCAGATCTTCTTGGTTCCAGGCCAGCACTCTCTCCACCGCACCACCTAGCTACCCCAAAGCAGAGGGGAAAGGGAAAGAAGGGGGTCCCATGTCAGAACCTCTTAACACCTGTGTTCAAACCATAGAGACCAGAGCTTCACATCGATCCTGCTTGCTGAAATCAGCATGGGGAAAGCGCCTTTTGCTTGGATATTAAATGACTTGTCTTTTCCATTGTTACCACAGCTCTCCAACGGGCCCATAGCTTCCAGCAACCGACTTCAAACAAATACCAAAACTGGAGAAGAAAATTCCAATCCAGTAAGTCATCCTCTATCACTTTCTGTTCATTCTTTAAGACCAGCTGCCTCCTTTCCCATCCCCTTCTTCTCCTCCAAGATTGAGGACAGAAGGAAGGGGCTGGGGGCGGGGTGAGAGGATGATTTTCTTTGTGTCTGTGCAAGGCCATATGGGGAATTCAACCTGCACTGGCTCTGGAAACATCCCCTCTTCATTTGCTACCCCCCACCCCCATCCCATCCCTCAAAGAAAATCACCACAGTGGGGTCACAAGCTTGGGGGTGGAGGGAAGCAGGGAGTGGGGTGACAAGATAGCTTCTTGCAACTATATACAAATTAACTTAGAAATGAGCAGAACTCAGCCCCTTTAAACTTTAAAAAAATATTGAAAACTGAACACGGATAGTACAGCCAACTAAACTCGTTTAGACGTTCAAGTTAATTTATTTCAATGCGAAAAGTATTACCATTTTGCAGTGTTTCTCTCTAAGACTTAAGTTCTCATCAGTCCTCTTTTTAAAAACAGGTCCAGCCAAATTTAATTCACCAAGCTTTTATTAGACACCTACTGTGTGCTGGGTGAAGGGGAGACAACTCTGTGTGTTTGTGTGTGTGTGTCTGTGTGTGTGTGTGTGTGAGAGAGAGAGAGAGAGAGAGAGAGACAGACAGACAGACAGACAGACAGAGAGACAGAGACAGAGGCAGAGAGAGAGGAGAGACAGAGACAGAGAGAGACAGAGAGAGAATTCTTACCCCCAAGGAGTTTTTATTTTACTCAGATGATGCAACATGTGCACAGACAAGTTATTATAAGAGATATATGGAATAAGTACCAATTATTTGGGGGAGGGTGGGATAAGCAACTTAGGCATTAGGAAAGCAGGCAGGAGCTACCCAGCTCACTCCCTGGTGTCGAGCAGAGGGAGGGTGGTGGTTCAGAGAGCAGCAGTGTTTCTTGGAGATGCCCTAGTTTCCTTATTTGTAGAATGAGAGGTTTAGACTAAGTGACCTCCAAAGTTGAATCTATAAGCCTAAGTTCCTAAATCTACCTCCTAGGGGCAGTCCAGTATCCTCATTTCTTGTAGGAGAATGAGGTTAGAGAGGAGGTGAGATAACCAAGGAAGCCAGGAGACTCCCTCTGCCCCCCTTCCCCCCAAAAACAAAGGGAAAAAACCCCGAAGGAACAAAGTTGTTTTTTTCTTCCAGCCCAGCTCCCTGGGCTATAGTGGGGGGAGGAGGGAGGAGACAGGGAGGGAGGGATGAGTCATGCAGCACTGTCAGCAATGACCCCCCTCCCACACCAGCCTTTGAGGGTCAATAGTCACACAGACCCCCCTCTGACTCCAACTGTTTGACACCCACTTCTGTTCTGACCCTCCCACCCACTACAGCTAGAGAACCTGAGCTGGAACAAACGACAGCTGTTGTCCCAAACTGGAGCTAGGCGGCCAACAGCAGAGAGAGGATGGCCTCATATTCCCCTTTGGCCTTCTGGGAGCCCGGAGGCCAAGGCAGCTGCCTCAGTGGGACTGGGGTGCAGCATTTTGTGTTGGTGGGGCCCCACCTCACCCTCCCAACAGTGCTTTGGGATGTAAAATAAATATTTAATGTTTAGAATCAGAGGCCTGTAAGGATTCGTAGACATCTAGCCTAGGCCTTCTTTCATAAAGAAACAGAGACTCAAAGAGATGACAAAGTGGCAGCAGCAATTTGTGGCAATGCCAAGGTTAGAACTCAAACCTCCTGACTCTCAGTTTGGTGGGGGATTTTCTCTTCCAAAAAAAAAAAGTTTTATTATATATTTAAAATGTTATCACATCTCAACAACCCATTTCCTTATAACAAATCACAGTATTTAAATAAAACCAAACCAACCCACTGACTGCCTCTAAAAATGCATTCCCCATTCCACACCCCCTTGCTGACAAGAGCAAGGTAGAATTAGAAGTCTGTTATTCTTTTCAATATACCATGCTGATTAAAGTGAATTAAAATTAAGGTTGTAAAGAAACTGAGGCCCAGAGGAATGGACCTACAGTCACACAGATAGTGAGTAGTCTTCTGACTCCAAATTCAGCCCAGTCCTCTTTCTATCATCTATACTGCCTCTATAAGGTGCTCACTGAGATCTCTTGAAGATTGAAATCTTATGTCCCTTTGATTGGTGGAATATAAGCTCCTCGAGAAGGGTCCCTCACATTTGTGTCTGTAAATGTGCCACAGTGCCTAACACATAGATGTTTTACAAATCCTTGCTGATACATCCATCTGTAAAATGGGAGTAATACCTAAACTAATTGTGGGTAAAACAAGATGGAACTGGAACCAAGTTTACTTGTGCTGCTGAAGGATGTGTTGACTTAAGTTCCAGAACAGAAGAAATGAAGATAATCCTAACCTAATTGAAAAAAATCACAGTTTAATCTTAGGATAAAAATCTCAAATAACTTATTCCAAACGCAATATGTCCCGGGAGTTTGGGGGTGCCTGAATAGTCACTATTATTTGGAGGAACTAGGAGAGTTTAGTTGGAGTTTCCATCTTGGAATGGAAAGAGGTGATGGCATTATTGAGCAGTCAGATGGGAGGGAAGGAACTGAGTACAGGTCAGAGGAGACAGGATGCGGGCTTAGTCTTCAACTATGTGAGTGGGAGGGAGGGAGACAGGCAGACACAGATGGTCTGGGACTCTGAAGTTGCCATACAATGGTCAAGCAGTAGGTGTCTTAAGCCTTCCAGAAGGAAACAGAGCAGCTGCTCAGTGAGGTAAATGATTGTAGGGTTGTAAATTTAAATCTATCTAGTCCAGTTTCTCTTATTTTACAGACGAGGAAACTGATACCCAGGGTTCTAAGTGACCTTGGCCAAAGCTACCCAGTAGCCAAGCCTGGGTTGAAATTCAGGTCATCCGATCTCAGATCTAAACGTTGATGCATAAGATGTTGTCGTTATCATTAGTTGCTTTGTAAATGCTTACTAATTGATTAAGCATTCAATAAATAGGATAATGCTTAAACAAACTGCTTGTCTTGGTCAGGGCTGTGTTGACTTAAGTTCCTGCAAGAAAAGATAAAGGGATCCCCATCTGGTCTTGGGGATACCAATATATTCTGGAGGATTTAGTAGACCTCAAGCTTGTATTTATTTATTGACATTTATTAAGTCATTGACTTAATAAGGTCATTTATTAAGTTATTGGTATTTATTAAGTCAACAGTGTGAAAAGGCAACCCAGTCAATTAGTAGACATTTATTAAGTATCTACTATGTATCTTCCTGAGTTCAAATCTGGTCTCAGACACTTACTAGCTGTATGACCCTGGGCAAGTCACTTAATCCTGTTTGCCTCAGTTTCCTCATCTGTAAAATGAACCTTGAAAGGAAAAAGCAAACCACTAAGTATCTTTGCCAAGAATAACGAGGTCAGGAAGAGTCAGACACAACTGAAAAATGACCAAATAACAAATGTTTCAGATACTGTGTTGAGCCCTGAGGTTACAAGAAGAGGCTAAAGACAGTCCCTACCCCAAAGGAACTTGCAATCTAATACCCCCAAAAGCTAGTGTGTTCTTAGGCTGTACTAAAAGACAAGTAGCTTCTGGAAGAGGGGAGTAGGGAAACTGAGGCAATGTGAAAACAAAACCATCCATCCATTTATCCATCCATCTATCTATCTATCTATCTATCTATCTATCTATCTATCTATCTATCTATCTATCTATCTATCTATCTATCCATCCATCCATCCATCCATCTATCTATCTTCTTGCAAAGAAAGACAAGTAGCACACAAAAAGGAGGAGATGTGATCATTCTGTCATACTCTATCTCAGTCTCAGCACATTTGAAGAATTGGGCTAGGTTCTGAGCATCACGTTTTAGGAGGGTTATTGACAAAATGGGAAGACATTCAGAGGAGAATGGTGTGGAGTTTCCAGTTCCAGCCACATGAGGATGGGTTGGAAGAAGCAGGGATGGCCAGCCTGGTGGGTCTTCCATCTTCAGGCATTGGGAGGGCTCTCGTGCAGAACAAAGAATTGAGTTGTTCTTCTTGGCCTCAGAGGGCAAAATTTACAGGGGAAGAAGATTTGGGTCCCATGGTGTGGGGGAAAACTTCCCCATGATTAGCACTGTCCAAAAGTGAAATGGGCTGCCTCAGGAGGTGGCCGGTTCTCCTTCATTTGAGATTTTTACCTGAGATGTGATGACCTCTTATCTGTTAGGGGCATTGGAGGGGTGGGAGTAAAGATTCTTGGTCTGGTAGGGGTTGGGACTTTTAATGTTCCTTCCAATCTTTCAGTTTATGATTCTGTGAAGTGCCATGAAAGAGATTATGGTTTTTATTGGAACTTGCTCTACGATGAGAAAAAGAAAGTAGTTCCAGCTGGGGAGCTAATCCATGAGAAAGTTTGTGGACACACTCCCACCAGTACCCTCAGCTCTTTCTCCACTGGGGTTGGGAGTCAACCAGGAAAAGAGGGAGAGAGGAAGATGAAGAGACAGGAAGGGAAGAAAGAGAGGGAGGAGCCAAGGTTGAATGCCCATCCACCGGGATCAGCTTTGTGAGCCCAGAGAATGAACTCTTGCTGGTCAGTCTAGGGACCTTTGTAAGGAGTTGCCTGTAGTTCTAAGGGCTGGCCTCCAGAAGGAGCTCCAAGGCTTCAGGAAGATGTTAATGCTTTGAACAGCTCTGAGCGAGGGAGCTCCTGGAAAGTTGGCTTGGGGGAGAAAAGCAGAGCTTGGCTCCCTCTGAGAGAAGGAGGATGGGAGAGAAGGGAGGGGAGGGCCAGAGAAGGCCAAGGACAGGGCAGTCCCTTCTGGTTCATGTACCTAATTCTCAGAGAACCTGCTGAAGGCTGGGGTTGATCCTGCAGCTGGTTGGGACCCCAAAGTAGAGCTGGCAGTCTTGTTCCTGGAGGCATTGAGAGTGGGGACCCCCGGACTGGGGGAGGGTGGATGTCGATTAAGTGCAGTTGCCTACAATGGTTGAAAAAAATTCTAAGACTTTCAGGAAGGGAACACTTTACCTGTCAAGGAAGAAGGAGGTGAGGAAAGAAATAGAGACACGATGATGGACTTTTGAGGGACTCCCTTTAGGTAGGACAAGAGGAGGTTTGCTCTGTCTGCTAGAGGATGTTCTGCCCACAGGATTGGCCCATTATCCCTAAAATTGCAGCCCTTCCAGAGGTGGCAAGTCACCTTTACAAGCCTCTGAACCTTAGTTTTCCTTATTTGTAAAATGGGGGTTTTAAAAAGCACTCTCCCTCACAGGGTCAGTGATCCAAGCAGGTAACTTGGCACTAAAGTGAGGCAGCAGGACATTATAGGTCAGAGATTTGGATTCAAATCTTGTCTTTTCTACTTATCATCTTGTGACCTTGGATAAGTCACCTTTCTGTGGTACTCAGTTTCCACATCATTAAAATGATGAGACTGATTTGATAATAAGTAAGGGGAAGACAGTACACACACACACACACACACACACACACACACACACACACCCCACTGTCATGCCTGGGAACCATAACTAGATCAGTATACCCCTCTTGCTTCAGGAGAGGGCATGATGATCAGGTAGAACTCTTCAGACCAAAACACTCATGTGACCATTCCCCTGCATATGTTGTTTCCCCCCATTTGAATAGAAGCTCCTTGAGGCCAGGTCCAATCTTGCTTTTCCATTTATATTCCTAACACTTAGTGCAGTTCTTGGCACATGGTGAACACTAAATAAATGCTTTTTATTCAGTCATTCATTTCTTGCCAGCTTTAAATCCTGTCCACCTCTGACTCATCTGGGCCAGAATGGGAATTCTTGGAACCCAATTTTCTGACCCTTGTCCATGGCTCTTACCCCCACCCCCACCCCCATCCTCCTGATGAGTGTGTCTACTTTGGGATGCCAGCTGAGGCTGAGGCAGGAGGACAGGCTATGGAAGGCTTCTGGGGAGCTGGACTCTACGGGACAATAGGAAAGGCAAGCAGAGGGGGCAGCCCCAATGTTGTCAAGAACTGAAGAGCCTTCCCTGTAGGAGAAGAGGGAGGGTGGAAAGAGAGGAGATGGGAGGAGGGCCCTGGCGCGGGCCTCGGGCTGT
This sequence comes from Notamacropus eugenii, assembly GCF_028372415.1. NCBI lineage: Eukaryota > Metazoa > Chordata > Mammalia > Diprotodontia > Macropodidae > Notamacropus > Notamacropus eugenii. The sequence goes on along the minus strand of NC_092877.1, from coordinate 33,047,414 downwards.
AGGAAGGAAGAGCATTCACAATTGATTCATAAATCTTGGTGTGCGGGAGGATTGGGTCCAATTGCCTTTTTAGGTCAGAACACATTCAAATACGGCCTGGGCAGGAGGCCTGGGTGGAGTGGGTGGCCAGCCTCCAGCCCCACATCTGCTGGGGAGGCAGGAGGGAGTGGGCAGCTATAGGCCTCCCCAAGAGAAAGGGCCTGCTCCTCCGCCAAGTCCTTGTTCAATGACTGCTGTCTCCTTACCCACCTTATGGTTTCTTCCCTTTCCCACCCGAGCAAGGCTGTAAGGGAATGACCCGAAAAGACTAAAATCACCTGGGGATTTGCTTCTCCTGTCGGCAGTTAAAAGGAGGACAGCCCTCCTGGAGAGGATTCACATGTGTGAAGCTCATCTCTATGTCAGATGACATGTCATTTCTTTGAGTGTGAGAGAATGAAATGGGTGTGTAAGAGACAATGAGTATGTAAGACAGAGAAAATGAGTGAGTGAGGGAGTGTGTACCAGAGAGTGAGTGAGATTGGGTGTAAGAGAGAAAATGAGGTGGGGGAATGTGACAGAGAAGAAATGATTGAGGAAATAAAATGTGTGTATATGTGTGTGTGTGTGTGTGTGTGTGTGTGTGAGAGAGAGAGAGAGAGAGAGAGAGAGAGAGAGAGAGAGAGAGAGAGAGAGACAGACAGACAGACAGACAGATAGACAGACAGAGACAGAGAGAGGGAGATAAATAGAAAAGGAGAAAGAAGAGAGGGAGGGGGGAAGGAGTAGGAGAGAGAGACAGAGAGAAGAAGAGGAAGAGGAAGAAGAAGAAAGAAGAGGATGGAGAGAGAAGGAGGGAGAAAGGGAGAGAGAGAGAGAGAGGAAGGGAGAGAGAGGAGGAGGGAGGAAGGGAGGAGGAGAGAGAGAGAGAGCATGCTTATTCAACTGAGCTTGGGAAGGGGGGCCAGAGGGGAAGTGAGGGAGAGAACACAAACTAATGAGACTCTGGGTATGAAACAACTGTCATTCAGGTCATTTAAAATTCCCTAATGACTAAATTAATGACAAATTAACTTCCTCTTTGTGCCGTTTCTGAATGCTAGTTTCCATGAGGAAACTAGCCCCTTAGCTGTCCTGGGTCTGGTGGTGGCTTGCCCTTCTAGTCCTGTGGGCCTGGCCCCCAGGAGGAGTGCCCTCCCCCTGCTTGGACAGTGGCCTTTGCCTCCCATCTGCTGCTTCTGGCTCCACCTGCCGACCTTCTGCTTAGGTTGGAATGACAGCAAACACCTTGGTCTGCTGCTCTCATCACCTCTGATGTTTGCTCACAGCATTCTGGGAAAAAGACTGTTTTAGAATCCTGTGGAAAGACTCACGGGGAGTTTTTTAAAGGGTGTAATAAACCCTTCCCCTCAATCCTAACAAATCCACAGACTTAAACTGGGGCAATTTATGTTGCTAAGACATGTAGTCAAACCTCCCTGATTCCCTGTTCACCTTATAGAAGTACAGAGTGTAACGGGCTTCAGGAGACTGGCGCACTCCCCAGGACTACCTGGGTCTTTGATGCTTATAATGCCTTGTGTCCTTAGTACCCACGACTTTCTGAGCCATTGGGATTCAGAGATCCCATGTGCTTGATAACCAGCTTTTCTGTGTCATCGGTCCCTGCCACTGTCCACTTCTCCTCCATCTCTCCTCTCCCTTTCCTGGGAGAGGTTGGAAACAAACTCACTTTCCTCCCTATTTTTAGAGATTCTCTAACAGACATCATGTTCTTTCCTGTCCAGATTTGACATCACTGAACAGTAAGAAATCTGTGCTGTCTTCCAAGGACTCTAATTTTCCCTCAGCCTCTGGTCCTGGGAATCCTTCTGGTGATGTTCCCCTGCCTCAGGTATGACCACAGAGATGTCTACCTTGACTTCTCAGGAAGTAAAATGTGCTATCCATCCTTCTCCCTCCCATTGCTGTCCAAAAGTTTCCTGGCACCATACAAAGTGAACAGCCCAGAATAGGAAAGGTGCAGATAAGGGCCTTGCATCATTTTGTTTAGTTCCTCTGCCCTATCCCAGCATGCACAGAATTGGCACCAGGATTATTGCCCTAAAATAACAATCCTCATGGTAAGTCAAATATAACACATACCATGCGGACAGTCAGAAAATTTTTTGGTAATTTGAAAGATTTATGTAGATATCCCCATAGATGTGCAACCAATACTTCAAAAACGTACACACACAGCCCCACTTACCCTCTTAGAAAATCATAGTTTAGAGCCAATAGGAAGTCATCCAGTCTAACCCCTACACTTTGCATTAGATAATATTCTCTTTTCCCAATTAGATGCTATTATACAATAGAAAGACATTCCTACACAAAGTAATTTTAGTTTTATGACTAACAAAGTAGAACCACATACTCTTCCTCTTTTCTCTATTTGAATTCGTTTTTATAAAAATTATTTTATTTGTTTTCAGTGTTCTACAATCACTTCCATATGTCTTAGATTTTTTCCCCTCCCTTCCCTTTCTTCCTCCCTCCCTCCCCAATCCCTCCCTGAGACAGCGTGCAATCTTATACAGGTTCTACATATACATTCCTATTAGATACATTTTCACCTTAGTCATGTTGAATAGAAGAATTAAAATGAACGGGAGAAACCATGAAGCAAAACAAAACATAATGCAGAAGAAAATGGTCTGCTTCATTATGTGAACAGTTCCATAGTTCTTTCTCTGAATGTAGAAGGCGTTTTGCCTCAAAAGTCCATTGGGAATTTTTTAGGTCCTTGTATTGCAATGAAGTACTAAGTCTACCAGAAAAATTCCTCACACACTGTGGTAGTTCCTGTGTATGAAGTTCTCCTGGTTCTGCTCCTTTCACTCACTTTCAGATCATATAAGTCTTTCCAGGCCTCTCTGAAGTCTTCCTGTTCATAGTTTCTTATAGCACAATTGTATTCCATTACATTCATATACCACAACTTGTTCAGCCATTCCCCAATTGATGGGCATCCCCTTGATTTCCAGTTTGGGCCACCACAAAGAGAACTGCTATAAATATTTTTTTACATATGGGACCCTTTCCCATTTTTATTATCTCTTTGGGATACAGTCCTAGAAGGAATGTTGCTGGGTCAAATGGTATGCACATTTTTGTAGCCCTTTGGATATAGTTCCAAATTACTCTCCAGAATGGTTGGATCAGCTCACAGCTCCACCAACAATGAATTACTGTTCCAACTTTCCCACATCTTCTCCAACATTGATTATCATCCTGTTTTGTCATGTTAGCCAATCTGATAGGTGTGATGTGGTACCTCAGAGCTGTTTTGATTTGTGTCTCTCTAATCAATAGTGATTTAGAGCATTTTTTCATATGACTATAGATAGCTTTAATTTCTTCTTCTGAAAACTGCCTGTTTATATCCTTTGACCAAGTGAGGAATGACTTGTATTCTTGTACATTTGACTCAGTTCTCTATATATTTTAGAAGTGAGGCCTTTATCACAGACACTAGTAGCAAAAATTCTTTCCCAGTTTCTTGCTTCCCTTCTAATCTTGGTTGCATTGGGTTTGTTTGTGCAAAAACTTTTCAATTTAATGCAATCAAAATTATCTATTTTGCACTTCATAATGTTCTCTGTCTCTTATTTGGTCAAAAATTTCTCCATTCTCCATAGATCTGACAAATACACTATTCCTTGCTCCCCTAATTTGTTTATAGTATCAATCTTTATACCTAGATCATGTATCCATTTGGACTTTTTTCTTGTGTACGGTGTCAGGCATTGGCCTATGCCCAGTTTCTGCCACACTGCTATCCAGTAGAAAATTCTTCCTTATGGGAACCAGTGAGATACCAGGGCTCAGTTCCTTACTTCCCGGGTAAGATGTATGTAGTAGGAAGTAGGCCAGCCTCTTAATACCCTTTTCAGATGTCAAGGGATGTTTTCATCCTTCAAAAAGATCCAAAGCTCCCAAACTTCCAGCATGATTTTCTCAGTGCTGACTAGAAATGGTGACTTTCTGAATAATGGGACGAACTGAGGGAAAGAAACCCCATAGGATCATGAATCAGGTTTGAAAGGGATATCAAGAGGCCATGTAGGCTATCCCCCTGCTTCCACATCTCCAACTGAGAGGAGTAGTCTTCCACCATTCTTGTTAAATTCTTTAGAAAAGAAGCAGGATTGAAAGGCACTCCAGTGACTGTCTGGTGTAACTCATGCCAGAGAGAGACATTCTGCGTTCATTCTGACAAGCTGTAATTCAGCTATGACTTGAAGACCTTCAGGGAAGGGGGGCCAACTACCTCCTGAGGCTGTCCATTCCAATTTGGGGTGGATCTAATAGTCAGGAAGTTATCCATCATCTCAAACACATATTTGTCTATTTACACTTTCTGACTGTTGCTCCTAGATCTGCCCTTTGGCAGCCAACAACAAATTTCTGAAGAGTTCTTTTATGTCCCCCTGCCCCCCCAAACTGAACCTTTTTTTCTCCAGCCTAAGCATACTCAGGCATGGACTCAAGTCCCTGGTCACTTTCTTCTGGATATTCACTAGCTTATCATCATCTTTTTCCTTTAGGTGACTAGACCTGAGCATAATACTCCAGATAGACCCTGACCAGAGAGGAGGGCAGTGAAATTGTTTTTCTTTGGAATAATCTGTAAATTGGTAGAAAAACTAAAGGAAGGTCTAAAGAAAGGAAGTATAAAGTAGAATTAAAGATTTTCCAGAGCAGGAGCCATGTTGCCTTTTGTCTTTGTGTCTTTCCATACTCTGTGTTCCTGATGTTGACAGACTGGCTAACTTTCAGGTACCTCATCATTATCATTAACATCATCATCACCACCATCATCATCATCGTCATCATCATCTTCATCATCATCATCATCTTCACCATTACCTATTAACCTAAGGCGTTTATAAAAAGGCATAATAGCAATAACTAGAATCTTTATAGTCCTTTGGTGTATCACAGCTAGACATTTTTAATGGAGGATGGTGCTAGCCATCATGACAAAATTTGGATATAGAACTGATCAGTCATAGGCAAAGGTTTTGTGCTCTTGTCTTTTGCCAAGTGATGCAACAAAGAAACACAGATCAATGCAGAGCAACTGTAAAAAAAAAATTCATTTTGTTTTGAAGCCCAGATTTGATGAAACAAGAGTGGAAATTGAGGAATGACTTGTATCTAAAGAGGAGAAATCTGTTGAACTTGAAGACATTAAACATCTTCATTTAACACAAACTCTAGGAGTTCTACCTAATAACAAAAATAGATGGCAAAAATAAACAGTTCTCACTTTATGTAAATTTGACTTGACATAAAGAATTCTGAAAGAAATCCGCATTCCAAAAAGAAAGTCCTATGGTAACTTTGCTGTGCAATATTGTGCTCTCCTTCTGTTCCTGGATGCTTCACAGCCTCCTATTCCCCCGCTAAAAACACCCTCCAAGTGAAAGCAGAAGTAAACTGAGGCATGGAGAAAATACTACTGTCTGAGGCAGGGCTTGGCTTGAGACTTCCTTGCCTCGAGAGGAGACCTTTACTCCATCCCACCCACCTGCCTGGCCACCACATGTCTGTCTTCTGTCTGTCCACTCATGTATTTCATATCTGTCCTCTGCCCTCATGTATTGCCTGTCCTGTCCTGTCTGTGTCCATGTCCAGCCCCCTTGTATCTGCCTCCCAGTGTAGTTCCTCTCTATCCCACCAGGCCCCAAAACGGCTGGCCCAGACCTGTGGTACTCCTCCTGCTCTCTCTTCTCCATTTGGGTATGGAAGGAGACTTTTTTTCCCCTCCCCTTTTCTCTCCCTGCCTTCCTCATGTCCACAGGCAAATTCGCATTAAGAAAATTGCTTTATTTTTTAATTAATTTATTTAACTTTTAACATTCATTTTCACAAAATTTTGGGTTCCAAATTTTCTCCCCATTTGTCCCCTCTCCCCACCCCAAAACACCAAGCATTCTACTTGCCCCATCACCAATCTGCCCTCTCTTCTATCATCCCTCCCTTCCCTTGTCCCCATCTTCTCTTTTGTCCTGTAGGGCCAGATAACTTTCTATACCCCTTTACCTGTATTTCTTATTTCCTAATAGCAAGAACAGTACTCGACAGTTGTTCCTAATACTTTGAGTTCCAACTTCTCTTCATCCCTCCCTCCCCACCCATTCCCTTTGGAGTGCAAGCAATTCAATACAGGCCATATCTGTGTAGTTTTGTAAATGACTTCCATAATAGTTGTGTTGTGTAAGACTAACTATATTTCCCTCCATCCTATCCTGCCCCCCATTGCTTCTATTCTCTCTTTTGATCCTGTCCCTCCCCAAGAGTGTTGACTTCAAATTGCTCCCTCCTCCCATTGCCCTCCCTTCCATCATCCCTCCCCACACTGCTTATCCCCTTCTCCCCCACTTTCCTGTATTGTAAGATACGTTTTCATACCAAAAGGAGTGTGCATTTTATTCCTTCCTTTAGTGGAAGGTGATGAGAGTAAACTTCATGTTTTTCTCTCCCCTCCCTTCTTTTTCCCTCCACTGAAAAGTCTTTTGCTTGCCTCTTTTATGAGAGATAATTTGCCCCATTCCATTTCTCCCTTTCTCCTCCCAATATATTTCTCTCTCACCGCTTAATTTCATTTTTTAAAGATATGATCCCATCCTATTCAATTCACTCTGTGCTCTCTGTCTCTGTGTGTGTGTGCATGTGTGTGTGTGTGTGTGTGTGTGTGTGTGTGTGTGTGTGTGTGTAATCCTACCCAGTACCCAGATACTGAAAAGTTTCAAGAGTTACAAATATTATCTTTCCATGTAGGAATATAAACAGTTCAACTTTAGTAAGTCCCTTATGACTTCTCTTTGCTGTTTACCTTTTCATGCTTCTCTTCATTCTTGTGTTTGAAAGTCAAATTTTCTTTTCAGCTCTGGTCTTTTCCTCAAGAATGCTTGAAAGTCCTCTATTTCATTGAAAGACCATTTCTTTTCCCCTGAAGTATTATACTCAGTTTTGCTGGGTAGGTGATTCTTGGTTTTAGTCCTAGTTCCTTTGACTTCTGGAATATCCTATTCCACGCCCTTCGATCCCTTAACGTAGAAGCTGCTAGATCTTCTGTTATCCTGATGGTATTTCCACAATACTTGAATGGTTTCTTTCTAGCTGCTTGCAATATTTTCTCCTTGACCAGAGAACTCTGGAATTTGGCCACAATGTTCCTAGGAGTTTCTCTTTTTGGATCTCTTTCAGGCAGTGATCAGTGGATTCCTTGAATACTTATTTTGCCCTCTGGTTCTAGAATCTCAGGGCAGTTTTCCTGGATAATTTCATGAAAGATGATGTCTAGGCTCTTTTTTTGATCATGGCTTTCAGGTAGTCCCATCATTTTTAAATTGTCTCTCCTGGATCTATTTTCCAGGTCAGTTGTTTTTCCAATGAGATATTTCACATTATCTTCCATTTTTTCATTCTTTTGGTTTTGTTTTGTGATTTCTTGGTTTCTCATAAAGTCATTAGCCTCCATCTGTTCCATTCTAATTTTGAAAGAACTATTTTCTTCAGTGAGCTTTTGAACCTCCTTTTCCATTTGGCTAATTCTGCTTTTGAAAGCATTCTTCTCCTCATTGGCTTTTTGAACCTCTTTTGCCAATTGAGTTAGCCTATTTTTCAAGGTGTTATTTTCTTCAGCATTTTTTTGGTTCTCCTTTAGCAAGGTGTTGACCTGCTTTTCATGCTTTTCTTTCATCTCTCTCATTTCTCTTCCCAGTTTTTCCTCCACCCCTCTAACTTGATTTTCAAAATCCTTTTTGAGCTCTTCCATGGCCTGAGCCCATGGTATATTTATTTTGGATGTGTGGGATACAGAGGCCTTGACTTCTGTGTCTATCCCTGATGGTAAGCATTGTTCTTCCTCATCAGAAGGGAAGGGAGGAGATGCCTGTTCACCAAGAAAGGAACCTTCTATAGTCTTATTTTTTTCCCCTTTTCTGGGCATTTTCCCAGCCAGTGACTTGACTTCTGAGTTTTCTTTCCACCCCCACCTCACCTCCAGATCCACCAAGCCAGCACTTGGGGTCTGAGATTCAAATGCTGCTTCCCAGCCTCAGGGCTTTCAGCAGGGGTGGGGCTGCTATTCAGTGTGAGATTAAGTTCAGGTGCTCAGGTGGGGGCAGGGCCACCTCATGGGTCTCAGTTCCCTCAGGGGGTTTATGTGGAGACCTTCAACAATGGATCTGAGCTCCTGCCTGCTTTGGGAGCCCCTGTCCACCGCTACCCCCGCAGCTGCCTCCCGAGGGGGCCCAGGCCACCCAAAAAGACTCTCACCGACCCTTGTCACCTGTGGGTGGAGGGACCTGCGCAGCCACTGGAGATTCTGTCCCTGAAGCCTGCTGGGATCGGCTCCTCTCAGTGCCACGCAGCCAAGCAGGGCTGGGCTTTGCTCGGGGTTGGTGAGTGACGGACCTTTCGCACCAGGTTTTCAGGTCTCTCTGGAACAGGAATCTCCTCTGCTCTTTGTTCTGTGGCTTCTGCTGCTCCCGAATTTTTGGGAGTTCTTCTTTACAGATATTTTATGGGCTGTGGGTTTGGAGCTAGCATATGTGTATCTTTCTACCCCGCCATCTTGGCTCCTCCCCTCAAGAAAATTGCTTTATTGAGGTCTGCAGAATGGTCCGCCTAAGCCAAGTGAGAAGTGTCTGTGATGCTTTATTCAAAAGGTTTGAAGCGAAGGGCTAACTTGAAATGAGATTTTGAAAGTCTTTTCTGAGTTTGATGGCTAACGAGCTGACCAGCTATACGAGACTAGAATCATTCAAAAATGCTCATGTTTGCTACACCCATCCTGAAAGAATAAATTTTATTACACTCTTTAACATAAAGTATAATAAAAAAAATTTTTGACCTGAATACTATAGCATATGCTGTGACTGTAGCTGTGGTAAGGATCATGATAGGGATGATGAAGCTATCAAGGGATACTCCTGGGGATAGATGTCAACCATCATCATGGTGGAAATATCTTGAAAAGGATGCTGACTTAGACACTGGAAGATTATAGCAATATCCAGTTGGCACATGAAGCAAGATGAAAGTCATAATAACATCCTAGAATGCAATTTTCTAATTAAAGGCAACCAAAAGAAATATGTGGATTAGACCTCAGGATAGAGGGAAAGTCTATGAGAGCAGTTAAGAGACCCTTAATCAATAATTGAAAGGAAACGCCATAGGGTTAAGGGGATATAAAGAGTCAAAACAATGCAAAAAACAAAACAGACAATTCAGCATCACTCAAAGACTCTACTATGGAGTCATGAGACTTCCTTCTCACATAGCCAAAAATCAGAGGCATACGGTTGGTCTCCTGTGTCTATACTATACTAATATTCCTTAGAAAGATAAAGTTTTATCTAAAACCTCACTCAATCCAATAGGCATATAGAACACACAAACCATACCATATGAGATAAAAAAAATCAGAGAGGAAAGAAAAATCTGTAAAGATGGAGGATGTGAGAAAATGCTGGTTGTCTATCAGCTGCAAGAAATCCAATGATGAATATGCAAGTTGGATCAAAAACAAAACCGGAAACTTGTGTACTATAAATACAATGGATAACAGAAATTAATTTGCCAAGGAAAGTGACTGAAACTAGCTTCTCTGCAAAGCTAAAAAGTGATGGGTCAGTATAAGGTCAAATAATTGGTATAGATCCTTCATAGCAACCCATGAATTACTAGTAGAGAACTTTACCTGCTTCCTCTCAGACTTGAATGTGATCCCACCTTACTTAACAGTATTATAGAATCTATTACTCAAAGATGAGAATAGCAATGATTCCTCAAAATTTAGACCAATTACATACTTAGGTATTTTGAGTAAGGCATTTGTGATTTATATCACCAAAAATACAAAGAAGGATGTACCAAAAAGTTTCAGGAGTGCAAAAGCCAACTCATCTCTGATTGAACAAGTCACACCAAAGCTCCATAGCCTTCACTGATGATCACAAAGCCTTTGTCTCAGTTCTGTACACCTGACTTGTTCACATGCCATAGATTTACAGGAAAAACCTAAATATAAGGAGAATCCTAGGTCATTTGATGTCAACATAGAAAACCGTTCTCTAAAACATGGCACCAGTACAATCACATTAAGAATAATTGTTGTAAATCATAGTTATCTTCTAGGAGGATACCTCAAGCCTGTTATGATTCTGCATAACTTTAAAAGCTATTACCACCATTCCTGAATAGTGTTTAGTGTTTAAGCCCCGCATCAAAAAGAAAATCACGCCAATGCATTTTATTAATCACCTAATTACATTGATGGCATGAAATTATATGGTTCTACCAAAAATGTATTGAAAAGCTTCTTCATACCATGGACATTTTCTTCCATGATATCAAAATGTAATTTAGGCTCAACAAGTGTAAAACTCTTACTGTGGGCTCGAATCTGAAGGTAAAATCGAGCCAGTGGTCAAAGGTGATATTTATAGATACAACAAGCAATCATTTTCTCCACAGCAAAACATCCAACGCAGAAGGATAATAGTGGGTTGGTGACTTGTCGTCATGATCATTTTTATCTGAACTCCATCAAATAAGAAGAAGACAATAGTTGACCATCATGGGATCATTGAATGAATTGAGGCACCACCCTGGGCAATACCAGCTAGTCCAACCCCTGTCTTTTTCCAGATGAGGAGACTGAGGTCCAGAGAGTCTTAGTGATTTATGCAACCAGAGTTGACAGTAAGCATCATGAGATTTAAAGTCAGATCTTTTGAGTCCAAAGCTAGCACTCTTCCTCTCACTTCAATTCAGTCATGTCTGACCCCTTGTGACTCCATTTGGGCTTTTCTTGGCAAAGATACTGAAATAGTTTGCCGTTTTCTTCTCTGATTCATTTCACAGATGAGGAAACTGAGGCAAACTGTTAAGGGAATTGTCCAGGGTCACATAGCTCATAAGTGTCTGAAGCTGGATTTTAACTCAGGAAGATGAGTATTCCTGATTCCAAGCCCAGTGCTCTATCCATTGCACCACCTAGCTGCCCTCTTTCCACTCTACTAAGCTATAAATGAGGTAATATCATTAAGTACTGGCAGCATTTATACCCGTTTTACATATGAGCATACTGAGCTTCAAGGATATAAAATTCCTTTCCCATCTTCACCATCATTTTGGCCACCACTGACAGGGTCCTATGATGCTGCCATGATGCAGCATTTCCTTTCACTGAAGAAAGTTGCCCAGTTGTAGATTTGGCTCTGTTCCAACACAACTATCAAGAGCTTGGGGAGGGAAATGTAGGGAGAATGGCCAGGGAAAGGAATGCCTATAGAAAGGTAATGGGGTCCCTTGATAATTGCTTTTATGTTGACTTCCTCCAGGTGACATCATTCATCAGTTCCCCTGAAATCACAAGAGGACATTCCCAGCCTCAAAGTCCAGTCATTCAGGGAAGGGTTCACATGAGGGAGGTGTGTAAGGAAATCCCTCTCTATGTACCTCATCATTTCCAAAAGGAGGCAAAACACCCCCTCATGACACCTAAGGAAGAATCCTCTTCCATACACAGGCCAAGGGATGTTGGTGTGAAGAGTTTGAATGGCCATAGGAAAGCCAGAGCAATTCCTTGGGAAACTTGGAGTATCCAGGATGGTCTCGATCATGGTGGAGTAGGGACAAGGATCAGGATATCTTCTGGGGAAGGCCAAGGGAATACAAGCATAGGAAGTTGGAGAGATGACCACCAACTGAAGTCCATGGAGGGGAAAAAGCAGTGCTTAAAGAAGCTGGTCCTCACTCAAGAACAAAAGTCTCAGTTGCTGGACTGGAATGATGCTAATGCAGAGAATCTAAGCCTGAACACTAAAGGCAGACCAGAACCCATGCATGCTGGAGGTGATAAAAGAGGTGAAAGATCAAAGCTGGCTGACCTTTCATCACTTCCTGGGCCAGCCAAGGAAGCCTTGTCAGACCAGAGAGGCTCTCCAGAGGGAGCTGGTGGCCTAGCATTGAGAGCTGCAGGGGATTGGACAGCACACAGACCCAAATCCCCTCTACGCCTGATAGCTAATGCAATCAGGAGGTCCTTGGAACCCCTCCTCTCTAATCCAGAAGGTGGAAAGAAGATCAGTGACTCCAGACCAAAGGCACTTACAGAGAACTTGTCCTTGAATGGCCCCCACCCTAGAGTTCACTCCCCAAATTTAAAGAAAACAAGTTATAGTAAAGACTGTGATGTGCAGAAGCCCAGTCTTGTCTCCAGTAAAGACTGTGATGTGCAGAAGCCCAGCCTTGTCTCCTTACTGACACCTGGGAAGGAGAGAGGGGCCACAGATTCAGCCTTTTCATTACATGGTACCACCCATGGTGCCACTGAGGCACTGCCAGGGACACATAGCCTTTCAGATAGAGTTGTCCGGTCTCACAGTTTTCCCAACAGGCAAAAGAGGCCTATGACCTTGCCCTCTGCCAAGGTGGAAGATGTCTTTGACAAAGTTAACTTGAAAGAGGTACTGCTGGGGAGACCTTTGGACCAATACAACGCCCTGACAAAGAGGAGCAGTATCTTTTCTTCCTTTAGACTCAAAGAAAAAACTGATGAGAACCTGGGGTCACTGAGAATGACAAAGGATCTCAGCAATGTCTTTAGTAACCCAGGAGAAATGGACATCTGCCACCCTCCACAGACGCTATCACAGCCATGGAATAAGTCTTCCTCAGGCCAAACGGACCTTCTTTTCCCTGGGGAAAATTCAAGTAAGTGCTTTTTTTTCTATCAGGGTTTTCTATAGCAATCAACCAACATGCACACTTACTGTGTAGGAGACACTACTCTAAGTCCTGGGGATATAGGTCCAGAAAATAAAATAATTTCTAATCTCAAGGAATTTATATTATAACTGGGGAGCGTACAAGTAAACATACAGGCATCTATGGTAGGAATAATAAATACCAACAAATTCAAAATAATTCAATGCAAGGTAGTGTGGGAGGGAGGGCACCAGAAGTTAGAGGGAATCAGTAAAGGCTTCAAGTAGAAAGCAACGCTTGAGATGGATCTTGAAAGAAGTGTGGCAATTAAAAAGTTTCAAGAGGCATAATTTCTGGGTAATTTTATTAATAATGCCATTGTTTTAATAAAAGGATGGATGTTTGACCATCTCTCTCTTAGACCAAAGACAAAAATGGTGGACTGGCTCGTGGTTTGTATGTCCATTGGAAGAGGGATGGCAATCAATTCTGATTGACTAACAATTAATGAGAGAATGAAGATTACAATAAAAGGCTCAGCCTATTCAAATGAATTCTGATTATGTCATTTCCTTCTAAGTTACCCCCAGCCTTGGGCAATCTATTCAAAGAATTTATCCCCACCCAAACCTGAGTAGAGCACAAGGGCTTACCTGCCTTGGTGGGATCTTAGTCCAGTCTCATTATCAGTACTGTCCTTTGAGAGACTGAACTTTTTAAATCAGGACTTTAGATAAAGGGGAAATTCTGGATCTTTCCAAATCACTGGTTATTGATAATAATTTCTCTTAGAAGAGAGGCTTTGTATGAGGTATCATTGAGGAGTGAGTGGAATCCAGGCACCAGCATAAAGATAGGAGAATGGATTATTGTGTGAGAGGAACAAAGAAAAGGGTAATTTGTTTAAATTGCAAAGAGCAGGGAAGGTGAATAATGACCAATGAGGCTAGAAGGATAGGTGAGGATCAAGTTATGAATGGTTTTAAAGGTAATAGGGAGAGACTAGAATTTATTAAATAAGTGCATGATATGGTCAGATCTGTGCTTAAGGAGAATAACTTTGGCAGCAGTGTAGATTGGAATGGGGAGAGACTTGAGCTAAGGAGGTAAATTAGGAGACCATTATAATAAAACTGTGAAAAGCGATGAGGGTGGTGGCTGTGGGAACAGACGGAAGTCAAAGTGAGGGATGAGGAGGGAGAAACGATGATCTGGCAACAAATTAAATACATAGAGTGAAAGGAAGCTAGCTGGGCCAAGGGATATTTACAAAGCCTGAGAATTGTTTGGTTAAAACAGTCAGCTTCATGGGCATTCCATAGAGGAGGCTGTGTAAGAATGGACCTTCTTAAAAAGATCCAGAGGCCAACAATCTCATTTTGTGTCAACAATACAAAATAACAGATAAAGAAACCAAGGCAACCTTAGGCTGTCTCAGGAGAAGCAGAGTGTCTGGGAATAATAAGTAAATGAAGGAGGATTCTCTCTGGGCTCTGCCCTGGTCAGACCCAATTGGAAGTGTGGCGTCTAGTTCTGGACTCTGCCACTTCTTAATTGATAGGCTTACATGAGGAAGTCAGCCAAGATGATGAAGAGCCTTAAGACCATGTTGTGTGAGAATCAGCTGAAGGATCTGGGGATGTTTTTCTGGAAAAGGAAAGACTCAGGGGGGACGTGAGAGTTGTTTTCATTATTTGAATGGCTGTAATGGAGAAGACAGAGGGATCAGAGTTTTTCTGTTTGGCCCCAGATGGAAGAAGCAGGGCATTAGGGGATAGGGGAGAAGGCAGACACAAATTCAGCTATGATGACAAAAAATGTTTATAATAATAATAGCTAGCTTTTCCATTGCACTTTAAGATTTGCAAAGTGCTTTCTAAATATTATTGCATTTTATCTGTGTGACCACCCTGGGAGGGTGCTATCATCATCAATCATCAAAGCCATCATCATCTTCATTTAAAATATTTCTTAATGACTAGAACTACCCAGAATTTAAATGGGCTACCTTGGAGGACTGTGGACTCCACCTCTTGGAGGTCTTCAGGCAGAGCCTTGATGTCTATTTGTTGGGGATATTGTTCATAAAAGGGCTTCTTGTTCATAGATGGGTGGGGCTAGGTGGGCTCTGAGGTCTCTTCTTCCCTAAAACTTTCACTTCTGTGTAACCTGAGATTCTATTCCCTTGAACACTAGGCAAAAAATGTTAGCACTTGGATTCTCTTATATCCCCTGCACGATTTGGGAATTTACTCTTTTCCCCATAAATAAGGTAATTCACCTGCTTAAAATCCAAAACGCCCTGGGTGAGAAACACGTGGAGAGTGGCAAGAGTAGTGGAAAGGCGATTGCATTGGTCCAGGTGAGAGATGATGAGGGCTTGAACTAATGCAGCAGCTGTGTGAGTGAAGAAGGGAATATGTGTGAAAGATATGGTAAAGGCAGAAGTAACAAGATTTGCTGTGGATTATACATGTAGAGGACATGAGAGTAAGAAGTTGAGGATGATACTGATGTTGAGAACCAGGGTGACTCTCAGGATGGTGGGTCCTTAACAGTAATGAGAAAGAAGGATGGATTTGGGGGAAAGACAATGAGTTCTGTAATGGATATGTTGAGTCTGAGATATCTTGACATCCAGTTCATAATGCCCAATGAGCAGTGTGTAATGTGGGGCTGGAGCTCAGGAGAGAGATTAAGGGCTGGATATATAAATCTATGAGTGATCTACCTAGGGTTGATCGTTGAAGCCAGCAGAGCAGATGAAATTGCTAAGGGAGAGTTTGGAGAGCAAATGGTCCAGAACAGAGTTTGGGGATGTCTGCAGTTGATGAACAACACGTGGATGAGATCCAGCGGAAAGACTGAGAAGGAACAATCAAGACACTTAGTACAAAAACCAAGAGAGCTCAAAGTCGTAAAAACCCAGAGAAGAGAGAGGATTCAGGAGGAGAAACTAGTAAATAGTGTCATATGCTGCAAAGAGCTGAAAAAGAATAAGGGTCCAGAAAAGACCCTTAAGAAGTTACTGGTAATTTTGGAGAAGGTGGTTTCTGGGAATCATGGGGTTGAGAATGAGATTGTAGAAAGACTGGGGAGAGGAAGCCGGAGCATTGAGAATGGATGGTCTTTTTAAAGAATGTGGCTGAGACGAGGCAAGATGGAGAGCAAGAGTTAATAGAAAATGATGGGATTTCATAAAGGTTTTTTGTTTTTAAAAGATGGGGCACTCAAAAGTTCCTTCCAGCCTTAATTCTATGATTGAGGCAGACCCAGTGGAAACCTTCAGGGGAGAATTGTTTCTAGGTCCCACAATTCAGGGGGAGGTAGTAGGGAGAGAGGGAGACAGCCAATATTTCTCCTGGTTCCCGTAACCCAGGTTAAGTAGGAATTGTATCTGTGAGTGAGTGAGGCCAGTCAAATTCTGCAGGTGTGGATTTGCTTTAGATTCTCTTAAAGGTGTCCACAAGAGAGGATTTCCTATTCCATCTGAAAGATCTTAATCTTTTTAGTTTTTGACACATGGTTGGCCTGGCTCCCCAATAAATTGGGTCACTGTAGGTCTCCATAAGACATTAGTTCCTCCTACCTGCCTTGTTAAGTAATGTGTTCTCCTCCCTTGAGGGTATTTCAGGGTTGACTGGGTGGCCTCCTGGGTCATAGGCCCTTTCCTGAAACAACAGGGCCAATGTCCAGACTCCATTCATCACCTAACCTCCTGGCAAGCTCTGCCTCCTGTTTCCCAGTGATCTGGCCTTCTAGCCAAAGGGCACCATACCCCGCCAAAGGAGAAGGCAGCCCTGTAGAATTCAGAGCTAATGAAAGGAAAACTGGGTTCCTGTTGCAGACATCCCTGGTCCAGAGAGAACCGCACAGTGGAGCTGCCTTTGTACCCAGACCACTTCTCGGGGAGCCAAAGGGTCAGGGCCTGCAGTCCCCACTCTCCCCTCCCCCCACAACCTGAGCCATGAGGGCTCTTATTCCCAGCCAATGGAAGGTCAAGAAACCTGCCTTTGTTCAAAGAAGATATCAGGCCTCAGCAAAGAGTCCCTGGCAGGGAGGGAAGCAGGTGCTCCGGCAGCAGCCGGCTGTTTATCCAGCAGCCCTTGTAACTCCAGTTAATTATTGATGGGACTTCAAGAGGAGGGATGAGAAGGGGGTAATTTATTCCCAGTGGGAGAAGAAACAAGGGAGCAAATAGCAGGTTTTATGGTCTAAATCTGAACAGGAAGTTGCTTGAAGGTTAGAATTGGAGAGCTGAGGAATCAGGAGCTTGGCTGTGACATCTTGTTTTTCGGCTCTGTTGCCAGCACCAATCTGTGCTGCTCAGATGACCAGGCTGAACTCAGGGCCTCCATCCCCATGTGAACTCGTTGGCTGTGGTATGCCTGGGCCAGTGTGGTAGAGGACCAGCTTTCAAGTCAGGAAGACTTGAGTTCAAGTCCTAATTTAGCTATGTGACCATGGGTTACCTCTTAGTGCCCCAGACAAATCTCTGTAATTTACAGAAGAATTGCCCATCTGGATTGGTGGAGAGAGTTCCCATTCTGGGATTTTCCTGAATTATTCCCCCCATGTTCCCATGTTGGTGATGAAGATGATAACAGATTATAATTCTATGGTGATTTGAAGTTTTCAAATACTTTCCTCACAATAACCCTATGAAGTAACTAGTATGCCTAGAGGGATGTCCCATTTCTCAAATAAGAAAAGTAAGCCTCAAAAGCACTAAGAATGACTTGCTCAAGGTCACTCAGCCAGTAAAGGTCAGAGTGGAACTCCAACCCAGGTCTCCTGATTCCAGTCTAGGCCTGGCGCTCCCTTGTACTCCTCGGGCCCTACATTCTGCACATCCTTATTCACAAAGATGAGCCAAGAAAGAGCCAGCATAGTTCAGGACAAATCCTAGCCAATCAATCACTCAGTCAGTCATCAAGCATTTATTAAGCATCTACTATGTGCCAAACACTTCGGTAAGTGTGAGGGATACAAAGACTAAAGTGAAGTAGGGCTCAGCCCTGCCTTTAGCCAGCTTCCAGTCTAACTGGGAAGGCATCGTACAAACATTAAGTATAGGTAAACTATAGTACAGTGAATGCCAGGTAGTTTGGGGAGGGAGGAATGGAGAGCAGTGCCTAAAATAGACAGAGATAAGGAAGGCAGGGCAGGGGACAGAGCCCCAAGAGTTGGGGGACCTGAGCGAACTGGCTCTTCCATTATTTTGCTCTGTGACCTTTGGAAATTCCTTGAGTTTCACTTTCTTCAGAACTCTTAAGTCTCACTTAACTCTGCCCTCTGGAGGTTCTGTGACTTGGACAATGTCCCTGTGACTGGGAGGAGGGAAGATGTCTCGAAGTCAGTGGGTTAGATTGGATTAACTACTGGTCTGGGAGGCAGGAGGCTCAGAGCTAAGTCTGTTTCACCCGTGAATCGTCCTGTGACCTCGAATAAGTCTCAACTTCAGTGGCTCTCCATCATCAACATGTTGTTCTACATCCCAGTCTCTTTAGCCATTTGCCCTAGAGGAACGATTTCACAAGATATATGCAAAGACAAAATAAACTGATAACAGCAGTCCCCTTGCCTCCCCATTTTTTTTTTCCTGAAGCTAGATTTAGTACACAGACTTTCAGTTTAAGATATCTGCCATCAAAGGAGGAAGGGACAGGATTGAGAGTGAGCAATAACTTTAACCTTTCCCCTAAACAATTCTTTTAGGGGCTCTTTAATTCATTATAGAAGTCAGTCAGTGAATTTAGAATTTCTGCCAATGAACTTTGCCAGAATAGGGAATGTTAGGCAGGAAGAGTCCTTGGAAGCTACCCCCTCTACCTCTCTTGTGTTACAAAGAAGCTTAGGCCCAGATGGGGCAAGGGACTTGGGTCAAAGCAACACAGCAAGTTGATATCACCTGGAAGCCAAAGTAAAAGGCATCGAATTTTCATTTTTCATTATTTGAATGAAAGGGGGAAGAAATAGTTCAGAAATTCTAAGGAAAGCCTGTGCATTCATATCTCAGGTAGGGAGAGGTACATCTCACTCTGAGCCAGAGTTTTCCGCCTGCCACATAGAATCTAATAGCTCCTAGCTTCTCTCCCAGGAAATGGGCTGAACTCACTATTTTTTAGACACTGGACAGTTTTGGTCTTCGATAATGTCGGGTAGAGTGGGTTCAAATTTCTGCTCTGCTAATGATTAGCTGAGTCAAAGGACTTGAATTCGATTCCTGCTCCTGATAATGACCAGGGGCCATTGCTTTCCCCTCTGTGGGGCTCAGTTTCCTTATTTGTACAATGAGAGGCTTCACTCAGAGTGGCCAATTTGTGGAGTCTCTTCCAATTCTAACATTGTCTGAGTTTAAGCCTACTTCTGAAGGAAGAAAGCCTACTTTGAAAGGTCTGCAGACCAAAATCTCTCCTTCTTTTCTTTTTTTCCTCAGTATATTTTTATTTCATTAAAATTTCCCCAAATGCATTTTTAAAAATTTAATATTTATTTTAAAAAAATTTTGAGTTCCAAATTTGTTTCCTTCCTTCTACCCCTTCTCCCTCCTTAAGAAGGCAAGCAACTTGATATCAATTATCCATGTGAAGTCATGAAAAACCTATTTCCATGTTAGCCATATTGCAAAAGAAAACAGGCCTAAAAAGTGGAGAAAAGTACAGAAAGTAAAAAAGTAAGCTTCAGTCTGCACTCAGAGTTCATCAGTTCTTTTTCTGGAGGTGGAGAGTACTGTTCATCGGGGTCCTTTGGAATTGTCTTAGATTATTGTCTTGTCAGAGTAGCGATCTCCCTTTCTTTTCAAGGGTTGTGGGATCATTGATTTAGAACTGGAAGGATCCTAGATCTCGACGACTGAAAAGAACCTCAGAGGCCATCTAGGAAACTGAGACCCAGGAAGGTCAAATCATTCACCCAAGACTGCACAGGTAGTGAGTATCAGGAGCAGGATTTGAACCCCTGTTGTTGTCCCATGGATATCATCTCATCCAGGTCCCTCATTTTGCAATTGAGCAGCTGGCATAGTGAGAGAGAACTAGCTCTGGAGTCAGAAAAACTGAGTTCAACTGCCTGCCCCCGCCCCTAATACCTCTGTGACGTAGAGAGAGCTACTACCTCTCTACACATCAATTAACTCATTTATAAAATGTGTGTGTGGGAATGAAGTTGATGATCTCTGGAGTCCCTTGTAACTCTATGATCCTATGACTCAAGGCCCAGTGAAGTTAAGTGACTAGCCCTGAAATTACTCAGGTAATAAATAACAAAACCAGAATTCAAATTCAGGTCTTTTTAACTGAGAATCCAGTACTTTCCACTGTATCATGCAATTTTCCTAAGGTTTGTTTCCCTTTCAGCTGGGAGGAAGACAGAAACCTATGTGGAAGGGGGATGGTAGAGTTTAACCGTTCTGTTACCCCCTGAACATACACACACACGCACACACACAGACATACACATCTGCTCAAATATGGACTTACACAAGAAACTAGGATGCAATAAATTATCAGTCACCTGGGCAGGACCAAATAACTTACTTCCCAACAGGGCTATTCATTGCCCAGAGCTGGGCCAATCTAGATGTTAATCATTAACCCTACAGAGGGTCAAAATGGAAAGGCAGATGTTTCTATATAAAGATACCAGGCACCCAGGGATATTCAGGTTATAGAGATGAGCCCCATTCTGGTGAGGATGGGCATGAAGAGAGTGTTACCACTGACTCAGTCTTATTTAGGGTTCCTTGAGTCACATGCTGTTTCTGTATTTTTGTACCCCCCCCCCAAGTCAGATTGCCCCATGGGAGCACATTGTTGGGACATCCACACCCCTCCCCCCACCTCCGTCCCCACCAATCTTTCCTGATGTTTTCATCACTGCCCTGATGATGTGATAATATTCTTACGTGGAGAAAATAAAAGTGGCATTTGTTTAGACATAATTAATGAAATATTTATGTTGCATGAGACTGTGTGATAAAGCCCCGCGCTGGCAGAAGCCATTTGCTCCTGATTACATTTGTGATTTTTTTATATGACCAGACATTCTGACGCCAGTTCTTTTACACCGAGCAGATGTCATGTTCTAAAAATGGGTGCCAGATGCTGAGAGCCACATAAGGGTAATTTGTTTAAGAGCTGGCTTGGACTTTTTGCATTCAATTAGACTGCGCGGTGACCCTCACACAATCGTTTGAGGTACCATGGCTAACTTCAGACATGCATTTTAATAACAGATTTCATTTCTGAATGCATTTGAAGCCCCATGATCCATAAATGGTGTTTAAGAAATTAATTGATTTCTGCATAATACTGTGTGTGTGTGTGTGTGTGTGTTTAAAATATGGACACCAAGAGCTGTGCAACGCCCTTGGCCAAGGGCCAGAAATTTAATTAATGTGGGGAGCCAAATTTCAGATTGCCCTTAGGTAGCTCTGCTGCTTAGACTTAGGGCAGGTGCAGTGGGCAGGGAGGGAGAGGGAGTGTTGGGTTGTGAAATCTAGGAAAGAAATCCCTTCTGCTTGATTGGATACCTTGTTTCTATTTCAGGCTCCAAGCACCTACCTGTCAGAGCACAGATGACTGAGTGCTGTTCCTCCTCCTCATCTGATACTACCTCCTCCTCAGATGGTGAATTTGAATCCAAACCTTCCTTACCACCAAAGGTAATCTGCCCCTTGACAACCAAGGAAAGAGTTGGCTCTGTAGGGGCTGACTTTTAGGAGAACTGTGAGTTTCCAACCCAGAGCATTCTCAAAGTGGCAGAGAGTTTTATTTAACAGACTTACCTGTTATAGCATCTGACGCTTAGGTCTTCCCTTCCCTTTGGCAAGAGCCAAGAGTCTTTTCATTTGCAGAATCTTTCAGGTCTTACAGATGAATCTTTTCTTTCTCTAAGAAGAGCTTCATTTGAAGGAGGAGGGAAAAAACCCCCAAGACAGCAACATATTTACTTGGAACCACTTGGAAACTGCAGCTCTAAAGTGGTTTTAATATGAAGTCCAACAAGCAAACCATCGAAAAATGAAAACAAACAGATGCCTATGTCCCCAGGGGGAAACACAGCTTCATGTAAGAAGCACTAGAGGCAGATTGCATGGAAAATGTTATGTTTATTCTAATCAGAAATATTAAATGAACCATGCATTTGCATCTAGGCATTTATATTCTGAAAATGCCTACTGCGACTTGAGTTTGGAGAGGCTGCTGATGGTACACTTGGAGAATTTCCTTCTTGCTTGTTACTCCCTAGAATTTGGGCCTTCTTTCTAGACTTTGATTCGAGTAAATCTCTCCCTGACCAGTATCCTCCCTCCCAAATTCTATCCTGTTTTTCGTTGTCCCCATGGGTTGCTGGGACAGGAACCTTTCAGAGGGGCCTTTGGGCTGATGGCTCAGCCTAATGTGTTTACACTGGTGGACAGAAAAGTGGTTTCTCTGCCATTTACTGTGTTTATTTGTTGGCTCAGTGAGGTTCCCGGAGAGGAAGGAGGGGAACCGAATTTATTTACTTACAATTGTTTCTTCCACATCTGGTGATGTAGGCATTGGCTTATAACTTAGGACTTCCTGACCCCACTGCCCAAATAGGACTAAGTCAGTGACCTGGTGTGTATGTGTGTGCTTATATGTGTAAGAGAAAGAAAGACAGAGACTGGTAGAGAAAGAAAGACACAGAGACACACAGAAGGACAGATAGAAGAAGGAAGGGAAGGAGATGGAGAAAGTCAAGAGAGGAGACATAATGAGACTTGAAGAGAGAGAGAGAGAGAGGGAAGGGTGAGAGGAGAGCATGGAAGAGAGGTGAGATTGAAACTGTTCCTGATCACCTATCTCTGATTATACATTGAAACCATGTTTTGTGTTTTCTGTTGATCTTTACACCCTCCATATCATCTCATTCATTCTTCTTTTGACTTCTTATCTCTCTCTCTTGATGTCTATTCAATATAGGCAATATAGACTAAGGCTCTCACCCTAGCTCTCTTATCTGTTCTCTCTACACAGTCTCCCTGGGAGAACTTATTTGCTTACATGGCTTCAATTATCACCTCTATCTCAATCTCAAATTAGCATCTATTCTTTGGGCTCCCTTGTTCTCCACCTGGATGTTAGAAATCTCCACCTTCATGTCCCACCAGCACCAAAGAACTCATCATCTCCTAGAGGAGCATAAGATCATAGGTTTAGTTCTGGGAGGTACCTTGGAGGCCATTTAATCTAATAGTCTTCTTTTACAAATGAAGTCAAGAGATGTAAAATGACTTGTCTTGGGTCACCCAAGTAGGAAGTGTAGAAACCAAGATTTAAACTCAGGTCATCTGATTCCAGAAATGATAAGCTTTCTCTTGTACCAAGTTGTCTCCCTGGAGAGATATTGACTTGTCCAAGTCCATATTGTCCCTTTCCCAAGGATAAATGCTGACCACCCACAGACCTCTTGGTTGGTAATAATAACTGACATTTAATAGCACTTTAAACTTTGCAGCCCCAACACCCACCCCTTCCATGTTATGCTGACTTTTCTACAGCTAAAACCACCATATCTTCCCAGTTACCCAATTATTGAAATCTTAGAGTCACCTTTGAATCGTGCTCCTCTTTGTTTAGTCACTGAGTCCCGTAGATTCTTTCTCTGCAATATCCCTCCCATATGTTCCTTTCCATTCCCATGCCTGTCACCACCCTAATTCACCCCCTCATTACCTGTTACCTAGTTTCTTCATAGGGCTGTGATAGAGAGGTAGGCTTTATGTGACATCTTACAGGCATCTCATGTAACACTTAGGGCACTATAGTAGAACAAGCAACCTACTTTGGTTTGGGTTCTACCCAACAGTATCCTGGTAAATGTTTAACAAAGGGCTATTGAGAAAAATGTATGAACAATACCCTTTTAATTTTAATCTGCATTACTAACATTTTCTCCATCACATTCTTAAATCTAGACAATCTGCAAAGCAGTAAATGAAGACGTGATTTAAAGCACTTGCTGATTTCTGAAGCGTAAATGCTCATACTGGAAATTTAACAAAGGGTTCCAGAGAGCCAGTTTGAGCTGGTTCCAGCACACCCTACTGTTACCTTATTTATACCCACAGCAAAATCAGGATGACACTGATTAATCAGCAAGGCAGAAAAATGCACAATCTGTCCACTGTGTGGCACTATACTCAAACACTGGTCCAATGGTCTCATCTAGGTCTCTCAGACACATACACAAGAGTGTATGTGTATGATTCTCCATCCTTCACTGCTCCTTCACAAAACTGCTAGGTAGGATTTAAAATAAAACAAAACATTCTGGCCAGAGTCAGAACTGATCCAGGGTATGATATGGCATATGGTTCCCAAATTATTACAATTAGAAAAATATCTGATTTGGAATGCCCCCCCTCTTGCCCCATCCCTTACATCTGGAATTTTCCTTTCTATTTTCATAGAAAACAGACCATCCATCTTTATAGTCACATCATTTATTGTATATAATGAATATGAAAGAAAAACTGTCTCCAACTGTCTCCTAAAACTGAAATCTCTTTGCATGGGTCCCCTCAATTTTCTAAGATTATGGAAGTATTAAGGGAAGTGACCTCTCAGAGGAGAAGCTTTGTTCCTTCTGGCTTACCCACTGATGAGGTTTTGGAAACTTGCTAGTTCTTGTCATTCAGGAATTCATCTTCGTTCCAGTGTTTGAAACACCTTAGCAAGATTGATTCCTGAAGTCTCTGCTCTCCTCTCTGCCCCCAGATGGAATCCCAGCCTTCCTAACCTACTGTTTCCAGTGACCACAGGCAAAGCCTTAGGAAAGCAGTGGTCAGGGTAGGTGGGTGCAGTGTTACTCTCAATGCCATGGCCGTCCAACTCCTTGCAGTTGCCATGGACGACAGGGAATCTCAGTCCCCCTGGACATCTTTCCCTTTGCTCATGTGCTCATACATTTCAGAGTCAGAAATTCTTTCTTGGATGAAGAAGAGAAAAATTGAGAACCTTGGGATCTAGGTACCCACATACAGATCCCTCACTGATCTGTTTGCCCCACTGAATTTCTGGAGGATCCCTTGGATTTTGACAAAGAAGAGATATGGTACAGACACATGTTAGCATTGGAAGGAGCCTCAAGAATATCTAGTGCAATAAAACTAAGTCAAATAACAGAAGAGGAAACTGAGATTCTGAGAAGTATAACTTATTCAAGGTCAAAAAGAGCAAGCTAGAATAAATCCTAGGCCTAAAACGGAAGTCTCCTGTCTTCTAAGCCATGCCACACTCATTCCCTAATTGACCTCTTCTCCTCTGGGCTCCATGGTCTTCTCAGAGCCCAGATCTGATGGTCTCATCTAATGGTTAGCATTTAACACTTTCCTCGTTGTGGCCCCAATTTGATTCCCAGTTATGGAAGATCGCTGAGAGACAGCATGGTATAGTGGATATAGTATGAGAGTTGGAGGCAGGAAAAGTGGGCTTCAAATCTTGCCTCAGTCACTATCAGTGGGACCCTGTGCAGGTCATATTAAGGCCAAACCTGAGTTTTCATTTCCTCACCCGTAAAGTAAGTTGTACCTAAAGTCCCTTCCAACTTTAAAGCTACAATCCCATGTCACTCTCCTGCTAAAAAACAGACAAGACAAAACATCTTCATTGATTCCCTTTTGCCTGTAGAATAAAATTTAAACTTTTCAACCAAACACTAAGACCTTGAAGAATTTACTCTTAATCTACTTTTCACACCTTTTATCTTTCTATACCTTTTCCAGAATCTTACATCCCAACCAAAACAGTTCGGACAACTAGCATTTTTTTAAGCACCTACTGTATGCCAAGTACTGGGAATACAAAAAAAAGGGGGGGAGGGGAGAAATCTCAATCCCTGCTCTCAAGGAGTTCATACTGTATTAGAGAAGGCAACTTGCAAACAGCTATTCACGAGAAAGTATATGCAGGATAAATTGGGGGTAATCTCAGAAGGCACTAAAATTAAGGAGGACTGGGAAAGACCGTGCAGAAGGTGGGGCTTTAACTGAGAAGGGAGAACATTATAGGTATGGAAGACAACCAGCAAAAACTCCTGGGGTCAGGAGATGGACTGTTGAGTGCAAAGAACAGTTTCAAACTGATCCATTCTAATTTTCAGAGAGTTTGTTGTTTAGGCAAAGATTTGTACCTCTTTCAATCTAAGCCATTAATTCTCTCTTAGTTCTTTCTTCCATAACTCTCATTTCTTTTCCATTTTTTTCTCTAGCACTCATTTCAATGTTCTTAACATTCATTTTTTAAAATTTTTGAGTTCCAAGTTCTCTCCCTCCCTCTACCTCCACCTTACCTGCTGAGAAGACAGGCAAACCCCATTATACATGTAAAGTAATACAAAACAAACATACTCATTTTAATTATAAAATTACTTAAAACTTTTAAAAACTCTCCTTTCTTCTAGAAGTTCTATTTGAATCTGTGACAAAGCTGTGTTTTTCTTTGTGGCTTTGACTGTAGATGTTTTGGAGTGGTTCTTCCTCTGAGTTTGTTTGAGTCTTAAGTGTCAATGGTATCATATAGCTTTGTTTTGAATGATGGGATTCTTAACTTTCTCATGCTGTACTTTCCACCAGGAATGCCATATTCCCTCTCCTCATTCATCTCTGCTTAACTTTTACTCATAATTTAAGGCTTATTTTGAATGCTACCTCCTCTATAAATTCTACCCACATTCTTCCCAGTTGGAAATAATCTCAGATTTTAGATATGATTAATGAAAGCATTTCAAGAAAGATAAGAGAGAGCAGAGATAATATCAGATTTCTTTTTTTCTCCTTCCTCTTCCTTCCTTTCTTCCTCCTTTCTTCTTCCTCTTTTTTCCTCCCTATTCGTTGTTATCAATTTTTAAATATTCCTATTTCTGGGAACAGTAAGGCATAGAAACTTAATCAACTCAAACCAGTCCTTCTTTAATAGTATTAAACAGTCCAAAATTAGGGGAAATATGGGATTGTTTCTCCACTATGCATAAGTCTAAAGAAGCAGTTTAAGAATAGGAGTGCAGTTGCCACCACAGTCCTGTGAGGTGTCCCTTCCTCAATACCATTACATCCTAACTGGAATGAAGGAAGAGAAGGTATTCAGGAGTGATTGCTCAATTTTGCACTACCTATACTAACTTGGACTGGACTATTTACCAGCTTTCCTGAGTGATTACAATCAATTCAGATTTCTTATTCCTACAAACCATAAGGAAAGACTATTGGAGATTCCCTAGAGAAATTCTTTCCCCTTTTATATAAAGACCTCTCTCTTAAGGGCATAAACTTTATGGTTTAAATTCCATGGGCAGAGTACATAGAGACTCACATCACTCACATAAAATGATTACAAGGAGACAGAAACAAATATGCCTGGTCAGTCAGAACCTCAGACTCAATCCCACATCTCATTTCCAACTGTACAGGGTGAATATGCTCATGCACTCTGCCTCAGTCAAACCTGTATGCTGTGACTAGTCTCAAGTCCCTAGCACCAACAGACTCTTTTTAAAAAAATACTTTATTTTTAATATTCTTTTCTTTTTAAATTTTAAGTTCCAAATTCCCTCCCTCCCTCCTACTCCTTCCCCACCCACTGAGAAGGCAAGCAATATGGTATCAATTATACATGTGAAATCATGCAAAAACATTTCCTTATTAGTCATTTTTTTAAAAGCAAGAAAATGAGAAAATTATATGTCACTTTGCACTCAGAGTTCATCCGTTCTCTCTCTGGAGGTGGATAGCATTTTTTCATCATGGTCTTTCAGAATTGTCTTGGATTCTTGTCTTGATCAGAATAGCCATGTCATTCTCCATTGATCATCATACAATACTGTTGTTACAGTGTACAGTGTTCTCCTGGTTCTACTCATTTCACTTTGCATCAGTTCATATGAAGTCTTCCCAGGTTTTTCTGAAACCATCTAGCCCTTCATTTCTTATAATACAGTAGTGTTCCATCACAATGATATGCCACAGCTCGGTCAGCCATTTCCCAATTTCCAATTCTTTGCTACCAGAAAAAAAGAGCTACTGTAAATATTTTTGTACATATGGTTCCTTTTCCTTTGATCTCTTTGGGATACAGACCTAGTAGTGATATGCTGGGTCAAAGCATATGCACAGTTTTATAGCCCTGTGGACTTAGACCCACATCCTTCTTCAGAATGGTTAAACCAGTTCACTGCAACAATAGTTCATTTGTGCACCTGCTTGCCTCATCCCCTTCAGTATCTGTAATTTCTGATAAGTGCAAGGTGGTACCTCAGCGTTGTTTGAATTTGCCTTTCTCTAATCAATAGTGATAGCATTTTTTTTTCATATGAGTTTAGATAGTTTTGATTTCTTCATCTGAAAACTGCCTATTTATACCATTTAACCATTTATCAATTGGTGACTGGCTCTTATTTTTGTAAATTTGGCTCAGTTCTACACTCAATATATATTTGAAAAACGAGGCCTTTAGCAGAGAAACTCGCTGTAAAAATTGTTGTTATGACTTCATTATCTATGGTACCTTTTAGCAAAATGTAGTTTCCCTGTTGTTTCTTTTAATTTAGTCTGTTTTTGCCATTTTTTTAGTTCAGCTAAGGAATATTGATTCTGTTTCAGCTTTTATTTTAATTCTGTGTGTCTTTCTGTTTCATGTGTTTCTCTTGTAAACAATATATTGTTGAAGTCTGGTTTCTAATCATTTCTTCTGTCTGTTTCCATTTTATGGGTGAGCTTGTCCCATTCACATTTATGATTATTAATTGTTTATTTCCCTCCATTCCGTTTTCTTCTATGTCTCCTTCTCGATCTCTTTTTATTATGCCTTTCCTCAAAAGTTTGTTTGCCACTAACCCCTGTCTCCTTTAATGTCTTCTCTTTTATCATCTCTTTCCCTTTCACTTATCCCATCCCACTCCTATTTCTCTATTGTTTAAATTACATTTCTATGTACAATTGAGTGTATGTATGTACATATACACACACATATATATTCTTTCCTTTTTGAATCAATTCCAGTTGCCTGCCACCACCCCCATCTCTACCTCCACTGAAAAAGCTCTTCCTGGCACACTTCTTTTATATGAGAAAAATTTCTCCCTTCCTTCTCCTCTTACCACATCCCTCTTTCTTACCCCTTCATTATTTTGGAGACATTCCAACATAATTGGCTTATATCCATGTTGTCTGTCTATGCAAACTCCTTTTAACTGCTCTAATAATGATAAAATCCTTAGGAATTACAAGTATCATTTTTCTATATAGCAATGTAAATAGTTTAACTTTATTGAGACCCCTATGATTACTCTTTCATGTTTGCCTGTTTGTGCTTCTCTTGAGTCTTATGTTTGAATACAAAATTTTCTATATTATAATAGAACTATATATTCTATATATATGGATATATATTCTATATATAGAATATTCTATATTATTCTAATGATCTTTTCATTACAAATACTTGAAAGTCCTCTATTTCATTAAATATCCATTTCCCCCCCTGAAAGATTGCACTCAGTTTTGCTGAGTAATTGATTCTTGGTTGTAATCCTAGCTTCTTTACCCTTTAGAGTATCATATTCTACTTCCTCTGCTTCTTTAACATGGAAGTCATTAAATCCTGTGTGATCTTGACTGGCTGTGCAATATTGGAATTATTTCTTTCTGGCTGCTTGAAATATTTTCCCTTTTATCTTGGAGCTCTAGAATTTGGCTATAATATTCCTGGGAGTTTTCATTTTGGGATCTCTTTCAGGAGGTGATTAATACTTTTATTTTCAATTTCTATTTTACCTTCTGGATCTAAGATATTGAGGCAGTTTTCCTTGATAATTTCTTGAAAGATGTTGTTCAGTCTCTTTCTTGGATCATGGCATTTAGGTAGTCCAGTATTTCTTAAATAATCTATCCTTGATCGATTTTTCCAGGTCAGTTTTTTTCTTATGAGATTTCACATTTTCTTTTTTTTCGTTCTTTTGATTTTGTTTTAATATTTCTTGATGTCTCATGGAGTCATTAGCTTCCACTTGCCCAATTCTAATTTTGAAAGAATTATTTTCTTCATTGAGATTTTGCGTCTCTCTTTCCATTTGGCCAATTGTTTTTCTTTTTTTTTTTTAGGAGTTCTTTACTTCAGTGAATTTTGGGGCCTCTCTTACCATTAAGCCAATTTTGTTTTGTAAGGTGTTATTTTCTTTGGTATTTTTTGTGCCGCTTTTACCAAGTTGTTAATTCTTTTTTCATTATTTTCTTGTATCCCTCTCATTTCTTTCTCTGATGTTTCCCTGTGCCACTTTTAGCTCTGTAACTCTTCCACGGATTCTTGTTGGGCTTAGATTCCATTTAGTACTTTTCTTTGAAGCTTTGTGGGTAGCTGTCACGTTGTTGTCTTCTCTGAACTTTAGATCTTGGTCTTCCCTGCCACCATAGTAGCTTTTTATAGTCAAACTCTTTTTTTTTTTTTTGTCGTTTGCTTATTTTTGTGGCCTATTTCTTCCCTTTGAACTTTATGTTAAATTTGGTCTCTGCTGATGTGGGGGTGGGGAGGCACTGTCCCATGCCTCATTCTATTGTTTTCAGCGTTAGTTCTGGAGGTCTGAAAATTTTTGGTGCTTAGGAGGTGTGATCTGGGAAGAGGCATGGTCGCTGCTCTCCTGGTCAGTGTTCTGCTCAGGAAGGACCTCTGGTCCCCTATAGACACTTTGCTTTGGAGCTGAGACCAGGGCCTCTCCTCCCTTGCAACCAATTGGAAATGTTCTCTCCACCCCAGAACGGGCAACCCGGAACTGCCTACAGGCAGTAGAGTTGCCAGTCAGTGCCAACTATACCCCTGCCAGCAAAAGGTGCCCCATAATCTCTTTCTGATCAATCCTGTGACTCCTTTACCATCTCTGGGCTGAGAGCTTCTGAAACTGCTTCTCCTACCACTGTTGCCACCACAGCATAGGTGGGTTCTGGACAAGTTTCCACCCCAGTGTCACAAACTTCTGCCAACCTTTTATGTTCTCTTAGGCCTGAAAAATGTCTCACCCTGATCTTTTGTTGCCTCTGCTGCTTCAAAATTTTATTTGAGACATTATTTTAAGGTTGTTTGGAGGGGAATGTTGATAGAATTCAATGGGATTGCCTCTAATCTGCAATCTTGTCTGGTCCTCTTTCCCCAGTCAGTAGCACCAGTAGACTCTTGTGGCTGCATGGCTTTAAGCATTGTCTCTACTTACTCCCTGGAAGTAGAATTTTTGGCATCTGACCCCAGGCTACTAGTAAATATTTCCCATGCTTGCCTATTGATTTCCTCAAGTACAGAACCAATGTTAATGCAGGGATCCTAGCTACTCTGAATTGGTTCTGAATCTTTTACCCCACCCAATGGACAGAAGGAATTCAACAGGGAACAGACTAGAATAGAAAGAGGATTGGATCTGGAATCAGAATCCCTTTTTAAAAAACCTATTATTCACTACCTGGATGAGGGTGGGCAAATGCCTTTCCCTTTCGAGGCCTAATTTCCTTCTCTATAAAATGAGCAGTTGGGCCCGATGATAGTTGAGGTCTCCTCCAGTGCTGAATCCTGACCCTCCTTCCTTGAAATAGCTGGGGGAGATATAAGGATGGAGCTCTCAGTCTCAACTCTCAGTCACACTGCCCTCTCTCCTCCAGTGAGTTCTGAGCATCCTTTCATCCCTAGTTTGGGGGCCTAACTGTTCTTCTGTATCTTTTTAGGTAAATAGAAAGGAGTCCTTCTGGTTAAGAACATTAAGTTCCTTTAAAGCAATTAACCATCCAACAGGGAAGTAGTGCTTTGAAATTCACACAATGCAAAGAACACATCAGGGTTGCCTTCAATTTCACAAAAGCTTCTAAGAATGTAGTTTAAAAGATTTTCATCCTTGTGAATTCTAAAGGGAATTCTAAGATAATAATAAGTAGCATTTGCGTAGTACTTTAAAGTTTGTAAAAAGGGTTTTACAAATATTATCTCATTTTACCCTCATGACAACCCTGGGAGGAAGGTGCTTATTATCTCCATTTTATAGCTAGGGAAACTGAGTCATACAGAAGCTAAGTGACTTGCCTAGTTAGGGTCACATAGCTAGGAAGTATATGAGGCTAGATTTGAACTCAGCTGTTTGTGACTCCAGCCTTTGATCCACTGTTCCATCTACTGGTTTTGAGAAAATGTTTCATCATTTAGAAATTATGACTTCACAGTTTATAAGGTAGAATGGAAAAAATTGTAGACTTGGAGCCAGAACTCCTGCTTAAAATAAGATGACCAGAGCTGAGCACGGTAGGACTCTCACTTTCCATTTTCTGAACATTATTGTTCAGTTGTTTTAGTCACGTCCAGCTCTTTGTAACTTCATTTGGAGTTTTATTGGCAGAGATACTAAAGTGGTTTGCCATTTCCTTCTCCTGTTCACTTCATAGATGAGGAAACTGAGGCAAACAGGGATAAATGATTTTCCCAGAGTCACCCAGCTAGCAAGTGTCTAAGACCTGATTTGAACTCACAAAGATGAGTCTTCCTGACTCCAGGCCTGGCGTTCTATCCACTGTGCCACCTAACTGCTCCTCTGAACCTCTCTATGCCTCTCTTTTCACAGAATTCTAGATCACAGAAGTGTTTTGGTTGCTGTATTGCCATGTTGATGTATATACATCCTACCCCAGGCCAAAACCCCCTTATCTTTTTCAACGGAACTCATATCCAGCTATGTCTTGTACTCGTGCAATTGATTTTTTGGAGTTCGAGAGTAGGATTTTCTATTTATCTCTGTTAAATTTAATCTCATTCAATTTAGGCCCTCATTTTAACTTGTCAATATCTGTATCTACCACACTCCACCTCCTGCATTGAACCCTCTCTTGTAATACAGAAAAAAGTTCATTATGGTCAATCAACACTACAGCTGCATCTGAGGTCATGGTCTACATCTATAATGTGGCAGCTCTCTAGTAGAAGGAGTGAAGCGTGGTTTGTCACCTGCTCTCTGGGCCAAGATGGGTCATTCTTATTCATCAGAATCTGAGTGCCTTTCAACATTGTTTTCTTTGATAGCAATGTATGTTGTTCTCTTGGTTCACACAGTTCTTCTAATGCTTCTCTAAATTCTTACATCCATTAATTCCTAATGACAATAATGTTTCATCCTGTTCACAGAAATTCAGTTGGTTCAGCCTATCCCCAATCAATGGACATGCACTTTGTTTTGATTTGAGGTTTTGGGAGGGAGCACCTATGGTGGCAAGTTTGCTCATTTCCATTTTTAAGGAAATAAACTGCCTTTCATGAGTGTTGGATGCTTTCTGGTCTCCCAGAAAACATAGGTGGAGACACCCAAGGGTTTTACCCAGAGCATATGGGACAGCAGTCCAAAGCCTATCGATCTGGAAGATCTTCCCAACAACTTTCATGGTTCTCCAATAGGTTTTTTGATCCTTTGGGCAATAGCACATTCTTGATGTTTCCTTAAATATGTTAATTTGCTTCTTCACTATCAACAGGTGTATTCATGACTTTCTATGGGACAATGTGTTAATCCCACATAAGTTTTCTGCTATTCTCCAACATGGGTTTGAACCCATGACCTTGTTCTTTCCCTCCTGATTAAAGAGGGCAAACTCAGCTCAGAATTCTCTTAAACTGAAGACAGCAACAAATCCTATGAGAGGGAAATTAGATAAGTCATTAAAAGCTGATGGCTTTCAGATTTCTCATCATGAGTAGCTGCCTTCCCTAGGGCTGTGTCCCTCCCTTAATTCAGATGAGCAAGCATTGTAGAGGTTGCCTGGGAAATGGAGAGGGTATTGGATAGGGAATCAGAAAGACCTGGGTTCAGATCCTGCCTCTAATGCTTACTAGCTGTTTGACCATGAACAGGTGACTTAACCTTTCTCAGTCTGTAAAATGGGAGTGATTACAGTGGTCATAGCTACC
The DNA here is from genome assembly GCF_028372415.1 of Notamacropus eugenii. Taxonomy (NCBI): domain Eukaryota; kingdom Metazoa; phylum Chordata; class Mammalia; order Diprotodontia; family Macropodidae; genus Notamacropus; species Notamacropus eugenii. The sequence goes on along the minus strand of NC_092877.1, from coordinate 33,013,710 downwards.
TCACTGAGTTATTTGTGGTCAAGCCCAAATGAGATGTGTGTAAAATGGTTTGCAAACTTTAAAGTGACATAAAAATATTAGTTACAATGAATATAATTACCAGGATATATATATATATATATATATATATATATATATATATATATATGTATATATATATATACCTACATTTCATGCATTATAGAAACCATAGAAATTCTTTAGCCTTTAAAGGAGCATTTGAGATCATCTCTGAGTTGAGACTTTCATTCACAAATAAGGGAATTTAGGCCCAGAAACAAGAAGTGAATTATTCAGGCTAGTTAGGGACAGAACCAGCACTAGAATTCAGGACTCTCAGGTCTAGGAGTCTTTCCAGTTCCCCAAACTTTAATACAGGGCACTCCAAAAGTCTTAGTGCCATTTTAAGCTATTGAAAATGGTTAAAGAGTAAATCAACACCTTTGTTGATTTTGGGGGAACACCCAGTAGAAGATGATTCTTCTCTGCGAACCAAAAATATGCCCACACTCCATTGGCAGGAATTCTGTCTCTACGCTCAAAGTGAAGGGAACAGTGAAATAATTACAGAGCCTCATGAGGTTTAGCATTAGAAGGCACCTAGGAGCCTTAAAAGACCTTATTTTATCCCTCTCATCTTGTAGATGAGGAAACTGAGACTCAGAAAAGGCAAGTGAGTTCAGGTGGGAGTCAGAAAGACCTCACTTCAAATCTGACCTCAGCCACTTACTGAGGCAAGTCACCTAACCTCTATTTGCCTCAGTTTCCTTGGCTGTAAAATGGGGATCGTAATAGCCCCTACCTCCCTGGGTTGTTGTGAGAATCGAATGGGAGAATGTTTGTAATGCTTTTTGCACAGTGCCTGGTACATAAGTAGACTTCATATAAATGCTAGCTGTTATTCAAGTGACTTGCCTAATGTCACACTAGGCTAGAGATGGTTCTGGCACAAAAAATACTTTGGCGCTCCCTTCTCGAGATCCTCATGGGTAACCACAGCCTCAAAACCTGATAAGTATAACCCAGTTACCGCAAGGTATTGATGTGTAAGGGCCCACAAGCACCGCCACCGCCAGTAACAACCGACGTGTGTATACCACTTCAAGGTTTGCAAAGTGCTTTACAAACGTTATCTTTTTGCATCTTTACAACAGTCTTGGGAAGCAAGTGCTATAATAATTACTATCTCTATTTTATATAGAGGTAACTGAGATTCAAAGAGCCTCATTATAATGAAACAATTTATTTTATGTTGTATATGTTTATGTAATCATATTATATATTTAATTATATTTTCTATAATATATTAAATATATACATAAAATTAATTTTATATAAATAAATGTTCAGTCGTTTTTCAGTCATGTCCAACTCTTCATGACTCTATTTGGCGTTTTCTTGGCAAAGACACTGGAGTGGTTTGCTGTTTCCTTCTCCAGCTCATTTTACAGATGAGGAAACTGAGGCAAACAGGGTGAAGTGACTTGCCCAGGGTCACATAGCTAATGTCTGAGGCAGGGGTTTGAACTCAAAAAGATGAATCTGACTCTAGATCCAGTCTTCTATCCACTATGCCACCTATAAATATTATTATCTAATTAATTTATTAATAAATAAACAATAATTAAAAAATAATTTACCCAAAGTTTCATAACTAGTAAGAGTCTGGAATGAGATCATAGTACACTGGTAAGAACACCAGTTCTGGTATCAGAAGACTTGGGTTCAAGTCCTACTGACACCTACTACTTGTTTGACCTTGAGTGAGTCACTTAACCTTCCTAGGCCTACAATTTCCTCATCTGTAAAATAAGAGAATCATAGGATCATATATTTAGGGCTTGAAAGAATGCTGGAAGCCATTGAGTCAAACCCTATTATTGTATAAATAAGGAAACTGAGGCACAGAAAATGTAAATGACTTGCTGATGGGCTTGGACTAGATAACCCCTAAGGTCCCTTCCAACTCACAGTCCATAAACTTATGATCTTCAGTGCCCTTCATAATTCCTGGTACAAGAAGAGCTTCCATGTCAGGTTAGGGATTAGACCTCTGATTTCTTTCATCTAAGGAGTTTCCTAGTAAGGAACTTCCTCTCCCAGCACCTTTTCTGAAATGTGTAGTCTTAGAGAGTCACTTAGAGAACTGACAGGTAAAGTAACTTATCCTCGGTGACACAGCCAACATGCGTCAGAGGAAGGATTTGAATCCAGGTCTCCTTGGCCTCAAGACTATGTCTATCCATTATCCCATACCACCTCCCATAGAGGATCTGGCTTTGCTCCCATGGAGCATATTGGTGACTCTTTTTCTCTTCTCAACTCAAACCCTTCAGTATCCTAGGAAGTTTCCTCCAAAGTTTTGGAATCAATATTTTATTTGCAATGAAAGGGTTTTTTTGCGTGTATTTTTTTGTTATTTATATCAGAGACACTTCTAGCTTGACCCACCCAACATCTCAATCCAATGAACCTTCCCTTATAACAAAGAAAAACAACTAGACAATGCCCACTAAGAGCGTATATGATATTTGGCACCAAATCCACCATTTTTTTTCTGAGGAAAAGAAGGCAGTTGTTCAGCATCCCTTCCTGGGGCCATGAGGGGACACGACCTTAATTCGTCCTGGCTGTGTCATAGTATTGTTTTCTCAATTTCTTCTAAAGCTTCTGAAAGGTCCTGTCCATTGAGAAGTGGGCAGAATGGGAATGGATGAGTGGGGGAAAGAACAGGGGAGTGAAAAGAGGTCGGAGCATCATTCAGTCAAATTTCCATTTATTGCTGCCCTTGACCTTTTTTTCTTTTTCCTTGGGCCATGTAGGAAAGACAAACACTTAAAAGAAGAAGGAAGATGGAGAAGGCCTCCAAACTATTGGCTAAGCAAGAGGAATTTAAAAGGCTTTACAAGGCCCAGGTAAAGAGATGGTTGGCTTCTTGTGATTTTAATCATGAGCACTGTGTGGACTCATTGGTGGTGAGGTAGCCCCTATGAGGTGGGAGTGTGGTGGGCAGATTATCACCATTGCCGTGTGAAAGGATGGGAGGGTTAAATTCTAACTGTGTGAACTGAGGCCCTCCAAGGACAATGAGGAGGATTCTAAAGCTGGGCCACATGGGGATCCACTGAAAGCAATGAGGGTGTTTAGTCTGAGAAGAGAAGACTTGGTAGGAGAATTGGGTAGGAAGGGAATGATAATGGTCATTGAATATCTGAAGGGATAGCTATATGTATGTATGCATATATGTATATTTTTACATATATGTAGAGAAGGAGGAAGAAGAGAGAGAAGGAAGGGAGGGAGGGAGCAAAGAAAGAAGGAAGGAAGGGATGGAGGGAGGAAGGGAAGAAAGGGCATAAGAGAAGGAGGAAGGGACTCATTCTGCCTGACTCCAAAGATCAGGACTAGGACTAAGAAAGGAGACTTGCATAGGGGCAACGGTAGTGGAAAGTACACAGAGTTTATAATTTGAGGAAGAACTTCAAAACAATGAGAACTTTTAGGTAGTAGAATGGGCTGCCTTAGGTGGTGGGAAGTCTTCTCTCAGTCTAAGCAAAGGCTTCTTGTAGAGGGGATTCATGGTGAGACTGGTGACTTCTGAGAGTCTCAGATTCTGTGAAAAAGAGAAATATTCAGGGGTCATCCAAGCTGTGCTTGAATCTGTAGTATAATTGTGATGTCTGAGTCAAATAGAAATGTGGTCACTAATCTGTACATAAGGATCCCTGTGGATCCTTATATATTGACTTAGTTTTTGACTGTGATCTATGTTTTATTGTATTTTTATTTATTTTGTTAAGAATTTCCCAATTACATTTTAATCTGGCTCTGTATTTGGGAAACTTGTTGGCAGAATGGTCAAGTGTCTGATACTTCTGTAGTGCAGTTAAGAATGCTCTAGCTCTGAAGTGAGAGAACCTGGGTTCAAATCCTGATTCTGGAGCTTACATATTGCGTGATCCTGTCAAGTTTCTTGGCCCTCAGTTTCTTCATCTGTAATATGAGGGGGTGGGGCTGGATGCATCGGAGGTCTTATTGAGATCACTCATCCTATGATCTTCTAACTTCCAGTTACAGAGAACTCATTACTTCCTGAGGTAGTCAATGAGCACTCAACCTATTTCACTGTGGTCCCCTCTCACACCCAAAGAAAGTTAGTTCCCATTAGGTCCCTACATGCCTTGTCTCATAACTCTGTGTGTGTGAGTGTGTGTGTGTGTGTGTGTGTGTGTGTGTGTGTATGTGTGTGTGTGTGTGTGTTTACAAGTTCATTTGTGGACACCATTTTGCAGGCTATCCAGCGTCAGTTGGAAGAGGTAGAAGAACGTCAGAGAGCCTCGGAGATCCGGGGCGTTGAGCTGGAGAAGGCGCTGAGAGGAGAGTCAGGTAGGCCTATTGGGTTTGACAGATTACTCGCCGACAGCCTGACCTCCACGTGGCTTGGAGCAGCCATCCACTGGCAGCTAGGCAGGGAGCGATGAGGCCTCTCTGTGGATCTGTCAACAAGAACATTTGTGGTCAAAGCTAAAACTGCTTCAGAGTTTCACAATCCAATTGTCAGTGAGACTAACTTAAGGTTGCCGGCCCAATGGGTCTGTGCTTTGGCCTCCTAACCTAGTTAGGGCTGGTGCAGTGCGGGCCAGTACTCAGCTAGCTGATGGGAAAACTCTCTGCGAGGCTGTCAGTAATGGAATTAGGGGATGATTAAGGCAAAAAACAAACAGGCTGCAAACACGGAGAAGCACAGACACGTTGGACTAGGGCTGTGGGCAAGAGCTGGGACACCAGCATCCTAGTAATTCTGAAAATGTGTGTAGATGAGGGTTCATGCACTGACCTCCCTGACCTCTTGCTTCGCCAATCCATCTGTTTGGAGATCGATGAGCCAGTGAATAGATAGGTGCATGGATCTGCAGGTTAATATTTCCAACAGATATGTCTGTCTATAGCAATAAGAAGGAAGAAAGGAAGGAAGGAAAGAAGGAAGGAAGGAAGGAAGGAAGGAAGGAAGGAAGGAAGGAAGGAAGGAAGGAAGGAGGGATTGATTGATTTTCTGTACTCAGATCCAAAGATTAGAAGTAGGACTAAGGAGGGAGTCTTGCATAGGAACAATTTAGTGGAAAGTACTTTGTTGGCTGTACAACTTAGGCAAGTCCCTGCCCCAGTCTGGGCCTCACTTTCCTCATGTGCAAAATGATGGGATTAGACTAGATTGTTGAGATCTCTAATCCGCTTCTCACTATGCCACAGCTAAGCTGTAGAATAGGGGTATTGATGTCCCTTATGGCTCACAGGGCTCTCATGAGAATCAAATGATCAAACCTAGATGTCCATATTTCCATCATCCAAAAGAATATTCGAGCACACAGTAGGCACTTCATGAATGTTTACTGACTGATTAACTAATCAAGGATTCAGAAGACCAGACTCTAACTCTTACTGCCTAGGTGTTCTTGGGCAAGTTATTTAAACTCTCTGCATGGTCCCTTCCTCCAGGAATGCAAATAGCAACTCCTTTATGCCCTAGAAGATAGTTTCACGAAATTCTGTGCAAAAAAGAATAACGATGACTATTTGTCGGTCATGAGGTGATGAAGCTCTCTACAATCTGGTAGTCCATCAGATCTTGAGATAACAGTTTGTTACAGGAGTCTCCCATCTTAGTAAGAGGTGGAGGCCTTCCTTCCCACTAGTCTAGCCTTCAAGAATGCAGAATCGCTTCCACCTCACAATGAGGCATGGGGGATGATTTTAGCAAAAGATAAATCGCATAGTAAATACTTAGTAAAAAAAAAAAATGGGGGCATATTGAATTAAATGGAATAGGGACAAACTGTGGGGTGCATCAGAAAGAGCCCTGACTTTGGAGCGAGAAGACCTGGATTCATTTTTCTACCATTTAGTAGTTATGTGACATTGGGCAAACCATGAACCTCCCAAGCCTCAGTTTGCCCATCTATAAAATGGAGAGAATAGTTCCTGCTCTGTCTCCTTCACAGGATGGTTGTGAGCATCCCTTGAGAGTAATGGCCATTAAATGTTTCTTAACTATAGAGCAAAATATCATTATTAGTTATTGTTTATTATTTAAATTATCTGATTTATTATCTATATTTATCATTTTTATTTTTAATTAATAATTCTTATTTATTATATATTTAAATTATTTTAAAGTTTAAAATAGGAGTGTTGATAAATATTTAATGGATTTCTGTTCCACCAGCCTGAATTCATCCATCAGAAATGAGTGTTCACAAAACAAATTTATGTCTCTTGATCATGTTCTGCTCTAATGGTAATGTCAGTCAGTCAGTAAGCACTTATTAAGTGCCTACTGTGTACCAGGTCCTGTGCTCAGTGCTAGGATTACAAAGAAAGGTCAAATACAGTCCCTGTCCTGAAGCTTACAATCTAAAGGGAAAAAACAGTGAACAGATGAATATGTACAAACAAGCTACGCTTATGATATGTTGTAAATAAGTAAGAGAAGGAAGGTGCTAGAATTGAGTTGGGAAAGGCTTTCTGTAGAAGATGGCATGTTACTTGGCACTTGAAGGAAGCCAGGGAAGCCAAGTGATGGAGATGAGAGCATGACAAGCATTGGGGGACAGCCAGAGAAAACACCCAGAGCCAAGCAATGGAGGGTCTTGTTTGAGGGACAGATAGGAGGCCAATGTCACCAGATCGAAGAGTATCTGGGGCATTGGAGGTGGAGCAGTGAGGTGGTGTTGCAAGGTCTAAGAAGACTGGAAAAGGGGTTTTTTTGGGGGAGAGGGAGGTTATAAAGGGTTTTGAGTAACACATGATTTTGTGATTCTCTGTCCATTTGATTTAAAGCCAATACCCTTAACCTCCCAAGTTTCAGTACCTATGTGGTACAATAGAAAGAGTCCTGGATTTGGAGTTTAAGGACCTGGATTCAAATCCTAGCTCTGCCACATTCTGCCTCTACAACTCTAGCAGCTAGGTGGATGGCCCAGTGGATAGATTATTGGCCTTGGAGTCAGGATGGTGTGGGTTCAAATCCTGCCTCAGATCCTTCCTAGCTGTGTGACCTAGAGTATGTCACTTACTCTCTTTCTACCTCAATTTTCTCATCTGTAAAAGGGGCATAATTATAGTATTATAATAATTATAATAACTCATTATATAATATAATAATCTTGTATAGTTGTGTGGATAAAATGAGATAATACTTGTAAAGCATTTTTTGCAAACCTTATAAATGCTAGCTGTTGTTATCATTATCAATTATTAGGCAAATTTCTTCATCTCTCTGGACCCCCCGTTCACTCACCCATAAAATGAGGATGTCAGTTGGTCTAGAGGAGGGTTCTTCCAATCTCTCTAAATCTAGAATCCAGCAAGCAAGAAATCACTGGTGACGGCATCTGGAAACTTACCATATTCAAAACTGCAGGGAAACCCACTTCTACAGAACTGAGACCATGAAGAAATCATGTAAAAGAGACTAATTTTGCTTTTTTTTTTTTCAGTTTGTCGTAAAGGATCTAGTCTCATTCACGCAGCATCTTAATTGCTGCCCTGTCCTCTCCCATTTGAGAAAGAAAGCGCAGCATCCTATACAACACTGAATTTTAATGATAGAAACCTGATTTTTAAAAGTCTGTCCTCCCCAGGCTCCCTGTGTAGCAGAAGGGGAGTTCTGAGTAGGCTCTAAGGGAAGGAAGTACACCCTATCTGTTTTGCAGCTGGGGGCTGACAGCTGCCTCCATGCTCTGCCCGAATCTCATCAGCTGGAAGATTGATTCAGCTCATTCCCTTTACATCCTTAGTAATTTAATTCCTTCTGTTAAGTTTATGGGCCCTTTCTGTGGGAATCGGCTGGGCTGAGGCGGAGATGCAGCTGAACCAAAGGGGTCTGTAGGGTGAGATGGTCTTGCCGGCCACTGCTCCCAAGCCACCCGAATGCAAGGTTGCAAGCCAGACATGAGAATGAATACACTCTAACTTATAATAACATTTGGGACATAACAATGATCTTCTGTGGTTTCATATTCTATTCAGACCCTGACAAAAAGGTGCCCTGTTGCTTAATGAATGACCGATGCTTATTAGGTTAAGTTGTATTTGAGTCTGCCTATGCTTATTCAGTTCAAGTGATTTAATAGGTATTATTTAATAGGTATTATTAGGATAATTAGAAAATGATCACAGTTAAGCAATAATATTGAGCTGGGAAGGCTGTGAATAACCGAATTTAGAGCTAGCCCTTCGAACACTAGTCCTCAGCGACAGTTATGCAACTGGCCTCTCATAATGGTGGGCGCTGGGCCTGAAAAGACCCTTTGTTCGCGGGAGTTATTCATCAGCCGGCGGCACTGAATTGGAAAGGGCCCCGCGTGGGCACAAAACAAAATGCTGAGGAGCAAAATGAGGCTTTGATGATCTCCTAATTGTAGCGACAACAATTCCGGCTTTCTCTTTGCTAACTGTCAGAAATCATCTCGCAGTCCCAGGAATGATTTTCCCCTTCTTTTCAAGGGAAGCAACAAACCTCAGAGCCCACCCCAGACACAGCTGCGGGGAGGTTTTAGCAAAGCATGAGTGGGGTGTTTTGTCCCAAAGCACTTAGGGCTGGCTTATAGGACTGCCTGTCTATGCTTGGAATCAGGGCTTTAGATTAGGGGTCCCCAGGTAACATGAAGAAGAACTGTGAGCTCATGCAAGGATTCTGCCTAGAGCCGGGATGCCATACATATGTATATGTGTGCATGTGTATGTAAGTATGCACACACATGACATGCGTGTGTGTGTATATATATTCCCTTAAGTATATATGTATATGTGTGTGTGTATTATATATATATTTTTTCCCTTAAGTGGGAAGCCCAGTGTTATAAGTGTCACAAATATTATTATTACAGCTAATTACGTATATAATATACATATACACACATACACTCATCCATGTGTATGTATGTATGTATGTGTATATATGTATGTATATATATGTGTGTGTATACATATATTACATACACATGTACCTATAGAGCCTCTCCCTTAGCCTAACCTCCTGGAAGGAGTCTTACCATAGGTTGGTCATTATTTATTTATTTAACTCTGGCTTGTTATGGCAAATGACTTATTATTATTATTACTAATTATTAACTACAATAATAACGTTGGTGACACTTCTAACACTGGGCTTCCCAGTTAAGGCCTCTAGTGCATCTGCCTTAGGTATTGGTGTTGCCTTCCGTAAACCTACAGACTACAACATTGGCAATGTATTATTTATCCAGCAAGGGAGTGCAATACTCAGCTTGTCCACCTGGTGGTGCTCTACTTGAATTATCAACCAAGTCTTGTGCTCAGAGAAACTCTATGGAGTTGTGAGAGCAAAGACCATGTTTTGCCTTTCTTTTTTTGTATTCCTAGGTAGTACAGTGGAGAGAGGGTGGGGCTTAGAGTCAGGAAGACAGACCTGAGTTCAAATCCAGTCTCAGACACTTACCTTGTTTGCTTCAGTTTCCTCATCTATAAAATGAACTGGAGAAGAAAATGGCAAACCACTCCACTCTCTTTGCCAAGAAAACCCCAAATGGGCTCCACTGAACCACGGCATTTACTTGGAACACAGTAAACAATAAAATATTTGTCGATTGACTAAGCATCGCTGATGGCCGCTAGAGGGTGCTCAAACTTCAAACATATGGGCTGCTTCCCCCAAAGTCAGCCCCACAAAAGAAGAGATTTGGATTAACCTTCTCTAGAAGGGTCTGAAATTAATATAGGAGATGAAATGGAATATTGCTTTAAAATATTAAAACATACATTCTTTTATTTGTACCTAACTCACAAGCTCCCACCTTATATTGATTTTCTTCTCTCACTTTTTATCCCTTTGCATTCACAAAATTCAGTCTCACCATGCTAAGATCATATGGTTTATCATACACAGAATAGAGTGAAAAGGAAATAGACCAACCACTCTTGTATGGAGCTGTCCTAAACCTCCTCCAGTTGCCTTTATAGATACTTAAGGAGGCAGCTGCTCTGAATCTGGAGTAAGGATCTGAGTTCAAAGCCATCTTCAGACATTTACAGCTAGCGACTCTAAACAAGTCACTTAACCTCTCCCACCAGATTTGAGTTCAGGTCTTCCTGACCCCAGGCCCAGCTCTCTGGCTACTGTACCATCTTGCTGCCTTTGTAACAGTTGCTTAATTAATGTGGAATTGAGTTTAGGGAAATAGTGGCTCCATGTTACCCAGTTAGTACCCATCTGCAGAATCTCGTTCATTTCTGGATGCCATATTTTAAAGCGAGATACTGACAAATTGAAGTATATTTAGACAAGGCCAACCAAGATGGTAAAGGGGCTAGAATCCAAGTCATATGAAGAACAGGTGAATGCACTGAAGATGTCTAGCATACATGATTGAAGACTTAGGGGGGACGTGAGAACAGTTTACACGTATTTGAAGTACTGCCATATGGAAAAAGGATTAGATTTGTTCTTCTGGGTCCCAGATGGTACAACCAGGAGCAATAGGTGAAAGTGACAAGGAGACAGATTTCAGTTTATTACGAAGAAGAACTTTCTAACAATTCAAGCTGTGTAAGAAACAGAAGGGTTGATATTCAAAATTAAGAGTTTCCAGTCATAGGGAAATGTTTAAGGAAGAGTCTGGATGAGTATTTTTCATTTATTCATTAGATCATTGATTAATTCATGCAGAAAGGCATTGAGTTCAAATCCAATCTCAGATACTGTGTATAGCTATGTGACCCTGGACAAGTGAAAAGACATTGGGCTAAGTGCTAGTGCTCTGTCAGTTAGGCTCAGCAGGGATGCCTAAGCTTTGGGAGGGTGTTGAACCAAGAGATTGCTGCAGTCCCTTCCAACCCCAAGGTTCGATGATTCTGTCATGTTTATTCCCTTGTGTTTTTATATAACTTTTATTTTAATTGTGGACTTAAGCACCAACAAGCATGAAAATTTCAGTATACAAAGAACAGAAAAGAGGGCTGTCTATGAAACTATGAACTACTGTTTCACCATTTTAAGAAATATAAATAAGTATAATACCATCTTATATAGATGCATATGAAAATTTATGTCTATATATGAGTATGATTATAGATATCTAAGTGTATGTAGATAGGTGTAATGTATGTATATATCTTTATATGTATATGGGTATGTATGTATGTGTGTATGTAGGTATATATTTATATATAAATATATCTCCACTTAATTGTGGTGATGTCAAATTCAAATAAACATAATTTTATTTGAATTCAAATTCAAATTAAAAAAAATAAACCACATATAAGGCTCCCCAAAAGCCACATATTGACTTAGAAAATCACACATTAACTTTATGTTTGTTCGGTTGTATTTTATTGATTTTGTTCAGTGTTTCCCAATTGTATTTTAATCTGGGTCAGGCTGCACTCAGGAGTGTTATGGGTGAAATGTAGCCTGTGGGCCACACATGTGACACCTCAAATCTGGATAGGTGAAGCATATTGATTGCTCGGTCAATAACTGTCATGTGGTGCAAAGCGTGTTAGATTTGTTGCCAGAGGACGTGAGTTCCAACCTCAGCTCTGTCATGTAAGTTACTGGAGAATAGAGATCTTTTTCATTTTTTGTATTTTTATCCCTAGTGCCTAGCACAGTGTCAGGCACAGAGTAAGTGCCTAAAAATGCTTGTTGATTCCTTGATTGATTCCTACCTATTTGACCTTGGGCAAGTCTCTTCATATTTTCAGACCTCGTTGCTCATCTATAAAATGAACAGGATGAGCTGGACAGACTCAGAGATCCCTTCCAGTTCCCAATCAGTGATCAGTGCTTCTTGGTGGCCTGTTTTATCTGTGCTAGATACTGTGGGGAATGCTATACCTCTTCAGGGAGCTTACAATCTTGTCAGTCTAGTCAGAGAGGACTAGCACATGTTCAAGTCACCAAAGCAAGTTATTAGGTTACTGGACATAATGAAGTACTGATTGTGAGGCATAGAATTTCAGTGCTCTAGGAGTTCAAAGGGGAGAGAGAGATAGAGAGACATAGAGAAAGAGGGAGGAGAGGAGAGGAGGGGGAAGGGAGAAGAGGGAGAGGAAAGGAGAAGAGCGAAGGGGAGTGAAGGGGAGGGGAGAGCAGGAGAGGAGGAGGGGAGGGGAAAGGAGGGTAGAGGAGGGGAAGGGAAAGGAGAGGAATGCCATTAAGGGCTAGAGAAGTCAGGGAAGGCTTCATGTGAGAAACGAGAACTGTGCCTTAAAGGATTTGAATAGATGGAAGAAAGAGGAACATGTTTTAGGAAAATAGTATCAAATTACTTGAAGATAAACAATGAGCAATCCTGCTGGTTTGTGATCCCAGTCCACCTACAATTTCAATATCAATACGTATCTCTGTAATTTCCTATCTCATTTCATGTTTCTTAAGTTTGAAACACGTGAGGCAGCTCTGTGGTTCAATGCCTAGAGCGCTGGACTTGGAGGGACAAAGGCCTGAGACCAAATCCTGTCTCAGACACATTCCAGCTCTGTGGTCCTGGGCAAGTGTCTTAATCTCTGTCTCTGTTTCCTTTTGTGTAAAACAGGAATAGGTCCCTACCTCGCAGGGCTTGTTGTGAGGATAAAATGGGATAATATTTGTAGAACTCTGTGCAAATCTTAAAAGTATATATATACGTATATATATGTATATGTAGATATACATATGTATAATTATTATTAGGTTAAAAAAATCAAATACATAAATGTCGAATGGGGATGTTGTTAGACAGCAGCATGTGTAGAAGAGCTCCAGAAATCAGAGAAAACTACAGACCTGATATTAGTTCAACAGTGTGATATAGCAGCCAAGAAAAGCTCAAGATTTTAGACTGTATTAATAGAGGCCCGATGTACAGGCTATTTTGTGATGTCAGGGGAAATAGAGGAAGGCCTCTGGTATGTCTTTTGGACCCTCTGTGGCAGAGGACATGAACAGTAGTCACACAGGATGGGTGGGCAAACATTTATGGGTTGTGATCTTCAGTGCCAGAGAATATTTCCAAATCAGTGAGATCGCAGGTCTAATTGAGTGTATGGGCTGAAGAAAGAGTCAATCTTGCTACCCTCAAGCTGGTCAAACTATAATATATAATGTCATTGAACCAACAAAGGGTGCTGACTCATGTTCACTGGGGAGTCCCATGCCTACCATAGTGGTTTTCATGCGTCTCTCTGGGTAGCACCAGATCAGTGCTATGCTTTCTAGGATTATGGGAGAGTCAATCATCTTTTATACTCCAACTCTGTCTTCCTGTAGAAGGCAGATTGAAGTCATCATTAAAGGATGTTTGGGGTAAAACTAGCCAGTCAAAATTAGCTCTGAGCCATTAATCAGGGGTGACACTTGGCTTCCTTAGAACATGTTGGATTTGGGTGAGCACTAGCCCTATGACCCTGACCTGATGGATTTGGTTCTACACTAAAGAACATGGTGTGTGTTTGATTTTTCATCCTAGTATTGCATCGATAAAGTCAGTAGTCAGTACCAAGAACACAATGCATAATGAAACAATCAAATATCTACTAAGAATCTCTGAGTCCACTGTTCTTTTAAATCTGGGGAGTTCCCTACAGAATAAAGGAGCTACTTTGACTCAAGAGTTCTAGGAACTGTATAGTTTGATTCCAGATCCCCTGTTGTCATTTTGCTTTGAGTGGGCAAAGGAGTTGCCTGCTCCATTATTGTGAAAAGACCTCAAAAACCCTGGAGGAGCTCTGGACCTGAGACTCTCAGTATGGGAAATGGTCTCGTGGTTTGGGTGGACTTTTAATTTCAGCTCATCCTGGGGTGTAGAGATACACTTGACTGACTAGTTATCAGTAGGGACTTCTGGTCTCCTCTGGTCTCACCTCATCATGGAACAGGATGAGTAGGCACTATCATTTTACTTCCATATTAAACCATGTTACCAGAAACCCTTGCTTTGTGCAACTGATTCTGCAGGGCCTCACTGTCCCCATGGCTGGGAGGACATTTGAGCAAGAAAATCTTTAAGAAAGTACTGTTATATTACTACAAGCTGTATTTAAGTGCTCTATTAGAATAAACTTTTGTTTCAGTAATGTACTATACCTGGAAGCTCTCTCAGAGTGTAAAATGTCAGACCTTGCGTCCCATGGTGACTGTAACATTACGTTTTGATATTTTATATCAACATCTATAAAAATCTCTCCAAATGTCTCTGCAGCTATCATGTTTTTAATTTTGTCTTAAGGCTTTAGCCAGACAAATGTTGAGTACAGAGCTGGGACTTGGGTCAAATCCCTCTAGGCAAATGGCATGTCGGCCTACAACTGCATTTTCACAACTTGATTTATGTTTTTCTCTGTATTTGGGGCTGGGTAGGGAGTAAAAGAATGCTTTCTATTCCCATTGATATCTAGGCATATTAATATAGAGAGAGGGGATATTTAATAAACTGTTACATTTCTACTACTGAAAGCCCAAACGAGTTTTTAATGGCCCTACACCTACAGTGTCACATCAATCTATCTCGAATGTCTGTGCTGTAGGTGAGCTTGATAAGGCTCCCTGAGCGCCGCAAATTAAAGTTACATTATAGTGATAACAACAATCTTTACAGTAATGTTGTAGTAGAAAGAGCTGGTAAATCTTGGTTGTTGTCGATTCACACCTGGGATTTGCCCTCCGCCCCACCTATACCTCCTTGGTCCCTCACTCTGATTGGATGACTCCTCTCAGAATTTCCATTTAAAGAAGGTGCCCAGGTCATTCACCTCTTTATTTCTTGTCAGGCTGCACTCTGGATTTCTCTAACATGCCCCTCTCCCAGCTTGAGTACCTTCCTTCCTCTTCCTCCCCTTCTCCTCCCCCTCCTTTAATTTTCTTTCAGTTACTGCCTTCTCCAGGAGAATATAAGCTCCTTGAGGGTAGGGACCAGTCACTTACCTTTGTATTCTCAGTGTTTGGCATAGTTCCTGAAACATGGTAACTACTAAATAAATTCTTGTTGACTGGTTGTCTGACTGTTGTGCGTAATGATACACTATAGTGGTCCCTAGATTGACCTATAAAAGCTCATCTCTAAACATGCATGGAAACAATTTTGAAAATGTATATTTAATGACTTTCCTTTGTTGCAAAAGTAGAAGACTATGGGTATGGAGGATTATATTTACAATCAGACTACTGGATGAGTTCTCTGGTTTTGTTGACCTGCCTTATTTTTCTGTTTCTTTTTAAATCTTTGTTACAAGGAAAGGTTCACTGGGAGCAGGAAGGTGGGACATATTCAGAAATGAACATAATATAAAAACAACGGGCATCAATAAAAATAAGAAAATAGAATATGTGTTGACTTTAGTCAAATAATCAGTTGTATATAATTAATAACTGGCTATTTTTTTTTAAAAAAAAACCATTAATTTAACCTTTTGGCTCTTTTTTTAATAACATGAATATTTTTCAGAACCCTCTCAACTCTTAACCCTCCCTTTTGACAAAGAAAAGCAGTTCAGCAAAAATGATTTTGTGACACTATCTGACACTGTATGAAACGGTGTGTACCGATTGTCCCTCATTTCTCTCCCAAGAGGATAAAGGATGTTTGCTGTCTGTCTTCTGGGACCAAGACTGATCATGTCATTCAATCTGAGTTCAGCTGGGTTTTAGTATTGTTCTCATTTACATTATTGTGTGTGTGTGTGTGTGTGTGTGTGTGTGTGTGTGCAAAACTTTGATTGGTTCTACTTTCTTGATTCTACATCAATTCTCTTTCTCTTTTTTCCTTTTCTTTTTCTCCTTCCTTCTCTTCTTCTTCTTCTATTCTCTCTCTGTCTCTCGCTCTGTCTCTCTCTGTCTCTCTGTCTCTGTCTCTCTCTCTCTCAGTGGGTCTTCTGGTTTACACAGGGACAACCACAGGCTCATTCCCACCATCAACTGGTACAGAAGCTTTGACCTGCTGCAACCTGTTCACTTTTCCTTAGGCAGCCTGTTGGTCCTCTGTTCCCAAGGACTCACCATATTGGTACCAAACTGAGTGAAGATACCTAATCAGCTTCCCCTCTTCTGCGCCTTACAAATCCTGAGTCCAATAGATCTACCTAATCCTGACCTCCCCAGTAGCAGGGATCAAGTGTTTGAACCTTTGAGCCACCAGATCTGCCTCTTTCTCAGTTTTCATATCTTTCCATGTTTCTCTGAATTAGTTATATTTGCTGTTACTTAGGGTGTAATAATATTCTACCATATTCCTTTTTGTTTTTGAGATGCTGGTGGAGGTTGCAGAATTGGATTTGTGTATTTGTACTATCATTTTAATAATTGGACACCTTCAATTCATTTCCATTCCATTTAGCATCAGGCACTGTGCTAAGCACTGGGGATGCACTTAGGAAAAAGAAACACAGCCCCTGCTCTCAAGGAGCTTGCAATCTAAAGGGAAAAGACAACTACAAAAGCTGAAAGGGGAGGGGGAGGAGGCAGAAAGTAACCAGCACAGGGCATGATGTTCCATGGCGTCCAAATCAAGCAGAGCTGCTGATGCTGAGTTACCTGGAAAGGTGTGAAAATTTACAGCCCTCTATAAAAGAAGATTTGGGGAGGATCTTAGTGCCCCATCCCAACCTACCCTCAGCCCTCCAATCAGGAGAGAAGCTACTAAGGAGTTGAGAAAGTGTGTCAAAAATTGAGTCAATCAACATGATGAGATTTCAGGTGATCAGTTTATCCTGAGTGGGACATGATGTTCTATAGAGTCCAATGTGTTTTACTTAATTTAAACATTTCTCTGCCTCCTAACTTGGTCTCTGTAAAATACAGACTGCATCTATGAGATGGCAAAGAAGTCTTTGTCCTTCAGTCATTTTTCAGTCACGTCTGACTCTTTGTGACCTCATTTGGAGTTTTCTTGGCAAAGATATTGGAGTGGTTTGCCATTTCCTTCTCCAGCTCATTTTACAAATGAGGAAACTGAGGAAAGCAGGGTGAAATGGCTTGCCTCAAGTGACCTACTTGGTATATGTCTGAGCTAGGATTTGAACTCAGGTCTTCCTGACTCTAGGTTTCATGCTGTATTCTTTGGGCTGACTGCTTCATATTGGCTCCATTATAGGATCCAGCAATAGCAAGATTGCAGGTGAGAAGCAATGTCAGAAAACTGCTTTCCTTTTGTGAACCTCAGTCGTCACATTTGCAAAATAAGTATCATGAGCTGAATGGTGGCTAACATCCCTCATAAGCACCCTAAATTTGAATTCTGATTCCAAAGGTAATATCGATCCAAGTTATAGTTGGCGATGGGGTGTGTGTGTGTGACCACGGCGTTAAGTCCAGACAGCTGAGATTCAGAGTACAAGAAAAAAAGTAGGGGACAAGCATTTATATAGTACCTACTGTGTGCCAGACACTGTGCCAAGCCCTTACACATATTTTTTCATTTGATATTCACATTACCTCTGAGAGATAGGTGCTGTTATTCTCTCCATTTTACAGATGAGGAAGCTGAGGCAGAGCTGAAGTGACTTGGCCAGGTTCACACAGCCAGTATCTAGGCTGGATTTCAACTCAGTTCTTCCTGACTCCAAGCCCAGCACTCCATCCACTACACCATCAGCTTACTCTAAAAGCAAGGGGCAAGGCAAGAAAGGGACATTAGCAAGTTTGGGGTAAAGAGGCTGAGTGAAAAGTGTATTGGATTTAGAATCAGAGGAGACCTGGGTTCAAATCCTGGCTCAATTCTCACTTACTATTTAAGTGGCTAAGTGGCATAGTGTACAGTGTGGTGGCCTTGGAATCAGGAGGATGTGAGTTCAAATCCTGTCTGAAGCTTACTAGTTGTGTGACACTGCACAAATTTAACTTCTGTCTGCTTACATGGAGACAAAAACAGCACCTCCTTCCTTGGGTTGTTATGAGTATAAAATGAGAAAATTCAAGTAAAAGGCTTTGTAAACCTTAAAGTGATATACAAATACTTGTTGTATTAATTATCATTATGACTACTTTGTGATTTGGAGCACATTTGTGTACTTTTCTCTTTGCCTCAGTTTCTTTATCTGTAAAATAAGTGACCTGTAAGATCCCCGTCCAAGTTCTAAGTGAGCTCACACAACAGAGGACTATGGATGTCTGAAACCCATCATTAGGCAGCAGGATCATCAGGTCAACTTCTTGAACCTCAATTAACTTGCGTGAGGCAGGATTCTTAGTCGTTGTTGCATGATAACATCTGTATCCATATTGGAAGGAACAGCACAGGACACTGGGGCCACGCAGTAGGAGATCTACACCTTCAAAATTCGATTTCAGGGTCAGTAGTAATTTAGGGCTCAACCTTTTCTTGCTTAGAGTGAATCAAAGGATCCTGGAATTTGGAGCGGTATTGGACGTTAGAGTTCATCCAGTCCAACACCTTCTTTTAAAAAATATTTATCTATTTATTTTTAGTTTTCAGCGTTCACTTTTCTAAGATTTGGAGTTCCAAATTTTCTCCCTCCTTCTCAAACTCCCCTTTCCCCAAGACAACATGCAATCTGATATAAGCTATACATGTACAATCATGTTAAACATATTAACACATTAGTCATGTTGCCAGCACCTTCTGTTTAAAGGTAGGAGAATTGAGGTCCGTCAGAGTGAAGGGACTTAGCCAAGGTGCACTAATGGTGGGATTCGTTGACTTCAAATCCAATACTGCCTGTATACCAACCTTCCTCCCCTTTTTCCAAGAAGCAGGCAAGAGACCTCACAGTTACACGGGTTATTTGGCATCTTATAAACCAAAACAAAAGGACATTTGATGAAATCTATCTTTTTTTACATTGTATTGTTGTTGAGAGAGAGAGAGAGAGAGAGAGAGAGAGAGAGAGAGAGAGAGAGAGAGAGAGAGAGAAAAGGAAGGAAGGAAGCAAAGAAAGGAAGGAAGAAAAAGAGAAAGGAAGGAAAAGCCGTCAACCATAGACTCAGGCCAATGGAATCATGATCAGTGCCCTAGAATTGAGCTCATACAGGCCAAACCAGGCCAGACCAGCTGAATTGCTTGGGGTAAGAGGCGGAGGGGAGAGGAGGGGTAGAAGAGGCGTAATCACTCTGGCTCATAGGGGAAGAGAATGGAGCCTCTTCCTGTAATAAGCTAGAGAACCATTAAAAATTTGGGCACTGCAGCTCAGCAATTCAACCCAAATCGCCTTGGCGATGAGCCACCTGGGCAGAGCTTCTGACCAAAGGGCCACAGACAAAAGGAAAGGTGATCGGAAGCTCAGCCCGTAAGGAGGAGATGTCGACTGCTCTGCCACTGAGAATTAGGGCAGCTCTTACTTTGATATCTCTCTTCGTCATTAGTGAAGATGTTAAGAGTACATTAAGAAAATTGCATCTGATACAAAATTAGGACTTGCTGCAGATGCCGAATGAGGCAGAAAATAATACCTGATGAACCAGGCCGAAGTGAAGGCGAAGCGGTGATACAAGCTCCCACTTGGAAAGCTAGGAACTGATGTGCAGGAAGAAGAGTGGGCAGTGATACATAAAAGAGAGAAAACCTTTTATGTCCAAACAATGGCTTTAATCAGAGTGTGCCCTCTCTAATGCTTTCCTTATGACCTTCTTCGGTGGGACTGCGTTTAATTCATCTGTAAACAAGGAGTTGTTACCTATTAAGTTTTGCCAGATGAATTCTGACTTGGCAGGTCTCATCCTTGTGCCTTCAATATGAGGGGCTGGCTTCTCTGTCTCCTCAGTTGCTTAGGGTCCTGTTCCTTGGAATTTAGCTTACCTGTATGTTTTGTATTTCATTTTCTAGGTATGCGTTTTTCCCCCATAATTGAAATAATGTATTGTAAGCTCTTTGAGGGCTGGGTCTATTCTCATTTTCTTTGTCTTTGTATTTCCTGCTTCTAATGGAAGATCTGAAACTTTTTTTTTAATTAGACCTGTGATTTCATTGGGATAAGGTGCTCCCTGGTAAGGCACCTATTTGACACAGTTGGATTAAGTACCAGATGTGGAGTCAGGAAGATGAGTTCAAATTCAGCCTCATACACTTACTAGTTGCATGACTCTGGGCTTAACTTAAACATTTAACCCTGTTTTCCTCAGTTTCCTTATCTGTAAAATGAGCTGGAGAAGGAAATGCAAACCATTCCAGTATCTCTGCCAAGAAAACCCCAGATTGGGTCTTGAAGAGCTGACTATGATTGAAATGATTGAACAATGACAAAAACAACAACCTTCCTTTCCTTCCTTCCTTCCTTCCTTCCTTCCTTCCTTCCTTCCTTCCTTCCTTCCTTCCTTCCTTCCTTCCCCTTCCATACAACTTAAAGCCTGCGAGATTAACTAGAGACACTGACAGTCAGGACTTAAACCCAGACTTTTGTGATCCCAATGCAAGTTGTCTCTCCATTATCCCATACTCCTCCTTGCCCAGAACATCAGAGGTATTTAATAAATGTTTATTGAATTGAATTGTGGAATGTGGAAACATCTTCCTTTGAGGAGCAGATGAGCTTACTTCTGTAGACATGCTGAGGAAGCCAGTGTCTTAAGAAGGTGCTTCAGTAAAGTGGGAACACTGGGTGACCCAGAACTTGGGATCCCAACCTAAGACTGATCACCCCGTTATTAGACAAGCAGTCCTACAGAGTAATACAATGACAGAGTTCGAAGGTACTGCAGGGGTCATCAAATTTACCTCTTATCTGATGCAAAAACTCTCACAATAAAACTAAAAATAACAATGAGCAGTTCTGTAACCTTTTAAGGTTTTCAGAGAGTTTTACCAATATTAATTCTTTGGATCCTCTCTATAGCTCCAGGAAATAAGTGCTGTTGGTATCCCTACTTTATAAATGAAAAAACTGGAGCAAATAGAGCTGAAGTGACTTGCCCAGGGTCACACAGCTTGTAAGAGTCTGAGGTTGGACTTGAACTATACCATCTAGCTGCCTCCACAAAATATTGCTGTGTTCTACATTAAATGGGCTTCTAATAAATGTTTGTTGAAGGAAGGAATGAAGGAATGACAAGTATTAATGGAGTGTCTGCTTGAAGACATCCAATTATGGGGAACTTCCTACCTTTGAAGGCATATCCCCTACATTGAGCCCCCATAGTGCTGGTGTTTTCTCCTGTTGAGTATCTCCCCTTTGTCCTGTTTATATCTGGTTTGTGCATAATTTGCATATTGTCTCTCCCCTTAGACTGTTACCTCTTTGACAGCAGGGATCGGTTTTTCATTCCTTAATTCATTTGTTTGTTTATTTATTATTCTTTTGCTTTTCTTTGCATCTCCAGCACTTAGCTCAGTGCCTGGCACACAGCAGATATTTAATAAATGTTTATGAACTGACTGATAGCATTGTTTGCTGGAAAGTTCTTCCTAATTTGAGCTGGAATCTGGCTCTTTGTAACTTGAACCAGCTGCAAGGCCACAAAGGGTCATAGAAGGAGGAGACGGGATGCTTGCCTAGGAAGGGGAAAAAGAGTTATCTGCCAGTCAGGCATCCCCCAGAATTCACTGAGGTATATGATTAGTGATAATATGTGATTAATGACCAGATGAAGGGTATAGACAAGGGTGGGGAACCTGTAGTCTCAAGGTCACATGTGGCCCTCTAGATCATCAAGCGTGGCCCTTTGATTGAATCCATACTTCACAAAACAAATCCCCAGATTTGGATTCAGTCAAAAGGCTACGCTTGAGGACCTAGAGGGTCACATGAATTTGTTCTGAGAAGTTTGGATTCAGTCAAAGGGCCACACTTGAGGACCTAGAGGGCCACATAGATTTGTTCTGTGAAGTCTGGATTTAGTCAAAGAGTCACACTTGAGGACCTAGAGAGCCACATGTGGCCTCAAAGCCACAGGTTCCCCACCCCTGGTATAGATCAGAAGATATTGAGTCATGTTCAAAAAATTACTGATGAGCAAGTAACTGGAACAAGACATGTTCTTCTGATTTATATTATTATAGGGGATGAAACAGAGGCCAGTGAGTAATTATGCAACAAATGTACATCAGGTAAAAAGCAAATCATTGCAATCCATTCAGGATACACTTACTCTGTCTAAGGCTGCCTGCTCCATGGAGACAAAAATGAAGCAGCCCCTGCCCTCAAGGAGTTTCTAGAATACTGGGTGGCTGTAACATGTTCACAGATAAGGAAATACAAAGTAACCTGAGGAAGGAGAGGATACCTAACAACAGATATGGGAGTGTTGGGAGGATAGGGGGAGTGGAAAGTGAGAAACTCAGAAAAGGGCCTCCAGAAGGAAGCAGCCTCTGAGCTGTGCCTTAATGGGACATGGAAACTCCAAGAGAAGGAAAGACCAGGAGCCCAATGTGCCCTGTTGCATGTGGGGAGAAGCTAGCACCTAGTGTTTAACTTAGCAGCTGGGAAAGTAATGAACCATGTGTAAAGTACATTCTAGACATACATGACAGAAATGTATAAAGGTGTGGGACTGAGACAGGAAATGATGAGATACTGAGGAAGATGATATAGTGCATTGAGTGCTAGGCTGGACTTTGTGTCAGAAAGATATGCATTTGAATCCTGCCTCCTGTCTCTTGCTAACTGGGCGACTCTGGACAAGTTGCCTCTGGACCTCAATTTCTTTATCTGTAAAATTGTGGAGCAGGGAACTCTGTGGCATCTAAGGTCTTTTTTGCAACTCTAAATCTACAATCCTAAGTACTAGGAAAATATACGAAACAAGAAATCATTATTAAGAATATGCCCGTGGGAGTGGCACATCAGTACTACTAGTCATGTTCATTTTTTAATCTATATAACTCTTTGGATGCTTCTGTTTAAAGTGTAAATTTGGGTATTGATACTACCCACTTGCCCTGTAACTGCAGCAAAGGCTTCTTGTAGCTCAATAGGGTGGGTTGCTCTTCTAAACATTTGCCAGATTGTTTCAGGAAGGCAACAATGAATTTAAATTCACTCAACCTTGGTTTCCACATCTGTAAAATGGGGATAATAACGGCGCCTACCTCCTAGGCTTGTTGTGAAGATGAAGTAAAATAGTAAAGGACCAAGTAAAATCAGCTAATAAGACTAATAAAAATAGCTAGCATTTATGTGGCACTTTAAGATTTATAAAGTGTCTTACAAATATCATCTCATTTTATCCTTACCACCACCACCCTGCCCCCTGGAGGTAGTTACTATGATTATCCCCATTTTACAGATGAGGAAACTGAGTCACAGAGTGGTTAAGTGACTTGCCCAGGATCACATAGCTGGTAAGTGTTGGTGGTTTCACTTAAATTCAATATACATGCAAGTCAAGACATTGCCCTCGCGGTGTCATTGGTCCTCTTTGAGAATGAAGGGCAAACAGTAGCGATAGTCACTTAGCAATAGCGTTGAATGTACCAGAATGGATTAGACCATACAGGTCAGTAACTGGCAGAGCTAGAATGTGATCCCAGGTTCTCTGACTCCAAATCCAGAAACCTGTGAAAGAGAGATCATTTTCACCAGAGTGCAGTACCAGGCAAGGAGCAGTGGGAGAGACCCCTGGTCAGGTTCTGTGGTTCTGTATTGCAAAGTCCAATTGAGAAGCCAGGGCAGGCCTCCATGGTTATCCCCACCCTTCAGTGTCCTCCCTGACCAAACTCCTGAGTGGGTTTCATTTCCAGAGAGTTCTTGGCCTGGAGTGTACACAGGTGCGCTCTATCTGTCCTGCCCGCAGGCTCCTGGTATAAACAGCGCATCAGCAACTGCTACCCAGCGTGGGTTTATTGAGGCAAACATGGCCAGGTTAAGGTGGCCCCAGGGCCGTGTGATCACAGGGCACAGCACTCCAATAGAACACATTTCTGTTTTATTTCTTAAACAGATTCAGGCGCACAGGATGAGGCACGGCTCCTGCATGAATGGTTTAAGCTGGTCCTGGAGAAGAATAAATTAATGCGATATGAATCTGAGCTCTTGATCATGTAAGTAAAGGAACACAGACAACAGTGAGACCGAGGCAGGCTGCGGGGAGGGGGGGCAGCCGCCCCTCTGTTCCACTCCCCTGTTTTCCCTCCTGATGCATGGACAGCCCTGATTGAGGCAAATTGCCACTTTATGTCTTGCATATCATATGCCTATTAGTGAGGACACTCTCCAGTTGTCCATTCCCAGCATTGAGTCGTATAGCACACAGAGATTCTGCATGGTTATAATAGAGATGGAAGAGCAGGCTTTCTGTCTGGCTCCTATTGAGAAGAGAATGTGTGGCCTGGGAGCTGGGAGACCTGAAGCAGGTCCTGTCCCCATCTCTGGCCCTCTCTGGGTTCTAGTTCCCTTATCCAGAAAAGAAAGGGGATGGCAGTATAGGCAAAATCCTTACTTCTCGTGTCTGCTTGCAGACCCTTGCTCTGCTATGATGTCTCCTTCATCCTTCTCTCTTTTTACATTTATGCCAAACAATCACACTGTCCTCTCCTGGGTGAGAGAGAGAGAGAGAGAGAGAAAGACTTTATACTATAAATATTATGTTATATATGAAATGTATACAATATTATATATGAGAAATATATGTATCATGTGAGATATGTTATAAATATACCATATATGATATAGATATATGTGAAAATAAAAATAACACATGTACACATGTGGATACATATGCATGGTGGCCTATATATACCCACACATGCATGCATGTGTGTATACACACACACATATCCATATATACCCCCTTCTCTCTTCTGGCACTACCACCACCCTGGTACAGGCCTTTATCACTTTGAGCCTCTTGGTTGATCTCTCTACCACAAGTTTCTCCCTGCCCTACTCCATCCTCCCCTCTGCTGCCAACATGACTATCCTAAAGGGCAGGTCTCATCATATCATCTCCCAACCCTTGTTCAAGAAAATTCAGTGGCTCCCTATTACCTTTAGGATCAAATATCAATTCTGTTTGGCTGTTGAAGCCCTCCCTAACCTGGCCCTGTCCTACCTTTCCACTCTTCTCAGACTTTATCCCCCTGTGTACAATCTGTGATCCAGGGACGATGGACTCCTGGATGTTGCTCACACAAGATGCTCTATCTTCTAGCCATGCCCTTTCTCTGGTTGTTCCCGATGCTCTAGAATTGTCTGCCTTCTCTTCTTTACCTTTTGGCTTCCTTGGCTTCTTCCAAGTCTCAGTTAAAATCCTGCCTTCTTGCAAGATGCCTTTCTCCAGTTCTCCTAAATACCTAAATGCCTGTCATCCCCCCTCCCAGATTGCCTCCAGTTGCTCTACATCTACATCTTGTCTGTACATACTTGTTTGCAGGCTATCTCCCCCATTAGACTGTGAACTCCCTGAGGACAGGGACTCTTGACTTTTTATTTCTCCTGTGCTTAGCACTGTGCATGACACATTGTAGGTGCTTAATAAAGGCTTGATGACTGACTGACTGAAGAGTTCTCAGCCCAAGGGTCTATGATCTTGGAACTTTTCATATTTTACTAACTGTATTTTGATATAATTGGTTCCCTTTGTAATCATCTGTATTTTATTGTATGTATTTAAAATATTATTCCAAGGAGTCCATAAGAGTTTTCCAAAGTGGCCCATGATGCATAAGAAAAGTCAAGAACTCCTGTTATGGGACCGTATAAAAGGAATAATCTTGCAATTGAGGGTGGTCCCTAGTCAGGGTGGGATGAGACCAGGCCTTCCTCAGAAACAAAAAATTCTCCTTCATCAAAGCTACCAGCCTGCCTGCTGCAATTAAACCTCTGGAGCACAGATGTGCCTGGTGGGGTGGGGAGGGTTGATCATAGGCTCAAAGAGTCCAATCTGGAAGACTCTTGAGGTCATCTAGTTCAACGCCCTCATTTTATAGATAAGGAAATGGAGACCAAGAGGGATGAAAATATGAAAACTCCATCAAACCAACATTCTGATCTGTATTTGGGGGTTCTCCCACCAATCTTTGGTTCCTCTAATTCCATATCACCACCATATATAAGCTACTTCCCCTACCCATTATTTCCACCCATATATTCTCATTCCCATATGACTCTTAGCCAACCACATTTCTTTTGTTCCTTTTGAAACCCCTCTTCCCCATTGTTAAGAAGTTCCCCTTTATTTTTATATCTTCCCATTGTATATTTACATATCATATATGTATATATATAATGTATATCCTCTATGTATTTATATGTTACTTACATATGTGTATCCTTTATATATATATATATGCACACACACACATATATGTGTGTCCTTTATGTGTTTCTTTTTGATATCTTCCTTTCCATCTCGTGATACCAGTGGAAGCCTGGTTTCCTCCTGAGGGTCCCACACCTACTCCCACCCTCTCCATTGCTCATTCTCTCCTCCCACTGCACTCAGAGGATGGGACCAGCAAGGGCAGTAGTCATGCTCCTCACTTCCCATCATTCCCATCTCTTCATAGCCTTTTTTGATATTTGTGAAATCTATTGTATTTGACCACCTATCGATTTAACTGGACATCTGTTGCTAACTTGACTGTTACAACTGGCTTGCCATCCTTTGCCCTCCAAGGTCACCTTCTGCCTTAACCAATGACTTCAGTACTTGGTTTGCATTTTCCTCTTCTCCACGTCATCTACTACCCTCTTCAGTGACTTTAAAAATCTTTCACGAGACCTCTTCTAAAAGTGTGACCCTGTACAACCTCCATGCCCACCCTGCCTTGATGACCCATCTGGGTGGTCACTCATTAGTGAGACCTCACTCTCACTTGAAAGTGACCCACCTCTTAGAGAGCGAAATCCCAAGTTCCTCCTCCTTCATCTTCATCTTTGGTCTGACTCTTTCTCCCTCGTACCCTTACTCTCATCAGGATGTACAGATTTTCAGTCTCTTCTTTTTCTCCCTTTCCAGGATCCCATGACTCCAAAGATTTTATGGGGAGTTATTTACCAAATTTAGCAAGGCTTTCCTTCTTTTCCCCCTCTTTTTTATTGCTGAAACTTAAATACACAATAAGAAAAGAAAAAGGAACATCAACTTAAATATTGCAACTTAAATGCAAAATAAGAAAAGAAAAAAGCACGATCATGTGCACAGCAGACCATAAGACTGGATTCAAAATATACTGCAATACATGTTCATTTCCAGAAAGCCTATACAATAAATACTCCACGCTGTGTAGAGAGCTGTCCATCTTTTCTTTGCTTCTTTGTTAGTTTTCTTTTGTTCTCTGCTGTGCACTTTTTACTTTGTTCTTCCCCCCGCTTCCTTCCCCTGACTCCCAGAAGGGTGCAATTAAACACAGATATATTTATATATAGATATATAGATACACATATACATACTTACGTAGACATATACTTGCCCTAACAAATGCACTTCTGATCTTTCTTTCTGTGTTTGTGCATATCTCCTATTTCCTATCCCTCCTGACTCCTCTACTTTACTTCTACCCACAACCTTGCTCTTCTATTACTTAATCTATCCCCCCTCCCAATGATCCCTCCCTTATCTTCCCATTCCCATAAATCTACAAAGCTTTTCTTCTTAATAAATCTCAGACCAGCCCAGTCTTAGCCATTACAAATTCTGAATGAGCCAAACCAGAATTAATAAGGTTTTGTCATTCAGTAATTAAATAAATATTTATCAAGGGCCTTATTCTGGGAAGTCAGTTGTGCTATGTGCTAAGGAGGATGTGGCATGTATGCAGAGAAATATCGTATAAGGTATTATCTTTATATCTCACAGTTGATGGAGCAGGGGATGGGGGAAGGAATGGGACATGCAAATATGAGGCTCTGTCTTCAAAAATTCCACCACAGACTCTTCTTAACTGGATGGCCTTCAGAAGTAACTTAGCCTCCCTGTGCCTCAGTTTTCTCCACCTTGAAATAAGGGGCTTAAACCTTAGTTGGCCAAAAACTCTAGACACTCCAGGTCCCCTTTTCCTTCAAGGAATGAACCTTGACAATAAGCATCAAGAACTGATTGGCCATGAGTTTGTGTCTTCCCTTCCACCACTCCTCAGGGGATTCCTAGAGTTGGAGTAGAGGGAGAGGCCTCTTGCAGAAGGTGGAAGCTGAGTCTTGAGGGAAGCTGGGGAAGTAAGGAGGGAGAACATTCCAGACATAAGGGACAGCCAGGGAAATGTCTCACAGTTGGAGAAGAGAGGAAACCCAAGGGCAGCATAAGAAATAAAGAATATGGAAAAGGGCAAGTTTATGAAGAACTTTAAATGCCAAACAGAGGACTTTATTTAATCTGAGGGTAATAAGGAGCCACTGGAGTTTGTGAAATAAGAGGCTGACATGGTCAGACCTCCCCTCCCCACTTTTAAAATTCAGTTTTATTTTCAGTTCCAAATTCTCTCCATCCCCCACACATTGAGAAGACAACAAGTAAGTTACCCATTATACATATAAAGTCATGCAAAAAATATTTCCACTTTGTTCTTGTAGTTCATTCGTTTCAATCATGTTTGACTCTCTCTGACCCCATTTGGTGTTTTTTTGGCAAAGCTGCTGGAGTGGCTTGCCATTTCCTTTTCCAGTTCTTTTTACAGATGAGGAAACTGAGGCAAACAGGTTCAGTGACTTGGCTAAGGTAACACAGCTAGAAAGTGTTTGAGGCCAGATTTGCTGCATTAGCCATGTCCAAAAAGAAAAAAAAAACAAAGAAAGAAAAAGAAAATATGTGCTTTAATCTGTACTCTGATTCCATCAGGTCTCTCTCTGGAGGTGGAAAGCATTTTTCTTCGATTCTTTTGGGATAGTTGTGGATCATTGTATTGATCAGAGTAGCTAAGTCTGTCATAGTTGATTTTCCTTACAATTGCTGTTACTGTGTAGCTTATCCTCCTGGTTCTGCTCACTTCACTTTGCATCAGTTCATATGTGCTACATTTTTCTGAAACCATTGTCTTCATCATGTCTTACAGCATAAGAGTATTCCATCACATTCATATACCATAACTTGCTCAACCATTCCCCAATTGATGAGCATCCACCTCCATTTCCAATTTTTTTCAGTATCACAAAAATTGCTCTAAATATTTTTTTACATATGGGTCCTTTCCCTTTTTCTTTGATTTTTTTGGCTATCAATCCGGCAGTGAAATTTCTGGGCCAAAGAGTATGCACAGTTTTATAACTTTTGGGGCATAGTTCCACATTCACTGGAGTAGTTGAACTAGTTCATAGCTCTTCCAACAATGAATTAGTGTACCTATTTTCCAATATCCCATCTGTCACTTGTCATTTTCCTTTTCTGTCATCTTAACCAATCTGATGGGGATGAGGTGGTTCCTCAGAGTTGTTTTAATTTGTTTTAATTTCTCTAGGTATTAGTGATTTAGAGCATTTTAATATGATGATTAACATATTTAATTTCTGAAAACTGTTCATATCCCTTGATTATTTACCGATTGGGGGGATGGCTCTTATTCTTATAAATTTGGCTTAATTCTCTATATAATGAAAATGAAATCTTTATCAAAGAAACTTGTTGCAATTTTTTTACGCAGTTTCCTGCTGTTCTAGTTTTGGTTGCATTGCTTTTGTTTGTGCAAAAATTTTTAATTTTATGTAATCACAATCATCCCTTTTACTTCCATGAGCCTCTTTATCTCTTGTTTTGTTATGAACTCTTCTATCCATAGATCTCTGACAGCAGACCTACTCTTCAGAAAAATCACCTTGGTGACTGACCAGAGTTTTTAAAATGTATCTAATAACGTCTCCCCTGATACAATTGACCTAAATTAAAATTCCTCCCTGGAGGCTTACTAGCTATGTAACCTTGAGCATGTTACTTATCCTCTCTGAGCCTCAGTTTTCCTTATCTGTAAAATGAGAGGACTTGGTCTGAATGGCTTCTAATGTTCCATCCACTCTGGTCCTGTGATGGGTAACTAACTTCGTGGCTGTTGTGAGGATCAAATTACATAATATGAAATGGACTTTGAGAACTTAAGGTGCTTTCTGTTAACTATAAATATTATTATTGTTGAACAGTAGAGCTGTAAGTTCTACAGATATTATCTTGATCCTACAAATGAGCAAAATTAAAGCTCAGAGAGGTGGATTGACAGGTCTGTGGCCACAAGTTAGTAAACATCAGAGGCATGATTTGAACCCAGTTCTTCATGATTCCAAGTGCAGCACTTTATCTACCCATGCTGCTGACAAAAGAACCACAGGCCTGGTCCTTCTAGTCATACTAGAAATCGGGACCACAGGGGCAGCACAACTCACTAGGGAAATCCAGAAACACCCCTTGCAGAAGGATGAGAAGATACTTTGATTGCATATTAATCAGAGGTAATCACTAACATTTATCATCTTTTCCTATTTTGTGATGCTCAGGGCTCAAGAATTAGAACTGGAAGACCACCAAAGCAGGCTGGAGCAGAAGCTAAGAGAAAAAATGTCCATGGAAGGTGAGTTAAGGGGAGATTTTTTAGACTCACATCAAAAAGAAAGGGATGGGTCCTGAGCAGAGAATTCAGTTCAATTTAGAAAGCATTTCTTAAGTCTGTATTTTGTGCCTGACACTGTGCTGTTGAGTGCTGAGGGTACAAAACCAAAAATGACCCAATCTCTATCCTTAGAGAATTTACATTTGGAGTGGGAAGAAGCTATAGGTTGAGAGATACAAAATATACCAACATATGGAAATGCAAAGGAAATTCATGTCATTGTAGGGTTTTCTAGGGTGGGGAACTTATGGCCTCAAAGTCGCTGCCCCTCCATTAGCCAGTCTGGCCCTTTATATGCAAACTAATTTGGGGAAGGGAAGATATAAGCAATGTGTCAAGGAGGATCAGGAAAATCCTTCTATAGGTGCTTTAAGGCCCTTGAACTGAGCCTAGAGGCAGGTGGGACATTCTCAGAGACAGATGAGGAGGGAGGGCATGTCAGCAATAGGGATAAGCCGAAGCAAAAGACACAGAGGAAGAACATGCATGTAAAGAAGAGCAGCCAGAGGCCGGTTTGGCCAGAATATAGAGTAAGTACGGAGGAATAATGTAAAAGAGTCTGGAAAGATGAGTTGGAATCAGGTCTTGAAGGGCTTTAAATGCCAAATAGATGCATTGATATTTTATCTTAGAGGCAATAGGTAGCCTCTAAATCTTCTTGAGAAAAAGAGAGATATGGTCAACTCAGGGCTCTAAATATGTCTCTGGCGATGATGTGGATGGTAGATTGGAAGAGACAAGATTGGTAGCAAGTAAATCAATGAGAAGGCTATATATGTAGTATAGCAGAAAGAGTGCTAGGTTTGGAGGTAGACTTCTGAGGGTCTCGGAAATTATTTTAAAATGCATTAACCCCAGGTTAAGGGGGCTGCAGGCCAGTTCTCAGTGAGAAGTGGCTAGTGGGGGGGGGGGGGTCAGACAGGGAAAGGGGAATGAAGGAGAAGGAAAAATGAAGTCTCTACAAGAAGCAAGCAGGTTGCAAGGAGCAGGATGAGTACTGGAAAAAGGATGATTTTAAGCAAGGCAGACCTCATCAGTGAAGGCTTATGGGACGCTCCTCAAATTGCACAGAACTTAATGTCAGATTTATATGCCTGGATACTGAGTTTAATTTGCCACAGTACAATTTGGTGAGGGACATACTACTAAAAATCACTTAGCCATACTTTATTTTGAATTCCTTACTGAGCATTCATAACCATACTCCGGTCACATATGGTCCCTGCTTAAATGCAGTAGCTTTTAATTAGGCTGCATTAAAAAAAAAAGAAGAAGCTGATGGCAAAGGGAAGGCAGCATGTCTACTGTGAATAGATTTGACCATTTCCTTTAAGGAAAATGCCCCATTCTCTTTCATTTTTTTATACCCTCCCACAGAACCTCATTTGTCCTTGGACGTCTAAGGGTTTAGTTACAAAATTCAATCCAACAAGCATTTATTAACCATCCCTCCATACTAGGTAATAGGAATACAAATAAAAAAAGTCCATGCCTACTATATGCCAGCCACTGGAAAGAGCCCTGGGCGTACAAAAACAAAAACCCATCTCTTCTCTCAACGAAGTCAACATGCAAACATCTATGTACAGACAAGATATAGACAGAATAAATTAGAGGCAATCTCTGAGGGAAGGCACTAAGATTAAGGAGGATTTAGAAAGACTTCTTGAAGGAGATGGAATTTTAGCTGAGATTTGAAGGAACCAGGGCATTGAGGAGGATGAGATGAAAATGGAGAGCATTCCAGGCATGGGAAATAGCCAGCAGGATTGGAAGAAAGATCATGGGTTCGAGGAACACTGGCAGGGAGGCCAGTATTGCACTGTCACTATGAGATAGTTCTTACCCTCAGGGCTCTAACATTCTACTTAGGGGAGATCGGGGGTGATGAAGAACATATATACTTATTAGTGATGTGCATACATATGTATATATTACACACAAAGAAATTTCAGGGAACAGGGCACAAGCAACTGAGATGATACCACCAGTTGTCAATGGAATGATTGCCTCATGATTTTATATCCATTCTCCTTGGGATTGGAGCTGCCCCATGCTCAAGGTATCTTAGAGTACCCATAGCTGTTAGGGATATTTCCTCATGTTAATTTCATTTCCTGTTTATTGAATAACAAGAGACCCTGGATCAACAGCAAAGAATGTAAGTATTAATGAAATAAACACCCTGGCTGATTTTAACACAAGTGATTTCCTCCCTTCCCACTCCCCCTTTTTTTCCATAGAGAGCGAAAAAGATGAAAAAGTTCGAAATGAGGAACAGGAGATTTTCACCAAGATGATGAGAGTGATTGAACAGAGGGACAAACTAGTGGATTCCTTAGAGGAGCAAAGAGTGAAAGAAAAAGCTGAAGACCAACACTTTGAAAATTTTATGTTATCTCGAGCTTA
The DNA here is from genome assembly GCF_028372415.1 of Notamacropus eugenii. NCBI lineage: Eukaryota > Metazoa > Chordata > Mammalia > Diprotodontia > Macropodidae > Notamacropus > Notamacropus eugenii. The sequence goes on along the minus strand of NC_092877.1, from coordinate 32,980,870 downwards.
TCAACTCAGCAGATCATGAAGAAGCCTGGGTGCATGCATCTCAATCATTTGTGGCAGCTCAAGGATCTTGTGGGTCAGAAAAAGAATAACTTAGTTGCCTGATGAAACATGATTGTGGAAATTCTTCTGCCAGTGCTGTAACACTGGTGGGCAACTAGGGCTATACCCCAGGGGGAGTGAAATTTAGGGGACACAGAACACTACACTTGCAGCCCTTTCAGCAGCAAAGAAACAAGTGAACTTAGTATGTACAGCAGCTATCCCCTAAGGGAAGCTTTAACCTGACACTGTCCTGCTCTGGGACTGGCATCCCTGGGACTTGGGTAAACACTCCTCCCCATCACACAAATGTTATGTTATTGGCTCTGAGAGCAAAAATGACTAATTAGAACACATTTTCTCTTTCAAGGTTATAAACAGATAAACACAGGGGAAAAAATTCAGAGACGGATCTTTTTTTAGCAAGGTAGAGCAGTAGGGCACCAGATTATATTCTGAGAACCCAGGTTCAAATCATGTCTCTGTCACTTAGTACCTATGTGAATTTGGCAGTCATCTCTCCAGGACTCAATTCTCATGTGTAAATGAAAGAACTGGACTAGATAACCTTTGAGGCTGCTTCTAGCTTGATATCCATGCTCCTATCATGATGCTAACAAAAAATAGTCTAATAACAGCTCTCACAGATATTCCTAGAGATTTACAAGGGCCGTTGGCCAAGTCACCAGACACTCCATTGCTCTCTGTGGGCTGTACCTGTGCCTGGAGAATGGACATCATCTTTTGTCCCAATGGAACACACACACACACACACACACACACACACACACACACACAGAGGCTTTACTGTTACAATTAAGACTGAGCTTTCTTAATCCTTGGATATCATTGAGAGGGTTCTCTGTGCTTTAGCATTTTAAAGAGGCTTTTGTTTCCCCATTAATTTATCCATATTTACTTTTTTGTATGGGTGAACTGTTTTTAAATGTCAGAAGGAGGCTCCACTGCTTTAAAGATTAGATTAATATTTAAATTGGGTTTCAAGAGGAGGAGAAACCCCTTAGTCCACTGATTACACAAAGCAAACACCCAGTATAGCAGGTGTGAATTCAATCTAGGATGGGTTTAATTTACCAGGTGCATTTGCAAACCCTAACGTAATGTACACAAGGGATGTACTTTTAATACAACATTTGAGTCCTAATTTTGTCCAACTCCCAAACTGTTACTTAATACGAGAGAGATTAACAGCTTTGACAAAATGTTATGGGCTTAAAAATGTCTTGCCTTTAGGGAACTCTATCTGGTAGGGTTCAGAACATGAAAAGGCAAGTTGGAGGGTGGTGAGGCTTTCCTAATTCATGGTTCTCTGAGGGTTTTATGTACTGTCCTTAATAGAAAAAATGAGAGAAACCCTGATCTTGGGCATCAAAGATCCAACCGTTGTTTTAACTGCTGCTAAAATATGGCAATACCAGGTCCCAATTAGTGTGAATAGTGGGTCCCTTGAAATGGTCACATGTATTCCAATTTGCACTATTCAAAATTATGATGACATAGAAATAGGAAATTGGTTTCAACCCAATAAGAATATGCAGGATGAATTCAAATAAGACCACTTGGGCACTGTTTTCTCGCTGATTGGTAACTAGCTCATGGACTTCTGTACTCCTGCATTTCCATGTCTAAGCTCCAGATTTCTGAGGTTTCCGTTACTGGTTGCCATGAGCCCCACGACAGTGGGTGTAGAAGTCGAAGCCTTTGGATCAATCAGAAGAGAATGATGATTTCCCAGCCTGTTTGGGGCTCTTCAAAGAATTGTCATTAGCCAGAAAGATCACTAAATCCTGGGTATCTCTGTTGGCTCAGGTTGGCTGAAGGTTTTGTTTCTTATTAGGTAAAAGGTGCTTTTCTTATCTTTGCCCAGGACTCAAGGATTATGTAATTAATTTGACTCATTATAACTCTAAAATCTTTATAATAAGTTAATCTGTGAAACCAATTTCTGTGTCCGTGACTGCCTAAACCACCATAACAACACCTTATGTAAAAAAAAAAACAAAACAAAACAGGGGAGGGAGGACTGTCAGACGGTTAAAGTCCAGTCTTTGTGTGGTAGATTCTCATTCATTGAAATGGCCCTTCCATCGTCTTGGTATTTATCTAGGCACACATATCTCCTCATGCCTTGAGTTCTGAGTTAACCATGGTCAGGTCAAGGCTGTCAATGCCTGGCTTTCTATTGTGAGGAGTTAGGCTTAGCCCTTGTTCTGAGAGCACAAAGCTGCAAGGTAGCACACTGGCCTTAGAATCAAGAAAGACCCAGGTTCAAAAAATTACTTGATACTTGATATTTGTCAAATCACTTAAACTTTCTGAACCTCGGTTTGCTCATCTATAAAATAGGTCTAATAGTAATAATAGCTTTCCTCTCATGGGGCTGTTATGACGATCCAGTGAGATAGTACATACACGGTGGTTTATAAACCTTAAAATACTACTATTAAAACTTACGACTTTTGGGACACCTTGTATTAAACATCAGCTGCTATTATTATCTACCTATCTGTTGACTTGTGTATGAGTTGGTAACAGTTAAGAAGACTCTCTTATCACTCTGCTATTTCTGTTTTATCCTATTGGGGAGGTATGTTCATATATCTACATAAAGCTATTGAGTTGCCCAAGCGATATTGGCATTAGGTTCTTTGACAATAATCGTTGTTACTTATGTAGCATTTTCAGATTTGCAGAGGACTTTGACCTGCTGTGTGCCAGCCAGTGTGCTAAGCACCAGGGATACAAAGAGAGTCAGACAGTCCCCTGCCCTCAAGGAACTTACAGTCTCATAGGGGAAACAACCTGCAAATAAATATATACAAATAAGCGATATACAGGATAAATAGGAGCTCATTAAAATAGGGAAGGCACTATTAAGACAGGGTGGAAAAGGCTTCTGCAATTTTAGTTGGTACTTGAAGGAAGTCAGGGAAGCCAGAAGGCAGAGATCAGGAGAAAGAGCATTCCAGGTTTGGGGTGGGGGGTAGAGAGCGGATATAGTAAGATAAAATACCAGTGTCTTGTTCAGGAAACAGCAAGGAAGCCACTGAATCCAAGAGTATGTGAGTGGATCATGTTATAGTTTGTCCTTCATTCTCAAAGAGGACTATGACATCATGAAGATGATGCCTTGACTTGCAAGTGAATTAGATTTAAGTGAGGGAGGGCTGTGCAAAGTCATCAGCCTCACTTTCTCCTCCAGAACCATGAGTGGATGGATATAAGGTATAAGAAGACTGCAAAGGGGAGGTGGGAGGTTTTGAACACTCAACAGAAAATTTTGTGTTTGATCCTAGAGCCAATAGGAAGCCACTGGAGTTTATTATTATTGTATGTTATGTTATTATTATTAAGTATAGGTTGATGTGTCAGACCTGCACTTTAGGAAAATTACATTTGTATCTGAATGGAGGATGAATTGGAGTGGGGAATATAGAGGTGATGAGGACCTGCACCAGAGGGATGGCAGAATCAGAGAAGAGAAGGGGGTTCATTGGAGAGATGAAGCAAAGGTGAAATTGATAACAGACCAGGTATTGGGAGTGAGAGATAGTGATGAGTCTAGGATGACTCCTAGGTTCGAGCCTCAGAAACTGGGAAGATGGTAGTGCCCTCTGCAGTAATAGAGAGGTTTGGAAGGGGGAGCATTTCAGGGAAAAAAATAATAAGTTCAGTTCTGAACATGTTGAATTTAAGATTTCTACAGGTCATTCAGTTCAAGGGTGTCTGAAGGGCAATTGGAGATAGGAGACTAGAGGTCAACGGAAAGATTAGGACTGGATAGGTAGTTTTGAGAATCATCTTAACAGAAATATGAATTAAATCCATGGGAGCTAATGAGATCACCCAATGAAGTAGTATAGAGGGGGATGAGAAGGGGCCCTAAGACAGAACCCTGTAGCACACCCACAGTTAGAGGGAATCACCTGGACAAGGATCCAGCAAAGGAGACTGAGAAGGAACAGTTATATAGGTCGGAGGAGAACTAGGAGAGAGTGCTGTCCCAAGAATTTAGAGAAAGTGTCAAAGAGAAGAGAGTGATTGACAGTGTAAAAGGCTTCCGAGAGGAAACGAGGGTTGAGAAAAGGCCATCGGCTTTGGCAGTTGAAGATCACTGGTAATGTTGGAGCAATTTTGGTCAAATGATGAGCTCAGAAGTCAGGTTCTGAAGAGAACAAGAGGACAAAAAGTGGAAGCACATACTGCAGAGGACCTTTTTGCGGAGGTTAGCCACAAGGGGCATTCCCAGCTCTATATTCTCCTAACAACTGAGATATTTGGTGGTGTTGTTTTTCAGCTGAATCCAACTCTTCATGACCCCATTTGAGGTTTTCTTGCCAGAGATACTGGAATGGTTTGCCATTTCCTTCTCCACCTCATTTTATGGATGAGGACACTGAGGCAAACTGGGTTAAATATCTTTCCCAGAGTCACACAGCTAGTAAGTGTCTAGTCCAGATTTGAACTCAGGTCTTCCTCACTCCAAGCCTGACACTCTATCCTCTGCACCACGTATTTGTCCAACTGAGGTAATATTATCTCATCCAAATTTTTCAAATGAGGAAACTAAAGCTCTATGGGTCACACAACTAGTGAGTGCTGAAGCTAAGATTGAAACCCACAACTTTCAACTCCAGGGTTTTTTCCACTATGTAAAGCTATCTCCTCCGAGGATACTCTTAAAATTCAGCCTGTTCAGTATTAAGTTCATAGAGCCATATACCTAGATTTGGAAAGGGCCCTAAAGGCTATCTAGTCCCACTCCTTTATTTTACAGATGAAGAAACTGAGACCCAGGGAGATGAAGTGACTTGCCCAAGGTCACTCAGAAAGTCTATATCAAAGGTGGGATTTGAACCCAGGTCCTCTGGCCCCCAAACTCTTTTCGACTGTACCAAAGTTCAAAGTCTGCCTAGAGATTCAAGTATGTGCTTTCTGGTGATGCTGATGAAATAAGTGACTTGAGTGTCCTACATGCATTTGGTCATTTGCCTGGTATGGGAGATAGATTAATTAATCTGTCTACTGAGATGGGCATATATTGAAGAGGTTGATGTGAAAATGATTATCATTCTTCACTGCTGGGGTTTCTCAAAGAACAATGGCCACTTATGACACACAGGTTGTGTTAATGGATGTGAGAGATGTAACACTCTCCCTTTCTCTTCTAGAGTCTCTTATTTAAAGACCCAGTCTTATGTGGCTGGTGGATTAAAAACTTTTAAAATTAAAATTGCAATCTATTTACAATGCATGCTCATTCTGCCACCATTTAGAACAGAGAAGCTGCATCTGCATTGGCAAGGGGCTGATCATTGGACCGGAAGCCCGTGAGACCTTGGATTTAGTCCTAGCTCAGCCACTAACTCACTATTTGCTATATGGGCAAAGGAATTATTCTCTCCACACCTCAACTTTCTCATCTGTAAAATGAGGAAGTTGGACTCAACCTCCTTCCCACTCTAAATTATGCAATTCAAATATTTGCATTGTTGAGGTTCACACAGATGTTTTCTTTGGGTCTGTTAAGGCAGTGCTATCTTTTCAAAATACATTCATACATTATTCTTAATGGATAAAGTAGGGGAAATTTTATTTGGGGCTGAGAATACAGGAAAACGTTTTTATTCATTACTCTCAATGGATGAAACAGAAAATGGTTTCTTTGGGACTGTTAAGACAATGAAACCTTTTCAAAATGTTTCCGTTCATTACTCTCAATGGATGAGACATTTCCCCTGGGATCATCTACACATAGTACCCTGGGCCTTTAGACTGTTGCACCTGTTTCAAGTAAATCTTCTGCTGTTATAGCATGAGGATGCTGTAGCCAAGGAAAGCATTTTCAAACAATTGTGTTTTTTTTTAACCACCCTATGAAAGAATAGTTGCTAGTAGCATCCTCAGGACATAGAGGAAACTGAACTGAGAAACCTGGCTCATGGTCAGATCTTGGATCCAGATTCATGCAGATTAGGAGTGAAATCAAGGGATTCCAATTAGCCAAGGGGTGGACATATGTCAAGTCTCTGCAGGGCTTGGCTTTGGTGGCTACCCTAGTGCCAGTGGGACTGTTTGCAGGGCAGAGGTGAAATGGTCCATGGAGCTGGAGTCATCAGCTCCAAGGTCAGCTCTCCCCAGTATTCAGTTCAATCCTCATGTCCTCCTTCCTTCCCAAAAGAACAAAAAGATAAGTTACTATTCTTCCAGTGAATTCTGTCCTCTACTTCTTGTTCATAAGGAACATGCTTCTTTCATATTAAGATGATTTTTTATCTCTGCTGTTGGTATATTTCCTTTATGAGGAAAAAAAACCACAAGTTTGCATTTTGAGATCAGAAATAAGAGGGAGCTATTAAGCTGTGAAACACAACATGTGGTTTTATGGTTTCATTTGGAAGATGGCATTTGGTAATATTAGGATAATCGGAATCAATAAGCACTGTCCTACATGCAGCTACTACACCTCAGAGAGGGCCTGACAAATAAGGGAGGGGGTTGATGTCCCCTTTATTCTGTAGTCAGATGAAAAGTTCTTTTAGCCCATTTCTTTTCCTTTAGGGAAGCAGATTGGCAGGTTTTTGCTTCAAGTCAAAGATGGATGAATATCCCTGGGGGTGGTTGATGGCAGAACCATCTAAATCTGGCCAGCATGAGGTGGGGGCTGTAGAGGGGCAGCTGGGAGCCGCAGGACTGGAGGGAACTGGGGAGATTGGATGTGGTTAGTGCTGATTTAGGAGTTTATTGTAATAAGAAGCTTCATGTGCATGGGAAAGTCTCCCATTTCATCCCACTGGGTTTTTTTTTCAGTCAGTGCTACTCAGTGACTTGGGGAGAGGCATTAACTCACTCCAAAAGTTGAGGAGGAAAAAGATTGAATGAGTTCTCCTTTTAATGCTGAAATGAACTAAAGGTGAGCAGCTGAAGGACTGAAAGCTCCAATTTTAACCTGCTTCATGGGATCATGGGATTTTAGGTCAAAACTGGAAGGGGTCTCAGGAGTCATCTAAGCCATTGTCAAGCCCAGGGAAGCTTAAGCCCAGAGAAGTGAAATGATTTACCCAAGGTCATCAACCTGAGAAGTGCAGCTCTAACTATTACAGTGAATGCTTCAATTGCAATCTCCATGAGAGGACCTGGGAAAGGTTGGGCTATAAAGAAGAATCTACAAAAATAACCTTGATTAGTATGTTTATATGGTGGGCGGGACACCTGGCAAACTTAGCCCCCTCCAACCAATTTGGCAGGGGGCCATTTGCAGAAGAACAATTAGCAGAGGAGCAGGGGGAGCAAACCTTCGTTTCAGATGTCACAGGACTCCATGTTGAAAGCTATTCCCCAGGCAGGGGCCAGGTAAGAGAGAGGTGGAGGGGCACATTGGATCAGCCTGTAATCCTCACTGGGAAAAACCATGCAACATCAAACCTCAATAACATGGTTGTGTTTGTCTATGTTACGCTTGGACTTTCTTCAGTTAACATGTAAGTTTTCAGAAAAATTTTACTCCCTTTCAATCAACAGATCAATCGATCAATGAGAATTTATTAACTATTATGAACCAGGCACTCTTCTAGGTGCTGGGGATGCAAATATAATGAAGAAAAAGATCTCTATTCTCATTGGAGGGGGAGACAAATATATTAATATATAAAAACTAAATACAAAGAGAATAAATACAAAATAATTTGGAAAGTAGGGCACCAGCATTTGTGGGATTAGATCAGAAAGATCAGGAAAGCCTGGTTCTGTGTAGAAAGTGATGCTTGAGCTGGGAATACAAAGACAGAAATGAAACAGTCCTACCCTTAAGGAACTGACATTCTATTAGGTATTAAAGCCATCAGATTTGCCAAAGGGTAGAATTCTGTTTTTGAATGTGGCCCCAGAGGGCAAAGGCATGAAATTATTTGTGTCACCCTTGTGACAAGCCCTCATGGAGATCCCATTCATTAATCTTTTCCCTTAATGAATCTGTTTGTATATATGGCCTTTTGCATGCATAAATATTTAAGAGCCAGGAACGTAATCATATGGTCCCATAGCTTTTTATGTCTCTCCTTTTGACTTTTCCTGGTAAGAAGACTGCCTGTGTTCTTTTCCATTCTTCAGTGATTCAACAAGCATTTATTAAATGCTAGGTACTAAGTGTTAGGATTACAAAGAAAGGCAAAAGCCATGCTTTCAAGGAGCTCACAGTCTTATGGAGGAGACAACATGAAAACAACTATGTACAAACAAGATATAGACAGAATAAATTAGGCAATCTTAGATGAAGGCACTGAGAGCAAGGAGGATCAAGAAAGCCTTTTGTAGAAGGTGGGACTTTAGCTGATGCTTGAAGGAAGTCAAGTGATAGCAGCAAGGAGGAGGGGACAAATTCAGGCATGGGGGATAGACAGTGAAAATGCTCAGTGTTAGGATAGAGAGTGTGACATTCCAGAAACAGCAAGGAAGCCATTTTCATTGGATCATAAAGAGGTGGAGGGGAGAAGGTACAAGAAGATGGGAAAACTGGAAGAGGCCAGGTCATAAAGGCTTTCAAAGTCAAGAGCAAGATTTTATATTTGATCCTGGACATAACAGGGAGCCCCTGGAGTTTCTTGGAGTTTTTTCTTCTTAAGGCAGCTAAGTGGTACAGTGGATAGAGCGCTGGGTCTGGAGTCAAACTCTTCCTGAGTTCAAAATCTAGCCTTAGACGTTTACTAACTGCAATACTGGCCCAGTCACTTAAACCTGTTTGCCTCAATTTCTCATATGTACAATAAGTTGGAGAAGGACATGGCAAACTACTCCAAGAAAACTCCAAAGGGGTCATGAAGAGTTGGACACAACTGAATAACAACATGGAGGGATGACGAGGTCAGATTTGTGATGTAGGAAGATTTGATAATGGTGGTTTGGACTGGAGTAAAGAGAGACTTGAGGCAGGAAGACCAACCAGAAGTCTTCTATAGTAGTCCAGGCATTAGGTGATGAGGGCTTGTACCAAGGGGATGGCAGTGTCAAAGGAGAGAAAGGGAAGGAAAGATGCTATCAACTATAGATCAGATATGATCCACTTTTAAAGTAGACTCAACAGGACTTGACAACTGATTAGATTGGGGAGGGATGAAAAAATGAGGAGTTGAGGATTACATTTAAGTGGTGAGCTCGGGTCAGTGGGACAATGGTGGCACCCTCAATGGTAATGGAGAATTTAGAGGAAGGGAAAGTTTTGGGGATAACTGTAATGAATTTAATTTTGGGTGTGCCAAGTTCAAGATGTCTATGGGAAATCCAGATTGAGCTGACCAATAGAGATACAAGACTAGAAGTCACTAGACAGATTAGGAATGGACATGTAGATTTGAGAGTCATCAATATAGAGATAATAATTGAATCCATGGAGACTGATGAGATGATCAGATGAAAGAAGATAAAAGGGTTCAGGGTAGAGTGTTGGGGGCACCAAAAATTAGTGGGCATGGCCCCAATCAAGATCCAGCAAAGGAGCCTGAAGAGAGCTCAGACAGGTAGAAGGTAAATCAGAGAATATCGTCACAAAAACCTACAGAAAGATGGGTATCAAGAAGATGATTGTTGATAGTATCAAAAGTGTAGAGAGGTCAAGAAGGATGAGGATTAAGAAAAGGCCATTACATTCGGTAATTAAGAGATCATTAGTAAATTTGGAGAAAATGGTTTCAATTGAATGATGAACTTAGTAGCTGAACTGTAGAGAATTAAGAGAGAAGGAGGGGAAAGGAAGTGGATGCAACTCCCATAGATAATCTTAAGGAATTTAGTCACAAAAGGGAGTAGAGATGTAGAAGGATAACTAGCAGGGCTGGAGGGATCTTTTGAGGGCTTTTTGAAGGTGGAGAAGGCACAGAAATGTCCGTAAGTAGTAGGAAACCAGCCAATAGACGAGAAGAGACTGGGGATGAGTTAGAGAGAGGAGATGGTAAAGAAAGCAATCTTATGGTGAAGAAATGAAATAGCAATGCATATAGAGATGTTTGCCTTGTCAAGGAAAGGCCACCTCTTCGTGTGAAACAGGGATGAAAGAAGAGATAGTAGCAGAAGGTATCTGAGTGATATGAGAAGATGAGAAGACAATAAGAGAAAGCTGTCCATGAATAGACTCATTTTTTTCAAGAAAATATGGGGCAAGATGGTGAGGAGTGTAGGGGAAATAGACCCTGTAGGGGAATTAGCCTGGGAAAGAACTGAGCAGTAGAGGGATTGGAGTTTGTGGTAAGGATAAGGAACCAGGCTTATTGCTGAGCAGTGTGAGAGGAATGACAACAGATCATGATCAGATAAAGTAATTTCAGAGTTCATGAACATGGATATGGATCACTTATAAAGTCAAGGAGTAGGTCATGGGAAATAAGTAAGTTAAGGAATTGAAAAGTTGGGACACTGGAAAGAATATCAACATATATGAATTCCCCTAGTATGACAGCAGGAGTTGGGGAGGAGAGAAAAGACTGGAAGACAAACACTGAACTCACTGGGGAAGGAAGGAGAGTCTTCTAGATTCTAGAAGTCAGTATACAGCAGTCACCAGAATTTCAACTGGGTGACAAATATGGATTGAATGAACTTCAAAGGAGGAGAGGTTACTGAGCTGATGGAAATAGAGGGTGAACCTGAATGTAACAATGGGAGGTAAGAGCTATTCAAATTTCCCCATCACAAACAATGAGTTGGGGGCATAAGTGAAAGTACAACCAGTGCTACAAAGGATACCTGTGTCATCAGGAAGGATCCAGATCTCAATGAGTGCAAGAAGAAGAAGCGAATGAGAAAGCAGAAGGTTTAAGATGAAAGCTAGGAATTCCAATCAGTACAAGTGGAAGGATTAAGTAACTTTAGAATAGGATGGTAGGGAGAAGGGGTTGGGTAGAATGTGATGGGAATAATTGACCCATCAGTGGTGGGGTAGAGAATGAACAGTGGCAGTCATGAGTTCAGAATCACTAGGAGGAGAAGGATTTGATGGGATTGAAGTAGGTTACTTATTGAATAATGAGTTGAGGTTGGTTATTATTGTCCATAGGGGTTTGTGTCAAGTGGAATTGTGTCCTAGGCATCAGGCTGAAAGGGGCAGGGGCAACAAGGGAAGTGTGAATGCTGCCTAGGTGCAACTGTTGTAGACATGGTAGTCCTACTATAAAACTAAGGAAGAGAATCCTTTGGGAAATTGTGCAATACTTTCAATGATCCCAGCTATTCATTAAAGTAAAACAACTTTTTTTTTTTAACACTGGTAATATTCTGATGATATAATATGACTGTAAATCACAGAACATTTTGTTGTTGTTTTTTATCTTTCATTCTTGAAGAGGACCATGACATCAAGAAGGTGATGCTATGACATACAAGTGAACTGGATTTAAGTGAGGCAGGGCTGTGCAAGGTCACCAGCCTCACTTTGTCCTCTGGAGCCATCTGGGTCCAGTGGCTAGATATAGATCAGGATGAGTGGAAATGGCCCCAACAGAACATTTTAATTTCCAAAAAAATTAAATTGTCAGTGACCCAAAATACAATGGAAAGAAGTATGGTGGGCTAATTTTTTAGCAAAATGAAGGGTAGGGGTATGACCTGGTACTATGATTTCACTAATGTAGGAAACTACTTGTAAGAAACCTCCCTCTACTCATGCTAGGTAACTATTTTCAAGTTGTCACCTTAGATAATTGACAGAAACATCAAGAATTTAAGTGACTTGGCCATAGTCACAGATCCAGCATGTGTCAGAGGTAGGACCCAAGTCTTTCTGATATTGAGGTTCAGTTTTCTCCTCACTCTACCATGCTATCTCCCAAGGGTGTAAGTAGGCTGAAACATTTTACTCAAAATGACTGTTGCACATAAAGTGGTCTAAAATATGTCATCCAGAATATAATCATGATGATAATCTGAGAATATAATTACCCAGATCATGTATTACCCAAAATATACATGATCAGAAAAGGGAAATGGACTGATCATGTAGTGAGAGTGAGGGACAACAGATGGATAATGTGATGACTGCTCTGATATGGTACACATGCCTTAGAAGAAAGCCTCCATCCCATTGGGTGAATCCCCTAAGGAGGATTTGTGAAAGGCCATGGACAAGCGTCACAAGGGAAAGATGTTGTGGGGCTATAGAATGGACGGATCATCATTCGCACTGCTGCTGGGCATGGTCTTATAGATGAGATCGCAGATTCTCTGAAACATTGAAGTAATCTGTATCCGAAAAGGAATCTCTTCTAAACATCTCTGACAAGAGGTCATCCAGGCTTTACTTGGAGATCTCTGGGGATGAGAGACTCACTACTTCACTACCCAAAGCAAACCAAACAATAACAACAGCAAGTACTTTGCAAATTCTTTCCTAAAGATTAGATGTACTGGTCCACCACAGGAATGTATACTTCCCAAGGTCATGTGTAACTGAGTGCCAAGTCACAAAATGAATACAAAAAGAATCTTTGATTTATCAACATAAAGAAATCCCAGTATGGGAGGCCCCTTTGCCCACACTGAACTATAAATGTACGCTGATATCTGTCTAAGACTTAGTAGCTGTTTAGGGAGTGGTCTGAGGCACAAAGATGTTGTGTATTGGGAATAAAAAACAACAAAACAACTCTTTCTCCAGGCAGGATTTCATGAACACCTGCATTGACCACCCCAAGAATTTTCCATTAAACCTAGTGGTTTTCTCTTTAACCCTGGCTCAACACACTGTCTGTTTTTTTCAGCTCCTGCTGCAGCCACAGTGAGTTACTGAAGGCAGATCTAGTCCTGGACATATTCATGTTGTCTGAATTCAATTGCCCCCTCCTTGTTACTTGGCAATCCTTTTATTACTCTTTTCTCCTTGCGTCTCTCACAGATCCTTTTTCACTCCCCAGAATATTCCATTGAGGTTGCTTGGTTTATTTGTAACTGGATCAAACCCACTGTCTCCTTTCTCTTCTCCAGCTTCAGCCACAGTGAGTTGCTGAAGGAAGATATTTATATATAACCAGGCAGAACTAGTTTGAAACATATTTATATTGCCCAACTTCAATTGGACTCTCCTGCCTGCTTGGCATTCCATTTATCTCTTTCATTTGGTCCCTAGTTGTTGGTCTTCCAAGCAATCCTGTCCAGTGTTCCTCACTTTTTTTATTGCCTTCACCTACAGACCTCTGGATCTATGACTTCACTGCACATGTGTGGGAGAAGATTTTGAATATCTGCTATGAGCTTACTTATCTACCCCTCTTTTGTCACATCTCTGCCTCTAATACTTACCCTCTTATCCTCCCCATAATCCGGAACATGGGTGCTTTCCAAGAGTCTGACTCCTTTCTCATTCCCTTCCTCCTCTTCCTCTCTTCTCATATCTTCTCACTTTTCATCCCCTCCCCTCTCTCCTTAGTAATCTCATCACCTCCCATGGTTTCAGTGATTACCTCTATGTAGATGATTCCCATCCTTGTGTCTCCCTGCCCAACATCGACCCCAAAACTCCCATCTTGAATCTATAAATGCCTGCTGGACATCTCCACCTAGCTGACTGGCCAGTGTCTCAAACTCAGCTTCTTTAAAACTGAAACCATCAACTCTTCCAAATCCTCAGACATCTCTGATTCTGTTCATGATGTCATCATTTCCCCAGTTAGAACTTCTCTTCCTCATCCCAAGTGTCCAGTGAATTACCAAATCTTGTCACAGCCATCTCTGGCACGTAGCTCTTATTTTCAACTCCCTTGACAATCTCTTCTCACCTAAAGACTATCATAGCCTTCTGTTGGCTTTCGACACCCCCCCTCCCCATCTAGCCCTTCTCTAATCTACCTTCCTCACTAATGCTCAAATAATCTTCCTAATCCATAGGTAAGGATGATCATGTCATTTCTCTAATAAAAAATATCTGGTGCATACCCATTGCCTACTGGACATAGCATAAGGTCATGATGCTGGCTTTTGATGTCCAATATAATTTGACTCCAACCCACCCATCCAGCCTTATTCACATGACTGTCTTGCATGCATTCTGGGTTCTGGCCAAATCAATCTCCTTATAGGAGTTAGAGCTGAAGGAACCTTACAGATTATTCTAGTCTTACCTTTCATTTTACAGATGAGGAAGCAGAAGCTCAGAGAGGTTAAATGATTTCTTGAAGGTCACATAAATAGTGAGTAGTGAAACTGGAATCATTTGACTCTGTAAATTAGGTGATCAGGGCAAGCCCTCTCTGAATCTGCTGAACTGGGCTACTTCCTATGTAGACTGGCTCCATTCCTTAAGATATGTGTTCTGACTCTGTATTAGTGAATATGTGTGACCCATTAACTCCTCACTTTGACTGGAACAGTATTGAAAATTATTGATAACTGAGCCAACGGATACCCTTCCCTAAGACTCTACCATCTTTCTCTTATTGCTTTGGGAGTCTGCCAGCCTCTCCCCCAGATCCTGATTCTACCACTTACCACTTGTGTGACTTTGGACAAGTCACTTACACTATTTGGGTTTCGTTTTCTCATCAGCAAAAGGAAGAGATTGAATACCTTCTGAGAAATATATTTAGGTGGTAGTTGCAACCCTGACAAATAGGCGAATTCACTTAAGGAAGAGAATTTAGAGAAAATTGCAGAGAATCTAGGATAGAATCTTGGGGGATCCCAGCAGATACAATCAACAGGGATCCCAGATACAATCCCAGGGATACAATCAACAAGAGAAGCTGGAAAGGAAAGGGATGAGTAATCAGGAGGAATTAGGACCATTAAGTGTCAGAAAAGATGAGGGAAGGGAAAGTTTTGAAAAGAAGTGGGTATTCAACAGCAATGAATGCCAAAGAAAGCTCTAGAAGAATGTAGACTTCAAAAAGCTTTTGGATTTGGCAAGAAAACAAGTGTGGGTGACCTTGGAGAAATGTTTCATTACTGTTGAGAGAAGCCAGAGGTTGCAAGAGGTTAAGGAGTGAGTGGGTGCTAAGGAGATGAGGTGAGAAGTGTATATGACTCATTCAAGAACTTCAGCAGTGAACAGATGTGTATTAGAACAGTAGTTTGAGAAGGATAAGTGAAGTTAATGGATGCTGCTAGCAGACTATTGAGATGTGCAAATCCTCTCAAATTTATGAGGTCTTCCTGTGGTGAAAGGATGGGGGAGGAGAATGAGGCTCTCCTCCCTATATTATCCCCTCTACTCCATAAGTGGTTCCTCTCAGGGGCTTGGCTGGAAGTACTCTCTCTCTTTGCTCACCACTGGAATCAGAAGAGTTCTGAATTGACCTGTTATTTCATATGAATTTAATGTTAATGTTAATGTTAATTTCATACAAAAACCAAAGGGTGTGGATGAGTCTTTTCAGCCAATATCAACATACATCTTATGTGGGCATCACTTTACTTCATCCAAGGGCCTTTACTCCTTCCAGATTGATCAGGACTTTTCCACATCTATTTAAAATGTCTTTGACTGATGAGTAGATCCAATAGGGATGTCAAGGCCTTGTTTGCACCTAGTTCATATGTTCAGCTGACTCTTTGGAGAAGTCCAGGTGTGTTAAATTATTGAGATATAGATGTGAGACATTCCTCTTCTACTTCTACTTCTTTTTTTTTTTTTTTACAGGTGCCAGAATTGGCAACTATACTGAAAATTTTTAAAACTATGTACCAAGGTATGTTATACAAAATATATACAAGGCTTCTGCCAAAATAAGAGAGCACAACAACAAAACCTAGATGAGATGAAGATGTTAACATCTAACATCTCTCAACACCTGCAGTGAACCAGAGGAGCATGTATACTACAACACAGTCTGCACACATATCAAAGAGTAAATTGTAGTAAGGTATAGTAATATATAAATGACCAGGAATTACCCCCAAGTCTGCCCATGATCCCTTCAGCACAAAAGAAGGCCATTCCTCTTCTTCAAGAGAAGAGAATAGTTTGCTCCAAACCATTACTAGCTCTAGCTGTGCCCTTGAGGATATAGGTTGTGACAGCCAGTTCAGCAGAAGGAAACAGAGCTCTTTGTCAGCTATGAGCATACAAAAGGTGCTGAGCAAGGTGATGTGTCTTATTCCCTCTCAATGAACCAAGCAAACATGGTTTTCTGAATGGTGTCCTTGTAAGAATCTACAATTGACACACAGTAGTAGCTGCCTTTTGCTCCCAAGACAGCTTTTTTTCATTCATATTTGAGCCTCACTGAAGCTGTGATGCCTGAATGTTCCCACCATCCCATGACCTGCAGCATTTTATTGCCAGTATGACTATAATCAATGACATACTTAGTAGGTTGTTCATCATTAACAGTGTCAGAATCAAACCATCATACCATGTAACTCTAACAGATGCTGCCAGAAACACCTAGGTTCAAATTCAAGAATAGTGTATGTTATGAATTGCAGCCTTTTCACTGTACATACAAAGTTTTCTACCCTTTTTTCTTTTTTTAATTTATTTATTTTAGTTTTCAACATTCATTTCCACAAGATTTTGAGTTCCGAATTTTCTCCCCATCTCTCTCCTCTCCCCACACCAAGACACCATGCATTCTGAATACCCTTCCCCCAATCTGCTTCAAACTGCTTCTCTTCTTTGGGTTCTGGAGGTTCTGCGCTTCCATATCTATCCTATTTTTCTGCAGTTCAATCATGATACTTCAGCTCTCCCTTACTTGTAAAGCCTCTAGCTCTGGTTTAGTCTTTTTTTGTTTTCCTGTCAATTTTCAGTCATGTCCAACTCTTCATGACCCCTTTTGGGATTTTCTTGGCAAAGATACTAGTGGTTTGCTATTTCCTTTTACAGCTCATTTTACAGATGAGAAAACTGAGGCAAACAGGGTGAAGTAATATGCCTACAGTCACTCAGTTAATAAGTGTCTAAGGCCAGATTTGAACTCAGGAAGATGAGTCTTCCTACCTCCAAGCCCAGTAACCATTTTAGCAGTCTAAATCAGTGCTTCTTAAACAGTGAGTTGCAAACCCATTTGGGGTTGCATAACTGAATGTGAGGGTGGTAAAAATTTTGGCAATAATAAAAGGTTTCTGAATGTGCAAATGACCAAAAATTAATCAAAAATCAAACGTATAATGAATCTGAGGTATTTCTGGCAGTGTTTGCCCAAATGACATCTTGCAACTTCACTGCAGCTTTGGTTCTGAACACAAAACATGCTCACTTTTCACTGCACATGGCATCATACCATGTAACTCTAACAGATGCTGCCAGAAACACCTAGGTTCAAATTCAAGAATAGTGTATGTTATGAATTGCAGCCTTTTCACTGTGCATACAAAGTTTTCTACACTTTTTTCTTTTTTAATTAATTTATTTTAGTTTTCAACATTCATTTCCACAAGATTTTGAGTTTCGAATTTTCTCCCCATCTCTCTCCTATCCACACCCCAAGACACCATGCATTCTGAATACCCTTCCCCCAATCTGCCCTCCCTTCTATCACACCCCTCCCTTCCCTTATTGCCATTTTCTCCCTTTTCTTGTAGAGCAAGATAGATTTCCATTCCCTATTACCTGTATTTCTTATTTCCCAGTTGCATGCAAAAACAATTCTCAACATTCATTCCTAAATCTTTAAGTTCCAACTTCTCTCCCTTCCTCCCTCTCCACACATTCCCACTGTGAAGGTAAGCAATTCAATATAGGCTATACATGTATAGTTATGCAAAAGACTTCCATAATAGTCATGTTGTGTAAGATTAACTATATTTCCCTCCATCCTATCCTGTCCCCCATTTTTTCTATTCTCTCTTTTGACCTTGTCCCTCCCCAAAAGTGTTTACTTCTATTTTCTCCCTCCTCCCATTTGCCCTCCCTTCTAGTATTCCCCCCCACCTCACTTATTCCCTTCTCCCCTACTTTCCTGTAGTGTAAGATAGATTTTCATACCGAATTGAATGTGCATGTTATTCCTTCCTTAATCCAAATGTGAGGAGAGTAAGCTTCACTTTTCTCCCTCCTTTACCCCTTCATTGAAAAAACTTTTTCTTGCCTCTTTTATGAGAGATAATTTCCTCCATTCCATTTCTCCCTTTCTCCTCACAATGCATTCCTTTCTCACCCCTTGATTTTATATTTTTAGATAGCATCCCTTCCTATTCAACTCACCCTGTGCCCTCTATCTATATATATATAATCCCTCCAACTACCCAAATACTGAGAAAAGTCTCAAGAGTTACAAATATTATCTTTCCATGTAGGAATGTAAACAGTTCAACTTTAGTAAGTCCCTTATGATTTTTCTTTCCTGTTTACCTTTTCATACTTCTCTTGATTCTTGTGTTTGAAAGTCAGATTTTTTATTCAGCTCTGATCTTTTCATCAAAAATACTTGAAAGTCCTTTATTTCATTGAATGATCATTTTCCCCCCTGAAGTATTATACTCAGTTTTGATGGGTAGATAATTCTTGGTTCTAATCCTAGTTCCTTTGACTTCTGGAATATCATATTCCAACCCCTTCAGTCCCTTAATGTAGAAGCTGCTAGATCTTGTTTTATCTTGATTGTATTTTCACAATACTTGAATTATTTCTTTCTGGCTGCTTGCAATATTTTCTCCTTGACTGGGTAATTCTGGAATCTGGCTACAACATTCCTAGGAGTTTTTCTTTTTGGATGTCTTTGAGGAGGTGATTGGTGGATTCTTTCAATATTTATTTTACCCTGTGGTTCTAGAATATCAGGGCAGTTTTCCTTGATAATTTCATGAAAGATGATGCCTAGGCTCTTTTTTTGATCATAGCTTTCAGGTAGCCCCATAATTTTTTTTTATTTTTTATTTATTTTTTTAATGTTTAACAATCACTGCCATACAATTGCGATTTTATCCCTCCCCACCCACCCCCCACTACCTCCCTCCCTCCCCACGACTGCATACAATTCTGTATAGATTCTACATATACTTTCCTATTGAGTATATTTTCACTATAGTCATGCTATGTAGTCAGACTAAGATAAATGAAAGAATCCGTATAACAAATCAGAACATGATACACAAACAGATACACATACACAAACATGATCTGCTACATTATGTGAGTGACTTCCATATTTCTCTCTCTGAGTGTGGAAGGCATTTTGCCTTGAGGTCCACCATTGGGATTTTTTTTTTTTTCAGAAGTTCTTGTGTTATTACAAAAATCTAAGTCTACCAGAAAAAACTCTCACACACTGTGGTTGTTGCTGTGCATAAAGTTCTCCTGGTTCTGCTCCTTTCACTCAGCATCAGGTCATATAAGTCCTTCCAGGCCTCTCTGAAGTCTTCTTGTTCATCATTTCTTATGGCACAATAGTACTCCATTACATTCATATACCATAATTTATTCAGCCATTCCCCAATTGATGGACATCCCCTTGACTTCCAGTTTTTGGCAACTACATAGAGTGCTGCTATAAATATTTTTGTACATGTGGGACCCTTTCCCATTTTTATGATCTCTTGGGGATATAGTCCTAGTAGCGATATTGCTGGGTCAAAGGGTATGCACATTTTTGTAGCCCTTTGGGCATAGTTCCAAATTGCTCTCCAGAATGGTTGGATGCGCTCACAGCTCCACCAACAATGAATTAGTGTTCCAACTCTCCCACATCCTCTCCAGCATTTATCATTTTCTTGTTCTGTCATGTTTGCCAATCTTATAGGTGTGATGTGGTACCTCAGAGTTGTTTTGATTTGCATCTCTCTAACCAATAGTGATTTAGAGCATTTTTTCATATGATTATAGATAGCTTTAATTTCTTCCTCTGAAAATTGCCTGTTCATATCCTTTGACCATTTATCAATTGGGGAATGACTTGTATGATTATACATTTGGGTCAGTTCTCTATATATTCTGGAAATGAGGCCTTTATCCCCGAGCTTAGCTGTAAAAATTTTTTCCCAATTTACTACATCCCTCCGGATTTTGGTTGCATTGGGTTTGGTTGTGCAAAAACTTCTCAGTTTAATGTACTCAAAGTTATCCATTTTGCATTTCATAATGCATTCTATCTCTCCTTTAGTAAAGAATTCTTCCCTTCTCCATAGATCTGATAAATACACTATTCCTTGCTTCTCCAGTTTATTCATGGTATCAATCTTTATACCTAAATCATGTACCCATTTGGACTTTATTCTTGTGTACGGTGTCAGGTATGGGTCTATGCCTAATTTCCGCCACACTGCTATCCAGTTTTCCCAGCAATTTTTGTCAAACAATGAGTTCTTATCCCAGAAGCTGGGGTCCTTGGGTTTATCAAACAGAAGGTTGCTATATTCCTTGCCTACTGCATCTTGAGTGCCAAGTCTATTCCACTTGTCTACCTCTCTGTTTCTTAGCCAATACCAAGTGGTTTTGATAATTGCTGCTTTATCGTACAGTTTGAGGTCTGGTAGCGCTAGGCCACCTTCCCAAGCATTTCTTTTCATTAGCCCCTTTGATATTCTGGACCTTTTGTTTTTCCAAATGAATTTTGGTATTATTTTATCCAGCTCTAGAAAGTAATTGTCTGATAGTTTAATTGGTATGGCACTAAATAAGTATATTAATTTAGGTAGAACTGTCATTTTTATTATATTAGCACGGCCTACCCATGAGCAACTAATGTTTTTCCACTTACTTAAATCTGATTTTATTTGTGCAAAAAGTGTCTTGTAATTGTGTTCATAAAATCCCTGGGTTTGTTTTGGCAGGTAGACTCCTAAGTATTTTATACTGTCTACCCTAGCTTTAAATGGGATTTCTCTTTCTATCTCTTGCTGTTGGACTTTGTTGCTAATATATAGGAACGCAGAAGATTTGTGTGGGTTCATTTTGTAACCTGCAACTTTGCCAAAGTTGTTTATTAATTCAAGTAATTTTTTACTTGAATCTCTGGGATTCTCTAGGTAAATCATCATATCATCTGCAAAGAGTGATAACTTATTTTCTTCTTTGGCTATTCTTATTCCTTGAATATCTTTATCTTGTCTAATTGCTACAGCTAACATTTCTAGTACCATATTGAGTAATAGTGGTGATAATGGACAACCTTGTTTCACCCCTGATCTTATTGGGAATGCATCTACCTTATCCCCATTGCATATAATGCTTGCTGAAGGTTTTAGATAGATACTGCTTATTATTTTATGGAAAGTTCCCTTTATTCCTACGTTCTCCAGTGTTTTTAGTAGGAATGGGTGTTGTATTTTGTCAAAAGCTTTTTCTGCATCTCTTGAGATAATCATGTGGTTTTTGTTAGCTTTGTTGTTGATGTGATCGATAATGCTAATAGTTTTCCTAATATTGAACCAGCCCTGTAGTCCTGGTATGAATCCTACCTGATCATAATGTATTAATCTCGTGATAAGATGCTGTATTCGTTTTGCTAGAATCTTATTTAAAATTTTTGCATCTATATTCATTAGGGAAATTGGTCTATAATTTTCTTTCTCTGTTTTGTCTCTTCCTGGTTTGGGTATCAAAACCATATTTGTATCATAGAAAGAATTTGGGAGGACTCCTTCTTCCCCAATTTTCAAGAATAGTGTATGTAGTATTGGAATTAACTGTTCTTTAAATGTTTGATAGAATTCACTTGTGAATCCATCTGGCCCTGGACATTTTTTCCTAGGGAGTTCATTGATGGCTTGTTCAATTTCTTTTTCTGAGATGGGGTTGTTTAAGTATTCAACTTCCTCTTCTGTTAATCTGGGCAATTTGTATTTTTTAAAATATTCATCCATCTCGTTTAGATTGTCGAATTTGTGGGCATAAAGTTGGGCAAAGTAGTTTCTAATTATTGTTTTAATTTCCTCCTCATTGGAGGTGAGTTCACCCCTTTCATTTTTAATGTTAGTAATTTGGTTTTCTTCTTTCTTTTTTTTGATCAGATTAACCAAAGGTTTATCAATTTTATTAGTTTTTTCATAAAACCAACTATTGGTTTTATTTATTAATTCAATAGTTTTCTTTATTTCAATTTTATTAATCTCTCCTTTGGTTTTCAGTATTTCTAATTTGGTATTTATTTGGGGATTTTCAATTTGTTCTTTTTCTAGCTTTTTCAACTAGCCCCATAATTTTTAACTTGTTTCTCCTGGGTCTATTTTCCAGTTCAGTTGTTTTTCCAATGAGATATTTCACATTGTCTTCAAATTTTTCATTCTTTTGGTTTTGTTTTGTAATTTCTTGGTTTCTCATAAAGTCATTAGCTTCCATCTGCTCCACTTTAATTTTTAAAGAATTATTTTCTTCAGTGAGCTTTTGGCAAATTCTGCTTTTTCAAACATTTTCCTCCTCATTGGCTTTTTGGACTTCTTTTGCCATTTGGGTCAGTCTACTTTTAAAGGTGTTATTTCCTTCAGCATCTTTTGGGGTCTCCTTTAGCAAGCTGTTTACTCATTTTTCATGATTTTCTTGCATTGCTCTCATTTCTCTTCCCAGTTTTTCCTCCACCTCTCTTACTTGATTTTCAAAATCTTTTTCGAGCTCTTTCATGGACTGAGACCATTGCAAATTTATTTTGGAGGTTTTGGATGAAGAAGCCTTGACTTTGATGTCTTCCTCTAATTGTATCTTTTGTTCTTACTCCTTGGAAAGGATGGAGTAAAATACCTGCTCACCAAGAAAGTAAACTTCTATAGTCTTATTTTTTTCCCCTTTTTTGGATATTTTCCCAGCCAATTACTTGACTTTTGAGTCCTTTGTAAAGTGGAGGGTATACTCTAGGGACCTGTAAGTTCTCAGTTTCTCCAAGGTGGCACAATCAAGGGAGAGGAGTTTACTCCTCTCCTGGTCTGTGCTCTGGTCTGGAAGCAACCTCATGCTTTTCTGCCCAGGATCTTTAAGTAGAATTCCCTCTCCAGAGCCCCCACCAGCTCCACCATGCTACTGCTCCTCCTTACCCTAGGACTGCCACTCAGGGCTGAGATCCAGGTCAGTGACTCAGTTCCCCCAAGGCCTTTAGGCCAAGGGCTCCAAAAACGGATACTGTGCCACAGTGACTTCCACCCTGGGCCTGAGGTTAGGGCCAGACCCTGCTTCCTTCTCACCCAGGTGAAAGAGCTTTCTCACTGACCTTTGAAACTGTCTTTGGTGTTTGTGGGGTGAGAAATCTTGGAACTGTAGCTGCTGCCCAGGATTGTGCCTGCTCCAGTCCCATCCCTGCTGTGCCACGTGGCCAAGGCTGGGCTGCACTCTGCTCTGAGCCCAGTGCAATAGACTTTTCCTGTCAGAAAGTTTTCTACTCTTACAGAAATATAATAGCTTAATTATAGAAAATAAAGACTTTTAATATTTTCCTACCATCATTTCTCGTTCTGCTCAAAGGAAGGTAAATTTTGATGGCTGAAACCTACATAGTTAAGTTGGGGTTTGCTTGCTATATTTCATTCTCAAACACCAAGGCTTAAACCCAATTCACTGTGGATCTCATTGATTGGACAACAATAGATTCCTGCCCTATCCAAGCACCACTTACTGGTTAGGGCCTAACCCTTCTGGCTCAGAGTGAATATAAATAGTAACTGTTTCTCTTTTCAGCACCCACCTTGACAGTCTTCCCCTCCCAATTTTTTTTTTTTTATTAAAGGGACCATCACTTGACTCACTTCTTAAGGAGGTCTATTCACCAAATGGGCATTGTCTCACTCAAAGTGAGAACTTGAAAAGACCTTAGCTTAAAAAGGCCAAGGTCTCGTACTGTTTTCTGGGCCATCTCCAGTCATCCTGAAGATATCTGTCCACTGGACTCAGATAGATCTGGAGGAGAAAGTGAGGCTTGTGACTTTGCACAGTCCTCCCTTGCTCAAATTAAATTCATTTGCAAGTCATGTAGTCATCATCTCCCTGATGTCATGGTCCTCTTAGAGAAGAAAGGACAGATCACACAATCATAGGTATCAAATTAATATATATTTGGATTGTATTGCATTAGAATGTTTGCTTTTAAAAGCTGCTATTATCTCCTTCTTTTGCAGAAATGTGTTTAATTGCAGTAAGTAAAGACAAAAACCCTTTAATAATATTTTTCCACCATCACTGCTGTATGTGTCAGTATGAACCTCAATTTTTAAAATTAAGCATAAACAAAATAATTTCATACACTAAAGCTAGTGTTTGAGAAACTATTAGCAATTTTTTAATATTTTAGGACTAAATATTTTTCAGTTATGGATAAGTGGCTAAATTTTAGACAGAAGAGATAAAAATACAGATGACAATATCAGAGTCTTGGCTACTAGGTTGTAGTACACCTAAACTGATAAGAAAAAGAGAGTGTGTTGAATCATTTTTGCAATATGGATTTACTTCTAATAATTATGATGGTATGGAAAAACCTTTTTGCTTAATTTGTAATGAAGGTTTGGCTGCAGAGAGCATGAAACCAGCCAAACTAAAATGATATCTTCATATCAAGCTTGCAGCACACTGTAATAATCCAGAATATTTTGAATGACATTTAAAATCTTCAAATAAAAACAATATTTTGAGAAATTTTCTACTGTCAGTGAAAAGCATTTGCTTTCATCTTATGAAACTTCTTACTTAATTATAAAAACTAAAAAGCCCTATATTATAGAAGAAGATCTTGTGTTACCTGTTGCTATTAAAATGTAAAAAATAGTTCATGGGAAAAAGTACGGGGATGAAATCCACAAAGTTCTTTTAGTGAATGATACTGATTTCAAAAGAAATTCTGAAATTAGTAATAACCATTTCCGGTAGCTCATTACCAGGTTTATGAGTAGTGCAAAGTTTTCAATTCAGCTAGATGAAGCAACTGATATTTCTAACATGGAACAGTTTTTACTTTAAGGTAGGTTTATGAAGGAAGCACACATGAGAAATTATTGTTTTGTCACCCTTTGGAAGGGCACATAAGAAGGGAAGATATGTATCTTAAAGTTGATGAATTTTTCACAAAAGAAGATTTGCAGCAGAAAAATTGGATTGGAGTCTGTACAGACAATGCTGGAGCAATGATGGGTGAGAACATTGGACTTGTAGCAAAAGTTAAAACTGGTGGCAATGAACATATCGCTTTTACTCACTGCATAATCCATCAGGAGGCACTCATAGCCAAAGTGATGATGTGTTTCACAACACTATCAGAATCATTAGCTTTATTAAGAGCATTGCCCTTAACAGTCATTTGTTTTCTTTTTTTTATTTTATTTTTTAAAAAAATTAAATTATTTTATTTGTTTTCATTATTCGACAATCACTTCCATATGTCTTAGATTTTTTTCCCCTCCCTCTCTACTCCCTCCCTGAAATGGTGTACAGTCTTATGTAGGTTCTACAAATACATTCCTATTAACTACATGTTGCATAGAAAAATGAATGGGAGAAACCATAGAACAAAACAAAATGCAAAAGAAAATGGTCTGTTTCTATCTGCAATCCAATTCCATAGTTCTTTTTCTGGATGTGGAAGGTATTTTGCTGTGAGAGACCACTGGGAATTTTTGAAGTCCTTGTATTGCAATGAAGTACTAAGTCTACCAGAAAAATTCCTCACACACTGTGGTTATTGCTGTGCACAAAGTTCTCCTGGTTCTGCTCCTTTCACTCAGCATCAGTTCATATAAGTCTTTCCAGGTTTCTTGGAAGTCTTCCTGTTCATCATTTCTCGTACCACAATAGTATTTCATTACATTCAAATACCACAACAACAGTCATTTGTTTTCAAATCTTTGGAAAGACATGGACCCCGATTACAAAAGTTTATTGTTACCTGCAGAGGTAAGGTGGCTCTCCAGAGGGCAAAGTTCAAATAGATTATATTGAAATTGAAAGCTGAAGTTATATTTTTGACTGAACAGAAATTTGATTTTGTTAATTTTTTTCATAATGACATGGATTTTCAAAACTGTGCTATTTATCAGATATTTTTAAAAATTCAGTGATCTAAACATGTCATTTCAAGGAAAAAATTGTAAAATTGAAAATTTTACTAAAAAAATAAATATATGGAAGAATAGGGTGGAAAATGGTTCTTTAGAAACGTTTATAGCTATAGAAGATTTTATAATTGAAAATAACCTTCTCAAAGATTTAATTGTAAGAGTTATAATTGGTCATTTGAAGTGCCTGGCAATAGTTTCAGAAATACTTCCCTTCAAATTTTGATTCTAAAAACTAAGATGGGTTCATAAACCATACTCAATTGAAATTAAAAATTCAGTCATCGGCCAAGTTCAAGTTCAAAAGTTCAAGAGGAATTTGCTGAGCTATCAAGAGACACAAGTTTAAAGCCTGAGTTTCCTAAAAACAAACAAACAAAAAACATTAAATGAATTTTGACTTAGGATTAGGACAGAATTTCCAACAGTTTCGGAAATTGTCCTAAACCTACTTCTGCCACTTTGTATTATGTATTTATGTGAAGCGGTATTCTCAGCACTGATGATTATAAAATCAAAATAGCAATCAACTTTGAAAAACATTGAAGATGCTCTGTGTCCTGCAATAACAAATATTCCTCCAAGATTTAATTCTTTGTGAAAAATAAGCAATCATCTCATTAATATGCAAATTTGCTTTCATCTTTAATAAATGGTAAAATTATATGTATACCAAAGAATTGCTTTAAAATAAATTTCTTTATGATTTATTATCAGTAAATTTGTATATTGATTTTATATACCCATGATCCTGTGAAAATTTCTCAAACAAAAAGGGGTCGCAAGAGGAAAAAATTTAAGAAGACCTGATCCAGATCATCTATACATATCCATGTTTTGCTTATATAAGTTGGATACTTGTTGCTCCCTAACTAAGCATCTTTGCCGGGAAATCACTTTCTACAGAGTAGACAGTTTTTCTTCTTCACTTTAAATTCTTTCCATCAATTCTTCCTCATTATCATTATCACCATTACAAGCAGCAACTAGACCATGTTTGAGTGGATTTTCCCATTCTTCTCCTTTTACCAGCTCTGGGATAAGTAGCTGCCATTGAGTCAAAGCTCCCTCCTTCTCAAAGACAGTAAAGTCTGCATCTGCTGCTGCTGGCTCTATCCTCTTTTCTTTCCTCAAGGAGCTGACAGGCTAGAAGCTATTTTCAAAGTTTTTACTTTTTTGCACTCTTAGTTCTGTGTTCCATGTCTTTGGCATTCCGTTGCACTCTTTGGCTTCTCTTTCCTTTCTTTTCCTTCCTTGGTGGAAGGCAGATCAGTTCATTGGTGGATTCTGTTGCCCCCACACAGGTCTCTTTCTTTCCATCCCAATAAAGATACTGCTCGGTTGAGGAATTATAATAGTATGGAGAACCAGGTGGGTTGTTGATTTGATCGTACAGTTGAGGATTTTGGGATAATATATCTGCTGAAATAGTGGTAACTGCTGCCCTTGGTACAGTAGATGTATCATTCTTCGCTCCCCCTTGTTGCTGGTAAAACTGCTGATAATCCAATGAATACTGGATTTTCTGTGCATAGCCATCTTGGCCTGGCTGCAGGTAATTGTTTAGGCATACCTCAGAGATACTGCAAGTTAGGTTCTAGACCACTGCAGTAAAGCACATATTGTAATAAAGAAAGTTACACAGTTTTTTTGGTTTCCTAGTGCATATAAAAGTTATGTTTATACTATGCTGTAATCTATTAAGCATACAATAATATTATGTCTAAAAAATGTACATACTTTAATGAAAATGCTTTATTGCTTAAGAAAATGCTAACCATCAGCTGAGCCTTCAGTGAGTCATAATCTTTTTACTGGTGGAGGGTCTTGCCTCGATGTTGAGGCTGCTGACTGGTCAGGATGTAAGTGCTAAAGGTTGGAGTGGATATGACAATTTCTTAAAGTAAGACAACAACGAAGTTTGCCATATTGATTGACCCTTCCTTTCATAAAAGATTTCTCTGTAGCATGAGATGCTGTTTGATAGCATTTTACCCACAGTAGAACTTCTTTCAAAATTGGAGTCAATCCTCTCAAACTCTGCTGCTGCTTTATCAACTAAGTTTATGTAATATTCTTCAATATTGTTGGACTCATCAGATAATGGAGAGGCCCAGGAGATGGAAAAAGACAGGGGAATGGCTTGTCAGTGGAGCAGTCAGAACACACACAACATTTTTCTATTAATTTTGTGGTCTTAATGGGTACAGTTGGTGGCACCCCAAAACAATTATGTGTATGTATGCATAATGTGTATATAATACATATATATTACAGATCATCATAACAGATATAATAATGAAAAACTATTAAATATTGTGAGAATTATCAGAACTGTTGGAAAAATGTTGAAAAAGTGACAGGGTTGCCAGAAACCTTCAATATGTAAAAACTCAAAATCTGTGAAATGCAATAAAGCAAAGCACAATAGAAGGAGGTATGCCTGTAGTTTATATTGTCACATTCTCCACTTTGAGACTGAGGGGATGACCACCTAGCTACAGCAATGGCTATGCTAACCACAGAAAAAGTGCTGACCCTGTTACCATCTGGTAGAACCCAATCTTTTTGAGCACTTTTGGCAAAATCTGTTCCAATTGTTTTGGCATCGATATTCAGTGGAGGATGAAGACTTTGTAGCACTTCTAGTAGCTGAGAAGCATCCGTTGTTGAAGACATCTGTACAAATGCAAATCCTCTGTTCTGCTGCATCTGTTTTTCTCTTATAAGATGAGAGTTTCTGACTAATGACGCATTTCAAGTACAAGGAGCAATAGTAAAAGAAAAATAGTATCACAGTAGTAATCCATAGACTGGATAGACTCTGTGGTTTTAGATGGAAGTTCTGAGTTAAATTTATCAACTCCACATCTGAAGCATTTGAGTCTTTTCCTAAAGTTGTTAGGGCAGCACTTGTTACAAAGCCATCCTCAAATTTAGGTCCAAGATTAAGATAATGCATTGCAATGTGATTTCATTGAATTACCAACTTTTTCTGATTGGTTTCTATCCAGCTGGTAGCATCTTGCAATTGATGATACTCTAAGAAGGAGAGGCCATGGCTTACACCTATTTTCCTCTTCATCAGCCATATATCTACAGGCTGAGAGCCTTCAAAGGATTCCATTCTCTTTCTAATATCATTCTTTGTAACAGTAACTGAAAGTGGGGGCAACATAATTGTTTACTCTCCCACTCATCGTTAATATCATTCCTATAGTCATGTTCTCCATAGTCAATATCAGAATGGTAACCATTTTCTGATCTGTCACCGTTCTTTCTCTCCATGTTCCCTCTCTGGATTGTCATAATCCCTGGGATCATCATATCCATCTTCCCTTTGATCGTCACTAGATCTTTTATAGTCTGAATCATTTTGACTGCTTCTGGATTCACATTAGTCCCAATCAAACTGGTCCATGATGGAATCATATCTTCTACTACTCTCTGTTCTAGTGACTCTTTTGTCTAAACTCATAGTTTTGTTAAAAGTGCTAGCACCCTACTCCAAAAATGTCAAATATCTTTTTCTAGAGATGGTTGGGATCAGGAGAAAGTTCCAGGGGTGAGCATCGACAAACCCATGCACTCACCCCTAACTGTGCTAGGTGAGGAAGCTCTTGAAGCTCAGAGTCCCAGGGATTCCAGCAACTGTCTGGGACCTGAAGAAAATGGTGACTCCCCTGAATGTTGTCTCCTATTCACTTAGCCCCTCAACACTCTTAGCTGGCCATCACCTGCTGGAGCCTCTTATACTTCTTAAACAACAAGGTGGACATGACCATAGTTCAGTTTTTTTAAAAAAAATATAAGCCTCTTTCTTGCTTTTTTTAACATATTCAAATTGTTAAAATCAGTAGAGTAGGAAGGGAGGGAGTAGGGAACATGAAACTGACCAAGTAAGAGGGAGGTACATTTTTTCTTCAGCTTGATAAGCTGCTTCAGATACACCTAAAGTTACTTGCCTTTTTTTGTAACCCCAGTGGTTAGCACAGTGTCTAACACATAGCAAGTGCTTAATTAATGGAAATCTTATTTGATGATAAATAGTTTGATGGTCATCAAAAGACCTGGGTTTTTTTCTTAGACAGCTGAATCACCAATTCACAGTGACCTTGAACAAGTAGTTGACTTCTCAGGGTCTCAGTTTCCTCATCTGCAAAATGCACTACTTACCACACAGGGTAAAAATTGGATCACCTGTCTACCTGTAGCTTGCCTTGCATATAAGTTTCAAGCTTAGGAAGTTAGGGAAATATTAAGAGGAAGCTATGAAAGGTAGGGAAGTGTATTGTGGAGGAGCTGGTGTCCTAAGACCTTAATTAGTGTTATACCTCTACTGGTACTAGGAGAGTAACTGTGGACAAGTCACTTAAGGCTGAATGCCCCAGTCAGATCTCTTAAGACAATAAATGACAAATGAGATGAAGATTGGTAGAGGGAGTTTTCACACCAGGAATTTCCACAATGATGAAATCATCGATCAGAGCTTGAACAAAAACCAAAACCATCGAAGGAGGACTGGGATAGGATGGTGACTGAGGAGATTAGTGTCCACATGGCTAGGGTTCTGGATGATAGGTCATCTGAGGTAGCCCTGAGGAGTGAATGGGAGTACAATGCTGTCATTGACAGAAAAAGGGAAAGATGAGAAACCAGTTCTGGGAGGAAGATGATTAATTTGACTTTAGGCCTGAGTTTGAGGCAAGAACATGACTCTCCTGTGGAGATACTCTGGTGTTGATTGTAGGATTCTAAACAGCAGGATGGGCTCTTAAGAAATTTCAGATCTGAAAGATGTGCAGTAATATAACCCTCTGATTTTATAGTATAGGAAAATGAAGCCAAAAGAAGGGACTTGCCCAAGGTAATAAAGCTAACATGTCACAGCTAGGACTGCAACAGCATAGAATGCAGGTCACCTCTAAGCTCCTGGCTCCCAGAAATGGATCTTGAGAGAGAAGTAAGGACTGGCACTATAGATCCTGAAACTGTGCTAAAGGGAAGCTCTGAGGATGAGTAGGCTTTTCAAGAGAAAGAAGGAAAGAGAAAAAGATCAGAGTTGTTGAAACCTAATTCCTTTCTTAACTCGACCCCATGGGAAATTCAGAAATCAGATGCTGTCAGATCTGGAGCCTGTGGCAACCATAGCTTCTAGCTTATCACAAGTTTCCCAGAGTTCACTGAACATATTCAAGGTTGAACTCACAGCTGGAACTCTTGAAATTTAATTTTTTTCTTAAATGTCTGAACCAGAAGGGTCTTTAGGGGCTATCTATTCCAAAGCCATCAGCGCAGAGATGAGTACAGGGTTATGCGATTTCTGAAAGAATGGCTAGACCCAAGGGAATTTGATCATATCACACTCGCTATTGAATGTTGGCTTTCAGTTATTGGCAGGATCCAGTCTGTGATGTCTGCTGTGGTTCTTGCAGCTGGTCAGAAGAAGGTTCAGGTGCTCAAACAGGCTCTCCTGGGCTAGAATCTTATTTGAGCAGGAAAGGAAGACAGGAGAGCCAGTAAAGACCTCTTTGAGAATGGGTGCAACAGATATGGGAGGCAGAACTTGAATCCAGGCCCTCCTAACTCTAATGCTGACGGTGGCAGACGGGAAAGGTTAAGGAATAAATATCTTCATGCTTGATAAGTGCAGGTCCACTATTGAAAAGTTCTGGGTTTTGGTAGTTAACAGATGAGGTTCCAGGGGCTGAGGCTGGCTGGGGTTCCTACCTGCTTTAGGTGAGCTCAGTGGCCTGGCCTGGCCCGGCCCAGTCAGGGACACTGAGTGCCAGAACCAGGGGCCAGACAAACTTCTTCCCGGGAAGGCGGGCGAGAGGGAGGGAGCGAGGGAGGGAGGGAAGGAGGGAAGGGAAAGGAGAGCGAGAGCTGCCTCAAATGCTTGGAATAATTCCGCTTCCGTTTGGAAAGGGGCAGCTTCAGTCTCCGCGGCCGCCGCCTGCCCTGCCGCCTTCTCCTTCGGTGCGCCCCAGTCCGACCCGGCCCGGCCCACCCGGAGCTCCGCTCTCCGCTCCCGCCATGGCAACCTCCCCCCAGAAGTCTCCCTCGGCCCCCAAATCTCCCACCCCCAAGTCTCCCCCGTCCCGGAAGAAAGATGACTCCTTCTTGGGGAAACTTGGAGGAACCCTGGCCCGGAGAAAGAAAGCCAAGGAGGGTGAGTAGGGCGCCGGGCTCGGCTCTCGGGGGCTCCCCCTCCCCCCAGCTGGGAGCCAGCTTAGTCGGACAGCGCCCTGGGAGGGGCGGCCGGGGCAGGGCAGGGCAGGGCTGGGCTGGGCAGGCCTGGGGGGACCCTGGGAGAGCCAGGCTGGCTCTGCGTGCGCCCCAGGGTGGGGGCAGCGCATCTCGGGGCTGTGAGACCCGGGAGCCCACAGCTGGCTGCGAGCCGCGGGGCTGGAGGGTCTGGGGGTTTGGGGTGTGTGTGTATGTGTGTGTGTGAGCGTCCCAGTGTGTGTGTGCGTCTGTGTCTGTGTGCGTGAGCGTTTGTATTTCCTGTGGAAACGTCACTCTGGAAAAATGCGGGAGCCCAGCGGCTCCAGGCCTGCCCCGCCCCCCGCGGGCCGGTCCAACTGCCCGGATGTGCGCTCCCTCTGCCCCGGGCCTGGCCAGGCCCCTGCCCGGGTTCCCGGGCTGCCCCCCGCGCTCTGCGCACTGGCCAGCCCCGCTTCTAGAGCTGCCAGCCTTGGCTCCCTCTCCTAAGGAGGAATGCGGATCTAGATCTTCCCGCAATGGCCAGGGAGGCTGGCGAGGCCCGCGGGGTGGTGTTCTGTGCCGCCGCCCAGCTCTGGCCGCTGGACAGGATGCGCCCGGAGCTACCTCTGTCCGGCGTCTGCTGGCCTTCCCCCGTGCCCCGACCAAGGGAGGCTGGGGCTGGGCCAGGCTACCGGGCCTTGGTCCATAAGCATCTCTCTCTCAGTTCCGGCATGCACTTTCTGAGGTCCTCGAGAGCCAGGGCCATAATTATTACGGGGATGCCAATGATGAAAGGGCTCCCCTGGGAAATTCCCAAAGCACTTTAGAAAATGCTGTCACTTTTCAGCCTCGTGGCCTTCTGAGCCAGGGACTCCTGGGGTTATTAATCCCACTTTGCAGGTGAAGCAGATGAGGAGGAATGAGTGACCTACTCCGACTCACCCAAATACCAAATCCAAGTCCTGACTGCAAGGTCCAACATGATCCTTTATCCTCTACCCCACAATCTTAAAATGCTACTCCCATTAGCGGCTCTAAAAAGACCCAAACCAGAGCCTACACTCAGTGGAGAACTCCAATCGAGGTTACACTATTTTTTGGCCTCTTGACCACATCTTTCCCAAGGAGGCAGTGAGTATGGCCTCGCTCTTGTTTATCCTTTCTGGAAGAGGACCTTGTGACATCAGGGAGGTAGTGTCACAACATGCAAGTGAGTTGGATTTAAGTGAGGGAGGACTGTGCAAAGTCACCAGCTTCACTTTCTCCTCCAGAGCCATCTGGGTCCAGTGGCAAGATACAGATGAGATGGAGATAACCTTGGATGCAGTGGGACACTTTGACCTTTCTGATAACAAAGCTGAAGATGAGGGAGCTAGGGTCCTGTGGAAAGTTTTATAATCTCTAAGTTCCAAAGGTGGGATTTGATTTCTAGCTAGTGGGGCTACTCAGAAGAAGGCAGTCATTCAATAAGCATTTATTAAGCACTTACAAAGTACCAGACATTGAGCAAAGCTCTAGGGAGGCAAAGAAAGGTAAAAGACAGTTCCTGCTCTCAAGGAGCTCACAGTCTCATGGGGGCGATGACATTCAAATAGCCACATACTAACAGGATATATAGAGTATTATGTGAGAAATAATTTAAAAAGGGAAGTCACTAGAATTAAGGGAGGTCAGGAAAGGTTTCCTATAGAAGGTGAGATTTTAGCTGGGGCTTGAAGAAAATCAGGGAAGAAAGGAGGGAGAAAGGAGAGAGAATATTCGAGGGACAAGGGACAGCCCCTGAAAATGCTGGAGGTCAAGAATGTGCTGTGTGAGAGTAACAAAAAGGCTGGAGTCACTGGATCATCAAGTGCATAAGACAACTGGAAACATAGGAAGGAGTCAGGTTTTGAAGGGTTTTTTTTTTTTTGTGCCTAACAATTTTTTTATTTTTATTTTTTAATATTAATTTTATTTGTTTTCACTGTTCTACAATCACTACCATATAACTTAGATTATTTTTCCCCTTCCTCTCCCTCCCTCCCCCCTCCCTCCCCAAGATGGCATACAATTTTATATAGGTTCTATACGTACATTCCTATTAAATACATTTTCACTATAGTCATGTTGTGTAGAAGAATTAAAATGAATGGGAGAAATCATATAACAAACCAAAACATAATACAAAAGAAAATGATCTGCTACATTCTGGGATTGAATTCCAAAGTTCTTTCTCTGGGTATGGAAGGCATTTTGCCTTAAAAGACCATTAGGAATTTTTTTAAGTCCTTGCATTGCAACGAAGTTCCAAGTCTACCAGAAAAAACTCTCGCACACTGTGGTCATTGCTGTGCACAAAGTTCTCCTGGTTCTGCTCCTTTCACTCAGCATCAGATCATATAAGTCTTTCCAGGCCTCTCTGAAATCTTTCTGTTCACCATTTCTTATACCACAATAGTATTCCATTACATTCATATACCATAATTTATTCAGCCATTCCCCAATTGATGGGCATACCCTTGATTTCCAGTTTTTGGCCACCACAAAGAGGGCTACTATAAATATTTTTGTACATGTGGGACCCTTTCCCATTTTTATGATTTCTTGGGTATACAGTCCTAGAAGCAGTATTGCTGGGTCAAAGGGTATGCACATTTTTGTAGCCCTTTGGGCATAGTTCCAAATTGCTCTCCAGAATGGTTGGATCAGCTCACAGCTCCACTAACAATGAATTGGTGTTCCAACTCTCCCACATTTTCTCCAATATTTCTCATCTAACTGTTTTGTCATGTTAGTCAATCTGATAGGTGTGATGTGGTGTCTCACAGTTGTTTTAATTCGCATCTCTCTAATCCATGGTGATTTAGAGCATTTATTCATATGATTATAGATATCTTTAATGTCTTCCACTGAAAACTGCTTGTTCATATCCTTTGACCATTTATCAGTTGGGGAATGACTTGCATTTTTGTACATTTGATTCAGTTCTCTATATATTTTAGAAATGAGACCTATTTATCACAGACACTAGTTGCAAAAATTCTTTTCCAGTTTTCTGCTTCCCTCCTAATCTTGGTTGCATTGGATTTGGTTGTGCAAAAACTTTTCAGTGTAATGTAATCACAATTAACCATTTTGCACTTCATAATGCTTTCTGTTTCTTCTTTAGTGAAAAATCCTTCCCTTCTCCATAAATCTGATAAATACACTAATCCTTGCTCCACTAATTTGTTTATAGTATCAATCTTTATACCTAGATCATGTACCCATTTGGACTTTATTCTTGTGTACGGTGTTAAGCATTGGTCTATGCCTAGTTTCTGCTGCACTTTTATCCAGTTTTCCCAGCAATTTTTGTCAAACATTGAGTTCTTATCCCAGAAGCTGAGGTCCTTAGGTTTATCAAACAATAGATTGCTATATTCATTGACTACTGTGTCTTGAGTACCTAGCCTATTCCACTTGTCTACCCTTCTGTTTCTTAGCCTCTACCAAGTGGCTTTGATAATTCCTGCTTTATAATACAATTTGAGATCTGGTACAGCTAGGCCACCTTCCCTAGCATTTCTTTTCATTAGTTCCTTTGCTGTTCTGGACCTTTTGTTCTTCCAGTTATGAAGGGTTTTGAAAGCCAGAGGATTTTTTATACTTGACCCTGGAGATGACAGGAAGCCATTGGAATTTATTGAATGTTGTTCAGTCATTTCTCTTTGTGACCCTATTTGGGGATTTCTTGGCAAAGATACTGGAGTGATTTGCCATTGCCTTCTCCAGCTCATCTTACAGATGAGGAAACTGAGGCAAATAAGGTTAAGTGACTTGCCCCAGATCACACAGCTAGTAAATATCTGATTTCAGATTTGAAATCAGGAAGATGAATCTTTCTGACTGGAGACCCCAAACTCTATTCACTGTACCACCTAGTTACCCCTAGTCATATGTTGGTAGGTACTTAATAAATGTTGAATTAATCAAGCATTTATTAAGTAGGCATTGGGAATACATAGACAAAAATGAAATAACTCCTAACCTCAAGGAGTTTATATTCTGCTATACATAAATTCATAAATATTATATATATACATATAATTAAACTTTACATGTACTTATTCATATATATTAAGACAACACACACATATTATATATTTTATATGATATACATACAGATAGGTACTGAAACTCATTTCACTGGTATAAAGAACCCCAAGGTGAGGAAACTACTGAAACCAGTACACATCTGTACATTCTCTGAAATATATAATTTCAAAGAGTGGCTTAGATAGAGTAACTGACTCATCCAGGGTCACACAGCCAGCCTCTGTCAGAGGTAAGACTTGAACCCAGGTGTTCTTGGGCATTTCTTTAGCCACTGTACCACAGCTGCCTCTTATAAACACAACACAAAGTACACAATATAAATATACACTCAACACAAAGCAATTTCAGGTCAATAGGAAAGAGAATTAATACCGAGGAGATGGGGAGGTAGTGTCAAGATCAGGCTGATTTAGTATTTGAGCTGAATCTTTAAGGTAGAGTTTGGTGGAACATTTAAGGCACAGAGAAAAAGCTTGTGCAAAAGCAAGGAAGTGGGAAATTAAATATCATGTATTGGGGAATAACAAGCCAGTTTGACTAGATCTAGAGAAAGTAAAGGGCTTAAATAGTAAGTGGAGTCATTTCTAGTTTATCCTAGAGATAGTAGGTATCTCCTAAGGTTTCTTGAGCATTAATTCTTGAATTAAACAAATACATGTAAACTCATTGATGGTTATATAACATTGGGGAAATAAATTAACTTACTGTTGCCTCAGTTTCCTTAAGAATTTCATAATGGAGCTCAATCATCTCTTTTCAGTTTGATCATGCAACAACACCCCCTCCCTCATGCCTGCACATTTTTTTTTCCCATCCATATCTTCGCACAGATCTATAGTACTCCCCTTACTCATTTTATCCTTTTGGGAATCTCTACCTCCCTTCTAGGCTTAACTCAGATGCCCCTTTTATGCATGACTTTTATTGATTTCCATTTCCCCATGACAACCTTCCTTATGAAAGCCCTTCCCCCTGAAATTACTTTGTATTTTCTATAAATATATGTGGTCCCATGGAAAGACCACCTGATCTGAGATCAGAGGGCATGTGTTCATATTGTCCCTCTCATGCTTACTGCTTAGGTAACCTTGGGAAAGTTATGTTATCTGCTCGATGTTCTATAAAATGGATGTGTTGGGCTACATGATCTCTAAGGGAGTCTTCCAAGCTTGACCTTCTATGGACTATGGTTTGTTTGGAGTTATTTTTAAAAGTTCACAGACCCATGGTTAAGGACCCCTGATTTAGGGCAAGGCTCTCAAAGACAGTATGGTACCCTCACTAACTAAACCACCTGATTTGGAGTCAGAGGACTTGGGTTTAAACCTTGGCTCTGCCACTTAACTACCTAGGTCAGGTCACTACTCTGGGCTCCAGTTTCCTTGTCTGGAAGATAAGGAGGTTGAATTCTAAGGTTTTTTCCAAAGTGATGATCCTAGGGGAGTCTCAGTTATTCAGTGCTCTGGATAACTTTAAGCAGCAACATTGGACACACCAAACAGTCAGTGACATTTTACATCTGTTCAAACCTTTGTCTGTGACCCAGGGATGGAAAATCTGAAGAAACCCCCAATAAGCACCCGACTTCAATCAGTCCTGAGGTTAACAATTACTTATTCAGCATATACTATGTGCCAAGCACTGTGCTGGGCCCTGGAGATAAATGGACAAAGAATGAAACAATCACTACTCAGGAGGAGCTTAATTTCCAATGGAAGAGATCAAATACACATCAAAGTATATATATGTATAAAGTTACTTATGGGAAGCTAGGTGGCACAGTGGATAGAGTGCCTGGTCTGGAGTCAGGAAGATTCATCTTCCTGAGTCCAAATCTGGCCTCAGACATTTACTTGATGTATGACCTTGGGTAAGTCACTTAACCTCATTTGACTCAGTTTCCTCCTCTGTAAAATGAGCTAGAAAAGGAAATGGCAAACCACTCCAGTATTTTTTGCCATGAAAACCCCAGATGTGGTCATAAAGAGTTGGACATGACTGAAACAATGAACAACAAAAAATGCTATTTATTTATAACATAACTATAAAACGAATATATAAGTGCATACGCACACAATGACTAGATTTTAACTCTTCTACTGTTAGAACTGAGTAGGGTGTTGGTCTGTAGGGGAAGATGTCCTTTGTCTTGGAGGTAGAAAAGATGACTCCCAATTCAGCCTCAAACTCTCACTCCCCTTCTGAGGCCAAGCTTGGACTTGCGGGCCACAGTTCTCTGTGGGAAAAGCTGTTTCTTTTTCCAACGAGGATATCCCTACAAGAAAATGGAATGAAAAGGTACAAGACTGGAGTCAGACAGTAGCATGGCCTCCAATTTCAAAAGCCACCAAAGATGTCTGGGACCAAGAGTTGTCTGGCTAATCATTTCTGTAGGGAGAAAATCCAGGCTATCTTATCATTCCCTGAATCTGCTAATATCTAATTATGGAGCTCACAGTGGGGGAAAGGGCCCCTATTGCCTGGAGGTGATGGCTAAATGTCCTGCAGAGCTTTTTTTCTCTTTGTCTTCAATTCCTCCCAGGCCTGGCTTCTGGGAAACCATTTTTCACAATCTGAGGAAAGACAGCTGGGCATCCTTGATGTAGAACAACCCTTTTCCCAAGCTTAGTCCGCATATTTCTAGGATCTACTCTAAGACCTTCAGTTCATTTTCTGATTTTCTCTTGTAGGCACCAGTGAGAGGGTACCTGCTTTTGCTGGGGCCGCCGCATTCCACTTTTGGATAGTTCTTATATAGCACAACTAAGTTGTTTTTGTTGTCATGTGTATATTTATTTTTGTGCTGTATCCATGGCTCCCAATTCGTACGTACTCTGGGCCCGCACAGAATATATCTAGTCCTTCTTAAAGGCTGTCAAATAATGGAAGATAGCTCTTGTTTTCCCCATCACCCTTCTCTTCCCCAGGATAAAGTGCTTTTATTGCTGTTCAGTTATTTTGGTTGTGTCCAACTCTTTGTGACCCCATTTTGGAGTTTTCCTGCAGAGGTACTGGAATGGTTTGCCATTTCCTTCTCCAGTTCATTTTACAGATGGGGAAACTGAGTCAAAGAGGGTTAAGTGACTTGCCCATGGTCACACAGCTAGTAAGTGTCTAAGGCTAGATTTGAACTCATGAAGATGAGTCTTCCTGCCTCCAGGCCCGGCGCTCTGTGCACTATGGCACCCTACCTTATATAACTTGGTCACGGGACGCAGGTGCTGTGGAGTGTTCAGAGCTTGGCCAGACATCAAAGACTCCAAGGTCATCCATTGCATCCCAAGCCATAGTCAGGTGTCTTGACTTCTGTCCTACCACTGGACTCTGATGACTCTGGAAGAGAAAGTAAGGCTGGCCACTTTGTGCAACTGTACCTCACTTAAATCCAGTTCATGCACAAGTCAAGACATTGCCCTGTGATGTCATTGGTCTTCTTTGAAAATGAAGGATCATCTTTATCAGAAACAATGACAAGAATGTGATAGTACACTACCTACCTTTTGGAGCTGTTGTGAAGATCTGTTGGGATAATATATATCTATAGATATAGATACATCTATAGAGATATATGTATATGTATATATACATATGTGTGTATATATGTATACATACATGTATATATATGTATTTACATGTGGGTTTGTGAACATGAGGCTCCATAGAAATATCCATGATTGTTATTATTAGGCATTATCAGTTGTGCCTGGAATCTCATTCTCCTTGCCATAATCAGGCTTCTGTCCTCTAGGATCAAGTCAGCTTGTTCACTCCAGACCAAACAGAAACTTTACAGGCCAGCAAATATGCTTTGACTTCTAAGGAATTCATCAGTGAACAGCCACCTACTAATAAGGATAGTAAGTGATGACTTTGTTCTCAGTTTCAACGGATGTTGTCTAGGTGACTGGCAAAGATGGTGGTGTTGAGAGGAAGCAGCACAGCCCAGTTCTCTTGCCCAATTTCTCTAGAAAAGATTTTGGAAGAGCCCCAAAGTGACAATTGGAAAATCCAAAGAAAAATTATAGTGGGTTCATTTTTTTCACCTCAGGTTGGCACAAGGAAACACCCATACGCCCTTCTTACCCTCTTCCTACCCTGGGAGCAAAACTAGCCCTTCCAGGGATCCAAAACATAATCTACTTATAAAAGTAATAGTCACATCCAAACAACCTCAAATTATTGGGGACACTCAACTTGAGGCATACACAACCATTCACATTGCCTCACAGCCTGTACATGGATGAACACTAATCTATGGGCAAAGGGACAGTAAGGTCTGTGAGTCATCCCACTAATCACAATGGATGTCCTAAACCTTCATCCTAATCTGCTTTGTGTTCTTCATTCATACGCCTCTAAAGCTTAGTTTATTAGCTATGCTTACTTCATTGATTACCAACATCAGGAGAACATCAAGGTCATTTTTTCCCCTAGACTAGGGGAATAACTGTACACAGCTGTAAAAACTCTTGGGGGCCATCCCAGCCCATGCTCTTCAGAGCCTATCAGAACCTATCTAAGTTTGAAAAGATTAATCAGGAGACCTCAGAGGATGAATTTTGGAAGCCATATTAACTTGTGAAGTCTAAGTACTGAGGTTAACCAGGAGAGAGCTAGATATCAGGGAGGTGAATGTGTGGGGACTGCAGAAATTCTTGAAGTTCTAATGCTGAAACACATAGAGGGCATCATGTGCAACAATGAACAGACTATCTGGATAGATTGAATCGCTGACCTGTGAAGTGTTGGGGTGGAACCAAATGGAGAAACAGCGTGGTATAGTATAGATTACACTGTATTTAGGATTGGAATCAGAATCTTGGCTCTTCCAATCACCTGTGTGATTTTGGGCAAGTCTTTTCACCTCTTGGGGCCTCAGTTTCTTTGTCTGTAAAATGATCAGCTTTGATTAGATTATCTCTGAAGTTGCTTCTAGTTTTCTGTGATTCAAGTGGCTAACACCTGCTCTTATGAATGGGTGACTCTTCCTACTTGTGCTTTAAAAGTAAAATAATGTAGTTTCTCTTTGTTTTGGGCTTGACAGATTAAAACCCTTAGCAGCTATGGGATACTGGATTTCAGACATGACCAGTATAGGAAAGCAATGGATTTGGAATAAGAGGACCTGAATTTCAATACAAATCTTGCCACTTACTACCCATGTGATCTTGGGCAAGATGCCTTACCTCTCTAGACCTCAGCTTCTTCATCTATAAATTCAGTGACTTCTAAGGTCCATTGAAGCCCCAAATCTTTAATCTTACATGATGAGATGATAAAGTAATGAGACAAATTTGGAGGACTAGCTTTTGCAATAGAGCTCTTTATTTTTTAATCTGTAGAAACATTCTATGGGTTGAAAAAAAGGCACTAACTCTACTAAAAGTCTAGGTCCCAGATTGAATTATTGTAAGGGAAAGGGGCAGGAAGGTATCAAATGTCCCATTCATTCCTGATATGAAATAGAGATGTCCACTGTATTTGGTTTGGTATAATCTGAGATTTTATTTTCTCTTTGAATTGGTCTTCAATGGTTTGTTTGTTTTAACTATGGAACCAATCCCCATCTTCTTTATCAGATAATTATTTTTTGTAAACAAATACTTGACTGTATCCAAGAAGATGATGTTAAAGGAGTCCTGCAAAGAAACCAATTATTGAATGAAAAATCCCCCTCTTTTTAGTGTGAATAATCACTCCTTAAT
This sequence comes from Notamacropus eugenii, assembly GCF_028372415.1. Taxonomy (NCBI): domain Eukaryota; kingdom Metazoa; phylum Chordata; class Mammalia; order Diprotodontia; family Macropodidae; genus Notamacropus; species Notamacropus eugenii. The sequence continues at coordinate 32,938,937 of NC_092877.1, read as the reverse complement.
CTGTTGGTTTTGCTGTATATGCTAGTCTTTCTTAAAATTAGGAAGCACCACGATTGTGACCTTTCAGGAGTCCTGTCTACTTTGGCTTACTGGTTAAGATGTGTTCAGTCATTGGTTTGTGAGTTAATCTGGGCTTCTCTCATTTACTGTATTTGGCTACCATTATGAGAGTCCTTTTCTAGGTTTGATGAGTAAGACAGGAGAGGTCTGCATTGTAGTAGAAATACATTCAGAAATCAGTAGTCAGGTGTTTCATTTTATCTGGAAATCTCATTCTGAGTCAGCTGGAGGTCATAATTATCACCTCCCAATACCTCTGGGCACTTTTTGTGAGGAAAACACCAGTGGAGGCAGACACTTTTCCCCTATGGTGTTGGCTTTCAGCATATTTCATCACTGTCTCATTCCCCTTATCCCCTTGCTTCCTCATCAATTTGTAAATGTGGATATCGCCTCCTCTGTTCCATGCTCCTGAAAGATACAGTTCTGACACAAAGGACATGTGAGTGATGTCCTTGGTGAAAGGGAAGTTGGGTATCTTAGGGACAATGATGTCTGCAGTCTGCTTGGAGGATAAGGTTGCCCAGATATTTTCACTTCTACTGGATCAGAATCCAAGGGTACAATGTCCCCAGATTCCGTTTAGCCCTCTCAAGATGTATAGGCTGTCTACCACTTTATCTGCAGGGCACCTATGTATGTGAAATAATGAACCATCTGGTGATAGGGGCTTCCTGATTTCCCATTCAGTGCATCACTGTTATTTGTGAAATTTCATTGGAGAGTTTGAAGATGTGTCTTTATGAGATTCAGTGGTGTAGTGAGCAGTCATAGACTTGAAGATGGGAAGACCTGGTTTTAGGTCCCACACTGGATGCTTGCTAGGCCAGCTAGGGGGCAAAATGGACAGAGTTCAGGGCCTGAAAGACTCATCTCCCTGAGTTCAAATCTGACCTCAGACACTTACTAGCTTTGTGACCCTGGGCAAGTCACTTAACCCTGTCTGCCTTAGTTTCCTGATCTTTAAAATGAGCTGAGAAGGAAATGGCAAACTCCTCCACTATCTTTGCCAAGAAAACCTCGAAAGAGGTGATGGAGAGTAGAGCCTGGACTGAACAACAACAGCTGTGTGACCTTGGATAAATCACTTAACATCACAGACTCGTAGACTTAGAGCCAACGGAGACCTCAGTGGCCATGTACTTTAACCTTTCCTTTTTACAGCTAAGGAAACAGTCCGGAAGAAGATGAGAGACTTACCTAATGCTTTGATTCCAAAGCTGATGCACTTTCTCCTGTCCTTTGATGGCTCTGAGTCTGTTTCCTTATCTGTAAAATGCAGAGGATAATAATAGCAAATACCTAAGCAGCTAGGTAGCACTGGAGACTGAGTGCTGGATCTAGAGTCAGGAAACCTGAGTTCAAATCCTGCTTCAGACACTGACTTAACTGTAGTTGAACCTCTCACAGCCTCAATGCCTTCCTCTGTAAAATGAGGATAAGAATAGTGCCTATCTTATGGTGTTGTTGTGACGATCAAATGAGATAAAACACATAAAATGGCTTGCAAACCTTAAAGCATTATTGAAATGCTAACTATTATCATTATTGCTTCAATGGGTTATGAAGATTAAAGTAGATAATGTATACAATGTGCTTTGTGAGCCTGTGATGATTATTATTTATGGGTAAATCCTGAAGTTTTATAGGGCAGCAGGGCATTTCACCTTGTCCTGCTTGGTCCTTTTTTCCTAGCACCATTCCCAAGTGGCAGGAAGAATGTTCTTTCCTTCTCCCTCCCCTCCCCCAGTCTTTCCCTCTCCCCTTAGTCCTCTGTTCCTTTCCTCTGTGAGTCTCATTATGTTAAATTAGGAGTTCTCCCTTGATGAGAACAGTAGGGTCGGACTGGGCTGTTCGTCCTCCTGCACCTGACTGGTTGATGGGCATCAAAATTTCACACCTTGTAATAGCCCTGCCAGAGAAGGGTGTCTGAACAATTGGACTCTGACACTTTAATAAATCCAGGACGTTCAGCAACCGAGAGCAAAGTTCAAAATTGCTGAAATTGGTGTTAGAACAGATGGGGAAACAGACAGCTCGGTCCCCTGAATTGGATGGATGGCAATTGTCATTCAGTTTATAGATTCTAACTGTCAGGTTTTCAATAGATATGACATCAATTTTTAGTAATTTGGACTCCCTGCTACCTGGCCTTTTCACATTACTGGTACCAGGAGGTGTAATTCATGGACTAGCTCGTATTTTTGTTTAAAAAAAAAATCCACGTCTTGCTTCTATGATACTGAGCAGCCATGTTTTGGAGTGTTTGGCCAAGACGGGCTATTGTCCTTTATATGAGTGTGATGACAATTTCATTGCCTTTTGGAAAAATTCATTAAAATGTGGTTATTGTGCCCATTTAAATGGTTTCTTGCAGAGGGAAGTCACAGTTCATAAGAGTCGAGACAAGACGCTTATTATAAACAATTATAAACAATTCAGCATGCATTTATTTAAGGGCCCATGGTGTGCTAGGCCCAGAGCATTGAAAAAATGAAAAGCCCAAATTCCAGGAATTTACATTTCACTTGGGAGGATACCAAATGAACACAGATAAATAAATATAATCTATATACAAAATAAGTACAGGGTAATGGAGGCAGGGGTTACTGGGCTGGGAGAATGAGGAAAAGTTTCCAGTATAAAATAATGTCAAGATGGAGAAACCACTGATAACTGTGAGATAGTAGCAGAGTAGCTCTTCCTGGAAGACTGTGAAATTTAGGAGGGAGTGCATCCCAGAAATGGAGGCTTGCCTGGGCAAAATCATAGAGATGGAAAATGAAATGTTATGTTGAGAGAGCAGCTAGCTGACAGAAATTGAGAGTGCTCGATGAAGAGTAAGAATGAAATAAGATTGGAAAAGTAGATGGAAGTCTGATTATTGTAGAGGGTTTTAAATGTCCGACTTTAATTCTGGGGCAATAGGGAGCTACTGAAGATTTCTGAGTAGGTGCTTTAGGGAGTAGCAGTGTAGGGGATAAATTAGAAAAGGAATACTAGAAGCCGAAGGACCCATTAGAAGTCGATGGAAATACTGCAGGCTAAGGATGATATGGATTTGAATGCATGGGGAGGTGATTTAATGATCATCCTATAAACTTGCTTCTGTGTCTGCTGCTGGGAGTTCAGACCTGCAATCCACGTGCCCTAACTGTGAATGACTTAGCTGTTCTCAGCAATACGAGACAGTCTCAAAGGACAAATGATGAAGCACACGATCCGACTCCAGAGAAAGAATTGGTATTGTTTGAATACAGAATGAAGCTTGCTATTTTTCACTTTCTTTAATTTTTTTGTTTTTTTAGAGTCTTATACAAAATGACTAATATGGAAATGACTAATGTATACATAATTGCATGTGTATAGCCTATATAGGTGTTGGAACTGTATCTCATAAAGGAGTTTGGTAGAATGCTTTTTTTCTTAATTTTTGAGTATAATTTATATAGTATATGTATTAATTAAGTTTTTTAAAAATGACAGAATTTATCTGTAAAATTCTTATGAACCAGATTTCTTTCTCTCAAACCTCCCTTTCCCTACATTAGTTCCTTTTATAGATAGTTAAATTTCCTTTTCTGAATTTAAATGAAGATTTCTATCAGGGACAGCTAGGTGGTGCAGTGGATAAAGCACTGGATTTGGAGTCAGAAAAACCTTATTAATTCTGCATCAGATACATACTAGCTGTGTGACTCTGGGCAACTCACTTAACCCCTCTGAGCCTCAATTTCCTCTCTATAAAATGAGGCAGCTCAACCCAGTAGCCTCTAGGTCTCTTCTAGTTTTAAATCTAAGATCCCATCACCTATTTCATGTTCTGCTAATTTAGATAGTTTATATTTTTATACTTTGTCCTCTTTCAAGTTCTTAGTTTTACTGACATGTAACTATGTCTGGGAGATTCTGATCAATCTTCTTGATTTTATCTGTTTTGATGTCTCCTTGTTCAATTTTTTTTTATTAATTTAGTTTTCCTCCTTTTAATTGTTAACTAAAGTTTTATTGATTTTTGTTAGAATTTTAAAAAACAGCTTTTAGTTTTACCAGTTGTGCCATCTTTTGTTTTTAATTGGTCTATTTCTCTAATTGTTCAAATTTCTCCTTTTATGCTCATTATTGAATTTTCTCACATAAAATTCCATTTTCTGCTAATTCTCTCCTTATCTATTTTGTTCATGTAAGTTTTCAGGAATGTAAATTTTTCCTTTTAAAAACTGCTAAAACTTCTTCATCCTAGAAATTTTGGTATGTTGTCTCATGATTTTCATTCTTTCCTAGGCATTAACTGTTTTATTTTTTGACCCACTCATTCTGGGCGTTTTTTTTTCTAGTTCATTTACATCAGTATCTTTGGCTTGTGTATAAGTTTCTTATGATTTTAATTGCATTATGATCTGTAATGGATGTTTAGTATCTCTACTTTTTATATTTATAATTTCTTCTTGCCTAGCACATGATTATTTTTGTAAAGATATCATGAGCTGAAAGATATGTATATTCTTTAGTGTTTGATTCGGAAGATGTCTTAAACCTTTCAGCACTAAATTCTGACAGTTTTTCAGTTTTGTATGTTCCCTTTGGTTATTTTTCTGTTAGAATTGTCCAGCCCCAAAAGAGAAATATTAAAGGTTCCTACTCATTGCTTCTATATCTTTTTACAATTCAATTAGTTTTTTCCTTATTAATTCAGAAACTGTGCCTTTTGGTGCATATGTATATCATACCGATATTTGCTCATTGTCTATGGTACCTTTAAATATACCATGATGTCTTTGTTTTTCTCTTTTGATATTGTGAAGTTTTATCCTGGATTTGTTTGGTAACATAATTGCAATGTCTGCCTTTTGGGATTCACCTAATGCATAGTAAATTTTGTTTCAGTCCTTACTTTTTATTCTGTATGTCTTTATTTTTATGTGTTCCTTATGTACAATAAATTGTTGGGTTTTATTTTCTTGCCCTTTCTATCATGCTCTTTCCTTTCACTAGATGGTTTAATCCATTTATAGTTAATGTTATGGTTGTTTGGCTTGTCGTATCCTCCATTTATTTATTTATTTTTTTAGTATTGCTTTTTAAAAACTACTCCCCTTTTAAGTCATTATTTTCCCCTGTTTTGCTTAAAAAGTCTAAGCCAACTACAAGGTATGCATTTCTCACTGTAAAAACATAGCTATTCCCTCAGGAAAATGCTTTTCAACAATAACCCTTCTCTACCTTTATCTTGTGATACCCCCTTTTGCCAAGACACACTAGGAATCACCATACTTTCCCTGTTTACCCATGGACTTAGTAGAGATTCTTCACCTATTATCCTCTGGCCCTCTCTCCAATTATGCCATGTTCTACTCCGCAACACTTTGCCACCAATATAGTCTAGGGTGTGTCTGCTGAATGCCTCAGTCTTCTTTTCCTTTGTTTTCTTAAGTTCCATTTCTCTTCTAATCAACCGTAGGTTGATTTTTCTCTCATTTAAAAAATAGTTTCTTAATATCAGAATTTCAACACTTAGTTTTTCTTTTATTATTGGATTTTTTTTTTGGTTGTATTCTTGTTTGGGATGTTTGCAAATCAAATATACTGCTCACTTCTGGTGTGTGTGTGTGTGTGTGTGTGTGTGTATGTGTGTGTGTGTGTGTGTGTGTGTGTGTGTGTGTGTGTGTGTGTGTTTTTGGAAATCTCTTTTGTTGAAGATTGTTTTTTCATTGATTAGATCCAAGTTTTTCAGGACATGTGAATTCGAGTTATAGCTTGAGCTTCTTTGTTTTTTAGAGTATTTCTATATCTATCTATACACTCTACTCTTTTTCTCTCTCTGTATATATGTGTGTGTGTGTATGTAGATATATATATACATATATGTATATATATTTCCTTTCCATTCCTTCCTGTGAATTCTTGTGAATTCAAAATAATCCTGCACAGTTTGATTATATATGCTTCATATTTCTAAGTGTTTCTTGTAGGTGCTTGTAAAATTTCTCATTTTCATTAAACTTCTAGCTAGAAAATGTTATTTTCATATGGTTGCCCAGATCCAGCTTCCTAAAATTTTGTGGAAGCTCTTGGATTTTACAAATGAATAAACCCATAGATGTGAGTTGAAGGAGGGAGCAGGAGGTATAGGAAAGAGAAAGCAGAAGTTAGAATTCAGGACAGAGGAACGGATGCATTAACAGTGGGGAATTGCGGGGGTGGGGGAGGATAATGGAATCTCAAAACTCTAGGGACCTCAGAGATCAGCATTCTAAACCAACCTGTATCTAAAAAAATCCCTTTTCTCAATCACATAGCTCTAAGGCTAGGAAGTCTTTCCTAATATAAAACCTTAATATGCCTCTTTGCAATTTCCTCCCATGGCTCCCGGTTCTTCCTTCTGGGTCCCTACGGAGCTAGATGAATCTCTTATCCTTGACAGCCTTTCAAATACTCAAAGACTGCTACCATCTTTCCCCCAAGTCTTCTCTTTGTCAAACTAAATATTCTTATTTCCTTCAACTGACCATCACACAGCAGTCTTGAGACCCTTTACTTTCCTAGTTAGCCTCTTTTAGTAGCTCTTGTGACTATCCATGTCTTTCCTAAAATGTCTTAGCCCAGGGGAAGCTGCAACCTTGAGGCTGCATGTGGCCTTCTAGGTCCTTGGGTGAGGCCTTTTGACTGAGTTCAAGTTTTACAAAACAAATCCTTTTATTAAGGAGATTTGTTCTGTGAAGTTTGTATTCAGTCAAAGGGCCACACTTGAAGACTTGCAGGGTCACATGTGGCCTCCAGGCTGCAGATTCCCCACCCCTGCTTTAGATAGTACCCTAGATGAAATTTAACTAGGATGGAATGCTGACTACCCTACCCTAGTCCTGAACATTATGCCTTTCTAAATGAACTGCCCTAAAGTTGCATTAACTTTTTTCCACCTTATTTTTTGGTCCATTATTTTCCATATCACCTTTGACCTATCGTTCCTATGAGCTTTTTGAATCTTGACTATAATCCAATGTATTAGCTATCTGTTCTAGCTTTGTAGCACCTGCAGGTGTGAGAAGTATGCTATCTGTGCCATTATCCAAATGATTATGTAAGAAAATGTTAAACAACACAGAACCAAGCCAACATCTCTGGGGTACATTCCTAGAGCCCTGCTTCTAAGTCTATAAAAAACATTAATGACCACTCTATGATTCTGGTCATTCATCCAAGTCCAAATTCAAATCATCAGACAACACTGAGTTTGTTGTTCACCAGAATCATCAGATCATTATACTTCTCCCATCTCATGCTTGTGAAGTTTTAGCCATTTTTGAGTCAGGAATACCTGAGTTCAAATCCTGCCTCAGGTACTGACTAGCTATGTGACCCTGGGCAAGTCACTTAACCTCTCAGCCTTAACTTCCTCCTCTTTTAAATGAGGCCAAACTAAAAGACCTTTGGGATTCTTTCCAGCTGTAAATGTGTGATCCCATGACCTTTTCCAGTCCTGACTAAAGTCCATTGCTTTAACTGTCCTTCCTAGCTTTGTATCATCTGCCTATGAGAAAAATGTTATTTGTGCCTTTATATAAGTCATTGTCTAAAAAATGTTAAACACAATAGAACCAAGTCAAGATCTCTGGGATATGCTCCTAGAGACCTGCTTGTAAATCTGTATGGAACCATTAGTAATTAATTATTCTTTGGATTTGGCTATTCAGATAAGTCCAAATTCATCTAACTGTACTATTGTCTAGTCCATAGGAATAACATGAGGGACTTTGTGAAATGTTTTGCTTAAATCTGGGTATATAAATCTATGGCAGGGACTAAGTCTCCTGGGCAGTTTTCAAAGAGTCTACACATTTGAATGGGGAAAAAAAATCCATTTTTATTTTTTCTAACTTCTAACTGAACTTGAACTTTTCCTTCAAACTATAAAATTTAAAAACAGATACACATTACAGTCCAATGAAGCCCATTAATGTCCAACTCTGGAAAGGAGGTCCATGGGCTTTACTGGACTAGCAATGGGGGTCTGGGACACAGAAAAAAGTGAAGACCCCTGATCTATGATCTTACCTCATGATTCTTTCAAGAAAAGGAAACTAGTTAGCTATTTGGGATAATTGCTTCCTTTTTGAGATATTCATTGGAAGCCACAAAGCAGTGACTGAGAAGTAAAGTGTGTGGGAGGGTGGGGGGAGAGGTAGTGCACATGTTTGCTAAACAACAAACCAGGGGGACCCAAATAGTTTCTAAAACAGGGTATTAGGTACGGAATTCTACCTCCAAAACCATGGCCTTTTTCATTTTGTTTTCAAAGGTCCTTAGTAAAAAGGCAAGCTTCAGGATTCCTGGGGGAATTGAAGGACCTGGACAAGAACACAGGCTCCTGTCTGCTGTCCTGGTGCTTATTTACTAACGGGGATCATTGTGCAGCCCACTACAAATACTGTCCTGGAGGGAGAGAGAGTCCCTGGGCTCCGGATACAGCTACAGCTGCACTTTAATTAAATGGTGCAAATCCATCCAGTACCCTGAGCCTTCAGCCTGTTGGCTCTCCTCAGTCCCAGGTGAAGTGGACTAATGCCCTGGCGACATGCCAGAAGAAAGGCAATAGGCAGCAGGCCCCTTGAAAGGCTTGGATTTAAAATTAACATTCAGCTAATGACAGAGCTTCTCCTAAAGCAGATTCCAATTAAGCCTGGCATTTGGAGGTGGCATTAAATGACCCAAGTCAATATGCCAGAGATAGAAACAAAACAATGAAAAATGTAGCCTTCCCTTAAAAGTCAGATGTATTTAAAAATGTAAGTTTTTAAGTTCACTCTTTTTCAATTGTGCAAGTTGAGAAAAACAGCATCTGGTGGATAAGGTTAAATGAACCCTATCTTTTTTATGTAATTTTTATTATTTTCAATTTATTTTCTCTCTCTCCTGCCTGCCCCTCTCTGAGGAAATTGGAAAAAAATCTTGAAACAAATAAGTTTAGTCAAGCAAAAAGATTTCTTATGTTGGCTATGTCCAAAAATGTATATTTCATTCTGCATATTTTGTCTGTCACTGCTCTGTCAGGAAGTAGGTGGCTTGCTTAATCATTGTTCTGGAATCAGGACTGATGATTGCATTGATTAGAGTATTTTGATCTTTCAAAATTGTTCATGTTTTCAGTGTTGTTGTATAAACAGTTAGCCTGGTTCTGCTGATGTCACTGCATCAGTTCATACATGTCTTCTCAGATTTCTCCAAACCCATTCAGATCCTTCAAAATTCCTTAGGATAGTATTCCATTATATTCATCCACTCTAATGTGTTTAACTATTTCCCAAATGATGGGCACCCTCTTAGTGTCTATTTCTTTGCGACCATGAAAAGAACTGCTAAAAATATTTTTATACATATGGGTTCTTTTCCTCTTTCTTTGATCCCCTTGGGATATAGGTCTTGTGATGGTATTGATGGGTCAAAGGCTATGCAGAGCATAAATCAGTCTGCTCACCATCGCCTTTGGGGTGGCATATATTATGATGATGAATAATTGTCATTGATTAAAAATATAAGACCCTGGAGTAAAGGATGTCGTTGAGGAAAAGTATAAGCAAAGAATACTGGTCAGGTAAGGACAGTAAGGAATAACCTGATCACTCCATTTGTATTGTAATATCAAGGAAAATATAGAGAGATCCCCCAGCAAGTCAGGTGGAATTTTATGAGTAGACATAGATAAAAGTCTTGGGTGGTCATGAAAAAGTTGTAATGTGCATTTTTGATGTTCCAACCCTTGGATTTAGCAGTGGTTCCTACATGTTAGAAGTAATCCTTGGGGGGATGTCTTGACTTGAGCATGAATTGGATTTAAATGAGGCAGGCAGTCATCAGCATCACTCTCTCCTCCAGTCATTGAATGTGGCAAGAATAAATCAAGATAATAGACTGACGATGGCCCAGGATGCAGTGTGTGACCGTGGCCTTTCTAAATTTAGGAGTTTAGGATCAGAGCAGGAAGGGACCAGAGAGAGCATTTAGTCCAATCCAAGTGAAGAAACTGAATCATCCCCCTCCCCAAGGTGAAGGAACTTGCCCAAGTTATATGAGTGGTATGTAACAGAGCTGGGAAGGAAGCCTTGCTCCTTTGTCTTAATCTAGTGCTCATTCCAGTGTACCATGATTAGAAAACACGTTATTCTCATTTCTTGTTTTGTCAGAAAAACCTTCTCAGTAACAAAATGCACAATTGTTCAGTTCTCCCACTCCTAATCCCAGAAGCTAGTGGCTATGAGAAAGCTCTCCAGCTTCCAAAGTGAAGTCCTTTATTTTCTGAGAAGTGGTACCAGTTCCAGACCCCTGCTACCCTGTCTCTTCTCTGTGACAAGTCTTTGATTTGCTTTTCTAACTTTCTAAATAAATATTTTGAGATTTTCTAGCCCTTCTGGGATTCCAACATGTTGTATCTGACTTCCCAGATTGTTTGCAAGGGAAGGGAAAGAGAAATTTTCTCCAGCAGGAGACCCAGAGCCATTTCTTACTCATTGTTCTGCTTGCCCAGAAGGATGAAATAAGCCCTCCCTTCCACCCACTCAGGATCCTCCTGAACAGGAAACAGCTGGGGTCCTGAGAGTGGCCAGCCTTCTTCAGCCTCCAGTGCCTTTGACTGGAAGGAATGTGGACTGTGAACATTACAGATTTCCTCTTAGGGATGACTTCTTCCCCAGAACGTAGCCAACCAGCAACAGGAAAATCCAATGCCGAAAACAATAAATAAATTAGATGAGGGGGAGTGGGATGGAGGAGGGGGGAGGAGAAAAATGACTCATGGGTCACTGCATCCTCCTACCAAATTCCAGGAATTGTCGTCTTCCAAGCTTAGGTCATCGGTTGTGAGTAATGCCCTAACAGGGCCTGATGAATAAGAAGACCAGTTTATTCTTTTGCTTTTTGGTGTTTAGGGGAGATGGTCCAGGTCCCTGAAACCAAGCTCTGGCTTTCTGCCCTAGACTTCCTGGATAAATAAGCTGGCTCCAGATACTACAAGAATTTTGAATTCAAAACCATAAATATTTGGGCTTGACATTCCCTCGGTGGATTTCTGTAAGATTTTTCTGTTTGCCCTTTAATATTATCGAGGGATGCAGGGAAATACAGACCCTGGAAGAGGTTGTGCTCCTGAACTCCCTAAATTGGTTTGTTTGGAGTTCAGAATGCATTTTCTCAGGGAAACAGTGCTCTGTAAGTGGTGATGAGGTGCCCGGGTCAGTCAGCCCTTACAAGCCAGCTTGAATTCTGGGTCCTGAGAGTAGGGGCAATGTGGTGGTGGACTGACAGAGGAAGATGGAGGAAGAGAGACTTCTCTTCCTTTCCTGGGCACAGGGCCAGCCCTCCACAAAAGGCAAAGCTTGTCTTTGGCATTCTCCCATATCCCTTTCTCTGTTCCTTTCCCCAAGCCCCCCTCTGGCCTCCTGCTGCCATGAGCTCCTCCCATCATTGGCACCAAGCCTGCCCTATCCCCAAAGTGGTCCATGCCTCAGCATTCCTACCTCCCCTCTCCTCCAATCCAAACTCTCCTTCCCAAAGTGCAGCTCATGGCTGCTACGGGTTAGAAGGACAGCACAGCCTCTCAAATTAATGAACAAATTAAATGCAATAGCAGGAAAAGTACCAGTGGGGTCTGAGGGTTGATTTTTCTCTCTCTCTCCTATAAAACTGAATAAAAATGAAATATTGAAAAAGAAAAAGGTAAGACTATCAAGGGGTAGTTAAAGCTGATAAAGTTGAACTTGTCCTTTCAGAGCCTATAAAATCGTGTGAAATGGTTAGCATCTGAACTTTTCAGTACTGTTGGAGCCATAGAAAAGCTGTCTAAGAGATCAGAGACGGCAAAAATAGAACCAAGTGTACGTAATAGAGTAGCATTTGGTAGATCTATGGAGAATAAGAAAAACCGAGGAAAGGATTCATTATCTAATAAATATTTGGAGAAAAATGAGCAGAATGATGGAAAATAAATTTTGATCTTCGCCTCACACCCCTGGCTCACAGTAGGTACTACATAAATGTTGGTTATGTTGATGATGATATTCTATAATTAGTGTTAGTTGATAACTCATTTTTCATTCATCTATTAAACATCTACTTCATGTAAGACACTGTGCTAAGCCCAGTGAATAGCAAAATAAAAATAAAATTATCCCTGACCTTAAAAAACATATATTCAAAGACTGGGATAGGGTAGGAGGAACAACTTGTGAACAGAGAAGTAGAAACTAAATATTACATTTGCATTGTAAAAATCATATAAAATATTTTAAACAATTATTACGGGGAAGACCTTTAATTTTCACGGGTCAGAGGAACCAAAAGAAGGTCAACAATGTCCTGGCCACACTGGGGGAACAGTGACCTGCTTGGCTGGAATTCATTGAGAACAGTTTTGCTTCCAGTTCTCCCACTTACCTTCAGTTGCATTCCTGTTTTATCTATTTCTGTTTTACCCTTTTCAGTCTGAAAAGTCTCTTTACAAGAAAAAAAACAAAGCAAAATAAGGATTCAGTAATTTAATTTTTTTTCTGTCATCTATTAACATAGCCCAAGAAAGGGGCTTGTCTCTGCCTTGTTTCTTCATCCTTCCAACTTAGCAAAAGCAAAACAATAAAACAATCTCTTAGTGTTTTTCCCAAGTTTTGGTACATGTTGGACTTCAGTATTTGTGACCCTAGTCTTTCATTCTCTTTGAGTTTCTTTCCTGGTTACACACACCTTTTTCTATCCTTTGTGCATGAGCCTTAAAAATCAGAGCTCACTCGAGAGTTCCACGCGTAGTCACATCTGCCTCTTCCTTCTCTTCCTGATAGAGATCATTCACGATTGTGTCACTGAAATTCCATTTTTGAGAACCGACTTTCCCCAGCCTAGCTTTCTCAAATCATAGGATCTTAACTACCCTTTTGTGTACCTATCAGGTTATTCCCAGCATTCCTCTCCTTATCTATCTAAGATGGATTGAGTCCCCTCAGAGTTGCCATCATTTCTGGGAACTTTGTTGCCATGTTACCCAACGCTTTCCCCTTATTGGTTGAAATCTGATCCAGACTAGGAATTTCTATCTTTGATTTTTGGATCTTCTGAAAGATTATGTTATCAACAAGGTAAGGCATGGATTTATCAGTTTTTCTGTTTTTAGAGCAACTTCCAATTCATATCTCTCTAAATGAACTTCCCCATCATAACTGTATCTGATATCTTAACCAGCTTGGTGAACTGTCAGGAATTCATCCATTTTCTCCATCTATGTGGGTAGTAGTAGTAGTAGTAGTAGTAGTACTAGTAGTAGTAGTAGTAACAATAAGATCTATATAGTTCTTGTTATGTGCCGAGCACTGTGATATGCTTTACAAATATCTCGTTTTATCCTCACGATAACTCTGGAAGGGGGGGGTACTATTATTACCTTTGTTTTACAGATTCAGATAGTGAGGCAAACAGAGGTTTAATGACTTGCCCAGGGTCACACAACTAGTAAGTTAAATGTCTGATGTGGCATTTGAATTCAGGTCTTTCTGATGCCTACTCTGTCCAACTGTACTTTCTCTACATTATTTCTTTTGTTTTTCTCCCCTTTTGTGCTTATTCAAGTACTTTGTACCAAGCCTCCCTTCCCAGAGGATATCTAGGTTTATTTCTTAATAGGGCAGTGAGATGGTGCAGTGGATAGAGCACCAGACCTGGAGTCAAGAAGACCTGAGTTGAAATGTGTCCTCAGACACCTAGTATCTATGTGACCCTGGGCTAATCATTTAACCCTATTTGCCTCAGTTTTTTCATCTATAAAATGAGCTGGAGAAGGAAATGGCAAACCACTCCAGTTTCTTTTAAGAAAACCCCAAATGAGGTCATGAAGAGTGAATGACTTAACAGCAACAATTATTTCTTAATGTACAGTATTATTTCAGGATCTTTTTTGTCTGCTCTTCATTAAAAGTGGTCTTTGCCCTCAAGAAATTTACTGGCTATTTGGAGGAATAAGATATCCCCATCAAGGGTCTTGGGTTTGAAATGTAGCTGCTACTCTGAGGAAAGGGGAACAACTTGGTATAGTATAGATATGCTTACAAAAGTGGAAGGCTGCCATGCACGTGGCTATCTGACATCACCAGGACATTCTTAGAGGTGAATGCCAGTGCCCTGAGTCCCTATTTTCAGCCCCCAAAAGATACTTCCTCTGCCATTTTCCACAGGGAACAAAACCAGAATTGACTTCTGAGTTCCTGATTTAGCTAGATTACACAATGAGTGGGGGAATGGTTTTTAACTGGATCAATATCTTCTGGAAAGGACAAAAAGCAGATGACAGAGAAACAGAGAACACGGTCATAGGAGTTTGCTTCCTTGGAACAGTGGATTCTAAAAAAGTGGAAACCTGTTCATCCTTAGCTCTATGACAAGTGTGTGTTGAGGGAGTGGGGTACAGCAGAAATGGGAGTAGGTAGAATTGAATTTCTTTGAGAAACAGGGTCCAGGTAGAATCCTGTTTGGTGAACATTAAAATTGGACACTAAAATTGCTTTGTTAAATTTGCAATTCACATCTAAATGAAAATATATTGCCGTGGCATACAGAGGCAGTGTTTTGTCTTGATTTTATTTGTTCAAATAAGATAGACCTTTGGTGCCCCCTCATGCTCTCCACACCCCTGACTGCTAACTGCCCTTGTGGGAACCCCGCTGAGATCTTGGTATAGAAATACAGATGGGGCAAAAGACAAACACTGAACTCAAACCATGTGTTTTCATTAAATAGACTGGCTGCTGTGGGGATGGGGACCTGAGAATCCATCTGTCCTTTACGATTTTTTCATTTACTACAAATAGTTGAAACCAGATTAGCAAAGCCTGCCACTAATGTGGAAATATCTTTGCTGAGCATAAAGGCTATCCATCCCAGCAGGATCCTACCTGCCCTGGGTTTGAATGTAAACCTCAAGGTCTGTTTCCCAAGTTCCTTCTTTGACTCTGTTCCTGGTTGAGGCCAAATCCTGTTCCCTGCTGGGCCCCAAGGCAATTCTAAAGCTACTTACATTAATAGAAGAATTTTCAAGGAAAGCGCTAATGTGGTCAGCTTGGTGGATAAATGATGCAACGCTGTCAATCACTCAGATTGTTTTTAATTAAAATAATGTTATTACAGGGTCTCTAGTTGCTGTCGGCTATGAAAGCAATGACAACATCTGTTTAAATGCCAGAATAAACGCAACACAATGGATTGCAGCATCCAGATTTTTAAAACAATGTCCTGTGCAGTCTGAATATTAAAAAAGACTAAAGAACCAATTCTTTTGATGACTGTAACTGAGATTTTTTTAAATTCCATTTGCTAAACTCTATTCTAATCAGAAAATCTTCTACAAAATAGTCTGTGTAAGAGTAAGGGCCTTTCTTTAAACTTGTTCCATATAAAACCAGAGGTTATTATGCTCTGGAGCTAGGTTGGAATGGAGAGGAAGTTAAGGAAGTCAAAGGGACATTGATGAATACTGAAATTCTTGGCTGATCAATGTTTCGTATAAGATTATAGACAGAGATCTAGAAACTATCTAGAAGTCATCTAGTTCACTTCCCTCTTTTCATAGATGCCAAGAAAGATGAAATGATTTGCCCAAGGTCACTTGGATGTCAAAGTCAGGACTCAAACCTAGGTCCTGGGATACCAAATCCAGGACAGTCAGCCAGTAATCTTCTACAGCCTAGGGGGAGTAAGAGTGGAGAAGGAATTGCCTTAAATTTACTAACATTAAAAAAAAAAAAAAGGCTCTTCTCCCTTTGTTCAGGAAGCACGGATAAACAGATCGGATAAACATCCTTCCTCCCATAGGGTAGGAGTTATGAGCAAGAGAACTGGAAATGTCAGCCAGAAGCATGCCTCAGTTTACCCTCCAACAGGTGATTATAACACTTCTACCATGTAGTAGAGAAAGTCCTCACTTTGAAGTTATGAAAGAAGGTTTCTGATGGAGTTGTGAATATGTTCAACTATTCTGGAAAGCAATGTGTAATGATGTGAAGAAAATGACTAAAGTGTTCATCCCCTTTAACCCAGACCTCCCACTTTTAGGAATATAGTCCAAGGTCATTAACAAAAAAATCTACCTATACACTAAAATAATTAAAGCATCACTTTTTATAGTAGCAAAGACCTGGAAACAAAATAGATGCCTATACACTGGAGAATGTCTAAACCAATGATGGTACATAATTGTAATGGAATATTAACTGGGCTATAAGAAACCATAATCATGATGAAGATAGAGAAGAATGGATTGCATGAATTAATACAAAATGATTTATACAATGATAACAACAAGGTAAATGGAGAGACTAACCACCCATAAGGAGATAAATTCAAAAATGAATCTTGCACAATTAGAAAGCACAAACACGGCTCAAAAGGAGAGATACAAGAAGATATTCCCATACAGACATGGCCCAGGGTTTCATATTTTTCCAATGTATTGATTAGTTAGGCTGATTTTTTTCCTCTTTTTATCTTAAAATGCTGTTTAACTGTTACATGGGATGGCCCTCTGAAACTTGTGGGATATCAAGGGAAACTATGGTAATGTTAAAATAAAAAACCAAAAGACATCAGTAAAAACTATTTTAAAATTAATATGCACCACAGTTGCAACAATGCAAGTAGAGAAAACAATTCCAAAACAATTCAAATTAAATGCCATGAAATTATAAAGAACAGTCCCCCCAAAAGAGGTATGTGATGCTACCTTCCCATTCTCCTTTGCAATTCTGGGTCTGGTATAGAATATTGCACATACTGTCATTTTTTTTTTTTTTTTGACATATTGACCAGTCTGCTGCTTTTTTTTCCAGTCTCTTCCCTCTTTTAAAATTCTTTGTCAAAAGGGATGGCTTTCTAGAAAAGAGATTCAAGGGGAAATTGAGGTGATATAAAAATAAAAGATAGTAAAAATTAATTTTTTTAAAAAAAGATATGGGTTGAAATTCTAGCTTTTCTATCTGTTAACTCAGGCAAGTCCCTTAACCTCTTCCTCATTTATAAAAGATGTTATTAGACTGCATAGTCTCCAAAGTCCAAAGTCCATTCCATTTCCAAATCTAACGAACTCCTCTGAATATATAGAGGGCAGAGTAAGAATTCACCTTATTCTAGTATTCACCAAGACTAGTCTTGTTCTGGAAAGCCAAAGTGTGCTTCAGTATCATTGAGATATGTTTTGGGATGAGGACAAGGTGAAGGAATCATTGTAGGTTCTTTTTTCATCCATGGTGAAGAAAAAAATCCTTTGTTTATCTTACGTGTGGGTGTTGTGTGGCTCTGAGACTTCTTGTGAGAATGAACCTAAAGAGGTCAATCCTGTCTTTTACCTGGAAAAGTAGAGTTTTCACAGGGGATTCTCTTGGTCTCTGTGGACCTGAGTGTTGCAGAAATGAGCTCCAAACTTGAGATAGTAGAGATTTATTCATGAGCAGTTAACAGGCACTTGTTAAATACTTACTATGTTTTAGGCACCATGCTAAGCACTGGAGAGGTGGGGGGCACAAAGAAAGGCAAAAATGCAGTTCTTACTCTCCAAGATTTCACGTTGTGAGAAGATGTTGACTGTTAGACCAGTTGATGGTTAGTTAGCATACACTTGACGGTATCTTTTGAGGTGTTCTTTTTCCCAGTGGTAGAAAGTAATAATAGAGATGAGTCAGTAATTCTTTAGCAATTTAGTCTGTCATAGGCTTTGTCCTACTTACTCAGAGTTTTGGCTGTTAAACAACTCCCTCTAGCTATTGTCCTATATCTTGCTCTCCCTATATTTCTCCTCCATTTTGAGGCGAAACTACTTGAAAAGTCCATCTATAATAGGGACCTCAACTTCCTCTCATATTCTCTTCTTAACTTCTGGACAGAGAAATTACTTTCTCAAGTCAACACAGGTAACAGTTTTCAAAGCTAGACTCAAAGCCCATGCCTTCTTACTCTAAATCAAATGCTACTTTTCATCAGTCCTCCCCAAGATATTACAGTCTCTAGATGTGAGTTTCATAAAAACCCCATAGAAGGGAGAGGCAGTGCTTAATTTCTCTTGGACTCAGTGCTCAGTTTCTATTAAATTTCCTGCCTAATGAATGTACTTGTTTGTAGGGGACAGCTCTGGTGCAGAAGAAAATATCTTAGGCTAGAGTCTAGAGACGTGGGTTCAAGTTTCATTTCCAACACTAACTGTGACTATCAGTAGGTTTCTTAACGTCTCTGAGCCCATTTTCTTGTCAGTAATACAGGGAAGTCCCTGTAAAGGGCCCAGAAAAACCCCACACTAGAGGTGCTAGTCCTCCTTGAACACTCCATACACCCCATCTGCTCAACCTCAAGGAGTTGACAGTCTGATGGAGGAAAACATACTCTTTTGCTGGATCTCCATATGCACTAACCATGTTTTAGCCAAGGCTCAGTCCTGGAACATCTCCTCTTCTCATTCTATGCCATTTTCCTTGGTAATCTCATCAGCTCCCATGGTCTCATAATTATCTCTCTGCAAATGACACTCGGATCTACCTATCCACTCCTAACTTCTTTCCTGACATCTATTCTCAAATCTCCAACTGTTCCTATCAATCACTCCTTGTTCCTCAGGAATTTGATTCTGGGATGGATGTAACACCCAACCTGTACCCTGTAACACTGGGATGCCAAAGTGCCCTTGGGGCCAACTTTCAAACATACTGGGTCATAACATTCCACTCCCTTAACTTGAAAAGGAAAAACGCCAAACAAAAAGAGCAAGGACTGAGGCACACTTCCCAGGATGCCTTGTGGCCTCAGAAAAAAAGAAGACCCTAAGGCTGTCCCTCTTATTACATAGTCTCTCATAGGACATCCTGAGTAAAAGATGCTTCCTAGACACAAACGGAAGAAAGAAGAAATGGTTGAAACTAATCAACCTTTTGGAAGATACCAACCCTTTCATCTAGGCAGTTGGCTGGAAAAGCATCCTCCCAGCTGAAACCAGTTACAGAATGTCTACACATGTTCCACAATCTCTGCAATTTTCCTCTTTCATATCATCACAACTTCGCAGATTTACCATGGAGTCCTCCATGGTAAACACTGCAGCTTCAGCTGAGCCCACTGATGAGGTCTGATCATGTGCCAGGCCTCCATCACCTATTTATTCTGTATATACTTACATTTCCATGTGGTCTATGGTCAGAATGTGAGCCGCTCGAAAACAGCTGACTGCTTCGTTTCATCTTTGGAATTCTAGAGTCTATCACAGTGACTGACATAGTAGAGTAGATACTTAATAAATGCTTATTGGTTAATGATCAATTTCTTGTCTGCACCACCTATTTTATTTCTAGAGCACAAGTGTAATTTTTGTTCTCATTAATATTATTATTTTAAGTTTTACTGATGCCTTTTGTTCCCTTTGCATCCTGGTCATTTTCTGTTCCTTGTTCTCTGAACAACTGAAAAGCAGTGGAAAAAACATCCAAGTAAAATTAAGCATCCAAATTGGTCAGAAGGCTGACCTCCCTCATTCCCCCATCTCTGCTATAAGTAGAGAAAAACATTTCATCCTCCGTTCTCAGGGACCAAGATCAGATGGAATAGTTGTTGTCATGCAGTGTGTTGGTATGAAGTAGCCGCAGAAGAGCATGAGTTGCTGTTGATGTTATTTCGCGATCATTATTTTTGTAGCCCAGATATGGTTTATACTCCCCCACTCCCATCAGTCCTAGTTATCCATTGATCATATACTACCGATAGAATACAAGCTCACTGAAGGCAAGGAATGAAGGTCATTTATATCTCTATATATCCCCAGCACCTAGCATATAGCATATGGCACATAGTAAATGCTTAATAAATATTAGTAGACTGATCGTTCACCTCATGATTCTCTTGTATTGTCATAGAGTTGTTTCATTTTGCATGTGTTTTCTTTAAGTCAATAATCCCTTACTTTACTATTGCATTTTAATATAGACTAAGTGCATTTACGTGTTCCTTATGAACTCTGTCCAAATTCATTGGATACTAACAAATCTAATATTGGATGTTTGGGGGAGGAGCCATATTATCCCCATTTTATAGCTGGTAATAATGACTGAGATATTATATGATGCTCTAAGCTTTGCAAGGCACAGTGGATAGAGCTTTGGGCATAAGATCAGGAAGACCTGAGTTCAAATCTGGCTTCAGACACTTACTAGCTATGTGAGCCTGGGCAAGTCACTCAACCCTGTTTACTCCAATTTCCTCATCTGTAAAATGAGCTGGAGAAGGAAATGGCAAATCACTCCAGTATCTCTGCCAAGAAAACCCCAAACAGGGTCACGAAGAGTTGCATATGACTGAAACGAGTAAATAATAACAAAATTTGCAAAGCATTTTATATAAATTGTCTCATTTATGTATATTATATAAATCATCTCATTTATATGTTATATAAATTACCTCATTTATATGTATATTTATATGTACATACATATATGTGATATATCTCACAACAACCCTGTGAGATGTTTTTAGAAATGAGAAAACAGGTTAGATGACTTGACTTGCTGAAGTCACATGGCTAGAAGAGCCAGCTTGAATCGAGGTCTGAATTCAGGGGACATTCCCTTCCCCAATGTAAGCTCAGTGATGGAAGATATCTTATACTTTTTTCTGTAGGTCTCTTCAAACCCAGGACTATGATTTATGCATAAACACTTGATAAATTCTTGTTAATGGATTGATCCAGAGGTTGGACTAGATGACCCTTAGGTCCTTTTCACTCCTGAGAGTATATGATTTCATGAGTAATTAATGAAGGAACTGATTGATTAGCTTCCTTGGGTTCTTCCCTCTGCTGTTTAAAGACCACAGAATCTGGAGTTTTTCTAAAATATCATATAGACTTTTCTCCAATTTCTGGGGACATTCAGTCTCTTCCATTGTGTTTTTCCCACTTCTGGAGACACTATCAGAAAATACCAGTGGCAGACGGAAGATACATCTGACATTGGGAGGGAGAAGTCTTGTTTCTGTGCAAGTTTTCACATAATTCACATTCCCTTTCCAAAGTATCAACTGTGAAATAAAATCTCCTGAGAGACAGTGTGGCTGTATATGTGTGGTGGGCAGGGGATGTAGGGTCCTCCAAGCCGAGGGTACCCCACCTGGCTAGGCGGGTCTTCCCAGGGTGTCTTCCTTCCCATCCCCCAGTCGGGCCAGACAATAGTCTAGGCTGTGTGTGCTCTGCAGGTCACCAGGGGGCCCCAGTGGCCAGGACACAAGGAAAGCCAGGGGTGAAGAAACAGTCCAGCTGGAACTGGGCAGAATGCTCAGCCCAGTGCTGCTTGCAAAGAGGCTGCTGTTCGTTGGTGGCCTGAAAGCAGTTTGTTTATAGCGCTGAGGAGCAAAGGGAGGTGGGGGGAGGGCACCCAGGTCGTCTGTAGCCAGGACAGGATGTGCTGACTCCTGGGATCACGTGCCCGGGGCTGCACCTTCTGCCCTAGGGAGCTCTGCCTTCCCTTAGGAGGAGAGAAGAAAAGGCACCCGGCATGCCAGACGGGACGACCGTGGGGTGCTTCATCAAGTCCGGCTGCTAAATTTTCTGCTGTGCCATTTTCAAGCCAGCCTCCTCCCCTTCCCTTTTCCACCATGCCTTTGCCTTGACCCCGACTTTCTCTTGAATAATCTATCTCCACGCCACCGCCATATCTCACCACTGGGGAAGAAAACTCCAAGTCAGAGTGCTGTGGCCATTTTTTAATTATCTGCACCGGGAAAACAAATCCCTGCATTCATTGGAAACGCTGAAGCTTGACTGGGGAATCACCCTTCCCCATCAGCAAGGGGCTGAGTGGTTTATTAAAACACACACACACCCCAAGATGCCTAAGCATGTTAATATCAGAGCAGGCTTTGGGCCCAACCAAGCCTCTTGCAGAAACTGACAAAGTTAAAATGGCATCCTCTCTTGCCACTGAAGCACTGAAATAAAGGGAAGGAGGTTTAAAGGGCTAGATTTCTGTAAGATTTCAACCCAAGCGATTTTTAAGAGTGACCCCCCCCCTTTTTTTTTTTAATTAAAGGCTAGGATTGAAACTTGAAACCAGGTCCAGGCAGGCAGAAATTCTGGTATAATGGTTTTGCCTGCTTCAGTCCTTTCCCCTCAGGGATTCAAACCCTTCCATGGGTGGAAGCCTCAGGTGAAGTGTGTGACATTGGGTGAATGCCTTTCCCTCGGGGTTTCCTGTCTTTTGTCTACTCCACTCTGCAAGCCCATCCGGGCCTGCCTCCTGCCTTTGGTGTCTCCTGGATGTTTAGCAAAGTTCAGCTTAGAAAATGCCCTGGCTTCTGCTGTGATAAATGAACTCCCTGGAGACAGCTTTATCTCAAACCTGGACATTTGGGAACCACATAGAAAAGCAGTGGGAACAATTCTCCCAAGTGGTCTTTACAAGCAGAACAGTTAAAGGCACATGACTTTAACCAGCTGTGAACCGGGGACAGCTACAGACGCCTGGACTTTCTGCCGGCATGTTTCATGCTGATAGGGCTTTCTGAGCAAGCCCCCTGAGTCTTACGTGCCGCACACTGGGCACTGAATTTGGGCTTTTGCTGGAGCTTCAGGGAGGGAGGAAAGCCTGGTAAAGCTAAAGAGAGAGAACTTGACCTACACAAAGTTATTCCTTTCTGAGCAAGGATGGGCTGACGTATTATTTTTCTCCTAACAATCAGATAACAAGTATTTATTAAACCCCTACTATATGCCAGGTACTGTAGTACAAAGGATGGAGCATTTCCCTTCTTTTGGAGGCAATTTAGTTGGAAAAACAAGCTTATTTTGTGATATGGAAGATGGGGAAGGGAAGAGAAGTTCCAGTTCTGTTAATATAAAATAATTACCTCTAGATTTTTGGACTTTTTAAAAATCGTGGCAATTTACAAAAGTCTGGTTCTCTGATGTTTCGCAGGCTGAACTTCTTATGTTGAAAACAAACCCTGGAGAATTGGGCTTGTTTTTTCTTTTAAAATTTTGGTTTTTTACCTTAAGTTTATGTTTAATAAGTCTTCAAGATAATTTGAATTCTTAGTTATTTTGACTTCTTAATAACATCTTGATTGCAAGAAGTAATCTTCCAAAAAAGAAAACATTTGAGGGGAGGAGGGAGGAAGGAGTGTCTGTGTAACGGATCATAGATCCTACCAGAGTTGAAAGTTAAAATGTTAATAAATTGCAAGGTTAATGAGATCTGTGAATCTCAAGGTACTTTGAAAAGGATACAAGTCCCTCCGGGATCTTATGATTAGGCAGTATTATTACTTTTGCTCTATTCTGTTATTGATTGTACGATTTCATTAGGGGGGAGGGAGCAATCTTCATTTTAGAGCTGCCAGGAATTTCATTATCATTTCCCCCTCTTTTATGTTTGAAAAGCGAAAATATGCAAATGTGCCTTCTCCCAACATTTGATTTATTTTTCTACAAAAGGAAAGGAAATAAGAAAAGTAATTTTTAAAAAATGGAATTAAATCCTTGTGTCATTCACCCAATTAATAGATGGGCAATTACCAAAGAGGAGATTTGTGGGTTGGTTGTAGCTGGCTCTTAACTTAATGTTAACTTACATTTAATTAGCTGGGCCAGATGGAAGCTGGCTAAGCTTTGCATGGAGGCTTATTGGGGGAAAAAGACATAATCTTCCATTTTGTCAAAGGAACTAAGACCACAGATTAAAGGTCAGGGTTCTTTTCAGAATTTAAAGAGGGGATGCAGAGTGTCTGACCACAAGAAACAGAGAGGGTGCTTGGCAGGGTAGCTTAACCCCTAGGCTACCAGAGCCCAGTTTCAGTCCCATTTATCCTCCGGTCCCAAAGGAAGACAGAGCTCTGGCTGGAAGCAGGGTCAGGCAGTGTAGACACATAAAAGTAAGCACGGTTTTCAGTCTCAGTGGAAGAGCTTACTTCTGAGAAAGGGCATCTTCAGGGAATCATACCCAGATCCTAGGGGAAGAGGCATCCGTGAGTGTCCCTGAAGGAACAAACATGATGTATACAGCTCATGGTACCTGAGGTACAAAAAGAAACCCGGAATCAGTCATAAAAATGATTGGAGAAAGTGGAAAGAGGAGGAAATAAATCTGTGCTGTTTATATTAACACTTCCTCTTTTCCCCCTCCCTCCTTTCTTTCCTTCTTTCTCTCCTTTCTCTGTGCCTCTTTTTATCTCTCCCTCTCTGTTTCTTTCTCTTCCATTCTTTCCTCTTCTTTTCTCTCTTTATCTCTCTCCCCCCTCCTTTCTTTTTCTCTCTCCTTTCTTTCCCTTTCTCTCCCTCTCTCCTCTCTGTGTCTTTTTATCTCTCTCCTTTCTTTCCCTTTCTCTCCTTTTTCTCTCCCCTCTCTTTCTCTCCCTCTTTCTTTCTCTCTCCCTCTCTCCTTTTTCTCTCTCCTTTCCTTCTCTCTCCCTCCCTCCTTTTTTCTTGCTCTCTTTCTCTCCTCTCTCTTTTTATCTCTCCCTTCTTCTTCTTCTGTCTCTCTCCCTCTCTATTATCACTTTTTCTCCCTCTCCCTTTCTCTCCCTCTTTTCCTCTCTCTGTCTCTTTTTATCTCCCTTCTTTCTGTGTCTTTTTCTCCCTTTCTCCCTTTCTTTTCCTCTCTCCTCTGTGTCTTTTAATCTCTTTCTCCCTCTCTCTTTTTTCTGTCTCCGGCTCTCCATAGCTCTCTCTTCTTCTCCCTTTCTCTTTCCCCTCCCTTTCAAACATCAGGAACATTGTAGAATGCATAAAGAGCTGACCTGGTTAGAATCCAAGTTCAAACCCTGCTTCTGACACAAACATGTATGTGATCTTGGATAACTCATTTCATTCCCTTGGCTTCAGTTTCATCTGTAGAATTAAGGGTCAGACTAGATGCTTCCAGTTGTACCTCTCTGATCTTTTTATTCTCTGATGAAGGGCAAAACCTGAATCTAGGACCTCCTGACCTTGAATCTGGACCTGTGTTGACCATGTTAGCCCTCCTGTTACAATCCTGGAATATAAGCTACTTGTTTGGGTTTTTTTTCCCTCTAAATCATAGAGGAACAACATACCTGAGGAGCATATGAGCCTGCATGTCAAATTTACCAGGCATCTGAGAATTAAATGTCTTTGTGTTCTGCCCTCCCCTATCCCCAAGGGGGCTTTATAACAAATCCATGTTTTTGGATGCTGTTGGTGTTAAGGTTTATGGACTGGAGAGGTGAATGTTGGCAGATAAGAAACAACTGTCAGTGTTTACTTTTATGGGCAATCAGTCTTCACATTGATAAAAACTCAGTTGTGTCCTGGTTTCTGTGATGCCAAGCTGTTCCCTAACACATACAAAAACTGTCTTTTAAATTCTCTCAGTGATGTTGCATGGCTATGAATTGCAAAAAAAATTATAAACTCCAAATAATGAAGAGTGCATGTGACTAAGAATATGATGAATAAAAGTAGGCTGGGCACTTATCAGAAATGATTCCATGATCCTGTGAGCTTGAGTGATGGAGGAGGTAAAGGAGAACAGGTAGAAGGAGGTGAAGGGGAGTTAGTTCCCGTCCTTTTCTGAAATGACTTTGTATTTACTTGTGTAATGTGCTTTACAGTCTGTGCTAGAGCCAGCCCAAAAGGATTCCAACGGTTAAGTTTTCAGTGTGAGTATTTGTGCCTTGGAAATTGGAAAACTCTACAAGTCAAGGCATGATTTATTGTTTTGTTGATTGTCTTGACCTAAAAAAGTAATGGATAAAATATTAGTAATGCGGATTAAATGTAAAAATGTTGCTAGTCCCCCTTTTATTTTTTAACCCAGAGAGCCAATTGTTAAACATTTACCAGCATACTCCTGTTTGTAATTGATGTATATGATACCTCTGAAGCAGTGAGGTATGGTGGGCAGAACCCTACTGAGGACTGAGTTTTAAACATTGTCTCTCATTTAGCCACTATTAGGTGACTGTAGATAAGTCACCTAAGCCTTTTGGGGCCTCAGTTTCCTCATCTATAAAATCAGAGGATTGGATTAGAGGAGACCTAAGAGTCTAAATTTATAGTCCAACATGTCGTATTCCCCAGTATACTGGAGGTTCCTTCAGGGCAGAGACTGTTTTGTTGTCTTTCTAGTATGGTGTCTGACATGGTAGGAACTTTATAAAAGTTTATTTCAATCAATTGAAAATTCCAAGTCATTTTCTGCTTTGATATCCATATTGCATACAGATGAAATCTGTGTGCTTCTATGTGCTATATATTATTACAGGACCTAATCTGATGGAGAGATTTATGTGTACTTTAATGCATTTGTTTTTACATGAGGTAGTCAAACCTTTAGCTCCAAAGTCAAATGAATTGTCAGGAAATTAAGGTTTAGCATGTCATTCATTGAGGATGATATGTTTTGAACAACCAAAACCATTTTTAAAGGAAAAACTCTGTAGCTAATGCTTTGGGTTTGCAGAAAATGCAAGGAGTCTGTTTCGCCCCCTGGATAGCTAGTGAAACTCAAAAGGCCTCTTTTCATGGAGGTTTCTTAATTCTGATCTCTATAGGCTTAGTGGGGGCAGAAAGCATTTTTTGGGAGAAAAATGAACTGTGATAAATGTTTGTGGTCTTAGTTCCCCTTTTTGCTACCATAGAATCTTAGGGAACAGGAATCCCACTGTATATAGAAAAGTTGGATGACTTTGGAGGGAAACCCCTCCCTCTTCTTCCCCCTACACTGGCAAAAGTGGTCAACTAACCTGCATGGGCAGCCCTAGAAAAATGCTCATCTGTAAAAAAAAAAAAAATGGGCTATTATGATTATAAATGGCATTGTCACCCTTTAACAGTCGATGGAGCATATGTTTTAGATTATCCATGTATTTGAAGCCCCATCACGATCTGGTGGAGACCACATTTAAGAAAGCCTTGTCTGTAGAACACGACAATCTTCAAGCTTTTTTTCAATATATTTTGTTTCCAGATATCTCCCTCCCCACTCCTCTACCCAGAAACCCACCATTTGCAACAAAGAATTAAAAAAAGAGAAGGGTAGAAAGTAAAATTAGCCAACACATCGGCTGAGTCTAACAGTATGTGCATTGTTCTTCCCCCATAGTCACCCACCTCTGCAAAGAAGAGAAGGAGGTGCATTTTACTTGTCTCCTCTGGGTTGAAGTTGGTCATCATAATTACACAGCCTAGAATTCTATCTTGATTCAAATTCAGCTCCTAACCAAAAGCTCCTAGCCCCTTAAGAACAGTCCCCTTTTGATGGAAAAACTATGTGACCTGAACCTTGCCAGATACTAATGGATTACTTACAGGAAATAAAAAGTTAAAGGGGAGGATGAGTCAGTTGGCTTCAGAGCTAAACAGTTTCCACAGAACTTAAATAATGAATACTCTACACTAGAGAGATCCTAGACAGTTATAGAAAAATCTATGCCAAGTTGCGACCCCTTCAGGGGCCAGCTGGGATCTTGTCCACCTGAGTGAATTACTAAAGTTAGTTGGGGGGCCTGGGGGGGATATTCCTTGAAAGTGGAGAAGAGTCAGCCCTTGAGTCCAAGTTGGGAGTGTGCCACATTTATCTTCAGAAATTCTCAGGCAAAGGCAGTGTCTGGTTCAGTCTGGTAAGCAATGACTCCTTATGTTCCAATCAGTGTGCCCTTGTCCAAGGTCATCTGCTGAATGGGCCTCCTTCTAGTAGGTTACTGAAAACAACAGAAAACTGTTCGTCTCTAAAATGTGAATGAGTTCCTGCTGGACCATTTAGGAGTTCCTGCATGAGTTGGGGAGAGAAATGGCATTTGGAGTAGGGGGAAAAAAGAAGAAAAAAATTTGGAAGCCTGGTACAGGTATGCCTAGACTTTAAGAACATCCATATATGGAAATCACTATGTATTACTGATGAAATAATAATGATAATGGTAATAGAACAAAAATATAACATTTCTATAGAGCTTACTGTGTGCCAGGCATTGTACTAAACATTATACAATTATTGTGTCATTTGATACTCACCGCAATCCTTGGAGGCAAGTGCTATTATTATCCCCATTTTATAGATGAGGAAACTGAGGCAAATAATGTTTAAATGGCTTGCCCAGGGTCACACCGCTAGTAAGCATCTGAGGCTAGATTTGAACTCAGATCTTCCTGAGGCCAGGTCCAGTATCCACTATGTCAAATTCAGGAGAATTGTTCACATTTATAGAAGGATTTTTCACTCTATAAAGTAGGGGTTCTTAATCTTTATTTTCATTCTTAACGCCTTTGGGTATCTGTAATGTTTTAAAAATGTATGAAATAAAATACACAGGACTATAATTATATGAAAAGACAGTCATCAAACCCTTTTTAAAAACAAGTTCATGAATCTCGCTGAAGTATTCTTGTCGTCAAATGATTTCTTTACTGAGCCCCTTCACGTTGACTTTGACCTGGTACATTTAGATGTTTGCTTACTCAGAGGCAACCTGATTTCACGGATAGAGAACCTGCCTTCTAGTCAAGAAGACCTGTGCTTAAATCCTGTTTCTGGCATATACTAACTATATGCCCTCAGACATAGAGCCTGTAGGTGACACCAGTGCACAGTGCTAGACCTGGAGATGTCAAGAAGACTCATCTTCCTGAGTTCAAATCTGGCCTCAGATACTTACTAGCTTTGTGATCCTGGGCAAGTCACTTTACCCTGTTTGCCTGTAAAATGAGCTGGAGCAGGAAATGGCAAACCACTCCAGTATCTTTGCCAAGAAAACCCTAAATAGGGTCACAGAGAGCTGGACAAGACTAATCAACTGAACAACATCCACAACAAAATGACCTTGGGCACTTAACCTCTCAATGCCCCAAGCACTCTTTAGACTCTAAAATTGCAAACATAAATGAAATCATGGGTCCAGATCAATAAAACCTCCAAATAAACACGATAAAGAATCTGGGAGTTAAAAGTCCTGATCCTTCTGTAAGTTCATAGGATTGAAAGTTTGCAGCTGGAAAGGACCTTTAAAGATCATCTAATCCAACCCTCCTGAGCTTTTTCTTTTTCTCAAGATTGGATCTTCCCAGCTTGCCTAGCCTGGACATGGCCATCCATGCCTCCATCCTACTAGTGATGAGTGGAGAAATTTTAACCTGCTCCATTTTTCTTATCTGTGCTTGTTCATTTCTCCATAGGTAGCCTGGTGGCCCTTTGCTCCCAGGGGCTCACCCTGTTACTGACTCACTGTATGGAGTTCAAACTCCTTAGGGTCAAGCAATCCACCAGCCTCAACCTTGCCAAATAGTGAGGATTACCACCCAAACCCCGACATCCTTGTTTTACAGATGAGGAGGCTTAGGGAGGTCATGTTACTTGTCCAAGGTCACACATGTAGTTCGAGGTCAGGCCTCTGACTCCAAATCCAATGTTCTTCCATTCTACTAAGCTTTCCCTGGAGCTAATAATTTCCTTAAGACAGGTAGGTTTTAATGCCTGCCAATCTGCTTTTGCAGTAAGCTTTATTTGGAGTTTGGGTTTTTTTTTTCTTTTGAATAAATTCTTTTTCCATACTCATTTTTCATATTCCATACAAGAATGTCTTCTTGCAGTTAGAGATTTGATGGGAACATTATGTAGCCTGACTTCCAGCCCTCTCTAATCAGAAACCTGTAGCAATGTGGGTTCTTCCTAAAGCTGGGGTACAGAGGATGGGGAGCAGAAAGCTTATTGGGGATCATGACAAGTTTCTCACTTCCTGTCTTCTCCCACTAGCACCGAGTTACTGATGACAGCCTGCCCATACCCTCAGAGAATTGCCCAGCTGGTAGGGAATGTCCAAGTCAGCCCTGAAAAGAACATTGTTTTATCAGCACCTCCTCCGGGAGGAAGAAAGAGTTGGTGTAACATCAGCCTTGGAGCAGATGAGATCTAGAAATAGAATTTTGACATTTGTTATTGTTCAGTCACGTCCAATTCTTTGTGACCCCATTTGGTGTTTTCTTGGCAAAGACATTGGAGAGGTTTGCCATTTCCTTCTCTAACTCATTTTATAGATGAAGAAATTGAGGCAAACAAGGTGAAGTGACTTGCCTAGGGTCACACAGCTAGTAAAGCATCTGAGGCCAGATTTGAACTCAGAAAGATGAGTCTTCCTGACTTTAGGCCCAGCTATCTATCCACTGCTCCACATAATTGTCCTTTCTGACTTCCAGAAAAAGACTTTTCTTCCCTCCCAACTGCAGGAGGATCTGAGTTGTAATCCCTATATAAAGACTTAATAGCTCTGAGACCCTCTCCAACCTTCAGTTTCTTTATTTGTAAAATGAAGATTATAAATTCCTTGAAAGTAAAAATTTTCATTTTAATCTTTATATCTTTAGCACAGGGCAACATGTAGTAGGTGCTTACTAAATGCTTGTTTAATAGTAGCACCTGCTTCACAGGGTTGTTTTGAGGATCAAATGAGATCATGTATGTTAAGTTCTTTGCAAACCAAGAGCCGTATACATGAAAGTTGTCCTATGAGTATTATCTTGCCCAGGTAATGGTTCTCAGTTGGTCTGAGGACCTCAGTTTCCCCATTTCTAAAACAGGGAGCTCTGACTCAATGACCTCTTCTAAAATCTTTTCTAGCTCTACAATCCTCCATAACTCTCTCCTGGCAGGAAGCTGATGGTGATGGTTTCCATTATGGACTCCAGAGAGTCCTCTCTCTGGAGAGGGAGAATGTTCTAGTATTATGGTGTTCAGCTTAGTAGGGAATTTGTTATGGCTGGTAGGGTGCCCTGTTATTCTGATGGATAGAATGTAGGGCTTGGGAAGACCTGAGTTTGAATTTGGCTTTATATACTTACTACCTGTAGTCAAGTCATTTAACATCTTTTTACTTCAATTTCCTCATTTATAAAGTGGAGATTAAAAATAATACCTACTTCCCAGGATCGTTGTGAGGATAAAAGTGGATAATATTTGTAAAATTGTATATAAATGCTAGTTATTATTATCATCATTATTATATACCTGCTATAAATATGAAACTGGGGGTATAAATACAAAAATGAAAACCAGTTTCTGCTATCAAAAGTCTTCTATTTCTACAGCCAGCTTTGAGGTTCATTGCTGTCTCCATAGGCATCGTGACTGTGTTTCTCTGGTCCCAAATGACCACTTCTCAGGCAATCCTCAGCCCTGTCCATGTGACTGAATATGGGTCACTCTAGCCCTGACACTTTTCTTTCTAGAGCAATGTGTGGGACTAGTTGCCCTGGACATTCTCAGGGGAAGAAGGTGGTGGTATATCACAGTGGTCTGCCATTGGGGATTCTTTAGGGGTAAAGTTTAAGAAAATGACCAAACACAATGCTTTCTGCTATGGCTAGAGGACCCTGACTTAGCCTCTCCTTGGTTATTTTGAGGTCATACTCAGAGAGAAAATGTTTAGGAAAGAGAAGCCTTTGATTTTTACTGGGAACAGGTCCTGAAGCCCTAGGGTCAGACTGATTTTGTTACTCCCTCATCCTCCCAAAATCCTTTTCCCTGGAGCAGAGGTTCCCAACCATTTTTGTGTCATGGAGCCTTTTGGCAGCTATGGGACCCTTCTCAGAAAAAAAAAAATGTTTTAAAATTCATAAAGTAAAATACAGAGGATTAAAATGGAAACTATTTATATTGAAATATAATAATCAAAATGTTAAAAAAATGAATTCAAGGAACCCCAGTCCTAGGATAATGAGCCCTTCTTCCACCTTGGACCAAACACAGATATTCTGTGGTGGCTCCCAGGGACACTGAATGGCAGCTTGGACATTCACACCTATTTCCTGCTTACCTCCTTGCTGTCCAGCAGGACCAAGGGGACCATAGATTGGCTGATGAGCCTGGACCCAGAGGAGATACAATAGGGCCAATACATCCCTCTCCCTTCTCTTTGGGGATATAACCATCCAGGTGACAAGATGGGATAACAGTAAGGGTTGGAGGGTGGTCTGACAAAGTGCCAAGTGGGGAGGGGTGAGTGGGTGCCATACCTTTGTGAATGAGGGAGACCATCTGCTTAGGAGCCCATATTCTCCTGGAAAATGAACTTGGAACATTGGCAAGAATAGGGCTGATTAAAGCGAGGCTAGATTGTGTGGTCCAGGGCTGGTACTGCCCTCTTTCTGGGCCAGGCATGTCCTTTCCTCAGGCCCACAAGAATCTCTGTTTCAATCCTACCCTCATTCCCTCCACTCAGGCAGTCTTCAGTGGCCTTCATAGAGGGATGGATCCCATTTGCTGGATTCAGCTGGTTCCATCTCTGAGAAGGGATGAGTGTAGGAGGTGGGAGATAGACACTGTCTGAATTTTTTAGCTGGTGGGTTGCTTGCCTGGAGCTGCTCCTGAACTCTGCAGAAGTTTCTTTCACATCTTCTTAGTACCATGGTTCTGATCCAGGTTGAGAGTCTGGTTTGTCCTTGAATTTTTGCCACTTATCCTGGAACTAGTAAAAACAGTTTATGTACCAAGGTTTGCAAAGTGATTAATGACCTTGTGAGGCAGGTTACATGCCATTGCCCTCATCTTACAGATTGGGAAACTGAGGCCAAGAGAAGTCAAATTTAAAGCCATTTAAATTGATGAGAGTGGCACAATGGAAACGGCAGTGAGTTCTTGGAGTTGAAATCCTGTTGTTGTCACTTAGGACGTGCATGACCTCTCCTCAGTTTCCTTACTTGTAAAAAGAGGAGGCCAGACTAGATGTCCCTTCTGCCTTGAAATTCATTTTCATATGATCTAACTCAACATCATTTTACATATTACATAATGGAGCAGTTATGTGAGACAATGGTTAGAGCAATGGGCCTGAAGTCAGGAAGATCTGTGCACAAATTCACTCTCAGACCCTTTCTAGCTGTGTGACCCTGGACAAGTCACTTAACTTCTGTTAACTACTACCACTACTATTTCTTTTACTACTATATTACAGGCCTCCACCAAAGGAGATGTCACCTCTAAGCAGAATTGAACAGCTGGTATTTACAGTGATTTACTTGAATTATTTCATTCCATCCTTACAACAACTTCATTAGGTAGGTCCTAATGACATTATTATCTCAGTTTTACAACTGAGGAAACTGAGGCTCAGAGAGTTTTACTGTCTTGTCCATTGGTTAATAAGTGAGAACCTACCAGAGGCAGTATTAGAAATCAGTTCTCCTCATTACAAATAGCAAATACAGCAAGTCGTGTTTTCTTCAAATATCCTTCATAAGATCTTCTGTTGTTATGTCTCTTATAGGGAGGAGCTGACTTCAGGATTTATGAGTTGTATCAGACCTTTGCAATAATCTAGGCCAGTCCCCTCATTTTATAATGCATAGGTCACAGATTTAGGGCTAGAAGGGATCTTGGAGACTGTTTAATCCAATTCCTTCCTTTTACAGAAAGGGAAACTGAGACCCAGAGAGGAGAAAAGGCTTGTCCAAGCACAAACAAGTAGTATCAGTTGGGCCAAAATTAGAATTTGGATTCAGGGCCCTTTCTGTTTTCCCATACTTCTACAACAAGTTAGTGGGAGAGCTCAGACTTCAATCTAGATTTCCAGCATCACAGTGCAATGTCTGTTGCATATTACGCTGTTTCTTGCTTCATCCTCCCCTTCTCCCTGTTCTACTTCATTCTACATCTGGCTTGTCATTACTACTGATAGGAAGCTATGGAGCTAAAGGGCCACAGACCACAGCTTTCAGCATCTGTCTCAGACCCCCAGGGCCGTACTCTGAGATGTGGATATTTTGCTGGTTTCCAGGTCACTCTACAAGCCAGTGGTGGTTCTACTGGTTTTGCATGCTTCCAGATGACTATCCATTCTAATTTGTGGTTGTGTTTCATTACTGGCCTTTGTGCCATTGTATATATAGTGTCACATGAGTGATAACATGGCATTGTGGACAGGGAACCAGCCTAAAAGACAGGAAAATCTGGGTTCAAATTACATCTTTGACATCCTAACTGTGTGACCATCAACAAGTCAGCAAGTCTAGAAGACTGTAAGTTATGGATGAGTTTCTGGTCTACATTAATGGAGGGAGTTTTCACAATGGAAGACACCCCCCTACCCCAACTCCTGCCCATGAAATCATAAACCCATACCATTCCATCCTATCCCCAACCAAAAGAATTCAAAAGAAAACAAAATCTGTAACAGACCAAGGAAACATTTGAGGTGATGTACACTGATTTTTAAGGGCGCAGCAGACAAAACATTGGCAGTAGAATCAGGAAGGCCTGAGTTCAAATCTGTCCTCAAACACTTAGTAGCAGTGTGACCCTGAGCAATCCTGTTTGCCTCAGTTTCCTCATCTGTAAATGAGCTGGAGAAGGAAATGGCAAACCATTCCAGTATTCTTGCCAAGAAAACCCCAAATGGGGTCATGGAGAGTCAGACAGGAATAAAACAATTAGGATATACTAATGGAGGAAGCCAACTTCAGACATTTTATTGTTTAAGTAGGAATTAGAGGCAGGCAGTCATGCTGCATGGATTGTAGAAAGGAAAGCCTAATGAAAAAGCTGAGGAGCCAGTCTGACCTTGGATTCTAGCCAAAAAGGAAGAAATAAGGACACCTGTGAGTATTACCAGGAAGGCCAATGAGGTGAGAGACCAGGAACTGGATACTGAAAGATTAAATATAATTTGCAGAGTAAATGACAATCCAAATAAGAATGAAAAAAATGGAAAGAGGATGGGGAAAGGAATTGTGCATTTATTGGGATCTTAATGAACTGAACGCAGCAGGTAAACATGGGTTGAGGAGGTAGTTTGACAAAGAAAAATAGATGTATTCTCTAGGCCGGTGCAGAAATAGATCATAAAAAAATTTTGCAACTCTCTAGGAGAAGGAGGAGAAAAGAAGAGGGGGAGGATAGGAACTGAAGGGCAGCTAATTAGCTGAGAAGGAGGGCATTTCACCAGATCTGAGGATAGAACAGTAGAGCTAAATTCTTAGGTTCTTTCAGCATTCACTGTAAGCAGTTCTGATAAGAATGAATTAGGCCCAACCAGACCAGGGGATGGAACAGGAAGAGCTAGTCAGTGTTAAAGGCCATGAGAAAAGTCCATAGCTCTTACCACTCTTTTGAGGATGATGTTAGCTGGGCTCGACCGTGTTGTTGTTCATGAAGTTGGCGGGGGCCTCATCCAAGTGTCTGAGACAAATGGCAAGAGCAGATAGTGGGGGAAAGAGGTAACAATTGAGGGAGGATTCCACCCACCAAGAAGCAAAGCCCTGGCCTTCCCTTCCAAGGGCAGCATTAGTCCAGCTCACCGAAGGCAAATCTAGATAACAATGACAGACAGGCATGATGGCTTCCCATGATATTAACTGGGATGAAAAGCTTAATTTCATTCTTTATTGCTGTTGTTTAAAAATACGGGGCAGCTCTAAGCTTGGAGGCCTTCTTGTTGGCCATGAACACATAACAGAAACCAGAGCTGAGACCAAAGTATTGAGGCAGAGGACAAGACTTCTACCCCACTCTCTTCCTCCTAGGGGTTTTTCTTCCACTTCTCTCCCCAATGAGGGACCAGAATGAGTCTTGGGGTTGAGAAGACCAGGAGGTCTCAGACACAGACAGACTTTGGTCCTTTGTTGAAAGAGTAACTGCTTAAATCATTCTTATGAGGATGTGTGAGTTGAAGATTAAAAATTAAGTGGGAGATGAAGGACATTCTAACCCTGTTAGATTGATGAGACATATTGGTCATGGTGAGAAGGAGTAAGACGAGTTAGACTGACAATGCCCGTGGGTGGTCCTTAATTGAATGGCTGCATGGAGAGCCCAAGAGAGGTACTATATACTATGACTGGCAGAGACTATGTGTCATATGAGATCAGCAGGGATCAAGCCCAGTGCGAACAGGGAGAAGCTATCAAAAGCAAAAGTGACCCCTCGTTAGTGTTGGAGGAAAGAGCTGCCCTGGTCACACATCCCCTCCATATGTATTCTGTTTGCCTGAGCACTCCACACTGATGGTGTGTGCACTTGTGGGAAAGTGTGCCTTATGTTTGTAAGAGAAGCATTCTACTGTTATTTTTCTAATAATGCGATGTAATTAAATGCCTGTTTTCTGTGGTAAGTGTGGGCTTTGGATGACACATTGGTGGTAGCTTCTGATCTATGATGTTGAGTTTTTGGTAGTAGGTGTCTTTTTTTTTTTAAGTGAACAAAGGTCAATAGAATGAATGGGGAACTTTTCTGAGGATCAAGTGATTTGTCCCAGGTACTACAAAAGCAAAAAAAAAAAAAAAAAGTCAACAGGTGAAAGGGAAGAACAAGCCATGCCATTCTTTGGACTGATGGCATAGCTCCATCTGGAATCTTTTCAGAATGGACTGGAGAAATAATAAGACAGCTTGTCTGTCTTTGCTCATAATGGATGCACACTTCATTATCTCAGTAGGAACATCCAGTGGCCACTTTGTGAAACGGTGGTCTCAGCTATCACTTCTGCATCCAGGACTCCAAAATTCTGCAGAAGACATGACCACTAATTTCTCTCACACCTGCTGCTCAGTGATACATTAGGGAAAAGCCTAGGTGAATTCCCACAGAGGAGCTACCCTTCCCTTGTAGCTAATGTGGCTTTTGTGACATAAAGCCAATATCATGTCTTTCTTGATCTGGCTGATTTCCAGCTTCACCTGAGAATTATTTGCAGATCCAGGAATTCTGTTATTCTATGGCCTCTAAAAACAAATAGCAAAATAACATTGTAGCTCACAAGTCCCCACCACTGTGAGGACTTTTATTAGTCAGCCAAAGGACACAATCATTCTGAGCTCATGTTGGATTCCTTCTATTTAGGAACTTTACTGTGGTATACAGTGACTGTCCCAGTCTTTCTCCTACAGGGGTGACTATATGTGATTTCTTCCAGGGCAATGTAGCTTGGTGTCCCTGAAAGAACCCATGTGGGCCTTTGGTGGGAGCCCACAATTGTGAACACCTTAGTGAAGGGGCAGGTCAGAAGCTGATCAAATTACTGGCAATGAATGCCATTCATGAGAATGGACTTCAAAATGTTCTGAGTAGATATATGCCTGAAAGCACATTTCTGAGCTCATATCTCTCTCTTTCATATCTCATAAGTGGGGAAATTCCAGTTCCAGAGATGGGATAATAAAATTGAGTATTACAGAGTCACCTTATATCTCATCCATTCTCTTGATGCCTTGCAAAGGGCATATTGGTTTTATATGGTACCTTCTCATTTGAGAAAGCCTCTGTAGTCATGGACATTTCTTTTTCCACAGAATGGTTTGAGGATGAGAAAATGGCAGGTGACCTCAAGCTGTTGACAAAGCTTGGGATGTTTCTATGATCTTGATACAGCTCTGCCCTTGAGGTCTTCCCCATCTCTGGATCTATGATCCTATCTGTGATCCTTTGAAATCTATGGAAGGCAGAACACAGGGCTGTTCATAAAGAAGTCTAATCCTAAGACCGAGCTGGTTGTTGTCCTTTGTCTTCAAAGAGG
This sequence comes from Notamacropus eugenii, assembly GCF_028372415.1. Lineage (NCBI taxonomy): Eukaryota > Metazoa > Chordata > Mammalia > Diprotodontia > Macropodidae > Notamacropus > Notamacropus eugenii. The sequence continues at coordinate 32,901,377 of NC_092877.1, read as the reverse complement.
ACCAAAATGGCATCACCATTGTAAAGTGAAATTTCGGTGTGTCTGACTATGGCTGATCAGACCAATACAAGCTAGGAATGCTCTACCACAGGACAGGCACAGATAGTCAGCTGCCATTGATAGATTCTAGTTTTAGTAAACTAGGAGGCAGGCAAACTGGGGTTTTCAGTGGGGAAAAGGGTTAGAACAGCTGCTATGGGCAGTCAACAACTACTGAATACAGGAACTGCTGAGGGACCAAATGAGATGAGAAAGCATGGGTGTATAGTTTAATTTGCTCCTGTAATTTTCTACAGCCTGAGAACAGAAGAAGAAATTGGTCCAGCACTGAGAACTGGCATGGTTGGTTAGTTGGCCGGTTGTCCTTCATCTTTGAAGAGGACCAAAATGACATCACCATGATAAAGTCACATTTCAGTGTGTCCAACAGCCTGATCAGACCAATACGAACTTGGAATGCTCTTCCACAAGCTGGGCACAGATAGTCCGTGTGAATATTTGGGGTGGATACCCCAAATTTGCACATCCTATGTTTACTTTGTGCTGTTTCAATTCTGCTTTGCTCAAAGAGCACAGCACCCTTTCTGATGTGGGCATGCCATGCTGAGTGGTCCTGTGCCAGTGTCTCCCATGTTGCACAGTCAAATCCAAAGTTCTTGAGAGAGACCTTGAGAGTGTCCTTGTAGCGCTTCTTCTGACCACCATGTGATTGCCTGCCCCATGTGAGTTCTCCATAAAATAGTCTTTTTGGCAAGCGTACATTTTGCTTTCAATCAATGCGGCTAGCCCATTGGGGTTGTGCTCTCTAAAGCACAGTTTGAATACTTGGCAGTTCAGCTCAAGCAAGGACTTTAGTGTCTGGTATCTTATCCTGCCAGGTGATCCTCAGAATCTTCCTAAGACTGTTCAAATGGAAGCGATTCAGTTTCCTGGCATGGTGCTGGTAGACAGTCCATGTTTCACAAGCATACAACAATGAGGTCAACACAATGGTTCTGTAGACCTTCAGTTTGGTAGTCAGTCTAATACCTCTTCTCTCTCAAACTTTTCTTCAGAGCCTCCCAAACACTGAGCTAGCTCTGGAAATGCATGCATCAACCTCAGTGTCATTGTGTACATCCCTGGAAAGTACACTACCAAAGTAAGTGAACTTATCTACAGCATTCAAAACTTCTCCATTTGTTGTAATCAATGGTTCCACATATGGATGGCATGATGTTGGCTGACAGAGCACCTGTGTTTTCTTGGTGTTAATTATTAGGCCAAAATTAGCACAGGCAGCAGAGAATTGATCCATACTTTGATGCACCTCAGCTTCAGAGGCTGCACTGAGTGCACAATCATCTGCAAAGAGAAAATCATGCACCAACACTCTGTCTACTTTGGTCTTGGCTTGAAGCCTTTTCAAATTGAAGAACTTGCCATCAGTACAGTAGTTGACCTTGATGCTGCGTTCATCCTCATTGAAAGCATTTGACAACATGACTGAAAACATCATGCTAAAAAGCAAAGGAGCAAGCACAGAGCCCTAAGACTGAGCACAGTTGTAAGGAGGACTTTTTGCACCTGGGAAAAGTACTTCTAGGTCCTGATTAGTGCAAATAATGAAGTGGTAACTTGTATTCAAATTCAAAGTTAGAATTATGTAAAAAAGGTCTTTGATTCCAGCCCAATGGAAATAGGTAGCATGAATTCAAACCATGCAGCCACTTTAAGAGAATTCATTATCTGTACTGATTGAGACCTAACTGTGCCATAACCAATACTCAGGGAGAGCATCACAAAACCCTCATTTGAGGTGTAGTTGTAGGTGGGAGATAGAGATATTGAGGCAAAAAAAAATTCTGCTGGTGAGGCAGCTGCAATGTGGGTCAGAGAATGAACTGACTATAGCCAGCCCTTCTTCCTAGCCTTCCATGTTAAATAAATAAATATTGCTAAGTAGGTGACAAATTATGCTGTCATACACTCTTTGAGTCCAGCAGTCTGGGACAAAGACCTAGTCACCCCACCCTAGTTATAGCTCTGAGTCAAAGCCACCTTGTTTTCTGCCATGGTTGCGTATGCTCTACTCTCAGCAGACAGACAAGGGCAGACAGCTTTGTGTTTCCAAGTTGATCCTGATTATATTAAGGACCAAGGGATATCAGAAAAACTAGGTTTAATGTTTGGAATGACTGCTCTAGAGGATTACATTAAGAAAAAAAAAACTTGGTTTGTAAATATTGTTATCCAACGTAGACTGCACATAAAATGCTGGTACGTTAACAGGTTTTTGTGTCTTTTACTGGGGGATTCTGCCTGTTTCATATGTATTACTGTAGCTATTTAGATCAATATGAAAAAAAATGTTGAAAACACTTTTTAAAAAATTCAGTGGGGGGCAGGGATGTCACACAGGCAAGATGGCAGAGAGAAACCAAGAAGTTGTCTCAGTTCTCCCCAGTTTCCCTCAGAAACAGAGTTAAATCAAGCCTCTAAAACAATTCTAGAATGACAGAATCCACAAAAAGACAGAGTGAAACAGTTTTCCAGTCCAAGATAACTTAGAAGGACTTCAGGAAAGATCTGTCTCACTTGGGTAAAATGGGAGCCCAGCCCAGCACAGACAGGGTCCAGACAAACCAGCAGGAGGCTGTTAGCCACAGGACATGTGGCCATGTGGTTCTGGCTCAGCCCAGTGGCATAGCAGGCTAGCTATGAGGCCTCCAGCCACAGCACAGCAGGCAAAATGCCAGCTGTGGAGCCCAGGGTACAACACATGACTAGGCTGGGCCTCCCCAGCACAGTGGGCAAGCCACTAACTCTAGATAGCCAGTGACTAGGCCCCTGGCCTCCAGTGTAGGAATCTTGGGATGGTGCCCCCTGTACCCCATGAGCAGAGCTCAATTTTTAAAAATGAGCTAAAAGCAAAAAAAGAGCTCTGACCATAGAAAGCAATTATGGTGACACAGAAGATCAAAACACAAACTCAGAAGAGGACAACGTTGTCAAAATGCCTACGTGTGAAACCTCAAGGGGGAATAATTTGGTCTGAAGTCCAAAAAGTCCTCTTGGAATAGCTCAAAAAGGAGTTTAAAAATCAAGAGGTGGGAAAAAAATTGGGAAAAGAAATGAGTTATACAAGAGAATTATGAAAAAAAAGAGTCAACAACTTTGAAAACGATCCATAAAAACTGACTGAAGAAAACTACTCAAAAAGTAGAATTGACCAAATGGAAAAGGAGGTACAAAAACTAACTTTAGAAAAAAATATTTTTCTTAAAATTTAGAGTTGGGCAAATGGAAGTTAATGACTATATGAGACATCAAGAATAAGTCATACAAAATCAAAAGAATGAAAAAAATAGAAGAAAACGTAAAATATCTCATTGAAAAAACAAACAACTGACGTGGAAAATGCATCCAGGAGAGATAATCTGAGAATCTCAAAGTGTTCTATGTGAAAAGCTTACTTACTGGGAGGACATTACCAAGTTAAGCAAAGCCTTGATTGCTTATTAGTCACATGGTATCTTGGTGCCTCAGTCTTCTTGATACCCAGGTTAACAGTATTTGTAGATCATAGTCTTCCCTAACCTCAGCTGATTTGGGGGTGTGTGGATACAGGCGATGCAGGAAAGCCAAGTTTATCTTGAAGAATAGAAGAGATCAGGGGTAACATGATCATTGTCTTCAAATATCTGAAGTTCTTTATGTGGAAAAGAAATTAGATTTCTCCTCGGCCCCAGATGGCAGAGAGTTTATAGGGAGGGAGATAGGAAGGAAGAATTTTCCGATCTTCAGAGCTGTCCAATAATGAAATTAATGGAAGTCAGTGAAAAGACAACTGGTAAGTGCTCACCATGTGCCAAGCACTGTGCTAAGGATACAAACAGAAAATCTTGTGCTCTAATTGGGGGAGACAGAGATAGGAGGCTTCTGCTTTGGGGCAGATAGAAAAGCCCAGTAGGCCTTAGGAATGGGTGGGTGATGTTCAAGAAAAGACTTGGATGACCATTTGTCATAGAGATTGTAAAGGGGGTTCACTCCATTGGGCAAAGGTTTGAACTGAGTGACCTCCAAAGTCCTGTCCAAATCTAGGCCCCTATAATTACATGAAATAGTTTCTTCAACTGATATGAAATTTTCCTAATTTAACTTTGAGCAGAAAGATCCCGCCTGGAAATTGGCAATACAATCTTATTGTCATCCAGTGGTCTTAATTATATTTGCTGCAGTTGTTTCTCACAGATGGTAAAATACAAAGTACTCTGATCTTGAAATTGGAACACTGGATTGAATCCCTACTCTATCGTGGTCCCAGGTGACCTTATTTCCTTTGTCTGAACCTCAGTTTCCTCACCTGTAAAATAGGGACAAAACTATTAGTACTTGAGAGTAGATCATAGATATATGATTTTATTAGTGACACAACTTGTCTGTCAGTGGAAAAGTCTGAAATTTAGTGAAGTTAGTGACATTCCCATGGTCCCACAGCTAGGAAGTGTCAGAAGCAAATTCAAACCCCAGATCTTTCTGCAATCAAGTCCAAAGCTCTACCTGCTGCCTCTGTAATAGAAAGAGTGGGTCTGAGGAACAAATGAGATGATATGTTTTTAAAAAGAAAGCTCTTTAGGCCTGTAAAATACCTTATAGATATAAGCTGTCATTTGAAAAGTGAATTCCAATCGGAGTTCCATTAATTGCACAATCATTTAATGTGGGTCATTAACACTTGTCCAAGATCTCAGGAGCATTTAACTCCTATAATTGAAGGAAATGACATGCCCATTGTTCACATGGTGGGGGGTAACCAGAATTGAATGCATTTTGGGTTCTGCTAAATTTGCACATGGAAATAGAGGGCAGTAGGAGAATCCAGAGCTGGCACAAACCAGCTCATTACAAACCTGTGCCCTGTGTCCATGGCATCTGGCCTCCTGAGGCTGCCTTGACTGTTCATTAATTAAAGTAAGGGTATATGAGCCCAACCTGCAGAGAGGTAGGCTGTAAAATTAAGCAGAGAAGGAAGGAACAAGGCTGTTCTCGTGTGCTCAGGAAGTAGAAAAGCTGCCTCCTAAAAGCCGGGACGTGGAATTCAAAGCAGTTTGACGAAGCAATGGCAAGATTCTGTTCTGTCTTCCCTGGGCCAACTGGCCCTCCTTACTGGGCACATTTTCTTGGTTTGTAGGGCAAAGAAATTTTCAGATTGTTTTTTCCTTAGAGGAAAGGAAGAGGGAGCGGTGGCATTTAGCAGAATTGTTTTGTTTTGTTTTGAACAGTTTTGTTGCCAGCAAGAACAATTGCTCTGGGCAAGGTGTGGCCTCGGAAAAACTATTCCCAGGAAACCAGTCTCCGAATAGGCCCAACCTGTGGGCAGTCGGGGGGTGGCTGGAGATGAAGGAAGGACCGAGCCGAGTTGTGACATCCTGTCATTGTCTGCTCCGCTACTAAACAGGCTATAGGATGTATTTTTTTTAATTAAAAGTTGATTAAAATGGACACAATTTTGCTAATTCTGATGGAAGTTACTGGCCTGTTTGCTATTTTTTTTTTTGCATGTGACATTTATGCTGACTGTGCCCCATGCCTGGCGCTCTGTCTCTCCTCATCTGCCTCCTGGCCTTCCTGGCTTCCAAAGACCAGGCCCCCATTGATGGCACTTTGCCCTCCGCCCCTCAAAATGACCATCGTTCTATTCTTTAGGCATGATATAGGCACCTATTGCTTTTCTTATATCTCCCATTAGAATGTGACCTTCCCAAAAGCAGGGACTTTGGGTGATTTTTACCTTTCTCGGTAACCAGAGAAACCATATATATATATATATAGCAGGTGCATAATAAATGTTCGCTGGTGATTTGTTGGTCATCACATATAACATGTGTAGGTTCTCAATAAAGCTAGACAAGACTTTAGAGCTCATCCAGAGGCCACAGTGGTAAGAATGCTGGATTTGGAACCTGGATTCAAGTCCTGCCTCTGCTGTTTCCTACATATATAATTTGGGCCAAGTTGCATTGCTTCTCTAGACCTCAGTTTCTTTGTCTGGAAATGGGGATTAGATGATCCCTAAAATCCCTTTTAATTCTAAATCTATAATCTTCTTCAGGACTTAGAGAGGAAAGTTCTAGGTCATATTAGTAATCATATTACTAGGAGGAGGAGCAGCAGCTACCATTTCTATAGCACTTTGAAGTTTGCAAAACATTTTACAAATAATGATCCTTACAACAATCCTGGAAGGTAGGTGCTATTATCCTTTTTTTTTCTACAGTTAGGGAAACTGAGAAAAATAGAGGAGTTTTTTAAAGTGAGTTTAAGAGCGTTTTAGGACTCAAACCCAGGTCTTCTAACCTCAAATCCAGTATATGGAGTCCTCAAGTCAAACGGCATCTTCCTCATGTAGGTGAAATGGCCATATCCACCATGATCACTGTCCATTTCCCAGCAGAGAAAGCATGAATTCTGCATTCATATTGATTGGGTTAGTATCAGAAACCCCCACTGTGCCAAATTCATGAGTGAGTTAAGTTCAATTTCATCTGTAGGAGGACTGCAGTCAGTTAACTGCTCAATCCCCACGCCCACTTGTCGTGGACACAACTAGAGTGTTGACAATTGGAGAAGGTCTCTAAGGCTCAATTCCTGTGGCCCCACCCCAGAGGAGATTTCCCCAATACCTGGCACCCTCTTCATCTTTGTTCCAGGTGGAAAAAAAAATCACAGTTATAATTCTGTTTTTGATTGCTCTAATATGACCTTGCAGTGGACAATGTACAAATACATTTGTGATTTTCTGATCTCTTTCCTCCCATTTGAACTTTTGTCTGTCTCTCTGTGTTTCTGTCTGTCTCTGTCTCTCTTTCTCTCTGTCTGTGTCTTTCACTATCATGTTTTAGTGACTTATCCGAAGTCAAGGCAGAGTCAGGATTTGAACCCAGTCCCTTGACTCCATTTGGAGTACTGTGGTCAGTTCTGGGTACTTTGTGATAGACACTTAAAAACGAGAGCATCCCCAGAAGATAGTGACTCATATGGCAAGGAGGTTGTAAACTATGTCATAATGACCTAGGGACAAAGCTAGTAGGAGTTAGAGGCAGGATTTGAACCCAGGCTTTCCTGACTCTTAAGACTACTACACCATACTTTGTCTGAAGCTCAAGGTTTCCACACAAGGCTAATCTACTTTTAATTTATTTTAAAAGAGGAAGGAAGGAAGAAAGAGAAAAAGAAAGAATGAGAGAAAGGGGAGAGAGAAAGGGAGGGAGGAAAGAGAGGAACGAAAGGAAAGAAAAATAGAAAGAAAGAAAAAGAGAAGGGAGTAAAAGAGAAATAAAGGAAAGGAAGTAGAAAAGAAGAAAAGAAAAATAAGAAGGGAAAAAGACAGGAAGAGAGGTAAGAAGGGGAGGAAGAAGGAATAAAGGGAAAGAAGGAAAAAGAGGAAAAAAGGAAGGTAGGAAGAAAGGAGAGAAGGAAGGAAGAGAAAGGAAAAGAAGAAAGAAAAGAGGAAGAAGAGAGGAATAGAGGAAAGGAGGAAAGAAGGGAGAGAAAAGAAAGAAAAAGAAGAGGAAGGAAAAAGAGAGGACAGCAGGAAGGAGGAAAAGTAAAGAAAAAGAAAGAATGAAGATAGGAAGGAAAGGGGAATAGAGGAAAGCAGGGAGGAAAAAAGGAATGAAAGGAAGAGGATGAAAAGAAAGAAAAAGAATAGAAGAAAGCAATAGAGGAAAGGAGGGAGGAAAGAAAGGAAGGAAGAAGGAAGGAAGAAAAGAAGTAAGGGGAAAGAGCAAAAGAGGAAAATAAAGAGGAAACAAGGAAGAGAAAGGAAAGAAATCAATAAAAAGGGAAGGTGGAAAGAAGAGAGAGAAAAAAGGGAGATAGGGAGGAAGAGAAAGGAAAGAAAAAATAGGGACAAAGAGAGGAATAAAGAAAAGAAGGGAAGGAGGAAAAATAAGGAAGAAACAATGGAGATGGGTTGAAGATGGGAATAAAAGAAAGAAGGGAGGGGAAGGATAGAAGAAAGGGGGAGGAAGAAAAGAAACAAGAAAGAAAGGAGGGAAGAAGGAAGGCAAAGGAAAGAGAAAAAGAAAAGAAAGCCATCACATGGGGCTAGAGCACATCCTAAGGGGCAGTGCAGGCTTTCCATGTCTTACCTCAAGGAGTTAAAAGTCTGGGCTGAGCATGATCAGCCAGATGGTCTTTAACAGTAACATTGTTTCATATTGTTTAGATTATCTTGTTGCAAGCACCGTGCCTCGTTTACCTTTTATGGAATAAAGTGTGGGAAATTGACCACAGATGTAAGTAACCAAGAATGACGGGCTGAGGCGGCTGTTCCTAGGCCTCTCCTCTCTCTAACAGGCCTGATCCTGCAGATAAAAATAAATAGAGAAATGTGAGACAACCAGAGAAATAGCTCGGGTGCATTATTGCCCTGCTCTCCCCCTTCCTCCCCGCTGCCTTGGCTCGCTGGTGTGTCCACAGATGCACGGGTCATTCTCAGCGCTGGGGTGAGGGCCACCGCCCCTCAAATTTTGGCTTTTCAAGTTCCTCCCGAGTTACCAAATAGCACGTAATTTAAGCAGTTTTTCTCTACCCTGCTCGGAGAGGGAGAGGGCAAAGCCACGTGAACTGCCCCTGATGGAGCAGTTGGCAGCCTCCAATTCCCTGATGGGGGACGGTCACTGAGCATTTTGCAGCGTTTGGAGAAAGCATAAGTTCTATATTCGTATTGATTTGATCACTATCCAAAACCTCTGGCTGTGCCAAATTAATTAGAGCTGAGCCATGTTTGTTCCTAAAGATGCCTTGCTAAATTTGATGAAAGCACTGAATCCCCAGAGCAGTGCTGGGGTAGGAATGAACTTGTTTAGATGGGCAGATGCCTCCCTTCTTTGAGCACTTCCAAAATTATGAGGCCCTAATGCTTTCCGAAGCCCACAGAGGCACATTTCTACAAATGGAGGCAATAAATCCAGGTTTTATGAAGTCCCTCTGTTTTTGCTCACTTACTTTCTTGACTTTTGGACAGTGCTTTCTCCATTGTGGTTCTAAAGGAGACCCGCTGGCTTTCCCAGACAGCACTAGCACCAGGGGGCAGAAAAAAAGGGCTCCAGGGCTCCAGCAGACTTTGAAGACTCGGCTTGGAGGCTGGAAATACAAGCCTGTTCCTCAAGTGGAAGGCTTGGCTCTCCAAAGCCACCAACAAATAAAATGGCCTTTATTTCTGCTTTGAACAGGGCCATCCCACATTGATGCAAAAGCCTTGTGGTAGGATGGGGCAGGCTTTGGCACCAGGGACTTGTGTGGGCCTCAGTTGGGGTCTGTGCTGAACCCTAGAGGTCATATAGGGTCTTCAGTCAATGTCAAGAATGAGCCAGACAGGCTGTGAGCAGGATTTGGTTGGTGTCGGTGCTGAGCTGAATGGATCACGCGTGGGTCTCAATCACTGTCCATGCCAGGTTTGAAGCGCCTTCATCGGGCAGGGTCAGCTCTGGGTTTTGTGAGAAAAAACAGCCCATGTTGGCAAAAGTAGAGAAGACCACCTAGGACTATGAATAGATCTCTCCTCTTCATCCTATCTATTTTTTGGCCATAGTACCTGTTTGGCGCCTAAGTGCCCAAGGAGAAAACTTCCATGGGGCTCTGGGCATTATTGCCTCAACAGCAGCATCCGTGAAGTATCTTTTATTAATGAGCCAACCCTGTTCCTGTCCACTGATAAAACGTAGTCCCTGGATCTAAGGTAAATAGAGACAGAAACCATTTTATTTCCCCTCTAAGAGATGTTTCCCTGTGTGACCTTGAGCAAGTCAGTTAACTGCCTTAGGCTACAATCTCCTTATCAATAAACAATAAGGTTGAACTTCATGGCTCTCTGCGGTCCCTTCCAGTTCTGGTGGATAAAGTCCTAGACTTGAAGTCAGGAAGACCTGCGTTCGAATCCTTCTTTGGACATGTATTAGCTGTGTGATGTGGGAAAAATCTCAGTCTGTTTCCTCATCTGCCAAATGGGGATAATAAATGCTTCACAAGGTGGTTGTAAAGATCAGATGAGCAGCCTTAAAACAATATATTAAGTTAGCTATAATAATTATCATTAGGACTATGTTGGAATTACTTTTGTGGTCATACCCTCATTGGGGGCAGGTTTAAACTGGATGGCATCTATGGTCAATATTAAGTCTGATTTTCTACGAGTCTACGAACTGATGTAGACATAAATGGAACTGAGTTTGTGACCCCAGCATCTCAAAGCAGTCAGCCTGGTACAGTGGAAAGAACACTAACTTTGGAATCAGAAGATTCAAATTCTCCTCCTGATGCTTACTACCTTTGTGAACTTGGGCAAGTCATTTAGCCCCCTGTGCCTCAGTTTCCCATCTGCAAAATGAGGGACTCAATGGCCTCTGAAGTCCATTTCAGGTCTACATCTAGGATCACATCAGTGAGGTCACAAAGTGGTTTAACTGGGGGAGCAAACTGTTCTCAGCAACAAAAGCCACCAAATGGATATTATCAGTCTGCCCGTTGGCAAGCATTCCCTGTGTCCTCATCCCCAACTTGGTCCTGGGCCCCATGGAGAAAATAAAGCAGGGCCAGTCATGGTACCTGTTCTCAGGAAGTTTAAGGTCTCAGTGGGGAGACTTAAAGTGTTCACAGGAAACAATTAGAGAACAATAAAGGATATTTATCACCAAAGGCTAATAGAAACATGATGAGGAGCTCTGGCAGAGTCAGAAGGCACTTGGTGAACCTTTAAGTGACACCCAATGGAAAGGGCCCTAGATCTGTGCTCAAGAAACCTGGATTTGAGTCCCATCTTTGCAAATCAACTTCACTGGGCTTTTGTTTCCTCACCTGTAAAATGGAGCTCCTTGTGTGACCGGGTTGTTGTACCAATCAACTTAGATAGAATACAGAAAGTGCTACGTCTGATGTAAATCACATCCAGGAGGACCATTTACATGATTATGTAAAAAAAGTATCTTTGAAAGACTGCCAAACTGTGACCAACTCAATCAAAGGACTAATACTAAAGCTTAGTCCTTTCTCTGAGACAGGCGGTGGACTATTGGCGTGATATCGGTGATTTTTCAAACATGACCAGTGAGTTCAATTATTTTTGCCAGACTATGCTTCTTTGTTATAAGCAGAGATTCTATTAAGAAGTAGGGTTTTTGGGAGGGAGGCTGAAGAGGAGGAAGAATTAGAAAAAAATAGTAATAGCATGGGTTGGCATAGTGTGTCAGGCACTTCGCAAACTTTAAGCACTGTATAAATGCTAAGTACATAAAGAAACGATCATTGGTAAGAAAAAGGAAAACAGGTTGCTTTCTGTGTATATATACATCAGTTATTATTATTGTCATTAGTACTGTTAGGGGCATTTAGCCACACTGCTATCACTGCTGTCAGAGGAATGAAACTACAGATTACTTATGTTCAGTAGGCCAGTGAAAGCATGCCCACCGTCCCTATTGCCAGAGGTAATACCTATTATAAATTAATACCTTCAGAGGGTCAGGGTTTGCCCAGCCATGTGCATAGCAGATCGGAGTACTGTGTGTTTGGATGGAAAGAGTCATGAGATGAAAATTAAGAAAACAAGGTCCTAGTCACTGCATGAAGTTTCAACCCAATATCAATCCCTTACAGGCTCTGAAGTGAGGATGCGTGAATGAGACACCACTTTTGTGGTTGTTCAGTCATTTCAGTCACAACTGACTCTTTGTGACCCCATTTTAGGTTTTCTTGGCAAAGATGCTAGAGTGGCTTGCCATTTCTTTCTCCAGCTTGTTTTACAGTTGAAGAAACTGAGGCAAACAAGGTTAAGTGACTTGCCCAGGGTCACATAACTAATAAGTGTCTGAGACTGGATTTGAACTCAGGCACTCTATCCACTGAGCTACCTAACTCCATTCTCACAATTACTATGACCTTTTTGGATCTAAGTGTATGGAGGTCCTTACCTTTATTCATCTTAAATTCCATCTTGTTTTTAATTCCATGGAGAGTGAAGAGAATTGGGTTGGAGTACCAACCCTGCCATTCATTAATAGCTATGTAATCTTGGTTAAATTATTTTCCCTCTGAGAATGTTTCCTCGCTTCTAAAGATGTTTTCCTTGCCAAATAGGACTGTTATGAGGACCCAATGAGAGGACAATGGTAAATTGTTTTGTAGCCACATGTCATTACATAAATGTGTGTTGTTAATAGTATCAGATCCTTGATCCACCCTTCCAGTCCCACTAAATCCTCATTCTATCATTCAGTACTATCTGCTACCTGTCTCCGGTTCCTACCATCCACTACAATGGAGTTTTATTGTTATCTCTGTGAAATAATTTAGTAGGCCAGTCTGAAGTAGAACCAACCCTTCTAAGCTACAAGAAGCTGGGTGTGTGTGTGTGTGTGTGTGTGGCAATTATAGGGGAATTATTATTGGCATTAATGCCAAAACTTAGACTTTAAAAGGAAGCATCCTGAGAATCCAGCTAGAAAGATCAATGTGACTCATGGGACTAGAGAAGACTCTTGGTCTTCCTCTTACTGATGATCTCTTATATCATCATAGCACTTGAGATTCTAGTATCATAAATTTAGAGAGATCCAAAGGCAATCAAGGGTAACCCTTCCCCATTTTACAGATAAAGAAACTGAGCATGGAAGAGAATTGTCCAGGATTACACAGATACTATATGTCTGAGACAGGATTTGAACCCAGGTCTTCGTGACCCCAACTCTATACCCCAAGCTATCTAACCTTAAAGGTCTTCCAGTCCAAATCTCTCATTCTATAGACTGAGCTAGAAAAGTGAATTGACTGACCTGAGATCATACAGTCATTAAATGGCAAATCTGAGAGTCAATCTTAGGTTCTCTGCCCTTAAATTAAAGTGTTCTGACAGTTTACAAAGTTCTTGATGGGATTATATCATTTAAACCTCACAGCCTTCCTTTGAGGAAGGCAAGGCAAGTATTATTATTATTTCCATTTTAATGATGAGGAAACTGAGGCTTGGAATTGGTGGACTTAACACAAGCCCAAATTTCAACATGCTGTCCCTCAAAATGTGGGCTTTCTAAGTCTTTGTGATGCAAAAATACCGCAGGTATATGGAAGGTTTGATCATTTCAAAACTTTAAAAAGAATGAAGTTATGGATTTTGCTCCTAAATTCATGATGCTTATCTTTGGTACAAATCTTTTTCAGGATGGTTTTTTGGGGCGACCGCTTGACAAGTGAGATCATTGAAGACCCAGTAGGGTCTGTTTCCATGATTAAAATGATGAGAGACTCTTGCTTGACTATGGCTTTCAGAATGCTAGAATTTGAGGCCTCCACACAGTTGTTGAATTGCGTGGTTTTGGTTAAGATAGACCATACAGCAGAAAAAAAGGATACTGGAGCTATATTTTCAGTAGTTGAGGTAATCCTCCAGAAATTCCACATGGAAAAGCAAAATACATAGTTACGGAATACCCCAAACTGCAGCCTTGGACTTTGCTTCCTAAAGATTTAAATCAAAGCAAACTTTTGAAGCCCATGCATGACTCAGAGAGAGAGGTCATTGACCAAATCTGCTGAGGAAGGCAGGATGAGACAAATCCGGTGACATTTTTATGATTTTTTCCCCCTGCTGCTCTTGGCCATTTCATTCTCCTGGAGCATCATGCGGTAGGAAATCTGAAATGTAGAATTGCTCTCCCCATCATGAGGATAAAGAGAACAAATGTGTAAGACCTGCTGAGAGTTGGGGGTGCTGTCTGTAGAAAAGATGCTGGGGAATTGATCAGCTCCTTCAGAGGTCGTAAGAAGAGTGGAGTGATAGAAGTGAGGGAAGCCTGGCTTGGCTCAGGAGAAAGATGGCAGGGAAGGTGGGAGCCATAACAGGGAGTTTGCAAGATGACTGAATGGGAAGAAGGAATGGGGAACATACCAGGACTTGAGCTCAAGCCCCAAAGAGAGTAGGAGCAAGGAACCACTGGGGCTTCCACTTCCTTAGGGAGGGACAGGGATTGGACTTGAGAACACCTGAAGAGCCCCTCCATTGATGGATGTGGTGGAAGACTTGGATTTTTTTGAGGGATAGCCTATTTATACTATGAAATTACCTGAAGATAAAGATGCCTTCAGTGGAAGACTAGTTATATGTATTGCCTTCCCTTCTTCTTTTACTTGTTTCTTAATCCTGTGCAGTTTGGCTTCCGACAATATCAATCAGCTGGAACTGCTCTCTCTGAAGCCACCAGTGAATTTCCAAACTTGATAGCCTGGTCTCTGGACTCACCTCTCTTGACCTCTCTGCAGTGCCTGGCACCACTGACCACTCTCTCCACCTCAATACTCTCTCCTTGCTGGGTGCTTGTGAAACTGTTCCCCAGGCTCCTTCTCACTTTCCATTGTTATCAGTCAGTCAACAAGAATTTATTAAGTGCTTGCTAGGCACTGAGTTAAGAGCTGCCTTCAGAGAGCATTCTAATGGGGAAGAAAACATGCCCCAACATGGACATTCACAGTCTTTACTGTATAAATGGAAGATGATCTCAGAGGGCAAGCACTTGCAATGATGGGGGTGGGGAGGGGGAGAAAAAATCATCATACCCATGATACAGAGTTCTGCAGCTGTTCCTTAAGACTCTCCTAGACCCTCTTCTCTTTTTCTCTTTATTTTCTTTCACTTAGTGACCTCATCTTCTTCTATGAGTTTAATAATCATCTCTATGCAAAGAACTCCCAAGTCTCTCTCTCTCCAAACACATGCACATAAATGTATATGTGTTATGTATATGTACACATGTATATCTACATCTACATATATGTTTATGTATGTATAAGTATGTGTTTGTATGTGTGTATATATTATATATAATAGAGAGAGAGAAAGCATCTCTCCTGAGTTGTAGTCCCACATGTCCAACTGTCCACTACTTTTTTTTTGCCCTTTGAATATTGTAAACTGGATGTCCCATTGACATCTTTAACTCAGAAGGTCCAGAATAGAGCTCATTATCTTTGCCCTCTTGTTAGGTGACATAGTAGCTAGGGCACTGTGTTTAGAATCAGAAGTTTTCGAGTTCAAATTATGAGCTGTGGGGCCCTGGGCAAGTCATTTAATCTTCTCTCAGCTTCGGTATCCTCATCTGGAAAAGGGAGATAATGTTAGCATGTTTCTCGCCAGGATATTATGAGGATCAAGCAAGATAACGTGAAGTATTTTGTAAAGTATTGTCTGTCTATCTATCTATCTATCTATCTATCTATCTATCTATCTATCTATCATCTATCTATCTATCAATGTATCTATCTTTCATCTATCTATCCATCCATCCATCCATCCATCTTACATATAGTGTCACTATATAAATGCCAACTATTATTATCACCATCATCCTAAACTTCATTATTTTTGTTAAAGGAGCCAGCGCCCTTCCAGTTGTCTAGGTATATAACTTAGCTCTATCTTCACTCCTCATTCTCTCTCCCCTCACAGTCTAATCAACTTTCAAACCTTGGCCTCTCTCCCTCCACGATGTCCCTTATACCCTTTTCCTTTTTTATACTCACACAGCTACCACTCTAGTTCAGACACTCATTATCTCTTTCTACGCTATTGCAACAGCCTCCTAATTGATCTCCCTGAGGAAGTCTTTCCCTTCTATCTTTCCTTACCCATAGCTCCTGAAGTGATTTTTCTGAAGTTCAGGTTTGACCATGTCACACACCACTCTCTCCTTCACTCGATAAATGGAGTGGCTCCCTATTCCTTCTACAATCAAATATAAATTCTTCTGTTTCGGTACTTAAAGCTCTTTATAATCTGACCCCTTCCCATCTATCCAGTTTAATGACATAATGCTCTCTTCCACACACCCTATAGTTTACTCAAATGGATCTCCTTGCTGTTCCTCATACATGACGCTCCTGATTCCATGACTTTGCACTAGCTGCCCCCCTAACCAGAATCAGCTCTCTTATTACCTATTAGAATCTTTTCTTTCCTTTAAAATATTGCTCAAACAATCTCCAAGCTTCTAGTTTCCTTCCTCTTCTCCTCAACAAAAATTAATCTTGTATATACTCAATAATATGCATAGTGTTTCTCCCTGTAGAATATAAGCTTCTTGAGGGCAGGAATTTTTAAATTTCTGTATTTATGTCTTTAATGTGTAGCAGAGTACCTCCTACACCATAATATGTAATCTAAGAAATGTTTGAGGTCTGAGATGAGGGTGGAACAATACAGATTTATTATTAGCTAACACATATGGTGGACCAAGCACAATGGAAGTAGTTAGTTCTACTATTTTCCCATTTTACATAAAACTGAGACCCAGAGAGCTTAAATGGCTTGCATGTGATCATATAATATACAACTAATAAGTTGGGGCTTTAACCTAGGTTACTGGTCTCCAGGTCCAATGCCCTTTCCTGTATATCATTCCATGATGCTCTTTGGGACTGTTGATTGATCTCACAAGTAGGTATTTTCAGGAATGTAACAAGCACTTGGACCAATCACTGCCCTTCAGTTTAGTAGCTGGACCATTAACCACAGTGTCAACATATTTTAAAGGTGATCTCATAAAATACTGACAATGGATGTTTACATAATGCTTCATAGTTACAAAACACTTCATGTTATGAGTTGCTTAACAAGTGAGACATTATTTCACCTGATCTTCACAAAATCACTGTTAGATGCCATATTAAATATCATTACTCCCATGCAACAGATGAGGAAACTGAGGCTCCAAGGGGTTCTTGCCCAATTTTACCTGGTTAGCTAGTAAGTGGTTGATCCAGGATTCAAACCTAGCTCTTCTGACTCCTATTAAAGAACTCTTTCTAAAGTTGTCTTTGATAACTAAGCAGAATAAACATAGGAAAATGTAACCCTTGCCCAAAATTTTTTAAAGGGAGAAAGCAGAAAGCTTTGTCAGAGACTATTTGTCTCTGTAACTATTTCTAAAATAAATTTGGATTAAGAGTATCCAAAGAGAAGAAACTTTGAAAAACCAAACTGGGTGAATAAAACATAATCCTTTTAAAGTAATGAGGTTTAATAAGGCAGGGAGCTGTTTAGGTAATATGTACTTGAGTGGAGCGGAGATGGTGCAGCAGATAGAGCGCTGCCCCTGGAGTCAGGAAGACCCAAGTTCAAATCAAGCCTCAGACGCGTACTAGCTGTGTGACCCTGGGCAGGTTAGTTCACCCTGTTTGCCTCAGTTATCATTTCTGTAAAATGAGCTGGAGAAGGAAATGACAAACCATTCCAGTATCTCTGCCAAGAAAACCCCAAATGGGATCAGGGAGAGTTAGACACAACTGAAACAACTGAATGACAACATTCACTTCGGTGGACAAAATCACAAATCTTCAGATACTCTCACCTCTTTGCTAGTATCAAGTTGAACTAGAGACAGAATTACTTCTTTATGGGAAGCCCTTCCTGATCCCCTCAGATGTTAAGGGTTGGTTTATATTTTGTATCCCTTTATGCCCCTAGAATAGTAACTTCTGGAGGGCAGGGGATATTTCATTTTTTTCTTTTTATCCCCACTGCCTAGAAATGTGCTTCCCACACAGAAGGCACTTAATACTTACTGGATTGGATCAGATTATTCTCAGGCCCAACCTGCGTAGGTTCTTAGATTTAGAGCTAGAATATCTAGTCCAGTTACCTCATTATACAAATGAGACTGAGGGGCAGGAAAGAGAAAGCTAAGACTCCCAAAATACATTGACTTGGGGACCTCCATATTTGTTGAGATTGTGGCTAATGTGGGCCATGAATTGGCCATTTGGAATGTTAGTGGGTCTCACTGGTAGGGTCAATGCCCCTGCCATCCCTTCCTATCCTGGGCCATTTTTATCTAGGTCAGATTAAGGTTTTTAAATGCATAAAATATAACACATAAGATTACAAAGAAAACTGACTAGATTGAAAGACAATCATCAAATTTGTTGTTTTAAATAAGCAAGTTCACAGACTCCAGGTTAAGCACTACTGAGGTACCAAAGGCTTTCCTTGGGGTCCTTTACAATTTATTTCATAGATATCCCTGTGACGTTCAGTCTGGCCATCTGTTATCCAATTATAACAGTGTTTACCCAGTGATGCTATGTGACTGTGAATCATGGAAGCAACAGACCCAGAAGATTAAAAAATCCAAGTCACCCAGAGGGAACTTGAAAGGTACATGGTGGGAGTAAGCCAGCTGCAGCCAATTTCCAATGATGACTTTCAGGCAAGGAGAAATATAATCCAGATGATCAAGGACATAGAGGCAGTAGGAAACAATGGAACTCCCAGGTGAGGAAATTCCCTTTTTATTTATAGTCTTAGAAAGTTGCCTTGAACATCAAAAGGTTAAGTCACATGCCCAAGGTCATTTAGCTAATATGTGTCAGAGGTCAGATCTGAACCCAGATCTTTCTGGCTTCAAGGTCATCTCTCTATCCACTCTGCAACGCTGATGCTATATATACATGATTCATGGGCCCCCCTTCCTTTTCTCCCAGGAAATCACAGTTCCTTTAGTACCATATTTAGAGAAGTAAGGAGATGCCATGATGGGTATATGAATTGTTGGTGTTCTGGTAATTAGAGGGAATCTGCTTAATTTTCTTTTACTGGGTAATCCTGAGTCTCAGGTTCAATTTCTTCGTTTTATTGCTAGAAAGAACAGTGATCTTGGGTTGCATTGAGAGGCTAAACTTCCAGGAGTAAGGTGGCAATAATCCCACTGTACCCCTCCATGCAGGGCACTAAGGAAATTCAACATGAAACATCATCTAGCTGCTAATTCTCTTTTCTATGGAAATATAGAAATTCTGTAATGTCACTTGTTTGTTATAATGGGTAAGAAAAGCCAATGACCTATAAAAGGTGATGATAATGCAGACTTGCAAATTAATACTAGCCCAAAGCTAGGGTTTTCTCCCTCCCCTCCCCAGGAAAGCTCTCCTTCTGTTGTTAAACACAAGAGAAATTTTAGAACCAGTCCCAGCAAGCACTTCACTCCAGTGGCAAACATTCTGTCTAATACCTTGAGCAGCTTCAGATTCACTCTCAGATGCTTTTCACAAGTACTCATTGGCCAAAGCGTTCCTAGCAGGCACGTAGAAGATAAGAAATGACTCCCCTAGACCAATACCATCACCTGAAAGGAAGCCTGCATGCACATATTCGTAACATAAGGGAAGGTTGGGACTAGTCACCAGACTCTGAAAAGGCCGAGTACCTTGTGAGGAATGGATCATACATTGGCTACTATTATTTTGTCTCTAAGGCTCTACTCCTAGAATAAATCCCTACTTGAAGATGCAAACGCCCATGGTCAAAAATAACCATTTGTGGTTATTTTGCTGGTGTTTAGAGTTACATACAGCATGACCCCATGCAGATGGAAAAGGATGAAACCACCATACAGTCATTTCATCAGTGATTCTGGTATCTGAACAGTGGACCCACAGCAGCTGTGATTTCTCTGAGTCACCCGCACAGACCATGAAAGAGGATTAGTCCTATCTTAAATCAGTCTGTGAATAAGTAATTTTTTTTTTTTAACTAGACAAGTAAAGGGAGACAAGTTCCAGCAGGAACGTCTTCTATCAATTGGTCCCTTCATTGAAACTTAGAGCTGCTTGGGGTCCTGAGAGGTTAAATAATTTGTCCACTTTCACACAGACAGAAAATAGCTATCAAAGGTAAGAGATGAACACTATGCTAGCCACCTCCTGAATATGTAATACTCTAATAAAACAAATAAGCAAATTAACTAAATATAATGAAATAAACTAATTAATTACATAAAATAGAATAAAATTTAAACAAGGATCAATGTTTCTGTTGTCCATCAAGGTCCTTCTCTGATGCTTCATTGTGCTGACTCTGGGCTCTCAGGGCAATGGCAAACAATTTGGGAAGACTTTGTGTAAGGACCTGGCAAAAGGCTCTGCCTTTCAAATGCCCAGAGCTGGCCCAAATGAGCTCAGAACAGCTCACAGTGATTATCTCCTCCTACGGGCATTTTGTTGTTGTTTAGTGTTTTTCAGTTGTGTCTGACCTTTGGGTTTTCTTGGCAAAGATGCTGGAGTGGTTTACTATTTCCTTCTCTAGCTCATTTTACAAATGAGGAAACTGAGGCAATCAGGTTAAGTCACTTGCCCAAGGTCATACAACTATTAGGTGTCTGAGGTCATATTTGAACTCATGAAGATGAGTCTTCCTGACTCCAGGCTTGGCGTTCTATCCACTGCACCACCTACCTGCCCCACCATGGGGCCTAGGGGTTGTGATTAGCATCAGTGGAGAGGGAAGCCTCTCTAAGGGAGCCCCAGTAGGGACTGTTGAAGTCAATCAGTGATATGTTTCATTAGGCTACTGATATCAACCAATCAATCAACAAGTATTAAGTCCTTATTATGTGCCAGGCATGGGCGCTAGGGGAGAGGGATACAGAAACAAATGAAATTGTCCCCAACCCTCTAGGAACTTACATTTTATCAAGGGAGACCAAGGGTACCCACAAAAGCAAGGGCAAAGTAAATACAAAGTAATTGGGAGAAGGGGGAAATATCAAGATCTGTGGGTTTAAGGAAAGGGCTTGGGTAGGAGGAGGTATTTGTGCTGAATTCTGAAGGAAATTAAGGATTCAAAAAGTAGAGGGGAGGAGGGAATGAATAGCAGGTATTGAGGGGAGCTCACCAGGGGAGGGGAACCTGTGACCTTGCGACCACATGTGGCCCGCTAGGTCCTTGAGTGCATCCCTTTGACTGAATCCAAACTTTTCAGAACAAATCCCCTTCGTAAAAGGATTTGTTCTGTAAAACTTGGGTTCACTCAAAAGGCCGCACCCGAGGACCTAGAAAGCCACATGTGGCCTCAAGGCTGAAGGTTCCTTACCCCTGCATAGGCAAATGCGTGGAGAAAGATGTATTGGTATTGAAGAAAATCTATCATAGTATGTCATTCTTCTTCCTAAGGATGGCATGAACTGTGGGCAGCTTTACTGATGATTGGTGTAGTCCTGAAGGGTCTTGGCTACTCTTGGCGATGACTATGTTAAGAATCAACCAGTCACCTCTACAGCTAGTGGGAGTAACCTTAGGAATGCTTTGAATGTGGTCGCCACCACTGCTTGTGAACGTGGCTGAGGCAAATGGTTCTCCTGTGTGTGTCTCCTGGGATACATGAGCATCTTTGATCTTTTTTGTGGATAGTGACTGAGACATAATGGCAACACCCCTTTGTAGCTGTAATGTTAAAAGGCACCATGATGCTCTGTGGTGGACTTTGCAACCAACATGGAAATTCCAAAGCAAAGAGATACATGCGTAGGGAATTTTATGAATTCGATCATTTTGTCAGTGAATTCATAGAATTCTAAGATCAAACAGCCAGAGTTAGAAGGGACTCTAGAAGCCATTAAGTCATGTTTTACATGGCTGCACATGTATAACCTACATCAAATTGCTTGCCTTCTCAATGGGGATGGAGGAGAAGGAGAGAGGGAGAGAATTTAGAACTCAACATTTTAAAAGAGAATGTTAAAATTGCTTTTACATGCAATTGGAAAAAAAAGCCACTAAATCCCACCCCTTCATTTTATAGTTAAAGAAATTGAGGCCCAAGGGAATTCAGTAACTTGTTGAAAGTCACAAGGGAAGTAAACATGCATGTGAGAATTTGAACCCAGGACTCCTGACTCCAGAGTCAGTGAGTTTTTCTGTTCTACCATTTATGTGAATTAATACAGCTCATCGAGTCATAGATCTTGAACTAGAAGAGGGATCAAAAACCATTTGATCCTATGCTCCCATTTTATAGAAAAGGAAACTAAGGTCCCAAGAGGCTAAGTGACTTAGCTAAGGTGACATGGGGAGTAAGTGACAGATATGGGATTTGGATCTGCCTCCTCTGAATCCAGGGTTCTGTACTATGATGCTGGAACAATGGTAATATTTATGTTTGACGTTGGTGTGTTTTATTCATAAGTTTAGACCATTAAGCTTTGAAAAAAGCATCATAAAGCTTCACTATTAATGTTTGAGAATGGATTCTCACAGTATCTGTGAGACCTGGAGTGTGATGTATGTAGAATGTTGGGGGTGGGATCCTCTTTGAAGACCTGAGTGCTTTATTAATTGGAGTGACTTGCAGGTTTTAGATAATGGGATTTAACTGCCGCAGGCCGTGGAAGAGCGGCAAACTTTTCCATCATAGCCTTGGAAGGCTCTGGTCTTTAGCTAATGAGAATATAGGGCAGAAGGGAATCTACCTTCCTACTCTGTATGGGAGCTGGGTAGAATCAGACCAGCTGTTTAAAATTTGGATTCCATATTCCGCTTGACTTCAGGAGGAGCTGGGTGCAAAATCTCACTGGGCAAAGCTTGTGCCAACTTTGCCACTTGACAGTCGCCTGAACTGGAGCAACCCCCCCTTCAGTTGTCTACTTCAGTTTTCTGCTCTGAAAAATGGGAGTAAAAATCCTATATGACTTGCGTCCCCAGAGGAGTTGTGAAGATCAAACAGGCTACAGTCTGAAAAGTTCTTTGTAGATCTCAAGCCCTTGATCAATGTTAAAGGCTGCTTTTATCATTTCCCTTATACAGCCATTTTCATTGACTGTATGCCTCCAGCATGCCTTGACCAGCTGCAGTCATAATTCCAGAGACAGACCCATGGTACCTGAGGTAGATCTAGAGCTCTCAACTTCATGGCCTTCTACCCTATCTGGAGTTACCGACATTAAGGAATGGAGGCTCACCAAATAGCTAGAGAGACTATGAGAGGGACCACATTAAACCCAAATTCTTCAAGCCCCTCAGAACGCATTTAGAATGAGCTTTCAGAGGAAGGCTGCTATTTCCTGGTGATTCAAGTCCCTGCATAATGAAATTTGATGACTCAGGAGGCTGGGTAGAGATGCCACTTTTCACCGTCTGCTCTTTGGATATTTTCAGGACCAGGATAATTTTATCCTATTTACATCAAACATGCAGGTAACTCTAGAATCCTCTATCTGTATTATTTCTAGTGGAGCTTAATATAATTAGGAATGACAGTAATTGACATTACATGCTTTAATGAAATTTCCTCCCTTCTGAACCAAAACCTGTACCCAGGCATTGTGGTGCTATTTCTATCTTGTTTACTGACTTGAATGTGCTATAGGGCATGGCTGGCGCTGGGGAGGCATTTTCACAAAACCAGCTGTCCCTAGCATGGTGTCTTGGCAGTGGTAACCACAAAGGGCTGCCTATGTAAATGTGAACAATTAGTGCTCTTATAATTGTTGTTGTTCAGCAGAAAAGGCATTGACATCCGTTATCTCTTTCGATGCTCACAGCAGCCCAGTTACCTAGGTCTTGCTAGAGTTTCCGATTTTGGTCAGAACCTATGATTTCGTTGGTAGAGAGAAGCACACATATAGTGGTTTACTCAGAACCTGTGATTTTATTGGTAGGGACAACCATATATAGAGAGATTGGCAACTACTCTGTAACTCGATAGTCCCAGAACATGCAGTTCCCATACTTTTTAGTGTTATAACTCCTTTATATTCTTAAAAATTATTGAGGATACTTCCAAAGAGTTTTTGTGTGGCTCAGTTATATCTACAGACATTTATGGTAATTGCATTATTTTGCGCTATTCTGAAAATACTTTTGACTTCAATAATCCCCTGAAAGGGTCTCTGGAGCCCAAAGGGTCCCCATACCACAATTTGAGAACAGTTATCCAAGAGTTGCTGGGGCAGTGAGAAGTTAAATGTAGCATAGTGGATAGAGTGATGAACTTGGAGTCTGGAAGCCCTGAGTTCAAATCCAGCCTTAGATACTTATTAGCTGTATGACCCTGGGCAAGTCACTTAACCCTTTTTGTTTCAGTTTCCTCATCTGTAAAATGAGTTGGAGAAGAAAATGGCAAATTATTCCAGTATCTTTGCCAAGAAAACTCCAAATGGGGTCATAAGAGTCAGGAACAAATAAAAAACAACTAAACAACAAAAATGGGAATAAAAATAGCACCTTCTTCTCAGAGATGTTGCGAGGATCAAATGAGATGATACCTACAAAGCCACAGGGCCTGGCACATAGTAAGTGCTATATAAATGTTAATTTTTAATACTACTACTACTACTGTTGATACTACTACTACTACTACTACTACTACTACTACTACTACTACTACTACTACTACTACTGTTACTCCTCCTCCTCCTCTATTACTACTACCACCACCACCACCACCACCACTGCCACTACTACTATACCAAGGTTTCATGAGTAGCCTATCGGAAAACCAAGATCTTCTTGACTCCAGAGCTGATTCTCTGTCTACTATTCTTTCTTTCTATGTAAGAATTATTTCTGTTTTACAGATGAATAAGTTGAGACACAAAAGTGTGAAATGACTTGCCCATGGTCCTGTGGCTAGTGAGTGGCAGAGCTGGAGTTAAAATGTCACTCAGTTGACAGGTTATTTGTTAACTATCTCCTATGTGCCAGAGCTACAAGTGCAAAGAATGAACCAATACAGGCTTACAAGAAATTCATATTCTAATTGAGTAAAAAGGCATTTATTAAGCATGGTATGTATCAGGTACTGTGCTAATGCTAGAGGTATAAATACGAACAAGAAGGAAGACAGTCCCTGTCTTCAAGAAGTTTATGAAACACAAAAGGGAGCTTAGAAGCTGGGTGAGATCAGGGAGGTAGCTGAGGAGGAGCCTGGTGTCACCACACAGAAAGTTAGCAGTTAGGCCTGACAGGAATTCTTCTTCACAAAGGATGCCTTAGAAAGAACTTGTTAATAGCAGAACTGGACTGGCTGGCGTGGCAGAGGGATGTTCCAGGGTGAGGAAGCCCCAGGTGCTGAGGCAAGTTCCATGATGAGGAAGGCAGCAGCTGAGGCATGATGGCAAAGTCCAGGAAGGGAGCCAAGCCAGGAGGGAAAATGAGTACATGATAACAGCTAGCATTTATATAGCACTTACTGTGCACATTACAATCATTATTTCATCAGTCCTCACAATAACCCTAGGAGGTGGGTGCTATTATTATCCTCATTTGACAGATGAGGAAACTGAGGCAGTCAGAATTAAAGTGACTTGCTTGGCTAGGAAGGGTCCGAGGTTGGATTAGAACTCAGTCTTCCTGACTCCAGGCCCTGTGCTTTATCCACTGTGCCACCTAGCTGCCCACATGTCAAAGTATATGCAACATAAATACAAAGCAGAGAAATCCAAACATATGCCAAGCATCCCTTCTAGATAAGGTTGTTTGTAGTCTATACAAAATATACACGCCATACATAAAAAGTGAATAAATACAAACATAGGCAAACTACCTTCCAGATAAGGCGGTTTAGGAGAGCAGAAGTCACAAAAGCTTTCATGCACAAGATGGCACTTGAGCTGTGTCTTAAAACAGAGGGGTCAAGCTTCTGAATGCCAGGGCAACACTCCTGAGTGCCCCCAACTAGATTAGAAATGTCACTGGGAAATATTGAACAAAATACATGAGAATACAATAGAACATAGATAATGTTAGTATGTAGTTTGCTACATCAATATTCTGCGTTCTGGGACCATCTTGTGGGTAGACTCCGTTTCTATTTGAATTTGATACCACTGGCTTAAAGGAAGAGAGGGTTTTATGAGACTGAGTGGGACGGACTGATAAAAAGGTGTGGAGACGAGAGCTGGAGGGTGCAGAGAAGGGCAGTCTGGCTGGATCAGAGTGCTGGAGGGAGGGTGGCTACTTCCAATCTAGCACCATTTATGGTAAACTGAGCTGCTCTCCTCTTACAGGATCATAGCTTTCATGTTGAAAGTGGCCTTAAAAGACATCTTGGCCAAGCCCTTCATTTTACCCATGGAAAAATGGAGGGGAAGAAGAAAATTAAGGGACTCCTCTAGGATTACCCAGAGTCAGGATCTGAACTCAGACCTCCTGCCTCTTAATCTGCATTCCTAGTGTTGGATTACCCTAGAAGAGAATATCTGGGGCTTTGCCAGTCAGATGGGAAAAAGAGGGGGAAAACTGCCTCATATAATTAGTGCCCTTGCTCCTTTGGGAAAAAGAAAAAAGGAGGCAATTGTCAAGAATGGTTATGAATCTCTTTCTTTCTCCTCTTAATTCTCTCTTAATGCAAAGGGTCCGTAGAACACAGTGACTGATCACGGATGGGATCATAAATCTAGAGCTGAAAAGGACTGCCCCCTGGTCCTTGCCAGTCATTCATTTGTGTCTGACTCTTTGTGACCCTGTAACAGCATAGCACATCAACACTGTCCATGGGGTTTTCTTGGCAAAGATACTGGAGTGGATTGTCATTTCCTTCTGCAGTGGATTAAGGAAAACAGAGGGTTACACAACTAGTGCCTGAGGCTGAATTTGAACTCAGGTCTTTCTGACTCCAGGCCCAGTGTTCTATCTATCCACTGAACCACCTAGCTGCTTCATCTAGTCCTACCTCCTCCTTGTACAATATATACATTCATATGTGTATGTATGTATACACATATGTATATACAATATATGTATGTGTATATATACATATGCATGTGTATATACACATCTATACGTCTATATATACACATATGCACACATACACACATTATATATATTGAAGAAACAGAGGCTCAGAGAGATTGTTTCACTTTCCACAGGGAATGAGTGTCAGAGCTGGATATGAACCCGATTCTCTCTCTCCAGAGTCCTGTGGAGCCATCACAGTGTACATTCATACAGCTTTTATACCTAAAAAATTCTTTATTCAGTTCATTACCATGTTTAAGCCAGGCAGCAGCTTTTCATCCCCTTTCTATCTCCACCCAGAAAACTTCAAAGGATGAGACTTTACAAGACTGATCCCAGAAGAATTTATAATATAATATATATTAATATAATAATATAATTTATAATATTATAATTTATAATATCTTTAGCTTCTGTTTGGTCTAAAGACTCCCTGAGAGTCCAAACAACCCCTTCACTGTGCTTATTGTACTGGCTCCTCAAGATATTTTTATAACATATTCATGTATATAGGAGACAACTGTAGTAAAACACGTGACATATGTTCTCCTGGTCACCTCTCCAGAAGACTCTGTGCTCCAGTGGGACACCCAGATACTCACAAGAGGGAAAACAACTGATCTCTAGCATCAGCTGCAATAGTTATGTGGTCTTACTCTAGAGAGAGAATCTTTACCTCTTTCCTTTTGGTCACTCCACATCTATAGTATTGGGACAACCAGTTTGAAACACACTGGCCATCAATCCTTGCTTCAGCTGGCTCATGTAGGCTGCAAGTCACAGACTTTAGTTGAGAGGAAATTGCTGATAAACAGTTATTAAATGCCTTCTTTGTGTCAGACTTTGGGCTAGGCTAGGTGCTGGGGATATGAAGACTAAACTGAAAATAGTCCCTGTTCTCAACCATCTTAAATTCTATAGAAGAGACAACATATAGAATATGATCATGCAAGGGTAAGACTCTGGCCCATTTAAAGGGAATTACTTTTGTTAAACAAACATGTCTTGATTTGATCAATCAACCAATCAGAACTAGGTGTGAACAAGGCCTGTAGCCTGGGGTAAGGGACTTAGTTGTGACCTGAAGGACTTGTACAAAACATGGAAACTTCTTCAGAAACAGACAGATGATTCTGAAGTTCTGGAAGCAGAGAATTAAGGGTAAAGGCTTCCAGAACTAAGCCATAAAGAACCAGGAGCCCCAGAACAACCAGAGAAAGGAGAAAGAGTAGGTAGGATAAGCTGTGACAGAGAAGAGGATATAGAGGAGGACCAGCAGGTCTCTAGGCATTTCCAAGCAGAATGCTGAATATTGAAATGCCACCAGCATACCCACTTACACAAGGACTGAGGAAAGTTTCAAGAAAAGATCTACATTTTCTCTAACTTTCCTTCCTGATGCCTATCTGTGAATGGACACTGTAATGTAGTTTGTGGCTCCATCACCCAAACATTTCTGGTAAACTGAATTTTACTTTAGCCACAGAGAGGCCAGGGTCAACCAGAAACAGATATAAATTTCAATTAAGTCAGAGAGTTTAATCTCTGCTTAAATACTAGGAATTTTTCCTAACTGTGGGCTCGGAGCTAATATGATTATACTTCTAACTTTTCATCTGAAGTAAATTCTCTAGAGGAACAGAAGAGGGAACTATATGGACCCTTGGGAACCCATACTGCCTGTAGGCTTAAAATGAATGGATTATTATAACAGGGTGTTACATACACTTATAAGTATGTATAAGATAAGTATGGAGTTACTTAAGGGAAAGCAATTGAGTATGAGTAAGGATTAAGAGAATTTGTGTAGGAGATAGAACTTGATCTGACCTTTGAAGGAAACCAGAGATTCTAGAAAATATGAGTGTACTGTATTTGCACCACTACCACCACCACTCATTCCAGTTCCTAGAACACCTATACCTGGCACACAGTAGAAACTTAATAAATACTTGTTGGTTGATTGATAAATTCCAGGCTTGGGGACAGCCAGTGAAAAGCATAGAGACAGAAAGAGTGGAGTATATGAGGAACATCAAGAGAGCCAGCTTTGGCTGGATTGTAGAGTACATCAAAGAGAATGGTAACGTATAATAAGATTGGAAA
The DNA here is from genome assembly GCF_028372415.1 of Notamacropus eugenii. Taxonomy (NCBI): domain Eukaryota; kingdom Metazoa; phylum Chordata; class Mammalia; order Diprotodontia; family Macropodidae; genus Notamacropus; species Notamacropus eugenii. Next base: position 32,872,730 of record NC_092877.1, on the reverse strand, counting down.
GGTAGGTTGGGGTCCAATTGTGGCAGGCATTCAATGCATAACGGTCAAGTGAAAGTCATGGAAGCACCAACTCTCTCTTCTAGCACCTCAGGCATACCTTTTCTTTTTCTGGGTCTGTCTCTGAAGCTTAAATGTGTTGCCTTCTTTGTTGAACTCACATCCTTTTAAGTAGACAGATGTTATTACCCCAGTTTTACAGACAAGTAATCTGAGGCTCAGAGGTTATGAGCTGACCACTGTTATTTAGCTATAATAATTATAATAGCAGTAATGATAATAACTAACATTTACACAGTGCTTGAAGGTTTACAAACCACATGTCATATGTGATCCTAACAACATCCCTTCGAGGTAGGAGATATCAGTATCCCCATTTTACAGATGAGGAAACAAAGGCTGAAAGAGATTCAATTTCTTGCCCACGATCTCACAGCTGCCAAGTTTCTGAGTTAAGATCAACACTCCCCAGGTCCTGTTGTCTTCCAATCCTGAATTCTCTTCACTGCAACGACGTAATGCTTTGCTCCAGATTTTTGGGTTGGAAAGAGATGTACTATTTTCTTTTGTTCTTTCACCATTTAAAGCAGCTGTTCTGTGCAGAGTAATGTATCATGCATTGGGGGAGAGTCAGTTGGCATAAAACCCAGTCTCTTCCCTAAAACAGTAGATAATCTGCTTGAGGGGAGGGAGGTTCAGACTGATGCACAAATATAATACAAGTTAAATGTATAAGTACACAGAAAAATTATGAAGGGCTAGGGGATGAGGCAAGGGAAAAATCACTATTGACTGGAGAGAAATCAGACAAGGCTCCCTGGAGGAGACAGAATTGGAGTTGGACTTCACAGAAGGCAAGACACTTCTGAGAGCATCATGAGCATCAAGGCACATCTGAGAGCATCTTCTTTGCCAATCAGACTTTGAAAGAGTCCAATCTTCCCACTGCTGGCGTTCTGCCTTCTGCTTCCTCTCACTTCCTCTTTTCACCTGTGATGAAAAGCTTTCACCCTGGATACTGGATGGCCTTGGAGTTATTAAGGCTCACTTGGGAAAGTGAAAGCTAATGAGGAATGTTTGGTGACTGGAAAGGAGAACAAAGGTTGATAGGAGCTGGTAATCCACTAAGAAGGACTTAGCTTGGAGCCAAGGGAGCTAGATGGCACAGCGGATGGAGCGCTGAGCCTAAAGTCAGGGAGACCTGAGTTCAAATCCAGCCTCAGACACTTACTAGCTGTGTGACTCTGGGCAAGTCACTTGACCCTGTTTACCTTACTTTCCTCATCTGCAAAATGAGCTGGAGAAGGAAATGGCTAACTGCTTCCATAACTTTGCCAAGAAAACCATAAATAGGATCACAAAGAGACCTGACTGAAAGGACTTAACACCAACAACGTACTTTACTACTCCCCTTCATGCATTCTATAATCCAACCGAAATGGCCACATTGGAAAAAAAAAAAACAACCAAATGACTGAATAGCAAAAGGGCTGACTCACCCTACTTCCTTTGCCAGAAGGGGAAAGAGGCACTCAGGACCTGCCCAGCACCCCCTTCAGTACTTTGTGTAACCCACTCTATGGATTTAAGACTTCACAGATGCAGTTCATTCTCATTGCACCCAGTGTGTGTTCGCCAGGATGGATGTCAACATATCTAAAGTTCTTCAAACTTGTGGTGGGCTGCTGTAAGGCGAGGTGTGCAGGTCAAAGCCCCCCATTGTGGGCTAGAAGAGCAATGAAAAATGACTTAGGACCTCCTCAGTCATCTGAGTGTACAGGGACCCCAGCTCTCTGCATAAGTACTCTGCTTAAAATCCTGGGCCTTCCAGCTCACCTCTCACCTTCCACAAGAGTCTTTCTGCCTAGTGCCTGAAATCACCTCCCTTTTACACCATGCACATCTTGTATGTACTTAGTTTGCTGTTTTCCCCACTGGATAATGAGATCTTTGAGGACACACACCTTGGCATTACCTTTCTTGGTGTCCCCAGCGTTTGGCACACTCCCTGGCACTTAGTGAATGATTAACAAATGTTTCTGGACTTTGAAAGACAATCTGATTGAATGGAAAGAACATGCGGTGTCCCAAGAGCTAGCTCCCTTCCGTACAAATTGTGTGACGTTGGATAAGGCCCATCTCCCTCTGAGCCTCAGTTTCTTAAACTCTGAAATAAGGATGACAATAAGTCTCTCTCTGCCCACCTCATAGGGTGGTGGTGAGGACCGCATAAATGAATGAGATATGAAAAGTTTTTTTGCAAAATGCAAAGCACACATATATGTATATGTATGTACATATAGGCATACACATTCTGTATATATGCATATATACATCTGTATGCATAAATATGCACATACACATGCATTCCACACACATGCATAAATATACACGTGTCCACATGTACCAGCATGCATACAACACGCACATGTGTGCATATGTGTGTTTGTCTATATGTGTGCATGCACACAGTATGTATGTGTGTGTACACATGTGTATGTGTATATGTATGTGTGTACACATGTGTATGTGTATATGTATGTGCACCTGCGTGTGTATCTATACAAATGTGTGTGAACATGCAGACATAAATATGTGTGAGTTTACCTCATTGTCATGTCCTGCCTCCCTCTCCCCTCCAAGTTGCGTATTTCCCATCTCCACCCCCGCCTGGCTTCATTTTGGAAGAGCTTCCTTCATGGGGCCCATTTCAGTCACCACCATCATTAATTCCGTGACCAGTAACCGGAGGTCTCCACCATCAGAGCAGACTCTCAGGCTCTCCTGACTGCAAGTTGCCAAGATGAGGGAGGCAGATCCCATTTGTTCTGCAGATGGTCTATGAGTCTCATGTGGCATCATATTAAATTATATGGGCAGTCACTCGTTCTCCACTGATGCGCTGAGTGGAGAGTGGTAAAGTGCATGGAGAGAGCACTTGGTTAGGAGAGCTCGCCTGCACAGGTCATCCACCTTCCCAGAGAGAGCCGTCTTACTACTTGGGGAAGGGCTCTCTTGGGGAGGGGGCTGGGATCCTCCATACCTAGGGAGGCTGGCCTCTCTCCTGGAGGAGGAGGGAAAATGAAGGTGCCTGGGACTGGACATCATGGGCTGTGGAGCACTTTGCCCCAAAGGTACTGACCCTGGGAAATCCTGGATGGACTTGGGGAGGGAGTGGGGATGCAAGGTGAGTCTCCTTCCTGGGTTGCAGGTTTGCCATCTCTCTGCTCCTCATCTGGGAACTATTGCAAGGTACTTTGAATCTCTGGATTTTTCCTTTTAAGCTATTATTATGATCCTTTCTCCTGGCTTCATTAGGTATTTACATCCTGAACCAGCCAGTGTTAGCCCAGTCAAAAGGAATTAAACCAGATCTTCAAAAACGGTATGTAGGGAACAGAAGACGAGATGGAGGAGAAGCGAGGGAGAGACTGCTTTGTGAATGAACCACTGGACTAATTGTTGTTATGGGAGCCCTTAGGGAGGTAGTATATCTGCATGTCACAACTACCTTGAAAGGCAGCATGTTCCCTGATTCCCCAGGGCCTTGAAGTTGAGTGAAGAGACTTGAAGAGGTTACTTTGGAATCTCTGAAACTCAGTTTCACTGTCTGTAAAATAAGGGGGTTGGATAACAACCCCCGCCTGGGTAAATTCTAGATCTACCTTTCGTAGACTCATCAGTTCAGAACTGGATGGGACATTTTTGGCCATGAATCCACTCTTCGTTTTTTACAGTTGAGAAGCTAAGTGATTTGCCCAGGGTCGCACAGCTAACAAGTGTCTGAAGTGGGCTTTGAACCCAACCCTTCCTGACTCCAAAGCCAATGCCCCTCCTACTAGAAATCTACAATTTTAATAAAGAATGAGAGAAAAAGCTTTTAGCCTCTCGAAATCCTCAGTGGCATTGCCCTTCTGCTCTCTGGCTAACACAGGGAATATGTTATAATTCTGATTGCAACAACATTGAGATAATGAAAGAGCTCATTCAAAAACTGTCGAAACAGCAATGCCTAATGGACTTTTTCAGGTCTCTCAAATAATTTGGAATAAGTAGGTTAAAATAAGCATTGAAATTCATTTGTTTTTCACATGCTTGGTTTGGTTGATATTTTGCACTCACCACTTGTAGGTTGTAAATGGCTTGAGATCTTTTAGAATTAGATTGAAGGCTGGGTTTAAAAATAGTTCTCCCTAAGGTGACACATTTTGCATGCATCACTCATGTACATCTCTCATGTGCATCTCTAGCAAATATAATCATTTTGACCTTTTCACCTAATAAAATAATTAATTTCAAGTTTCCCAGTTCTGAATGGCACCAGGGTGCTAAGGAGAGACCTGAGAGCCCATTGTATTCTTCCCTTTGCCCCATTACTGTGCAAGTTGTAAAGTAGTCTCTAAATCAAGTAGTTTTATCATTAGCTCCGCTGGAAAACATTGTGACAAACCCCAGCTCTTTTGTGAGTGTCCAAGAACTCTCTTGACTGATTGGAAAGCTGGACATTTGGCCCTAATAGAAAAATGCACAAACACTCAGCTTCTCCACTCTCCCACATGCGTGGCAGGCATTGGCATCCTAATATTGATTATGTCATAATTATAGAATTGATTTTGCCATTTTACCAAAGGCTATTCCCTGTAATTACCAGGCTAACTAGTGCAACTGCCATTATCCCCATTTTGAAGATGAGAAAACTGAGGTGAAATGTCTGGTCCCAGATTGAACAGCCATTAAGAAGAGGTGTCTGAGACTGGAGGTTTCTCCCTTGCTGGAGGCTAAAATCTGAACTCCTTAGATAACCAGTCACATATATAATAGAAAATTGATTCTGAGTTGTATGTGGATTAGGGTGAAGGGTCTCTAAGTTCTCTTCAAACTCTGAGATTTGGTGATTCTGTGATTAGATCTTCTGACTCCATGTTTAGTGCTTTCCTTTCCAAGGTAGGAAGCAGCTTGTGTCGCACAAAGCCAATTAGAACTTTAAGAATACGATGCTGGGAATGCAGAGAAATATAAACTTGTCATTGGTAGCCCCCAGAAAGTACATCAGAGGAACTAGGGAGTCATCTGAAGAGGTCTACAGAAGTGAGGTGGCAAAGAAAAGGTGTGGAGGCCTCCAAGCTGCAGCCTGTGAAACGTGCTGGTTTGCTCATTTCTATAAAGGAATCTTTGTCAGGTTTTCTTCCAGATAGGTGGAGTTGGAGGGTGGCCCCCAGCTCCTTGGGGAAGGAGCACCCTGACTGCTCCAGTAGTGTTAATGCTCTCTACGAATGGAAGACCACATCCTTTCATTTCTTAAAGTATATGTGTGTGCTGGACAGCTTTGTAACATACCTTGAGTATCCCTTCATTCCCCACCCATTACCATCTAATCCTGCCCCACATGCCATTCCTTCTGAGGGCAGCTCCTTCTTCTTTGGAACAGCTCTAGTCGCTAGGACATTTTTCCTGACTTCAAGCCAAAATCTGCCCCTTGGTCCTTTCCACCTCTTGTACTTAGTTTTTTCCTAGGAAACTAGATCTCATTTTTCTTTCCCATAACAGCCCTTCAAATATCTGAAGATATGTCTCCCTTGAGTCCTTTGTCCTTCAGGCTAAACAATTCCAGCTTCATCAACCAGTCCTCCTTGCATGTTTCTCTCCAATGCCTTAGGAAACCTTCCACCGTATGTAGTGTATGGTGACATTTTTGATGCTTGGTCCCAACTGGGGCTGCTGAAGGAAGAAATAGAGTATCTATAGTTCTTTTTCACTAGATAGAGTACATAATACAGAAATACAACAGGCATTACAAATATAACCCATTTGTTAGTTGAGAAGGGACAGCCTGGGTTTAATCTTGGGGATTTACCATGAAATCTCTTTGACTCAAGCCCCCACCCAGGGTTTCCCCTGGGAACGTGAGAATTTGGCTCGTATTGTCTCTGCCTGGGGGTTGCCTCCTCCTCCTTTCCCCAGCCCCCAAACATCAGAATTTGGCTTCTATCTAGATCTTTACAAGAAATGGAAAAGGGCGTTCAGCTTCCATGCAGGCATTCAGGCTCATAAGATCATGGATTTAGAGGTTAAAGGAAACTTAGAAGTCTAGTTCAACACGCTCATTATACAGATGAAGAAACTGAGCCCACAGATGTTAAATACCTCACTCATGGCCACACAGACAGCAAGTAGCAGAGTTAGGATTTGAACCCAGGGTCTCTGACTCCAAATCCAAAGACATGTTGGCTGCATTCCATTGTCTTTCTCAGGATAACTATGGTATAGAGTCTACTATATCACTTACCTATATAGATTGTAGTTGTCAGTTGCATATTGATTATAAACCGTAAGGGATTTTCATCAACAGTGCCTCTCCATTGGGCCTCTGCCTTTTCTAGGATCCTAGCTAGTCCTCTGGACTTAGAGTACTACCCTGGGGGAGCCACCCACACATACATACACACCCAAAAGAAAAAAATTCAAACAATTCACCCTTTCTGTTGTGTCTCTACCTCTTGCAGAGGATAAAATCTTCCAGACTTATGGCAGTATTCAACATGGGATTGCTGTCTTGTGTATTTACAGTAGCACAATATACTAGGTCCTCTTTGTGTCTTTGTAACCCCAGTGCCTAATGTGCCTAGCACAGGGCCTGGCATAGTGGATAGCAGGTACTTAATTAAGTCAACAACAAACGTTTAATAAGTATTTAATATGTTCCAGGGACTGTGCTAAGCATTGGGAATATACATACAGGCAGAAATATAGCCAGTCCTTGCTACCATTCCAATGGGCCCAGACAAGAGATAAAAGGAAATTCAAAAGCTGGGTAAGAGAGGGAGAAGATAGCTGCATGAGACTGTGCTGGAGAAAGTGCAGAGAGTCAGGAGTGGATGGACCCTGAAGAGGAATGAAGACATGGCTGGCCTGTGCATTTTCCTTAAAATGGAGGTCTGAGGAGGAATCAGCCAGTAGAGGAAGGTCAAGGGTAGAGGGTACTTCTAGTGTGAGAAGTCCAGCATAGAGTGAGGCTCAGTGACATGACAGAGAATGTCCAGAGAGTCCCAAGTGGAGCCAGAGAGAGAGGCATCTAGAAATACTTGTTGATGGACAGCTTGTCCAAATTCTGTTTACAAATACACTTTCTGAATTCTTCATGATGACTACTTGTCACTCTCTCATCAGAGTCATTCAGCTGCGGGTTAGACTAAACAACCTTTGAGATCCCTCCCAGGACTGAAATCTTGTGATGTCAACCCTTTCCATTCTCTTGATATTGAAGACACAGAAGTGGCTCAGGAGGATTCTTGGACTCCCCTCCCATTGGATAATTGTTATTCTTTGCTTCTAGTTGACTTATGGCTAAGTTTTAGATCTCTCACGCAATTATATTTTTGTCTCTCATGTTCTTTATCCCAGGACTAAGCACAGTATTTAAGGAGTCACTTATAGGGAATGCTTTTAAGGATAGAAACTCTTTCTCAATATCCACCCCTTATTAATCCTTATTGAAAGGCATTGTGGCCTAGTGGGTCAGGCACAATATTCAGAGTCAGGAAGACCTAGGTTCATATCCCACCAATGATATTTACTATCTGAGCCCCTGCCAAATTCCCTAACCTACCTGGGTCCCAGTTTCCTCTTTGGTAATATGAAGTAGTTAGACTTGATCCCATGCTGGATATTGCCATGTCTGGAAGATTTTATGATCTTCAGGAGGTAGAGACACAACAGAAGGAGTGAGTTGTTTGAATTTTTTCTTTTGGAGGTCTGTAGGAGTGACTCTCCCAGGGTAGTACTCTAAGTTCAGAGGACTAGCGAGGGTCCTGTAATTGTTTTGTGGAGAGGAATTGTTTATGAACATGGTTGCTAGTCCTTTGTGATTTATAATCAATATGTAACTGACAACTATAATCTATATAGGTATGTGGTATATATGGCAAAGATTCTATACCATAGTTATCCTGAGAAAGACAGTGGAATGCAGTCAACATGCCTTTGGATTTGGAGTTAGAGGTCCTAAGTGGATAGTCACTGTAGCTATCCAAAGTAAGAAAGACCTTGGTTCAGATTCCCCCTCCAATATTTACTAGTCTGTATGGATAAGTCACTCAACCTCTTTGTTTTTTTGGACGAGATAACAAAAAGGTTTTTTCCTAAGTCATAGATGAGTTGCAATCCCCATTGGTAGAAGATATCACACTGGGAGTCTCTCACAATCCTGAAATAACAGCCCCTGTGGGTAGTCAGGTTTGGGCTGTGTACTATGGGATATTGAGAGGTCCCTAGGGTCACAGAGTCAGGATGTGTCGTCACAAGTACTTCTTATACAGATCAATACCCCAAGGATATTTGACCAACATAGATTATGACCCATCTATGCTTGACTAAGGCAAACAGGGTGAAATGACTTGCCAAATAGTAGGTATTTGGGGCTGAGTTTAAATTTCTAAAGATGAATCTTCCTGGCTCTAGAGCTGAAGTTGTTCCCTCTGGCTCTAAATCAATGATCTTACATCTGGCACTGCACACTGGACTCACCCATCCCTCCAGTCCTCCCACCCCCCACACATATCTTTTCCATTTGCCTCTGAAAAATGTGTCACCTCCTTTAGCTGTGCTGGCTGAATTCTCTTAGCCTTAGCTACTCCTCACCTATTTTTGTTTGCAAGTTTTAATTCTTTTAAGTAATTTGTTGGCTACAATGGGAATGAAGGTCATGCAAAAGAAAGTTACATTGGAAGCAGAGGGTGGGCAGTAAAATAGAATGCCAGACAGACACTTACAGCATGTATGATTTACAACAATTCGTTTTAATAGGTTCCGTGTATGAGTTTGCTGTCAACATGGATGGTTGGTTAACAAACAGCTAAAATAGCTTTTGCAATGCACAGTGATTAACTGTGTTTTGTTGACTCTCAGGCTGTTGTCTGGGCCTTCTGATTTGTCTCCATATGTAATCATTAGTGTGGGGGCTTGTCTAGCTGTGAAATCAACATAAGCATTTCAGAGTAAATGTCTCCAACACCTTTTCTCAAAAGTAGCACATGCAAACACTTTCCCGTCTTCTCAGAACAAACATTATGTCTTCTCAGATCAGGATTTTGGAGTAGGAAAGAAAGTCCATCACTGAGCCAGCTTCGGAACCTGACAGAATATATGGGGTCTTTGTGGGTACAAAATGTTGCATAAGCTGCCACTTCTGTTCAGTTGTTTGTGATGAGAAAACTCATTTGGATGGGTAGGGATGATATATTTAGAAATGACTTTGACATAAAACCAAAAGGAATCAGGTGGTTGTTAACTTTTCTAATTTGGATGACCATATCTCACTCGTTCAATAAATGTTTATTAAGGGCCTAGGAATTGTGCTCAGCCAGAAATAGAAAAGTAAAAGCAGTTCTTTTCCTCAAGAGCTTCCAGTCTAATGGAAGAAGTTACTGTTCAGTCATTTTTCAGTCATTTCCAATTCTTTGTGACTACATTTGGGGTTTTCTTGGCAAAAAATACTGAAGTGGTTTGCCATTTGTTTCCCCAGCTCATTTTACAGATGAGGAAACTGAGGTAAACAGGGTTAGGTGACTTGCCCAGGGTAACACAGCTAGTAAGTGTCTGAGGCCAGATTTGAACTCAGGTCTTCCCGACTCTAGACCTGGCACTCTATCACAAAAGGAAGAAGAAAAACAAAGGAAAAGAGGGATGGAGGAGAGGGAAGGTATTCAGAGGCTCAGTGGGAAATGAAGAGATGGTCGACCTGGGAGCCTTTCTTAAATAGAGGTTCTAGGAGAAAGTCTCCATCCTCCACTCATAGGGAGGAGCCCTAGGGCCAGAGGGTGCTGGTGAGGTGTGAGTTCCAGGGCTGAAACGATCTTCCAGGATGACCAAGTCAAAACTTATTTCTGATGTCTCAGTGATTGTCAGGAACTTTGGCTCATGAAAATGTACTTTCTGAATGGTCCCAATAATTCTACAGGGAAGGAAGAGGTCTTAGGGATCCAGGAAAAAATTTGCCCTTACCATACTTGAGATGTGGACCTCAAAACTTGAGCCATTTTTGTTATTAAATGGTAGATTTAAAACCAACAGAAGAGGTTTGCTTTATCCCCATAGAGAGAGTTCATTTCCCTCCTGTGCTGTGTTAAGCAAGTGGATATGGTCTCTCCTGAGGTTTCTTCAGGCCTTCATTTATTGTGAGCTGAGCCTAGCTAATTGTCTCTCCATTCCCTCTACTATTTAGACAGTCTGACCTCTACAAATTAAAGAAGAAAAGGCTGCGGATGGGGGAGGGAAGAGGAGAGCCATGACAGCTGTCTCCAAGTATTTGAAGGACCATTATGAGAAGGAGATTAGACTGACTCTGATTGGCCCCAGAGGATAGAATTGGGAAATGGATGGAGGTCACAGAGAAGCCAAATTCAGCTTGACATCAGAAAGAACTTCCTAACAATTAGTGCCATCTCAAAGTGGAAGAGGATGCCTTAGGAGGTGTAACTTCCTCCTCTCTGGGAGGTCTTCCTGCAGAGACTAGGTGGCCTTTCATGTATGGATTGGGTCAGAGGTTGACGAGGTCCCTTCAACTCTGAGATTTTATAAAATTTAATCCATCCCTCTGTTGGGCTACCACAGGAAGCAGTGGGGTTGCCCTTCACTAGAGGTTTTTAAATGAAACTAAGAAAAGTACTTGTTGAGGATAAAATAACTCCCTACTTCAAGAACAAATTGACCTGGATCTTGGTAAGGGCCCTTCCAGCCCTGGAATTCTGGGATGTGGTCCCCAGAGAAATACAAGGAAAATGGTGCTGGAGCATTTCTTCTGTTTTCAGTGTTTCTCAGCTGCTTTTTTATTGGGAGCAATAATTCTTCTTCAGATTTACCTTTAAATGTATATATCTAATGCTTCCAGGTCTCTCTTTGGGCAACATCCTTAGAGTATAGACTAAGTAATGGCATACTAGTTCAAAGGTTGGGACCAGCTGAATAATTCTTATTGGACCTTGGCAGTCCAATAAGAAAGCCAAAAGCTTTCTTAATTTCTGTTCATCCACAGTCTAGGAAACATTTTCATCCTTCTTGATTCTCATGGTCAATGAATGTGATAGGTATGAGTTGGCACCTCAGAGTTATTTTAATTAGCATTTTCTGGTTATTTGATAGTTTGAGCAGTTTTTAAAATCATTCAACAAGTTAGTTAAGCACTACGTGGAAGGCAGAGATGGTGGCAGTGTGCCCTAGTAGACAGAATGATTCTACTTGAGGAAGAAAGCTTTGTTGTTGGATCCTTTCAGTCAGTCTGATTCTTTGTGACCTTATTTGGAATTTTTTTGGCAAGGATACTGGAGTAGTTTGTCATTTCCTTTTCCAGCTCATTTTGCAAATAAGGAAACTGATGCGAACAGGGTGAAGTGACTGACTTGCCCAGGGTCACACAGCTTGTAAGTATCTGGGGCTGCATTTAAACTCACAAAGATGGGTCTTCTTGACTCTGTACCTGGCCTTCTATTCACTGTGCTATTTAGCTAATCCAAAATAAGAAAGACCTTGGTTCAGATCCCCCTCTGACATTGACTACTCTTTGTCTGGACCAGTCACTCAAACTCTATGTTCTTTGGACAAGATAACAAAGAACTTATCTCCTAAGTCACAAATGAGTTGCAATCCACAGTGGTAGGAGGTATCTTCACACTGGGAATCCCTCACAACCTTGAAATAACAGCTCCTTTGGGTAGTCAGATTTGGGCTGTGTACTATGGGATATTGAGAGGTTAAGTGATTTGCCTAGGATTGCAGAGTCAAGGTGTGTCACAAGTACCTCTTATATAGGTCAATACCCCAGTGATATTTGACCAACATAGATTATGATCCATCTATTATTTAGTAGATAAACATTAGGGAGTTGTCTGAGCCTCAGGAAGATAGTGATTTGTCCACAAACACATAGCTGATAAGCAGAAAAGGTAAGATTTGAACCCAGGTCTTATGAAGTTATAAAACCTGATAGTGGAATCACTGAATGACTATTGGAACATAGTTCCAAACTGCTTCCTAGAGTGACTGGACCAATTAACAGGTGCTCCACCAACAGGGCACCATGTGCTTCTGTTTTCCCACAGTCCATCCAACATTGTCATTCTCTTTTTTTGTCATCAGAGTTGGTTCATTTATATTATGCTTAGTGATTTGGGGCATTTTCCCATATTTGTTGAAAGCTTGAATTTCTTCCTTTGAGAACTACCTTTGGATAACCTTTTACCATTTATCATATGGTCATTGTCATTTTGGCTTCAGCCCAGTTCACACACAACTAAGTTCTATCTCTCCTTTCCTAAGTAAGCCAATTTTCTTTACCATTTTAATGTGTGATCTTTTCTTGGAGTTGTTGCCAGAAGAGCAACTGGGAAGGTACTTCCCAGTAGAGTGACCCAATAGTAGTGGGCCAATTAGTAGTGGGCCCAATAGTAGTGGGCCAAAAAGAAAAGATATGGGAAGCTACTTCCCTCTCTCCAGAGGTGAGGGACTATGGACATTTAACATTGCATGTAACATCAAACTTTTTCAGCATTTTGGTTATTTTGAACTTTTTTTCCCTTTTTTAAATTCTTTATTATAAAGAATGGCTCTCTGAGATGGAGAGGAGTGTAGGGTACACTGGGAATATAGGTGATGTAAAGGATATCAATAAAAATTTATTTTAAAATAAATGTAGTAGTGGACCATACTTCTCACAAAAACAAGAGAGGCATTTCAAAGAATGGCCAAAGTGATGAGAAGTCCCACCTTGTGTTGCGATAGCTACTTGAGGACAACACTATGGGGGTTCCATTGGGGGTCAATATGGCTTGCCGTGTTCAGCTTGTGGTCTTTGTTCTGATTTGTCTCTAGATCCTCACTTGTGTTGATTCAGTTACACCTTGTTGATTCACTCATCTTGTGACAAGAGTCCCATAAACTCAATCATTTCCCTCCCCTGAAAACTAGACTTTATCAGAAGTCTCCAAGTCATGGGAATTTTTCATATGGTGTTGCTGGTACTTGTTGATCATATCATTGAGTGCCGTTAGCTGCCAAGGACTTCTCCACAAGCCCATGAGTCATTTAAAAATTAAGGAAGCTTCAGCAGCCTTCAAATAGACCCAAAATTAGTCATGGAAGAGCCTCAGAAGGAGCTAGTACAGCCATAAAAAGTCTCCCTGGGACCACTTGTACTCAAGAAGAAAGAGCAATCCGGACAATTCATTTTCTCTCCTTCAGTGCCATTTTTTTCAAAGTCATTTAAATCTTCACTGAAATTTCATGTTTGGCCCAGCACTACAGATACAGGGATCATTGTTCAGGGCATGCTGGGATGGGGGTGCAAAAGTTACTAAAGGAATGAATGGAATTGTGGGCACCTGCCTTGGATGGGTCGACCTTTACTCTGTTTACCCTCCAGGGCTTTCCATTCTCACTAAGGCCATGTATTTATTTACAGCTGTCGTAGGGAAGGGTAGGCAGGACCAGAAACAATGCTTTGAATGTAAGTCAATGGATCTCTGACAGAGCTTCCATTTTCAACAAATATTAATTACCTACTGTCTTCAGAATGCAGTAATCCATGCTAGGGGGAGAAACAAAGTTTGGCTGAAAAACAGCTACTGTATCCAAGGAGCTGATGGCCTAATAAGGGCTTATGATACATGCACAAATAACAGAAGTCAATATTACTTGTGATAAGCTCATTTAAGAGGTAAAGGAGGATTGTCAGCTGGGTTTAAGGAGAGGAAGATTATCACCGGGCAGATGACATGATTTAGTGCAGCAGTGTCAAACTCAGATAGAAATGGGACCTACTCATCCATGCATAAGGATCCCTGTGGGCTACATATTGACTTAGTTTTAAAATGAATAATATCTGTGTTTTATTGTATTTTTATTTATTCTGTTAAACATTTCCCAGTGCATTTTAATATAATCCACTGCCTACATGCTTATACCTCTAGTTTAGTGGATCGCAGAGTTCAAACTGAAGATTTTTACACTGGAGAGAAGTGGCATGAGGTATATCCCTTCAACTGAGTAGGTGAGTTAAGGGGGCAGAAGACAGAGACTCTAGAATACTGACATGAGTCATTTGCTATGGAAGCCTTCACAAGGGGGCAAGGGAAGGGCTAAGGAGAAGCAAACCAGAATGGAGGAAGAACTCTCCCAAAACCATGGTATCCTGGGGAAAAGTTCCAGTGACTTCACCTTAGTTCTAGTTCTGGTGACTTTGGACCCAGAATAATCTAGATTCCATGTGACTCTGGGTAAATCACTAAACTTCTCATTTCCTGCCTGTAAAATGGGAATGACAGTGACACTGTCCTCACAGACCATTACAGAAATAAAGATATAATGAGATTCTGTAAAGGGCTTTGTAAACTTTAACTTGCTATATAAATCTTTACCACCATTAGTGTTACCATCTTCTCTGAGAAGAGGGGATAACAAATCAAAATGGTGAGGCTTCTGTGGCTGGGGCAAGAAGGAATTAGTGTTCCCAAAAAACAAACACCCTAAATCTCACAACTGACTTTCTCAAGATGAGCCACAGATAAGTCTGAATAATCCAATTTTCCGAAGTAGGTCTTTTGCTGTGAGGAAGGCAATAAGCCTGTAATTGCTATGGTTTTGCAGGTAGAGGGCTTGATTTGAAGTCAGGAAATTTTAGTTCAAATCTCTGTAGTGGCACTCAACTAGCTGCGTGACCCTAGGCAAGTCATTTCCCCTCTCTGACCTCTGTGAAGTGAGAGGGACAGGAATGGGAATGGGTTAGATGACCTCCTGCTCTGAATCCATGATCCTATTAGATACAGAGAAAATGCAGTGATGACTGTCTCTGACAGAGTGCCAAAGGGATGATTGCATTTGGGTTCTGATTTGGCTTAATGGAGAAACGAATACTCTGTAGGAGACTGGTCACTATGGGCAAGGGTCCACTAACTCAATCCCATGGCCTGGTCCACCTCTGTTTGCATATTTACTTTTACAAATGGTTGGCTCTCAGTCAGTAGTTAATGGAATGAGGATGAGGTCCCTGCACAGAATCATTTCCTGAAAAACGTTTCCAATTGCAAACACATCTTGGCCTTTCTTTTCTGGTTTGTTCTGCCCCCTCGAATGAATTAGCTTGGGCAGGAAAGAAGGGAAGCTTGAGAGGCTCAGGCTCTGGAGCCATTTGTTTTTCACACACACACACACACACACACACACACACACACACACACACACACACAAACACACACCATGTCCATTGAGGTCCACCTTTAGAGTTCCTAGCTGTGGCTATTGAATTTTCTATTCACGGTCAGAAAAATGTGTAAATATCTCCATATTCACAGCTCACTTCTGGCTATGAAGCAGAGTGCAGGGCAGATGGTTCTCTCTCTGCTTTTATAAACATGGCTTCATGTTTCTGAGGACATTTAAACTGGAGCGGCTGTCTCTAGAAAAAGGGGAGAGGGAGGGAGGGTGGGATTAAGGAAACGAGGGAGTTAGAGGGAGAGGAGAGAGAGAGAATGAGAAAGCAAGAGAAAGGGAGAGAATGAGAGAGCAAGAGAATGGAAAGGGGGGGAGAGGGGGAGAGAGGGAAAGAGGGAGAGAGGGAAAGAGGGAGAGAGAGAGGAGGGAGAAAGAGAGAGAGAAGGAGAGCAAGAAACACAGGAGGAGGGGGCAAGCTTTGGCTAATATTCAAATGAACTGTGCTTGTTTTACAAAGTGAAATGGGGGAACAGCCTTTGGGCTCCTTCCTCCCATCCCTGTAGCTTTCCTTCATCACTGGATGTCAGGTAAATCTGTCACTGGTCCAGGGAAGGAGCTAAATAAACAGCAGCTTCATGAAACTCAAGATGTGCCATTTGGGACTGTCTGTTTCTCCCTCTTTCTCTTTGTTAGGAAATCTCTTTCGCTGTCCAAATCCATCATTCCTCTCCCTGGCAAATCTGAAAGAGGCCTTTTAAAGTAGATGCTGTGTATTTAGCAAGTATATGTTGGCGAGTGGTTAGGAGGCCAGACTCAGTAATAAAAAAAAATGTAAAAACTCACAAATACATGCAAACACACACACACGCACACACACAGAGTACTAGTCTCGCCCTGGCGTACATGGGATCTTGCTTTTATTAACGTCACCTGCATCTGATAGGCAGCTCTCTCCCTTGCTTACCAAAATGCAAACTAAAGTCTTTCGAGAAAATTGCCTTTTTTTACTTAATGGATGGAAAACCATTATCTGATCTGGAATTGAATTGAGGAGCTGAGACTTAAATCATGACTTTTAAGGGGGTTGAGGGGGGAGGAAAAAGAGGGTGGGGTGGGGTCCAAGGTCATTCCTCTCTAACCTTCTAGCATAAAACTGCCTTTTAGTAGAAATTTCTGCCTGCGGCTCAAGGGCAAGGGTTGAGAGAGTGGGAGGAAGGAGGCCAGTATGGGAACATTCAGTAGCCTCCATTCTCTTTTCCTTTTTCCCTTTTTTTTTTTGACTCTCAGAATTGCAGCCATAAGGGACTTTAAAGATCATTTCGTCCGGATCCTACACAATTTAACTCTGTAGTGCACTCTTTTGAGGCTATCCTTTCCTTGATGTACACTCTTGGTTTGTATCCCCAAAGAATGACTACCCCAGGTTCAATATAGACTGTAAGGTTTCCTATAGCTCTTGAGCCCCCATCACTGCATTTGCCTTTAGGAATCAGTCAGTTGACACAATTAGCTGAAAGCAAACACATTTACTGAAATAGCACAGCACGAGTGATAGTAACAAAATATTCTCACTCACACACATCACTCAAATAAATCTGGAGCAGACTCCCACAGCAACACAGAGTAGCAGTGGGAAGAAAAAAAAAATATATATATATATGTGAGTGTGTGTGTGTATGTATGTGTATGTATGTATATGTATGTGTGTATGTGTGTGTGTGTGTGTGTGTATATATAATCTATATCTAGATATCTTATTTTATCTCTTTGAGATACAGATTTAGTAGTGGTATTTCTGGCTCAAAGAGTATACATGATTTTATAGTCCTTTGAGCATAGTTCCAAACTGTTCTCTAGAATGGTTGGATCAGTTGGATGGTACTTTAGTGACACAATTTTCCCGCACACCCTCCATATTTGTAATTTTCTTTTTCTGACATTTATCAATAAGATACGTATGAGGTGATACCTCAGAGTTGTTTTAATTTTCATTTCTGAAATCAGTAGTGCTTTAGAGAATTTTTTTCATATACCTATTGATAGCTTTTATTTCTTCATCTGAAACTGCCTGCTTATGTCCTTTGACTATCAATTGGGGAATGACTTGTATTCTTATAAATTTGACTCATTTCTCTATATCTTTGAGAAATGAGGCCTTTATCAGAGAAGCTTGCTATAATTTTTTTCACAGTTATGATTACTAAATGTATATTTCCCTCCTTCCTATTTTCCGCGTTTATTCTCCTCTCTCTCCCTCTGCTTTCACTCTGTCCCTCCTCAAAAGTGTTTTGTTTCTGACTACTGCCTTCCCCAATCTGCCCTCCTTTATATTAGCACCTGCCCTTCTTTTATCTCCTTCCCCTCCTACCTTCCTGTAGGATAACATAGGTATCTATACCCAACTGAGAATATATGTTATTCCTTCCTTAAGGTAATTAAGATGAGAGTAAAGTGTTCCTCTTCACATCCCTGATCTTCCCCTCCACTGTAAAAGTTCTTTTGTACCTCTTTTATGTGAGATAATTTATCTGATTCTACCTCTACCTTCCTCCTTCTCCCAGGGTATTTCTCTTTCTCATCCCTTAATTTTTTTTTAGATATTATCCTATTGTAGTCAATTCATAGCTGTGCCCTATGTCTATGTATACTCTTTCTA
This sequence comes from Notamacropus eugenii, assembly GCF_028372415.1. Lineage (NCBI taxonomy): Eukaryota > Metazoa > Chordata > Mammalia > Diprotodontia > Macropodidae > Notamacropus > Notamacropus eugenii. The sequence goes on along the minus strand of NC_092877.1, from coordinate 32,854,879 downwards.
ATTGCCTTAATAATGATAAAGTTCTTAGGAGTTGCCAATATCATCTTCCCTTGTAGGAATGTAAACAATTAAACTTATTGTATCTATCATAATTTCCCTTTCCTGTTTGCCTTTTTATGCTTCTCTTGAGTCTTGTATTTGAAAATCAAATTTTCTACTCAGCTCTCATCTTTTCATCAGAATGCTTAGAAGTCTTCTCTTTCATTAAATGTTAATTTTCCTTCCTGAAGGGTTATACTTAATTTTGCTAGGTAGGTGATTCTTGTTTGTAATCCCATCTCCTTTGCCCTTCGAAATATCATATTTTAAACCCTCTGATCTTCAGTGTAGAAGCAGCTAAATCTTATTTCATCCTGACTGGGGCTCCATAATATTTGAGTTGTATCCTTCTGACTGCTTGAAATATTTTCTCCATGATCTGGGAGCTCTGGAATTTGGTTATAATATTCCTCGGAGTTTTCATTTTAGGATGAGGTGATCACTGGGTTCTTTCAATTTCTGTTTTACTCTCTAGTATTAGAATATCAGGGTTTTCCTTGATAATTTCTTGAAAACTGATGTCTAAACTCTTTTTATAAATCATGGCTTTCAGGCTATCCAATAATTTTTAAAATATCTCTTCTCTATCTATTTTCCAGCTCAATTACTTTTCCAATGAGATATTTCATATTCTCTTTTATTTTTTCATCCTTTTGATTTTGTTTTATTGTTTCTCAATGTCTCATGGAGTCATTAGCTTCCACTTGCCCAATTCTAATTCAGAAAGAAATATTTTCTTCAGTGAATTTTTGACCTTTTCCATTTGGCCTGTTCTACTTTTTAAAGAGTCCTTTTCTTCAGTGAATTTTTGTACATCTTTTTCCACTTGATTAATTCTGCTTTATAAGGAGGATTTCTGTGCTTCTTTTAATATTTGGCTTATTCTGTTTTTTAAGGTTGTTATTTTCTTTAGCATTTTTTATGCCTCCTTTACCAAGCTGTTGATTTTTTTTCCATTATATCCTTATTTCCTTCCCCAGCTTCCCCCCCCCTCCACCTCTCTCTCTCTCTCTCTCTCTCTCTCTCTCTCTCTCTCTCTCTCTCTCTCTCTCTCTCTCTCTCTCTCTCTCATATTTGGTTTTTAAAAAAGAAATCCTTGTTCTCTAGTTCCAGATCGCAATCCCAGAGCTATCTTCTGCCTTTACAGACCCCTTAGAGATTCTTGCTTTTTAGAAGTTGCCAGGGACATGGCTTTTCCTTCAGCCAATCAGTGGCTAGCTACCCAATAATTCCATCAAGAAACTGATCGAAGAACTTTTTCACTCCTACAGGACTGATATTTCTTTTAAGACCTTAATGCTTCATTATCTTTATACCTGCTGATTACATCCTGTGGTTTCATCAAGCAGACTGGGAAATTCATTCTCCCCATCACAGCTCTAAAGTACCTTTCCAGTCTTATTGCATAATACTACCTTTTATACCTCCAGCCAATACGGATTGTTTGTTCTTCTGTGAGCTCATCTTTGCTCCTTCTTTATTTTGTACTGTCCCTTCTACCTGCTTTACTTTTCTAATATCTCAGTATTGAAATTCTGTCTGTCCTTTGAGGGCCAGCCTCAAAGTCACCTCCTTTATGAAATGTTCCCTAATCTTTCCCATTGAAAAATGCCCTCTCCTTTCTTTCAATCTTATGTACTCATAGCAAAGGTACTTATATCAGAGGTTATTCCCAATTCTTGGCAAATAGAAGGGAAAAGCAGATCTCTGAACTTGCAAGGAAAAAATACATCTTTATTCTCTCTAACTTTTGGTTTATTTCATAATCCTATGTATTTTATTTCATGCATTTAAAAACATCAAAGCCTTAGGATCCCTTCCCATTTAAGCCCTTGCTAAATGTAAGTCACTTCTCTATTGGCCTCAGTTTCCTTATCTGCATAAAAACAAACCTGTATAATGAAGATTTTGGACTAGAAGACTTCTGAATTAGAAAGAGAACATGATGGAGGATAGGTTTCTGGACTTGGTATTCACATGCCTGAATTCAAGTCTTCCCTCTCATTCTTATCAGCTGGGTAATTCTTAGTTACTTTGTGGCTCTGAGCCTTTTGTAAAAAGACACCTATCTCTCAGGGTTGTTGTAATGATCTGAAGCAATACAGTAGCACAGGGGGAGGGGAAAAATGCTGAACTTGGAGGACTTCTTCCTCTTAGCAGCTGTGTGACAAATCACTTAGCTTAACCAAATCACTTAACTTCTCTGGGCCTCAGTCGGACTGGATGACCCTTATAGCCTTTTCTAGCTCTAAATCTCTGATCCTAGAGTCCTAAAGTGCTAAGTAAATGTCATTATTATCATTTCATCCCTCAATGATATGATAGATCAGCTTGGATCTCCTCTTTAGCCCTTTCATCTACCAATCACCAAGGCATTCAAAGGGGAAAAACTGTTAGTATAAGCAGCCATCTAAAAGGTGACTTCTCTTTTTAATTTTGCCAGTGTCTGACCTTCAGGAAGAAGGGATGAATGCCATCAATTTACCTCTCAGTCCAATCCCTTTTGAGCTGGATCCTGAGGACACCATGCTAGGTAAGTCTTTTGTACAACATTGGAAAAACTCTCAAGGAGTTCAGCATGGCAGATGTCCTACTTGGCGCTAAATTATTTATTTTCTTTTATCAAAGAGGAGAATGAAGTTCGGACAATGGTGGATCCAAATTCACGAAATGACCCTAAACTGCAGGAACTGATGAAGGTAAGAGGATAGCATAGGACAACTCTTTGTAGGACTATGTCTAGGGAAGTTCTTCTGTCCCTCAATCAATCAACAAGTGTAACGCCCTAGGAGTAGTGTGGATGGGGACAGAGGTCTAGCCTTGGAGTCAGCAGGACTTGGGTTCATGTTCTGCCTCTGACACGTAGCTAAGTAGCCTTGGGTAAGCCAGATGACCTCTACATGCTCCAAACTATACTGTTTTTATGTGTGTGTGGGGGGGGGGCGGGGGAGTTCACAATACAATTTTATTGAAATTTTTTGTTTTTACATGACCTACATTTCACAATGAAATGTGAACACTCATGCCACCCCCTCCAAGAGAGCCATCCATCCATTTCAATAAAGAATTTTTTTTTAAAGAGGAAGAAAGGAAAAAAAGGTTCATAAAACTAATCAATGTATCAAAAATTATATGCAATAGTCTTTACTCATGGTCACCCATTTCTACAAAGAAGCAAGGGAAGGTGTTTAAGACTAAGTTATAGACAAATAATTTACCTGCAACAGTGAAGGAAGAGTATATACCCAGAATTCCTTACATTGCAATCAAAGAATTGGAAGAAAAAAAGACACTATATGGGACACAGAGATAAAAAAGACATGGTCCCAGTCTTCTAGAAACTTACATTCTAGTTGAAGAGAGAAGACATAAGCACATAAAAGGGTAAATAAAAGGTAATGAACAATATGAAGCAATAGGCGCTAAGGGCTGAGGGTGAAGTCCAGCATGCTTATACCTATGAGGGTACAATGGAGGGAGAGCTCATTGTGGGACAGTGATCTGAGAAGGCTCCATGGAAGAGGGCTGCCTTTCTCTCTTCATCCTGTAGCCTACCTGAGCTCATCTCAGATGGTCCCTCAAGGGAAAAAAGCTAGGGTCAGAAATGGGCATGATTACACAGGATGCTGTGTACTCTCTGAATTCAGTGAAGGGGTCACTGATCAGCCTTTATTTCAGAACTCCTTGCCTCCATGGTGGTGGTGTTCTAGCAACCTGCTCCTTGCCCAGGAGGGAAACTTAGTTTGGGTCTGGTATCTTGGATTCTGTCAGACCTTGGAGAGCTATACTGCTGGGATATGCTAGATTAGGACTTGTCCAGGAGACCTCTGAGGAGCTTGGAAACCACCCAGAATGAGTTTGGGGTAATTCAGCGGGTGGTATTCTTATATCAGAGGAGTTCTAAATTGGTATCCTGACCTGCTAGCAAACCCTTACTGGTAGCAGTGGAAAATTACACATTTGTTAACATATACATAAATATGTTATATATGTGTGTGTATGTATGTGTGTGTGTGTATATGTATATGTATATTTGTGACATAGCTGTGTGTGGTCCTGTGTTTAAATCTGTATAAGCTTATTGGGCTAAGGACTTTAAGTTAATCAGATGTATGGCAAGGTCTTTCCAATCCAGGAAGAAAATAGATTTTAAGATACCAGGATGCTAACACATATTTGTCTTAAGAATGAGATGGTGGTAGGTCAGAGGAAGAACATATAATATGTCACCCCCACCCCCTGACTAGTTCAGTAACAAAGTGGGAACCAGGAATCTAGTGTCTGACTGAGTCATTGAGTTCAACTTTAAATGTAAGAAAACATTGGAATTTTAAAGCAATTATTATGAAATGTCTAGCTCTCATTATAAAAATATTCAAAAAATAAATAAATGGCTTTTAAACAAAATTTTTCTCCCTACATATGAGAAAATTACTCTAAAAGACCAGTTCATAGGATTATAGATTTAGAGCTAGAAGGGACTTTGAAGATTTTCCAGTCCAAATGCCTCATTTTATAGATAAACTGAGATCCACAGAGTTAAGTGGCTTGTCTAAAGTCACACAGGTAGTAAGTGACAAAGGCAGGATTTGAAACTGAACTTTACTGAATCCAAAGCCAGTGCTTATTCCACTGGGCTACACTGTCATTATGTCTTATTATTTTTCCCTGTATCATCTTGTTAAGTGAGGACAGCTAAGAACCTGGTGAAAATAATTTGCATTAATAAGAGAATCTCTGAGAATTACTGCTCTGTCTACCCCATTTTGTAGTCCACCATGGTTTTTGTACCACCCACTTTATGGGCCTCCCTTATCTTACTTCCAATTTGCTACTGCTGTTGGCGACCCAAATAATACTGAGGAGACTTACAAACAGATGTCAGCAACTTTAACCCTGAGAGTGAACAGCGTTGATGGAGGCTCCTGGCAGACTGGAGTTAAAGGAAGAGGAAAGTAAACAGAAGAAAAATAAAGGGTATCAGAGAAGAGATAAGAGATAGAAGAAGCAAGGGTAAGAATAAGGGTTTAGAGCTGGAAAGAGGTACATGGTAGAAAGTGGGAGAAGTTCATTTCACCATCACCCCTTCCACCACCACTAAGGCCAGAAGTTGTCTTGCTACAGAGTAGAAAAAATAATACCACCTTTGTCCCATTCTAGGACTCCCATTCAAAAAGCACCAGCAATCTACATATACTTCAAGCCCACACTGCTTATGGACAGCTACTATGCCAGCAACTGGGCCTCATTGACTCTTTTGCCGTATTTTTCTTGAAAGGTGATAGGGATAGTCACTGGAATTGTGATTTGACTGTTATCGGGAATTCTGAGTAAAGAAATACTCTATCTAATGTAAGATGGCACCTTCTCTGCAATTTATAGTCTTATAGAGGCACCTAGAGCACTAAGAGGTTGAGACTTGCCCAGAGCTACTCAGCCAGTATGTGTCAAAGGTGAGACTTGAACCCAAATCTTCCTGCCTTTGAGGCCAGCTTCCTACCCTCTCTGCTATGCTTCCTTTGTCCTAACTCTAATCCTAATTTTTAAAATTTTTATTTTCTGTTCTTAACCGTTATTCTTAAAATGTGAAAATCACTTATATCTTAATTATAACTTAGAAAATTACTTCTTAACTTCTGCCTTCTCCTACCCCTTTGTAGGTATTAATTGATTGGATTAATGATGTTCTGGTCGGAGAAAGGATAATTGTGAAAGACTTGGCTGAAGATATGTATGATGGACAAGTCCTGCAGAAGCTTTTTGGTAAGAGGAAAATACTTGGAGGGCAGAGATAGTGTAATATAGGGGAAAGAGCACTGGATTTATAGTCACATGTCCTCGGTTCAAATTCCAGCACCATGATTTACTACTTGTGTGACTTTGGACAGGTCCCTTAACCTCTGTGGGTCTGTTTCCACATTTGAGGAGGATTAGACTAGATAAACTTTGAGGTCCCTTCTTCTTCTTAATACAAGATATTAAAGACATACTGCTGATTCTTGAGTCAAATCAGGGTTAGACAATGGGTAAAAAATATAGAGGCAGATTTCAGCTCAATATAAAGAAAAAACTCCCTGCCAGCTAAATCTGCCCCATGGTGGAATGGGTGGCTTTGGAGTATATGTATTTCCCATCATTGGAAGTCATGAAGCATATGTTGGGTGATCAGGACTGCCGGTATATTATAGAATGTTGTCTCAGTTAGTAGGGGTTGGACAAGGTGGTCTCTGAGGTCCCTCCTAGCTCTGAGATTCTACGACTCTGTCATGAAGCTTTCTTCATCTTTCCCAGCTAGAGAACTTATTTGAACTTCCATGGTGCTTATTCTACCTCTCTGATTGTATTTCTACATTCTGTTCTGAATTTTAGTTATTTTTTTTTTACTTCTCAGAAAGATTATGAGCTCCATGTGGGCAGGAACTAGGTTTATCTTTGTGATCTCCAAAATGTTAGAAGAGTCCTTTGAACACAGTAGGCAATTTGTCCTTCAGTCACAAAGAGGACCATGGCATCAGGAAGGTGATATCATGACTTATAAGTGAATTGGATTTAAATGAGGCAGGGCTGTTCAGAGTTACCAGACTCATTCTCTCCTCCAGAGCCAATCTTGCCCAATGGCCAGATATAGATCAGAACAACTAGATATGGCCCTGGATGCAGTGGGAGACCTTGGCCCTTTTAAACTAAAGTCTTTCCCAGGTCTCAGTTTGTCTGAGGCAATGCCCATCCAGTGATTAAAGCTAGGTAAGAAATGAAGCAAAAAATGGCCACTTTTACCTAGTTTAAAAAAAAAAAATCAATCTGGAAGGGAAAGACCCTCAGGGGTTTCTGGTCAAAACAGAAAAATGTGTGTTAAATGAGTTACTCAACTGTAGGTTGATTTAAAAGTCCATTTGATTTGAGGAGATCTGGGGGTAGGGACAGTCTGGTATAATGAAAAGACTTGTGGACAAGAAGTCAGAAAGATCAGGGTTTGAGTCTTGACTCTGCCTTAGTTTATTCATTTGTAAAATAGTTTTGCCTCTACCTCATGGAGCTCTTGTGAGGGTTCAGTGAGATAAGGTACATAAAAGTATTTTACAACTGTACAATGCTATTTAAACATAAATTAAGTGTCTGATTCAGGAACAAAAAACACACCTATTGACTTATTCATTCAATTGGTTGGATCTTTACAGACTTTCATAGTTGGAAGGACCTCAAATATCATCTGGTATATTAAAAAAAAATCTCCTTCTGAAGCAGGAATTTCCACCATAGTATCCTTGAAAGTGATGGGAAGCTCACTACCTACAGAGACACTCCCATTCCATTGTTGTGTGACTTTGATCCTTAGGAATTTTTCCCCTACATTCAGCCAAAATCTACATTCCTATAAATCTCCAGCGGTTGGTCCCTTTGGAGCCAATCTGATCAAGGATAATTCCCCATTCTCATAGTAGCCATGAACTATTTGAAGACAGTTACTGGGAGCTTTGGGAATCTTCACTTCTCCATATTAAACATTCCTAATTCCAGTTCATTTACCCAACTGGTCAGCCTTCTATGGACCTACCCCAGTTTGTGATGAGGATTGGTTAAAGAAATGGCAGAGATTGAGGTTCAATGTAAGAGAAAAACTTCCTCATCAGTAGAGCTGCCCCACAGGAGAAAGAGCTACCTGAAGGAGACCCTCCTTCACTGGATGTTTTCAAGCAAAGAGTGGATGCCTACTTTTCAGGGATGTTGTACAGATGAGTTCTGTTGAAGTTCAGGCTAGGCAAGATGTAAACTGTGGCAGAAACTGACCCATGCATATCAGCTTGCTAAGCCAGAAAAGGGTGGTTGTAGGGATCTGGTCAGGGAACTTTGCTTAGCGTGTGATATAAATAGAGGGGAAAATCTGTCCTTTTCTTCTTTTGTGACTCCAGAGAAACTCGAAAGTGAGAAGTTGAATGTTGCTGAGGTCACCCAGTCTGAGATTGCCCAGAAGCAAAAGCTACAGACTGTGTTGGAAAAAATTAATGAAACACTCAAACTGCCTCCAAGGAGCATCAAGTGGAATGTCGACTGTGAGTTTTTCTTTCTGTATGTGTTATGGTCAGATGCAGAACTGGTGTTCCCCTGTATTATCTATGCCCAGAGACCATCTCATCACTTGTATTTATATCCGTAGTACTTAGCAGAGTGCATGGTGCATAGTGTACGCTACATACTTCATACATGCCTTTTCTTTTATTCACTTATTAAAAGAGCACATCCAACAAACTCAGGCTGTAAAAGACTCAGGTCTTTTGGAGTGAGGAAGGTGGGGTGACTTGTGTCACCCTTAGTCTTCTCAGATAGATGAGGTGTTCTTAACCTGGAGTTATCTGTGGATAGATTTCAGGGGAACTTGCACGGGGGAAAAATCACATTTCATTTTCACTGTCATCTAAGTGAAATGCAGCTTTTCCTTTAATTATGAACATGCAACAAACAGGAGTCTAAGGAGGGAACTTTGGGCTTCAAACCAGACTGCCGGAGGGGGTCTATGGCATATGAAAAAAAGGTTTTACTCCTCCCTTAGGAGGAAAACCTGTCCTGATTCCTTGAAATCACTGGATCTAGTCCATGACACATAATAAATGTTTGTGGGCTAACTTATTGATGGAAAACAATCAGAAGTCAAGCTATCTATAATTTCTGTACTACATGGAGTAAAGGTGATGATTCTAAATACAAGCCAGATTTTTTTCAACATGATGATCAGATTTAATTCACTTTTTCTTTTTTCCCCCCATTTTCTTTTATTAAAAAATTCATTGTCATGAGAGATAGCTCTCTGTCAAGGAGAGGAGAAGGATACAGAGAAGAAATCTGGGTAATGTAAAAACCAAGGACAACAATAAAAGTCTATTTCAAAAGAAGAAAAAATATGATAGAGAATGGTTACACAAAAAATGCACTGAATTTGGAAACATAAAACTTGAGTTAAAATCTTAGTTTTGCTGCTTACTTAAACCTGTGTGTTGGGGTAAGCCACTTCACTTTTCTGGGTCTCAGTTTCCCATTCTGTAAAGTGAGAAAGTTCCCCTATTTGCTTCTAAGGTCTCTTCCAGCTTAAAATCCTGTGATTCTAAGAATGAGAGGCACGAGGCAGGAGAAACAAAAGAAAAAAGGAGGAAAGAGAGGAGGGGAAGAGAGAGAGCAAAGTTGTAGCTGAGCTTTTAATAACTGTTGGTTGGGATTTCACAGTTCTGGTTTTCATAGCAACTGCAACTCAAGCGTTTCCTAAAATGTGAAGCATTAAGCCTTTCATGGTCCCCAGGGATATACAATACTACACATACTTAGTGGACCCAGTGGAGTCCAGCCATTTCCAACACTATCAGACCTCTCCAAGGGGCTAAAAAAGAGACTGGTTTGAGTTGGAAAAGAAACAAATTACCTCCAAGCTAAGGAGATGCTTACATTATAGCATTCAGGTGTAATGTCCTAGGAAAGTTAACATCTGAAAACAGGGACTTGGGATGAAAAGGCCACCTGTCATCTCCCCACCTAGCCCTCATGCTACCTTGGCTTAGAAACCACGGTAACCAAGGCATGATGCCAGGTAGCTGAGCTCTCAGCTGAAAAGGGTCCTTTCTGAAAATAGGAGATGGGCTGACAGTAATTTGATTCAACAATGTATATTAAGTGTTTCCTATATAAAAGAACTGGTGTTTGGCAAAGAGGATACAGAGATAAATAACACGATTAAATTTGACAAGAATTTATTAAGTATCTAAATCTATTACATGTGTGCAGTGCACTGAGCTTGGATCTAAGGATACAGAGATGAAACAATGACACAGTCCCTGTCCTCAGGGAGCTTTTGTGTCTACTGAGGGAGATAAGATCCAGACATAAAGTAAGTGATATATGGAATTTATGATACACTTAAAAGGAAAAACAAACTTATGTAAAAAAAAATCCACAGTTTCATGCATAATCTTTTTCTGTTCTACTTTGTATATGGAAATGCTCATTTTATTTGATGCCTGTTAAGTTCAGAATAAAAAAGAAATTCAAGAAATACAAAGAAAGAAAAAGAGATAGAAAGGAAGAATTAAGAAGGAAGGAAGGGAAGGAAAGAAAAAAGAAAGAAAATGAGGGAAGGAGGGAGGAATGAAAGAAAGTTAGATAAGGATGAGGGAGGAAAGCAAAGTGAAATCCCAGCAATGTGAGACAAGCAAGTAGCATACAAAATAGAAAAGAATAAACTTAGATAAAATACAAAATCCTCAGCCTACGGTTTAAAACACTCCACAGTGCAGTTCCCACTTTCCATTCTTATTTTTATATCACCTTCCTTCCAGAAAAACTGACCTACCAGTTGCTCCTAGAACATGACATTCCATCTCCAACTCTGTGCCTTTGGCCCCAATGTCTAGACTAGAATGTTCTTCTTCCTCACCTCTTTCTCTTGGAATCCTTAGCTTCTTTCAGGGCTCAGCTCAGGCATCATATCTCACTCAAGGCCTTTTCCTGAACCTTCCCCTCCCCCGTACATAGTGCTTTTTCCATCCTGAGTTTACTCTTGTTTTTACGTTGTGCTTACTTCTCTGGGTCTATGTTATATCCACTAGTAAGCTATAAGCCCCTTGGAGCAGGGATGGTTTCATTTCATCCATGCCTAGCAAGAAAAAGACACAGTGTTTGTCAAAATAAAAGATGGCAAAGGCAAAGTTTAAAAGGATATTAGAAGTCAAAGAAGGAAAATAACATTTTGGGCTGGGATGGACCAAGGAAACTTCTTGGAACAGAAAACATTGGAACTGACCCTTGAAGAATGTGGAAGATTTTTAAGATAGGCACCATTATCTCATTTGATAAAGTCTGTGATTTTTTTCATCCAAGTGTAAAAGATAAAAGTAGCACAATCTCAGATTAACTTGGAAAGGGACATTGAACAAAATGCATTTCTTTTTGTTTGATGTTTGTTAATTCTTTCTGTTAAAGGTTTTATATGAAATTTTCCTCCATTTAATATTTATTTAGACATTTGTTTTTGTTTCTGGTTTACATTTATAACAAAAGTTTTCTAAAGAAATAAAATATAAAAGTAAAATAATGCACAGGAGATAGAAGTAAATATAGGTAACAGAATGAATACACAACTATGGTACGATCTAGTTAGAACAGTGACAAGAAAAGTAAAGCTTGAGATAAGCTGTGGCTAATTTTTCAAAGATTTTCTCATGGCTATATTGGGGGGTGGGACGAAGGAGGCTCTTGGAACTCTAGGACCATTGCATGGGGTACATGGTATGAGACTGGCACTGGTGAGACTGAGATATATCACCTCTGGGATTTATTAGTCTCTTCTGAAAATATGAAGCCAGAAGACAAAATGAAGTTGCAGGTGAATGGAAGCATGGCATATAGGTTCTCCTTAAAGTCAAATAAAGGAGTTAGTATTATCATGAGCAAAGGCAACATATAACATCATTTCATGGGATAAAATCATATCACAAGGCTCACCATAAGAATTGGTAAAAAAAAAAAAAAGACTACTATGAATCAAAGAATATAAATAAATAATTCTCAAAAAAAAAAAGAATCGAAACTATTAACAATCTAAACAACCATATGAAAGATTGTGCCAAAACACAAATAAAAGAAACTCAAATCAAGACAACACTAAGTTTTCACCTCCCACTTGACAAATTGACAAAGAAGATAAAAGGTACAAATAGAAAATATTGGAGGGGCTGCAGGTGAAACTATGAATTAATCAAAATATAAGGAAAAACAATTTAGAGTGATACTTCTAAAAGTAACTAAAATATCCCTACCCTTTGACCCAGAGATTCCACTGCTAGCCATATATGCTCCGGAGATGCCAAACACAGAAAAAGAGTCCAAAATGTACTAAAGTATCAACTGCAGCATTTTTGTGATAGTGAAGAACTAGAAACAAAATAGGTACTTGCTCACTTGAATGGGAAATAGCTAAACAAATGATAAATTAATGGAATGAAAAATTGCTGTACTCTAAGAAAAATAACTATAGAGAATTCAAAGTAGTTTGGGAAGATTTATATAAATTGATATAGAGTGAAGTAAGCAGAACCAAGACTTATAATGACCAGATTTCACCCTAGAGAAGAGTTGAGAAAAAACATCTCCCTTCCTTTGTTGAGGAGATGGAGGACTTATATATAGAATATAGATATAGAATGTTGTATATGCCGTTAGACACAGTCAAAATTTTGATTGGTTTTGCTGAATTTTTTTTTATCTTTGTTGCCAAGGAAATTTCACTTCATGGAGGTAGAGGGAAAGGACATATCTGGACATGAATATGATGTAAAGGCATCCATAAAACTTTTTATAAAGAGTACCATGAAAGTAATTGTAGTTTATATACCAATATTTTGACAGAGAAAATTCTATGAAGAATTTGATAAAATCATACACATAAAATCAACGCATTCTGTAATACTTGGTGACAAATTCAAAGGTGAACGTTGAGGATGATTGGATTTTTTTAAATTGTAAAATAAAGTTTAGAAGTAAGAAACAAGTGGGGTCAAATGCTTATAGACTATTCAGAAGCTCCACCCCTATCTATTATGAATACTTTCCTTAAGAAGAGAGTGATAAGGCTCTCTTTCATGGCGAGCATCAAATAGTATCAATAAAACCATGAAACTGATTATATTTTAAATTACATTTTTGGATTAGATTATATTTTAACAGTCAAGAGATGGACTGATTTGGGAGTTGTTTCCGAATCAGTGCACGTATTCAGACAGTGTATTTGCTAAAGCAAAGATCAATGCCAATTTAGAAGAAATGAATAAAAATGAAATGTAGCCTGCAATTGATAGAACATCAACCAGATCCATTTAACAAACTGTTGACATTGCAAAATGAGAAACAGATAAAAGAACAGATATTGACACAAATACCATTTCCTAAACAAATTTAAGTGAAGTAAATCATTTGCTACAACAAGGAGACCAAAAGACTTTTAGAAACCTCCTAAGCCAGGTAACACTGAATCAAATATGGTGACTAGATTACCAGATTGGAGTCATACCTTTATTCAAAAGTCTATGCTGCCAACATGTAAAATTAAACTTTCTTGGCCTCCTTTTTCTTATTCCTTTATTTCTTTATTCCCTTCCTTCCCTCTTCCTTTGCCTCCCCCTTTTCCTGATCTGGAAAATTAGGGGATTAGAACAGATCTCTAAAATCCTTTCATGTTCTACAGTCCTTGCAAGTAAAAAGAAGGACAGAGCTAATAAGAGCAACATGAGTTTGGAATATAAACTAGTGTTTAAAACCTTCTAGAGGATGATAGTAGAAGATTATGAGCAATATTCTCTCATAAAACCAAGAAAAACAAGTTTGCCAAAAGCTAGGCAAGAGAGACTCAAGTAAGCCAAATCATCCCAAGGGCATTTTAAGCTTCTCAAAGATAATTTCTTTATCTTTGTCTTTTTTTTTTGTCTTTGTATCCCCAGCACATAGTAGATTAATTCCCTTTTTAGTTGAATCAAGGGGAGTAAAAGATGAAAAATTGAAAAGATTTTAAAAGATTTTTCTAACATATGAATTTCTACCTCAATAACAATGGAGTTTTGGACTCCACCCAATCAATACGCTACATGAGGAAGTAGAAATGGCACTAAAGTAAGCAAAGAAGGGCAGCTGGACTCGACCAAGCATACTCCTCTGTGTCCATATTGGAGATGATTCAATTTTGAAAGTGTTGACAGATCAATTCTCAAACTATCCAAGAAAGAAGAGAATTTCAGATGCTTGAAGGGGAAGAAAACCACAGCCCTTCCTATTTAAAAAACAAACAAAAGTGATTAAGAAAATATCAAAAACTACTAACCCATGTGTTTATTCATGAATAGTGGAGAAAGAAACAAGCAGATGTTTACAAACAGCATTCTAAAGCAGACCATACTTTTAAAAAATCATGAAACTGTCTGAAGGGAGTAGAAAGTATAAGATCTTGCTATACTTTTTTTTTTGACAATAAAAAATCCATTTGTTTTGGTAGAGCAAACTATTGCCTGAAAGGTTGTCCTCCAACAGGGTACTTGACACACATATGCAAAATTCCATGGAACATGCAACAATAGAGATAATCCTTTTCATAAGGCTGCTGAATAGGGAGGCATAAAATAGAATGATTTCTGCTCACCAACATCATAGGATATCCAGCCTAGAATCCAAATCAAAGAAAGATTCCCTATGGATGGTGAGGTACTCCAGATCTTCCTGTGTGCAGGTGGCATTGTGCTGATTGCATTGAGATATGAGCCTCTACAGAACCTCTTGGCTGATATCTATAACCAATCTAGAAAGTTGAGCTAAATTATCTACAGAGGAAAAGCCAAATGAATAAAGGAAGTCTATTGTCCAAATGTCCAACTTTTAATTAGATAGAAAACCTATAGATGATCAGAAGATGGACAGATATTGCATATAGAAGAGCATGAAGAACTGAGCAAGAACAGACTGGCTATCTGAATTGCCTTTGAAAAAGTGTGCAGTGTTTGTAGTGACCCCACCTTTCTACCTGAAGCAAAAGCCCATGTTTTTTGCATCATGATTCTTCCAGTGACATTATATGATTCCAAATCATAGATTACTATAGGCTTCAAAGAATTAAGATAGCAAGTTACTCAAAAGGCAATGGAGAGGCATGTGGTAGACATGAGTTGACTCCAGCATAGAACCAACAAAGACTTGTGTACAAAAAGTGGCATTTAGACATCACCAAGAGCTATGTGACCAGAAATGAAGATGGGCCAGTCACATAGTGAGAGTGAGGATAACCACTGAACAAGCCATATATTCCACAAGATCCTTTAAATGACTAGAAAAAGATCCTTGACACATAGAGTTATATTTGAGGAGGGAGGGAAGACAGGGAACTCTGGGGAGAATATCAAAGACATGGAAAAGAGTAGCACAGAATGAGTTGTGACCTACATGTTCCAAGGGAGTATAAAAATTAATGAGATCATGGATCTATTGGATAAACTAAACTTATAAAGTTGCTATGAAGCCCAAAAGATGTAGTGTATATAAAATGCTTTAAAAACCTGAAAGTGCCACATGCGCATTAGCTGTTTTCATGGGATAACTGCATTCTAGTGACACGTTTGACTATCCTTTATATTATTGTGAATAAGATGGTGCAATATACACTAGACAATGATATTGTTATGTAGATTCAGAAGTGGTTGAATGAGTTGGACTCCAGACAGTCCTTAATGGCTCTGTATAATTTTGGAAGGAATTTTCCAATGGAGTACTCCAGGGCTCTGTACTTGGCTCTGTGCGTTTAACATTTTTAATCAGTGATTTGGATTAAGAGATAGGGATTAAGGGATGCTTTTCAAATTTTCAAATGGCCCAAAGTCAGAAGGATTTTTTAAAATGTTGAATGTCAGAATTAGTATAGAACATTGAATTCAGTCTGAGAGGAAGTATAATAGGGATAAATGCAAAGTCATACTTCGGGTTCAAGAAATAAATTATATTTTCTCATCAGAGTCTCACTGTCTAGTTATGACACTTTTTTTTGACTGCCTTGGTGAGTTTGCTACAATTGTCAGTCAGTCAACTAGTATTTTAAAATAATATTTTATTTTTTCCAGTTACATGTAATGACAATTTTCAACATTCATTTTTTGAAAGAATTTGAGTTCCACATTTTTCTCCCTCCTTCCCTTCTCTCCCCACTCCCCAAGATGGCAAGCAATCTGAAGTAGGTTATACATGTGCAAACATGTTGTGAAAGAAGAAATAGAACAAAAGAAAAGAACCAGGAAAAAAAGTGAAAAAAGTATGACTCCATCTATATTCAGACTCTAGTTCTTCCTCTGGATGTGGATAACATTTTCCACCATGAGTCTTTTGTAATTGTTTTAGATCATTGTATTACTGAGAAAAGCTAAGTCTATCAAAGATGAACATCACAAATGTTGCTGTTACTGTGTATAACGTTCTTCCTGGTTCTGCTTGCTTCACTCTGCATCAGTTCATGTAAATCTTTCCAGGTTTTTCTTCAACTAGCATCGATTAAGGGGCTCCTGTGTGGCAGGCACCATAAAAAATTAAAGAAACATGGCCTGACTACTGTGTAAAAAACAGTGAAAAAGATTTGGGAGTATTCATGGCTTTTGAGTTAACAGTGTGACCTGACAGCCAATGAAACTGACATGAAAGCTCACAATTTCTAGCACAATATTTTTTTTTGTTCACCTCAGATAAAATGTTAGTGCTTGTCAATAATGATTAAGTTCATAATTAAAAATAAATTAGATATTATCTAAAAAAGACAATATCCAATAAAAAAGGTTTATTGGGGATATGGGGGCTGCCCTAAAAATCAATGAGTAGAAATTTATACAAAGTCAAATTTAGACTTGACATAAGAAAAAACTCCCTTTCAATTAATCCTGTCCAAAAGATAGGGTAGGGCTGCCTTGTGAGGTAAGGTTTTCTTTTGTGAAAGTCTTCAATTAGAGGCTGGACACCCATCAAAAATGTCAGAGAAGGAATTTCTGCTCCATTTCAGATTGGGTTAGGTGGCTTCTAAAGTTTGAACTTTATTTGATGGAAAGCTGGGAGCTGTTAAAGTGCATGGAGTAAGGGAATAAAATAGTGAAGGCTATTTTAGAAGTAAAATTGCTCCTGCCTGATAGGGAAATGAGATGAAAAAGACAAGTTGGGAGCAGTCGCTTCGCTGGCATTGATTGTTGACTCTTGGTTCCATAAGGAACTCAGAAATGACAAGAAAATTTGGGGAAAAAAACAACACTTTTCTCATCCAAGTCTTACTGTCCATTCATGGTTGTTTTTTTTAACTGTTTGTTTAGTGTGCTATAATTCTCAGTCAGTTAGCTTTTACTAAGTACCTACTATGTGCCAGGCATTGTGCTTAACTTGGAGAATACAAAGAAAGGCAAAACATAGTCTCTGCTTTCAAAGGGCTCTTAATCTAACGGGAGAGACAACATGTAAACTATTATGTACAACAAGACATAGACAGGATAAATTGGAGCAGCAGAAGACAGAAGGAACTGTCTATGGAGGTTTGACTGTATCAGTGGTCTTCCCCAGACACCCTCACTTACCAGTAGATACATCAGGAAACAAGGGAACGTGTTAGTGTCCTAAATGAGTCAAGAGTCTAACATGAAGTATCGAGGGCCAATTCTTATCAGCATCTATTCCTCTGCATGAATTATTTCTAGGCATCTAGAACACAATGAATAAAGCACTAGACTTGGAGTCAGAAAGAACTGGAGTCAAATCCAGCCTCAAATTCTTCCTAGCTGTATGACCTTGAGCAAGTCACTTAACCCCTGTCCACCTCACTTTCCTCATCTATAGTACCTTTCTCCCAGGGGTTGGTGTAAGGATCAAATGTAATAATGTTTGCAAACCTTAAGGCACCATATAAATGCTATCTATTATAGTCATTAGTATTATTTATTTACCTTTGTATCCATGACTAATTTAGAAAAGGCCCCTATTCCCTTCTATCACTCATATGTAGATCACTAAGGACCCCATTTGTGGTCTTTGCTCTCATGGGGACATAAGCAGAGTCACTAACAAGGGAGAGATTTTCACACAAAGCCAAGTATTAGCTACCCAGAGAATACTACAAGTATCCAGTCCAACAAGAGTTTCCTCTTTCTGAGCAGACACAGAGTCCTTGCTCTTCAGGAATACGTCAGTGAGGGTGAGAAGATCTCCGTGCCAAGAGATCTCAATAATGATTTACCCTGGTATATAACAAAAGTTAATAATTGTTGTTCAGTTGTTTCAGTCATCTCTGATTCTTTGTGTCCCCATTTGGGGTTTTCTTGGCAGAGATACTGCAGGGGTTCGACATTTCCTTCTTTGGCTCATTTTGCAGATAAGAAAATAAGGCAAACAGGGCCAAGTGAGCTGCCCAGGGTCATGCATCTGATAAGTATCTGAAGCCAGATTTGAATTCAGGAAGATGAGTCTTCCTGACTCCAGGCCGAGTGTTCTGTCTACTCTACCACCTATCTGTTCTATAGCTGAAAATAGCTAGCAGGTATAAGGAGCATTTTAAGTTTGAAAAGCACTTTAAATCTCATTTTAGCCTTCAACCCTGTGAGGTAGGTGCTATTATTGTTCTCCTTTTGTAGTTTAAAAAAGTAAGGCAAGTAGAGGTTAAGTGACTTGCCCAGGGTCACATAGTTAGTATGTTTGAGGCAAAACTTAAACTCTGGTTCACAGAGTAGGAGTTTAATAAATACTCATTGAATTGAATTGAATTGAATTGTAGGACAGCAATAAGGTTAGTTGATAGCCTGTTTGGTGGTCTGGATCCTTGTACGTCTGAGTCTACTCCACTTAGAAAGTAGAATTGGCCATCAGTTACTGAGGTTTTAAGATACTGACCCCAGAGGTTGATTAAAGCATTTGCTATACAAACCTTCTAAGCACCTTTTGCTAACATCCCACTGCAGTGGTGAACCTGTTTATTTGGGAAAAAGTTTTTAAGCTTCCTATTAAGGAAAAAATAAGGCTGGCATTTGAACTGGTGAATGTTAGTGAGACTAGGCCTGACTGACGGTATTCCTCTTTGAAAAGGAGAAACCAGAGCTGACAAACGAGATACTCAGGAGGGTCAGTGACTTATCCTTCATTTTAAGACTTTCAGTTGCAGTTCATTTGATATATTTTAGGTCATGTTAAGTAAGTGATCAGAGCGCGTACAAAACCTTCTTTGAAAAGCTGAGATAATACCGAACTCAAATACGTTCATGAGGAATGTTTGAGTCATTTTCTTTTGTTAGCTATTACCAAAGCTTCAGCCAAAGTAGACTCATTTATCATACAGCAGACAGAGTGACACTGAAAAATGGATAAAGTTCATGGTAAAAATACAGAAAAAAAAAGTTGTTTTGATATCTCCATAAATTAGCAAAGAATCAAGACAAGGGACAGTTCAGGGCCTGCTTAGTTATGGAAAGGTACTGCTTGAAGCAATAAGGTAGAAGGTTGGGAGTCTGCAGATGTGGAAGATCTTCTCCTTGGGTTTGGATTCTTTTTTTTCCTTCTGTTGAGGCAATTGGGGTTAAGTGACTTGCCTGGTGTCACACAGCTACTAAGTGTCCAAGGCCAGATTTGAACTCATGTCCTCCTGCCTCCAGTGCCAGTACTCTATCCACTGGACCATCTAGGGACCCCTCTCCTTTGGTTTGAAAGTAATAATATGGTCTACATTACTGTCTTCATCTGAGAATGAAAACACCCCTGGAAGAAATGCCTTGCTTCAATCCTACAGCGATCTATCCATCTATTGATTTAACAAATACCTAAGCATTTTCAAAATGATATAAATTCCATTATTTTTGTGCTTGTTATGGAAGTATCTAGGTAGTTCAGTGGATATAACACTGGAATTGAATTCAGGAAGACCTTGAGTTCAAATCTTATCACATATACTTTGTAGCTGTATGACTGGGCAAGTCATTTCACTCTCACCTTTTTGCTTTTTTAAAGCTGTCTCTGCTCCAAATGTTCATGTAGACTATTTGTGTCCAACCTGTGGTAGAGCCTTCCAGGCTCATATTGATCTGATCAGACTTAATCTGTACACTGTATCCTGACTCTAACATAGTGATGTCATTTTGGTCCTGTTTAAGAATGAAGGAAAACAGTCAACCAACTATTTCCTTATCTGTAAAATGGGGATAACAGGCACCTATTTCACAAGGTCATTGTAAAAAATCAAATGAATTATAATGAGCAGAGCACTATTAGCTGTAAACTGCTAATCAATTTCACTATTACTATTATTAGTTACCGGTGATCTCTTAATAGCCAAATTCTTAGTCTTGATTTCTCTGAAACATTTCACACTGTTAACCATCATTGCCTCCTGGATGCTCTTCTCTCTGGGTTTTTAGGACATT
Organism: Notamacropus eugenii; assembly: GCF_028372415.1. Lineage (NCBI taxonomy): Eukaryota > Metazoa > Chordata > Mammalia > Diprotodontia > Macropodidae > Notamacropus > Notamacropus eugenii. Next base: position 32,834,900 of record NC_092877.1, on the reverse strand, counting down.
CTTTTCTCTTGGTTCTCCTTCTTCCTTTATAACTGCTCCTGCTCAGACTCCTTTGCTGGATGGGTCATTATTCATAGTACACCCTGTAATGGTGTCAGAGGTCTATCCCAGAACTTCTTTGCTATTCCTCCACTCTCTTTGTGACCTTGTCAGTATCCATAGGCTTAATTATCATCTCTATACAGATGACTCCTAAGTTCTAGTTCTTCATCCTTGTCTGTTGGACTTTCCAACTAAGATGTTCTTCAGGCATCTCTAATAACTTATCCAAAACAAGACTCCTTCTCTCTGTGACCCCCCCCCCCCAACTTCCCTATTTCTGTTGAAGTTATTATCATCCTTCTAGTCTCCTAATTTGGACAACCATGACATCATCCTTGGCTTTTCATTTTAATTCACCTCATCCATCCAATCAGTTGCCAGATTTTGTAGGTCCTACCACCGTAACATCTCTCCTATGTGTCCCCCTTTCTCCACTCACACAGTCACCATCCTTCTTTAACTCATATCACCTCTCACTATTGCTATAGTCTCCAAATCAGCCTTTGTGCCTCAAGTCTCTCCCTGCTTCATTTCATCTCCCACACAGCTGCCAAAGTGATTTCCTAAAGCACGTCTGACTATGTCATCCCCACCCCCAGCTCACTCCCCCCACACAAATACACTCAATAAGTTCCAGTGGCTTCCTATTACCTCTGGGAGCAAATATAAACCACTCTGGCATTTAAAACTCATTACAACTTGGCCCTAACCTACCTTTTCAGCTTCCATACACATCATCCTCTATGCAGCCTAAGGTCCAGCCAAACCATCCTTTTTGCTGTTGCTCACACATAAGATCTTTCATCTCTGTGCCTTTTTTAAGATGTTTCCCATGCCTGGAATTCACGTCCCCCTCATCTCCACCTCTTTCAATTAATCCCTGGTCTCTTTCAGTACTCCGCTAAAGCACCTTTCTGTATGAGGTCTTTCCTAGTGGCACCAGCCGCTAGTGCCTTCCCATTCAAAGTTACCTTGTATATGGTTTGTATGTGGTGTGTGTGTGTGTGTGTGTGTGTGTGTGTGTGTGCTGTGGTTAGACTGTAAACTTCTTAAAATCAGGGACTAATCTGATTTTCTTTGTACACTCACGGTCTAGAACTGTGCTTGGCACATAGTAGGCTCTTCATAAATGCTTGTTGATTGATGTTATTTTCATTCTTGTAAGTATGTATCTGTATCCAGAAGCTGGGATACATAGGGATTGTGGATTGGGACCAGATCTGTGGTTCCATCTGTGGAAGAAAGTTAGTACTCTGTGCTTTAGCCACAAGCTTGCCTGAGGCAGATTTATTCATTTTATTCTAATTCTAAGCATCTCTATGAAAAGAGTCAGACAGAGAGAGATAAAGACCGATAGAGTCAGGGATAGAAACCGAGAGGGAGGGAGAGAGAGAGAGAAAGAGACAGAGACATACACAGAGAAGGAGAGACAGAGAGGGAAGGAGAGAGAGAAGGAGGGAGAATCCAAAGAGAAAGAGATTCATCATACATTTATAAATTTTAACACCTTTGAGTTACAATTTATAGGATTCAAGAACAAAGAAAAATTCCACAATTAAACAAAACGTAATTACAATGCTCAGGTAAAAGTTCAATTACAGTTTTGATTCATCAAACAGAACAATAGTCACTTAAAATGTAGACAGGATATTGGTAACTCCCAGATAAGAAAACTCCTTTCACCAGTGCAGATGGGTACCTTCTCAGAGAGCTGTCCAGGACAGTGGGGTCAAACTCAAATAAAAAATTCCATGAAATGGTATATAAGGAAGGATCCTTATGAGCTGGATATTGACTTGTTATTGTTGAATCATTTCAGTTGTGTCTGACTCTCTGTGACCCCATTTGGGGTTTTCTTGGCAAAGATAATGGAGTAGGTTGTCATTTCCTTCTCCAACTCATTTTATGGAGGAGGAAACTGAGGCAAACAGGATTAAGTGACTTGCTCAGGGTCATACAACCAGGAAGTATCTGAGGCCAGATTTAAACTCAGGTCCTTCTGACCCCAGGACCTATACTCTTATCTACTGTCCTACCTAGCTGACCTATGTTGACTTAGAAAACCACATAATAACATTATCTATGTTCCATTGTATATTAATTTTGCTAAATATTTCCCAATTACATTTTAATCTAACTAAGGTCAACACTCAGGAGTATTGTGGGTAGTTTAATACCTCTGGTCTAGAGCACCCAGGATTTGCTTAAGGTCACACACAGACACTTTGAGTGAGAGGCTGGATTTGAGCCTTGACTCTGAGACCCATTCTCCATCCACTACACAAAGATAAAGACAATCCTTGCCCCCCCCACCCCAAAAAAACAACTCAAAGCCTTTATAATCCAGTAAGAGAGATAATGGAAGCACTAAAATTGATTAATATTAAGTTCACATGGAAGGAAGACAAAGTACTGTGAGATCAGAGGATTCCACTAGATTGGATTCAAAGAACATGTGTTAAGCTCCTACTGCACTGTAGGCAGCCTTGGAGTCACAAAGATCAAAGTTCTGTCCTCCTTCCAACCTACGGGTTTTTCAACCTTGGACAAATCACTTAACCTCTATGTGGCTCAGTTGTCTCTCTAAGAATTTAAGTTGCTAAGCTGCTAAACTGCATTTGCTGAGGGAATTTTTACTTTGATGAAATTCTAGATCTGGACCTTCCTTCCATCCCACCCCCTAAATATGTGCAAGGAATTATGGTAGGTAATAGAGATACAAAAAAAAAAAAAAAAACAAACCCCAAAACAAAAACAAACAAACCCAGCCTTTGAGGAATTTACTCTAGTAGAGGGGAGTAGGGGTGGGGGTGACAAGGTGTAACTTGTATACAAATAAGTAAACACAAAGTAATTTCAAGAGGAAAGGAGATCATAGGATTTGGAGTTGGAAGTGACCTTGGAAATCATCTTAGTTCAGTCCCATTTAACAGAAGAAGAAACTGAGCACACCCTTGGTGAAATAGCTTGTTCAAGATCATGCACCTAAGTGACAGAGCTGGGATTCAAACTCAGGTCTTCTGACTCTGAATCCAGTGCTCTTTCTATTATAATCTGCTGCTTTACTTTGGGGAGAAAGGGAGCATATTTGTTCTGCAAAGTTCTCTTGCCCATACCACAAATGCAACATATTCAAAGCTTTACTTTTCATCCTATCCCATAAACAGCTCCTCCCGCTGACTTCTTTATTTCTGTTAATGGTACCACTGTTCTCCCAAATATCCAGGCTTAAAACCTTGGAATTCATGATTTTCCTTGTTTTCCCCACACATACCTCAAAGAAGTTAACAGGTCTTACTGCATCTTGCCCTCTATGTTTTCCTTTCCATTCTCAATATCCATTCTCAAGTAGAACCCTAGAATTGAGAGCTAGAAGAGACCATCAAGGTGGTATATTTGCGTATCTCTCTGTCTCTCCCACTGGATTATGTAACCACAGTCCAAAATCCTATTGGTATTGGACGTTCTCCTCATTGATGGAAAGGAATGTCCTGCTCTGCAGGAGGGGCAGGGTGGAGTTGGTCAGAGATGGAGGGATCCAGCCTTCTTCAGACTTTAAGATGTCTTCTCAGAATCTCTTCCTTCAGCAACCTGAAGTGGGGTTGGCCTCTTCCATCTTCCCTCCTGAAACTGGAAGCCAGAAGCACCCAAAGCAACTTAACCCTTGAAAGGTCAATGACAGATGTTGAGCAGCTCTTGATGTTTATTTTTGATGAATAAGGTTATTTTTCTATTCAAGCTCTCCTTCGGGGCCTCATCATAGTGTGAAGGTGACACTGGGTTCTTGAAGACACAAGCTCAAGCACGTCTGACCAAGCAGAAAAGCCTTCAAGTATAGCCCTGGTGAGGAACTGGGCACCTATCAACTAAGGACCAGCTGAGAAAGTTACAAGTTACAAGAAGGTTGAACATGAAATGACCAAACTCTCTAGAGAGGGAGAGATCACTTCCAGCATTGGGGATTAGAGAAGTCTTCATGAAGGGAGAAATATTTGAAGTACTTGAATGATGGGTCTTCCTATCTTGAGCTTTAAAGAGCTTTGGATTCCTTCCTTTTCTAATTCCTCTTGTCAGATACCCTATAATGTAATGATACAAAGGTTATTAACATCAACCTCTTCACGTGGTATAGGAGTTTCTATACCAGCCATCTCCTACATAGGTCCCAGAGATGTTTACCTAAGAGCTCATAATTCTCATGGATCTGAAGGCCCTAAGAGCAATGGAAGTTTCTTAGGTATCAGTAATATACTCAGTGTCCTGTTCTTTGCCACTGTACAAACAGACTCACACGAGACAACTAGGTGGCACAGTGGATGGAGAGCCAGGCACGGAGTCAGTAAGACTCATCTTTGTGGGCTCAAATCTAGCCTCAGATACTTACTAACTGTGTGAACCTGGGCAAGTGAGTTGATCCTATTTGCCTCAATTTCCTCATCTGTAAAAATTAGCTGGAGAAGGAAATGGCAAACCACTCCAGTATCTTTGCCAAGAAAACCTCAAATGTGCTTGGACACAACAGAAAACAACTGAAGAAAACTTAACTGATGCAGAATAAAATTAATAGAAGCAATAGAATTATTTATGTAATCATAACAGCATTGTAGAGACAAACAACTTTGAAAGACAGAAGAACTCTGATCAATGCAGTAAACAAACACAATCCAAGGGAACAGATAACGATGCAGCTACTTGGACAGAGAGATGACAGACCTAAGGTATAGAATGAGACACATATTTTTGGACATGGCCAATGTAGAAGTTGGTTTTGTTTGACTATGCTTGATTTTTTCCCAATGAGGCTAGGGTAAGAGGGAGAGAAAATAGTTTTCTAATTGAAAAAAATTAGATTTAAAAAAATCTATATATTAATAAGACCTCTTTCCAAGTATTCTGGAGTCCTGTAGGAGAGATAAGCCTTGGCCAGTTCAGAAGGAAGCCAGAACCTCAGAGACAGAAGTTCTGGGGTGGGGTCTGGGAAAGTGACATCCTAATGTTTATCTTCATAAAGAGAGTATCCTCCGACCCTCAGTGCCTGAGATCCCCCAAACAGGGACCTAATTAGTGAGTTCCATATTCATTCTTGGCCTAATTCATGTTTTGTTTGCTATGGTTCTTCAGAATAACAGACATTCTGCAGGAAGTCTTTCCTAACGCCTCTTAATTCTAGTGCTTTCTTCTGTTAAGAATTTCTTCTCTCTCCCACATATAGCCTCTGTGTAGTATATGTTTGCATGCTGTCTCTCTGTTTGGGCTGTAAGCTCCATGGGAGCAGGGGACTATCTTTTGCCTCTTTTTGTATTCCCAGAACTTGGCACAGTACCTGGCACATAGTAGGTACTCCTTAAGTGCTTGTTGACTGACTGACTGACTGACTTGACTGTGTCTCACTCACTTCTCTCAACATACATATTAGATTGTGAAGCTCTTTGACAGAAGGAATGATCTGTTTCAGCTTTGTATCACTAGGCCGAAACATGGTATCTTGTGCTAATGATTCCTAAATTGAACAATGTTTCATTTATGCTTTAATTTAAAGAGGTATTCCAAGTAAAGAATCGGGAGGGCTCACCTGAAAAGTTGAGCTCGGAGGACTTGAAACGGAAGCTGTATGGCCTCTTCTCGGGAAGCTTATAGAGAGGATTCTTTTTCAGAATTTGGTTAGACTGCATGACCTCTGAGACCTTTTCCAACTTCAAAGGAATCTGGTATTCTAAGAGTAGAAATCCTCTAATGTTTCAAATCATCTCTCATTTCAGCTGTCCATGCCAAGAGCCTTGTGGCAATTCTTCATCTTTTGGTGGCTCTGTCCCAGTATTTTCGAGCCCCGATCCGACTCCCGGACCACGTTTCCATCCAAGTCGTGGTGGTTCAGGTAAGAAGGGTGGAATGCTATCTCTATATGGTATAGACCTTGTGTGACAGAGGAGAAAGAAGTCTCAAATGTGCGTGCATGCTATATTTATCTGTGTTTATGGTATAAGGGATGGATGTGACTGTGTATATGGTTGGGTGTATTTGTAGGGGTGGTGACTGTACATGCATAGGTGTGGCTTGTAGATGTGGGGAGTTTGGTGGGATGACTATGTGGAAGATAGAATATGTGTATATATATATATATATGTGTATATATAAATATATATATGATATCTACATTTCATGGATATGGTATATGTGCTATATGTATTTGGGTATGTGGTGTGGATGGATGGATGTATTCAAGTTGGTAAGTTTTGCTACCCAGAGTAGCACAACTGGAGTTAGAAGTAGCCTATTTCCCAGTTAATGGATGGAATTTCCATTTTCCTAAAAATAGAAAAATGGGCAGGCTTTCTGTGACAGGTAGAGAAAAGTTACCCCATTGTTCACTGCCTGCCAGAGTCTAGGGCATGTTTCTGAGTCCTGGAAATCCTCATAAACTCCCATAATTCAAGGCATTGGGCTGGTCCATTGGGGCACAGGATATTTGGGACATAGACAGGCCTCTTGGGTATTATACACCTGTAGGTGGGACCCAAGGGGAAATATCACAACCACTGAATTCCCCTTGAGAAATTAACAAGTCAATCAGCAAATCTTTATTTGGCCTCTGCTACGGGCCCATGAAAGATCTGAGAACATCAGACTTTTGTAAGGTTTGTCAGTGTTGAGCACAAGTCATCAAGCATCTATTAAGCTTTTACTACTGGAGTTAAAAAGAAAATAAAAGTACCTGTTTTCTGAAGCTTACAATCCTTTTAAGAAGTAGCACAGGAGAGATTTCCCCTACCCTGCCATACTCCTCTCTCATAATCTGTCAGTCCCATTTCTCATCTGCCTTCTTATAGATGGGGGCTTTGCCACTTAGTACCTGCATGACCTTGGGCAAATCATTTCATCTCTCTGAGTCTCAGTTTCCTATCTATTCAACTAAGAGGTTGGACAAAATATTCTTAAAGGTCCCATCTGCCTCTAACTGCTATCTATGCACTCTACTTTGCTCCAATATTTTTATCCTGATTGGCAAGAGACAGGTTCCCCATTCCATTCTTAATCCCTGTACCTGGCTGCTCTTTCCATGACTCTGGTGGGAGTAGGATAAGGAAGGGCTAAGGAAGAACCCAAGATTTTACTCATGAGGAACTGGAGGAGCAATCATACCAGTGATATACATGAGGAGATTGTAAAGGGACACCAGTATTGTTCTGGGAAACCAGGGATGTTTTTATGCCTATAAACTTAGATTGGAACATGTTAACTGTGGAACAATGACAGGATACTTAGATGGACATTTTCTGTAGTCAACTAAAAATTGCTGTCATCATCATCCCCTTCATCACCTGTCATTATCATTATCGATATCATAATTTACAATATTTTGTGTCTGGAGCTGGAGGAGATTGGGACAAGCACAGAGAGACTGGATTATAGAAAAGAGATCATGGCTGGAGCTGTAGAGATGGACATCTTTGACCCAGAGGTTGAAGCCATGGAAATTACTTCTCCAAAGGAGTGAGGTAGAGGTAAAAGTGGGCAGTCAGGTGGCACAGTGGACGGAGTACTGGGCTCAGAATTAACAATGCTCATCTTCAGGAGTTCAAATCCAGCCTCAGACACTTCCTAGGTGTGTGACCTTGGATAAGTCACTTAACTCTACCTTGGTTTCCTCATCTATAAAAATGAGCTCAAAAAGAAAATGGCAAACCACTCTAGTATCTCTGTTAAGAAATCCCCAAATGAGGTCATGAAGAGCTGGACATGACTGAAACAACTGAACAACAACAAAAAAGAGAGATTAAAAAGGAAAGGAGAACAGGGTAAGCAGAGAAAGGAGCTAAGTAAAGAGCCAAAGAAGTTTTGGTTAGAGAGGTAAAGAATTTTGACTTTTCTATTTGTCTCCCAAGGACAAAACCAAGAGTGCTGGGTGAAAACTGCAAAGTGATAAATTCTTACCTTGATGACAAAGAAAAACATTCTAACAGCTAGAGCTGTCCATAAAGCCGAGCAGGCTTCCTCAAGATGCTGTGGGTTTCCCTTCATGGGAAGCCTTGGAACAGAGAGGCTGGACTACCACTGATAGGCTGCTTTGTGATGGAAATTCCTTTGGGGTTGGAGTTAAACTGGATGACTGCTGAGTTCCCTCTCAGCTCTCAAATTCTGTGATCTTGGAAAGTGCCCAGGGAAAGGAGAATTTCAAGAAGAAATGGCTGTTAAACAAAAGCTGAGAAGAATACAGAATCCGGGGGAAATAAGGGAAAGGGCTTTTGATATGGATGTGAAGTCACCAGTGCCCTCTGAGAGGGAAATTTCAATAGCTTGATGAAGGATAGACAGGTGGACAGGCTTCATAAACCAGATTACCAGGTTTCAAGGAAGCAATAAATGGTAAGGAAGTGGCAGCCGTGTGTAGAGATACTTCTGGATAAATTTGGCATGAGAAGATTGGAGAAGCATTAATGGGTAACTCAAGGAACTCTGGGGGAATCAAATAAACAGTTTGGGAGTCTTTTATTAAAAGATGGGGATATTTGTGTCTGAAGAAAGGGAATGTTAAAATAAAGGAGAAGGAGGGACCAAAGATGCTAATAAGGGAGGGCAATCATTTCAAGGGTGGTCTCTGTGGAAGTAGGAAGGGATGAGGGGCAGGTCACAGGTGGAGGAAGAAAAAAGCTGCACCTCCGAGGGAAGCAGAAGAAAGAACAGAGAGGTGTATAACCACCATGCTCATGCTCTGTCTTAGTTACCTGGCTACGTTTGATGCTCCCTTACCAGGCTAGAAGTTTGATAAAATCTCTTTTTATTTAAACTTTGTCTCTCCTAGTGCTAAGCAGAGGGATTTGCACACACTAGGGGCTTTAACATATTTATTGGATAGAATATTTTCTGATTCTGTTTATGATCCCTTTTCTGGACACATTCTAGTTTGGCAATGTTCTTTCTAAAATGTGGTGTCCAGAACTTAACACAGAAACAAGGAGGTGCAAAAGGAGTCGGAAGGCCTCAGTTTACCTTTTGAACAAGTCACTCAATCTGGGTGAGCCTCAGTTTTTTCATCTGTAAAATGGAGATCTTAGCATTCACATTTTCTGTCCCAGAGGATCATCTGAGGAAAGGGTTTTGTAAAGCTCTACAGAAATATTAATTTTAATATTAAGGCAAGTATATATACAGGCAGCTCCTCCTAGAGCAGGGATTCTTTAACTGTTGTTTTTTGTTTGTTTGTTTTGGTGAGGCAGTCAGGGTTAAGTGACTTGCCCAAGGTCACGCAGCTAGTAAGTGTCAAGTGTCTGAAGTCAAGTCCTCCTGACTCCAGGGCCAATGGTCTATCCACTACACCACCTAGCTGCTCCTGGAGCAGGAGTTCTTAACCTGGAGTCTGTGGATAGATTTCAATGAGTTCCTAAACTTGGATAGGGGGAAAAATTGCATCTTTATTTTCACTAGCCTTAACCGAAATTTAGCCTTTCCTTAAATTATGAGTTAAAAAAAATATTCTGTGAATAGGTCCATAGGTTTCACCAGACTGCCAAAGGGGCTCGGAAAGTTTAAGTACTCTAGGCTAGAGGGTCTCAGTAAAGTCAGAAGTGAAATCATCTCTGAAAATGAATTAGAGAGCAGCAAGAGGCATTCTGGGAAAAGAAAGCCCTAGAAGAGGCAATTTGTGAAAGTAACTGGAGTTGATGAGACATGAAGACAGAGATTGCCAGCAGCATAGAAGGCAGAAGGGAGAGAGCATGAGTTTCTATCAAGCAAGGCAAGGATTCAAGAATCCCACAACTTTGTCTAGCTATGCTTTTCAGCCTAAGATCTGAGATGCTGAAAATTGATGCCATGGATTTGGTGGGAGCGAGGTGTGGAATAAAGGTGTACAGAGTGTGGTTCTGGTTATTTCTGACCTGATTAACCATTAGACATGATTTAGGGAGGGTAGGGGATAAAAAGTAGAGTCTTTGGTTGTGCCAATCAATCCCTACTTCCACAGTGCTAACTGAGCTAGGTTTTTGAGTGGTCAGGGAGGTAGCTGTAATGAGAGAGGGAGAGTGTTGATCTGGGGTAGAGGAGAAGAGGGCATAGGACCCATGATAATAAGGTCCAAGGCCATGAGGGGCCACAAGAAATGGATAGCCATAGCCTCCTTAGTCCTCATGATTCATTTCTCTCATTTCTAAGCTCTACGCTTTGACTCTTTCCCCAGCAGCTGGTCTTCCAGGGTGCCCCTGCCGTGCTGGAGACTATTCCACAGTCCATTTGCCTGGGACTAGTACATGGTACCAGTAATAATAATGACATCTGACATTTATATAGTGCTCAAAGGCTTCCAAAGCCTTTATATGCATTATGTGAGTGAGGGAGCTCCTAAGCAGAGCTTTGTCTTTTGCCCTTTTGCTCTTTCTCAGAGCAAAAGAATGGATTGGGGTGTGATGAGGAAAGGAAGCTTTTAGCTAAAAACCAATCCATTCTTTTGCTCACCCTTCTTACTTCATGCACATTTTCAAATAATATAATTTAGAGAAATCTTTCATATTTGGTTTTTATATTCAAACCAGCAACTTGGACTCTTTTGAATAATGAAAATAGCTTACATGCATTGTGATTAATAATAATCTAAGATACATTCATAATATTCTCACACTTCTATTTTATTACTAATAACTCTTAGTTGTATAGAACTTTAGGTTTTACAAAGCACTTTCCCATCCTGTTAGAAGCAGTCAGGTGGCAAAGTGAAGATAGTACTTCTCTTGGAATCAGAAAGACCTGAGTTCAAATGTGGCCTCAGACACTTACTATCTACGTAACCCTGGGCAAGTCACTTTGCCTCAGATTCCCTCATCTGTAAAATGACGAATTAAACTATATAAATTAGCCCCTTGAAACTCCATCCTGCTCTACATTTAGGATCTTCTAATCCATTCACTTATTTCATCCTCATACTAGCCCTGTGGTGAGGAAACAGAAGCTGTGGGGTATACTCGACCCCGGTGACATATCAGATAATCAAGGAGCAGCATGGTGTCGTAGAAAGTGCCCTGAACTTGGGAGTAAGGGGACCTGTATTTGAACCCTAGAGAAAGACGTTAAGTGACTTATGCAAAGAACTAGTATCTGACGTTGTATTTGAACCAAGGTCACCTTGACCGGAATTCCACTACTTTAACACCTACACCATTTAGCTGCCTTGAACAAATTGTCCTTTCCTCTGGTGAGATGGCTAAAGAATTGTGTTCGGTTCTGGGTGCTGCATTTTATGAGGGACAAACTGGGGTGTGAGCAGGGCAGTAGGAAGAACATTTGATTAAAAAACATTTGTTCAACATTTGTTATGTACAGAGCCTTGTATTTTAGACTACGGAGGATAATAAGTTTAGAAAATCTGGGGTACCTACTCTCACAGAGCTTCTAGTCTGGTAGAGAAATGTGACCTCCATGTAAACAACTATGCCATGTTGACAGTCATTTGGATTAACTGGGCAAGGGGTAGACTATAGAAGACAGCACTTAGGATGGCACAAAACAGCTGCCTGATTTCAGAAGATTGTCACGACAGTGGAATCAAGTTTTCTCTGCTTGGCTTCAAAGTTCAGAATCAGGTCCTATGAATGGTAGTTACAGAGAGGCCCTCAGTATAAGGATTCTTTAGTAGTCCCAACTGGACTGGGCTCCCTCATGAGAAGTGTCACTGGACGTACAGTCATCGGAGATGTTGACAAGATGACCTCTGAGTCTTTTCCAATCCTTCCTGTACCTTGTGTAAGAATTTCCCTACTATATCCAATCCCTTATAAGCTGCATGTCTGAAGCAACTGTCATGTCTTCTTAGCAGTCACTAGCATGTCTTTCCAGTCTACATCATTTCTCTAAACTGTCGCCATAAGCATCGGAGAAAAGAATGGATTGCTGTTTTGTCTAAGTCTACCAGAAAATGTGGCCATTCCAAATCCCTTTTCCGTACCTTATTCTGAGTTCAAAAGAAGACATCAGCTAGCATGGTTGGGTTTGTGTGTGTGTATGTGTGTGTGTGTGTTTAATTTCTCCTGAATACAATTTTGCTAGAGAGATGGAGAAAGTAGGGCACATTATATAAATGGCATCAATGCAATTCAGGTTCTAAAGGGTTTTTTTTTTCATTATCAAGTTAAACATGCACAAAAGCTGGAGGCTGAGGTGTCAGCAGGAATTCATTTATCGAAATACAAAAGGAAATATTCCAGGCATAAATACGTGCTAATGTGTTCCGGCTAATCAGCTGGCTACTTAGGAGTCATTTTCACTCAGATGTTCTCCTTGCTTTGTATAAAGCCATCAGTGATCAGACCTAATTAAACACTGAGGTTACATGCATGTACAGTAGGAGGGGGTAAAAAGACAGTAGGTGGTAGATACCCCATATGGCCTGGGTTACAAGAGAGATCTTTCTTTTTTTCTGCTTTGACTCTAGATTCTAATTGATCTAAGCCAATTAAGTATCTTGTCATTTTAAGTTTGAATTGAGAGTTGGAAGGGACCTTTGGGGTCACATGGTCCAATTCTCTCTCATTTTTCCAATGAAGTCAGAGAAGAAAAATAACTTAATCACATAAGTAGTAGCAAGGTTGGAATTTGAACTCATATTCTTGGACTCCAAAGGCAGTATTTTTTTGTTATTAATTTATTTGTTTCCAATTTTTGTCAATCACTTCCATAAGTCTCTCCCCCTCCCTTCCTCCTCCCTCCCTGAGACAGCATGTAATCTTATATGGGTTCTACACATACATTCTTATTAAACACATTTGCACATTAGTCATGTTGCATAGAAGAATTAAAATGAGTGGGAGAAACCATGAGGAAAGCCTAAACAAAACAAAACATAACACAAGAGAAAATATTCTGCTTCATTCTGCATTCCAATTCCATAGCTCTTTCTCTGCATGTGGATAGCATTTTGCCTCAAGAGTCCTTTGGGATTGTTTTAGGTCCTTGAATTGCTGTGATGGGCTAAGTCTACCAGAAAAATTCCTCACAGTGAGATTGTTGCTGCGTGCCATGATCTCCTGGTTGTGCTCCTTTCACTCAGCATCAGTTCATATAAGTTCTTCCAGGCCTCTCTGAAGTCTTCCTGTTCATCATTTCTTATGGCACAATAGTATTCCATTACATTTATATACCACAACTTGTTCAGCCATTCCCCATTTCATAGGCATCCCCTTGATTTCCAGTTCTTGGCCACCACAAAGAGAGCTGCTATAAATATTTTGGTATACATGAGACCCTTTCCCATTTTTATGATTTCTTTGAGATACAGTCTTAGAAGTGATATTATTGGATCAAAGGATATGCACATTTTTGTAGCCCTTTGGGCATCGTTCCAAATTGCTCTCCAGAATGGTTGAATCAACTCACAGCTCCACCGACATGAATTAGTGTTCCAACCCTCCCACATCTTCTCCAACATTTATCATCTTTCTGTTTTGTCATGTTAGCCAGTCTGATAGGTATGATGTGGTACCTCAGAGTTATTTTAATTTGCATCTCTCTAATCAATAATGATTTTGAGCATTTTTTCATATTATTATAGATAGCTTTAATTTCTTCCTCTGAAAATGGCCCATTCTCATCCTTTGACCATTTATCAATTTAGGAATGACTTGTATTCCTGTACATTTGACTCAGTTCTCTATATATTTTAGAAATGAGGCCTTTATCACAGATACCAGCTGCAAAATTTCCTTCCCAGTTTTCTGCTTCCCTCCTAATCTTGGTTGCATTGAGTTTGTTTGTGCAAAAACTTTTCAATTTAATGTAATCAAAATTATCCATTTTGCACTTCATAATGTTCTCTATCTCTTGTTTGGTCATAAATTTCTCCATTCTCTATAAATCTGGCAAATACACTGTTCCTTGCTCCCCTAATTTGTTTATAGTATCAGTCTTTATACGTAGATCATGTATCCATTTGGTACAGTATTCTTTCTACAGTGCAAGGCCACTCCCTTCACAAAGTATAAGCTGACTATGGCTTTTATAAAGACCAGGCCCCACCGCTCCCCCTAAGTGTTTATGGGCAACATGAGCCATAACCCTAGAACAGCACATCCCCCAAATCATCCCCTGTTTAGGAGTCCCCTTGTTGACACCATATTATTTCAGTGACATTACATTTGCTTCTTTTTTGGTGGGGTGACGGGGAAGGTAGGGGCAAAGCAGGATTCCTTCCCTTCCACTTGTCACATTTGATACCCCTTTCCCCCATTCCATTTCCCCACCTCCCAGGAAACAACAGGACACCCTCTCTTAGTGAATAGGAGATTTACTATAAAACATTCTTTGGAAATAACAGCCACAAAGTCTTGGTAGGTATTTACATGTACAGACATCTCAAGAGGAGAGGCACCAGTATTTTTTGTGGCCCCATTCTACTCTTTTTATCAGTGACTTGTATATAGACCTAGATAATGTATGCCTAGTAAATCTATGGGTGACACAAGGCTAAGGAAGATGCTAAGTGACACATATCTGGATCCAAAAAGATCCTAACGAATTAGAAGAATGAGCTGAACTAGATGAAGTGGAATTGGTTAAAGAAAGATGGTATGTCCTACATTTGGGTTACAGAAGTATAGGATAAGGGAGACTATAACTGATATGAAAAGAAGCTTGTTTTGTTTTTTTTTAGTGGATCACACAGTTCACTTCAGTATTTTTACCAAGAAAACCCCAAATGGGGTCATTAAGGGTCAGATATGACTGAAACGACTCAACAACAATGAAACATTTCAAGGTGAATCAACTGTTTGATGCGACAGCCAAAAAAACTAATGCAAACTTAGTCTGCATTGTTGGGTAATGCCCAGAATAAGGGAGCTGGAAATCAGGCTGACCTCTGAGGCCCACCTTGATCAGACGCTCTTGAAATGAAGGCTGGATGACTAGTTAAAGATATTGTAGAGAGGATTCTAGATGGTGTCTGAATCCTGAAGTGGTACCAATTCTGAAGTTCCACATTTCCGTGGGAAACATGGCAAGGAGAAAGTCAGGGGAAGAACAGATGAAAAGAGGGAATGATTCAAACCACCAACTGGAGTTGGGAACTTGAAGTTCCTTTTCCATTCCCCTTTCCTGCTGACTGGTTGTCTTCCATCAGACCTTATCCTCAATATAAGCTTAGTTTAGCTGTCTTGGTGTACATTAGACTGGCTAAGCCTTGACTCTCCTAACCATGTATGCCCCTTGCTGGCATCCAAAGGATTGGCCCCACAACGACAAAGCTATACATCCACACTCCTCCTCTGAACATGCCCCCACCATGCTGTCCCTACACCTTTCCATTGCCCTTCTATACACCAGTAATATTCCCAAAGTTCCCCTTTCATTTGATTGTAGTCCCTTGGATTGCCAATTCCTTGAGAGTGTTTTGCCCAATGTTTTTATCTCCACCCCTAACACAGTGCCTGGCCCATTTGTGGTTCAGTCATTTTTCAGTCATACCTGACTCTCCATGACCCCATTGGAAATTTTTGTGGCAAAGATCCTGGAGTGGTTTGTCATTCCCTTCTCCAGTTCATTTTACAGAGTAGGAAACTGAGGCAAACAGGGTTAAGTCACATGCCCAGGATTACGTAGCTGGTAAGTGTCTGAGGCTGAATTTGAACTCAAGGAGAAGAGTCTTCCTGATTCCAGGCCAGCACTCCATCTGTTATACCACCAAGCTGCCTGGCACATAGTAGGTGCTTAATAAATGTTTACTGAAATAAATTTAGATTGTTCTCCCTCTCCACTCAAAAACTTTCAATGGTTCCCCATCGTCTGACTACATGATGAAGTGCAAACTCTTTAGCTTGGAATGCAAGAAGGTTCTCTCCTATCTAGCCCCAATTTGTCCTTGCAACCTCACCTCTTACTACTCTCCCACACAAATCTTCCCAGGCAAAATTAACCTTACTTCCCTACAAACACACACTTTGTGCTTTCAGAATATATCCCACATCACAGACGAATGTGAGAAAAGTATTGTGTAAAAGCTGGAGAAAGTGGAGGTGTTATTCTTCTCTTTCCTGTCTCTGCCATGCTTGCTTTCCCTAAGGGCTCTCCAAGTCCTACACATTCTCTGAGGCCCAGCCTCTCCTAATCACTGTCTACATGGGCTAGCCTTCCTCTGACCTCTAGTCATACTTACTGGTCTATGCTACTTGCTGCTTATCATGTACTGTTTAATATTATCTAGTATTTCATGTCTCTTTCTTACCTCCTCACTAGACTCTGAACTCCATGAGAGCCACTGTACTCAGATGGCTTCAGAGGAGAGAGTGAGGCTGGTGACTTTGCACTACCCTCCCTCACTTAAATCCAATTCACTTGCATGTCATGGTATCACCTCCCTGATGTCATGGGCCTCTTCCGGAATGAAGAACAAGTGGCAGCAGCAAGCAGTTGTAACCATGAGAGCAGGGATGTCTCTTAAGTCATCTCTATATCCCCCTGTGATGTGCCTAGCACATTGATAATGTGCCATGACCATCTTGATGGCAGCCTTGCACTTAATGGGTGCTCAATAAAGATTTGTAGATTGGCCGTGCCTCTACTCACACCCAGGGAGTAAGTCAGGTCCCACATAGGTCTTGAATATTACTAGCAATGAGAAATAAAAGCATCCAGATTTCCCAATTTAAAAACAAACAAAATACAACACCTCCTCTTGAATGACCCAGATTGTCTGTGGGATGATTCTAGGCTCCCCAGACATCATGCCTTTCTCTGCTTCTCTTGGAAAAGGCATGCCCAAGTCTTCAAAAATTTCATTTTAACTGTCCATTACTGAAGGTGAGCATTTTGCCTGCAACAAAGAAAACAAATGGCCTGCTTGTTGAGGCAAAGCTTTTAATTGCCCATAAGTGGAAACTGTACAATCCCTGTCACCAGAAGGCTGGTGCCCAATTTCCTTTCTAAGCCCTGTCCCTGCTCTGAGGGTACTTTAGACTCACTGGTAACTTTCTTAGTCTTATGAGCCCTGAGCTGAGGTTTTGCATTTTTTTTTAATCATCACATTTTCCCCCTTGTTTCAGAAACGGGAAGGAATCCTCCAGTCTCGGCAAATCCAAGAGGAAATAACCGGTAACACCGAGTATGTCAACACCATTGTTGCCAGCAGTTCTGTAATGGAACACAGATGTTTCTCAGAAATCCATCCATTCGATGATATTTAGTTTTCATTTATTGGGGTTCCACGAGGGATTATGCTTCAGCCAATGATTATAGCTTAGCCTTTCACATGCATTCAAAACATGTCTTTCAATACCAAAGGCACAGAGTTGGGTGGAGAATGGGAATTAACAGTGATTTGGAATGGGCTCATTTTGTGGCACTACAGGAAAAATACACCCAGAAAACCCAAACCAGCATGAAATCTTCATGCCATAAACATGGAATTGAATTAAGATTTTTAACCTTCAAAAACTATATTTTTCCATTTTCTGAAGCTGATTTATTTGGCCGGATTCCATGACTAAAAAAGGGGGAGAGGAGAGAAAAAACTTTTATAATTCTAAACATTTTCATTTGTCTAGAAGTAGTATTTATAAGCTGAACTACCCTTAGTATGCCAGACTTGAAGTTTTCCTGGGTTAAATGAGAAAAGAGGAAAAAAGGAGGAATTGGAAAGAACCCTGGACTAAGGGATCAGGAGACCCTGTATGACCATAGAATTCTCTAACCAGAGAATTAAAGACAAAGGGGACCATAGAGTCTAGAGCTAAAATTCAGCATGGTACAGTGGGAAAGAGTCCTGGATTTGACTTCAGAGAACCTGGGTTCAAATCCTGCTCTTTCCTCTTAGCACCTATGAAAATTTGGGAAAGTTACTTTTCCTCTCCAGACCTCAGTTTCTTCAACTATAAAATGAAGAAATTTGACTAAATGGCTTCTAGGGTCTCTTCTAGCTCTGGAGTGATCCTTCTAACGTCAGAAGACCCTCTTGAACCTGGACTGTGTTTTTTGATCCTGCTTGGGAACCTAGAGTTTAGTATGAATAAGGTCTTTCTCTCCAAGTGTTTGTATTGTTCAAATTCACACTGAATACATGTTTCCATTGGGCTGAAACCAATGACCACATTGTACATAATTATAAGTTTGAATAGTATAGATTTGAATATATGGGACCACTTTAAGGAATTCAGTATTTGTTCTAATTGGGACCTAACTGTACTAGGGATTCCTTTCAGATATAGGCTGGTGCTAGGTAACTATTGAGGTCAATTTTAACTTGAAAATTCTGTGATTCGATGATTTTACTTAAAAAGCACGAAGTGGCTTTTGAGTCATAATAGCTGACGTATACGTATAGCGCTTTAAGGTTGTCTCACTGGAGCCTCCCAACAGACCTGTGAGGGAGATGCTATTTGCTTCATTTTCACAGCGAAGGCCCAGACAGACCAAGTGACTTGCCTATGGTGGTAGAGCTGGTGAGTGTCAGAGGTGGGCTTGTCACAGGTTTCTTTCTGAAGCTGAGTCCTGTGCTCAGTCATCCTGGCTATGCTGCCCCTGTAAAAGGGCCTCTCAGCCGTGCCCCTCAGGATCCTGTTGTGCCCACCCCAGGCAGCTCTTTGGTGGTGGAAAGGAAAGAGCACACACACACACACACACACACACTCACACACACACACACACTCTCACACACACACACTCACTCACACACACTCACACACTCACTCACACTCTCTCACACACATACACACACTCACACACACACTCTCACACACACACACTCACTCACACACACTCACACACTCACACACTCTCTCACACACATACACACACTCACACACACACACTCAAAATTTCCATAATTGTAGCCTCCCTCATAAAGCTTAGTGACAAGAGGCTTTTTGAATTCTTCCAACAAAAGAAAAGCTTCTAATCAACTGTGTTCAGGGCCAGGAAGGGGGATTAGGCTAGTCAGCTAAAGATGCCCTAGAAGGTTCCCTTGATGACCAAAGAAAGCCCATCCAAAGGGGATGAGAAGCATGTCATTCTTTCTCTTCTTTTTTTACCACAGGGCTCTATCAGGAAGACATGGTAAGTTTCACAGGACTGACATCTCTGGCTTGTCGCTGCCAAGAGTGCTCTGGTTAATTCTGCAACAGCTGGGCAGTTTGCATGCCATGGGGAGGCACAGGACATACCACAGCTGCCTGGGCACACATGTCCTCCACAGGGGGTGGCCTTTCCTGAGGGGGTCCCTTAAGCTCTCCCTGTCTGACATCTGGGGCTGGGGCCTTCCTAGAAGTCACCAGAAGGCTGCAGACTACTTTTCTGAAGTTCTGCTTTGTTCACTTCCCCGGAGGCATTTCCCTCTGCACTTTAAAGAAGGAAGAAAGGGAAAGAGGTGATAGAAGGCATTGTTGGAGGTCCTTGATTCAAGGCTGACAACCTACTTTGCAGTCTTGGGCTGTCCTCGTTCCATCCCAGTGCCTCAACTTGCTTTGATCAGGGTCTGCTTGCCCACCCACTATGCTTCCCTGCCTCCTCTTTTCTAACCCTATTAGTGCTGTTTAGCTAACTGGCTCATGGTTATGACAATGACTTGTAAAAGTAGACCAATGTCCCCTTCCAAACACCCTGAAGAAGCCCTGTCATGTAGTGGAAAGATGCTGAACTTCTGACCATGAAGTCTTGACCCTACTCAAGAATCTTCAATGACTCCCCATTGTCTTTAGTTTAAAATACAACTTGATATTTATTTCACATTCTTACCCTTCATATTCTGTACCATGCATTCCATTCAAATTGACCAGTAGGCCAATCTGTTCCCCCCTCAAGGAACTCACAGTCTTTTTGGAGTATACAACATATACACGGAGGAGAGAGAAATAGCAATCAGGGAGCTGTAGGAAGTCGAACTTACCTGAGCTCAGAAGGAGCTCAATGCAACTGCAGAGTGCTCCCTTCTCACCTCCTTCCTTCCTTTTTAACATGGCTTTCTTCTGAGCTCAACTCAGGTACCACTTCCTATGGCCCCCTAATTGTTCTTTCTCGCCCTCTCCTCATTAATAACGGAGGTACTTATCCGTGTACATATTGCGTCCTCCAAATAGAATGTAAGTTTCTTGAAAGCAGGCACTATTCTCTTTTTTTCTTTGTATTCCTAGCACTTAACACATAGTAGGTACCTTAATATTATCTTGTTGATGATAATAATATTAATTACATTAATAATATTATTGCTATATCTTAGTGAATGGGGTTAAAGATCTGTAATCAACTCCCATGGGATCATGGAGTTCATGTGTCCAGATATCCAACAAGCCCCCCCCCCCACTTCTCTTCAAATGGGAGATTGTAAGTGAACTCATCTGGTAGAGACAGAGAGGCATCGTTAGGCTGCATCTGATCACAGCGGCATCAATTACTCCTAGTTCTGGTGTACACATTGTGTGTGGACTGTGGAGCAAACAGCATGACATGGTCTACACAGAACCCCATACACACCAGCTCTCTGCACAATGATCATGCCAAGAGAGGAGACCCAGGACGAAAGAACTGTGGTCCCATGGCCGTACCAGGCCTCCCACTTTCAGGGCCAGTGGTCCCTGCATCGATTCTCACCATGTCCTTTCTCATCCCCAAGGAGAAGCCAAGTCAATATAAAATATACCAGTAGCTATCCCTTAGTAGCTGGCTCCTTTAGTACCCTGGTGGATTTGCCAGAACAAATCAGCCACCTCTCATTTCAGATATTCAAGCAGACCCACCAAAGGAGTTCCCAAGTGGAATCTTCCATGGGTAATGCTAAGCACCACCATTTACACATGCTCTCTGTTCCATTTCCAAGCCCCACAATACTCTCATTCTCTTTGCTATACTGACAATGAGCAAGTGACATCAGAAACTTGTTTTCCTCCTCCATAAAATGGGAATACCAATGCTTAAACTATGCTACCTCAGAGGGTGGTTGTGAGGGAGATGCTTTGTGACCTCCAAGCCCTATAAATGGTAGTCTTTATATGGAATGGAGTGTCAATGCAGCTGATGGTTTGAGTACTTCTCTGTCTTTCAGAGCGTGATGCCTTCGACACCCTGTTTGACCATGCTCCAGACAAGCTCAATGTGGTGAAAAAGGTAAGAAGATGTTTTCATTGGAAATACAAATAAATAAATAGCCAGAGGAGATGGAATAGTGGGGAGATAAGAAAAATAGATTTACTGAATCTCCAAAATATCATTGTTGTGGAAAACATGCCCCTGCGATACTTGGAGTGACAGTACTGCTTCTCTGTTGTTGGTCAGTCTCATACCATTCTTCATGACCCCATTTAGGGTTTTCTTGGCAGAGACACTGGAGTGGTTTGCATTTCCTTCTCCAATTCATTTTACAGATAAGGAAACTGAGGTAAACAGAGTTAAGTGACTTGCCCAGGGTCACACAACTAGTAAGTGTCTGAGGTCAAATTTGAACTCAGGTCCTCTTGACTCCAGGCCCAGGGCTCTACACACTGCACCACCTAGCTGCCACTCCTGCTGCCCTGAGGGAGAATCCCATAACAGTCAGCCTCAGCAAGCATAGATGTGGATTTCTTTTCACTTGAAGTCAGTTGTGAAGTCAGTTCAGTGACACAAATTTATAACCCACGATTAGGGTGTCTTTCCAGAGAGCCTGGTTCTTTGAGAGAACAATGGTTCTTTGAAACTGCTCCCAGCCCTCCCCTTCTCCTTTTTGAGGCTACTAGGGTAACTCTCCATACTTCTTGGGCACAGAAGAAAGAAAGCTAAGAATCTCATGCCCCTGCTTCTCTGTCCTGGGGAGTACCCTATATCCTTTCTATAAACTGCTGCTCTACTCTGTGCCCTCAGCCCTTACTGATTCCTGTGCCAAGCAAAAGCCTAAGGAAGGAGAGGGCTGTGGAGATTTCACATGAAAACTTAGGGTGGTGCAGTGAGAGCTGGGCATGACATCAGAATGCTTGGGTTCAAACTTTGGTTCTGATAATGACTGTGTGGCCTTGGGCAAGTAATCTTATCCCTCCAACACTTGAGCTGTTTCTTTACATATTCTATGGAGAGGATGCTTTGATTACTCACTGTATGGAGTTGAAAGAAAAGCACTATTGGAGAGCAGGAGTTCTTAACCTGGGGTCCCTGAACTTAGTTTGATTATTTCTTTTCAAATACTTGTATAACAATTTCCATATAATTGCTTGCTGTTGCAATCCTAGGTGTTTTATTTTATCTTATGTATTTAAAAACATTGTGAGAAAAGGAAAGGGGGACATAAATTTTAGCGGTCTACCAAAGGAGTCTATGACACAAAAAGTTTAAGGAAACCATGTACCTGTGAGATAGTAGATAGAGGCTTGGAGTAGGAATTGGCAAGGTGCATCCAAAACTTGGCTCAGAAACATCCTGGGTATTTGGTCCTGGGCAAATCATCTCAATTCTCTCAGCCTCAGTTTTCCTCATCTGTAAAATGGGGATAATCATAGTAATAGTCATCTCAAAGGACTCTTATGAAGGTCAAATGATATAACACATGAAAAGTGCTTTATAAACCTTATTAGACTGTAAAGCAATATAGAGGCCAGTTAGATGGTGTAGTGGATATAGTGCTGGGCCTGATCATCTTCCCGAGTTCAAATCTGGCCTCAGACACTTACTAACTGTATGACCCTGAGCAAGTCATTTAACCTAGTTTGCCTCAGTTTCCTCAAATGTAAAATGAATTGGAGAAGGAAATGGCAAACCACTCCAGTATCTTTGCCAAGAAAACCCCAAATGGGTCATGAAGAGTTGGACACAACTGAAAACAACTGAACAACAAAAGGGAAATGTCAGAGTCAGCTCTAAGCAGATTGTGAGAATCGATTGTTAAATTTGGGGCCAGCTAGGTGGTACAATGTATACAGTACTGGGCCTGGAGTCAGGAAGACTCATCTTTGTGAGTTCAAATCTGGCCTTAGACATTTACAAGCTGTGTGACCCTGGGCAAGTCACTTAACCATGTTTGCCTCAGTGTCCTTCTTTAAAGAAGGAAATGACAAACCATTCCAATATCATTGCTAAGAAAACCCCAGATTGGGGCACCAAGACCTAAGAAAAATGACTGAAATCAAGGTGTCCAGAGGAGAGCAATTAACATGGTGAAAGGCCTTTTGAGTCCACATCACACGAGGAACCCTTGAAGGGAACTGACTGTGTTTAGGCTGGAGAAGACTGAGGGAGCACTTGATAGTTGTCTTTAAGTGTTTGAAAGGCTAAAATTATGTGGAGAGAATATATTTTTTCCATTTGGCCCCAGAAAGCACAAGAGTTGCTAAGAGCTTTAAATGAATGAATACATTGAAGCAAGAGCCCTGAGTGGAAGTTACAAACAGACAAATTTAGATGTGATCACATGCACGCGCACACACATACTTCCTAACACTTAGAGCTGTCCCAAAGTGAACTAGGCTGCCTAGAAAACTGATGGATTTTCCCTCCTGGGAGGTCCCATTTGTTATAGGAGATTCCCTTTCATTTATGGGTTAAATCAGATGACTGCCAAGGTCCCTTCTGACTCTCAGGCTACAATTTCTGGCCATCAGCACTGTATGAGCAGCTCACTCAGGAGGCACTGGAACTGGTGGCCACTGAAGTGCGTATGTTTGCCCCTTTTCTTCCCTGATCACCCACATCGAACAGGCGAGCTGGCAAACATCCTGTACCCAGATCGATGGGCCATCTCCCAAACCCCACACTGCAGACAATAGCCCAGATCCTTTCTTCCTTCCACCTGAAGCATGGTGAGGAGAGGCTTTCAAATGAACATGCAGTGATCTCAAGCTGCCAGAGATCTCTCTTCACAAGTGCCCTTTTGGTGAGTAGGGCTGGTAGCATATCCATTCTTCAATGAGGAACCTGACTCAGTCCAGAGGGGTTCAAATGCCTTGCCCAAAGTTATTCAGCTAGTAAAGAGATGAATTGAGATTTAAACTGGTTTTCTACCAAATCCAATGTTTGTTTGTTTTCCACATGCCTGACTTTTTGTTTTTCAGACACTCATCACCTTTGTCAACAAGCACCTGAATAAGCTGAACCTAGAAGTCACAGAACTGGAAACCCAGGTATGTCACTATGCAGGGCCAAGCCAGTGAGAGAAGTGGGAGATGATGCCATGGGACCCAGTGGTAGGACTAACTTGGACCAGCTGCATCCTGGAATCCTAGAGGAATGCAAGGCTGGGTCCAAGATGACATGGAAGCTATAGAGGGCATGGGGCAAGTCAATGACATCTCTGAACTAGGTACAGGCAAGGCAGGGCAAACTGTGCCAGTGATGATACAGGAGCTGCCGATGGGTGGAGGCCAGGCTGTGTCAATGAGGATGTAACATCCACCAGGGGCAGAATCAGAGCAGTAAAGACATTGGACCTGTGAGTGGGACCAGACTAAGCCAATGACATCATGCGCAAGGACTTGGGGAGAGAATAAGCAGGCAGGCAATGAAGGCACAAGGCCAATGGGGTAGAGATGGGCTGGGCCAAGGAAGATAGGAACCAGTGTTCTATTCATTCATTTGGAAGCTCTTAGCTGCCCTTGTTAAACCATCAGGCCATCGGGAGCCTATACACATCCCCTGGGGAGGTCTTCCTGAGTTGACTTAAAAGCTCCATAGTAGGAAGTCATCTGTGTGGGAGGTCAGCGTGAATGTGGAAAGCATGTTTGAATGGTACGCACACCCCCTTTAGCTTAACTCGAGTATCTCATAGGCTACAGAATGGAAAATATGCTTAGGATCTGAGAGTCTGCCTATGGGCATTTCCTAAAAGCTTTGCCAACTTTTCAGTTTCTGTAATTAATGAGGGTTCTTTATGTATTTTTTTAAGTTAATTTAGGGGAAGGAGATGTGTGGGGGCGGGCATGGAAGAGGATGGTGGTGATATCCTTTGGCAAGAGCAGGTTTGGATGTTCCAGGATGTTGTCTTTGGCCCTGGCTCCCCCTCATCACTACCAACACAGCCAGGGGAGAGAAGAAGAGGGAAGCCAGACTCAGAACCCAACTACTGTTGACAGCTGGGGGCCTGAGGGAAATGGAGTGCAATCACAATGGAAAGAGTGCTGAGAGGACGTGAAATCCTTCTGAGACCTCCTGAGCTCTGTGATGCTGTGTGACCTCAGGAGGGCTATATAACCCTCTCTGGGCTTGTTCCTTGAGCTGTAAAATGGGAATAATACCTATCCTGTCTATCTCGAAAGGTGGCTGGGAGGATCAGAGGAGAGAGTCAGAGTGCTGTTTAGCAACTACATAGGAAGTTACTAAGACTTGGTTTGCATTTCTGGTGACTAGAGCTGCTTCTTTGAAGGCAATGAGTTTTCTATCCCTGGAAATCTTCAAGCAAAGAATGAATTACTTTGAACATATTTTGTTTATGTGTTTGTGTGTGTGCATATTATTTCACCCAGTAGATTGTAAGCTCTGAGAGGCTAGAGGCTTGTTTCAATTTTGTCTTTCTGTCAATCCAATCCTACTATGCACCAGGTGCTAGAAACTTGAGTACAAAAATGAAACAATCCCTATGCCCAAGAGTTTATGTTCTATTAGGGTAGACAAGCACGTATTTAAGCATAAATATAGAGGAAGTAACTGGAAATAAAAGCAAAATAAATAAGTATACCGTAGTTTGGAAGGAAGGGTATTCACATTCAGGGGACCAGGAAAGACTTCATGCCAGAGATAGGGCTTCAACTGCATGTTAAAGGAAGACAGGGCCTCTGTGAGGTGGAGGCAAAAGGGAGTGCATTGATGGCCTGGGGACCACCAGTGCAAAGTCAAAAGAGCCTGGAGATGGAGTATCATGAGGGAGGAACAGAGACCAGTTTGACTGAACTGCAGAATGCAAGAATAATTCCACAGAATTCCAAAGATAGGTTGAGGTCAGGTTGTACAGTGACTAAAAAGCTAAAGGGACTTTCTGTTTTATCCTAGAGGCAATAGGAAATCATTTGATGGTTGAGGAGAGTCAGGTCTATGATGGTCAGATCTATGCATAAGGAAAAATATTTTGGTAGCAGGCTGGATTGTCATAATGAGACACTTGAGGCAGAAGACCATGGAGGCTGTTGCAATAATCCAGGTGTGAGGAGATGGGGTCCTGAACTAAATAAATAAAACCCTGTATTCCCTAGCACCTGGTACCTAGTAGGTGCTTAATACATGCTGGCTGATCAATCTGGTCGTAGAGGGAATTCGTGCTTCAGGTATGGGTTGGACAAGATAACCTCAGCTCTCGTAAATCTCATAAATTCACTTGATGAATTGTCAGTCGTGATATGAGTGCCCTGTGTTACTGGAATTAGATTCAGAAGAGCTAGATTCAGAAGGTCTGGGGATACATTGTTCTCGGGCTTCTCTCTAGCAGATGGCTTGTATCTCCTGACAGCTTGTAGGCCTTTTTGCTTTGGTTAGGTCACAGCTGAATAATTCTTTCCAGGGGACCGTTAATAGTAAACATAGGAATCGAGAGCTGGTGGTCGTCATATTCTTCTCTCCAGGAAGAGGCTGAACTTCTCCTCTCTGAAGGCAAAAAGTGTCCCCAGCTACCCTGTTCCAACAGGTTTAGTTACAAAACTGTCTGACTTGCCAAATAAGAAGTCCATATGCTAAGTGTCTGCTGTGTGTCCAGCCCAAGCTAGGAGAATCACTGCTGCAATATGGATTGGATGTCTTTGCATAGCTATGTAATCCCCTTGGCAGCAGCCTCGTCTTCTATTGCTGAAAATGCACCTCCCTATCCCCCCAATATAGGACAAGCCCTTCTGTCTGAGGTGTGGTCCAACTTCCTTACTTAGAAAGCTCTTCCCCTGCCTGCCTTTTGTCTATTCAAAGCCTATCCAGGATGGCCCAGTAGCTAGGATCCAGACTCAGATAGACCTGGGGTTTTTAAACTCCCTGTACCCCAGTTTCCTCATTTATAAAATAAACAACTTTGACTTGGTGATCTCTTAAACTCCATTCCAGCTCTGAATATAACCTAGGATGCCTCAATGACTAATGCCAATTCCCTCTGGTCCATTCAAGTTGATGGGTCCACCCCAACTGGAAGCAATCTGCCCTTCCTTGAACCTCCTATAGCACCTGCCTATAAGATTCATTTTTTGGTTTTTCTATATTTCTGTCAGGTGATGTTAGTTAATTTTTTCATCTGTGTATGTGTATTGTCTCCCTAGACTGTGAACTCCCCAGAGGGCCTTACTCCCCCATTCCCTCCTAGCTATCAAAAATAAATGTAATGGGCTGGGCTGCCTCTGGAAGGAATGGGGTCCCTCCTCCTCATTGGAGACCTCCAAGTGGACACCAAATATAGGAGGAAGGTTTATTCAGATATGAATTGGATTAGATGGTCCATATAGAGAAACTATAACCATAGCAGTCTTTGGATCTAGTTAGTAACCCTGTCCAAAAAAAAGCATTAAGTTTAGTCTGCCATGACCTGTTCTTGATGCTTATAAACCCTGGTTGGTTGGATGATAGATTGAATTGACCCCTTCTTTTAACATCTTAATAGTGTGTTCATTTCTTGATACTGACAAACTATCTCTTAATAATGTATGAGTCTAGACTCTTGCCAAGAAACAAAATCAAGGTCATGGAGTGTGTCTGGTTTGAAGACCTATTGTCTTCTCCTTCTGGAAAATCAAGCCTTGTTTGCCTTTCTCTAACCCTGAGGCAGTTCACCACAATCTTTCAAAGATCATAGGGATTTTTCAACAATTCAGTCCATTTGGGCCTGGTAGCTTGAGTTCATCGAGACCATCTGGTCATCTTCTTATGATCTCCCTACTTAATTTCTTGCTAACCATTTTTCTCCAGTCCTTGCTTTTAGCCCTTTTTTGCCAATCTCCTTGTCAGGTAAAAAAACAAAAATAGAAGAAAACTAAGAGTTGTCATTCTGCCTTCTCTTTGTCTTCCATTATCAGCATCTCATTGAAGCAACTGTCCTTATCTCTTTGACTTCTCTCTTGCCCTCATTTTGCTTTAAAAATCTTTTTGCTTTGTGACCTGTTTGTTTTCCATGTCCATTCAGACCTGTACCTTAATGTCCATTTTTAGTTGTCTGGATTTATTCCATCTTTTTTACCTACCTTTTCAAAATCTGCATGGCCAGTAAATTTCTTACCCTTCTTCTCACTGGAAAAATATCATTTTTTGTCTCCTTTCCTCCTGAGATGACTTCTCCAATAGAATTTTAGGCCATCCCACCTATCCTCTGTCTGAATCCTCTGAAGTCTATTTTCCTAAGTAGTATTGGCAGCTGCTTTCCTTAAGTAGACTATAACTTGCTTTCCCTCTTTCTCTTTTACAAATTCTAAAGTGGGAGGCTCATTTCCTGCTAGCATCCCATAATTTTTGCTGTAACAACTGAAAGTGCCTTCTTGTTGGGCAGAATAGGAATTTCTCTTATCACTTCTGTCATCTTTTGAAAAATAAAATCATAAGGTCATTGATTCAGAACTGGAAAGAACCTTGGGGGTTATCTAATCCAAGCTACTAACCAACCCAACTGAGGAAACTAAGACCCAAGGAAGTTAAGTGACTTGCCCAAGGTCATTGAGTCAAGCCTAGAAATTATTAGCTGCAGAGGTCAAGAGCTCCAGCAGATTCTATGAACACATATGATAAGAGTTGTTTATGGTAACACCTCATTCCAAGTTGCAAAACCCTATGTTGGATGCTCAGGAAGATATGAAGACAATTAATGTAGAGCCTACCTTCAGGGAGTTTATAGTTTTATAAGGGGACAGGATGGACTTTCAGCTCTAAATCTAGATTCCTAGTCTGATTGTTTATTTCCATCACTTTCTTTTTCTTTGATTCTCTCCTCTCAAATTCTAAATGGGATGCATTTTACCAAGACAATTTGAGGAAGCTAGTTTTATGCTCATTAGGGTGGAAAAAACACGGATTGCCTGAGATGTGATCTCTCCCTCCTGCAGATGGTCAGTCTAGTCACAGGAGATCCTCAGGAACAACGTCTGTTAAGAAAAGTTTTGTGAGCCTTAATTTCAGATTTTTAGATAACTAAGCAAAAGCTGTCTTTTCATGGCTGTGTTGGAAATGAAGATAGAGAAATACAAGATCTTAAAAGTTGTCAGAGCATTTAGAGATGACTCTAGTACCACCTTCCACCCTATGAAAGAATTTCTGTCTACAGCATCCCCACAAGTTTTCTCACATTCAAAGCTTTCTTTGATGCTTACCCTAGCCAACCACTGCTTTATGAGGTATTCTGTTCTTATCCCCGTTTTACAGATGAGGAAACTGAGGCAAACAGGTCCTTGCCCAAGGCCACCCAGGTAGTACATGTCTAAAGCAGTATTTGAACTCTGGTCTTCCTGACACTGGGCCCAGTGCCCCAGAGGGAGCAAAGCATCCCCTTAGGAGAGGTTACTTAGCTGAGCTCTTTGGGTCTGTTCCTCTTCGTAGCATGACCCTTGGTTGCCAGGGCTGCATCTCTTGAGTCTAAGCTGGCTCTCTTCTTTGCTTCCAGAGGGTTATGTTCTTGGAATCTTCTTTCTCCCCTAAGATATCTATGTTCATTCAAAGTATACATCTGCTACCGTCTGGAATCTGGGTGCCCTTTCAAGAGACATGGCTGCTGTGGGAAAGGGAAGTAGGGGAGAGGGAATAGAGGCCCCCATAGACACAAGGATTTCCTCCATTGGCAGCTGCTGGCCTATATTCACCAAACTCTTCAACTCTCTCCAGGGTTTACCTATTAAAAGCCTCCAGCACTGTGACCCATTTTCAGCCCAGCTAATATAAAAAAAAAAAAGGTGTTCATACTTCTTAAAAGGACTGTTGAATATTAAAACTTTGTTAATACTTTCATATCTCATTATCTACTCTGCTTTCTGAAATGACATCACCTATGGAATCTGGGGGAAATCAAATTCTCCTCAGCAGTGCAGTGGTTAGTGTTGTGTCTGGTGTCCAGAAGACTCAATTTCAAATCCGGCTTCAGACATGGAGCAAACCATGTAACTTCTCTCAGCCTCAGTTTCCTTATCTGTAAAATGGGGATGATAATAGCACCTACTTTCCAGGGTGGTTGGTAAAGATCAACTTATATAATTGTAAAGTGCTTGGCACATAGTAAGTGCCATATAAATGTTAATTACTGTTATTTTTATTATTTTATTATTTGTTTTTATTTATTTTATTATTATGATTATTATTATTCCTACCACCCAGGGTGGTTGTAAGGACCAAATGAGATATCGAAAAGTGATTTGTAAAGTGCTTGACACATGGTAAGCGCTATATAAATGCTAGTCATTATTCTTGGTACAGTGGTACAGTGGATAGAGCACTGGGCATGCAGTCAGAAAGACCTGAGTTGAGATGTGACCTCAAAGCTGTGTCACCTTGATCAAGTCACGTAACCTCTGTTTGCTTCTGTTTCCTCCTCTGTCAAATGAAGCTAATAGAAGCATCCACTTCCCATGGTTATTGGGAGAACCAAATGAGATAAATGTAGAGCACTTAGCATCGTGCCTGGCACATAGTGAAAGCTTTATATAAATGTTAGCTATTATTGTTATTGTTAGAGAGAAAAGGCACTAGCCAAAATCAAAAGACTTGTGTTCAAGTCTCAGTTGTGACCTTGGAAAAGGCATTAATTTCTATTCTCCGGGTCTCCATTTCCTTATCTGTAAAATGGGTTTCATAATCCTTGTACTTCTCAGGGTGATTGTGAGAAACCAACGATGTGGCCTTTCTGATAGTACTTTGTGAACCTAAGGCATCATACATATTATGAATCTATTGTCCTAGTCAGGCACATGTTTCCTGCCCAGGAAGAACTCCTGGAAGACCTAATTCTCCTAAGTTGTAGGAGACCACATCTAGTGAACAATCTCCTCACATTCCTCCCTACTGGTGTGTACACACATAAGAAGGACCCAAACTTCTGTACTCTCTTCCTCCTCTTTCTCCCTCTCTTCTCTCCTTCCTTGCCTGCCCCCCTCCCATACACAGATTAAATTCAGATAGTGAACTGACTCATCCCCCATGTTGTTCCTTCTAATGAACTAACTACTGCACTGAAACATTTAACTCTGCGCCAACACCCTCACCCTTAACATAAACATTCTACCCTCCACAAGCTTGCTTTGCAAACTTCACCATCGCCAGCTAGTTTCTACCCACTTTAAGATCAACATTAATCCTGAGGCTACTTCCTGATGTCCATAAAGAGGCCTAGAGGATAATTCACCCCCTTGGCTCCAGCACACAGCTGTTCCTCCTTTCCCAGCATTCTCCACCTCTAACAATAGACAATGTCTTATCATCAGTATTGTTATTATCATCATGGGACTTTGCTTGTTTGTGGGCCAAACCAGGAGTCCCGGCGTGAATGGAAGGCCAAAGGAAGCCAAAATGCCCATTTGTTTTTTGTTTTTCTCCTCAGTTTGCAGATGGAGTATATTTGGTGCTGCTCATGGGCCTCTTGGAGGGTTACTTTGTGCCTCTACACAGCTTCTTCCTGACTCCAGAGAACTTTGAACAAAAGGTACTTGGGTCCACCATCTTTAAAAGTGCCCAGGGTAGCCCCTCCAACCCTATAGCTGCCTTGTCTAGATTAAGAGAAATAGAGAGGACTCTGGCCAAGACCCAGGATGATGCTGCTTCTCTTCCATCGAACTCCTTGCTTCCAAAATAGGGAAAAGGGATGGAGAGCTTGCAGAAGGATGAGGCTCCCCATGGGCTTGCCAACAAAGTTCTCAGCCTTGTACAATAGAGCAGACTCAGCCCAATGGGGAGCCAGTGAGAGCTATGAGAAACTCCAGTTAAAGGAAGGATAACTAGATATAGCTGCTTATTCCACATAAATACCCCTGCCTGTATTAATTGGACCTCAAAGTCCAGGGACTTCCCTAAGCTGGAAAGCCTTCAAGCATCAGCCTGGTCATGACTAGGCTGTCTGTTATCTGAGGAGCACACCAGCTGAACCCCCAAGCTTTCCAGTCACAGAAATGCACACTAGGACCAGGAAGGCAGGGGGCATTTTGTGTCAGAGCAAGGGCTCTGACCCACACTGAAGAAATTATGGATCTTTTGAATTATGGAGATGATTTTTATAATCAACTTAAATTTTAAAAATCTTATTGAATATTAAACTCCAACCCATTTGCAATGAAAGATCTGTTTTGGTTGTGTTATTATCTCTGTGTTGCATGCAGTCCTTGGCATTTTTAAGTACCTGCCATGTGCCAAGAACTATGGTAAAAACAAAAATAGGCAGTCCTTACCCTCAAGGAATTTACATCCTCCTAGAAAGAACATTGACCGTGGTGCCAAAAGATGTGTGTTCAAATACTGGTTCTGCCACATTCAACCTGAACTTTCAGGGCCTCAGTTTCCTCATCTGTAAAATGAGAGGGTTAGGCTAAATAGTTTCTAAGGCCCCTTTTGTCTCTAAATCTATGCTGCTATAAACTCATGTTTCTGCCCTGCAAGGACCCAAAATCCTCTCTTTTCTAGTTGCTCAGCCAAACTTTAATTGTCTTTTAACTGGCACCTCCCTCGCCTTCCCTCCCCAGCCTTTGTCACTAGACAGGGGCATTCAGGAAGTAGGAGAAATACTTCTCTCCCCTTTGAAGACATCAAAGGCATGACTTCCTGTCTGATCTCTGCAAATACTCTGAAATCCACCTAGGCAGAAGGTTAGCCACATAAAGCAGGGACCAGGAACCTCAGGAGGAAAGGTTTGATCTTTGAGCTGATTGATCGTAGCAAGCAGGGATCAGTGCAGCTGATTCTCTGCCAGAGTTTCTCCAGCCCACCTGCCTTTGAGCTGGAATGCCCCCACAATTAAATGGCTTGGGTCCCTCCTTCCAAATTAGGAAAGATGTTTGTGCCTGTGGCAGCAGCCCCAGGTTGTCTCATTTTGCTGGGGCCCAAAGCTTCAGGGATTACAGGAGATGAGAAGGAATTCCAGTGATGTAGAGCTTGTGATTCTCTTTCTAGGTTCTTAACGTGTCATTTTCCTTTGAACTGATGCAAGATGGCGGACTGGAAAAACCAAAGCCAAGGCCAGAAGGTACCTGTCTCTCCCTTGCCCAAGGTCTATAAAGAGGGGTCATCCTCTGGACTCTTGGAATGAGAATCTGTTAAGCATTTTTCCCATCATGAGGATTTAGGGAAGGACAAACAGTTGGCCTCTGGTGCTGAGGAGAGTTGTTCTCTTCTCTGAGATTATATTCTTTCTGCCTGCCAGAACCCAGTGGTTTGCCCCCAGGGTGGGACAGGGTGGGGAATGAGAGGCCAGATGCTTGATCAGGTCAGCTATGTGCTCACAAAAATACAACTGTGGGAAAGAAACTGATCTGAGCTCCCACCACCTCTGAATCAGCTGGGATTCAGGCTAATGGAGAAGTCATGGGTCAGAGGCAAAGGGTCATTGCAGAAGCTTCCTCAGATGTCAGGGTACAAGGGAGAGGTTGGAGGTGTGAACATGCATGCAGGATTTCCTCCTCCCAAAGATGGCTGCAGAGTCAGAGTGGTATCTAAAGTCTGGTCATGACAGTCAACAGGGATGTGACCCTCACTTCACTGCTATTCACTCCATATCATGACCTATTTGCTTAATTCAATCCTGCCTAAATTTATATAAGAAGGAACCCTAATGAACAGGGTCTGAGCTATAGATTCAAACCAGAGAAAAGAGAAAACTCTCCCAAGCACCTATATTTTCTCTTGCTTTACCTTTGTCTGCAAAAGAATGTGAATGTGATCGGTGCTATGTTTGTAGGTCAGCCTAACTCAAGTACAACAATGTATGTCAGTTCTAAATGAGAACATGACGATGACCTTTCATGTTGCTGTAGCACTGTCTAGTTTCTCTGAGGGGCATCGGGACAGAGTGAATTCAAGCCAAAGACCTGATTTCAAATTCTCTCTGGCACACGTTGCCTGTGTATCCCTGGACAAGTTACACAGCCTATCAATCTTCTGGGCAAACCTCAAAGACTATCGGTTTCAGAAAAGGTGCCAACCTGCATTGGTAGAGGGAGTTTCCTTACTTGGTAGTCCTTATACCAATGAAATCATAAGGTCTATTGTTGAGGCCAGGGAAATGTTGTGGTTTGGGGTTCCTGGGACCCCAAAATACCAACACCCCCAGTCCTGCCTGAATGAATTCGATTCAAGCCTTCTTTTGGAGGTGGTAACAGAGTTAACAGACAATGGAGGGCAACAGAATCAAGGTTGGGAAGCAGCCAAAGGCAATTGGACAAAGTGATAATGAAAGGCTTATGGCCTCAGGTGAACGCCAAATCAAGTGGGAAGATTCGGTTCAAAGGGGTGCCCAGAGTCTGTACCCCATCACTATGAATCAATTTCCCACTTTAGGTTGTATGAGAAAGAAGAAAGATGACTGACCTTGGAGTTCATGGAAATGGGCAGGAGAAAGATGTGGTCAGATGTTTGTTCCACCCCGACCCTTACCCCAGGCCTAAAATTGGAGTCCATTAGACCCACCTCAAGTTCCTGGATGCTTTCTTCCTTTCTCTATGCTTTTCTGAGCAGAGATGATTGGCAAAGAAAAGGAAATAGGAAGAAGAAATAGGAAGGGGTGGAGAAAGGAAAGAGAAAAAGACATTGAATTTTCCCTACCCAAAATATGGCAGCAGCCAGAGGTATGGATAGAATTCTTACAAAAACATGGTGGTGGATATGAATCCTTGGTTGTATATTTACTCTGTGTGTGACTGACTATGTTCAAGCCACTTGACTTATCAAATAGTATCAAATATTATATTGCAACCCATTTGCAGTGAAAGATGTGCTTGGATTGATATTATTGTCATTGTCAATGGCATTTTAAGTACCTGCCATGTGCCAAGAACTGTGCTAAAGACAAAAATGAACGGTCTTTATCCTAATGGAAAGAACAGTGACTGTGGAGCCAAAGGATGTTTGTTCAAATCCTGGTTCAGCCACATTCCACCTCAGGTTCCTCTTCTGTAAAACAATGATCTCAGTACTTAGAACGCTCACCTCCTAGAGCTATGCTGGGGAAGCACTTTAACCTTCCATATTCCAGTGGACCTGAGATCTTGTTGAGGTGGGTGAATAACCAGTAATGCTCATCACAACCCATACACACCTGTCCCTCTCATCTAATGAGTGTCTAATGTCCTCACATGGTTTGGGACCCACAGTGGGTTTACCCTCTGTACTGAGAGTCTTCCTCCATTTCTCTTGAGATCATGATAGTATGAGTAGCTATCACATATAAGCTGCCCCCCAGGTGATAATCAGTTTTCACCATTCCTAGCTCTTACCATAACATCTTCTTGTTTTACTCTTTTGTTTCTACTTTGTTTTGTTTCAGTAATAGCTTGAGGGCAGCTAGATGGTGCAATGGATTGAATGCCAGGCTTGAAGTCAAGAAGACTCATCTTTGTGGGTTCAAATCTGGCCTCAGATATCTGCTAGCTATATGACCCTGGGCAAGTTACTTAACCCAGTTTGCCTCAGTTTTCCCCATCTGTCAAAGGAGCTGAAGAAGTAAATGGCACATCACTTTAGTATCTTTGCCAAAAACTCCAAACTCACAGAGAGTCAGATGGGACTGAAAGACAACTGAACAATGCACTAGACTCAGTAGTAGCTTAACAAATGCTTGTGGAATTGAATTGAGGGACACACCCTGAGGAGCATGGGTCCAAAGGGATCAGAAGGATTACTGGCCTGGAGTCAGGCATGGGTCATCCTCACTGCATCTGGGTTCCAGATCTGGGAGCCCAGCTGATGTGGAGAGCAAAACCTGGATGCAACGGAGTGTGGGAAGGTGGCCCTCTGTGGAGAAATCAGTGAGAACAGACCCTAGCAGTAATGGTACAACAACCCTACTAACTTGCAGATTGTTTTCTGTGTTTTGTTTTTGTCGAATTAGAAGCCTGAGGACTGCACAAATGGGTCCTTTGGCTTGCATCTTTCTTATTTTTAAAGTGAGGAGATGAAAGGAAAAGGAGAGATCATATACTTTCAGCTATTTGTTACACGTTATTCTCCCATCTTCTCCCACACCTCCGTGCACATTTTGGCCCCCAGTGAGGCTGTTGGAGGGGGGTGGGGCGTGGAGGTGGTGGATGAAACACACACCAGGGCATCCGGCTTGACTGCCTTCTTGGCTCTTGGCTCTTGGAGGATTTTTGTTTTTGTTTGAGGTGGGATGGGATTGAAAGGGGAGAAGAGGTAGAATTTGTTTCTTTAAAATAAAAAGTCACTCTTCATTAACACCAAAATGGTCTAAATGAAAACCTTCCTGAATATGATGAGATTCACTCCCCCCAAACTCACTCATACTCTGTCTCTGTCTTTGTCTCTCTCTCTCCCCACTCACTGCTTCTCTCTCACTGTCTCTTTGTCTCTGTCTTTCCCTCTCTCTCCCTTCTCTCTCTCACTGTCTCTCACTGTCTGTCTGTCTGTCTGTCAGTCACACACATACACACACACAGAGCCCCTCTTATGTTCTTTAACCCTGTGCTCAGCAATATTAGGTACACATTATACATCCCTCCTGGTGGCTTTGTAAAGACAGACAGGATGGATACCTGAGGATCATATGTGCATATCTGGGCCAGATTTTATTTCAGAGGCCAAATGGCAGGCAAAGCTCATGACTTAACTTTCCCCACAGCTACCTAAGGCTTGGTGACTGGAGACTTTGACCTCAATTCATTATGATCATTAAAATGTGGAAAAATTAATAATCACCCACACTCCTATAGCAGTTTATGATTTGCAAAGTTCTTTGCTCACAATGACCCTAAGAGGTAGTTAGTGCAAGTATTGTTGTGCCCATTTTACAGAGGAGGAAACCTGAGGCAGACAGAGATTAAATGAGTGACTTGCCCAGGATCACACAACTAGGAAATATCAGAGCCTGAACTCCAACGCAGGTTCCGTGGACTCAGCTTTCTATCACCCTTTAGCTATCATCCATAGATGACCTTCAACTGGGTATATTACAGCTCTTGGTCTTGCAGAGCTGAGGACTTTTGCCCTCTGTCTTTCTGCAGAACAATAATTCCAAACCTTGGGGCCATTTCTAACTCTCCCAAGTGAATGGGGTCTTACCTTGCATTCATTAAAGCCTGGTGTTCTGAATGAGAGACATCTCACTGCACTCTACTCATTTAAACTACATTGATGGTGTTGTGTTCAGTTCTGGATGCTGCATATTAAGGACAGTCATAAGCCGGTGTCCATTCAGTGTACTACAGTGACCAGAATCACAAGGGGGCTAGAGATGACCATATGAGGATCAGTTAAAGGAATTAGGGAATAGTTCTCCTGGGAAAGAATAGGGGCTATTTGTAATTTTCTTCAAATATCAGAATGGCTGAGAGGCAATATGGTACAGGGGTAGAAGGCCAGCCTCAGTATCCAGGTGGCAGTTCAAGTCCCAAAGCTGACATATACTGGGTATGATACTTGAAAGTCACTTAATCCCTTAGAGTGCCAGGAAACTCTCTAAGACTCTAAATTACAGAGCACTTACCCATCTGCCTTAACAGAGGGAATTCCTTGTCTCACTGAAATCATAGATACACACACACACACACACACACACACACACACACACACAATCTATAGGACTATCTGGCTATCACCAGTTGTCTTGACCTGTGACTTGCCACTGGACTCCCATGACCCTGGAGGAGAGAGTTAGGCTGGTGACTGCATAGACCTGCCTCACTCAAATTCAATTCACTTGCAAGTCAAGACATCGCCCTCCTGATGAGATTGGTCCTCTTCAAGAAGGAAGGACAAACAATAACAAGAACTATCATTGGACAAAGGACCGGGTTTACTCTACATGGCCCAAAAGTCTAGAGTCTGGACAAAAGCTAATTGGCAGTAGATTCCCAAAGATTAAAGCTGACCCAAAACAACACAAACTGAATCATGAAATAGCAAGGTCCCACCAAGTATTCATTCATTAACATACAGAGGATGGACACCATGTGTCAAGGATGCTTTAGAAAGAATTTGGGCTTTGATTAAGAGTCAGATGATTTGGCTTTTGAAGCCTGTTCCAACTCTGAGATTCTAGGATTCTGTGCTGTCAAGGATGAGTTCATGACATCCTGTTTGCAAGAGTTGTGAGCCTCCAGGGTAATGGGACTGGGGGGAGATGGGGTGGGAAGAATTGGCTGATGCTCTGGCTGCCATCTTGGAGAGTTATGACCCTGCCTGTAGTTAGGGATTAGAAGGACATATGGTTCCTTAGTTTTCAAGGATTCGTTGCTCCAGGGATAGCCAGCATTTCTAGTATAAAATCTGCCTATAGGGACATTCACATACAGACAACGTTTTTGGTGCAATTATTGAATGTTTAACATGAAACTTCCTGACTAACATGAATGGAAAAACACATCTGTTTTATGTGTTGTTACATTGGGCATAATGCCCATACCTAAAATTTCCAGTCAGTGATGGAACATTGAAAAGGATCTTATTGTAATAACTTTTTTATTTCCCCTTTGTCAAGTATCCTTCGAGTTCTCTCATACCTTCCACCTGAACACTAAATTGAAGAGGAAATACCCTAAGACTTAGGAAAGGCATCAGTGTGACCAAAGATGCGAATTTGTTTAGAAGGCAGATAGGCCACTGGAGAAGCCTATCTCAGAACAGATGGGGGGACAGGTCAATAATTCATTTTTCAATCTTTCTTTGCAGTATTTTCCTCTGTCCAAGCAGTGAATTGAGGGCACTCTGTCCTGCCTTGAAAAACCGTGAAAGCAGTGCTATCTTGTCTCCTAATTTTGTTACTGTTCAGTTGTTTCTGACTCTTTGTGACCCAATTTGAGGTTTCCTTGATGAAGATACTGGAATGGTTTGTCATTTCTTTCTCCCAGCTCATTTTGCAGATGAGGAAATGGAGGCAAACATAGTTAGGTAACTTGCCCAGGGTCACACAGCTAGTAAGTATTTGAGGCTATATTTGAACTCAGGAAGATGAATTTTCCTAACTTAAATGTGGTGCCATGACCCATCCAGGTTCTGTACCATCAGTATGGGCTTGAACCTCCCTCTGCATCAAAGTGACTACTTATAATGGCAAAAATTGTCTTGCTCCTTGATCTGTTAATGTGCATGAAATAAGTTCCTACTGTGTGCCCCCATGTACTGTGCTAAGCACTCACATTTGTCATGGTGTTTGTCCTTGATAGATTGTTATTAGTTTTTAATTTATAAAATGGCCACTGCCATCATCTTAGGATCTAAGGTCTAGAGTTAGAGATGATGAAACTGAAGCCTAAAGACGTTGACTTATGTAAGATCACATAGATACTAAGCAAGGATTTGAATTCAGGTTTTGGAAGTCCAAGTACAATGCCCTTCCCATTGTACCATGCATTGGACAATATAGTATGATGGGGAGAGCACTGGACTTGAAGTCAGGAGGACCTCTTTTCGAATTCCTTAGGTAGCTGTGTGACCCTGGGCAAGTCACTGTTCAGCTTCAGTTTCCTCATCTGTAAAATGAGGATGATGGTACTACCCACCTCATAGGATTGTAAGGATCAAATGAGATAATATATGTAAAGGGATTTTGCCTACCTTAGTCAATATCATCTCTATCAATCTGTACACATGACAGAGAGATCCAAGGCAACAGGACCAACAGGGACAGGCTGGTGTTGTGGACACAGAGCCAGTCTCAGAATCAGGAAGACCTGGGTTCAAACCCCACATCTGACTGTCTGGCCCACCCCAGCCCACTTATTTACGTTTTCACTTCCGAGGCAGCAATCTAACACTATAAATTTCATAATTGTTGATCTGCATTGTCTCTAGAATTGAGAGATCAGCCATGTAGACCCAGAAGGGGCCTCGGGTGCAATCTAGTCCAATCTCCTCATTTTACAGATAGCAGAAAGAGCTTTCTCACCTGCCATCCCCATATAACAAATGGGCGCATACATCTGGACCAAAAGAAAAGGAATAAAAATATCTCATAAACATGTTAGAAAATGGTCCTCCATTTTAGGGAGACCCCAAGGGGTTTCTTAATTTGGCATCCATGAACTTGTTTTTCTTTTAAATAGTATTTAATTTTTTCCAATTTACATATAAAGATAATTTTTAAGATTCTTTTTTTTTAACAAAATGTTGAGTTCCAATTTTTCTTCCTCCTTCCCTTCCCTCTCCACCCTTTAAGATGGTAAGCAATTTGATATAGGTTATATATATAGAACATTTCCATATTAGTCATATTGTGAAAGAAGAAACAACTTGTTTTTCTTTAAAAATATTTTGATGACTATATACTAACATAATCGGTTTCCTTGATGATCTGTTATTATTGTACTTTGTAGATTTTAAACATTATTAGGGGTCCCTAGGCTTCACCAGACTGTGAAAGGGGTCTATGCCAGAAACAAGGTTAAGAACCTTAGCTAGAGAGGCAAAGGCGCTGCTGATTTCCTCTATAAGTCTGTTTTTAAAAATATTCCTTTATCTTCTACATCAGTGGTATCAAACTCACGTTGCTGCTAAACCGTACATAAGGATCCCTTCAGACCACATATTGACTTAGAAAACCACATATTAACATTGTCCTTGTTGAGTTTCAATCATGTCCAACTCTTCATGACCACATTTGAGATTTTCTTGGGAAAGATACTGGAGTGGTTTGCTATTTCCTTCTCCTGTTCATTTTAGAGATGAGAAACTGAGACCAACAGGGTTAAATGACTTGCCTAGGGTCACATGGCTAGTAAATGTCTGAGGTCAGATTTGAACTCAGGTCTTCCTGACCTCAGATCCAGTGTGCCCCACGTATTAACATCATTGATCTTCTATTGTATTTTTACTTAATTTGTTAAATATTTTCGAATCTGATCCTGGCCACACTTTAGAATTTTGCAGACTGCCTGTTGGGCATTTCTATTCTACATTACTCATAGACTCTTTCGCTCATTCTAGATAAGAGTTGGGGCTGGGGAATGGAGCTTTCTTTTTGACCATCTAAGGCCAGAGGACTGAGAATTCTACAAGGCATTCCCCATTCAGTGAGTCTCCAGCCAGTAAAAAAAAGTATTCATTATTATTTTTAAAGCCTCTGCCTTCACTGCACCATGGGAACACTCTCAAGGTGCCATGACTTCCTAAGGATCATGTAGAATCACTTTTTCCCTCCCAATCCCCAGCTGCAGCAGGTGTCCTTGTACCACCTGACTCCCAACTCAAGCAGTATCTTCAAGATTAGGGACAGGATCAATGATTTCATTAGTATAAGAAATTTCTAGAAGAGATAGCTCATTGAATTTTGAACTTTGAATTTTGGAAACTGAATGAAGGCACTGAGAGATTAAGTGATGTGCCCAGGGTTGTACATCCAGTCCTCTAGAGCAAAAAATAGTTGACTCTCTAGAAACCAATTTTTTTTAGCAATAGGTTCCTGCCTTTGAGAGATTGAATTAAATAACCTTAAATGTTCAGAAACAGTTTGGCAGAGTCAGGACCCCAAAAGACCTTCTGAGGCTAGAAAGTTGGGCCAACTGATAAATGTATTTAGATGTTACTCAGGTTCAACAGATCACCTACACAATCATAAGATGGGAGAAGCATGATCGTTGTGCATCTCTGTCAATTTAAGTGCCTACTATGCGCCAGGCATTTTGCTGAGCACTAGGGACACAAAGAAAGGCAAAATACAATCCCTGCCCCCTAGGAATTCACAGTCTCGCAGGAAAAAAAGAATGGAGGCTTTTAGCAGATGGCAAAGCCAGTGTGGCTCAAGACTGTGGTGTGGAAGCCAAAAGACCTAATGGGGATCTTGAGGCTGGGTGACGGTTCAAATGACACCAGGAGTTTTGTCACAAAGGATTCCACCTGTCCTGCTTGCCCCCAAGGAGGTAATGATGGGCATTGTACTGGTAGGAGGTACAAAGAATTGGCAAACTTAGATTGAAGTGAAGGAAAAAAATTCCTAATCATTACAACTAGACCCTGAAGTAGAATGGACTGCCACTTGAGGTTGGAGGCTCCTCCGACTAGAAGTCTTCAGGGAAGAGGAGAGAGATTCTCTGTCAGGGATATTGTATAGTTCCTGCTTGGTTAGAGCCAAATGGATGAATGGCATGAAGTCAGGAAGAATTAAGTTCAAATCCTGTTCCAGACACTTACTAGCTTCATGACCCTGGGCAGGTCACTTAACCTCTGCCAGCCTCAGTTTCTTCATCTGTAAAATGGAGATAATCCTAGCACCTACTTCCCAGGGCTGTTGTGAGAATAAATAAGATGTTTTTTAAAGGGCTTTGCAAACTTTAAAATACCATATAAATGCTAGATGGTGGTGTTGATTGTTATTCAGGTATGAGTTCAACCAAATGACCTCTTGAGTATGTGATTTTTTTTTCCCCTCCAACACTCAGGATCTGAGATTGTGGGATATGACTGTTTTCACAATGAAAATGTCAAACCTCCTTCCCTTGCATTTCACCCCAGTGCAGCCTTGGTATTTTGTTAAGTTCACTGGTGTGTCAAGGACTGAAAATGTGAGACACACTCATCGGTCCTCTGGTTAAGACTGCTTTTGCTGGAAAATATGAATTGATCTGCTTTAATAATACCATTAGAGGAGGCATATGAGAAATCATTGCAATGAAAAGATCTCCAGAATGAAAGTCAGGAGACCTAAGTTTCACTCTCAGCTCTATTACTTACTAGCTCAGGGACAATGGACAAATCCTTGACCCTCTCCCTTATCTATAAGACAAAGGAGCTGGACTCCAAGACTTGTGACATCTTTGTCTGCTCCAGCATCCCGGGAGTCTAAGCAACCCTTTTTCAGAACTGAACTGTCAGAGAAATGAGAATATACCTCCTCTTTCCTTATTCAAGTGAACTAAACGAGGAGGATTGGTTTATGGTTCATTTTCTTTCTTCCTTCCCTTCAGGCCCTCAGTCATCTTTCCCCTCTGACTCTGTCTGCCAGCCAGGCACTCTGCACCCCCAATCCAGAGACTCCCTAAATCCTTGATGCTTTTCTATTGGACAAGGGCCCCAAAGGGTATGAGAAAAGGCAGTAAAAGAGTTCCTAGAAGAGCAGCATTAAGTTGTTAATCATATAATTTATTAGGCCTGCAGGCTTTAAAGATGATATGTTTATATGGCCTAGAGTCACAGTTCATTTCCATTAATCCCCCAGCCTCAAAGTCTGCCCAGATAAGTTGTCTCCCTATCAGCCTTCTTGGAAACAGGAGAGATGGTCATTAAATACCCTGGCGAAAAAAAAATCAGGGATGATCCCTCTATCTGTAACTGTACTGGCCTGGTCATGGAGCCTCTTGTACCCTTGCTCAACACTCTTCCCCCTTCCTCAGTTTTCAGTTAATGCCTCTGTGACAGTAGATGGTTTCTAAGTGTAGACTGACCTATCACCTGAGCTCCTGTCCCAGATAGCATTATTTTCTATTTAGACTTCATATCTATACCCATCCTCTACATATTTGTTCCTGTGTCTGGATTGGACTCCCCCAACTTCCTATAAGACAGCTGCATTTAGATATTTCTATGAATACTTATTAAACACCCTGTTACGTGTAAGGGTACTGTGCTTGGAACCTGGGGGTTGCAAAGATAGAAAAATGACCTATCCCCTACACTCACGGAACTTAAAGTCTAGTGGGGAGTGCGGAGAGAAGTTTAACCACCCCCTAAATAACAGCCATACATAGAAGCTGAACAAAAGAGGAGAGTGGGGGATGGGAATGGTCACTTTTAGCTGAAGCAATCAGGGCTGCCTGGGCTCCGAAGAAAGAATTATAAAAACAGCGGCAATAATGATCCATTTCTATAGTGCCTTAAGGTTTGCCATGAGTTATCTCATTGATTCTCAGAACAGCCCTGTGAGGCAGATGCCATTACAATCCTTATTGCCTAGCTAGTACGTAGACAGGATTTGAACTCGTCTCTCTGACTTCCAAGTCCAATCAATGCTCTTTATACTGTACCATCTAGCTGCCAAGGGGCAGAGCTATAAGTACAAATTCACAGCAGTGGGAGAGGGCAGAAAAGATCAGTGATGATAAGTAGTCCAGTTTTGATAGAAGATGATCCAGTTTCATGGGAGAATGTAAAGAGCCCTGAATGCCAGGTTAAGGACTTTGCATTTAATCCTATAGTACATGCCACTGAACTCCCATTCAGTTCCATGTCCAACTCACACTCATTTCACGATATCTGTACAAGATACATATGTGCTGAAGACGGTGAAGTCTTCCAAGATGCCCCTCTTATGGATGACACTGGGCTGATTTTTATCGAGTCCATGCAAGAACATTGAAAAGCATTCTGAATGAAAACCATAATCTCTCAAAAGAGTTTATCCTAACTATCCACACAGAAAAAACCAAGTGGATGAAAAATGCTTGTTGTCCAGATTTCTCCTTTTAGCATTCATTAGATGTTGACTGGCACTATGTTCTAGTTTCTCTCTTTGTCAATCTTCTTTCTGCAGCTAATGTGTAAGCTCCCAAAAGATGAAAACTTAAAACTTCTCTTATGTTTCCCCCAGTACCTAGCAGGAAGCTGAGAAAACAGGAGGCAGAGCATAACTTTTTTTTGTTTATCCTTGCAACTGT
This sequence comes from Notamacropus eugenii, assembly GCF_028372415.1. NCBI lineage: Eukaryota > Metazoa > Chordata > Mammalia > Diprotodontia > Macropodidae > Notamacropus > Notamacropus eugenii. Next base: position 32,790,264 of record NC_092877.1, on the reverse strand, counting down.
CAGGTTTCCTCTTGTAAGACCAGAGCAGTTCAGCTTCTGTTTTCTTTCTCTGTTTGCAGATATCGTCAATTGTGACCTGAAGTCTACCCTTCGAGTGCTTTACAATTTGTTTACCAAATACAGGAATGTGGAATGAAGAAAGAACAGACCTGGGTCCTGGGGATGTGCCAGTGACTCACTTCTCACCTCTACGCTGAGGCAGCCGGACAGGAATCCAAATCACAATGAACTCTGTTCTCACCACACCAAATGCTAGCTGGGACCACTTACTCAGATTAACTATGTAATTAAAATTTTGGAAGGAAATGATTAGGTACTTACTGGGTATCTAGCTCTGGATTTCAAAAGGATACCTAACTTTTAAAGGGCACCCCAGCCTTCATGATGTTATCAAACTTAATTGTGACTTTCATTTCCCACCCCCTCCTCCTCACTTCCACCCCTGCTCTTTCCCCCAGTATGGGCACTGGGACCCTTTAAGGAAGAGAGGTCTTTAAAGACTAGGACAAAATATGGGTTGTGATGGGGGGATGGGGGCACCTCCCTTTAGACAACATTTACTTGATTTTTATTTGTTTCTAACCAAAAAGAGAGGTCAAGTGCCATAGTGTATAGAGAGAGCTTGCCTTGGAATCAGAGTCTAGCCTTTATCACAAGCTAGCGAAATGATAAGGGACCTGATAAATCATTGATTCTGAGTGTCTGTCCCCATTCATTTCTCAAGTCTCTGAGTTACCGATGAGTTATCAAATTGTATCCAAGGAAGGACTTTCTATGCCAGGAATCCCTTACATTGAAGAAATCACAGATCCAGGCCAAGGGGGTAAAAAGGTCTACCCCGGTGTACCTTTCAAACTTCCTCCCCTCATTCCTAAGTCATCTCAGAAGGATGGAGTATTTGTGAGAAGGTGAGTGGAGGTCAGTTCTGTCACATATGCAAGACACAATGGGATCCACACTGAAACAGGGGAGTTGGAATTTAAGCCAAATCATATTATATGTGGTCAGAATCATGCCTCAAATACTTTTTTATCAACTAAAATGACTCACCCAGTTTCTTTAGATTGGTAATAATGTGAGGCCTGGGTTTAGATGTCACTTTTGGGCAAATTCTGGAGGTATTTTTACTTCTTTATTACCTATAATAGAAATACCCTATATTTTCCTTCCAACTAAACACCCAATTCATCATAGTTGGAAAAATACATTGAGGCTTATAGAATAGAGACCATCTCAGTAGTCCCTAGAAAGTGGGACCCTCTCTGAGGGATCCTGGATCTATTAAACAAAGAAAAATCCTTTCTACTCACTTCCTAATTGATCATTAAGGCCATTGCTAGCCAAGTTCATCCAGCAGTAATTACCAGCTAATTCAGGTGAGAAGGGAAAAAAGTCATTGAGAACAAAGCTTAGCAGTTTACTTGGTCAGAATTGTTCTGGACCAGGGGTGGGGAACCTTTACCCTCGAGGATACCTAGAAGGTCCTTGGGTGCGGTCTTTTGACTAAGTCCAAGTTTTACAGCACAAATCCTTTTATTAAGGGGATTTATTCTGTGAAGTTTTGATTTAGTCCACACTTGAGGACTTAGAGGGTCACATGTGGCCTCGAGGCCACAGGTTCCCCAAACCTGTTCTAGTGCTTTGGGGTGACATGTTGCATGACCCCAGGGAAGCTAATAGCTATGTTGTATAGAGAAATCAATAGTACTTGTGTGTTTGGAAGTGGGGAGGGGTAGCCTGCACGTCTTAAATACAGGGGAAAGTATATAACAGAAAAATCTTCAATGTATATAACCAGCCTGCTGTGGTGCTTATGGAGCTTTTAAAGGACTCAGCCCTGAGATGAACTAAATATGGGTAGATAAGTAGCCTGTGTGTCATTTATATTGCCTTAGAGATACTAGAACTATCCCAGAGAGCCAGAAAAATGGCCAATTGGCCTCTCCCTCCTATAGAGAGGTCTAGGGATACCCTGTTATTGCTTTGGGACCATTAAATAAGTCTGTATCTCTTATTAGCTTCCAAAGGGTCCATTGGGATATAAATTCATACTAAACAAAAAGGGACCCAGACTGACCATGCTCCAGAAATATTCCTCTTAAGCCTTCGGATATGAACTAGCTGGTGTTCCTCACCACATGGTTTTTACAAAAGCAGTAACTCAGAATGACTGTGTTCAAGATGCATTGTGTGATGTTGGGGATTGGTTTATTGCTAGAGGAATTATTTTCTAGTTAAAGTTGTGAACTCTCCAAGATGCAAAGGGGACAAGATCCCTTGAGAGCATTTATCTAAGAAAGGCAATTCTGCGAATAGTTTGTGACATTATGTTTTTAAAATTATGTTCATACTCAATATTTTATGGTTTCTGCTGGCTTTCTTCCTTTGGGTTCCTGGTAGTAAATCCAGATAAATAATTGTTTTCTTTGTCTGAGTAATACTGAAAATGCTTTTAAAAAGAGGACTGTATTCATTTCTAAATGCTTTTCTAGGAGAATTTTACCTCTCCTTTTAAAAAAAGAAATTGCTTACAAGCAGCCAATTGATAAATATTCTTGCTTAGAGTCATTGATGGTTCATTTTATATATATATTCTATAAGGGGGGGATGGAATGCTCTGTAAACTTTTCAAATTATAATAGGTGAAAGTTACACCAGGCTTTACATCCATTATCTCATGTAATCCTCACACAAATCCTGTTTTTGTTATCCGCATTTGTTTTTGTTATCTGCTTTTTACAGATAAGGAAACTAAGGCTCATAGATGTTAAATAATTTGCCCAAGGTCATATGTCAGATCCATAACTTAGATCTAAGTCTTATAGAATTTAAAAATTCTCATAGAAAGGACATCAGAGGTCATCTATTTCAACCTTTGCTAAAGCATGACTGCCCAACAAGTACTCATCAAGGCCATTTCTACTTGAAGAGCTCCCAAGGCAGCCTGTTTATTAATTACTCATAGAATATCAGAGTTGAAAGGGACTCCCTTAAAAATAATGGCATCCAAATCCTTTGTTTTATAGAGCATAGGAACATAAATTTAATGCTGGGAGGGACCTTCAAGATAATCTAACCCAACTCCTCCATCTTACAGATGAGGAAACTGAGACTTTCTCAGACTACAGTGACCCTCCAAAGGTCACCACATGTTAGAGCTTGGATCACACTCAGGTTTTCTCACTCACAAGTTCAGTGCTCTTTCAACAACACCAAGAAGTTCCTCTTTGTATTAACTAAGTTTTACCTCCCTGGACCTTCCACTCATAATTCCACTCCATTGGAACCACTCCTTGTTATAGTGTCACCACAATGCTCATCAGAGCCAACCTCCAACATTGTGCTTCTAATTCCTCCAAGTCCAACACTCTTTCCATGACAGTAGTGGGACCTCTAAAGGGAGTCATTAAGGAATTGAGTTCTAGTTAGAAATCAAATGGACCAGTCTATCTTTAGGTATTTTGGGGGGAACAGGGTGAGGAGGACTGACAACTGAATTACGCTAATCTACTAATGATGGACAAAGAGTAGTAGAAACCACCACCTCCCCCTCAAAGGGTACGTATATTAGCCTCAAAAGCAAAGCCCAATTTTCAGCACTAGTTTATTACATTTTTTTGTCTTTGGAGGGGAACTTTATTGAGGTTCTGGCCCACATTTCTATTTTTTTTTTCTTTTTTCTTTTTTTTTTATTAATTTTTAACATTTATTTTCACACAATTTTGGGTTACAAATTTTCTCCCCTTTTATCCCCTCCCCCCCCCAAACCCGAGCTTTCTAATTGCCCCTGTGACCTATCTGCTCTCTCCTCTATCCTCCCCCTCCCTGCCCTTGTCTCCATCTTCTCTTTTGTCCTGTAGGACCAGATAGCTTTCTTGACCCCTTAACCTGTATTTCTTGTTACCCAGTGGTAAGAACATTACATTTGGTCCTAACACTTTGAGTTCTAACCTTCTTAGCTCCCTCCCTCTCCACCCCTTCCCCTTGAGAGACAGGCAATTCAATATAGGCCATATCTGTTTAGTTTTGCAAATGATTTCCATACTAGTTGTGTTGTATAGGACTAATTATATTTCCCTCCATCCTATCGTGTCCCCCTTTACTTCTATTTTCTTATGGTCCTTTCCCTCCCCATGAGTGTCGACCTTGTATTGCATTCTCCTCCCCATGCCCTCCCCTCCATCCTCCCCCCCACCCTGCTTGTGCCCCTGTCCCCCACTCTCCTGTATTATGAGATAGGTTTTCCTATCAAAATGAGTGTGCATTATATTCTTTCCTTTAGTGGAATGTGATGAGAGTAGACCTCATGTTTTTCTCTTGCCTCCCCTCTTTATCCCACCACTAATAAGTCTTTTGCTTGCCTCTTTTATGAGATATAACTTCTCCCTTTCTCCTCCCAATATTTCTCTCTCACTGCTTGATTTCATTTTTTGTTTTTTAATATATGATCCCATCCTCTTCAATTCACTCTGTGCACTCTGTCTCTATGCGTGTGTGCATGTGTGTGTGTGTGTACTCCCACCCAGTGCCCAGATACTGAAATGTTTCAAGAGTTATAAATATTGTCTTTCCATGTAGGAATGTAAACAGTTCAACTTTAGTAAGTCCCTTATGATTTCTCTTTGCTGTTCGCCTTTTCATGGTTCTCTTCATTCTTGTGTTAGAAAGTCAAATTTTCTTTCCAGCTCTGGTCTTTTCATCAGGAAAATTTGAAAGTCTTCTATTTCATTGAAAGACCATTTTTTCTCCTGAAGTATTATACTCAGTTTTGCTGGGTAGGTGATTCTTGGCTTCAGTCCTAGTTCCTTTGACTTCTGGAATATCCTATTCCATTCCCTTCTATCCCTCAATGTAGAGGGTGCCAGATCTTGTGCTATCCTGATTGTATTTCCACAATACTTGAATTGTTTCTTTCTAGCTGCTTGCAATATTTTCTCTTTCACCTGGGAATTCTGGAATTTGGCCACAATGCTCCTAGGAGTTTCTCTTTTTGGATCTCTTTCGTGCAGTGTTCTGCGGATTCCTTGAATATTTATTTTGCCTTCTGGTTCTAGAATCTCAGGGCAGTTTTCCTTGATAATTTCATGGAAGATGATGTCTAGGCTCTTCTTTTGATCATGGTTTTCAGGTAGTCCCAGAATTTTTACATTGTCTCTCCTGATTCTATTTTCCAGGTCAGTTGTTTTTCCAATAAGATATTTCACATTATCTTCCATTTTTCGAATCTGCGCGGTATGTTCTGAGATATCTGTCTTTCTCTAAAAGTCCTTAGCGTCCATCCGTATCATTCCAGTTTTGAAAGATCTATTTTCTTCAGTGAGCTTTTGAATCTCCTTTTCCATTTGGTTAATTCTGCTTTTGAAAGCATTCTTCTCCTCATTGGCCCCTTGCACCTCCCTTGCCAGCTGAGTTAGGCTAGTTCTCAAGGTGCCAATTTCTTCAAGATTTTTTTGGTTCTCCTTTAGCAGGGAGCTGATCTGCTTTTCATGCTTCTCCCTCATCCCTCTCATTTCCCTTCCCAGTCTTTCCTCCACCTCTCTAACTTGATTTTCAAAATTCCTCTTGAGCTCTTCCATGGCCCGAGCCCATTGGGTGGGCTGGGACACAGAAGCCTCGATTTCTGTGTCTTTGCCTGATGGCAAGCATTGTTCCTCCCCATCAGAAAGGAAGGGAGGAAGTGTCTTTTTTCTGGTAAAGTACCCTTCAATAGTTTTATTTCTTTTCCCTTTTCTTGGCATTTTCTCCAACCAGTGGCCTGACCTCTGAATGTTCTCCTCACACCCACCTCGCCTCCTGGTCCTCCCAGCCAGCGTTTGGGGACTGAGATTCAAATGCTGCTTCCCGCCTTAGGATTTTTGGCAGGGGCAGGGCTGCTATTCAGTGTGAGAATTAAGTTCAGGTGGTCAGGGGCAGGGCCGCCTCTCAGGCATAGTTCCCTCTGGGGGTTTATGCACAGACCTTCCACAATGGATCCAGGCTCCTGCCCGTTTGGGGAGCCCCCGTCCGCAGCCGCCTCTCAGCTCCCACCTCCCGGGGGGGCCCGAGCCTCGGGGGCACCCCACTCCCCTCTCAACCCGCCAAAGAGACTCTCTCAGCCACCCCCGTCAGTCACCTGTTGGTGGGGGGACCCGTGTGGCCGCTGGAGATCCCGTACCCGTAGCCCTCTCGGATCTCTTCCCCTCAGTGTCGCGGCCGCAGCAAGGCCGCACTCCGCTCCCCGGCCCGGCGCCCAGTCCGCAGCGCGAAGGACCCCCCGCGAGAGGTCCGCAGGTCTCTCTGGAGCAGGAATATCCCTCGCTCCAATACTCCGTGGTCTCTGGGTGCAGAATTCGCCCTGGCTTGGTCCCCTCTAGCCGTTCTGTGGTTTGTGTGTTCAGAGCTATGTGTATGTGCGTCTTTCTACTTTGCCATCTTGGCTCCGCCCCCCTGGCCCACATTTCTTAAGGAATTACTTAAATTTTGAAAGGCAGAGAAAAAGCATACGGAAAATTAAACCTAATCTTGAATGTCCACCTTACAAAAACAAATCACCAGCAACACAGGCTTATGAGGATGAACTTACAGGGATTTTTTTCAAAGAAAAACTATAATTTGAAATGCTTATCTGAGAGTCTCTTAAATCTAAACACTCAGATAGAGTCTCTATGTTCAGGGGATGTTAAGTAGGCTGACTGTATTCCCTTCTTTCATCAGCAGCTAACTGATTCTGAAGTTCCTAACACACTACCTTCCCCAACCCCATTTTCTCTCCTGCCAGAAAACTTGATGAAGGGCCCCATGGTTCTTTCTCTGACATAGAAAATAACAGTTTTTCAGGATACTAGCACTTTACAAATTACACTTTGGTTAGGTCCCTAATGTTAGTTTCAGAGTCTTCCTATCAGGGTAGGCCAACAGCTGTGAGCATGGCACTATGGTAGAAGAGAAAAGGTGGGAGGGAGGAGACAAGAGAAGGGAATAAGCACTTTTACAGCACCTACTATGTGGCAGACACTGTGCTAGGTGCTTTTTACAAATATTCTCTCATTTATCCCTCACAACAACCCTTCGATGTAGGTGCTACTCTTATCCCTATTTCATAGTTGAGGAAACCGAGGCTGACAGAAGTTAAGTGACTTGCCCATGTTCACACAGGATTTGCACTCGGGTGTTCCTAACTCCAGACCTGGTACTTTATACAGCACTGGATGTGTCCCTGACGCTGACCTCTGCGTGGACTTGAGCAAGTTGTTGTTATCCACGAAGACCAAAGTCTCAAGGTCTCTAATTCCTCTATAAAAGGACGAGATGATTCCTAAAGTCTCTCCTCGCTGGGCCATCCTATGACTCCGTGACAACATTAAGGGGACTGTTAGTGCACACAGGAAAGAGAGAGAGATCACAAAGAAAATAATAACACCTGCATTCCCAATCCCTGGGAGACTGCCCAGCATCAAGGGCAGTATTAGTCTTTGTCTGTCCAGAAACCACACCTATTTTCTGCAAGACCAAAGAGAAGGACATGGAGGAAACATGGTTAATGACCCACCCCAGCAGTTGCTGCTGGATTTTAGGCTCAGCAAGCATCTGTATTCACACTGGGGCAGCTAAGTGACTCATTGGATACAGTGGTGGGCCTGGGGTCAGAAATCCCTGAGTTCAAATCTGGCCTTAGACACTTTCTAACTGTGTGACCCTGGCTGTCACTTCACCCTGTTTGCCTCAGTTTCCTCATCTGTAAAATGAGCTGGAGAAGGAAATGGCAAACCACTCCAGTATCTCAGTCAAGAAAATCCCAAATGGGATCATGAATGACTTAACAACAAACAACAAATATTCGCTTTATCCTCTTTGGGAGGGATGTGGGGTAAGGATAAATTCTGATGCCCTCACATGGAAGGAGATAGTTTATGTCTATAAGCTAAGGCACATCCTCAAACTACATCAGAGATTTATGCCTGCTTTCTGAGAGGTGGAAGCAAGAAGCGGGTGCCTGAGCCCTGCCAAAGATCATTGAATCCAGTAGATTGGAGCCCTAACTACAAAGCAGAGGGGAGTGGATGGCCAAGCTGTGAATTGGTAACCATTGCCAATGTAGACAATATAACTGATCCTGAATTTTTTCTTTGCCTGAAGAGATTTTGACCTGAGCAACAGAGATAAGAGTTTCCGTGCAGCTTCCCACTTGGGTCTGTCAATGTGTGCACAGGTATTGACACTTTAAAATGTTTGTAGGAAAGTCTGAGAAGCTCTGCTGACTAAGGTACATTATATTTTATCACCAAAGTAGACTTCTCATCCTCTTTATGGATTCCTGGGGTTTCTGCATCTCCAGATCAGATTCGTTAGCCCAGGGCCACATTCCAACACATCCGAATTTCACCAATGTAGCAGCTTTAATGAATGATGTGTTCAGTTGTGGTAGACAGAACAGCATAAGCATATTTCATCTCAGACACATTCACTTCACAGGGAAAACTGACTGCTGTGGGTTTGGGGGACCATCCTGTCTTTACCCTGTCTTCCTATGAACATACTTAATCCCTGTACCCAAAATCCCTGTACCCAAAATCAATCAAACTATAATTTATTTCATGCCTGCTATATGTCAGACACTGATGATACAAAGAGTAAAATCATCCCTGCCCTCAAGAAGATCACGAGAGAGACAGCAAGGACGTGTGTGTGTGTGTGTGTGTGTGTGTGTGTGTGTGTATGTGTGTGTAGATGCAAAATGCATGTTATCCATCAAAGAAACAGGCAGAGGGCTGATTGGGAAAGGCCTCGTGTAGACGCCTGAGCCAGCCTTTGAAGGATACTCAGAATTGTAAGGAGTGAAAATGAGGAGGGAATACGTTCTGGCATGGGGAACAGCCTGGACAGAGGTTCAGAGATGGAAAATGGGTGTCCAGTATGAGAAATAAGAAGACCTGTTTGGCTGGAATAAAACTTAATATTCCTTCTTAAGAGAGCTTACAATCATAGACTTTGAGAACTATTAGGGTTAGAAGAGGAAAGGTAGGTGGATAGAGCACTGGCCTTGGAGTCAGGAAGATTCACCTTTCTGAGTTCAAATCTGGCCTCAGACTTTTACTAGCCATATGACCCCAGATAAGTCATTTCACCCTGTTTGCCTCCATTTCCTCATCTGTAAAATGAGCTGAAGAAGGAAATGTCAAGCCACTGCAGTATCTTTGTCAAGAAAATTCCATATGGGGTCAGAAAGAGTCAGACAGGACTGAAAAATGGTTGAACTACTGAGTTTTAGAAGGGATGTTAGAGACCATCAAATTATTCTGTCTCCCTTTAATTTAACATATGCAGCCACTGAAACCCAGGGAGGGACCTTTTCTCCTTTACAGCCCTTAGAGGATTCAAAGGTCTTTATTTTGTTTTATTTTTTTGGTGTCAGTGGTTCTCTGGGAATGAAAACCCTAAACAAAAGTATCCGTATCCTTGGAAACGTGAGCTAAGGATAAAAAGGAGCAACAGAAGCATCTGTCATGAAAGAGGCAAATGAGAGCATCTTTGGACCTGGTTGACTCAGCTCTTGGAATTTTCAGACTCTTCATGTCCTGAATATCTGGCAGTGTCTCTTTCCCTGGGGGTGGCATGGGTACATCCTCAGCTTTCATGTGAGCCTGATCCTGGTGACCCAGCAAGAATCGTTAACTTCCACAACTGATTCTGTTAGGAGTTTGTTTGGGGACTTCCCTGCGGCCCCAGACTGTAACAACTGGATGTCCTGATGAGGGGTGAGAGCTGCCATTGATGGGAATGTATCCAAAAGACCCTGGGTCACAGCACCTATTCATTGAAGTATTCTGACTTGCCAATCACCCTAAATGCCTGCAGTTTTGACATTAGATAGATGGCCTTCCCAAGGGCAGTGCATAAATGAGAGGCAGGATATTCTTTCTTGTGCCTTTTATGATGGTCCTGTTCATACCCTTGCAAAATGCTTCTCTAAAAAGCCGCACTGCCTTTAGCACGAGCTGTGCTAAAGGTTGATGTGGGCTTTGTCCACAAAAACCCAAATGAGGGGAAGAATCGAGGTGATTATTTGGGTGATTGAGCACCCACTTCCCACCCCAAACCCAGGTTCTCTTTATAAGAATTTAATTCAGTTCAATAAGTATTCACTGAACATGTGCCCTGTGGTTGGTATTGTGCTAGGCACTGGGGGTGGGGGACAAGGGGAATGCAAAACACAACATCACCACCTTGAAGGAGCTCACGGTTTTATGGAGGGGTAGACTGAACAGACACACTTAGAAAAATCAGTGACCACAGAGCAGGATGCTGTTGTATAGGTCTAGGGTAATACTCTTATAGGGTCCTGCAAGTTTTCTACAACCAAACATTCTACCCAAAGCCATCACGTGGCATAAGGCGATGAGGTAGTGGCTACAGCTCCACTTTCTTCTGTTTTAAATTTGCTGATAAACCAATCAATAAGGGCTTATTTAGAGCCTGTGAAGTGCCCGGCTCTCTTCTAAGTTCTAGAGGTACAAAGACATGGCTGGCCTGGATATCCCCCTTAAAATAGAGGCTCCAGGGGAAACCAGTCAATCAGAGAAAGAAGATACAGGGACAAAGGCACTTCCAGTATGAGAAGTCCAACTCCCTAGGGGAAGAGGTTTCTGTGGTATAGATGTAACAGACAAAGTCTATAGCTGAAAAATGATCTCTGCTATTAAGTAACTGATTAGTGGCATAATGGATAGAGTGAGAAAGACCCAAATTCAAATCCAGCTTCAGGCACTTGCCAGCTATGTGACCCTGGGCAAATCATGTAATCTGTTTTCCTCAGTTTCCTCATCTGTAAAATGGGGATAAAAATGGCACCTATCTCCCAGGGGTTATTGAGAAGAACAAATGAGATAGTAATTGTAAAGCACTTAGAACAAATAGAGTCTCCTTTTACCATGACAGTCCTTCAGGTGTCTAGCTAGCTACTAAACCATGCTCTGGACATGTCACTTCTTCCCAGGACAAAAATGTAAACTCCTCTGACTGGCATTCAATGCCTTCTCTATTCTGGCCTCAGTTTATACCTTTTACATGTCATCTTTCACTACACACAATCTGAAAGCTGAAGGGAAGGAGAGAGGTCTTTCAAAGTCTTTTTAAGAAAATTTGCTTCTTTTTTTCTCTTCATAGAACACAAGGTGGGATTTGAACTTTGTCTGGCAGAGTTCCCAGTCTGGCATCCACTGCACCATAAAGATACTACGTTGGGTGAAAGATTTAGGATCTACAATGTCTTGATGGTCTGGGAAAGTAAACCAAACCCAAGATGATGAAATTGATATTCTGAGATAATTCAAGAAGCTGTGATTTCCTCTCTGGGGGTAGTCCCCCCACCAACACATGTTACAACTCTCAAACATTTTAGAGGACAGACTAGCAGGCCATCAACACTGGAAGGAGACTTAAAGGAGACCTCTATGTTCCTATCCAGGCTTGCTCAAAGACTTATGCTACTAGGGGAGAAGATAAAATCAGTTCATTGCATGCTAGAATAGCTCTAAGTATTAGTAAAATTTTTTTCTTACTTTTTTAACTGAAACCCACCTCCCTTCAGCTTCCACTGTCTAGGGCCAAATGAAAGAATTCTAATCCATGTCCCACATGACAGCCTTGTAAATACTTAGACAGTTATCGTGCACACAGAACAGTGCTCATCTGTCATTACAAATACTTGTTGATTTATAATGTCCCTGTTATTCTCAGATATTTTCTTCTCCAGGTTAAAAATTCCAAGTCCCTTCAAATAACCCTTGCATGGCATCATTTCTGGTCCATTCCCCCTCTTGGTGGCCCTCGTCTGGATGCACTTCAGCCTGGCAATATCCTTCCTAAAATGTGGTTCTCAGAAGTGAGTGCCGTTTTCCAGCTGGAGACCCATCAAGGATGAGAACAATCCCTATCTTTGTCCTAGATGCACTGACTCTTCATGGAGCCTAAGGCCACAATAGCTTTTTTGGCTTTCATGGCATGTTATTGACTCATAATGAACTTGCAAATCTATTAAAACAACCAGACGTTGTTTTCTTTCTTTTAAATATGAACTGTTCTCTGACCACAACTTCCCCATATTCTACTCATAAAATTGATATATTGAATCCACCATAGGACTTACATTTGTTTCTATTAAAGTTAAACTTAAATTTGGCCAATCATTTGAGCATGTCTTTGGGATACTGATTCTGCTATCCAGAGTATTAACTATCCCCCCCACTTTCATGTTATTTGGAGAATCAACAAGCCTAACATCTATGCTTTCATCCATTTAGAAGGTTGAAGAGGATAGGAAAAAGAGCAGTCATAGAACAACTTCCTTCCAAGGTAATGTCAAGACCTTAAATGAGTCTGATCATTCAATCATTTTCAACTCAATATTATCATCCATCTTCCTTATATTACACTTACTAGCTGTGTGACCCTGGACAAGTCATTTAACTTCTGTCAGTCTCAGCTTCTTCTGTAAAATGGAGATTATAATAGCACCTAACTTCTAGGGCCTGTATGAGGATAAAATTAGATAATGCTTGTAAAGTACTTCGCAAACCTTAAATCCTCATTAGCACTGTTATGATTACTGTTATCCATATTATCTACAAATAAAGAATGAGACTTCATCAAATGCTTTGCTGAAAGATAGGTATATTATATCTAGAGTGATAGCCTTCCCCTGATCTAACATTCAAAAAAAGGAAATCAGTCTGGCATGACCTGCTCATAATGGAGCCATGTTTGGTTCTTAGTGATCACTGCTTTCTTTCCCAAATCCTCACAAACCATTTCTTTAATAATGCCTTCTAGAGTTTTGCCAGGAATAAAAGGTAATATTGCTCATATATAGTTTTCAGGTTGGACTCTCTTCCTTTTTTCCTATTCTCCACCATTTTTAATGATCTCTGGCAGCAGCCCAGCAATTACTTCTGCCAATTTTTTCAGCAGTCTGGGTTGGATCCTCTCCTCCTGATGATCTGAAAGATGCATCTGAAGTCCTAAGGTGCTACTTACTGTTGGATCCTTCCAACTTTTTGAGGGCCACTCCACACTTTCTTACCATCTCCCTTATCCTAAATTTCAACTCCCTGTTAAGCAGTGTTATTCTGTCTTTCCTAGTCTTCACAAACTGCTCAAACTTCATTACCTGCTGGCCATCCTTCTGGCTGGTAATAAGTCTAACATTTAGGTTGGTCTTCAGACATCAGGTACACAGTGGCCTGACAAGCCCTCATTCCCTTTTTGAAAATTTTACAGCATGTTAGAATCTGGCAGAGCTTGTACTCTCTTACACAGCCTACAAGCACCCTGGGATCACCTCCCAACCATGGTGAAGCAATCATGTAGCATTTTATTAGAGGAAAATGCAACCAAACATGGACAATGTAAAATCCCAGAATTAGGTTCAAGAAAATCAAACAGCAAATCAAGTTGAGTCAAGAAGCATTTATTAAGCACCTGTTATATGCCAGCACTGTGCTCAATTCTAGGATTACAAGGAAAAGCTGTAATAGCAAGGACCCCAGCATATATAGGAGGACCTGCTGTACAGGTTCTTAGATCTGCTTTTCTAAAAGGAAAGCAACTTTTGAGGGGTCAACAATCACTTTAATCAAACACATATATCAACGGAGAAAATACAAGCAGAGAAATAAAGACCAACAGACAGGGCTTCCAACTCTCTGAACATACATACAACACAGATCAACAGACACATCCAATGGTCTGAACATTATATACATAGTTACCAGAGAGAGAAGTGCCAACATCTGGGTTTTCTAAGTCTGGGGAGTAGGGTGGGTTCCTAAAAGGATACTCAGAATCTCATCTGGCCAAATGAGCACTTCCAATGAGTAAACCCCCAAAGTAAAACCTCACCTCAAAGTATTTATAAACTTATCAGAACCAGAGGGCATCCCTCATGACTCAGTGCCTCAATAGAAATTAGCAAAAGACACTGAGGCCTAGTAATGGGCTAGGAAGATCTTTAACTCTTCCCTCTCCCCCAATTAACCTTACATTAACACTTTTGAAGCAAAACTAGTCCCTGATGTCAAGATGCTCCTAATCTAAAAAGGAAAACAAAGGTGCAAATATCTCTGTATAAATAAGCTCTTTATTGGATAAATTGTAGGCAATCTCAGAGGAAAGGCACTAAGGTTAAGGGGAATCAGGAAAGGATTCTTCAGGAAGGTGAGATTTTAGGTATGACTTGAAGGGAGTCAGAAAAGCCACAAGGAGGGAAAAGTATTCCAGGCATAGGGGGCAACACCAGAAAAGAGTCGGGAGATGAAGAGTCTTGTTCAAGGAACAACAGGCAGGCCAGACTGTCCGGACTAGAGCTAAGATGACTGGAAAAAGACAGGGGAGGGCCAAATTATGATGGACTTTGAAAGTTAGGCAGATGCTTTTATATTTGATCTCAGAGGTGAGATGGAGTCACTCGTGTTTTTTGAAGGGGGAGGGGTGAGTATGACATAGATTTGAAAATATTATTTTGCTAGATAGACTAAAGTGGGAAGAAATCTGAATCAAAAAGACCAACCAAAAAGCCATTGCAATAGTGCAAGTGTAGGGTGATGAAGGCAGGCACCAGGATGGTAGCAATGTCCGAGAAGAGGAAGGAATGTATAAAAGAGATATTGCGAAGGTGAAATCGACAGGATTTGGTGACAGATTAAATAGGCTTGGGGGAAGAGAGAGTAAAGAGTGGAGAATGATGTCTAAGTTGGAAGACTGGGTGAGTGGAAGGATGGGATGTCCTTGGCATCAATTAATTAACCAATCAATCAACAAAAATTTATTGAGTGCCTACTGGACTCCAGATACTGTGCTGGGTACTGGAGATGTAATGATTAAAATGAAATGGTCCCTGCCTTTAAAGAGTTTAATCTACATAATTGTATACACCCAGTTGCTTAAGTATTGGATAAGGAACTTCTGCTTTCAAAGGAAAATCATGGGGGGTGGGGTGGGAAATTTAATGATTTATTTTTTTTTCTGCTCTTATGCATAATTTGACCTACTCTATGCCTCGGACTCACCAATGAAAGATAACATTTATTTTTTTTTTAAAAGACCTAGTCATTTTAACTGATCATAAACTCAAAATGAAGAGCCACTGAAAAGACTAATTTAATCTTAAGCTACATTAACAGAAGTATATGCTATACTTGACAGAGGCAATAGTCCTGCTGAGTTCTCCTCTGGTTGGATCCCAAATGAAGTATTTTGTTCAGGTCTAGGCAATGACCTTTGTGAAGGGACATTGACAAGCTGGGTAGCATTCAAAGGGGAGCAACCAGGATGGTAAATGAACTGGAAAACATGTCATGCCAGGATCTCTTGAAGGCTCTGGAGGGGTCTAGCTTGGAGAATGTTTAGTTGAGACATAATCACCGTTGTCAAATATCTGAAAAGCTGTCATGTGGAAAAATGAATTATACTTGTCCTGTATTGCTCCAGATGGCCAAACCGAAGAACAATAAATAGGTTTTAGTTACAGAGAAGGAGAATTTAATCTCAGTACAGGAGGCAGCTTGGTAGTGTGGTGGACAGAACACAGAGCCTGCAATCAGGAAGACTCAGATCTGGCCTTAAACATTTACTAGCTATGAGATCTTGGGCATTAACCGCTGTCTGCCTCAGTTTCCTCATTTGTAAAACAGGCATAATAATAGAACCTGCCTCCCAGGGTTGTTGTGAGAATAAAAGGAGACAAGATTTGTAAAGTTCTCCACAGAGAACTGTGTTGTGTAAATGCTAGTTACTATTATTTTATAGTGGAAAATTTTCCAACAATTACAAGTAATCTGCTTCTGGAAAAGCAAGTTCCCCATCCATGATGGAATTCAAACAAGTCCTATCAGGATTATTGTAGAGGCAGCTAAATGGTGAAGTGGAGAGAACCCTGGGTCCGACATCAGGAAGACCTGAGTTTCCCTCTGGCCTCAGATACTTCCCAGCTGAGCGCTCCTGGGCAAGTTAAATGACCTTTATTTGCCTCAATTTTCTTAAGTGTTAAAATGGAGGTAATAATAATAACACCTACTTCCCAGGTTGTTCTGAAGATCAAATGAGATATTTTTAAGCACTTAGCACAATGCCTGGTACATATAGCTGCCCAAATAAATGCCTTCTTCCTTCCTTCCTTCCTTCCTTCCTTCCTTCCTTCCTTCCTTCCTTCCTTCCTTCCTTCCTTCCTTCCTTCCTTCCTTCCTTCCTTCCTTCCTTCCTTCCTTCTCTCTCTCTCTCTCTCTCTCTCTCTCTCTCTCTCTCTCTCTCTCTCTCTCTCTCTCTCTCTCTCTCTCTCTCTCTCTCATTCCTACAATGAGTTTGGATAAGATCTAAGACCCTTCCTTTATTGTCCGTGGGATCATAGAGCTAAGACTGGAAGGGGCCTCAGAGGCCACCGAGTCCAAGCTTCTCATTCTACAGATGAAGAAATTGAGGCCATGCAAGTTTAAGTGACTTTCCCAAGGTGGTGGAATCGGAACCCAAGTTCATTCTCTCCAAAGCTCAAGTAGCTTGCCGCCTCTCTGAGATTCAGTGATTTATTATTGTCATCAGTGATGAGGTCAAGCGCAGTTTGGGAACCCTTCCTGTTGGAAATCCCTATACACAGCATCTGCTGCATCCATCATCAGTCATAAGATACAACATTTGAGGGTCCAGTACAATTGAACTGAGCAGCCACATGTGCCTTTCCAGATTTAACCACAGGGTTGGAGGCCCTCAAAACCCAAATGTATCTCCTGAGGAGAGATATGAGTTGGAATTTCAGGTTTCATTGTCTAGTGTTAGGTGACTGGTGGGGTCAGAGGGGTTGATCTCAGCTGGGAGAATGCATGGAGCAGCAGCATCCTCAATATCACCCTCTCTCCATGCCAGTCACCCAGAGACTCAGAGGAAATCTCTCTGCTTCTCATCAGGAAAACGTTATGGGAAGAAGGTGAGTACACATCTGCAGCTCCTCCTGGGGGGCCTCATCGTCTCTGCACTGGCACCACTGTGCTTTAATTCCAAGGAGGAGATGGACACATATTGCTTTTCCATTTTACACATGGGAACACTGAGGCCAAGAGTGGCAACATGTCTTGCCTAGAATGGCCCTGGCTACTTAACAGCAAGGTTTAGTGTCCAACCCAGAAATTCTGACTCTCTGGCCAGTGCTCTTTCCCTTATACCTTGTTTCTTGAAAGCTTAGTAGCTAAACAAAACATCTCCCCATCCCTTTCATCCCACTCCCCTGCCCATCCCACTTCCCTCAGCCAGCATGCCCTGGTATTATCTTCATTTGAAAAGGAACAGTTCACAGCAGACTGTTATCTCAGGGACCTGATCATTTAGGATTGCTTCCTGCATGCCACTAAGCTCCCATTATGGGGGAGGGAAGTGCTTCCAAAGCCAGGACTTCCATTTCACCCACTTTGTTCAATGCCAAGACCATTGTCAATAATGCCTCTCGCCCTAGAGAGCATGTTCTTTGGATGACATACTGATTAACATGACCTGACTCCATTTTTTTTTTTTTTGGACAAGGAGGAGTCCAAAACCCATTATTTCATCTGTGTTGAGAGCTACTAGTGAGGAAATTCGCTCCATCAATGCACATCAGCAACTCTTCCATCATTTCGTCTTAAATTGTTGCTTGAGGAGAGAATGAGATGTCAGATTACTTGTCTAGGGTCACACAGCCAGCAAGGGTCAGAGACAAGGCTTGAACCTAGGCCCCCTGACTCTGAGACCAGCTTTTTATCTATTACACCCACTGAACCTGACCTTACCTTCTGCCCAAAGAAGTGATTCCTGCTCTCCAGTGCGAATTTGTAAAAGTTCGTTCTTTTCAGCCCGACCTGAGCCAAATGTTGTACAGTTCAGGGTTTCTTAAGCTCATCTCAATGAGCTTTTTAGGCCCCTGGTTGTGGTGTAGACTTTATTATTCATTCAGTCATTCCGCTTTTATGTTTATCCGAAGACAGACTATTTTGTTGTGCTTTTGATTTTTTGGCAACCTTTTGCTTTTATCCATTTCCTAATATATCCTTCCCCCTCCACTTCTCCACACACCCTTCCTTTGGAACAAGTTGTTTTGGTTTGTTTTTTTTTTTTAAAGTTCAGCAGATCCAATGGACATTCTGAAAAACTGACAGCTTTATACAATAACACAAACCCCATCATTCCCACCACTGCCACTCAACAACAAAAAGAGAAAGTCACATTTTCTCATCTTTTCTCCAAGGTCAAGCTTGGTTTAAATTTGTTTTCATTTCAGCATGCATGTATTAAGCTCCTACTATGTGTAGGTGATGATGTTATATTCTGGGGATAGCAGACAAACAGCCTCTACCCTTGAAAAATGTACATCCCCCTGGAGAGGGGTGGGGGTGGAGGGCATCATATGCACAAATAAGAAATTTGTTGTTCAGTCGTTTCCATCATGTTTGACTTTTTGTGATCTCATTTGGGGTTTTCTTGGCAAAGATACTGGAGAGATTTGCTATTTCTTTCTCCAACTCATTTTACAGATGAGGAAACTGAGGCGAATAGAGTTAAGTGACTTGCTCAGGCTCATATAGTTAGTAAGTACCTGAGGCTGGATTTTGAATACAGAAAGAGGAGTTTTCCTGACTCCAGACCTGACACTCTGGTCATTGCACTACCTAACTGCCCACCCCTCGCTACCAAGGTTGACTTGCACCAAATATCTGGGATCAAACTATGCCCTCCACTGAAGGGTGCTTCTCAGTTGGCTCTCTAAGGGTGAGTGTTAACCTATACTTTTCCCAGTAAAAAGGAGGGAGGCAGGCATCCCATATCTGGACATCCCCAGCAAGGTTTGTCCAGAGAAGGAATCAAAGATCTCTAAGTGAAGCCACATGCATGGCTTCATCCAGGACTGGTCATGCCAACTAGCCTCATTTCTGTTTTTAATGGATTAAGGCTTGAGGATCATAGAATCATAGATCTAGAGTTGAAAGGGGCCTCAAATGCCATCTAATCCAATTTCTTTATTTTACAGATGAGGACGCTGAGGCCCATGGAAGTTGTCACTTACCCAACATCACATAGGTAGTAAGCATCAATCAGAATTTGAATCCAGGCCCTCCGACTAGAGGCAGTTCTTTTTGTGCAATATCATACTGCGAGAATGCAAGCTTCTTGGGGGCAGGAATCTTTTCCCCTTAGCTTTGTGCCCAGTATATATAATCAGTGCTCATCAATAAATGTTTGTTGAATTGAAATTGAATCGTTGAGGATTCTGGATCTTTCTAGGACCCTAGCTCTCCCACCAAACATACATCATGTTTGAAGGCAGTATGGCTTAGCAGACAGTCTTGGTGCTGAATTTAAGAAGGTTTGGATTCAGAACTCACTGCTGACACTTCCTACCTATGTGACCAGGGACACTCACTGCTCTGGTCTTCAGTTTCCCCATGTGAAGGGACTGGACTTGATGACCTTTGAACATCTGACCCTCTCCTTCACTTCCCACTCCACAGGCTGCCTTCATGGACATCAGCACAAGCTGGGTGAATTGGAGGTGGGGAAGGGAAATAGCAAAGTAGTGCTGGACCCACTCAGATCTTACTGCCTCTGCAGAATGATAGAAGATCCTTTCATTCCTCTACTGTATCCTCATCCGTCATGTTCTCTTCTGCCCCCTCCCTACAGCCACCTGAAAGGACACAGAGGTGGGCAGTCTAGGGCTCTGAGCAAGGTAAGAGCCAGCCTTTACAAGCCCAGAAGGTACCTTTGTAACTGACAGAGATACTTTCTTTGAGTTCCATTCCATTAAAGGATTTTGGTGGAGGCAGGGATCTCAGCGCTGAGATGAAAGCTCCCATAGTGAGTCCTTCCTTTCTCAACCTCCATCCCTGAGGGCCCAACCCAAGGCAGAGGTTGAGCTGGGTATCCCTGCGCTGGCTCTTATTGCCTTTGTTTGACTCTTGCCTCTGTGTGTGAGTGTGTGTGTGTGTGTGTGTGTGTGTGTGTGTGTGTGTGTGTGTGTTTAATATTAAATATCAACCCACACCTGTTCTGGGTGGAAAACTAAACAGGTAGAAAAAGTCAGGCATTTTAACGTCCTGTGAAGAAACAAACCCTGGAGCTAAGACACAACTTCTTTCTCTACCAAGTTCATTACTCAGATCCTCTGGTACCATTTTTCTAATGGTCCTTAAAGAGAAATAAGGAAAAAAGGAAATCAACAAAAGGCAAGAAAGCCAATTCAGCTGAATGCTGGAGGTCTGTTCTGTTAGTCACCCCAGGGTGTGGGAAGCAGGAGGCTGGATCAGTCATACTGTTCCCTCCCACTCCTCTTCCCAGCCCGACCTAGCTTGGCCCAACCCAGGCCAGCCCACAGCACAAATCCTAGAGACCTTGTATTTGCATATGCAGTAGCCTGAGACAGAGCCTGCTCCTGTAACATCTAATAACCTTGGCCTCTAAATAAATCCTATTTTAATAGTTAAAGATACTACATCAGTCCAACTTTACAATAAATGCATGAGATCATGTTACAAACTGATTCCCAGAAAAAAGATTTACAGAAACACACAACAAAACAGCAAACAAAACCCCAAACCACAGTTTGCTTCTCCATCTGATTGTCCCTACATGTCAATGACTTCAACTGAAGACATCAATTTTTATCTCCCAGTATCCAATTTACAGAACAAAAGGGTCATCCGGGACATTAGTAAAAGGAAAAGTGAATTTCTCCCAACTTAGCCCTCAGTCTTAATTCTCCCATAATTCAAAGCCTATACAGATGTCACAAACCATGAGTCATAGTCTGCTAAAATACTGAATGATCAGAGCTAGAAAGGGCCTCTAATGCCATGTATTCCTACCCTATCATTTTGCAGAGAGAGAAACTGAGACCCAAGGACAGGAAGTGATTTGCTCAGGGTCACATAGCTGGCTACCCAGTACCTTAGAAGACAAATAAGAGCTAGTCCTAGGTCTTAGCTCAAAGAAGAATGACATGCAATTCAGTTTCACATTTCTAGTCCCAGGTGGTCCTCTAGCTCGTTACTTCCTCTTTCTGGGTCACATGATATCTATACAATGTGGGATTTGGACTCAGAGATCAATAAAGTCCCTCTCAGCATTGATAATCAATATACTCTTATTTTATCTGTTTTCTTTTCAGTAACGTGGCCCATAGTTTATGTACTTTAGAACACACTCTTTTCTCTCATTATTTCCTAAATGTAGTGTGTGCAACTCAGAAGTAAGGACCGTTCCTTCACAGTATCTGCTAAGCATGTGTGTAGCTTGTATGTTCTGGCCCCACCCTCTTAGAACCAGATCAACCTCATCTACCCCTGGAGTTCTAGGGTGCCCTGAGGGGGTTGGGATAGCTTTTTTTCTCTATTGCCATCAGCTCAAGCCAGCACTTGCTAGGTTTTCTCCCACCCCTATTTGTTAGGAGGACCAGGGACTACTTCACCCCCCCCCCCCCTTTCATTTAAACACTTACCATCAATCAGCAATATTTACTTCAAAGATATAGTTACAAACATTTCTCCTAATGTTTTTAGGAAATATCCTCTTCTAGACCACCTTGGTCTCTGGGGGACTACACTCAAAACTTAACTCAGCTCCTATATAACATTAGTCCCACCAAATTGTTGTCCAGATGCAGCTTAACTGCAGGACTGGAGTCCCAACAGTCACTCCTAGAGATCACTCCCTGCTCCTCATGGCATCACCGTTGGACTGGCTGCAACACCTGGATTGGATTCCAATTCCTGTAGCCCCCTCTGTCATGGAAGGATGTCTTCTCCGCTCCTGCACTCAGAACTGATGAAAAGGCCAAGGGGGCCCTGTTGTTCAGGGGCCATGTGGCTTCTGAGAAGAAGAAAATGCTGAGGCCTTCTTGCAAACATAGTCTGTCACTGGACTCTGTGAGTGAAGGAGTCATCACCCCCCCTCCTCCAGATGCAAAATGATAGAGTCTTTTAGAGACATTTTCAATTCTAGCCATGCAGCCAATCAAAAAAGGTTCTTCCTAACCATGGGCTTAGCCCACTGGGACCAGTTGTAGATGGTCCATGAAAGCTCCACATTCTGTCCAAGGTACTTCCCTTCAGCATCAACATAATTCTCTTGGAAACCACCTCCTATCAGCATCAGTCGGGCATCGGTGGAGAGGTTGCATCAGTCAGGCAAGCTGAAGGAGCCTACACCTGCACCAAACCACCATCCTCCGTGCATGAATACTTGATTTGTTCTGGAGAAGAGGTTTGCTTTGTCTCTGGTCTTTTCCTACTAGGTCTCCACATCATCAAACCAAAAAGCATTTATCAAGCACTTACTATGTGCTGGGCACAATGCTGAGCACAGGCAATACAACTATAAGCAAAAAGAAAGTTTTTGCCCTCAGGGAACTTACCTTGTTATGGGAGAAGCCAACACAGAAAACGAAGCTGAAAAGTAGGTGCGCACGGAGGAGAACACTAGTGTACTGCAAAAAATGGTGAAGGGGATGGATTCAGAGAAGCCTGGGAAAACCTGTATGAACCTGGATACAAAGTAAAGTGAGCAGAACCAGAGCAATTTATATACAATTATATATAATATAATATAATTCATATATAATATACAAAATTATATACAATGAAAATTATTATATACAATAATACAAAACTATATACAATGCCAATTAAGACAACATTGTAAATACAAAAAAAAAAAAAAACATTGAAAGACAGGATTAACACAAGGACCAACTCAGTTCCAAACGATCCTTGATGAAACACACTGCCCACTTCCAGGTAGAGACGTGATGGACTCTGAGTACATATTGAAACATTTCAGGGGAAGTAGGGGTTCATGGCTAATGCAGGAATCTGTTTTGCTTGACTATACAGATTTGTAACAGGTTTTTTTTTTTTTCTGGCTTTCACAATGGGTGGGGCAGGGGCTGAGGCGAGGGAGAGAATTTGAAACTGAAAATAAAATCGAATTGATTAAAAAGAAAGCAAAGTGTGGGGGTGGTGATACCCTGTGAGCAGGTATGGTACAAAGAGTCCTGTGGAGATAAGTCAGCATTACAGACCAAGGAGGATGAGCACATGTTTGGCTTGGACCCTTAAATTGGAGGTTCTAGGAAGAACCAGCCAATCAGAATGAGAGGGTCCAAAGGGGCTAGAGGATACTTTCTGGTGTAAGAAGTAGTTCAGGGGTGGAGTGATTTCCAAGATGAAGAGGTTTCTGTGTCACGGTAGAGAAAGTCCTATGAAGATGTCAACAGAGGAATGAAGACATTTAAATAACCCTATTTGTCTCAGTTTCCTCATCTGTAAAATGAGCTGGAGAAGGCAATGGCAAACCACTCCAGAATCTTTGCCAAGAAAACTTCAAATAGGAGTTGAGCAGGATTGAAATGACTGAACCACAACAAAATAACCATGATAGAAAGCCCATCCATGGGGCCCTATGAGCTAGAGTATGCCTTTTACAACCCCTCAGGACCCCTAAAGGTTGTAACATCTCTCTAGAGATCCAACTTGTCAGTCTGAGTTAGGATGCATTTGGGAGAATAGCCTCCAAGCATGAGCTAAAGTGGCCATTCAGCTTGAGGAGCTCCAAAGAAGAGTAAGCCATCACCTCCAAAGGCAGTTGTTCCATTTGTGTTGTGTTCAGTTGTTTTTCAGTCATGTACGAGTCTCCATGACCCCATTTGGGGTTTGCTTGGCAAAGATACTAAAGTAGTTTGCCATTTCCTTCTCCAGCTCATTGTACAGATGGAGAAACTGAGGTAAACAGGGTTAAGTGACTTGCCTAGGGTCACAAAGCTGATAAGTGTCTGAGGGCAAATTTGAACCCAGGATGATGAGTATTCCTGATTCCAAACCTAGTGCTTTATTCCACCTAGCTGTCCATTTTTGGACAACTTTAATTAATTGTTGAATTTTTCCCAACATCAAGCCCGAATCTACCTCTTTGCATCATCTTCCCTCTGCCTCTGCTTCTACTATTTGGAACCAAACAGTGCAAGTCTGATTATCCTCATCCATAAGACAGCTCTTCAAAAACTTGACATGAGCTATTCGATTTTCATTTCTCCAGACTAAATCTCCACAGGTCCTTCAAACAACAGGATTGCCTTGAGGTCCTTCATCATTCTGCATACCCTTTTCTGGATGTCTCCAGTTTACTCATGGCCTGTCTAAAGTGTGGTACCCAGAACTGAGCACAGAACTCTCGATGTAGTCAGGCTATGGCAGAATATAGAGACCATGGAAGCTAAGCCTATCTGATACCAAGATAGCATTAGCCTTTGAAGCTATCCCATCACAAGCTGACTCATACTGAGTTTATGGTCAACTGAAACCCTTCAATCATGTTTAGATAAACTGCTGTCTAAACATGCCTCCCCTATCCTGTACTTTTGAGGCTTTTTTGGAATGCAAGTGTAATACGTTCTATTTGCTGTAGGTTGTCACAATCTTTTTGGATCCTAACTATTTATCCAGTGCGTTAGCCATCCCTCCTAGCTTGGTGTTATCTGCAAATCTGATATGCTTTTAGTCAAGGCCCTGGGTAGAACTCATGGAACTAAATTCCACATGCATTCAAAACCCCAAAGCCTTTGCTCAGGCACCTTGAGACAAGCCTGGGAAACTAGTTCGAGGGAAATGGGAAAATGACTCACAGGCTGAGCTGAACATGTGCCTTGGGATGATCTCAACGCTAGGTTGTAATCTCTGAGCTTTTCTCATCCCTCCAATTCTCCCTAGAAATCGTGGAAGACCATAGAGTCTAAGGGTTGGAAGGGAAACTTAGATGCTGTCTATTTCCACTGGCCTATTTTATAGATGGAGAAACTGAGTTGCATAAAGCTTAAGAGACTTGACCAAGGCAATGCAGCAAGTTATTAGCAGATTGGGAACTAGAGTCTAAGTCTTCTAGCATCTCTCTCCACTCACCCCCTACCATCACTTACCACTGTGCTTCCTACCACACTTTTCTTCTTCCTGTCTCCCTGGCATCTAGTTTTAAAGAGTGAGTTATGGAAAGAGGTCACCAAGAGAGGGTGAAGATTTTCTTAAGACTTTTTCTAGGCTAGACCAGGGTAGAAAGTTGTCTTTCAGTGTAATCCTGACCAGTGGAATAAAAAAAATATCTTCTTCCGGACCAGATTTTATGGTTTCTTTAGGGGAGGGTTCTTTTTTAGTGTTTTTGTTATCACAGTTCCCTTTGGCAGTCTGATGAGGCCTGTGGACACCGTCTCAGAAGGCTTTACATGCGTAAGATAAAAGAAAGTGTGTGGGATTACAAAAAAGACAACATATTGAAATACAGTTGTCAAAATATCTTTTTAAAAGTTCACGGACCCCTAGCTGACAATGCCTGCTTCAGTCACTGCTGAAGTCTAAACCAAGAATGCTTCCCCCCTCCCCACTCCCTGATATGGTGCCAGGGCCTGCCTGCCTCCAGCTCGGCTTCTAGGGCAGGCTGCCAGGGAGGGGCGGGGACTGCTCCTGCTGGCTTCCCGACAAGCATAGCGCCAGATAATTCTAGTGATTCAGAGCAGCAGAGGGATTAGCCCAAAGATGAGCGAGCAGAGACCAAATGGAGCAAGTAAGAATGGCCTGAGAGATGACGAAGTCCAGCAGGGCTTTCTTCATCCTTCCAGGCCCTCTGGTTCCCTCCCTCCTCAGCTCCTGGAGAGCCAAATGTGGAACCAAGAGAGCAACGGTTCTCTCTGGAGCCTGACTCATCCCTCCCTCAGCTTGTCCTCAGGTGGCCGGTTCCCAGGAAGCCCTTACAGGTGGGAGGGGAAGGAGGAGATGAGTGACAGAGGCTTGTGCCTTTTTCTAGTTGGGGGATGGAAGCTAGAGACTGGGGGAGGGGAGAAGGAAGGGCAGGGAATGAAGACAAACCAAAGACAGTGCCAGCTCTGGCTTAGGCTGCACGATAACTCAGAACTCGGAAGTTCAGGGCCCATCCCTTTGGCGTTTCCTCCACGTGGCCCCAGGGCCTGGCCCAGCCCTGCAGGCCAGAGGACCGGTCCAGGGAAGCCTCACTCCCCAGTTCTGGCTGAGCTGCAGAACTGAGAAAGAGAGAGGATGAAGTAAGGAATGCTTTGAAAGATGCCTGGAGTTTGGGAAGAATCCTACTAAGTCATAAATGCCTCAGATTCCACAGCTCTCCCCTCCCCGGCCCCCCTGCAGTATTTCTGGATGTTGTTCGGCTGCTGAATTCACAGAGAGAATTCTGAGGGGATGAGATCTTGACATGACATTCTCTCCCTCTCCTGGGGGAAGGGAGGGCCTGGAAGGAAAATTTGGAGATGCTGTTTGCAGAGACTTTGGCAGAAGCTTCTGAGTGGATCTCTGGGAGAGTCTTATGCAGGAAGGAACTTAGGATCCTGGAATTCCTCAACATCAAGGCCCCTAGAGATCATCTTGTCCAACCCCCTCATTTTTCAGATGGGGAAACTGAGGCCCAAAGAGTGGTGGGGACTTGCCCAACATAGGTCATACTGCAGGGCCAGGGTTAGGACCCAGAATTTGATATTCATTGGACTGGTTATATTAAAAAATTGAGTTCCTCTTCAGAGGCCAATTGGAGGACTGTTGGACACTCCTGGCTATAAATCCATCCACATCTCTGGGGGCTCTCACCCCGGGGGAAGGCTATGATAATAGGTAACAGGTTCAGGTGTCAGTACTAAATAGGGAGTTTTTCCAAAGCCTTCTATAGTCTCTGGACCCCTGTTCTACAGTAATAGGGTCAGAATTTCATAGAAGGTTATAGGGTCACAGACCTAGAACTGAAAGGAATTATCTAATCCAACAACCTCAGTTTTACTGAAGAAATAGAAGCTCAAAGGGGAGTCCCATAGACAAAGCTTAGCTTCAAACCCAGGTGGTGAAACTTGGAGTCGGGAACCCCTGAGTTCATATGACAGCCTCAGATACTCACTAGTTGGGTGATCCCAGAGTCTTCATCTCCAAAAGGGGGGCTACAAAGGACCCAAAGGTTTTTAACATTCTTTCTGGTTCCAAATCTCTGAATCTATAAATATACGAAATCCCAGGCTCTTTTCACTGCCCCATCCTACCTCCCTCATCAAACGAGCCCCTTGTAGTCAGCAGATTCTTCCCATGTAATAACAACTGATGTTCATATAGGGCTTCACATCCATTACCTCATTTCACATCCACTATCTGTCTCATTGGACTGTCACAATAACCCCTCCTGTGAGGGAGGCAGAGGAGGCATCATTTTTTTTATCTGACAAACAGAAAAATGATGCTCAGAGAGATGAAGCAAGATGTCTGAGGTCACACAGCCCGTAAGCTGTAGAAGCAGGATTTCAATCTGGCCTTTCTAACTACTCCTGCACCAATGTTCTTTTCACCACACGTGGATCATCACAGCTGTGTCTACCCTGAGTCTTGAATTCACAGATTGGGTCTGAGTCACGGCTCTGATCCTCCTTGTGTGGCTGTGAACCAATCACCTGACTTGTCTGCATCTCAATTTCTTCATGTGCGAAATGAGGGGACTTGAACTAGGTACCCTCTGAGGCCGCTTCCAACTGTATATTCTATGATTTTATGACCCACATGACTCAGTGGAGCCTTTAGGAAGGCATGGCAGGAACACTCTGGCAGATTTATTTTGGTGTCAGAGAATGATGGTTCTGCTTCTTTCACTGTAAGTATTTTGAGTCTTGAGATACAGAGCAGAAACATCCTACTGGAAACTGAAAATTAGATAGCAGAGGTTTATGTAAACATTCGGAGCCACATCCCAATTTCTCCCTAGGGAGTTTGAATGTTGTAACAGATAGTAGAATTGGAAATGTGGCTCTCAGTAGCCCCTCTTCTGCATTTTATAGAAGAATCTCAGGCTGAAAAGGAGTTCTGAGGGCATCTAGTGTGACCTATGCCATAGACAGGCTGAGTACATTGCCCAAAAGTATTCCCTCACCAGCAGCAGGGAACCACAAATAACTTTAGACTTCCTCAGTTCTTTTACATCCTCCCACTGGGTCTAAAGTCACTTCTGATGTCTTCCAAAGAGATTGGAACTAGAAATTATCCTCAATTCAGTTAAATAAAAAATAGTTCAATTTAATGATAGATATTTGAACTCTGGAAGATGAGTCTTCCTGAGTTCAAATATGACCCTAGACACTTACTAGCCGTGTGACTCTGGGCAAGTCACTTAACCCTGTTTGCCTCAGTTTCCTCATCTGTAAAATGAGCTGGAGAAGGAAATAGCAGACCGTTCCAGTACTTTTGCCAGGAAAACTCCAAGACGGGGTCATGAAGACTCAGATACAACTGAAAAATGACTAAACAACAATATATGCCAAAAAAAAGTAATGACAATAAACACATCCAAAAACCAGCCCATGCCTTGGAAGCCATTGCCTAATAAATGCTTGATGTTGGTTACCGGAGGGATATGATATACAGATGAGGTAGGGACCAAAGAAGGACAAAGACAGATAAGACACAGTGTTCTAGTCAGATTTGAAGAGGTAGAGGGTGCTAATATCTGGGTAATCAAGGATGGCTGTAAGGAAGAGATGACATGAGTGAGCCGAGCCTTAAAGGTAAGAATTCTGAAAGACGGAGATGAGTCAGAGCAGGTGGTGCATGTCAAGCACAATAGACAGCTTGCACAAATTAGGATAAAAGATTCAGAATGGAAATGAGCTTTAGGAGTTTAGGCTAGGTGATGCCTAATTTTATATATAGGGAAATGGAGGCCTGGAAAAAGTGATTTCACCTAGTAAGTGATGGAAACTACATCTGAATTCAGGTTTTCTGACCTCAAATCTATTTTTCTTAGCCATAAACCAGCTGGCTAACCTGCTCTAAAACAAATTCACTTTCTATGGAAGACTGAGTTCAGAGAAGTAGAATTTCAGTTTTCTTGGACTGATGTCGAAAGGGGAGTGACGGAAATAAGGATGGATGTGTAGGCTGGCATCAGATTTCGGAGAGTCTTAAATGTTGGGTTAAGGAGTTCAGATTTCATCCTAGCAACAGTTGGGGGCCACAGAAGAGTTTTGAGTGGAGAAGTGACCTATGCCTTAGGACTAGTATTTCAGTAGCTATGTGAAGGGGAAAATAATGGGCATGAAGACCAATAAGGACATTAGTATAAAAATCAAGACAGGTGAGGATAAGGGCTGGAATCATAATGGTAGTTGTGTCATTGGAGAAAAGGGATTAAATGTAAGAATTGTGGAGACAGAATTGACAAGACTTAGAAATTAATTGGAATTGGATGGGGGTTGGAGTTAAGAAAAGCAAAGATAACTCCAAGGTTAAGAAACTGGGTGCTGGGAGGTTGGGTGACCATCCTAATGGATAGTCTTTGATTTTTGTAGAAAGACAAGACAAATAGGGGGTCATGATGGCATTCGGAGATAAGGTTTGGAATCATTGCTTTGAAAATTGTGTTAGTCATTTGGAGATGAGTAAAAGAACTGTCATGCATAAATAAAGATCTAGTTGAGGTTAAAAAAAAGTCATGGGACTATTAAGTGACTATTCTTCTGAGTCTAACTCCAGGTATGAATAGCAAGAAAGGCAGTCTGAGCCTCCAATCCATGATGCCAGTAAGCTGTGAGATGCTGGTATGAACTGCAAAAGGTGACCTCATGGGAAGGGTGGGAAAGCGGATATTCAGCCTGGGCTGAGGTAGGATTCTCCTGACTCAATTTTCCCACTGACACCTAGCAGACTTGAAGCCTCACTGAATGCAAGTTGAAAATCTACTCCTGCCTGGAACTGACATGAAGTTGGGGAGATATTGTTTCCCTGTGATGTCCCTACTCTTCGTGGCAATTTCCTGTAGTCAAAAGATTTGTAAGCTTAATACCAGATCTATTAAACTATAGAATGTTGGTAGGGGAACATCTGAGGTCATCTAAAATTAAGCTATTAGGCTTAGGACTTTAGGCCAACAACAATAAGTTAGGGTCCTTTAATTCTTAGTAATAGTGTGGAGACAACTGGGTCAAGGGCTTAAGAAGTTAGCATACGTAGTTATTATTTGTGGCTTGGTTGGTTAATGTTAAAAAAAAATCTGTTTGTGGTCTGTATTGTAAATACTTTAAAAGAAATATCACCTGACCAAAAGTTGGAATTGTGTTATTTGATATGAACTGTGTTAATAATGAAAAATTAAAAAAAAGTTTAATAAATATTTACTGGCTGAATGACTATTCAAATACAAAAAAATGTACAAATTTGGAGGCAGAGCCAAGATGGCAGAGTAGAAAGACACACATACTCTAGCTCCTCCCCCACAGCCCATAAAATACCTGTAAAAAAAGACTCTTAACAAATTCCAGAGCAGGGGAAGCCACAGAACAACAGAGTAGAGGAGATTTCTAGCCCAGGGTGACCTGAAAGTCTGACAGCAAAGGTCTGTTGCATCTGATATGGAGCTGACTACAGCCTCGCCTTGGCTTTGAGGCACTGGGAGGAGCAGGGCCAGACCAGGCTTCAGGGCCAGAATCCCTGGCAGTAGCAGCAGAGCTTCCCAGACCCCCAAACCCACAAATACCAGAGGCAGCTTCAAAGGTAAGTGAGAGGGCTTTTTCACCTCCGTGACAAGAGAGCAAGGTCTTCCCCTAGCCCCAGCCCCAGGCGGCAGTGGCTGTGTGGCCTTGGCAGGCATTGTTGGAGCCTCCGTGTAAAGTCCCTGGGAGAACTGAGCAGCTGATCTGATCCTCAGGTGTGAGCCCATCCAGGTAAACTCATCTTCCTGGATTGTGCCACCTTGGAGGAACTGAGAACTTACAGGTCCCCAGAATATACCCTACTTTTGACAAAGGACCCAGAAGTCAAGTAACTGGTTGGGAAAATGCCCAAAAAAGGGAAAAAAATAAGACTATAGAAGGTTACTTTCTTGGTGAACAGGTATTCTCTCTCATCCTTTCTGATGAGGAAAAACAATGTTTACCATCAGAGGAAGACATAGAAGTCAAGGCTTCTACATCAAAAACCTCCAAAATAAATATGCAACAGTCCCAGGCCATGGAAGAGCTCAAAAAGGACTTTGAAAATCAAGTAAGAGAGATGAAGGAAAAATTGGGAAGAGAAATGAAGGCAGTGCAAGAAAATCATGAAAAGTGAGTCAACAGCTTGTAAAGGAGACCCAAAAACATGCTGAAGAAAATAACACCTTTAAAAATAGGCTAACTCAATCGGCAAAAGAGGTCCAAAAAGCCAATGAGGAGAAGTATGCTTTAAAACAACAGAATTAGCCAAATGGAAATGGAGGTTCAAAAACTCACTGAAGAAAATAGTTCTTTCAAAATTAGAATGGAGCAGATGGAAGCTAATGACTATATGATAAACCAAGAAGTTACAAAACAAAACCAAAAGAATGAAAAAATAGAAGATAATGTAAAACATCTCATTGGAAAAAGAACTGACCTGGAAAATAGATCCAGGAGAGACAATTTAAAAATTATGGGACTACCTGAAAGCCATGATCAAAAAAAGAGCCTAGATATCACCTTTCATGAAATTATCCAGGAAAACTGCCCCAATATTCTAGAACCAGAGGGTAAAATAAATATTGAAAGAATCCACCAATCACCTCCTGAAAGAGATCCAAAAAAAAAAACTTCTGGGAACATTGTGGCCAAATTCCAGAGTTCCCAGGTCAAGGAGGAAATATTGCAAGCAGCTAGAAAGAAACAATTCAAGTATTGTGGAAATACAATCAGGATAATACAAGATCTAGCAGCTTCTACATTAAGGGATCAAAGGCCTTGGAAGATGATATTCCAGAAGTCAAAGGAACTAGGATTAAAACCAAGAATCCCTTACCCAGAAAAACTGAATATAATACTTCAGGGAGAAAAAATGGTCATTCAGTGAAATAGAGGACTTTCAAGCATTCTTGATGAAAAGACCAGAGCTGAAAAGAAAATTTGACTTTCAAACACAAGAATCAAGAGAAGCATGAAAAGGTAAACCAGAAAGAGAAATCACAAGTGACTTTTACTAAAGTTGAACTGTTTATATTCCTACGTGGAAAGATAATATTTGTAACTCTTGAAACTTTTCTCAGTATCTAGGTAGTTGGAGGGATTGTACACACACACACACACACACACACACACACACACACACACACAGAGAGAGAGACAGAGAGCATAGAGTGAGTTGAATAGGAAGGGATCATATCTAAAAAAAATAAAATTAAGGGGTGAGAGAGGAAGATATTGGGAGGAGAAAGGGATAAATGGAATGGGGCAAATTATCTCTCATAGAAGAGACAAGAAAAAGCTTTTCCAATGGAGGGGAAAAGTGGGGAAGAGAGAGGGAAAAAATGAAGCTTCCTCTCATCACATTTGGCTCAAGGAAGGAATAACATGCACACTCAATTTGGTACAAAAATCTATCTTACACTACAGGAAAGTAGGGGAGAAAGGGATAAGCAGGATGGGGGGAATGATGGAAGGGAAGGCAAATGGGAGGAGGGAGCAATTAGAAGTAAACACTCTTCAGGAGGGACAAAGTCAAAAAAGAGAATAGAAGAAATGGGGGGCAGGATAGGATGGAGGGAAATGTAGTCTTATGCAACATGACTATTATGGAAGTCATTCACAAAACTACACATATATAGCCTATATTGAATTGCTTGCCTTCTCAGTGGGGATGGATGGGAAAGCAGGAAGGAAGAGAAGTTGGAACTCAATGTTTTAGGAACAAATGTTGAGAATTGTTTTTGTGTACAACTGAGAAATAAGAAATACATGTAATGGGGTATAGAAATTTATCTTGCCCTATAGGACAAGACAGAAGAAAATGGGGATAAGGGAAAGGAAGAGTGTTAGTAGGGAGGGCAGATTGGGGAAAGGGCAATCAGAATGCAAGGCATTTTGGGGCAGGGGGAGGAGAGAGGTGGGGAAAAAATTTGGAACCCAAAATTTTGTGGAAATGTATGTTGAAAACTTAAAAAAACAGTACAAATTTGTAATAAACCCTTTGGGCAAGATTGACAGAGTTCTAGCAGGGCTCAGTAGCTGGGTAGTTGGGGTGGAAAAGGAAGATGGTGGAGGCAACTGCTAGACATAAATAACAAGAGGCTGTTAGAGTCCATGGTGAAGGTGTATATTTTGTCACCCTTGTTAGCTGTAAAGTCAAGACTGTGAAGGGAAGAAAGAGAAATGAGGACAAGAGTGAAGGACTTGGAGAATAGAGAGGCAAGAAGAGACTAGAGCTGTGGTGAGTAAAAAAGATTATATTTAAGAAGAGTGAGGTAGACACTACTAGGGCTGTATCCCAAAGAGATCATAAAAATGGGAAAAGGACCCACATGTACAAAAATATTTATAGCAGTTCTTTTTGTGGGGGCCAAGAACTGGAAACTGAGGGGATACCCATCAACTGGGCTGAACAAGTTGTGGCATATGAATGCAATGGAATACTATTGTGATATAAAAAATGATGAACAGGAAGACTTCAGAAAAATCTGGAAAGACTTATATGAACTGATACTGAGTGAAGCAAGCAGAACCAGGAAAACATGGTTCACAGAAACAGCCACAGTGTGCACTGACTGATTTTTTGATAGACTTAGCCCTTATCGGCAATGCAAGTATCTAAAACAGTTCCAAAGGACTCATGATGGAAAATGCCATCCACATCCAAAGAAAGAACTATGGTGTCTGAATGCAGAGCAAAGTAGACTATTTTCTCTTTTTTTGTTGCTTTTTCTTTCTCATGGTTCCTCCCATTTGCTCTAGTTCTTCTGTGCAACAAGACTAATGTGAAAATATGTTTAGTGGGAATGTAAATGTAGAGCCTATATCAGTTTCATGCCATCTTGGGGAGGGAGAGAAAATTTGAAACTTATGGAAGTGATGTTGAAAACTAAAAATAAATTAATTAACTTAAAAAAAGAAAGAAAAAGAAGAGCAAAGTAGAAGGAGAAATGGAATATAATCAAAGAGAAGGACTCAGAGTTAAGGATCCTAGAGGTGTAACTACCCCTTGTGGGTGGGTGAGGTAAGGAGCCATTTATTCAACAAGAATTTATTAAGTAAATAATTACATTTATTAAACTATTAAATGCCTAGACTTAATGAAGCACTGTGCTAAGTGCTAACTATACAAAGATAAAATGAAAAGTAGCTGTTGAAGTCAAGGAGCTTCTAGTCTACTGGAGATGGAGGTGAAGAGTGATGATCTGTGAGGCCAAAAGTGTTTGAAGGGATATCTACATGAATAGGTCCAAGTAGGGACTTTTTCATTCTTTGCATTTATATCCCCAATACCTAGCACTATACCTGATATATAACAGGTACTTAATAAACGTTTGTGTTTTGCATATTGAAGTTTCCAAGGATGAATGTAGGAATGATGTGGAAAAGAAGACTGTAAACCAGGTACAAACTCTGTGAGAAAGGAAGGAGAGTGGCCTGGAGTCTGGTATGTGGCAGCATTAACTTTCTGGACAGGATGATGTAGGCAGATTAAGTGAACTTTAATAGAGGAGGGGGTACGCAGGGATAGGAGCAGAGGGAAGGGCTAGGAGGTGGAGGGAATAGAATCTACTGATTCCTCTTTCTGGTCCAGTATACTGAAGAGAGTGCTAGCTTTTGAAAGTATGAGAAGGAAAAAGAATGGAAAGACAGGGCTGGGATTCCAGAGGTTGCTGCAGAGGAGGATGAAGAGAGAGGGGAAGAGGGTGTGGCTGAGCTGGAGAGGATAATTGGATTCCAAATACAGAGCTAGAAAGGGCCTAAGAAGTCATCTACTCCAACACTCTAATTTTACAGATGAGGAAACTGAGGCACAGAAAGATGAAATGCTTTGCCCAAGATCTCATACCACTATACCAAGCTATTTCTCAAGATGGATAGGGCATGGTGAAGATGGCTGGACCTGGAGAGAGGACAGACCTGAGTTCAGACCTCAGACAATTAGTGAAGATATGTAACTATGGGCACCTCCCCCATGCCCTCTGAGCCCCAGTTTTTGCATTTACTAAACAAGGAGGTTGGGACTGATATTTTATGAGGTCCCCCACTGCTCTGACATTCTGTGATTCTGTGAACCAAGGGCAAAGCGTTCTTCATCCTCTGGGTATCAGACAGTGACTTCTTTGAGGGAACTAAGTACAATACAAGGTCCATAGGCAGATCATTTGGCTCGAAACGCCAACATCTGGAGCCAAGCAGTCTCCAAGAGTAGGGCTCTCTAAATGTCTATCAGACTGTATTTGCAGCTACTACAGACTAGCCTTTGTCTGGAATTCAGAGCCAAACACCAGGGGTCAAGCTGCCCCAAAACTTCCTTCCCCACAACTAGGACTTGTCAAATGTCCAGCAAAGGCCTTGATGCACACTTTGAGTAGTTGTCTTGTGAACTCATCAGGAGCGTGAACAATCCAGAAAACAAGGTAGCTGAGCTGTGGGGGCAGGAAGACAGCAGCTGATGCCAATAATCTCAAGAAGGGTACAGACCCCTTTCTCATTTGGAGAATGCCTGCAGGTAACGGAAAAAGAGAGAGGGAGAGAGAGAGAGAGAAGCAGAGAGAGACAGAGACACAGAGACAGACAGACAGACACACTCACTGGACTTGTCTTTTTGGTTGGTCACTCACTTATCCTGTGATTATGCAGCTGTGTTTTGGAAGAAGGGCAAACAAGAAAGCCAGGTGAGAGTTTTTTTTCAAGCAGTAAAATGTGTGAGGTTTGGTGCTCCTGGATGAGTTTACTACTCTGATTCTGGATCTCCTTAAGTTGTATGGGCTTTCCCTGGGGAAATCTCATGCATAGGAATGTGCTATGAACTGTCTGAGGTTTATGACCCAGAAGGGTATTTTGCCAATAATTCTGTTCAATCCAATTCTACACTCTGAGTGCTCTCGTCACTCTTCTAAACTGGAGATATAAAGACAAAAAAACCCCAATCTCTACCCTCTAGATCTTCCATTTGCCTTCAAGGAAACAGTATGGACATAGATAAGTAAATACAAACTAATTATCTGGGGGGGTGGGGGGAGGAGGACGGACATACCAAACCAGAGATTGCATCAGAATAATAGTCTAGCCCAGTGAGAAAACTCCCTCTGCCAAGGAAGACCATTCACTCTATAATTTACAGTTTTAGAGAGTTGCATGAGGTCAGGAGTGTGCTGGAGCCAGCTCAAACTTCAACTGGGAAGTGGAAAATTAGGGCAATTATCCAGAGGGGTTTGAGCCTAGTTGATCTAGCTGGCTGTCTGCATGGACCAGATTACCTAGAAAACTGATCTGCTCTCCATCTTATTTTGTGCGCCCAATAACCAAAAATAACTAAGCCTCAAGAACTACCAACTCTCAGTCCACAGCAAATAATTGTGTTTTGAGTGCCTATGGCCTGTGGTTGTCTGGTGCTACACACAAGAACTTCAGAACTAAAAATGACAGGAATACTCCCCTCACACACACTCTCATCCTCTTCAGTTACAGGGTTTCTTTTTAAGTGTTAATTATTTTTCAGGCATGTCCGACTCTTCATTTGGGGTTTTCTTGGCAAAGATACTGGAGTGGTTGGCCATTTCCTTCTCCAGCTCATTGTACAGTTGAAGGAACTGAGGCAAACAGGGTTAAGTTACTTGCCTGGGATCACACAGCTAGTAAATTGGATTTTCACTCTGATTTTCTTGCCTCCAGGAAGACACTCTATCTATCTGTACCACCCAATTAGTGAGATAATAAAGTCCTTTTTCCTTTCTTGGGGTGGGATTACTTCTCTAATCTCCTTTCCCTCAGCTGAGACTTCCTTCAGGTACTTCAACTAATTTCATTTCAATTTAAATTCATGAACATTTATTGAGAGACTTTTATATGCAAGATAATATATTTGGTGCCAAGGATCCAAAGAGGGGAAAAAGACATAGCCTCTGCCCTCAAGTAGTTTATAATCTAGTCCATAATCTAATGATGAAGAGGGATATACTCTGCATATAAATACATGTATAACAGCAGCTTCAAAAAGCACCCTTTCCCACAAAGACTGTATATATCCTGGTACTGTATCTTGCCTTTATGAGGCAATGGAAGCTTGAACTGATGGTTTAATTATCATTCTATGATAAATCTATGAGGGGATAGAATTGAATTATTCTAGAAATGTTGTTAACTGTGATGGTTGAAGAGATGATTGAGAAAAAGGACGGAGACTAGGATTAACCTTCATTTTGAGAAGAAATAAAAGGATAATTCTTGGGAGAAGACTTTAATGGGTATACTGAGAGAACTGAATGGTGGCACTGTTTCCAGAATTAAGAAATCAGGAGTTAGAATGATGGTTGGAAGTGACTTTGACCATGCTCTTTCTCGCAGTTGTTATATTACAAATAATTATTTCTCAGTTTTTTTGTTTTGCTGTAAGTAAATGGTAATATTGATGTTTATTTATACCTGTTTGAGTTTAAACCAAATAAACATTTGAATTTAAATTAAAATTTGGGTGTTTGCTATAGAAAGAGAGATGACCAAACATCTATGGTGAGAAAAGTTCCCTAAGGTCTATCAAAAGATAATATATAGAGGTGAGGGACTCAGAGTTAATTGTCTAATGAGAAAGATATTGAAATTAAGAATGCACATGGAAATATCAGAACAAACTCCTATATTCCTTTTTTTGTATTTAAATTTATTTATTTAAGTTTTCAACATTCATTTCCACAAAATTTTGAGTTCCAAATTTTCTTCCCATTTCTCCCCTCCCCCTCCCCCAAAATGCCAAGCATTCTAATTGCCCCTATCACCAATCTGCCCTCCCTTCTAACATCCCTCCCTTCCCTTATCCCCATCTTCTCTTTTGTCCTGTAGGGCAAGATAACTTTCTATACCCCATTACCTGTATTTCTTATTTCCTAGTTGTGTGCAAGAACAATACTCAACAGTTGTTCCTAAAACTTTGAGTTTCAACTTCTCTTCCTCCCTCCCTCCCCAACCATCCCCATTGGGAAGGCAAGCAATTCAATATAGGCCATATCTGTGTAGTTTTGCAAATGACCTCCATAATAGTCATGTTGTGTAAGACTAACTATATTTCCCTCCATCCTATCCTGCACCCCATTTCTTCTAGTGTCTCTTTTGATTCTGTTCCTCCCCAAGAATGTTAACTTCTAATTGCTCCCTCCTCCCACTGCCCTCCCTTCCATCATCCACCCCACCCTGCTTACCCCTTTCCTGTATTGTAAGATAGGTTTTCATACCAAAATGAGTGTGCATTTTGTTCCTTCCTTTAGTTGAATGTGATGAGAGTAAGCTTCATGTTTTTTCTCTCACCTCTCCCCTTTTTCCCTCCACTGAAAAGTCTTTTACTTGCCTCTTTTATGAGAGATAATTTGCCCCACTCCATTTCTCCCTTTCTCCTCCCAATATATTTCTTTCTCACTGCTTAATTTCATTTTTTAAAGATACGATCCCATCCTATTCAATTCACCCTGTGCTCTCAGTCTGTGTGTGTGTGTGTGTGTGTGTGTGTGTGTGTGTGTGTGTGTGTGTGTAATCCCACCAACTACCCAGATACTGAAAAAAGTTTCAAGAGTTACAAATATTGTCTTTCCATGTAGGAATATAAACAGTTCACCTTTAGTAAGTCCCTTATGATTTCTCTTTGCTGTTTACCTTTTCATGCTTCTCTTCATTCTTGTGTTTGAAAGTCAAATTTTCTTTTCAGCTCTAGTCTTTTCATCAAGAATGCTTGAAAGTCCTCTATTTCATTGAAAGACCATTTTTTCCCCTGAAGTATTATACTCAGTTTTGCTGGGTAGGTGATTCTTGGTTTTAGTTCTAGTTCCTTTGACTTCTGGAATATCATATTCCATGCCCTTCGATCCTTTAATGTAGAAGCTGCTAGATCTTGTGTTATCCTGATTGTATTTCCACAATACTTGAATTGTTTCTTTCTAGCTGCTTGCAATATTTTCTTCTTGACCAGGGAACTCTGGAATTTGGCCACAATGTTCCTAGGAATTTCTCTTTTTGGATCTCTTTCAGGCCGTGATCGGTGGATTCCTTGAATACTTATTTTGCCCTCTGGTTTTAGAATCTCAGGGCAGTTTTCCTTGACAATTTCATGAAAGATGATGTCGAGGCTCTTTTTTTTTTATCACAGCTTTCAGGTAGTCCCATAATTTTTAAATTGTCTCTCATGGATCTATTTTCCAGGTCAGTTGTTTTTCCAATGAGATATTTCACATTATCTTCCATTTTTTCATTCTTTTGGTTTTGTTTTGTGATTTCTTGGTTTCTCATAAAGTCATTAGCCTCCATCTGTTCCATTCTAATTTTGAAAGAACTATTTTCTTCAGTGAGCTTTTGAACCTTCTTTTCCATTTCGCTAATTCTGCTTTTGAAAGCATTCTTCTCCTCATTGGCTTTTTGAACCTCTTTTGCCAGTTGAGTTTTTAAAGGTGTTATTTTCTTCAGCATTTTTTTGGGTGTCCTTTAGCAAGGTGTTGACTCACTTTTCATGCTTTTCTTGCATCTCTCTCATTTCTTTTCCCAATTTTTCCTCCACCTCTTTTACTTGATTTTCGAAATCCTTTTTGAGCTCTTCCATGGCCTGAGACCATTGAATATTTTGGATGTTTGGGATACAGAAGCCTTGACTTTTATGTCTTTCCCTGATGGTAAGCATTGTTCTTCCTCATCAGAAAGGATGAGAGAAGATACCTGTTCACCAAGAAAGTAACCTTCTATAGTCTTATTTTTTTTTCCTTTTTTTGGGCATTTTCCCAACCAGTTACTTGACTTTTGGGTCCTTTGTCAGGAGTAGGGTATACGCTGGGAATCTGTAAGATCTCAGTTCCTCCAAGGAGGCACAGTCAAGCGTGTTTAGTGGTCTGGAAGCAGGAAGAGATTTTTGTTCCCAGAATCTTAGCAGAGTTTCCTCTCCACAGCCACCTGTCTCCAGTTCCACCAAGCCAGACCTGGGGGCTGAGATTCACATAAGCTGTGGGGGCAGGGCGGCCATTCAGTGTGAGATAAAGGTCAGCTCCCTCAGGGCCTCTACCCAGGGCTGAGGTAATAATCAGCTCCTCCGTGCCCCCAGGGGTTTTTATGATCCAGCAATGGATGTAGGCTGCTGTAGGGGCTGTGGTGGGAACTACTGTTGCCTGCCTGATATGGCCTCTGGGCCACTGCCTAAGGCCAGAGCCATGGGAAGGCCTTTTTCCCTTCCTGGCCAACTGAAAAAATCCTGTCACTGACCTTTGGCACTTGTGGGTTATAGGATCTGCAAACCTGCTGTGCTACAACTGGAGATTCTGCCCCAGAGGTGTCCTCCTCCCAGAGCTGTATCACAGCCAAGGCTGGGCTGAGTTCTGCTCCATGTCTGGTGCAACCAACTTTTCCAAGGGCCTTTCAGTTCACCCTGGGCTGGAAATCTCCTCCACTCTGTTGT
Source organism: Notamacropus eugenii (assembly GCF_028372415.1). NCBI lineage: Eukaryota > Metazoa > Chordata > Mammalia > Diprotodontia > Macropodidae > Notamacropus > Notamacropus eugenii. The sequence continues at coordinate 32,749,849 of NC_092877.1, read as the reverse complement.
TCTCCACTTCTGTTGCTCCAAAATTTGTTGAGAGTCCCTCTCTACAGGTATTTTGTGGGCTGTGTCACAAACTCCTCTATTCCTAAGGATGAGGATGAATAAATACAATGAGTTAGTAGCAAGTTTAGAGAAAGGTGTGAGCACCCTGCCTAGACCTAGATTCCCAACATGGGGAGTATTGACCCAACCATGACAGTGCGATGGAGCAAATGAGAGACTGGAAAAATGCAATGAGCAATTTAAGGAAAGAAGCAATCACCTTCATCTGAGATGCATTTAGGGTTAGGGTTTGGGAAAACTAAATGAATAGGGATTTGCAGAGATGAATGTGGGAGTTTTGTGGCAAAGAGATGATCTCTCCTATACCAAGTCCAGAGAAGTTCATGGTGATTAATAATAACAAAAAGCTGTCATTTTATCTCCCTTGAAATACTCCACAGAACATTTAAATATGAAAAATAATAGCAGAAGAGTCACTTGTCCCAGGACTATTTCTATATGAATTCCACTGAACAAGTTGAGAATGCTTTTTCAATAATGATAATTCTATTTTTATAGTTCTCCCAACAATCCGGTGAAGTAGGTCTTATTATCCATGACTTATTGTTAGTGGAAAATTACAGTACAAAATATAAAGGGAATTTATAACAGTGGAATTTTTTTGGTCTAGACTAGTTATGTTATCATAGTAGTGATCTTATTCTCTAATGAGCTTATTTTATCAATGCATATTGACAACTGCTCCGCCATTAATAGTCTTAACTTACCCAAGACACGAATATGTTCAATGAATTGTTCAGTTACACTCTTGGGTGATGGTCAGGAGTGGGGACCTGAACCCACGTTTTCCTGCCTCCAAAGGCAGCTGTCTCTACTCTATGATGCATGCATGCTTCATTTTATTTTAAGAAGTATTTGTGAAGCATAGTCAAATAATGATCCTCAAAGTCACATGACAGAGGTTCTTTCCTGTTGGCTTAGACCATTTCTCCAATTGGACAAAAGACCATTTAAATCTCAATTCTTGCCCATAGGTGACCAATGAGTTTGTGAATATTGATTGTGTCAACTTTTGTTCTCAAGGAAAGGATTAACTTATCTCATGGTTGCTTGTGCAAAAGCCAAGAGAAAAGAGAAGGTAATATAGAAAAGTAGTCCAGTTTGGCCAAAACGGAATTTGCAAAGGGGAGTGTCATCTCTCCCTGTGTTGTTGATTTACTGTGACAATCTGTGGCATCATTTGTGTCTCAGTGGTTCCTCCAGGGATACCTCTTCCTTTGGTCCACTATTTATCTCCAGTAACATTTGGACATCCTGAGCCAGTTGCATGGCTGATATGAAAATAAGCGTTGTCCTCTTCTACCATCTCACTGTGCCACTGGTTATGTCCATAGTGTGTTCGTCTTTCATTGCTGAAGAAGAACATGCCATCAGAGAAATAATGACATGATTTGCACTTGACTTTTTTTTGAGTGAGGGAGGGCTGTGCAGGTCTCCAGCCTCACTTTTCCTCCAGAGTCATCTGAATCCAGTGACCAGATGTTCATCAGAATGACTGGAGATGACCCAGGATGAGGCAATTGGGGTTAAGTTACTTGCCCAAGGTCACACAGCTAGTGAGTGTCAAGTGTCTGAGATGAGATTTGAACTCAGGTCCTCCTGACTCCTGCACTGGTGTTCTATCCACTGAACCATCTAGCTACCCCCATGTCCATAGTAACTACTGCAAAATGTGTGATGTCCATTTGGAATCAGAGTTTAAATCCAGGGTTTAATTCCTGGTTCTGATACGTAGTATCATATTCATGACTTGTGACTTTGAACAAGTCTCTTAACTTCTCTGGGAATCAATTCCTCATCTGTAAAATGAAAAAAGATTGGACTCTTATCCAATCATATCAAATAAAAAAGGAATGTGGACTCTAAATTCCCTCCATCTCTAAATCTTCTCACTCCTAGTAGCCAAAATTCAAAATCTTAAGTGTCTCTACTTCTGTTCTTGTGGACCATTTGCTGTTCTATTGCCTGCCCCAAATCTCACCTCTTCCCCGTCTTAGGCAAGGACAGCAAGGGACATGTGCTTGCCATTATTCTGATTTCCTTGATGAAATACTGGAGTCCTTAGGGTAGATGTTTTTCACCTGGAGACCATGAATAGATAGACAGATGGATAGATAGATAACAGTATTTCAATACAATTGTTTTCCTTTGTAGTCCAACATATTTTAATGTATACATTCAAAAACATTATTCTGAGAAAGGTACCATAAGCTTCATTAGATTATGAAAAACAACCCATAATACAAAAAAAGGTTGAGGACCCTTGCCTTAGGGTAATTTTAGACTTCAGGACCAGGGAGAGGTTTCAACTGGGCCTAACTGAATCTTTGAGAGTTGAATGAATGCCCAAGCTAGAATGTCCATTGAAACTTCTCAGTCCTAATCCAAAAATTTTTCAGAGTTTTCAACATTCCACAGTCCCTATTGTTTAATATCATGATTCTTTGCCTTCCCTCACCTGAATCATCTCTTCTGTCAGGGTTATGCTTATTGGGAGAATTTTTAATAACTATCCAGGAAGCTCCATGCCTTTGTATCCTCTTGGAGTGATATCTCCAAAGGATAGCTCTCGGAGACGTATTTTCAGAAAGATACTGCTTTTTTGAGCCTCTGTTTGGAGAAGCAACATGGTACAGTGGAAAGATTATGAGATTTTAAGACATGAGACCTGGGTCTCAATTAATAAATTCTGTGGTTTGTGAGTTGTGTGACCATAGGTAAGAGAACCTCAGTTTTATCTGAAAAATTGAGATGGCATCCTGGAGGGGAGTCTCAAAGATTAAATAATAGTTCACATTTCTATAGACTTTTGCAAGTGATATTCTGCAGGTGAGCATATCTTTACTGTTACATAATTGACTGAAAAGTGTAGAGAATACAAAATCCCCCTTGCTTATTGTTTGTCAGATATGTTTTTTAAAAGTACGTAGTTCAATAGAGCAAATACAAACTGTCCTCCAGTGGGGGTGTCCCATGCATTTCTCAACATCATATCAGATTTCTTGGAAGTCATTCACATGCATAAAACACACACACGTGCCAAAAGTGTTCATTGCTGTCATGGAGGAGATTCAGGATAGAGAACTAATCAATGAAGGCTTCCCTGTGATTGGTTAGGTCCTCCAAATGTTTCTGTTTGTGAATTTTGTCGTGCTGATTACACTGGTACGTTGCAGACCTTCCAAATGAGATCTGCAATCACTCAAGAGAATTTGGCCTGATGATCCACACAGGAAAAATCAAGTGGATGAAAGATGTCTGTTGTCCAAACTGTCACACATAATTGAATGGGCAGTTTATAGAGGTTATACACCAATATATCACAAATATGTTCAAGATGGATCCAGAATTAATAAGGAGGAAAGTGGTCCAGATGGACTTTCAGAAAATTGCAGAACTCCTTTAATAACCTCAAGCTTCTCCTGGAAACAAAATCTATGTTTTAAAATAATATCAATATTCTTTCTGCAAGTTTTGAAATACTATGATCTCTGAGGAGGAGGAGGAGGAGGAGGAGGAGGAGGAGAAGAATTACCCCCTCAATGGAGAGGGACAAGGTTGGTATGAACAGGGCCCAAGACAATGCACACCAGGAATTTTGCAGGCACAGCAGAGGAGAGGATGTCATTAAAGTGATGTATAATTGAGAGGAAGATAACGTGCTTAATCATGAGAGTGAGGGGTAATCGATGGACAACCCACATATTCATTAACATTCAAATGGTACCCCTTGTGGTGAATTTATGGAAGGCCATTAAAGAGTCATGTAAGACTGGTAACCATCAATGGGTTTGACCTGCATTGTTGAATGTGAGAGCATAGATCCATTAGATCGTCTGAATATTTAATATTGGAATATGTTAAATATTTAACAAAGTATTTTCCTCACAACCCTATGAGGCTGGTCATATAAATACAGCTGTTTCCACTTGACAGATGAGGAAACTGAGGCTAAGGGAGGTCAAGTCAATGGCAGTATAGTACAGTGGAGAAAGTGCTAAATTTGGAGTCAGAAGACCTAAGTTCTCTTTCCAGTTCTGCTACTACTTAACTTCTCTGTGTCCCAATTTCTGCATCTGTAAAATGAGAAGGTTGGACCAAATGATCTCCAACATCCTTTCTAGCTCTTGATGTATGATGTGAATTGGTTTGCCCATGAACACACAGTAAATATCAGGGCAAGGATCTGAACCCAGATCTGCTCCTGACTCGCAGTCCAGTTGCCCTCTCCAATACACCTCACTACCTAGCTTTATAAGCTGTGCAATACTACCCAGATGTGAGTTATTGTTGTCATTTTCTTGTTAAGTCTTTCCTTGCATGGTCGGTTTCTTGTAGCAGGATTACCCTACTGTATTCACTAGCCACTGGGGGTTCTTCCATTCATTTCTATCACTTCCCTTTGATGAGTTTACTAAGCTGCTGGCTGGGGCTTGTTGTAAAAGACACGTTAGTCCAAGTTCTGGTAAAAATTTGCTTTCATAAATACTGAAGCAGAGTCTTTTCTGTGGGCAGCATTTTTCACCTATCTTGAGGACTACCTGTTACCCCTCTACCCCTCTCTGCACAAGTCTACCACCTAAGTGCTTCTCTTCAATGTAGAAATTTCCAACCAGTCTTGGCTCATGCTGTTCATAACTGAGGGCATTTCCAGCATCGTAGATGTCACCTGTCCACCTGTCTTACTCAGAGGGCCATGAGGGTTGAAAGGACCTGTGATGAGGAAGGAACACAACCTAGAGATTGTCAGAATTTTAAAAGATTCAAAGAATTATTGAATTCTTAGGACCTTGCCTGTTCTACTCTATCTTTAACATCAATTCAGTAATTCAAACTATAGGGTTGTTTATGAAGCACCTACTATGTGCAGGGCTATGTCTTAGGTGGTGAGACTCCAAGATTAAAAAAAAAATCAGTCTTTACATTATTGAGAGAATGACATTTAGGGAGAAGGGACATGAGACATACACAGGTAAGCACAATATGATATGAAATGTGATGAATGCAAAGGAGAGATCCACACAAAATTATCTAAGAAAATCTGAGGCATGCAGTGACTAGCCATAATGTTAGAGGGCTCGATGGTAAAGGAGAAGGAAGATGGTAGATGATTGGTGCAGAATAAGGCATACATTTTAAGACATCAGCAATGTGTTAATTTTGTTCTACTTTAAGAAAAAAGGTTTTTTTTGGGGGGGGGATGGGAGGAAGAAGGAGCGTTATAACCACAATATCAATAAAGGAGAAAGAGCATCAATAGAACATTTTAAGGGAGGAGGAGAAGAAAATCTGAAGGAGAGAGAATACTTTCACCTTAGGAAGAAAGAGAAAGTTCTTGAAGGAGAGATCCCCAGAGCTGAAGTTTCAAGGAAAATCCAGAAAAGCAAAAAGGAGGGAGTGCATTCCAGACATAGGGTTGTGCTTGCCCTTACATCAGGGAGATGATGACACACTTGTAGTTGGCTTTGATTTGAGTGAGGGAGGGCTGTACAAGGTCACCAGCCTCACTTTCTTCTCCTGAGCCAGCTGGGTCCAGTGGCCAGATACTAATCAGGATGACTGGAGATGGCCCAGGAGGCAGTGGGAGACCTTGGCCCTTTTGGGCTAAGGTCTTCTCAGGTTCTCACCTTGAGTGAGGTAACGCCCATTTAGTGAATAGGCCTCTTTAAAAAAGTGAGTCAAAAGATGGCCCCTTTAATAAAATAAATAAATAAAAATTAAACTGGGAAGGAGAGACCCTTAGGGTTGCTGGCCAAGGGAAACAGTTACTATTTACTATTTCCAGAGTATATGGAGGTGGAAGAAGTTCTGTTGAATGGGAGAACAAGCTAGCATTCCAGTGTGGCTGGAGGGTAAAAGGCATGAAGTGGTGAGTAGTGAAGTCAGACTGAAGCCAAACTGGGGAGGGGGCTTAAAGCCCAGATTATTTTATTTTGTATAGGCAATAAGGATTTCTTGAAGGTTTTTTTTTAATAAGGAAGTAACCTGATGATATCTGTTGATTTTGACAACTGAGTGAATAATACATCAGAGAAGGGAGAAACTCATTAATTTCTGCCTCATGTGGACTACTATATCTAGGAGGGCTGCTACGACGCCTTATTTTGTCCCCTGACAATCCTCTTGCCAACTTCCTTGCTACCACATGCATACCCTCAGCCCCACCTCCTCAGCTTTCCAAAGCTGGAACCATAATCAAAGTAATATTGCTGTTGCCACTGGAAAAGACACGTTAATCTCTACCTTATGCCTCCATTCTCCACCCTTATAACTTTCCAAACCAAAAGGACACCACAGCCCTAAATATGCTGTCTCCCTCTATTAGAACGTTGAGGACAAGAACTCTCCTTGCTTTTTTGTTTGTATCTTGAATGCTTAGCACATAATAAGCACTTAACATGCCTTTTCATTCATTCATTTCTTGGCTGAGTTAAGTATAATCTTATTGGGGGAGGGTAGCTCCATATTCTTATTCCTGGAGATTAGGGTGGGGAAACAGTGATTCAGGGATTTCTCAATCCCAGAAACTCCACATCTGCTTCGGTGTGTTTCTTTCAGATGCTAGGGAAAGTCAGAATTTGAACAATTTTATCACAGTCGCTGGTCCAAGCCTTGACTGCCAGAACTACTGGGATTTAGACTGCAGTGTTCACCTGGGCTTTACTGGGGAGCAAGGAGATACTCTTCATCAGGCATTTTTCCAACTTCAACCCAGAATTCCCTTTGGCTCAGTCTTGTGTTGGGACCAGTTTGAATTTTTATGGGACTTGTAGTGATCTGAAGCTGCAACAGCCAAATCTTCTTCCAAAGAATTCCACCTTCCTTCCCAGTTCCTGTCTCCATGGATTGTCATGAAGCAGAACTATCTCTTCCTTCATCCATGCTCATTTCTCCTGGAATTTTCCCATCAAATGGCATATGTTCAGATGTAGGTTTTCTTGTATTAAGCCATATGAGTATGATTTCTATCACTGATGCCCAACTTTGTTCTTAAATCCTTCCCTGAATCTCTAGATGACATGCCTCCAGTACCTGGAGGACTTGGTCTCCACTTGTTTCATTTTTAGCTATCTTGATTAGGTAAGGAGTATATACATATGCTTGTGCACACACACATCTATACATATATATGTGTGCACACACATCTATATATACATATATGTGCATACACACATATATACATATATGTATCTGTATGCATATGTGTGTTAATGTGTATATCTCATCACTGTATATAGCTCTGGAACACATCCAGTCATCTTGCTATCTACCCTTACCCTGAAAGGGAGGCAGCTAGGTGGTATGGGGAAGGAGTGGGGGGGGATAAGCACTGTTGCTAAAGTCTTTATATACTACTTCATCTGATCTCTTGCATTTGGGAAGAGCACTGGACTTGGAGTCAAGAAGACCTGAGTTCAAATCCCACTGCAGACATTTATTAGCTCCATAAACCTGGGTAAGTAATTTAACCTCTCCCAGCTCCAGTTTCCTCATCTTTAAAATGAGAATAAAAACAGCACATACTTCCTAGTACAGTAGTAAGGTTCAAATGATATATAATGTATGTATAATTCTTTCCAAACCTTAAAATCTTTATAAATGCTAGTTATTATTACCACATGTTTATACCCCTCCTTGTCTACTATTGCTTCTGGAAAGAGCATGTGAATGGACCACCCTAAGGATCAACTTTTTTCCTGCCTGTGACTCACCCACCCTCAAACCAATACTTTTTTCCTTGGTCTACTATTCCCCTTAATGTGGAATATAAGCTCCTTGAGGGCAGGCACTATCTCACTTTGTATTTGTATTGCTGGTGCTTAGTATGGTGTCTGGTAATATGTTGTGTTGGTCATCTTTGAAGAGGACCAGAAACATCGTGGATGATATCTTGACTTCTACGTGAATTGGATTTAGGGGGAGGTAGTTGCGCAAAGTCATCAGCCTCACTCTCTCTTTCTGAGTCATCCATGTTCAGTGACAAGACAAAACTCAGGAAGACTGGTGAGAGTCCAGAAGGCAGCAGATGACCTTGGTGTCTTTGATGTCCAACCAAGCTCTGATGCTCCACATCAGCTGCTTCAGCTGCCTTCATGGCCATTGTTCTCATCCACCCATTCTGCCAGGGGAAGTCTTCACATGCTTGGGGGAGACACCCCCCCCCCCCCAACTCGCTGACTGGTTTGAGGTTTGGTAGTTACCCTCAGCCTTGGTTTAGCCCATCTGATGATGGTTTACTGGGCTGTGGCCCTTGTGCATGCTACAGCTTCTTGGAGTCACAGGTGAGAGTCAGGTAAAGGTGAACAGCAAAGGTGGATGAACAACCCTCACGCTAGAGGTGCTAGTCTCCATACACCCCAATATGCTTGTCATATCAAGTAGGCACTTGATAAATGTTTCTTGATTGACTGCTTCTTCAGGAATCTCCTTTAGTCCTAGTACTAGAATGAAATAATGAAAATATATTTATCAAATATCTACTATGGGCCAAGTACAGGGTATGTGAGAAAAGAAGGCAATCTTTGCTATAAAAAAGCCTACAGTCTAATTGGAAGAGACATAGGAGGGTTCAGCTACAGGGAGGTAGGCAAGGTCATTGGTCCTAAGTGGGGAGCATCAGCACCATGCCCATAAGTCCTCAGAGAGATTCTACATCAGGCTCTGATATATTTCATAATTACCAGCCCTCCCTCCCCCCACAGAGACTATTCAGCCTTTTCCTTTACCCTAGCTATGTGACCAGCTGATTCCCTTTTCCTATCTCCAAGTCCTAGATGAAGTCTTTTTACATCTCTTCCACACTGGTGGTAATCAGACCACCTACAATTTCAGGGGTCCTGGGCATCCGTGGGAGGACACTGGGGATAATGAGACAGGTTTTTGAAGCAGAAGATGAGAGGTCCCCATGCTCATGAACTTATTCTCATCATACTCTGAGCAACATACATTTCTTAATAGAATATACATACTTTGATTCTGACAGGCTGCTGGTGAGACTAAGATCTTGTACTAGCCACATTTCATGAAAGAGGAAATGGAGGCTCATTCTCATTTCTGTACTGTTTTATAGATAAATAAACAAAGATCAGAGGGGTTAAGAGAGTTGTTGTCTAGCCTTCTGCAACTAGTAAGTGTCAGGGCCCAGACTCAGAACCAGGGCCTCCAATTAAAAAGTCCAATTCTCTTTCTTAATGATGATGGTTGATATTTCTGTAGAATGGGTTTTTTTAAACCTATAGTTCATTAACTTGTTTTTACTTATATTTTGATAACTATATTTTAATTCAGTTTGCTTACTTTATAATCCTAAGTGTTTCATTTTATGCCTTTAAGAACATGATTCTGAGAAGGTGCCCATAGCTTTGGCCAAACTGTCCAAGGATCTTAGAATACAAAGAAGGGAAAGAACCCCAATTCTAGAGTGTGAAAGTTTACAAAGCTCTGTACAGAGATTGTCTCATGTGGATGTGAGATGGGCACTACAGGGCATCTTATCCCCATTTTAAGTATTTAAATGCTTTTTCATTCATTCAGTTCACATAAATGTTTCTAACATTGAACCACATGTGCCCTTTTCCAATGTCTCCTCATAACATCTAGAGGAAAAGATATTCCAGTAAGTGGATTATAGACCTAGAGCTACAAGGCCAGTCCCCTCATTTTACATATGAGGAGACTGAGGCTCAGAGAGATTGAATGACTTAGAGTCGCATAAGCAGTAATTTTCAAAGGGAGGATTTGAACTCAGTTCCTGTGAATTCTGAGTCAATGTTTCTCCCACTACAGAAGGTTTGGCACATCCCACCAAACTGAAAAAGGCTTTGAGCAGGCCCGGAATATCTGCCCCCTAAGAATCAGCCTTGCTAGGTTCAAAGACTCATTCACCAGGTCTGCCACAGGCTAAAGAATTTTTGGCCACCACAACCCATAAAGACAGACTCCCAAGGCACAGGAGTGTTGTGGTCAGTGTGGCAGAAGAGGGCGTGGTCAAAGCTGTAGCTTCTTAAAGTAGTGAAGCATATTCTGTTCATGGAACCACAATTCCACATATATAAGTTCTGTAATATTAAGAGACATGGATGTACATATTTTTCCACCATTAAGCTCTAGATAATAGCCTACCTTTCCATAGTCCTTTATATTTGACAAAGCACTTCTCTCACAATAACTTTGTGAAATTGGTTTTATTATCCCCATTTAATAGATGAGAAAACTGAGGCTCAAAGTCACACAGCTATTGGTGTTAGAGCAGGCACCTTGATGGGTGCTTCCCTGACTTCAAACCCAGTGATCTTTCCCACTAAACCATTCTTTCTCACAATGCATATCTATACTTATCTACATGTATGTAGGCACATGTGTGCATGCTTTCTCTTAACTTTAAATCACCAGTAGCTGGATAGAGTCTGAATTTAGGATAGGAGAGCCTGTGTTCAAATCCCTCCTCAGATATTTAGATCCTGAATAAATCCTTTAACCTCTTCCAGTCTCAATTTCCTCCTCTGTAAAAGGTGACCAGTCATAACATCTATTCACAGGGTTGTTGTAAGGATCAAATGATACTACCCCTGAAAGCGCCACATAAATGGGAACTGCTATTAGTATTTTTCATGCCAGGAATTCTCCACACAATGAAATTCATAGATACAGACAAAAAACCAAGAGTGAAAAAACAAAACGGAACAAAAAACCAACTTCATAACCAGGCCACATTTCCCTAGGGTCCTATTCATTGTTTGGGTTTTTGCAAAGAATATCAAGTCCATAGCCAAAGCACAGAACTTTGCTTTAGTTCACATATGTACATACTTATCCTTCACCATTAAACTGCCCAGGTGCACACATACATATTCCCTAACATAATTCCCAGTTCCTTGATGGGCCTCATAGAAGATATTCATCCTGTATCAAGGAACATTGATCCTCATAGAAACTGGCAACTTTTATCTAATTGAACCTATGTTAACCAATGTAACACATTTTAATACACTTTATTGTTTCATGCTGTGGCAGCAAATTGGACCATGACTCTCCCTGGCAGATCTTTCAGAACTTGTTGTCTAAGCTCTTAACACTCTTGGACTTTCATTACCACAAAGAAAAGTTTGTCCATCTCAGTAAACCTATTCTCTCTCCCTCTCCCTTCCCCCTCTCTCCCCCTCTCTCTTTCCTTCCCTCCCCCTCTCTCCTTGTCTTTCTCTCCCCCTCTCTCCCTCTCTCTCTCTCTCTCTTTACCAGAAGGTAATGCTGGGGTGGAAAGGCTATCCTAGTCATAACATAACTGGGGTGATCAAATCTAAGAGCTCAGACCCAGAGGATGAAGTGAATGCACGAGACTTGGCTATGGAGTGATGGGGCTTGTTTTTGAATGTGCAGAGCAGTTTAGACATTTCAATGAATGCCAATCTTAGGAGGCTATGCATCACATCTATGGATGATCTTGCTGTTCAGAATATCAGTGGCACTGCCTTACAGGAACAGCCTTCCCAAGCAATGTGGCTTCTTGTACTGGCTGAGTACAGGCATGTTGTTCAGTCATTTTTCAGTTGTACCTGACTCGTCGTGACCCCATTTGGGATTTTCTTGGCAAAGTTACTGGAGTTGTTTGCCATTTCTTTCTCCAGCTTGTTTTACAGATGAGTAACTGAGGTAAATAAGGCTAAGTAATTTGCCCAGAGTCACACAGCTAGTAAGTGTCTGAGGCTAGATTTGAATTCTAGAAAATGAGTCTTCTTGACTTCAAGTTCAGTGCTCTGTGCACTGTGCCAACTAGCTGCCCTACAACAACTTTAATACATGTTACAGGAGCTGGAATTCTCAAGGTTACTGCCACCAGACTTGTCTTCCAGTGGATCCTCCTTAAAGGATTTAAAGTGTATTCATTCCAAGAACAGGGTCTCGAAAGAGTCCTGTATTATTATTTTTTTATCACTATCCAAGTGATAAAAGGCAAGAGTAGGTAATTTGCACACCTACTGCCTTCCTTGAATGTTGTAATCATTTTTCAGGGTCCCTCTCTGGAATCAAACCCTGATTCCCTATCACCCATGGTCACCATGGTAGGCTTGGCAAGTACCACCAAAACTTGAGAGGGCTTTGGGTGTAGATCTGGCCAGTGATTTGGCTGTGGATGTGGTTCTGTCTATGGATATGGCTATAGAAGTGGGTAAGTGCAGATCCGTGCATGTATCCATGGATGTGACTATATCTTTGGCTTGGATATGTCTAGAGACATAGTTCTGACTGTGGATAAAGATGTGGCTATGGTGGTGGATGTAATTATATATGTGGCTATGGAGGTAACTGTGGCCATGGACATAGCTCTGTCTCTGACTCAGTGCTCTGATCACAAAGAAGAGCTCTGGGAACTGAGCCATGGTAGGATGGTGAGAACAGGGGCAGCTAGGTGGTGCAATGAATAGTGCCCCAGCCCTGGAGTCAGGAGGACCAAAGCGTGCTCAAATCCAACCTCAGACACTTGATACTTACTAGCTGTGTGACTTTGGACAGGTCACTTAACCTCAATTGCCTTGCCTTTCCCCCTCCAAAAAAAAAAAAGAAAAAGAATGGTCCAAATAAACATATAGTACCCCAGGGTGACTTTATTGATTTCATAAACTATATGCAGGAAACTCTGCTAGGTGTTAGGGATGATACTGCATACTGGATATTAGTCAAATGGACCCATGATCTCATTGACTTGAATGTCCCCTCCAGTGATGGAGATCCCAACCTACCCATGTTTGCCCATCCTACATGAATCTTGCCTATGTCCTCCCATAAATTTCCCTCAGGAGGCCCCATACAACACGCTGAGCAGTGGGATGGGACCTCCTCTAGTTATTCTACAAATCTGTGAATATCAAAGAGGCATTTGGGCTGTCCATCAGTCTCACCCCATTACCAGCTCATTTCCCCCCAATTCTGCAATTCTTTGCTGGAAACCTTTACTGTATTTCTCCCATATAATTCTTCATTTGTGGCTTGTTTAACATTCTTGTGCTTCTCCTTTGTCCTTTTGGTATCTGTTCCTCAATTTCAATTTTACTGAGACTGTACTGTTCTAAATAACCACTGGAACAATATTGGCATTAAAAAAAAATGGGTCTTTGTTTCCAATAGAAATTGGGGGTCAGTGAAGAAGCTTTGCAATTTTCTGAGGACAATCTGGCCCACTCCTCTTCTCCTGCTAATTCTGGATACATTTTGTTCGTTTAAACTGTCTGACCCAGTTAGATTGATAAGTGGTTCCATAGGTTGTCTATCTAACTGCATATTATCGTCTAGACAATATACATCCTCATCCACATGGTTTTTCCAGTGTGAATTGGCATGCCAAACTCTTTCTAATTGGTTATGTGTCTTTTTCTGCACTGTTCTGGGACTTCTTGCACTGAGCACATCATCCACAAAAAGGAGCATCTGGAAGGCCTCACTATCCAGTGGAATTCCCTTTCTACTTAGATTCTGCTCTGGACATCCTCTATTACAGAACATAAAATAGTTAGACAGATAGACAAAGTCTCTGACGTCATGGAAGTCACAGGCTAGTCAGGGAGATGTGACAAGCACATAAATTGCTAGAGTATAAAGCAGACTTTACAGAAGTATGAGTCCTGGGCTTCATGGGCTCCATGACTGGACAAATTATTTTACCTCTCAGTAACTAAGTCTACAAGTTTCAGAGAAGGTTCTGTGTCTGGATGAAGCCACAGATCCAGTCAATATCCCATCTCTAAATGGTGCAAGGAAGCTGTTCTGATGGACTCAGAATGAAAAGGTCGTTTCCAGGTTAAGGAATCAAGAGAGGAGGCTTCAGAGGCTACTTGACGTAACTCGTGATGATTGGTAGAAACCAAATAGGTAACTCTGGGAAGAAGGACATACCAGGAAAAGGGAACAGAGAAATGCAGCTTAATTGTAGTAGAGAAGCAGTAAGGGATAAGTTGGGGGGGGCGGGGTACAGCACAGGATTTGGCCTTCATTGGAATCTTGACACTGCTCCTTGGTAACTTTCGTGTGCTTGGGCAGGTCATATAACTTCTCTAGACCTTAGTTTCTTCACTTGAAAAATGAGGGTATTGGACTAAAGAATCCCTAAGATCAATTGAGGATGTCAGACTAGTTGAGCTCAAAGGTCCCTTCTGTATCTAAATATATTTTCCTACAATTATGAATTCTTGGACAATAGTATCTCTAAGGCCCCTTCCAGTCCTCTTAGAAGTATAGGGCATATATAGGAAAGAGTTGAACTGGCTTGTAGGAACTATGCAGGGGAGCAAGTGGAAATTGGAAAAGTACATTGGAGCTAGACTGCAGAGGTGCTTGAATGCCATTTTAAGGACTCTCATCTTTTTTCAATAGGCAAGAGGGAGCCATGGGAGAGTTTAAAGCAAGGGGATGACATGAGGAGAATTAAGCTTTAGAAGAATTCGTTTGACAGCAGTATTAAACAAGCATAGTGTAAGAATGGAAGGCAAATGAAGAGATTTGGGGTAGAAGGACTACTTTGGAGATTATTGAAAATAATTTAGGCATTGGGTGATGAGAACTTGAACTAGAGAGATAGCAGTAAGATTTATAAGGAGAGAACATTCAAAGGCAGATACAATATGATCTATCAGGCAATTGAAAAGCAGCTGGTTTGGTGAGTAGAGTGCAAACCTTGGTTCAGGTCCTGCCTGTTGAATTTATTCATGCAACAACGACCATTTATTAACGGGTATCTATTGCCAGGCATTGTGTAAGGCAGTGGAAGATATAATGCAAAAAGAACAGTTCCTGTGACCAAGAGCATGTTCCTTAATCTTTCTGTGCCTCAGCTTCCTCATCTATAAATGGGAATGATATGTATCTCCATTTATGGGGATAATGGTATGATAATACTCTCTCCTGGTATTGATGGGAAGATCAAATGAGGTACAGAAATCATTTTGCAATCCTTAAAGTGCTCTCTCTCTCTCTCTCTCTCTCTCTCTCTCTGTGTCTCTCTGTCTGTCTCTGTCTCTCCTTCCCTCGCCCCCTCTCTCTTTCCTTCTCTCTCTCTGTATGTGCGTGTGTATATATACACACACACATGTATGTGTATATATATACTTATATGTATACACATATGTATGTGTGTGTGTATGGTGTGTGTATACGCATACATATGTGTGTATGTACATACATATGTATGTGTGATACATATGCACACATAAATACACATATATATATACACATATATATATCCCATCTGCCAATTATTGCCTTGAGGAGCTCCCTGGGGACACTAAAATGTTAAGTGACTTACCCATTGTCTCACAGCCCAACCATGTGGTTCAGAGGCAGGATGCTTTATTTCCTTGTTTGCTTATTGTTACAGTAACTATGGTTTCTGCAGGATAATATGAAAGGTCATTGTAACAGATGAAGAAAAATGTTCATTGGAAGGATGAGTAAGGTTTTGGGGGAAACTGATGATCTCATTTTTGGACATGTTGAGTTTGAGGTGTCACATCAAAGTAGAGAGGCTTGGCCAGCAAGCCGAGATTAGGATCTAGAGACTGAACAAAGGTCCAAGTAGGAGACGCAGATTTGGGGGACATCGGTATGAAAGTGATAGTTTATCAAGCATACATTTAGAGACTGAGATTTAGAAGGGATCTTGGAGGCCACTGAGTTCAGCCCCTCTCATTTTATAATTAATAATATGTCACTATGAATCCTGGGCAAGAAGAAGCTGCACAGAGATGAGGAAACTGAAGCCAGGGAAATTGAAGTGATTTACCTAACGACACAGAGTGACTGAGGTAGTAATCAAACCCAGGTCTCCCTGATTCCAAGTTCAAGGCACCCTATTCCCCTACACTGCCGTGGAAGTGAAGGGGATGACTAAACAGGGAAGAGGAAGGTGTGGGGCAGAAGAAAAATGGAAAACTAAGGGAGAGTGCCAACATTTATAGGAAAATAAGACAGCTGGAGAAACATGAAAAGAAAGAAGAAACTCCCCCCTCTTCGAGAACAAGAAAGCCAAGCATCTGTCTAGTACCTACTATGCACCTGGCACCATGAATACAAAGACAGAAAAAGAGGAGACTCAAAAATACCAAATCTCTAACAAGAAAGGAAAGATTGGAGTTGTAAGAAAGGCGATATTTACTTGCCTATATAAGCTTTGGTATGATTTTTTTCCATCTATGCATTTCTTTGCTATAAGTAATGAGAAGCAGCAGAGCACAGAATAATAAGAAAGCTGGCCTCGACCCCAAGAGATGCCTGGGTTCAGGTCCTCCCTCTGATCCTTGCTAGTTTGGTGACTGTGGGCAAACCACAATCTCCTTGAGCCCATTTGCTCCACTGTAAGATGGTGGTGATAACACCTGTTTCATCAGCCTTTCATGGGAAGATCCAACGAGTTGATACGTTTCAAGTTGAGTTTTGGGTTTTTTGGTTTTTGCAAACCTTAGAGCATTATATCAATGTCAGCTGCTATTATTACTTTGCAATATGCTCCTAATGGAAGATTCTATCGTAAGAAAAGGAATCACAGAATATGCTTTTCATTTTACTATGCTTTTATAGTTTGCCCTGTAGTTTGATATATTGAACAATAATCAAAATCACCCCTTTTTCCTTTTATCTCACAATCATCTTCACTGTTTCCCAGTGAAGCTAATCACCAGCCAGTTCTCCCCCCTCAAAGTTTCCAAGATTGGAGATGCCTCGGGAAGCCAAATAGTTAAAGGGCTGGCAGCTCAGTCACCCAAGCCCAGCCTGTTCCCTAGCTGGCTGTCCCTGGGCTGGGGAGATGAATGGAATGTCCATGAGGCCGTCTGGCAGGTTGCCACATTCCTATGGGAACATTGCTGCCTGGGCCAGGGCTGAGCCCTCAGAGCAGGGAGGGGGCTCACACACCAACTTGTGGGAGTTAGAGGGTAAGCAGCAATGGAGCCCAAGTCCAGGAAACTAAGGCAGGTCTTGCCATCTTGCTGCAAGAAGGTTCCACAGAGGTACCAGTTGCCCTCTCTCTCATCCTCACCCAAACTTGTGATAAAGGCTCAAAGATTATATGGGGAGATTTTTCTCCTGCTGGCAAAGCTTTCAGTTTTTAAAGCAACAACAGATGTAAATTCATATTTTAAAAGAATCCTGGAGAGGAACTCTGAACCCTCAGTTTCACTGTAAATGCTTCTTCTCTCTCCCCCTTCCCCTATATTATAGATTTAGAGCTGGGAACCTTGGACTAGAGGCGATCTAGACCAATCCTCTCATTTTTCAGATGAGAAACTGAAGTCCACAGTGGTGAGATGATCACAACTAATTTCACACATACAGGAGTAACTCGAACTCAGGACTTCCGACTCCAAATCCAGGACTTATTCCTATGGATTTTCTTCAGTCCTAAGTAATTCCCTCTTTGGGGTTTGATCTATGAAATTTTTGTGTCACTGCTATTATTTTTGGGGAGGAGTAACCAAACAGCGTCTGGTACCATAAAACAGGCTTCTGTCTCCTTCCCCTTCTCTACCCCAACTCCCACATCTTTCAGCCTTGAAATACCAATCCAGCTCGCGCATTTCCATTTTCTACAATTATCCCCCATTTGCAGTAATTGGACCTTTGAAACATACTCAGGCAACCAGGGGAGCTCATTAGCATTCTGGGTTTAAACTCTTTCTTGTCTGTTGGAGGGGGATAGGAAGAGGTGTGTGTGTGTGTGTGTGTGTGTGTGTGTGTGTGTGTGTGTGTGTGTGTGTGTGAGAGAGAGAGAGAGAGAGAGAGAGAGAGAGAGAGAGAGAGAGAGAGAGAGAGAGAGATTGGGGGAGACACCCAGGCAATCAAAGGTGAGAGAGCAGGTGAGGTGTCTGGCTCTAGCTGGCAAAGAGGGATCATAAATCTCCCAAGTTTTTCCAAGAATGACCGTTCTTTGCTTTTCAACATCCTGGAATGGATGTTGGACATATTCCCCAGAGGAGTAGGCTCTCCAGGCTGGAAGGCCTGCGAGCTGCTCCCAAACTATCTGGATACCTTTCAGCAAGAGAACCACATCCCCATCCCAGTAAAAGAAACCTGTGTTCTTACTTACCTTTCCACTAGGTGGCAATGCTACATGGAAGTTGCCTCTATTATACAAAGGCTTTAAGTTGCAACTTACACTATTAAGGACCCTGGAAGGATCCAGCTATGTAAATGTGGTTGGGGTTACCAGAAGCAATGAATTCAGCTCCCTCTCTGTGTTGAAAGGCATTCTCCATGAATGTAGGAAGATTTCAATTTCCCCTAAGGTCCAGGAATGAAACTAGCTGATTTTATTAGCTCTAGTTAGCCTAATTAACACATATAGAACATAGACCTAACCAGAGAGACCCTTAAAAATCATCTCTCCCTCTTTCCATTTTATAGATAAGGAAACTAAATCACAGGGAGAGGATACGCTTTGTTCTTGGCCAACAAGGATTAGAACCCTGAGCTCCTAAGTCCCAAGCCACTGGTCTTTCTACTCTTTCTTTTTACCTTTCAATCTGCCAAGAATTCCTTTATTTGCATTTGTCTGGGGATCTTTTCTCATCCCCAGGATAAATTTTGGTAGGCACCTTAAATCTCAAAAATTCTTGAAGAAAATTTTAGGGAAAAATAGTCCTTAATGGACAAGATCTCACATACCCTCCATGAAACATCTGTCTTCTATTGGACAGAAGTATTTCCATTCTCCAGTGCAGTCAGCCAACTTCTCCTCCTGATTTTTATATGTAACCCAGCCCTGCCTCTCCGGGCTAATGGACCCGCCTTCTCCATTCTGTGCCTCCAGAGGGAAGTGAGCCTCAGTGTCTACACGCTGGCTGGTGCTGGCAGCAGCAGGTTTGCAATCAGCCTCGCACCACCGCACTCCCCACAGGGCTTGTAAACTTGGAAACTGGTTCCATTCCATCGCCTCCTCAGAGTTAATAAGATTCATGAACAACCTCATAGTTAGCAATGAGAATCAAGTGACCTTGTGGGTGTGTCGGAAAACTCATTTCAAATTAAAACTGGGTGTACGTGAGGCAGCAGTATGTTGTGGCCTGGTGAAGAGAACACTGGATTGGGAGTCAGAAGATGGGGGTCAGAAGCCCAGAAGTTCTGTTCTTTCCTGCTTGAAGGCCAGAATCACTCTTCTACTCTGACCCTCAGTTTTGTTCTCTCTAAAGGGGTTGGACAAGATGGTTTCTGAGGTCTCTTCCAGGTCTAAATGTTTTGAGTCTATTGGAAGCATTACTAGAAAATCTATGATCCAGGGAAAAAACATTTCAAAATAATGCCCTGGGACGGCCTCAAGTCACATCAACCTTCTTAGGTATATTCACTTGGGTGGCAAGAGAGACGTTGAACATAAGAATACAAAGCCCTTTGAGGGGATAAACTTTGAGGTCTTCATGAAGCCATTGCTGCAGGGATAGCAAACCAAGACCTGGGAAAGACCTTAACTTAAAAAGGCCAAGGTCTTTCACTACATTGAGGGACGTCTCCATTCATCCTGATCGATATCTGGCCATTAGACCCAGGTGGCTCTGGATGAGAAAGTGAGGCTGGTGAGTTTGCACAGCCCTGTCCTGCTTAAATCTAATTTATTTGCAATCACCTTGGCTTCACCTTCCTGATGTCATGGTCCTCTTGGAGAATGAAGGACAAAAAACCAGCTGGAGAGATTACCATCCAGGGGTAGGGAAAGGTTTCCAGCAGAGACATCAAACACTCCCAAGTTCATCCTGAATCAGATTAAAATGTAGTTCCTATCTGAGTTTAATAGATTGATTTATTATGTTTTAAAAAGACACATGTAAACATGTGTAATTTTCTAAGTCAAAATGAGGTATACAGGGATCTTTTTATATAGTTTAATGACCCCTGTTTCCAATTGAGTTTTGATGCCACTGGTTTAAAGGAGAACAAGGTTAGAGAGAAGAAACTTATGAAGGGATAGGAAATATCTTTTAGTAACTTCCTATTATTTTTGCTAACCAGGTGCTAAACTCAGTTTCTTCTACCTGACAAAAGAGTGCAGGTACTGTGGAGAGTCCTCTAAATTTGAGGGGGAAAGCAAAGCGCAGGAGGCCTGCCTTAGTTACAGCTCTGAATCTTATCAGCTAAATGAAATGGGAAACTGAGACTCCAATCACACCTCACATGTCTCCCAAAGATCAATGAGGTGTTTTACTAGCAGTGTATGTGAGTGTAAATCCCCATTCAGCTAAATGATTCTCCAGAAACATATAGGATGGAAAAAGAACAGAAGGATCTAGAGGCAAGAAGACCACCAGGGGAACATTGTGCACAGTAACAGCAAGACTGTGTGATGATCAACTATGAATGGCTTTGCTATTCTCAGCAGTACAATGATCCAAGACAATTATAATGGACTCATGATGGAAAAAGCTATCCACATCCAGAGAAAGAACTGTGGGGTCTGAATGCAGGTCAATGCACATGATTTTCGCTTTATTTTTTTCATGGTTTTTTCCTTTTGGTCAGTTTCTTCTTTGACAACATGACTAATATGGAAATATGCTTTACACAAATGCATATATATATATGTATATATATGTAACCTATATCAAATTGCTTACCCTTTTAGGAAAAGGGGAAGGGAGAAAAATTTGGAACTCAAGGTTTTATAAAAATGAGTGCTAAAAATTTCTTTATATATAATTGGGGAAAATATTATTTAAAATAAAAAAGAAGGGTCCCTAACCTGGAATTCTTAAGTGAAGAATTAAGCCAAGAGAAGGAGCCATAGTGAGCAGCAGAAGGTTCATAGGAGATGAGAGGGATTACAAGACACTAGAGAAATACCTCGTACATGAGTAAGTCAAGGTTAGGGGAGCCTTGGAGAGAAAAGGTCAGAAGGTGCTGGTTGTAGAATCCAGGACAAGGAACAACTTGCTCCGGCTCTGGGAGGCTTCAGGAAGAATAGTCTAAATTTGTGTCTATACTTGAAGAATCTGGCCAGGAAGCAGCAGATGTCTACCGTAAGTGGGCTAAGTAGGACAATCGGCCAGTCCCAGGGGTAGGGATCAATATGTTGGAATGAAAAAGAAGTATACTGCGGTATGAAGCAGTGCCCAGTAGAATCTGTAACAAAGGAGAACACTTGTCAGTCATTTGCCTATATGTTGTTTATGTCCAATATTCTTTTTTTCTTATAGTGTATATATATATATGTATACATATATATATATACACACATATATATACATATATATATACACACACACACACACATATATATATATATATATATATATATATATATATATATATATATATATATATATATATATATATATATATATATATATATATATATATATATATATATGACCTAAGATACCTTAGGGAAGAGGGGCTCAAAATTCAAAGTCCAGAAATGGGACATCCCTCCTCCTTCTGGATAATGGCAGCAGCAAATTTTGAGATGCCTCTGTTTAAGGTCTATGCCTTCTATACAGGGACCTTTGGATAAAAATTAGAACTTTCAGTGTTCCCTCTGCAATTCAAACATCTAGCTCAAACTGGAAAGAAAAAAAAGTTGGCTTTGCCTTGTTGCAGACTGGTCCTGTATATGGTTAATTCATGCAGTGTTTGTGATTGTTTCTAGAATCAATGAATTTCAGAATTGGAAGAGACCCTAGACTTCCCCAATCAGATCCATAACAAAGCTTCAGTGTACAAATGAAGGATATCTTTTTTCAGAATCTCCTTTCTTGGCAGTTTCAGGATTCTGCCAGTTCTCTTTCTGCCTTCTACAAGACACCTCTCAAGTGGTCATTCCTTCTTTGCTTGAAGAGCTCCAATGAAGTGAAAGAACTCACTAAATCCTGAGGGAACCATTTTGCTTTTGGAGATCTTGAATGGTTAGAAAGATTTTCCTTTAAGATTGAAGTAGGTAGTATAGAATAATAGAATGTTGTTTTTGAAGTCAAAGGACCTGTGTTCAAATCACACCGTTAGGTGACCTTGCACAAGTGAACTAATCTCTCTAGACCTAGGTTTCATTCTCTATAAAAATAAGCAGTTGGATTAGAAAGTGTTTGGGTTCCCTTTTAGCTTTAAATCTGTGATCCAGGCTCTCACAAGCACTTATTTAGGGCTGGGAATACACATGCAAGCATAAGAGAAAGATGGTCCCTGCCCTCAGAGTTTGTATTCTAATGGGAGAAACAACACTTAAAATGAAGTTGGAAAGGGGAAGAAATACCTTGTATGGGACCATGGTGGAGAAGCCTGGAGGGGTGAAGAGATGGAGCAGCTGGATAGAGCACTGGATAGAGCAGTGGATAGAGCACTAGCCTTGGAGTCAGGAGGACCTGAGTTCAAATCTAATCTCAGATACTTGACACTTAGAAGCTGTGTGACCCTGGGGGAAAAAAGGAAGGAGGGAAAGTGATCTGGTTTGGAGGAGCTCTGCAATAAGAGAAAGGGACCACAAGCGCAGAGAAGACAGTACTTCTGAGATCGTGTGAATTCCAGGGTTAAAGTGATCTTCAAAAATAATGAAGTTTCTTGGATGTGGTTGGAAAGGATGAGAGAAGCCCAGCCTCGTGAGTCTCAAAAATAGCACAAAGTTTTATTGTAATGAATGTTGATATGCATTAAATCCTTGGCTTTATTTGAATATTCTTTAGGAGAATGTATTTAATAAAATTGTTATTTGCCCTAGTTTAAATTCCATGCATCCAGGAAAAAAAAAGAAATGAAGGATCCAGAGATTTAAAGTTCTACCATCTGATCCAAATCTCTTCTGCTATCTTTCTCACAACCTACAATCTCTTCATCTGTCCTTATTCTCACAGTCCATCTTTCTAATTCCATATTAAATTCTACACTGTGTGGTTTATCATTTTAATATCTCAATAGCAGGTACTGTCCTAGAATCTCTTGCTCTGCTTTGAGTTACCTTCTTGACTCAGTGAGTAAGAAGCTTCTCTCCACTCCTCCCCTTAAAATCCAGGGTTCCTGGCCACTGGAAAAAAAAATTAGACTTTCAGGAAAAACTGACCACAGGTTTTTGTTCATAGGTGTTAGATTTCCATGAGGGAGAGCCCCTGTCTTATTGCACTTTTTTTTCCTCTTCCCCCAATGCCTAGTTCCATACTGTGCATACAACAGTTTCTCAAAAATTATTATTGCATGAATGAATTAATGAATGAAATTTAAGGATTTTCTCTAGTGGTGTTAATCCACAAATATTAAGTGCCTACTCTATGCTAAGCACAATGCTTGGTGCTGGAATGCTATGAGATTCTGTCCTTTTTAAAGTTTTTTTATCTGTCTTGAATGTATTTGTTCAAAAGTTATTTATTACAACTTGTACTGATTCATAGACTCAATTCAGTCCAGCTTAGATTAAGCAAAGAGAACAAAGATTTTGTCCTCAGGGAGCTTATGTTCTCATGGGAGAGTGGAGAGGAGATGTGAACATGAATAAGAACATGGTTTGGAGTCCTGCCCTTGCCACTTCTGTGTCCTGAGACAGATTGTTTTGTCTCTCTAAGTTCTAGACCCTTCATCAATAAAATAAGTGGCTTAGATTAGATGATCTCCAAGGTCCCTGACACTTTTAAATCTGTTATATGTGAATCATATCATAAAACTGGTGTGGCAAAAATGTTGGATATGTGCCCATTGGCAAGTTCTCTCTGCCTTGGTTTCCATATATGAAAAGGATAAAGAAAGGGATACAGTGGAAAGAACAGTGACTTGGGACCTAGATTTTAGCACTGACTCCATAACTAACCAGTTGTATGAACTGGAACAAATCCAGCTTCTCTCAGTTACACCATTTTATGTAAAGCTGGCATTGCTCAGCCCTGGTAGAGAAGGTTCTAGGGAATTCAGGGATAACCACCAGTCTGATGTGATTAGAAAAAAAGAGGATCATGGGATTTAGAGGTGGAAGGCCCGTTAGAGATCATTTCATCCAACTCCATTGTTTTACAAATGAAGAAACGGAGACCCAAAGAAGAAAA
Organism: Notamacropus eugenii; assembly: GCF_028372415.1. Classification (NCBI taxonomy): domain Eukaryota; kingdom Metazoa; phylum Chordata; class Mammalia; order Diprotodontia; family Macropodidae; genus Notamacropus; species Notamacropus eugenii. Next base: position 32,725,802 of record NC_092877.1, on the reverse strand, counting down.
GTACTACATCCCAGATCACTGAGAGTAGTAAATAGCAAATCTGAGATTTGATCCCAGGTCTTCTGATTCTAAATCCATGATTCTGATTCTAAATGTATACATGCCTTCTCTCTAGGCACATTGGGAATCGAGAAAGAACTCTGAGGCTTGATGAAAGAATTGTGAGGGGACAGAGCCAAGATGGTGGAGTAGAAAGATGCATATACTCTAGTGCTTCCCCCACAGCCCACAAAATACCTGTTAAAAATGATTCTCAACAAATTCTAGAGAAGCAGAAGCCACAGAACAACAGAGTGAAAGAGATTTCCAGCCAAAGGTAAACTGGAAGGCTGACAGGAAAGGTCTATCCCATGGGATGCTGAGCAGAGCAGAGCTCAGCCCTGGCTGCACAGCACAGGGAGGAACAGGACCAGAACAGGCCTCCGGGGCAGAATTCCCAGCAGGAAGGGTCTCAGATACCTCAACCCACAAGTGACAAGGGAAGCTCCAAAGATCAATATGGGAGGGCTTTCTCAGCTGGGTGAGAGGGGAATGGGGTTCCCCCAGCACTATCCCTAGGTGGTGGCAGCAGCAGCAGTGGGAGGCAGGTGGCTATGGTGGCCATGGAAGCAGCCTGGGTCCATTGTCCAGACAGCTCAGCTTAAAGCCTCTGGGGGAATTGAGCAGCTGATCTGAATCTCAGCCTTGAGCATGGTATTGGAGAGAGGAGGAGCACTGGGACCCTCCTCTTGACAAAGGATTCAGAAGTCAAGTAACTGGCTGGGAAAGTGCCCCAAAAAGGAAAAAAATAAGACCATAGAGGGTACTTTCTTGATTAACAGGTATCTCCTTCCATCTTTTCTGATGAGGAAGAACAATGCATACTGTCAGAGGAAGTCAAGGATTCTGTCTCCAGTACCTCCAAAATGAATATGAAATGGGCTCAGGCCATAGAACAACCTGAAAAAGTGAGTCAGCAGCTTCCTAAAGGAGAACAAAAAATTGCTGAGGAAAATAACACCTTTAAAAATAGACTAATTCAATTGGAAAAAGAGGTCCATAAAGCCAATGAGGAGAAGGAGGCTTTAAAAAGAAGAATTAGCCAAATGGAAAAGGAGGTTCAAAAGCTCACTGAACAAAATCATTCTTTAAAAATGAGAGTGGAGTTCAGGGAAGCTAATGACGATATGATTAACTAAGAAGTTACAAAATAAAACCAAAAGATTGAAAAAAATGGAAGATAATGTGAAACATCTCATTGGAAAAACAACTGACCTGGAAAATAGATCCAGGAGAGACAATTTAAAAATTATGGGACTACCTGAAAGCCATGATCAAAAAAAGAACGTAGGCATTATCTTTCATGAAAGTATGAAGGAAAACTGCTCTGGCATTCTAGAACCAGAGGGCAAAATAAATATTGAAAGAATCCAACAATCACCTCTTGAAAGAGATCTGAAAAGCAAAACTCCTAGGAATATTGTGGCCAAATTTCAGAGTTCCCAGGTCAAGGAGAAAATATTGCAAGCAGCTAGAAAGAAACAATTTGAGTATTGTAGAAATACAATCAGGATAACATGAGATCTGGCAGCTTCTACATTAAGGGATCAAAGGGCTTGGAACAGAATATTCCAGAAGTCAAAGGAACTGGGATTAAAACCAAGAATCACCTACCCAGCAAAACTAAGTATAATACTTCAAGGGGAAAAAATGGTCATTCAATGATATAGAGGACTTTCAAGCACTCTTGATGAAAAGATCAGAACTGAATAGAAAATTTGACTTTAAAACACAAGAATCAAGAGAAGCACGAAAGGTAAACAGGAAAGAGACATCGTAAAGGACTTTCTAAAGCTAAACTGTTTACATTCCTACATGGAAAGATAATATTTGTAACTCTTGAGACTTCTCTCAGTATTTGGGTAGGTGGAGGAATTACACACACACACACAGAGTATAGGTTGAGTTGAATCAGAAGATATAATATCCATAAAAAAATTAAATTAAGGGGTGAGAGAGGAAAATATTGGGAGGAGAAAGGGAGAAATGGAATGGGGCAGACTATCACTCATAAAAGAGATAAGGAAAACCTTTTTCAATGGAGGAGAAAAGGGAGGAGGTGAGAGGAGAAAAGTGAAGCTTCTTCTCTTCACATATGGCATAAGGAGGGAATAACATGCTCACTAAATTTGGTATGAAAATTTATCTTACAATACAGGAAAGTAGGGGAGAAGGGGACAAGTGGAGTGAGGGAGATGGTAGGAGGGAGAGCAAATGGGAGAAGGGAGTAACTAGAAGTAAACACTTTTGGGAAGGGACAAGGTCAAATGAGAGAATAGAAAAAAGGGGGGACAGGATAGGATTGAGGGCAATATAGTTAATCTTACACAACATGACTATTATGGAAGTCTTTTGCAAAATGACACAGATATAGCTGTATTGAATTGCTTGCCTTCTCAGTGGGGATGGGTGGGGAGGGAGGGAGGGAAAGAAGTTGGAATTCAAAGTATTAGAAACAAATGTTGAGAGTTCTTATTGCGTATAACTGGGAAATAAGAAATAGAGGTAATGGGGTATAGAAATTTATCTTGCCCTACAAGAAAAGAGAGAAGATGGGGATAAGGGAAGGGTGGGGTATAAAAAAAGGGAGGGCACATTGAGGGAAAGGGTAATCAGAATGCAAGGTGTCATGGGGTGGGGGGAGGGGAGAGATGGGGAGAAAAATTGGAACTCAAAATTTTGTGGAAATGAATGTTGAAATCTAAAAATAAATAAATAAAACTATTAAAAAAAGAATTCTAAAAAAAAAAATTCTGAAGCAAGGTGGGTTCATTGTTGTAAGCATTTCTCCATATTTACAGACTGCTTATTCTGGTATTTCTGAGCAATCATTCTTTTGTAACTATTTCGAGGATTCCACAGATGCAATCCTTCTTTTTCTCATGGAAATCAACTCTAATTTTATATATTGTCTACTTTATGATTCATATTAGATACCCTGGGTTCAAGTCTCTACTCTATTACTTACTGCTTCCATGACTTTGGGTTAAATTACTTAATTTCTCTGATAGATAATAATAATAGTTAACATTTATATAACATCATGTACCAGGCACTGTGCTAAGCATCTTATAATTATTATCTCATTTGATCCTCACAACAATCCTAGGAGATAAGTACTATTATTATCCCCATTTTATAAATGAAGAAACTGAGGAAAACAGAGGTTAAATGTGACCCTTGCACAGAGTCACACAGCTAATGTCTGAGGTCACACTTGAATTCAGATCTTCCAGACTCCACACCCAGTACTCTTTCTGCTGTATCACCTAACTGACCTCTGGGATCTTTTCCAAGTGTCAGATTCTAGGAGTTTATATTCTCAGACTCAACCAACAGTCCTCCTCTCTCCTTCTTTCCTCTCTGCCCACATTCTCATAACCACTTCTTTCAATCAAGTAGAAATCTACTATTAAAAATTTCCTTCTTAGTCTTTTGGTTTTTCAGACTGAAACATAATGATTTGCAAAATGCTGTAAATGGAGACCAGGATGCTTGCATTACAAAGCTGAGATTAAAGTTTGACTAGAGTTAGTGCCTTATCACCCCAGGAGAGGTGCGGTATTTTTCCTAAACCAGCCCAAGGAAGAGAAGTATGGTACTTACTCAGTTGACTTTGGGGTTGGGCCAAGCTGTAGATGGTGGGGGGAATAGCTTAAGGCTAGAATAGCTGGCCCACGTTGATGTTCAGTTTAAGTCAACAAACATTTATTTATTAAGTAGCTGCTTTAGGAGAGACTGGTCTAGGCATTGTAAAGAGGGGATTTTTGTCCCATCTGCTGCAGGGGACCAAAATATATCAGTGTTTAGTTACAATTGTTTGCTGAGAGGGAGGGGAAAACTCCTTGGAGAGAATGATACCACCTTCTTGGTGAATGATCATTTGAGTGAAAATTGGAACCTAAGTGAAAACAAGCCAAGTTAGACAAGGTCAAAGACTTGTATTTCTCAGCAGTATTAAAACCCATGGGACTGAGACCAGTCAGGTACAGGATAGGAAGGCCAGGACTGGATGCAGGATATATGGAACACTGCAGAGTTAATTTTTTTTGTCTGACTCAGCCCTTCTCCCCAAAACTTTAGCCTTTAGTGGAGGATCAGGGTAACTGTGGTAGTAAAAGGGAATAAATATTTGCAAAGTATATTCCAAGCTAGAGGTGAACAGGAAAAACTGCTAGAACTCAGGGAGAAAATAATTGGACGGAGGTTAGTTCCATCTGATACAGATCTCACTATATGAGGGAAGGGCTTAGGCCAAACCCACTTTACACCAGTTTTTTTTGGAAGGTCTACGGATTTAGAAACTACAAGAGAATAACCAAATCTTGTTTCCAATTCCCAAAAGCTTCCCAGGAATACAATGTCCACTGGCCTCCCATTGGTGTACCTTTTTGACTGCTTGTTGGCTGGCTTAACTACAGGTCAGACTGGACACATTGAAAATGTCCCAAATAATCATTGACAATGAGAACTATAATGTTTAAATTGAATGGGGGGGAGTGAGAGGAAGTTTGTAAAGTGGGGGGAGGGAACCATAGTTTGTATAAAAAGTAGCTTCCTAAGAGCTGGAGCAGAGCAAAGTGTCAAAATAAAACATTGCAATGGTTCATTTGCTGAGTTATCATGATGGTAGGATGTGGCTAGCTTCCAAAGATACTATGACAGGATTCTTTTCATGCATTCTGATGGGCTTTCACAGCCCATCAGACTGCAAAAGATGTGTTTTTGAAAGGTAATTCAGGGTTTTAAATAGTGCATTTAAAAATGTCAACTAAACTGATGATTATAACTGAAATTCATATTCAAATGGGATCCCATAAATTTTGAAGTTCCTTCCAACAATGCAGATTGCAATCCATCTATGCCTACCAAGATATATAGTAGGATTATGTGAATACAACTACCAAAGAGTCTTTGGAGAAATACAAACCTCAGTAATAAGAGAGATGTTAATTGTTCATGGTTAGGCTGTGCCAATATAACGAAAATGATAAGAATATCTAATTTATTCAGTGCCATGCCAAACCATTTACCAAATGGTTACTTTATAAAGGTAGGGGGGGAAGATCCAAAATTCACATGGAGGAATAAAAGATCAAGAATCTGGAAGGAAATAATGAAAAAATAGGAAGGTTGAAGGCCTAGTACTATCAGATCTCAAAATACTACAAAAATGGTAATCATCAAAACTATTTGGTTCTAATTAAAAAATAGAAAAGTCAGAGTAATGCAACAGACAAAATGCATAAAATCCAGAACAAATGAATGTTGTAAAATAGTGTTTAAATTACCCAAAGACTGGGGAGGAGCCAAGATGGTGGAGTAGAAAGACACACATATGCTAGCTCTTAACCCACAGCCCATAAAGTATCTATAAAGAACTCCCAACAAATTCAAGAGCAGCAGAAGTCACAGAACAACAGAGTCGACGAGATTTCTGTTCCAGAGAGCCTGAAAACAGACACCAAAGGTCCGTAGTGCTGCGGACCCGGAGCAGAGCTCAGTCCTCCTTGGCCTCGCGGTGCCAAGAGGAGCAGATCCCAGCAGGCTTCAGGGACAGAATCTCCAGAGGCCACGTGGGTCCCTCCACCCACAGGTGACAAGAGTCGGTGAGAGGGTCTCTTTGGCGGGTCGAGAGGGGAGTGGGGTGCCCCCATAACTCAGGCCCCCTTGGGAGGCAGCAGCGGAAGCAGACCGGGGCTCCCCAAGCAGGCAGGAGCTTGGATCCATTGTTGAAGGTCTCTGCATAAACCCCCTGAGGGAACTAAGCCTGTGAGGCTGCCCTGCCCTGACCTGAGCACCTGAACTTAATCTCACACTGAATAGCAGCCCCACCCCTGCTGAAAGCCCTGAGGCTGGGAAGCAGAATTTGAATCTCAGACCCCAAGTGCTGGGTGGGCAGATCTGGAGGCATGGTGGGTGTGGAAAGAAAACTCAGAAGTCAAGTCACTGGCTGGGAAAATGCCCAGAAAAGGGGAAAAAAATAAGACTACAGAAGGTTACTTTCTTGGTGAAGAGATAATTCCTCCCTTCCTTTCTGATAAGGAAGAACAATGCTTACCATCAGAGAAAGACACAGAAGTCAAGGCTTCTGTATCCCACACATCCAAGATAAATATACCATGGGCTCAGGCCATGGAAGAGCTCAAAAAGGATTTTGAAAATCAACTTAGAGAGGTGGAGGAAAAACTGGGAAGAGAAATGAGAGAGATGAAAGAAAAGCATGAAAAGCAGGTCAACACCTTGTTAAAGGAGACCCAAAAAAAATGCTGAAGAAAATAACACCCTGAAAAAATAGGCTAACTCAATTGGCAAAAGGGGTTCAAAGAGCCAATGAGGAGAAGAAAGCTTTCAAAAGCAGAATTAACCAAATGGAAAAGGAGGTTCAAAAGCTCACTGAAGAAAATAGTTCTTTCAAAATTAGAATGGAACAGATGGAGGCTAATGACTTTATGAGAAACCAAGAAATCATAAAACAAAACCAAAAGAATGAAAAAATGGAAGATAATGTGAAATATCTCATTGGAAAAACAACTGACCTGGAAAATAGATCCAGGAGAGACAATTTAAAAATTATGGGACTACCTGAAAGCTATGATAAAAAAAAAAAGAGCCTCGACATCATCTTTCATGAAATTATGAAGGAAAACTGCCCTGAGATTCTAGAACCAGAGGGCAAAATAAGTATTCAAGGAATCCACCGATCACTGCCTGAAAGAGATTCAAAAAGAGAAACTCCTAGGAACATTGTGGCCAAATTTCAGAGTTCCCTGGTCAAGGACAAAATATTGCAAGCAGCTAGAAAGAAACAATTCAAGTATTGTGGAAATGCAATCAGGATAACACAAGATCTAGCAGCTTCTACATTAAGGGATCGAAGGATGTGGAATATGATATTCCAGAAGTCAAAGGAACTAGGACTAAAACCAAGAATCACCTACCCAGCAAAACTGAGTATAATACTTCAGGGGAAAAAATGGTCTTTCAATGAAATAGAGGACTTTCAAGCATTCTTGATGAAAAGACCAGAGCTGAAAAGAAAATTTGACTTTCAAACACAAGAATGAAGAGAAGCATGAAAAGGTAAACAGCAAAGAGAAGTCATAAGGGACTTACTAAAGTTGAACTGTTTACATTCCTACATGGAAAGAAAATATTTGTAACTCTTGAAACTTTTCAGTATCTGGGTAGTGGGTGAGATTACACACACACACACACACACACACACAGAGCACAGAGTGAATTGAATAGGATGGGATCATATCTTTAAAAAATGAAATTAAGCAATGAGAAAGAAATATATTGGGAGGAGAAAGGGAGAAATTGAATGGGGCAAATTATCTCTCATGAAAGAGGCAAGCAAAAGACTTTTTAGTGGAGGGAAAAAGAAGGGAGGTGAGAGAAAAACATGAAGTCTACTCTCATCACATTCCGCTAAAGGAAGGAATAAAATGCACACTCATTTTGGTATGAAAACCTATCTTACAATACAGGAAAGTGGGGGAGAAGGGGATAAGCAGGGTGGGGGGGAGGATGGAAGGGAGGGCAATGGGAGGAGGGAGCAATTTGAAGTCAACACTCTTGGGGAGGGACAGGATCAAAAGAGAGAATAGAAGCAATGGGGGGCAGGATAGGATGGAGGGAAATATAGTTAGTCTTACACAACACGACTATTATGGAAGTCATTTGCAAAACTACACAGATATGGCCTATACTGAATTGCTTGCCTTCCAAAGGGAATGGGTGGGGAGGGAGGGATATAGAGAAGTTGGAACTCAAAGTTTTAGGAACAACTGTTGAGTACTGTTCTTGCTACTAGGAAATAAGAAATACAGGTAAAGGGGTATAGAAAGTTATCTGGCCCTACAGGACAAAAGAGAAGATGGGGACAAGGGAAGGGAGGGATGATAGAAGAGAGGGCAGATTGGTGATAGGGGCAATTAGAATGCTTGGTGTTTGGGGGTGGGGGAGGGGACAAATGGGGAGAAAATTTGGAACCCAAAATTTTGTGAAAATGAATGTTAAAAATTAAATAAATTAATTTTAAAAAATAAAATAAAATGAAATGAAAAAAAAAATAAATTACCCAATGACTAGCTACTAGGTAAAGAAAAAACTTGTAGGAAAGCTTGAAAATAATTTGGTGAAAATTGTGTTTAGACTAATAGCTCCTAACATGTAACAACAATAGCCAGCATTTATATAATGCTTTTAAAAAGCATTATATAGAGCAAAGAGCACTTTAAAAATATTATCTCATTTTATCCTTACAACAGCTCTTGGAGGTATGTGCTGTTAGCATCCCCATTTTATAGATGAGAAAACTGAGGCAAAGAGGATTAAGCAAATCTACCCAGGGTCACATAGCTAGTAAATATCTTAGTCTGTATTTGAATTCAGATCTTCTCAATTCCAGGTTCAGTTCTCTATACACTGTGCCACCAAACTGCCTCAATAACATACTACAATAAGTCCCAAATAGTTATAAGATTTCCAGTTCCTACACCATGGACTCCCAAATGATAGCTCTTTTGACACCTAAATTGTAGTTTTAAATGCAAGTAGCTACTTCTCCTGGATTACTTATATAAGTAAGTATGCTATGGCTCACTGATCCACAGCCAGACTAGCTACTCTGCTCTTTGGGTTCCAGGGTACCTTAAGGAGTATTGATATGTCCCCTTCTCTACTGCCATTGGCATGAGCCTCTACTAGATGTGTTCTCTGAATTGCTAGGTGCCAGTGATTAGCATCCCAGTTCTATTTAAGAACTTAGTATTAATTATCTTTTACAAAGAAATAGTAAAACAAGCAAAAAAATACAAATATTTGCCCTGAAACCTCTGCAGGGTGTGCTCTTCCCTAAACCATCTTGTTCTTTGTGGGGAGTAGACATGCTGGTGTCACTGTTCCTACATAACATTAGTCCCACTAATTTCACACTCAGGCAGCATGACTATTGAATGAGTTATTTTCTCAACTGCCCTGATCTGGGTCCTGAGGGTCCTTCCTAATGGTCACTTTTTGCTATCAGGGTATCGATGCTATGTTGTCTGCAAAACCCATCCTAGACCCCAATTCTCAGATTCTTGTGGTGTACATAGCTAAATGATTCTGCTGAGTGATCTCTCTACTTTTTAACCAGTAACAAATTGTTTTGATGATTGCTTTATAGATTAGTTTAAAATCTGATACCGCTAGGCCTTCTTCCTTCCTACTTTATTTCCATTATTTCCCTCAAGATTCTCGACCTTTTGCTTCTCCAGATGAATGTTGTTATTATTTTTCTAGTTCTATAAAATAATTCTTTGGTATTTAGGTTTTTTATGACATCAAATAAGTAAATTAAGTTAAGGAGTATGACCATTTATTCTTATACTGGCTCTACCTGCCCAGGAACAGTTGATATTTCTCCAATTATTTAGTTCAATATTTCTATGAACAGGGTTTTGGGATTGTACGTAGATAGCTCCTGTATCTTGTTAGGTGGATTTCCAAATATGCTATACAACTATAGTTATTTTAAATGGAATTTCTTTATATCTTCTTGCTGGTTTTCACTGGTAATGTAAGAAATGGTAGTGATTTATGTGTCTTTATTTTATATTCTATAACTTCTCTAAAGTGTGAATTGCTTTAATTAACTTTTTAGTTGACGTTCTAGAATCCTTTAAGTATATTATTTGCAGAAGGCAATTTTTTTCTTCTTTTTCTATACTTATTTCCTCAACTTATTTTGTTATTGCTATAGCTAGAAGCATGTTAACACTTTTTCAAAAAGTAATAGGGACAATGAACATCTTTACCCGTGATCGTATTGGAAGCAACTCAAATTTATCCCCGTTATATATAATACTGACTCTTGGTTTTAGATAACGATTATTTAACATGTTTTTTAAAAGTCCATTTACTCCTGTTTTCTAGTAGTTTTTTTTAAACAGAAATTGTTATATTTGCCAAGTTTTTTCCTATGTCTATTAATATAATCATTTGATTTTTTGTTTTTCCTGATATTAATATGGCCAATTATATTGATAGCTTTTCTAATATTAAATCAAGTCAGCACTCCTAGTATAAATCCAAACTAGTCATAGTGTATAATCTTTGTCATGTGCTGTTGTTATGTGTACAATCTTTGTTAACCAATATTTTAAAATTTTTGCTTCAAAATTCATTAGAGATATTGTACCATAGTTCACTTTCTCTGTCTTGACTCTCCCTGGGTTAGACATAAAGATCATTTTCTCATCAGAAAAGGATTTTTCTAGGATCCTTGTTTTCCTATTTTTGCAGTTGGTATAATATTAGAATTCATTGTTTTTTAAATATTTGATAAAATACACTTATAAATCCATCTAGTCCTAAGTTTTGGTTTTTCTTTGTGAGTACATTTATGGCTCAGTCAATTTCTTCTATGATCAAATTATTTAAATTCTCTGTTATTCTGTTAATCTTGGGACTTTTCCTTTTTTATAAATATTCATTTTAAGTTTTAGGGCAAAAAATGTCCACAAACAAATACAGAAAAGTAGCAATATTAAATACATCCTTTACTGGCTATAATGAAATAAAAATAATACTCAATGAAGGGTCATTGTCTAAGGTACCTTTCAGCAAAATTTGGCCTCCATGTTTTTCTCTTTTAATCAAGTCTATTTTTGCTATTGCCTTAACTGAAATCATGACTGTTTTACCCTCTTGACTTTTTTTTAGATTCAGTAGAATAATAATTTTTGCTACAACCCCTTATTTTAATTCTGTGTGAGTCTTTTATCAAGTGTTTCTCATAAACAATTTATTGCTGGATTCTGCTTTCTAATCCAGTTACTGTTCTCCTCTGGTTTGTGGTTGAGTTCATCCTATTGACATTTACAGTTATGAATGTTAATTGTGCTATTTTCTCCTATTTTCTTACACGTGTTCCCTTTCCTTCTTTATCACAGTTTCTTTTCTTTCCTTACTTTTAAATCCCTTTTCACATTCTCCAAATTTGAGGGTTTATTATATCTCATAACTATGCCCTCTCCAATTTTAACCTCCCTCTTATTCCATGCCCATCTGCTTCCTGTTCCTTCTTGTGTCCCTGTTGAGTTGAACCTTTTTTGTACACCAAACACTTAATGTGTATGTATGTTACACCCTCATTTGACCAATTCAGATGAAAGGGAGGTTTAAGTGATACCTATTTCCCTCATCCTTTCCTCACTTTACAGACTTTTACTTGTGTACCACAATTATGTGAGATAACGAAACATGGGAAGGAGCGAGAAAGAAAAAAGAAGGGAAGGAAATAACCATTTATATATCACCTACTATGTGCCTGGCATATACTAAACTCTTTGCAAATATTATCTCATTTTATCCTCACAACAACTCTGCAAGGTAGGTGGAATTATTATCTCAGTTTTATAGCTGAGGTACCTAAAGTAAACAAAGGTTAAGTTACTCAGAATCACACAAGGAGGAGGTATTTGAGGCCAGATTTGAACTGATATCTTCCTGAGTCTAGGTTTAGCTTCCTGTAATAAGTTCCTCCAATCTTCTCTTTTTTTTTCCCTGCTTCTTTCCCTTTCTTGTTTTATGATCATCAAAACATAACAAGACAGTATCTAGGTCCTCTGTCTTATATGACTCCCTCTATACTCTTTGATGATGCTACAGCTCTGATGGGATGCTTGTATCACCTCCTCCGTTAGAATGTAAAAACAGCTCATCTTTATGAAGTCTTTTCCAGTTGTTCACCTGTATGCTTCTCTTCAGTTCTTTATTTTTAAGAGTTCCTACTCTTCTCTGGCCTTTTCTTCAGGAATGCTTGAAAGTCTGCTATTTCATTGAAGGTCCATTTTTTCCATAGTAGGAAAATATCAAGTCTTGTTAGCCAAATTGTTCTTGATTATAAGACTTTATCTTTTGCCTTTTTGATTTTTGTACTCTCTCCATTTCTTTTTAAGCATAGCTGCTAAATTTTGTGTGATCCTGTTTGTGGTTCTTTGGCACTTTAATTCTTTCTTTCTGGATGTTTTCAGTGTTTTTCCTTTGACCTAGAAGCTTTGGATTTAGGTTATGATGTTCCTGAAAGTTTTCATTTGGGAGTCTATTTCAGGATGTGAATGCAAGATCACTTAGATTTTTTACTTTGCCATCTTGTTCTAATAAGTATGGGCCATTTTCTTTCATGATTTTCTGAAATAAAATACCTGGACTCTCTTTTTCTGGGAATGACTTTCCAGTAATCTAATGATTCTTAAGTTACTTTTCCTTGATCTATTTTTGAGGTATTTTTTTTAAATCATGAGACGCTTTACTTTTTTTTGTTTTTCAGCCTTTTGACTTTTTTTGAATATTTCTTATCCTTGTGGAGTCATTACTTCTGTTTGTTCCATTCTGGTTTTTAGGAAATCTGTTACTTGAATAAGGTTTTGTACTTCTTGTACTAAGCTGGGCTAATTTTCTTTCTATGTCTCTCCTCCATAGCTCTCCTTTTTTAAAAAAATATTTTTTCTAGCATTCTCATTTCATTTATAGACTCATTTTAAAAAGTTAACTTGGGCTCTATATCTTCTAAGAAGTCATTTATAGACTCATTTTTAAAAAATTAACTGGCTCCATGTCTTCTAAGAATTCCTATTAACCTTGTGGGCAAGTTGTGTTTTTCTTTGAGGTCTTACTTTTAGGTTTGGGAGTTTATCCCTCTTTTCTGGGTTTAGATCTTAGGCATTGCTAGCATCATAAAAGTTCTTAATCTCTTTGCATTTACACATTCTTCCAGCCAAATTTTCCAGATCAGGATTTTGTCTTTGAGCACACTTCTTGTAAGATCAGCACAGCTTTGCACAGTCTTGGCCTATTTTATGTGATGTCCTGCTACTGAAGTTAGAGCTACAGCACTGCAGTATGCTTCTTCTCCTGGGGGCTGAGGTCAACATGCCCTTGCACAGTTACATGGAAGGCACTATTAGCCTCTGTACCTGGGATTGAGACTAAGATCCCAATTCCCATTGTAGGATTGGAGAGATAGTACTGTGACCCTTTTCAGCTTTCACAGTCTGACCCTTTGATCCCAGCTCATCCTTCTTCCCCAGTTTCCACCAGTTGATAAAATTGACCCTCTGTAGTGTTATCCTTAGATTTCCAATTACCAGTCAATCCAATGCTCATCTAAGATCTTTGACAAAACTGCTGTTGGTGGAGTTAGCTGTGCTGCTTCTTCCCACTCAACCTTTCGTCATCTTTAATGTATTCTAGTGGAGAGTGCTGGAGGATCCACCACTTTGGCTGCAACCAAAGCCATGTCTGAAAACACATACAAAGGAAGATACCTACAAATCATGTGGCCATGGCATGTGACTCAGTCTCTCAGGCTGCTTTTTCTTCTGAAAAAAAGAGGTATAATAATAGCATATGCCTCATAGGATTATTATGAGAATCAAATGAGATGATATATAAAGCCCTTTATAAACCTTAAAGTCCTACATAAATACAAGCTGAAATTGCTAATGCCACTACTATATCATACATGCATGCATACATACATATATAATTTGCAGGATATGTACTGGAAGGTTGGTTGCTACATCCACGAGAGTTAATTCATCACAGATAGGTATAGCAAAACCCTCTAAACTGGCTCACCAGGAGAGGGAGAATCTTCCACAAGTCCTGTCTTAGAAACTAGAAGGAGCTGGAATATTTTTTTCATGATCATTTGCCTCTACGGGAGACAACATATTTATTAATTAACAGGCTCAGATTTAAGGTGAATATCAAAAGTCTATTTAAGCTCTTGAGAGAACATTGTCTAGTAAGGATTTATTAGTCATAAAGCTGGAGAGAAAAGAGGAGGGGGAAAGGAGGTAGCCAATTCAACAAGCAAAAGTACCAGGCAGGACCCCATGTAGGCCTCCTTGGGCCAGAACAGGACTTTTTTGTGTCATGGACTCCTTTGACAATCTTGTAGAACCTAAGGACTGCTGCCCAAAATAATGCCATTAAATTCATCAAATAAAATACATAAGATTATAAAAGAAATAACTTTTTTGAAATAAGTTATAAAAACAAATTTTCAACAAGTTCACAGGCCCTAGGTTAAGAATCCTTTGCCCAAGAGAATGGAGAATCTCCAGGGATAGAGGTCCATGATCAACTTGCCTGGTGCCAACAATCCTGGGAGGTCCTCTGTCCACCTAATGGAAATGTCTGGAGGACTCCAGGTGTTGTCTGGGGCCAGGGCCACTGACTTCAGCTGCTGATTCCAGGAGTTTGCTTCCTGCAGTGTGGAAAATTTGCTTCACCACATAACCAGGTCCTCAAAGATCTAAGCCAAATGTCATTTCAGGTCTGTGGCTCTTTGGTAGGGCTGATAATAAAGATAGAATGCCTTTGACAGTTCCTGATTATCTGTTTAAGGAGTCAGACAATATTGACATGCCTATAATTGGAGTCATCACTGGGGCTCTGTGTGTGTGTGTGTGTGTGTGTGTGTGTGTGTGTGTGTGTGTGTGTGTGTGTGTGTACTCTCACATGTGATGTTTTATTTTGAGGAAAGATAATATTCAGGTTGGGATTCAAAAGAATGTGAACCAAAATTCTGGCTCAGGATCCCAAGTCTATCAAACTTACCGGATCCCATGGCTGACTTAAGAAGGGAACAAGTGAGGGGCAACTGGGTGGGACAGTGGATAGAGTGCTGGGCCTGGAGTCAGGAGGACCTGAGTTTAAATCCAAACTCAGATATTAGCTGTGTGACCCTGGGCAAGTCACTTAACTCCAATTGCCTGCAAAAAAAAGGGGCGTGGGGGAACAGTCAAGTTCATTTACACTGGCATATTAGCGTAAACAATACACACAGTGTCCATCAAGAGCCAAATGTAAGGTTTTTTAAGGAACACAGAAATTCAAGGCACTAAAACAAGTGGAAAGACAAGTAAAGGAATAGAATTCAGATTGGTGGAACAATCTTAGATCAGAACACAACATGTGGGCAATGTCTGAGATCTGACTATTGTAGGTATGACTCAACCTGGTTCCCTACAACTTTTAGGATTGCTGTATGCATTCAGTCCACCCATCCTGCACTGATGTGTAGATATGGTCATGGACCACATCTATGGTACCCTGTCTTTACTCAGCCATACCTCTTAGGACAGGAGTTCCAACAATCTTATCTGACTTCCCAGTAAACCCCAATGACCCAATGAGCCCCAAAGGGGATGAGGGGGAAAAGTAAAGATAAACATTATTGCATTTCTTACACTTTACTCCTCTTCAAATATTCTATAATCCTGTGAAACTGGCCTTTTTTGCTGTTCCTTCTACACAACACTACATCACCTACCCCATGTTTTTTCCCTGGTTGTCCCCCTTGACTAAAATGTTCTCCCTCCTCTCCTCAGCTTCCTGGTTTGGTAGACGTCCTTTAACACTCAGCTTAAATTCTACCTTCTGAAGAAGACCTTTCACGTAAGTTCTAGAAGTAGCCTTCTGAACAGATACTCCTACTACTGTAGTACACAAGTCCCTACCAGTGTTCTTCTCATTGACATCAGGTAGTAGACACAATTAGTTCTTAGCAAAGGGATTTACAAAGATGACATAATAAAAATATCTACAAAACATCCTATGGACAAACCTGGGATGCACTTTCCCACATTGTCGTGGGAAGAGTGAGCAGAAATGGTCTCAGTAAATCAAACATGTTGGAAGAGAAGGGAGAGAGAAAAGAAGAAAGATTGTGGGAGCAAGAAAGAGGAAGATACTCTATTTTCTTCTACCAAAGTCTGACCTAGAAAATACATTTTGGGACAAATTAAAATATCCCTTCAGGATTCATCAATTAATCGGATCATGATGGAAACCCCTTTCATCTTATTTCTTTCCTATATTGGGAGAAGTCAAGGAAGGAAAGAAAAAAAACCCTTCCTTTGACCAGTACCGCCCCTTTTCTGTCAACTTTCTTGAAAAAGTGATCTGTTCCCACTACCTCCATTTTCTAGCATTCCCTTCTTCAGTCCTCATATATTGACTTTCACACCACAATGCCCTCTCCTTCTCCTGTCCCAATCTCTTCATCCCCACAAGCTTTACTGAAACTGCTCCATTGAGGCTATCTTCATTCTGCCAAACAAAATCCAGTGGACTTTGCTCATTTCATAATCTCCTTGACTTTTGCAGCATTTGACACAGTTTACCTCTTCTCTCTTCCTTGAAACTCCTCCAACCCATCATATTGTCCCTCTTGAATTTCTAGTCTCCTTGTCATCTCTTGAATGTGAGAGTTCCCCCAAGACTCAATCTGTGCACTTGACACTACCCCAACATCCTTGTCTGTGGTATTATCATTCTTCCACTTATCCAAGTCCAACATTTTGGCACTATATTGGATTCAGTGAGCCAAAGGATTACAGAACCTCTGAGCTGAAAGAAACAGAAGATGCCATCCTTGCCCAATGCCCAGGATAGAAATAAGACAACCTCAATAAGTGGCTATCCATTCTCTGATTGAAGATCCCTAGGAGAGCAGGACTTACTACCTCCCAAGACAATCCAACCCACTTGGCCAATTTTAATTTGTTAGGAAGTTTTTCCTTGTTGAGCCAAAGTCTGCTTCCTGCAACTTCAACCTGCTGCTCCTAGTTTTGTCCTTCTGGGGCCAAGGAAAGCAAGACTCATTTCTCTTCCATAGAGTAGCTCTTCAAATATTTAAAGACAGTTATCATTTCCCTCCCCCTCCCAAATGTCCTCAGACAGGAACTTCTACAGAATCTTATGTGAGATGGTCTCCTGTCTCACTGCCATCTTGGTCTTCTGGACACACTGTAGATTCTCGCCATCCTTAAAACATGACAGCCAGAAACAAACAAGAGTATTCCCAACGTAGTCTGATCAGGGCAGAGAACAGCAGAACAACTGCCTTTCTTGTTTCCAGAAGCTAAGTTGTTATTAATGCAGCCTACAATTGTATTCACTTTCTCCAGCACCATGCCACACCGTTGACTCACATTGAACTTGTGTTCTGCTCAAAGCCCCAGGCCCTTTCAGTTGATGAGCTGTTGTCTAGGCAGATGTCTCTCATCCTGTACCTGAACAGTTGCTATTCCCACACACAGTCCATTTCTGGCACATAGTAATGGCTTCATAAATGCTTGTAAACTGATTGAAAATTAATCTCGTTAGACTTGACCCATTATTCCAGCCTATTGGATTGTCTTGGATTCTAATTCTGTCATTCCATGTGTTAGCTAAGACATTTATCCTTTATTGAAGTCCCTGAGGAAAAAAAATGAAATCACAATAGAACCAAGGACAGAGGTCTTCAGCATCCTTCTAGGTTAATAGTGTCTTATTCATCACTCTTCTATTGCATCCCTTGTATCCATGCCTTGTTGATTTTTCCTTCAGAATATTCCCCGTGTTTATTCCTCTTCATCTCTCTTACAGTCACCCCAGCTGAGACCTTCTATCACCTCTATATTATAAAAATACCCAAGCATAGGTTCATAGTTCTAGAATTGGGATCTCTTCCTTTTACAGATGAGGAAACTGACGCTGAGGGACATTAAGTGATTTAGCCAAGGTCATACAGCCATTAGGCATCAGAGTGGGGATCTGACTTCAAAGTCATCAAGCTTTCCAGTATATTGGACTGCCTGCCTCCTAATCTATTTTGCTCGTGACACACATCTTCTCAAATAATGGATTTCCTTACCTGGGCTAGATCTAGGAATACGGTGTTTTGGGGAGAGGAGTGGCAGAGCTAACTGGCTGATTAAACTTAACCTAGAGGAAACAGTAGCACCCTTCTTGGGCCATTCCCTTATTCATGGTGAACAAATATTTCTGAGATGCTCAGTATAATAGCAAGGAAAGCCACTAGGAGCAGGAGACATGAGTAACTGCCTCATTTTGTAATGTAAGATCATTATGAAGTGAATACTCAGAAGACTGACTGACACCATTTTGCAATGAATGCCAAGCCTGGGGTGGAGATGGGGAAGGGTGGCAGATTTAATCAATGGCACCTTTTACCCAGGACTTAATTAACGTGGGAATGTAAACAACGGATATTTAACTGTCAAAAGACCATACTTCTCTTGCACATAAACATGCTTGAAGTCTGATTCACCACTCCAGAGGGAGAAAGGGAGGAGAAGTAAGCATTTACAAGAGGCCACTGGAGTGAGGGTAGTGAATGGAAGTTGGATTAGGAAGCTAGAGACCTGGATCTTCAGCCTGGATCTGCCACTAACTAACTGTGTGAGCTCAGAAGAGGCCTTTCCTCTCTCTGGGCCTCACAGTCTACATCTATAAAACTGGGGATGCTAATTATGCCCTGCAACCCCGGCTAGAGGGCTGTTGTAAAGATCAGATGGGCTGATATACATGAGTACATCAGGGTGTGAGTAGGCTTTGATCAATCAATCAATAAATGAATGAAAGAAGAAGTAAATAGATGAATGAATATACAAATATGTATATAAGCATTCTAAATGCAAGGGTTGTTTTTTTTTTTTACAGTATTACTTGATGAGTGATTTGACATAGGGGCTCTGATAATAAGCCCAATGTGGAGGATGAATTAATTTGGATAAGTTTGTTTTCTACTTGTGTGTGGGTGGGGGAGGGTGGGAATTAAGGGACACTTCTCATAAAAAGTCTCCTGAGTTTCTTGAACAGTCATGCTTCATTCTAATGTCTTTATAACTGCCCATAGGGATGGATGGTGGTTCTATTTTTTTTTTTTTTGCTTTCAATACCTTATTAAGGCTGCCAAAAATATGTTTTTCAGGGGGTCCTGAAACCAGAGTCTGTCAGCAAACTCTCCCTCTCCCCAGAGGGCAGTCCCCTCAACCATTGGAGTAATTTTTCTTGCTTTCAATCTCCTCAACACAACAGTCATTATGAAAATATCTTGGTATAGGATCAGAGAAAGAAACATTTTGGACCAGCTCTTTCCTTAACTCTCAGAACTACTAGGCATATACCCCCATGAGGGAAGAACTAAGTTCAAAACCCGCCTCAGCCACTTGCCAGCTGTGTGATCCTAGACAAGTCCCTTTACCTCTCATTTAAAAAGATGAGAATAACAATAACTCCTACCTCCCAGGGTTATTGTAAAGATCAAGTGAGAAAACATTTGTAAAGTATTTTGAAAACGTTAAAAAAAACTCTACACATGCTGGTTATAATCATCATCATCATTGCTGCTATTTGAAAGGAAGGAAGGTAAAATAAGAAAAAGAGAAAGAAAGAGAGGAAGGAAGGAAGAGGAAGGAAGGAAGAAAGGAAGAAAGGAAGGAAGGAAGGAAGGAAGGAAGGAAGGAAGGAAGGAAGGAAGGAAGGAAGGAAGGAAGGAAGGAAGAGAATAGTAGTATTTTCTGTGGTAAAGAAATACTGGAACCAAAGAGTGCCTGTTGACTCAGAACTAGTGGAACAAATTGTGAGGATATAATGAAGTATACTATTTCACCATAAAAAAACACCATATATACAAGAATTCAGAAAAACTTGGAAAGAGTCGAATGTACTGATCGGGAAAAAAGAGAACAGGAACAGTAGTACATATAACAACTATAATAATGTAAGTAAAAACAATAAGAAAAGGTAGCCAAACTAAAATTAACAGCGGTAATCAATCATAGGTTTTATTGCCTGAGAGTAGACAATAAAATATACTTTCCTCTAATTAGTCGGGGAGAGGGGGACTATGGGTACAGAGTGTGAGATACACTTTCAGACAAGGGGTCAGGGGGGTGTTGTTTTTTTTTAATAGATGGCTTTGCTTAACTTTTTTTATCTGTTACTAGGAAGATTTCAGTGTTCAAGAAGGAATAGGGTATCAGGAAGTATCTGTGGTATAAAAACAGAGAATCAATAAAACTTTAAAAAAAATCTGCTGATAGGTGAGGAGAGTTTACAAGGTAGAGGCCTGCGGCCTGCCTCTAAGCCCACAACGGGCCCCAGAAATCTGCTGATTTAGAGCCCTGTTCTATGAGGGCCAAACTGCATGACTTTAACTCACAACATATGTTGAACTTTTACCCATTTTAAAATGTATTTCAAGGGACAATAGGCCTGGATGTTTATTCACTGAAATATAGTAGAAGTGTGTGCTCAAACTGCTCCATATGCTCTGAATATGTTCTCCAGAACTAATGGGAACTTAGTATTCCCAGAAAGAAACGGTATGCCCTGGGCCGTTTCCATAACCCTGTGACTTGCTTTTGGAGTGTCTATGTGTGTTTTTTTTTCCTTTCCATTGGCCCCACAGAGGCAGGGGTCATCCATATCTCCACACACCTGTGAGCTCTCCTGGCCAGCAAAACAGGCCTAGGACCCCATGCCTCAGACCTGGACATCTCCAAGACACCTTGTGGAAGAAAAAATACTGGCCTGGGAAACCAGAGAGCTGAGTTCTGGCCCCAGCTCTACCCCTAACTTTCAGTGTCAACTTTTTCCTTCCAAGAACCTCAGTTTCTTCCTTTGTAAAATAAGAGGGTCGTCTCTAAAGTCCTTTCAAAGTCGAAAAAGTCCTTGGTTCTGTTATTTTAATTGTGATACCAAAAAGGTCGACTCTTTGAGGCATCAAGGGGAAAGGACAGGAGTCAGTTATTCAGCTAAAGGGAGAAATGGATGGGCTAAAATCCCATGCTATTTAGGATTTGTTATTTTTGCCTCCTGTTCCAACAGCCCCTTTAACAAACATTAACTAGCCCTGTGAAGTCCAGACACCCAGGGAGAGGATGAAAAAAAGAAAAGTGGTCATTCTGGTATGTTTCCTGATCCCCTCCCCTCACTGTTAGTCATTGCCAAATTACTTTGTATTGTCTTATCTGTCTATCATTTTATCCAGCTCCCTGCTTCTGAGAATATAAGCTCATTGAACAGGGGCTATATTTCATTTTTGGCTTTGTATCCCCAGAACCCTGGCACATCACAGGTGCCTAATACATGCTTACTAAATTAAAATTAAACCTGGTTGGAACACATTTAGCCTGAATTCATGGGCCACCCATTTAGAACAGGACTTCTTAACTTCCTCTATACCATGGACTCCTTTGACAGTCTGATAAAAGCCTATGGTCCTCTTTTCTAAAGAACATTTTTAGAACTCCAAATCTTATGAAATTGAATATTGAAAACTAAAAATAAATTAATTAAAAAGAACAATTTTAAATATATAAAGTAAAATGCATAGGATTACAAAGGAAGTCAATTAGACTGAAATATAGTTATCAAAATAGTTTAAAAACAAGTTCACAGATCCTCAGGTTGAGGATGCCTGATGTAGAGCTTTGAGATCTCACTAAGTCTGGGAAGGAGGTCAAAAGACCCAAGAAGAAGTCACATGTGATCTCAATTGATCCTCATAACAATCCTAGGAGGTAGGTGGTATTATTATCGTCACCATTTTACAGATGAGAAAACTGAAGCAGACAGAAGTGAAGTGACTTACCCAGGACCATACAGCTAGCAAGTTTTTCAGGTTGGATTTGAACTTAGGTCTTTCTGAGTCTACGTCCAACATTCTACGCACTGTACCACCTTGCAGGCTAAGGGGTAGACAGGGGATACATAGGACTGTATCTTCAAGGGATCTCATCAAGTCACTGTCAATGGAGGTAAAGTCAGGCATCATCTTGGAAGAGTGAACAGGATTCAGGAGAGATCTATTTGTGAATTCAGGCTCCTCTGTAGTCCATGTGTGACCCCAAGCAAGTCTCTTCCTTTCTCTGAGGCTTAGTTTTCTCATCTGTAAAAGGGAAACAATTAATTCTACTACCTCATGAAATTGTTTTAAAGACAGTGTTTTTGCAACCCTTTAAGGGCTGTAGAAAATGGAGAGTTATTCACGCAACAGAGACTTCTGTCCCACCATGAATACACAGGCTCCTCCACGCCACCTCTGCTATTTCGATAAAACGTCAATGCCTCCTGCTGGGAAGGCACTAGACTTTTCCCCTAGATTCTTTTCTTCCCTCCTCAAATGTATCTGAAGTGGATGCAGATGAACACCAGGCCCTCCAAGCTTCCTGTGTTTTCATCATTTCAGGTGAGTTCCCTGAATCTGATCAGCCAGCACTTGCCTCTCCTAAGACTCCCTCTGTCACTTAGGAGACAGCTGGTATCCACAGAGTGATTTCCTTTGTCACTGGCTGCCTTTGTTAAACCTCCTCTCCATGTTTTTTTCCTCCCTTTTGTTGTCTTTCTCCTCTCCTGATGTCTCACCCCACTTGTACTTCATCCCCCTCCCTTTCCATCCTTTTTATTTTTCCATCTTTCAATGTTCCTTCCTTGTGTTTCTTATCCTTTGTTCTTCCTGCCTCTGTGTCCAGATTTCTATTTAGGATTTCAGGGGGCCCTCAAAAGGCTTTTCCACCTACAAGCTCTCCGGGGGAGCTTGACCCAGAACTACCAGAAACGGGTGCAGCTGCAGTGCCAAGATACCTGGCATGATTTGCCCTTTCCCTTTTTCCACTGGTACAGCAGCTGGTCAGTTGAGAGGTAGGCAGGAAGGGAGGACAGGTGGCTGTGTCCATCTATGCCCACGGTAGTGCCCAAACCCTGCTGTACGGATCTTCCTTCTATAGCTTGATAATGATTCTTCTAAGAGAAATCCTATGGCGTGAAAAGGCGGAGAATCAGATTCTGGAGCTGTGATGATCAGAAGCCAGCCTTGTACAATGGAAAGAAAGAACATTGACTTTGGAGTACCAGGACTTTGGTTCAGATACCACCTCTGACTCTTACTATGTGATTTTGGCCAAGTCACTTAACCTCCGGTTTTCAGTTTCCCCATCTGTAAAATGAAGGTATTGGATCACATGGCCTCTGAGGCCCTGCCCAGTTCTAGATCTGTATATAAATCATTCAACAAACGTTTATTAAGTGCTTACCATGTGCCAGGACCATGTTAGGGAGGGACTGGAGATATAAGACCAAAAATTAAACAGTCTTTGCTCTCATGAAATTTACATTCACTTGTTAGATGACCTCGTTTGTGTTTTCTTCTCCCTCTCTTCCTTCATCTTTCCTTTTCCCTTCTCTCTTTCTTCCCTTATTTTCTCTTCTCCCTATTTTCCCCTTCCTCCTCTCAGTCAACCAACAAGCATTTTAATAAGTGCTCTTTTATTCACTGAACTATTTTTTTAACCACTTCCTTTCTTTTGAGTGGCAAAGACTGTTGCAGTTATATATATGTATCATCACCTGGCACATAGTAGGTGCTTAATCATTACTTACTGAATTGAATCAAGTCAAATTATGTACTTCCTTGTAGGAGGGAAGAGAGACCCATCAGCACCACATGACACAACGCCCAAATGCCATCGGGCAAGAAGGATACCACATTTCAGGGGCCAATCACAATGACCCAAAGAATATGGAAAAAAATGAAAATGTCTCTGAAACCCTTACAGAGGCTTCCATTCAATGGTTACATGAGCCAAAGCAAAGATACAAATATGTTTTTGAAGCAGCATTTGGGACAGAATCAAACCTTGGAGAAAACGATTCAAGGAGGGGGTGTGAAAGAAGAGGGAATGATAAGGGGGGTTGTTTTTCCTGATGAGCCTTTGCCCCTGAATCAAGTTCCCAAGCTTTTTCATTTTGTTCTTTGGCTGAAGTGGTCTTTCAGATAACAAACGGGCCAAGCTGTTCCATCATCACCCTGCAAAGTAGAACAAAGTTTGAAGAAAACCGCAAAACAGGGAGATTTGAATGAACATGAAAAGCAGGCTCCCATTAGCAGGAGCTCTCAGTCCAAAGGGAGATGGCTCGTTGAAGTGAAGGAAGAACTCTCTTTCACTGTGCCCACCAGACCTCCCTTCCTCTGGGACCTTAGTCCCTTCATCATACATGCTTGGGATTTCCTGTAGGAAATCCTGAATTACTCTTCCTCAAATCTCTCCTTACTCCATCCATTCCATCCTCCAATCCGTCTCAACACTGCCGCATCCCACCCCTAGCCCCAGGCAATTTAATAAACTCCAGTGGCTCCCTATTATATCCAGGATCAAATTATAAACTCCTTTGTTCAGTATTCAAAGACCTTCAAAATCTGGCTCCTTCCTACCTTTCTAGGCTTCTTACACCTTAACTCTTCCAGACGTTCCTTCCCTCATCCCAATGTACTCTTTGATCAAATGACACCCAGCCTCCTTACTGTTTCTTAAACAAAATAACCCATCTTCCAACTCCAGGCATTTCCATGGGCTATCTTCCATGCCTGGAACTCTCTCTCTCCTCATCTCTAGCTCCTAGACTCCCTGGTTTCCTTCAAGTGACAACTCAAATCCTACCTTCATCAAGGAGTTTCTCCCAATTCTCCCTTAATACTGTCATCCCTCTGTTTATTATCCCCATTTTTCTTAGCTATATCTTGGGAGCCATCTCCAGTCATTCTGATCTATGCCTGGCCATTGGACCCAGATGGCTTTGGAGGAAAAAGTGAGGCTGATGACCTTGCACAGCCCTGCCTCACTTAAATCCAATTCACTTGCAAGTCATGGCAACACTTTCCCAATGCCATGGTCCTCTTTGAGAATGAAGGACAGACAACAACAGTCGTGTCTTATTACATGGAGTTGTTGGCATGTTTTTTCCCTCTTAGACCAAAGCACCTTGAGAACAGAAACGATTATTTTGCTGTTGATTCTATTGTTGTTGTTTTTGTCCAGCTTACAATGTCCCCTCCCAGGATATACTGCAGGGAAATTTCCAAATATATCTCACATCTCAGTTTCCATAATGAAGCAAGTAGGCATTTATTAGGTGTTTACCATGTGTCAGGCACTAAGTTAAGCACTGGGGATACAAATAAAAAATAATAATGCCTGCCATTGAAGAATGTACATTCTAATGAGAGAAACATGTACATAAATGAGTTCATACCATATAGAGATGAGGGTGATTCTAGAAGGACTCACACCTCTAGTGTGAGGGCTGTGGACCCCTTTTCGGGGCTGCTCATCTACCTTTGGTGTCTCCCTGATTCACCCAGATACCACCTGAGGCTCTAAGAAGCCGTAGTATGCACAGCAGCTGTGCCTTAGCAAACCACAGATTAAACCAGGTTGAGGGTAACTGAAAAGCTTCAAACTCATTGGTGAATTAGGGGAATGTCTTCCCCAAGGATGTAAAGACTTCGCCGTCAGAATGGGTAGATGAGAATGGTTTGTTCCAATGGCTGTGAAGTTGGCTGAAGTAGGCTCTGTGGAGCTCTTAGAACTTGATCAGATATCAAAGACTGCAAGGCCATCCATTGCATCACTCCAGGCCATTGCCAATCACCTTGACTTTTGTCCTGCCACTGGCCTTTGATGACTCTGACAGAGAGAGTGAGCTTGATGACTTTGTGCAACTCTACCTCACTTAAATCCAATTCACATACAAGGCAAGACATCACCCCATGACATCATTGGTCATTTTCAAAAATAAAGGGCAAACAACAACAAAGTCCCTAGGACATGATAGCCGTGTCTATGCTGAGAGCCAAGGACAGACTGGACATTGATCCATGGCTCTACAAGGAGAAAGAAATAGAGGAGACCTAAGGGTCTAATGGGAGAAAAAGAATGTCCAGCAACTAGGAGCTATGAGTTTCCCCTTTGTGGTATGTGCTCTCAGAGTTTGAGCCTACTTTGCATGGTATTCTGTATGTATTAGTGGGAGAACATGTCACAGACTTTTTGGGGGAGAAAAGGGATATTTTGTTTCAATTGTTCCTGTATTATCTTAGTAAATGCCCCTTTCTAAAAAGTTTCTTAAGGCTGACTAACTAAAATGATTCTCAACTGATAATATTGAGTGGTAGGGCTCAAACCCAGTAGCATTAGAACAGGGCTTCTTAACGTTGGGTCCATGAACTTGCTTTAAAAAAATATTTTGAACAACTATATTTCAGTACAATTGGTTTCCTTTGTAATCCTAAACATTTGAAAACATTACTCTGAGAAGATGTACATAGACTTCAGCAGACTGCCAAAGGGGTCATTAAAAAGGTTAAGAACTCCCCCACATTAGAAAATCACTTTTGATTCTTGGGGATGGAAAGATGCAAAATTGTACTGGAATCCACCTAAGACTTAGCTGTGATAGGGGAGTTGGGATGTTTCCTCAGAGCTCACATGGGCTACTCATGTGGTCACACATCGAGTTACATTTGTTGTGTATTATGTTGATTGGATAACATAGTCAATATTCTGTGATAATTGAGACTGAGCAAGAAAATGAGATAGGGTAGAAAAGCAAACAATTTCCTTAGCCAGAGCCACATTTTCTTTTTTTAAATTATTTTGTTTTCAGTTTTCTACAATCACTTCCATATATCTTAGATATTTTCCCCCTTTCTCTCTCTCCTTATTCCCTCCCAGAGAGGAGATGGCATGCAATCTTATATAGGTTCTACACATACATTCCTATTAAATATATTTTCACCTTAGTACAAAGTTCTCCTGGTTCTGCTCCTTTCACTCAGCATCAGCTCATATAAGTCCTTCCAGGCCTCTCTTCCTGTTCATCACTTCTTATAGCACAATACTATTCCATTACATTCACATACCACAACTTGTTCAGCCATTCCCCAATTGATGGGCATCCCATTGATTTCCAGTTTTTGGCCACCACAAAGAGAGTTGCTATAAATATTTTTGTACATGTGGGGCCCTTTCTCATTTTTATGATCTTTTTGGGATACAATCCTAGAAGCAATATTACTGGGTCAAAGGGTATGCACATTTTTGTAGCCCTGTGGGCAGTTCCAAATTGCTCTCTAGAATGGTTGGATCAGCTCACAGCTCCACCAACAACGAATTAGGGTTCCAACTCTCCCACATCTTCTCCAACATTTATCATCTTCCTGTTTTGTCAAGTTTGCCAATCTGATAGGTGTGATGTGGTACCTCAGAGTTGTTTTGATTTGCATCTCTCTAATCAATAATGATTTAGAGCACTTTTTCATATGACTATAGATAGCTTTAATTTCTTCCTCTAAAAACTGTCTGTTCATATCCTTTGACCATTTATCAATTGGGGAATGACTTGTATTCTTGTACATTTGACTCAGTTCTCTACATATTTTAGAAATGAGGCCTTTATAACAGACACTAGTTGCAAATATCCTTTCCTAGTTTTCTGCTTCCCTTCTAATCTTGGTTGCATTTGGTTTGTGAGAGCCACATTTTCTAACCCCATGGCTGTGGGAATATATGTTCTCTGACAATTGTTCTTCCACAGTTGCCTGTGGTCCTAGAGTCAGGCTGAAAACTTGTGGATGACATCTTTTCTCCCTTAGAATTACTGAGAATCCTACCCTGGAACTAGCAGCAGAGAGGAATGGGTGAACTAGGGTCATGAAAATCTCTCATGGCCTTACCCTTCTTCAGTTCCTCCCCCATCTTTCCCCACAAACATTTGCCCTCATAGCCTTAGTCTCCCAGGAGCCAAATGACTCCAATTGCCAATCCCCAGAGAGTCAGGGAATCACATCATAGGTTGGGCATGTTCTGTGAAGTTCCTCCTACAGCATAGGCTTAATAAATATTAAACATCAACAGTCATGAATTCTTGACCCTTCTCCTAGATTGATGGTCAAGTCTTCCTGCCCCACTTGGCTAAACTGCAAAGCAGACTTAAGTTGTTTGTACACAGAAGCCTCTGGGATGATATTAGTAACTGAGCTGAATCGAAAGAAATCCCAATAAACTGAAAAGTTGCAGAAAAATCTTCACCTTATTGTAACTGGAAGTCTCAACAGCTTCAATGGTGTCATTTATGAAGCCATTATCACTCACAGAAGATCATTTCAGGAAGGACAGTTTTGTAGCACCACCAGAATTGGGGCTGGGGTTTTCTCCCTTCTAAAGTCTGCTTTAAAATTAGGGAATTATAATCAGAGTAATAGAATCTGATCATGGGAAAGGACTTTGGAATCATCTTCTCTGATGATCAGCCAATGCAGGAATCTCATGTATTGTATCCCTGAGAGATTGTTCTAGTACCAGATCCACCAGTCAATAAGCATTTATCAAGTGCCCACCATGTGCCAGGCACTGAGCTAGACGTTGAAATATAAAGCAATAGCAAAAAAACAGTGCCTGACCTCAAGATGCTTCCATTTCATCAGGGAAGACAAAACGTGCACATATGTAGATGTGTGTGTGTATACATATACATATACATATACATATATATATATGGAGAGAGAGAGAGAGAGAGAGAGAGAGAGAGAGAGAGAGAGAGAGATGGAATGGGGAAGTCACCAAGGACTACCAAGAACCAGGAAAGACTTTTTGCAGTATCTTAATGATACTTAGAATTCTAAGAGACTGAAATGAGAAGGGTCACCATTTTAGGCATGAGAAACATCCAGTGCAAAGAGTGTTGTGTGTGAGAAACTAGTACCAACAACTGTAAGACCTTGGAGAATTCCTTTCATTTCTCTTAGCCTCACTTTACTCATCTGTAAAGTGTATATAAATATAGCAGCTAACCTTTCTGGAATGCTTTAAAGATTTACAAGTGCTGAGAAAACTGGATAACCGTGTGGCAGAAACTGGGCATAGACCAATGTCTGACACCATACACAAGAATAAAGTCCAAATGGATACATGATCTAGGTATAAAGATTGATACTATAAAAAAAATTAGGGGAGTAAGGAATAGTGTATTTGTTAGATTTATGGAGAATGGAGAAATTTTTGACCAAACAAGAGATAGAGAACATTATGAAGTGCAAAATGGATAATTTTGCTTACATTAAATTGAAAAGATTTTGTACAAACAAACCGAATGCAACCAAGATTAGGAGGAAAGCAGAAAACTGGGAAAAACATTTTGCAATTGGTGTCTGTGATAAAGGCCTCACTTCTAAAATATGTAGAGAACTGAGTCAAATGTACAGGAATACAAGTCATTCCCCAATTGATAAATGGTCAATGGATATGAACAGACAGTTTTTAGAGGAAGAAATTAAAGCTATCTATAGTCATATGAAAAAGTGCTCTAAATCATTATTGATTAGAGAGATGCAAATCAAAACAACTCTGAGGTACCACATCACACCTATCAGATTGGCAAACTTGACAAAACAGGAAGATGATAAATGTTGGAGAAGATGTGGGAGAGTTGGAACCCTAATTCATTGTTGGTGGAGCTGTGAGCTGATCCAACCATTCTAGAGAGCAATTTGGAACTGCCCACAGGACTACAAAAATGTGCATACCCTTTGACCCAGTAATATCGCTTCTAGGATTGTATCCCAAAGAGATCATAAAAATGAGAAAGGGCCCCACATGTACAAAAATATTTATAGCAACTCTCTTTGTGGTGGCCAAAAACTGGAAATCAATGGGATGCCCATCAATTGGGGAATGGCTGAACAAGTTGTGGTATGTGAATGTAATGGAATAGTATTGTGCTATAAGAAGTGATGAACAGGAAGAGAGGCCTGGAAGGACTTATATGAGCTGATGCTGAGTGAAAGGAGCAGAACCAGGAGAACTTTGCAGCAACCACAGTGTGCGATCCATTTTTCTGGTACACTTAATCCTTCATAGTAAAGCAAGGACCTAAAAAATTCCCAGTGGACTTTTGAGGCAAAACCCCTTCCACATCCTGAAAAAGAACTATGGAATTGGATCGTAGAATGAAGCAGACCATTTCCTTTTGCAGTATGTTTTGTTTTGTTTTATGGTTTCTCCCATTCATTTTAATTCTTCTATTCAACATGACTAAGGTGAAAATGTATTTAATAGGAACATCTTGGGGAGGGAGTAGGGAGGGAGGGAAAAATATCTGAGGTATATGGAAGTGATTGTAGAACAATGAAAACAAATAAAATAATTTAAAAAAGATTTACAAAGTACTTTCCTCACAGCAATTCTGTGAAGTGTCATTAATCCCCTTTTACAAATAAGGAAACTGAGGCTCAGTCCAGATCCCAGAGCTGGTAAAGATAGAGCCTGGACTTCAAGTCAACCAATAACAAGTACAAGTTCATACCACCATGTTGCCTTTCCCTATAGTAGAGATACAATAATGGATAGGGGCTGAACATGTGGTTTCACTGATAAAGGGAAATTGAGGAAGAGAAGAAAGCTCCTTCTAACAAGGTCAGCCAACACCCTCTCTGTAGCTCTCAGACGGTTGCCTGGAGCACTAAGGAGTTAAGTGACTTGCCCAGGGTCACATAGGCAGTTCATGTCAGAGGTAGAATGCATTAGGTACAACTGTGTCCATTTCTAAAAGGGCTGATTTTCTATTATTGGACATTTTCTATGCAGTTGTTTTGGCTGTTTCTCTCTTTGTGGGGAGACTTCTTACTAGTGGGTCAATGATTCATTTCCTTACAGGTGTGAGTCCTCTGAAGGAGTATATTGATGCCAGGTTTAGATAGTATGGGAGGGAGTATAGACAAATGGATTTTGGGGCCATGGAGAAGGCTAGACACCACCCCTAAACCAGTACCTGCATATTCCCTCCCCCACCCCCACTGTCTCAACTAGGATCCAATCACAAGCCATACCCAGATGTTATAGTACAACTGAGTCAGCCTTCTGTTAGTCCTTTGCATCTCATTGTCAATAGAGGGCACCCCTCCCCCTGGTTCTGCTCATACCACCAGACCTGGCCTCTCCCTCAATACATTTCCTTTAACCTGTGACTGGTTGACTCCTGCTGCCTAAGAGAAAGGAAGGGAAAGGATAAGGCGATGCAGTGTCTTTGAATCATGTGAATAATTAATCATTTCGACAGCAGTTGACATTCATATAGAACTCTAATATTTGCAAAGTCTTTTTCCTTCATCAGCTCTTGTAGTCCTCCTGACAACCCTACGAGCTATTTGATACAGGTGTTACTGTCTATCTCCATTTTAGAGATGAGGAAATTGAGGTTTAGAGAAAAGTAATAACTAGCATAGGGCCACTGGAGTTTTTTAGGGCACCCAGGGTGCTAGCATAGGGGAATGCATATTCTCCATATGTCAAGCACTCCAAGAAACATGAAGCTATAGGAAGAAACTTACCCCTACATAGCACCACTCCCATGATGGTTTTTGTGGGGAAGAAGCAGGTTCTAGAGACACCATCACCAAAAGTAGATTTGCTATTTTTCTTCTCTCCTGACTCCAGTCACCAAGATGATATGACAGCACCCAACTGAAAAGGGCTCTCCATTGGCCAACTGGTCTAGGGACCAATGGAACTGCAGACACTAAGGATCAGTAGAGAAGGTAGCATGTCCAAACCTTGAGGTATATCCTTCCCACTCATCACCTCCCCCTGCTTTATTGTATTCAGCCCAGTTACCAGAATTGCAAGTTATGGCTGTAGCTCAGAGATGTCAAATTATTTGCTCATGGTCTCACAGCTAGCAATTTGTTAAAGGCAGGCTTTGCCTCCATGTCTCTCCTGCCTCCAATACACCACATTGTCATAAAAATACTCTGTGACTAATACTTTGATGGAGTCATGATCTCATTAGAATGCTTACTCATTCTACTAATGCAAATCAAGGATCTCTCAATGCTTTCTCATCCTGTGTGATTCTTAGACATGTAGAGTTTGGACTCACTCTCCCAACCCACGCTAGCACTTTCAGATTGGGTTGCCAGAGCAAGTGTGGCTATATCTCTTTGCAGGTTTCTAGAGCAACCTTTAAGGGACTGGAGATATCTTTCCAAAGGTATTGATCACAAATGTCTTCCCTCGAATATCAGTTGATCATCTAACCAGTTGGTTTCTCCCTAATATCAATTAACCAGTTGATATCTCCTCAATATCAATTAACCAATTAAGAATAAATAACTTTTACAAAGAAATATTTACTAAGTAAATATAGCAAGGTCAGAAATAGAAACCCGCCCTTCCCAGCCCTCCAAAACCATCATGGCACACTCTTTCCTCAACATAAACATTCAGTTCAAGGAAGAAAAGGTTCAAACTTTGTAACTGTTATTCAGTCATATCTGACTCTTTGTGATCCCATTTGGGGTTTTCTTGGTAGAGATACTGGTGTGGTTTGCCATTTACAGATGAGGAAACTGAGGCAAATAAGGTTAAATGACTTGCCCAGGGTCACACAGCTAATAAGAATCTGAGGCCAGATTTGAACTCATGAAGATGAGCCTTCCTGACCTCAGTCCCAGCACCCTATCCACTGGACTACCTAGCTGTCCAAGTTCAAACTCAACCCTGAAGTTCATTTTTGGTGGGTGCATAAACTATGGATAACTTACTCCCTTTCTTGCAGGTTACACTATCTCAGATGCTGGCTTGATTCACTACTGGGCAGGTTTGGTTCCTCGCTGTCCTGAACTGCTACAGTGACCAGCAGACTCTGCCAGGGATTCCAATCACTGGATCTCTAGCGGCTCATTTAGCCTTCTGAAATGAACCAGGTCAAAACTTGGCCCATCAAACTCTAATTATCATACAACTAAGATTAGGAAAGAATTAACACATCAGAGCCAAAAAGGAAACAAGCATCATGATGCGTTCATGGCCATGTGGTGATCTGGATAGAGAAAGAAAGCACCCAGAAGCAAACTGTGACCATGTCCACTAGAGTAACTTCTCTTACTTCCTGGAAGCTTACAGTGGCTATTGCCTTACTTATTTTTTCAGTCTTTTGTATACACATTCTGTCATGATTCAGCAGTTAAATAACAGATTTTTTTTGGTCACTAAACAATAAGCTGATGATAAAGTCATGGGACACCTGTGCATGCTGTGAGTCAGGGAGGGAAAGGGGCCCTCCATCACCCACTACCTGAAGCAAATTTATCAATGAGCCTCCACATGGGTATACACCAGATAAAGCATACTGCACATGCCCTTAGGACTGGACCTTCATTGGCCATCTCCCCCATAATTCTTTCTAGAAATCTATGTTTATCCAAAACGAGGTAGACCTTCCTGAGATTCCCTTAATAGTTTTCAAATGCAAACGTCAGACTTGTTGTTTATATATTGTTATTCATTCTTCTTGCATGATTTATCCACATCTTTTTCTACTCATACACATTTTCTCTAAGATGTCCTACAATACCCCTTATTGCTTATAAGTTGTTCCTGATAATGGGCTGCATCCTATTTACATCCATGATGCTGCCCTATGGGCTAGTTGTAAAATTCACATCTGAGATCATGGTCTATAGCTTGCCTAGAGTGGGAGAACACTATGTTATTACGCTGCTTCTGGAGCAAATAGTTTGGCTTCATTGAATGTGTCTTTTTTCCTAATATGAAGCAGTTCAATCTCTTCTTGCTGTTCAATTCTATGACTGACTTATTGGTCTGCAATGCTTTACCAAACTAAAAGTCCAAGCTTCTCCTCCAGCTAATTGGCAAAATGTGTAAAACTCTTCTCTCACGTTTTTCTCAAGTGGATGGGTTAGCCTGATCTCTTCACACTGCTGTGGACTCTATTAAGGAGGATTTGTGGTGTTCTGGGGATTCTTGCAATTAGTAGGAAGGGGAGGAAATAAGCATTTATATTGTGCCTACTACATGCCAGGCATTGTGCTAAGTGCTTTGTGTTATCTCATTTGATACAATGTCATTTACAAACAGGAGCAGCTGGAGAATGTCTCCGTTGATAGGCAATATTCTTTTTATGAGGACTGTGGAACACATCATCTGTGACATGGCAAACACCTTAGGTGTTTCCTATTATTACAGCTCACTTTATGGCAACACTAAATAAACCGTTGAATGAAGCTATCTCCATAGTCTCATCTTTAATCGAGTCCTGTATAATTTTAAAGTATGCGTAGGAGATATCTTGTTTGAGGACAGCCTTCAAGGCTACATTTGTTCTACCAATTCAAAAGCTTTTAAAAAACCAATAATCAGTATACAGAATAGAATCTTGTATTCTCTACATCTCTCAGGCAGCAATGTGGCCATAAAAATGTCAGCCAAAGAAAGTCTGTGAAACCTATGGGCATTCGCTTTTCTCATATTTTCATCAAGAATGTCCTTGATGTATGGAAAGATTATTCTTGTGAAGATTTTATAGAGATGAGAAAGAAAGCACATGGATCAGTAATTGTTAATATTGTCTGTTCCCTCTAAACCCTCATTTTTGTGATCTTTTCAGTTCTTTTGAAATCTTCCCTTCTTTGAGATATTGATATTGAGGAAGCCATCCCCTGCTTTTCCACATTCTTCTTCCATTCCAAGTTCCACCTACATGATACTCAAAATAGCACCAAATCCACTTTCCTCCACTGATCATCTACCAAGACCTCATCAGCCAGGTGAGATCCTCTGACATCTACAAGATTGGGGAGATTAGAAGAGGCTTTACCTAGAAATGAAAAAGACAGTCAGTAGAACAAAGGGCACTATTGATGAGTGACTCATTGGTGAAAATACCTCTGTTTAAAGTCCTGACAGTGGAACTTCACAAAAAAATCCTACAAAAAGTACATCAAAGACTGCTTGAAATCAGTTCCAAAGCTGACTTGAAGAACAATCCAAACTGAGGAAAAAGCTTTTTATGATTGGAACTCAAGCATGAATCAAACATATCCTTGTAATTTTAAAAACTACCTATTCTCCACAGGTAACAATAGTAATCCAGATGTCATGGTGGCTTTATTCAACTTCTGTGAGGATGGTGTGACCCATTTATGATTTTTTAAAGGATAATTTAGCAATGAAGAAATCTTACCAAATTTAGTTGATTACTCTATGTCATCTGTCACCCAAACTGGCTGGTTTTGTCATTTCTACCACACTGAAAGTTGGACAAATTTGTACTGATGTCATCTTGAACTTCATTCATTTATTTTTTTTCCTTTGATTTATCTAGAGTAGAGGCATCATTTTAAGAAAATGCTATTTAGGTCATCTAAAATAAATCACATTTAAAGCCATTTGAGAAATTCTTCTTTGTCTAACTTTTTAAAGCTCAAATTATAATAATTAACTACAATCATCATACCTGATTCTAGGTTACTTTGCAGTAGGAGACTGTCTTCAGATAGACCTTTCTGCAGTTATCTACTTATGAAACTGGAATCTAAATTCTGCCTGCTAGGCTAAATAAAGGGAGACATGCCAACAATATGAAGTGTACCTTTCTACATTTCATTCCGTCATCTTCAAGTTGAAATAGAGTTCATGCTGGTTGAGATTAGTCAAACTGAATAAAATGAAACCGCGTTTAAAATAATAATAATGTCAGTTCCTGAGTGGCTTTACAATTGCATCATCCCTAGATGGTTTTATTCTGTATATATCTCACCAAGTGTAATTAGTCTTAGAGTTTCCTCTTCCTAAAGGCCATTTCTGTTTCCTCACATAGTACATTGGGACTGAGAAAGTAGTGGTTGCTCTGTAATTACTAATGAAATAAACTGCACCTAAGTGTAGCAGATCTGTACCATTTCAAATGTATTTGGTTTTCCTCCTTCTGAGGGGTAGTATGACATTATGGAAAGTCTACTAGACTCGGATTAAGAAGATATGAGGTCAAATTCTACCTCTAACACTTACTGACTGTATAAGCATAAGCTTGCGTCATTTCTCTGGACCTCAGTTTGCTTATGGGCTGGACTAGATGACTTCTGAGGTTCCTTATAGCTATAGAGCTGTGCTTTTTTGATTTTATAATCCAGACACTGAGGGTGATTATCAAAACTCTAACCTAACCTGTTTAAAGAAGCTATTAATTCTGGAAAATGACAGGTGGACAAACGTACATTGACCTTCATTATCATCATTTCTTAAGGTGTTTAATCAATGCAAAACAATTTGTGTGATAGGGAGGCCTGAACCCATTTAGAATCTGTATTAGCCTCTGAAGACAATCACAGGGCAGCCAAAAGCAACACTACTGGTTTTTTTTGTTGTTTGAAAGAAAAAGAAGCAGCAAGTGGCTGAGTCAGAATTCAAACCCAGGTCCTCTGATTAGAAATCTAGTCTTCTCTGTACTGCATTGGACTTCCTCCTTCGTTTCTCTTGAGGAGAAATGGGAAATATCTTTGCCATTTAGTAGCAATTTGTTTAGGTCTTCCAGTTTCATTTAGAGCAAGAGGGTCAGTATGGCTGGTTCAACAAACATTAAGTGCCTACTGTGTGTCAGATACTTTGCTCTGAGCTCAGGATACAAAGACTGGGGCTCTGGCATAATGCCATAAAGAAATGCAGCTTCTTATTAAACATCAAAAACAACAACGCTTTCATAGCCTGGCAATGTACCTGAGCCAACTCCCTTTTATATAAATCCCTTGAAGCTGCAGGAACCATGGATACTTTCTCCCTTTTGCATATTCTGTGTGGGGGGAAATCCTTGGGAATGCTCAGTATACAAACCTGGAGAGCAAGTGCTACAAGTACATCAAAAGATTAGAATGCAAGCGAATCTTAACACTGTAATAAAAGAATACAAGTCTACAGTCATATTAAACAATTATTTAGCAGATAACACCTTGGTAAAGAACAAATTATGGAAAACATAAGATATTACCAGCAGCATCTGTACAAAATATCAAATTTTTTTAGGATACAGTTGAAGAATCACTGGATACATTTATAGCCCTAAATGTCGATATTAATAATGAAGAGAAAAAAATGTAAGGAATTGTACTTGCCTTTAGAATAATGGGGAAATAAACTCAGCACTAAAAGATAATTAAATTAGAAGTAGAAATAGGTTTCATTAGAAAATCAAAAATTAACTTCATAAATAAAATTGAGAATTATTTTTGGAAGGACCAGTAAATTTGAAAAACAACCAACACATTTCATTTTGAAAGGAAAAATTATCAAAATTGGGAACACAATTTCTGTGGAAACCAATGATATTATCAGAAGGAACCCAGAAAGCATCGCTAAGGGTCATCAAGTTCTAGGCAAGAAACCAAGGAAGTGGTGATTCTGTCATCACTGCTGGCAAGGGTAGAACAAAAATGGTTAGCAGCCAGTGGAAACCCAAGATAAATGGGGAAACAGTCAAATAACAAATCTCTGTGTTCAATGAATTCATGAGGCCAGATGTAGATGAACTACTCTTTGAATATTGAAAGAAACAGAGTGATTGCTGAATCTCTAACAGTCTTTTTGAAAGTTTGTAGAGAACACAGAAGGTGCCGCAAGAGACTGAAGAAGGGAGGGTCAAACTTAAAAAAAAATAAGTGACTGAGTGGCCAGAGTAGGGGCAACTGAACTCATTTTTGATTCCTGGCAAAATTCTAAAATGTATTATCAATGTGTTGGTTGTGAATATTTCAAAACTGATGCAGGGTCACACAGCCAGGATACATCAGATGCTCTTCCTTGGTCTCAAGCTCAATTATCCATCCTTTACTCTAGTCTGCAAAACTAAAAAAAGGAAACAAAACGTTGTTTAAGAAGTAGAGAAGGCAGACCATGGGGATAATCCAGGGTAAGATGACTATAGACCAGACCAGAAAAAAAAGACTAGTCCGAGGAATCAGCAATATTCAGCTTGGATAAACAAAAACTCAGAGAGGCATGATTACATTTCAAATATTTAGGGCATTATTAAGTGAAAAAAGAAGCTAATTTCTTTTTTGCACAGCCTAGGAAAATGTTAAGGAATTGTACTTGCTTTTAGAAAAATGGGAAAATAAAATAAACCCTAAAAGAGAATTAAATTAAAAGCAGAAATAGGTTTCATTAGTAAATTAAAAATTAAATTCATAAATAAAATTTTTTTGGAAAAACCAATACATTTGAAAAGTAATCAACTATTACAACCACTACTAATAACCA
This sequence comes from Notamacropus eugenii, assembly GCF_028372415.1. Taxonomy (NCBI): domain Eukaryota; kingdom Metazoa; phylum Chordata; class Mammalia; order Diprotodontia; family Macropodidae; genus Notamacropus; species Notamacropus eugenii. The sequence continues at coordinate 32,688,021 of NC_092877.1, read as the reverse complement.
GTTATTTAAGGAGGCAGATTTTCATCAGATCAGAGAACTGGTGCTAGATAGGACCTTGTAGGTCATCTGTCTCTCTCCCTCCCCCACCCATTACTGATGAAGAAACCTAAACCAAGGGAGGTTAAGTGATTTGACTAAGATCATATACGTATAGTTAGTAGCAGAACCAAAATTTGAAAGAGTATCTCTGACTCAATACCTGGAAACCTTCCTAGAGTAATGCATATGGCTCTGGAGCTATTTATTATTTCAGCTCATATTCACATTGATAAGGGGGTCCCCAGAACTTAAATATTATTTGTCCCCTTCAGAGTCTAAGATAAATTTTTGAGGCTTTGGGGTTGCCTTTCTAATGCTGCCTGCAGCTCAGGAGCCTTCACTAGTGCCCTTCGCACCGTTATTATTAGTTGGGGTCAATTAGCTCTCCAGACTTTAATAGCTTTTGGGAAAGGTTATTTGCTATGACAATATAGAAACAACAGCTGTTTTCTTAAATGGCCCCAAAAGTCTAGGATACATTCTCCCACCAGTACAGCCAGAGTTCAGGGGAAAGTAAGCCCAGTGGTGTCAAATTCAAATAGAAATAGATCTCTCTAGAACTTGGCTTAGAAAACCACAAATTAACATTATCTGTGTTATATTGTAATTTTACTTATTTTGTTAAATATTTCCCACTATCATTATCCCAGTTCCCTATAGCTGCTTCCACTCACCTCCTACTCTACATATCAGAAACTGAGTTCTTTGAGTCTATCTTTGGTGAAGTGATTTTAAAGATCACCAGGATGTGAGGCTTATTATTCTTTACCCTATCCTTCCTTTCTGGCTAATTCCAGGGATCACCAGTCAATTTTTTGCATTTAACATCTTATTATCCAGCCACTTTTCTGTGAGCAGTCTTTCAAAAGCAAACTCCCTTACACTAGAATGACCAACTCCTGATAGTCACTTTTTTTCTTAATGATCCCTGCATCCCTTCATAAATATTCACTCCTCATTTTTTTAATAATACATTTTAGAATTTTGCCAAGATTCAAAGTCAAGTTTATTGGCCTATAATTTGGGGACTTAAACTTTTCCTCCATACTTTGTGAACTTCCTAACTGCTTTCCAAAAAGTTTCTCATAGTTTGCAGTTCCACCAGCAAGAATGAGCATCCTTTTTCTCCACATCCCCACCAGCACTGAGCATTGTTTTCAATTTTACTTGTAAATTTGATGAGTATGGGGTAGTATCTCAAAATAATTTAAATTTGTCTTTTTTCTTTGAATAAGGTTGAGGTTCTACATATTTTCTTTCCCCTTTGTAAACAAATTATTTTACTATTTATAACATTCTTTTTTTAAAAAATCAAGTTCCAAATTCTCTCCCTCCCTCTCTCTTTTCCCACACCTATTGAGAAAGCAGGAAATGTGATATCAAGGTTCTACATATTTTCAAATAACCATTTTTAAATTTTTATTTATCTTAAAAAATTATTTATTTTTCACATTCTTTTATAGTTTTGAATGATAAATTCTCTCCCTCCCACCCCTCCCCCATCCACTAAGAAGGCAAGCAATATGATATCAAAGTCACATGTGTGAAATCATGCAAAACATTTTCATATTAACCATATTTTTAAAGCAAGAAAAATAAAGTGAGAAAAAATATATTTTCATTTGTACTCGGAGTTCATCAGTTCTCTCTCTGGAAGTGAATGACATTTTTTCATCATGAGTCCTTTGAAACTGACTTGAATCATTGTAACTGATCAGAGTAGTTAAGTCTTTCATAGTTGATCATCATTCCAACATTGCTGTTACTGTGCAAAATGGTGTCCTGGTTCTCACTTCACTCTCCATAGATTTATATAGGTCTTGCCATGTTTTTCTGAAACCACTCCCCTTGTCATTTTTTATAGCACATATGTATATATATATTCCATCACAATCATAAGCCACAACTTGTTCTACCATTGTGTCATTGATGGGCCTCCCCTCAATTTCTAATTCCTTGCCACCACAAAAAGAGCTGCTATAAATATTTTTGTACATATGGGTCTTTTTCCTTTTTGTTTAACTCTTTGAGATACAGACTTATGAGTGGTATTGCTGGGTCAAAGTGTATGTATAGTTTTATAGCCCTTTGGGCATAGTTCCAAACTGTTCTCCAGAACGGTTGGACTGGTTCACTACTCCATAGGAGGTCATTAGTATATCATTTTGAAGTAATCATTAACAATTTGTATTCCCTCTTTGAGAATTATCTGCTCATATCCATTGCTTATCCAATGTAGAATGAGAATTACTTTTATACATTTTAAGAGTTCCTTATGTATTTAAGATGCCAAAATTTTATCCATCATGTTTGCCATAAATGTATTTCCCAATTTGTTATTTTTGTCATGGTATCCATGACATAAATGCTTTTCACTTTTATGCAATCAAGCACAACAATCGTGTCCTTAACAATATCTTTTATTTATTTGAGAGAAAGAGTAATCCACCCCATGATTAACTTAAATACACTATTCTGTTTTCTTCTATTTTTCAAAAATAATTCCTGTTTTTATGTTTAAGTGCATCATCCAGCTGGCATTCACTGCTGTATATGGTGTGAGAAGTGGATCTAAATCCATTTCCTGCTAAATTGCTAACCAATTTTCCTAAGTACATTTGTTAAATAATGAATCATTTCCCTAGTTTTTATTTTTTATAGTTTTATCAGATGTTATCTATTCAGGTGCATTGAGCTACTTCTCTATTTTTTGCAGTGCCAAAAAAAGTCTAATGAGAACCACTTTGAAATGTTTTAAAATATAGGAGTACAAACTCACCTTGAACAGCAGGCCCTGAAAATGTAACCCTTTGAGATATTAAAAAATAGCACTTCATCGTGGCCAGCTTTTTCTTATTGTTGCTGTTATCTGCATTATTCATCGTAATAAACCATTAACTTAAAATGTAATTAGATTTCCTTTCTATTACAACTACAAAAGTTTACATACCTCATTTTTATATGTACATATGTGCAGTACACACACACACACACACAAACACACACACATGCACACACACACACACTCCTAAGAATCATCTGCATAGAACTGATAATTGAGCCCATGGAAGCTGGTGAGGTCACCAAATAAGTTATAGAGAGAAAAGAGACAAGGACCCAAGACAGAACCTTAGAGTATACCCCTGAGTATGGCATAAATAGGGGATGAAGGTTTTCAGTAATATGGTAAAAAGAGGAGGCACATCCTAAGCAGGAACTGCTTGCCACAAATTAGTCTTATAAGAGCAAAAGACGCTAATAAATGTCAAGATTTTTTTTAACTTTTACAATGGATTTTTATTTTATAAGTCCCTTTATTTTTATATAATCAAATTTCTGTTATCTAATATTTTCTTTTGTTTATTTAATAGATAATTTTTCTATTCCTCACAGCTGAGAAAATATATAATTCCTTTTCTTCCAGTTTTAAATATTAAAATATTTAGACCATTAATCATAATGTATTGCAGTATGTAATGTGAGGTATGAGTTTAGGCACATTTTGAGGGGCCACACTCGTATCTACTTTTACTAATAATTTTTATTGAATAATCAGTCTCCATTTCTGGTGTTTTGTAATTTCTGGTCTAATCAAATGTTAATCTATCATATGTTTTTGGTCCTACTTCTGGGCTCTATTCCACTGCTCTATTTTTTTGTTTTGATTTGTTTTTTTGTCCAGTACCAGATAGTTATCATAATTACTGTTTTACTTTTGAGATCCAGCAGTATGGGGTTATTTTGTTTTCATAGTTCCCTTTGATGTCTTTGCTGATTTGTTTTTTCTTACCATTTTTATGATTTTATCTATTTTGCTGAATTTGATTGGTATAGCATTGAACATATAAGTTGCGCAATACTGGCATTGTTATAATGGCTCAACCCCGCCATTCACACAGAATCTTCCCACAATTATTCTGTTCTTCCTTTTTTTTTTTAAAAAAAAATTATGATTATCTTTTATCCTGCCTTAGATACTTACAAGCTGTGTGACCCTGAGTCAATTAACTGTTTCTCAGTTTTCATATCTACAAAATGGAGATAAACTTCACAGGCTTGTTGTGAGGAACAACTGAGTTAACAGGTAAAGTACTTTTCAAACCTTAATTTACCATGTAAATGCTGTTTGTTGTTGCACTTGCATATCTGTATATATCTTTGTCAATTGATGCCCTCACATTTAATGTTTTTTTAGTTACCATAAATTATACTTTTTATCAGTATCTTCTTATTTCTCTTAGTGAGACATACAAATTTGAAAATATTTGTGACTTTACTGATGCAATGTGATGTAAAATATACTCAATTTTGATATCAGAAGAATTGGATTTAGATCCTAGCTCTCCCATTTACCTCTGTAGCAAAACTCAAGACTTAAACTCTAAATCCACATGTACATTAGAAGGTCAGATTTCCAGAGCTAGGTTGGCTACATTTCCCCTTAAGGTTTCTAGGAGTATCTCCTAGGGGTTAGGGTGGTTCTTCTAATACACCTCCATAGCCATATCATTTTTATTTTTATCCCCAAGCCCTAGGAAGAGCAGAAGTTTGAATGTGATTTTTTTTCTTTAGTTAGATAAATTTATCCATTATCTTTTTTAAAATTTCTGATAAAAGTAAGCGTGTCTTCCAAAAGGTAAAAGACCCAGCATACAGGGTAAATACTTTGGGTGTCAAAAAAATGGCATGGTACTGGCTGCCTTTTTCTACCTGTCTTTATTACAGATCCCCTCTTCAGATCCTCCATCATCCTCAATCACGGCCCTGACTATCTGTCACTACCAACCTGATTTTCCATCTTGGACCTCAGATAAGGGCCAAGGACTGGTCTATGTGTAGACGCAATATAGAATAGCAATTCCTTGGGCTCAGAAACATGTAGCCCCAATCCTCTCTGAGATAAGTATATTCTAGAGCAAGGGTGGGGAATCTGTAGCCTCGAGGCATATGTTGCCCTCTAGGTCCTCCAATGCAGCCCTTTGATGGAATTCAAACTAGGTCCTCAAATGTGGACCTTTGAGGGAATCCAGACTAATGTCCAAATTCTAGAATCTAGAACAGGGGTGAGGAATCTGTGGCTTCAAGGCCACATGTGACCTTCTAGGTCCTCAAATGAAGCCCTTAATCTAGAATCTGGACTTTTGAATTCCAAACAATAGAGCATTCCTATATTTGTTCTAAAGTCATGAGTCCTACATTTATGTCACCATTCCTTGGAGTACAAAAATCTGCTTCCCCCAAGAGGATCCAGTTTCCCCATTAGAAGGGCCTCATATTTAGTGCTGAGTTCCATATGTCCAATTGTCATTTTTCTTCCCTTCTTTCACTGTCACAATCTTCAATCTTCCAACTTCCTGGAGCAAGATGTAATTCCCCTCTGTCTCTTCAGATCTTTTTTTTTTCTTCTTCAGCTCCTCCTTGGAAATCTGCCATTCATTTAAGAAAAATTACATACTCTCTAATAGCCCATAGCAGGGGCTGATCACCTATGGCCAGAGGGAAAATTCAGCTACTGCCTTGTTTTTATATAATTTAAAACTGTGCACCATTCTTGGCCCCCTATAAGCACTGGCTGGCTTTGATCTTCAGGTCTTGGTCCCTGGGGTCATTTCACCTTCTCTTTTAGGAGAGAGATCAACCCACACAATGGGACTACATAGCATTTCCTTGAAACTGGCAGACAGACAAATTGTACCCTCTTTGCAGATGACTGCTGATGATGCCCCTGCCCTTGGTGTTTGCTACAAGTGGCCATCACAGGCCTCTGTTCCTTTTGTGGGTAGCCTTTGTACCTAATTCTCATGGTGAACTGCCTTAACAAAGTATCTGTTTGCCTTGTCTGTTTTCTTCAGGGAGGTTTTTGAACGAGTTCTTATTCTTTAATGGAGGTCTTCCCACCCTTTTGGGAAATATGATGTTGGTCTGTTCATCTGCCTTTGAGTTACAATGAACAGATTCCTGCCAGTGAATTAAGACGCATTTGGTAAGTTCTTTCCATGGGCCAGGCAACGTGCTAAGCCTTAATTTATACGTGTGTGAAGATCTGAAGCAAGAATCTAACTGCCAGCAAAGCTTTATCTAATTAAAGCTAGTTACCTCTCTTTAGTCTCTTCTAGCTGAGAACATGAGATACACCTCTGCCCATCCCTGCCAGCAAAGTTCGTTTTCATTATTCAAGATCACTTTTTTCTCTTATTAAGACGAAAACAGTTTGTGATCTTGTGCATTATTCTGTCCCTTACATTACTTAATTGTTTTCATCAAGGTGGCTATGAATATTTTTTCTTTGTCCTAGACTCTAATATGATTTCTAGCAGATGATGAACACAAAGGAATGTTTGATGAACTGAAGTTTATATATAAGTGCATACATACATACACACATATGAAATATTGGAGCAGCTAGGTGGCACAGTGGATAGAACACCAGGCCAAAAGTCAGGAAGATTTACCTTTCTGAGTTCAAATCTGGCCTCAGACACTTAATAGCTGTATGACCCTCGGCGTGTCACTTAACCCTTTTTGCCACAGTTTCTTCATCTGTAAAAATGAGCTAGAGAAGAAAATGGCAAACTACTCTAGTAAGTTTGCCAATAAACCTCAAAAAGGATCATGAAGAGTGTGAAATGACTGAACAATAATGAAATATATACTAGTTTGGTTGTTGTAGTTGTCAATAATACTTGAAGTAGTGAAAGTGTCATGGGGTCCTCCTTACCCACTTCTGTCACTACTTCTGTGGACTGAAGGCAATTTTGAAAAATAGCATTGTATTAGTGTATTTTGTTTTTCACGTGACAATCATTTTCCAGTCTATTGGCCCCTTCCAAGAACTCACCTTTGTAATAGAAAAACAGCCTAGCAAAACCATTTTAAGTGTTGTGTCTGTGTCTACCAGTATATGTAACAGTTGAGGTACATTCATTGCCAACGACTGAGTCATTTTGAGTTTTTGTCCATCTCATGTGTATCATGATGAACAAAATCTGCCTAACCATCTTTTTCACACAAAGAAATAGTTGTCAAATGAAAGAGACACTAGACTTGTTCTCTGTGGCACTAATGGCAGAATGAAGAGCCATGAGTGGAGGTCAAAAGAGACATAACTTGTACAAAGGAAAAATAAAAACCTTTCTGACAATTAGAGCTGTCCTAAAATAGAAGAAAAGAGATACCCAGGAAGGTATGTGTTTCCCCTTCAATTGAGATCTTTGAGCAAAGACTAGATGAATACTGTGTGTGTTTGTGTGTGTGTGTGTGTGTGTGTGTGTGTGTATGTGTTGGGGGGAGGGATCTTGTAAGGGAAATGCTTGTTCCACTATGGGTTTCACTAGAAAGCCTCTGGAATCCCCTCCAACCCTGAGAGCCTGTCTTCTATAAATGTACCTACTTGGTTTGCAAAGCTAACAAACACCTCAAGTCAGAAGAACTATTTATACCAGAAAGTTGGAAGCTGAGGGGGGGAAAATGTTTCTAGATGTCAAAACTCTAATCATCACTAAATTTCCCATTGTGAATTGGAGCTATTGGAATTTTCCTTTCTAGCTCTGAGGGCCCTGCACATTCTCTAGATAAGGCTGGCTAAGGAGAGCCCTGGGATTGAACATCTATCCTTAAACGGAGTCTGGTAGTTTCCCAGAGCTGACAATATGAAAATTCCCAGATCCCAGAAGAGCTGACCCAGCAGGGAAACAGTTATACCCCAGCTCTAAAAGTAGTCAGAGAGGTAATGACTTCAAAAGTTTCCAAAGGGCTGCTGGCAATGAAGCGTATACATTTATGCAAATGAAAGGCATTTTGGAGTTAGATTTAAAAAAAAGAAGAAAGAAAAAGAGAAAGAAATCCTTGTAAAACCTTGTCTATCAGAAATTTCCTAAAAGAGGAAACTCCCTGAAACTCCCCTTATTCAGAGAGTATCTAGTGTCATCAGGGATTTGAAATGCAAAATCTTTTTCTTTCCCATTTACCAGGCATTAAGTATAATTCATTATAATCCACGCTGTGAATTGCCATCTCTACCCTAATAATAATAATAGCTATCGTGTTCATATAGTGCTTTACACATATTATCCTATTTGAGCATCATGACAACCCTGTGAGGTAAATACTATTATTATCCTCACTTTACAGATGAGGAAATGGAGTCTGAGAGAGGTCAAGTGACTTACCCATGGTCCAATAGCTGGTAAGTGTCAAAGGTAGGATTAGACCTCCCATCTTCCTGATTCTGACTCCAACACTCTCTCTACCATGCCATTTAGGTCCCTCTTCAATCTTTTCCCCATTACTTTGCCTGGGAGAGAAAGCAGCCAGGCAAACCAGATGCCACCGGCAGCTGAGAAACAGACTAGATTCTGGCAAGGGGATTCAAGAAAAAAAGATTCAGCCATGTTAATTTCAGTAGCCAGGGAAACAAACACTTGTTTTTAGAAGAAAATAGATTTCTTTACAGGCAAACTCTGTCAGCCTGATTTTGTGAAAAATGATTTCCTTTTCCTTGTGAGTGTTACATTCCCTATCACCAAATACATTTGGAATTTGAAGACAAATCCCCCAAAACTTAATGCTTTTTGTTTGATGAACAGCGGTGTTATGGGGGGACATCCAATTGTTGGATGCTGGAACATTCAAGGCAGTGATATTCTTTCCTCACTGTGGCTTATCAAAAGAGGAAAATCATGTGATCTAACTATATGATTTGTCTATTGTTATTATTACTATTACTATAGTAGTATTGTTATTACTAAATTAACAGATTTTTTTTTCATTAACTAATAGCTATTAATTTTGCTTTGGAAACTTAGGATAAAATCAAGACTAAGGTTATTAAATTATTAGCTAATACTATAATTGGGGTCTGGTGTTTGTGCAAACCCCATCAGCTTGCTAAAATGGTAGCTCCGTGTGGAAGACTCTAGGGATCTGCTTCCAGAAAAAATTATGATTTTCATAAGGAAAATGCCTTGGAGAGACTGGAACAGGCACGAACATTCTGTAACTGGTTCTGTTTAGCCAAGCATGTGTTGAAGAAGCTTTGTGATTGGCTCTGGAGACACTCAGCTGTGATTTCTTTGCCAAATATGCTTCTGTGAGATCTGGTAACGCCTTCATTCATGGTGTCCAGTGAAAACAATGTAGTTTCTGATGTTGGGAATTTCACCAGGTGAGAAGACCAAGCCACAAGAAACAGAACCTGGGCTGGGTTTCTTATCCAGCTTAATACTGATTTCTTTGGTAGCAAGGAACCATTTCCAAGAGAAACTTTTGGGACTCCAGCCCCATAAAAGGATTCATCTAGCAATTGGTCACATATGCACTTGAACTTGATAGGATCAATGCTATGCAAAAATTGAGCTAAGTTTTGAGACCAATCTGTTCCCCTATCCCCTACCCAAGTGGTATGGGGAGGCATGGGTGTTAGTAGAAATGTTTGAATGTTCTTGCTTTATCTGTAAAGGAACTATCCCTTTGTAAAAACCAGTAGATGCTGAGTGGTTAAATGAAACTGGGGTCCTAATCACTGGGTCCCTAAAATGGAGGGAATACAAGCTAGTGAGGGGCTAGAGTTGATCGTAGAGGAGAAAGAAACCATGAGCTCCTCAAGGTACCTGAGAACCTTTAGTGAGGAGATGTAACAAAGCCAGAGTTGACCATGACGTAACGTAAACAACTAAGTGCAAGTTAGCTGTGACTGTATCTGCCAGTGCACATATAAGCACAGAAACTCTCCCAGATTTAAGTTGGAAATTCCCCTTCAATCCCTCTTAAGAACCAAAGGAACTTTCTGGACTGTGCTGGCTCTGGCAGTTGGGCTTTGGAGTTTGCCACTTCTGAAAGTGATAAGAAAGAGGCTTCTGTCCCAACTTTTTCACCAGCCTCCAGGAATCAAAAGCCTTCAATAAACTGCTTACATTACTTGCAAAGCAGAATTTTAGCTGCTCATACTTGCTGTGGCTCCCAGGAAATGAAATGAAGGAATTCGATTAGATGACCTGGGAGCTTTCTTCTAGTTCTAAAAATCTGATCCCAGGATCTTGGAGAGTCTTCCTGATTCTCTTTGCTCAGAACGGTAGCATTGGCAGGGACCTCAGAGAATGTCTAACTTAGTTCAATCCCTTCATTTTACAGAAGAGGAAACTTGGAAGACAAAAGAGGATGCGTGACTTGTCCAAGGTCACATATAGACTAGCTAGCCTTGCCCTAGTCCCATAAATTCCAGAATCTTGTCTCTTCTTTGACCACACCAAAAGAGAATAACTTAGAAATAATTTCTAATTAGGCAGTTTCCATGTGTCTCTGATTCTCATTTCCAAAAAGATATGATATAATCCAATGTAATAAATATTTTAAAAGTATCTACAATGTGCGGAACACTATTCTAGGTATTTTGTAAAAATACAAAATTTAGATAAACAACCCTTGATCCCAAGGAATTTATTCTCTAGTGGGTGAGTGAGTCAACAAGGGCACCTGTAATGCACAATACTCAGAAGATCTCGATTGTATGTTATTTTGCATACAATGCTGCTGATGATACTTTAACCTAGTAACTCCTATCACCTTCTAATCCTCTCGTGGGACGTTGCCTTTCATTTCAATGAACTTTTGGAAAAGTATTTTAATAAGACCCTGCATTTTAAAATGGAATTGTTCCACGATTTCCTTAGAATCTGGGATTAAACTGAATCTCTCAAAGTAAGGAAACAGTCAGCCCAGAAAAGATAGAATCTATCAAGATGAAAGCTGAAAGAGTGATCTTTGCACTTTTCGCAAGCAGCTTTCTTTTTATTATCCTACCGTCTAAGATATCTTCTCATCCTAACTTTTTGGTGATTGTATTCAAAGGGAGACTGTCCTAAAAGTCTGTCTGGTAAGCTGTACCCTCCTTCCCCCATCCTCACCAAGTGACCCATGGGCTCCTTTCTTTGAGTACTATAGTTTAAAATGTGATCATGGATATAAGAAGTATGCTGGTAAATGCTTTAACAACTGGCTCTCCAGGGGAAAAAAAAAAGAGTGTATCCATGACACACCTTTAAATTTAATCTGCATCACTAACATTTTCTCCACCATTTTAAGTGCAGATCACAGACAGAACAATAAATCAGGCTCTGGCTTGTAGATGTAGTGATCTCCGAGGTGTAAATGAAAATTTAACTGAAAATTAAAATAAACAAAAATTAAAACTAAACACTGAGAATTTAACAATTGACTCTGAGCTGGTTGGAGCTGGCTCCAGCATACCTTGGGATATATTTTTCATTTTTGCATCACCACCTGAGGTTCTCTACCTCTGCTCACAGTTACCCATCCACCCAATCTCCTTCCCCATCTTTATTTTCTGACTACATCTTATCCTTCAAAGCTGAGCCCAAGTCCTACATTGTCCAGAATGCCTCCTCTGAATGTTCCACTTTCTTCCTTCTGAGCTCCTGTAGCTCTCACCGTCTATGTCATACAATTTGGCCTTTAATCATGATGTACTGTTTTGCATGGTTTTCTAATTACTTCCTACAATCCTGTCTGCCCAGTGAGATTTTATGAATCTTCCTTATATTTTCTTATATCTTCCCTACTGGCCCAAAGCCTAGTTGGTGTTTAGGAATGAATTAAGCTGATTTGAATTGAATTTGAGGGAGAGTGTGAAAGGAACTGGGAGTCAGGAAAGGGGTGGGATTGAATCCTGCCCCTGATACTTATCAGGTATATATTTGGGGGCATGTTCCTAAATCTCTTTGGGCCTCAGTTTTTCCATCTGTAAAACAGGGTAAAGAGTAATGATATGGCTTAACCACCACCACCATCCCCTCAAATGAGATAATGTACTGAAAGTCAAATAGAAAAGGGAGGCACTAAACCATCCATAACAGTTCCCTTGGGCTGTGTATTGATTTAGAAAACTACATATTAACATTAGCTGCATTTTGTATTCTATTTATTTTGTTAAACATTTTTTAATTCCATTTTAATCTGATGGGGTCATGAGTGTTGTGGGCTATGACACCTCTGCTATGAACCTTAATGCACTATATCCATTTTATCTATTATAATCAACAGTTTATTTTTTATTTATTTTTTAAAAAACACTTTCTAGACCCCTTGGCTTTGGAATCAGGGAAAATTTGAGTTCTATCTCAAACCCTTAGGAGCTCTGAGGCAAGTCACTTAAATTCTCTGGAACTCAGTTACCTCATCTGTGAAATGGGGGGATTGGACTCAGTGATCTCTAAGATTCTTTGTATCTCTAAATCTATGCTCCTCTGAAAAGTCATCCCATTCTTCCTTTGAATTCCGTTGGGGGTTTTGGTGTCACAAAGGAATAGGCAAGGTTGGTGCTGGGGTTGGGGAGAGGAGGAGTAGTCCACAGATCAAAAAAAAAAAAAAAATCAAAGCATACAATCTGGCTTTGCCTGTTTTTTAGCTGTTGTACATTAAGTGCCTGGTCTCCAACTGTAATCGCCCAGGCCAGATGTCTATCTCTTCTATCAGTAACTGGTCTGCAGCACTGGCCCCAGCCCCCTGACTGCATTGTCATTCTGCAAACAGGCCTGGTTGGTAATCAGAATCAGCTGCTAGGATCAATCAAGGCCTTACTGGGCCTTATCTCCCCATTGTAGCTCAGCAAATTATTATTTCTTTCTGCTGTAATGAAAAAAAGTCTCCATTGATTGCTAAATGCAAGACCTGATGTTCCCTTATGATTGCCTTCAGAATAAATTGAATACTGTATTGTCCAGTAATAATTATCATGTTATAGAGATTTTAGCTGGCAAGACAGGAAAAATGGTTGTCAATTAGAAGCTAGCAAACAAGCCAATGACCAAACTGTACCAATGCATAGTTCTAAATGGCTGGATATATTTACATATGAGGCTACCTCATCACTCCCTGAGAATGTCACTGAGCCATAATGGAAAACCCTGCTTAAAACTGAAACTCACCTTGAACTCTTGAGTCAGGGAAAGAGAGACTGTAGTCACAGGCCACCAGGGAGCACAGAGGAGGAGTCCCAGCTTAAGTCAGATGCTGGTGAGAAAAGATGGGGGCAGGCAGTTGTTTTCATCTTCTCCACTGCCATGGTCATCAACCTCTTCAGGATCCTCTCCCATCACCTTCCAACTTACTATTGTAATAGTCTGCCAACTTGTCTCCATGACTCCAGTCCCTGTCCTCTCCATTTTACCACCTCCATACTACCAAATTAATCTCTCAAATGCACAGCTCTGCCTCTTTGCCCTTTCATTGCCTCATCCTCCCCATGCTTGTCCTGTCACTTTAAACACTGGAGTCCAGTATTGACCCCTGAGTGGGACCAGGCTGGGCGGTCAGCTTCTAATGAAAGGCAAAACAAAACAGATTCAGCTATTTTTTTGGTTTTTGTAAAAGCAAAACTAATCAAAGCAAGATCCCCCTTGTTCAAAAATCTTTAATGACTCAATCAAAAATAATTAATATTTATTAAGTACTTTTCACTAGGTACTTTACTAGACACGGAGAATGCAAATGCAAAAATTAGTCCCTACCCTCAAGAATCATATGTTGTACTGCTCCCCACTGCCTATAGAATACAATATAAACTCCTTATTATAGTGTAGAAAGTGTATGTATATATTATATTAATGTGATATATTTATGCATGAGTAAGTATATACTTACATATATACATGCATATATATATATATACACACACATGTGTGTGGATGGTGAGAGAGAGAGCTTGTGACCGCTTGGGTCCAATTACCTCAAGGTCCTTGACGATGTGTGGTCCAAGGGTCCTGAAACTCTAATCAAAGCTGATGCCACCAGCAGCCTCAGCCAAGACAGTGCCAAAGATACTCTCAAGCAAAAGACATATGCCAGCCTCACTGCTCTGCCCATGGCTTGTTTCCTTATTAACTTTTCTCTCTGACTTTCAGATGATTGTGTAGTTGGTATGGACATACTCTGGGATATCATGAAAGTTGCAGATACATACACTCTTTCTCTAATCATCTCTTTCCCTGTGGTAGCCAAAGCTGAGGAAAATCCCTTCCTTTTTGGGATAACTTCCCCTCTCTGTCAATCTCATGCCACTCGTTTATAGGAAGACAAACTCATGATAAATGATCACATAGTTTCATAAAAGCCTCAAGGACATTGTAATGCAATGGAATGGTAAAAGGAGTAAGGCTTACAAATGGTTGTATCTGGTAATGGAAGACTATTGTTGACTTCCCTTTCTGCCAATACTCCTTCCATCCCTTAGCAGACAAAAAGGGAAGAAAATGATGGCACAGGCACACAAGGGGATGTGTAGCAGTATTCCTTGACTGTATTCCTAGGAAGTACTGGGTAGGAAGGGGAGGCAGAAAAGCTGGGACCTGGATCTAGTGTCTCAACAACCTTTCCACCCAATCTACTTTCCACTCATCTGGCCTGATTGACAACTCAGGTTAAGTTCTGGATTTATTGTATCTGTCATCTGCTCATCCCCATCTTCATGACTTGTCAAGCAATAATAGGTCTTAGTCAATATGGACACTGGCCAAGTATGGATTCCTAAGCAGCAGTCTTTCTCCTCCATATGTCCATGTGGTTATCTCAGCCTTTTGTAGTGGAAGGCTCTTTTTAATACCAGTAGAATCCAAATGGATCTGCAGCTTCTAAGGCCAATGATGCCCTTTAGTCTTCAGCCCTCCCATGTCTTACTGACACATTTCTGAGGAATGCATAGGTTGTGCTAATATTCAGGGCTCTTGATCCGGCACCAAGCCACATTTCCACAATACTTTTCCCATACTCTTTTCTCTAGCCAGACTGGATTCCTGTTATGCTTTTCTTATATGCAGTGAATTTCTGCCTCCCCACATTTATTCCTCCTTCTGTTTCTATTTACTGACATCCTATAAATGATTTAAGTCACAGTTCAGCACCAACTGTGGCAGCTAGGTGGTACAGTGAATACAGCTGTGGGCTTGGAAGCAAGAAGACTCTTCAATGAGTTCAAATCTGGCCTCAGACACTTACTACCTGTGTGACCCTGGGCAAGTCGCCTAAACCTATTTGCCTTAGTTCCTCATCAGCAAAATGAGCTAGAAATGGCAAGTCACTCCAATATCTCTGTCAAGAAAAGTCCAGATGGGGTCATGGAGAGTTGGACAGGCCTGAAATGACTGAAAAACAGCAGCAGCAACTCTACGGAGGCTTCTTTGATTCCACTGGTTAAAAATGTTCTCTTATTACTTCAGAATTTTAACAGCACTTTGCTTTTACCTCTCTTATGTACCTATGATGGGTTTGGGGGTATTATACATTTTTCATGTATATCTTCTACCCATGAGTGCTAGATTTTAAGTTTCACGGGACAGGGACACAGTAATATTTGTTATATACTTCTCCCATAGTTGACAATTGGGAAAAAAAAGTTTTTTGAATTAGTTCATCAGATTAGCTAATTGTCACTCTACGAGGCACCTGGGGATTTGAGGGGGGGAGGGTATTACAGGGAGAGGTTTCAACTATAGAGGAGAAGAATGTGTTATAAGCAGCATTGACTGTCTCAAAGTGGATGCCCTAGTAGATAGACTACATCCAAAAGAAGTTTAAGATTTGGAGGCAGGAAACCTAGGATTGAATTCCAGCTTTTTTTTTTTTTTTTTACTTACTTCTGTCTGACTTCTGGTCATTCTTTCCTGCCCTCCATGTCTAAGTTTCCTCCTCTAAAAATGAAGTGTAGACTACGTTAATCTCTACATTTCCTTTAACTCTAAATGCTGTGATCCCACGAGTCTTCTGAACTCTGGGCAGTTTCCACAGAAGAGGAGAAACCTGGATGGGGAATGAGTGTGTGTGTGTAAGATAAATTTGGATGGCCAGAAGATGTCCACTTAACTTGGGTTTTAATGACTAGATTCCCTTTCCTTTCCTTTCCTTTCCTTTCCTTTCCTTTCCTTTCCTTTCCTTTCCTTTCCTTTCCTTTCCTTTCCTTTCCTTTCCTTTCCTTTCCTTTCCTTTCCTTTCCTTTCCTTTCCTTTCCCTTTCTTTCCTTTCCCCTTCCTTTCCTTTCCCTTTCCTTTCCTTTCCCTTTCTTTCCTCTCCTCTCCTCTCCTCTCCTCTCCTCTCCTCTCCTCCCTTCCCTTCCCCCTTCTCCCCTCCCCTTCCCTTTCCTTCCTTTCTTTCCCTTAAACCTACTGCATTCTGAAGCTCATACACTGTATAACACTAAGCCCCTGCCTAAGGGCTCTCTTCTGAACACTCCTGGCTCAAGAGTGATTACCAATAATAATTGTTGCTGTTTCCCTCCCAGCCTGATGTCTTTCTTTCTCTTTGCCTCATTAAAGGGGCCATCCCCTGGTTATTTCTTAAACAGGCCTATTCAATGAATGGGCATGAGTTACCTCACCCTCAGTGAGTGCCTGGGTAGACCTTGGCCCAAAAGGCCCAAGGTCTCCCAGTGCATCCTGGGTCATCTCCAGTCATCCTGATGAATATCTGGTCACTGGATTCAGATGACTCTGGAGGAGAAGTGAGCCTGATGACCTGCACAGCCCTCCCTCCCTCACTCAAAAACCAAAGTGAAGTGCAAGTCATGTCATCATTTCTCTGATGGCGTGGTCTTCTTCAGCAATGAAGGATGAACACAACAACATACATATATACATACATATCTATACACATATATGTATATATACATATATATTAGTCATATTAGTTTACAATAATTATATTTTGTTTAATAACTAAATTATGTTAATAATTTTTCCATTTAAATACTTAGATATGAATATAATTTCAAAGGGATGTCAAATACAGCACTCACTTCATGATTTGGGCTAGGTTTGATTCTACCTGACTAGGTCAAATCTGATAGAGCAATAACTAATATCCATACAGTCCCCTGTATTAGGGGCACATGGGGCCTCCCTCAACCATGGGCACCCAGGGTGCCACTAAGTTCTCAGAAATGTGCATAGCCTATTTCATTAGCTGTGTTGTTGTTTTATGAGTCTGACTCTCCATGACCCCATCTGGGGTTTTCTTGGCAAAGATACTGCATTTATTTGCCATTCCCTTCTCTAGCTCATTTTATAGATGAGGAAACTGAGGCAAACAGGGTTAAGTGAATTACCCAGGGTCTTTGTTATTTTTCCTTCATTCTCAAAGATGACCATGATGTCATGGAGGTGAGACATGCAAGTGAATTGGAATTAAGTGAGGGAGGGCTGTGCAAAGTCACCAGCTTCACTTTCTCCTCCGGAGCCATCTGGATCCAGTGGCCAGATACAGATCAGGACAACTACAGATGTCCCAGGATATGGTGGGGGACCTTGCCAAGTGTCTGAGGTCAGATTGGAACTCAGGAAGATGAGTCTTCCTGACCCCAGGTCTGGCACTCTATCCACTTCACCATCTAGCTGAACCTTTTTCATTAGTGGCTCAAAGAATTGTGTTTATTTTTAAGATAAACGTTTAGCAAATACTAATCAACTATGGAGGATATTATTTTTTATTCATCAAACTAAAGAAACTAAATCTTAACCAACCTAAAGTCAAAACTCTATTGATAAAAGATGACCTTTACAAAAGGCTCCTTTTAACCAAAACCTTTCCTTACCCTAAAAAAAACCAAAAAACAAAAAAAAAATCAACCAAATAAAAAACCCCCACCCCAACCTTTTGATCTTATTTTCTTGGTTAAATTTTTTTTCAAAACTGGACCCTGTTTACCTCTCCCCAAGGGTGGGTAGTGAAATTTAGGAGCAGGTGATCAGAAATATATAATTTTAAAATTTAAACTTTTAATTGTTTCCCTTCCTTGCCCATACCAATGCCCATATAATTCCTCGGAACCATGAACTATGGAAACTATGGAACTGTGTGCTGAGCTATAGATAAACTGTCCAAGAAAGTCCAAGGGGCAAATATGTGTGTATGTATATATGTATATACATATATACACACACCCCACCTCCACCCCATATATACATATATAAGGTGGGGATGGGGAGGATGTATTTAGATGATTTTTGCCCTGAACCAGATTCAGGAAGCTAGAATCTCCTGGAGACAAGAGCCCTTTTGGCACCAAAAGGAACCATACTGCGTCAAACAAAAATGCCACTAGAGGCCAGAGGAGGGGCATGAAGGGTCACTGGGCTGGGAGCAGGGGTGATCAAGACACTAGACATGCTTTCTTCTTTCTTCCACACCAGAACTTCAAGAAAGGGGCAGATGGGGAGTAAAAAAAAAGCAGGAATTGCAGCAAGAGGGCCTGTTAGCCTCTAGGGATCCTCAGAGACTGCGAAGGCTCCCATACATCCCCATATATGCCTGTATGTAACACCACGGCATGAGATACATTATGATGTATCTGGCCATACCTGATACACCTCTTGTGTGTACTTCCTTAGATGGTAGGTACTTTGTTTTTAGAATTCTTTCCAACCTGTGGTTTATGAGTCTCCACGGATACTTTTACAAGATAACTAGAGGATATACTTAATTCAAAGCAAAAGCTTTAGTGGAATAACATAGTAATAAACATATCTGCAGGGCATCCTGCTCATAAAGCTGAGTATCGCTCGCCCAGAAATATACACACTCTCAGTGGGAGGAGCAACATATGTAGTGACTGATGACATATTTAACATATGCACATAGATAACATGTTTCACAATGGTGCAACACAAACCTTTGATTCTGCAGAGCTTCTGAGGTCTTCTGATGATATTTTTGCACTGCTGCTCTCTGCTGCACCTGCACCCTGACAAGTGTTACATCTTAGGTGCTCCCCGACAGTCTGGTCTCCTACAGTTGGTCTTCAGTTACTTAGTTATCTTTAGAGTTAGTATGTCTCGGGCTACAATTCTATCAGTCACGTCTAACATCCACTAAGAGGTTCCGGGATTACCAAGTCTCTTCCCTTCGAGAGAGTGCTGTAGCACTTTCAATTGGGCTTTAGCTATGTTCTTTAGTCGAGGGTGTATCTTTAGGGTCAATTGCTGCACTCTCCACCCTTTGCTGCAGATGCTGTCTATGATTTGGAAGCCTATTTGCAGAGGGGAGCTATAGGTATTTTTAGACAGGGGTCTGGGTCAATGCCTATGAAACTCTGTAAGCCACCTCTTTTCAATTAATGGCTATGAAATTCTTCTCAGTCAGGTGCTTACAGAAAATAGCAGATGTCCAGTCTAAACCCACATCTGCTTAATGGATTTTTTCTTTGAACCACTCTCTCCTCTTCTGTCTATACTGAGTCTCTCAGTTCAAATCCCATCTAAATTGTGGTCAGAAACTCGTTTTAATTCTCAGTCACCATCTTTATTAAGCACTCACCATGTACCAGGAACTATGCTGAACACTGTCCTTGTTATAATCCTGGTTTGAGGCAAATGTTCACAAGGTTTCTCTTCTAAAATGGAAGCATTGCTGAGTGAAACTATGGTAAACAAATTGCTTTTAACCTCAATCATTGGACTGTTCTATGCTGCATGAAATAAAACAACAGATAAGGGTCCTACTGTCAAGAAAAAGTTGAAAAGTTTGGAATTATTTTTACTATTCCCCTTGCCTCTCCTGCCTGGAGCCCTTCACCTTCTCCCCTGCCCCAACAACAAATCATAGCTGATCCCATGTTTAAAATCAAATTCTCTAGGAAAAATTGTTACTGTGCAGGAAAAGTGAATAAACAATACATGCACCTTGGCTGAATGATACCATTACTAGGCATATACTCAAAGAGGCGAAAGAGATTAAAAACCCATATTTGCACCAAAAAAAGAATATATTTATAGTAGTACTTTATGCCAGCAAAATCAAGTAGAGTTCAAGGTCAAGGACATCTGCCCATCAGTGCCTTGGGGATTGCTTTCTTTTAAGAGTTTCTTAGAGATTTTTAAAGGTGAGGATGGGGACTGCAAGGTTGTGTGTACGGCTCCCTTCAAAATTGTATCTTTTCTCTACTACTTTCTTGCCAAGTTCTGTCTTCTTTTGCCTTTCCCCAATGCTTTCCTGGGAAATTAGAGAAGAATAACTATGGATTCAAGATAGCCTTTGAAGACCAAGAGGAAAGATTCCTTGATTCTAATTGGGAATAGCACAAGAGACTACAAGGCATCACCTTTCTTGGAGTCTGGAAGCCCTGGGTTCAAATGCCACCCCTGACTCATGCAAATATGGCCACTGGCTAAACCATTGGCAAAACATTTAACCTCTTCAACTCTCAGTTTCTTCATCTGTAAAATGGAGATATTGCGACCTATAGAAATGGTATAGTGGACAGTAAGCCAGAGTTGGAGTCAAGAAGATCTGGTTTCTGGTTCTGCATCGACCATGTCACATATACTCTCAGCCTCCTTTTAAGACTATGAATTCTAGATTAATTGCTGAGCTGCATTGGCCGAGGGACTTTCCTCACCAATAGTTCACTACAACAGTGAAATCATAGGACCTGACCAGTCCTTGCCCCTAAAAATGTACCTACCTCCCAGCACTGATGTGAGGCTAATTTGAGAGAAAGTAAAGTGCTCTGAAAACTTTAAAATATTAGGTAAATGTAAGGAGAAACTTTTGTTTCTCCAAGTCCAAAAGGAGCCACTTGTTTCTTCGCTGAATTGACCACTTTGTCAAGAAGGATTTGCAATAAAGCATATGTTTCTCCAATAGTAAGAAAAGAAGATGCGGTTACGTTTTGCACATGTGCTCTCTCACCAATGACGGAGCTCTCACTGCCAATGGGTTGTGCTTTCATTGACTGTGAAGCCTTGCTTCTCACATGGCGCAGGAAGATGGGCAGCATCAGCCGTCACCAGCTGGTGCAGAACGAAGCAGGACCCCACCAGACTAGAGGAGATGATGCTTTGACCTCTGAAACAATCCCCTCCAGAAAGGGGGTTGATTTCTTTTCCATAGTGTTAAACTCTCAGCTCCACTGTCCATGCCAAAATGGGGAAGGGAATAAGCCTTAGCTACTTATCTACTATCTGTCAGGTGGTAAGCAAAATACTTTTACCAATATTTTCCCATTTAAACCTCACAATGATGTTGTGAGGTAGGTGCTATTATTATACCCATTTTACAGTCAAGAAAACTGAGGCAAACTGGTTGTGACTTGCCTAGAGTCTCATAGCTAGTAAGCTTCTGAAGCCAAATTTGAACTCAAGTTTTCCTAATTCCAGGGCCAGCACTCTATCTACTGTACCACCAGCTGCCTGGATCTGTGTTTGTTTCTAAGTGAACTCATCTCCTAACTCATCTCCCTCCCACCCTTTATTCCTTACATGTTAACCCTTACCCTTTCCAGCTCTCCCCTCCCTTCTCCCTTCATCTTTCCTCCACTTCTCATTCATTGACTTTATTCACAGTTCATAGTCTTCCCAAGGTATGTTCTTCTTTCCTAAACATTGACAAGGAAAGACTGTGTCTAAAAGAAAGTAATCAGAGCTATCCATGTTAGAAGAAGTAGACAAGGGGCTGAATCTTAATATCTGAGATGATCCTCTGAGCAAGGCATTTTAATTTTACTGCTTTCTATCTCAGTTTCTTCCTCCATAAAATGGGTATAATAATATTGTGGCTTTCATCACACAAAGGTATTTCAATGAAAGCTGCATGTAAATGTTCTAGCATTATATAGATACAAACTGCCTTTAGAATCCATGCTGTAAATCAGTGGTAAGTGGTGAGCAGAGTTACAGGCCTCTTGCCAGAGGCTGTCAGAAATTTCCCCTCCATTAGGGAAAGATTCGACAGTGGTGATAACCATTCTGAAGGTACCTTAGGCCTTTGGCTCCATTGCAAATGGCAAGCCTGCACTAATCCCTGTCTCTAGCTGCTCTAGGCTGGGAATCAAAGCTCCAATGCAATGGTTCTGATTCACTTTGCTACCAGATTCAGTTAGGGTGTTTTCCATGCCCATGGGGAAGGGTCAGCTCCTTCACATTCATGAGAAAGACCAACTCTTGCAAAGGGGTCTGAGAGAATCTGAAACCAAAGTGTAGGCTCATGGACTAGGGTGCAGTGGGGGGTATTGGTCTTTCATCCCTCATTCTCTTCCCTACCTTCCATCCCTCCTTCCTCACCTTTAATCTCTCAGCTCTCACCTCCTATCTCTGACCTCCCTTTATCTCCCCTATAGGGGGATCTTGTCTCCCCTCCATCCTTTATTCCTTACATGTTAACCCTTACCCTTTCCAGCTCTCCCCTCCCTTCACCCTTCATCTTTCCTCCACTTCTCATTCATTGCCTTTAGCTTTTCACCTTACTTTAATTTGCTCCCCTTAGCCTCTCATATCCCACTTCTCAAGCAAGATTTCTCTTCACTTTCTGCTCTTCTCTTGCCACCGCTCTCCCACTTCATTCATCCACACCTTTCATACCTTGCCTTTAATGCTATCCATTCATTTCCTCCTTCCTCATCCTTCATCTTCCTCCTACCATTCATCACCATGTTTAGCATCCCTTCTTATTCACAGTCCATAGATCTAGAGCTGCAAGGACCCAAGACCATCTAATTCACACCCCTCATCTTATAGAAAAGAGAACAGATCCAGAACTTGCTCAAGGTCACACATCTGGGATCTGAACCTTGTTCCTCTGGTCCCTCACCTCTCTCCAATTCCTCATGATTCTCTCCTCCCTCCAAATCTTTGGTTCAGCTCTGCCCCATCATGACTAGTGCCCACCCTTCAGTACAGAGACCCAACCTTCACCTCTTCCATTAACCATTTCCCATACTTTCTATTGACCCATGGTCCCATTTTCATCATTGTCATGTTCTGTGTATATTTGTCTATTTATGGAATGTAATCCAAGCATCATGGATGGAAGAAGACATGATGTATGCCCTTGGGGAGAGTCACGAGGCTCCAATCTACAGAGAAAGGAGTGCAGACTCTGAAGACACAGGACCTGGCTTCAAATCCTGCAGTTGACGTTACCTGTATGGCCTTGGTCAAGTCATTTAACCATTTGGGTCTCAGTTTCTCCAACTGTAAAATGAGAGGGTTGGATTAAATGACTGCTGCGATCCCTTCCAGCTTTAACTCTATGTCCTTAATATCTTTGGAGGCTGATTTCACATTACTTCTTCTCACTATGCTGTGTCCCAGGGCTTATAGGCAGCTTCCAAAAAACAATAGTATTGATCTTTACAAAACCTTCCCCATGCCTGGGATGCCCATCTTTATCATCCCTGCCTCTTGAAATGCATCACTCCCTCTAACCCTGCTCAATTCAGCTGTCTTCACCTATGCATGATCTTTCCTGATTCCTGTCCTCACCCCTGAAAAGACTTTGATTTTTTTCCCCTTCCACCCATGGAAATACTTTGCATATATGTTGTATTTATTCATCTGTGTATTGGTTGCATCCCCCATAGATTGCAATATTATCTCCATGAGGGGTAGGCCCCATTTGTTATTATCTTTGTGTTTTGGGCCTGGCCAATAGGAGATGCTTAATATAGGCTTCTGGAATTGAATTATTGGATGCCAGATTCATTTAGTGTGGTTTTTCTGTGCAGCTTTGCTGCTGCATCCCTAAAAGTGCATGGGATTATTTAAAGAGGACTAGCTCCTCTAGGGTGTGGGCTAGCCAAACCCTTCTCAGGACTGCTCATTCGCCTTTGGTGTCTACCTGGTACTCAACACTCATCTGTGACTCCAAGAAGCAACGTGAGCAGTGCCCACACCCCAGTAAACTGTCTCGGCAGATGGGCTAAGCCAAGTAGAAGGTAACTAACAGGTCTCAAAACTGTCCATGAGTTAGGGGATATATATCTAGCATGTGAAGATTTCCCCAGCAGAATGGGACAGAGGAGAACGATTTGTTGCAATGACCATGAAGGTAGCTGGAGCAGGTGCAGTGGAATACTTAGAGCCTGCTCAGACACCAAAGACACCAGGGTCATCCACTGCATCCCAGCTATCACCAGTCATCCTGACTTTTGTCGTGCCACTGGATTTTGATGACTGGAAGAGAGAGTGAAGCTGATGACTTTGTGCAAATCTGCCTCACTTAACTCCAATTCAATTTGGAGTCAAGACATCACCCTGGGATGTCATTGGTCCTCTTTGAAAATGAAAGATGAACAACAACAAAATGTCTGTTAGAAGACAGCATGTCTGTAGTCTTGGAGTTATTACCTAAGAAACCTTGTCAAGGGCTGAATAGAGAATGAGGTGAATTATGTTTAGTACATTCCTGTTTTGTTAACATGAGATGGGTTGGCTAAGGATCCAGAGGTTTCAATGTACTTTTGTTAGCATCCATTTGGGCAAACAAATGAAAACAGCTCTGACACCTACTACCCACTGTTAGGCCTCAGTTTCCTCATCTGTAAAACTAAAGGTTAGATTCAATGACCTCTGAGGGTCCTTCCAGCACTAGGTCTATGATCCTATCTAGAACACTGAGTATTCCACAAGACTTGTGTTGATGCAGAAAGATTTGTGATTTCCTAAGACACAGAATGTAGAGAAAGCCTGAAATATGTCTGTGAACCTGTCTTCTACAATACACATACAGAAGCCATTTTAGGCTATGAATTTTAATCTTGAATTCATGAGTTTCCTCCACCAAACATTTATCTGATGTCTCACTGTGTCCTGGAGGTGACTCTGGGTTCTTGAAGCTATACCTGTGGATCTTAAACTCTGATAGGCCCTACCAAGCAAGGGTTCAAATGCAAGGACTGAGTCTCTCATAGAAAGACCAGTTTAGCTAAGCACTAATAGGTTCACCACCAAGAGGTTGGTGGCCAGGACGACTCTTTTTGTTCTTAACAAATCTATCTTTCTATTTATCTATCTATGTACACACACAAACACACACATACACACACACACACACATTCCTACGGATCCTGGAGGTGAGGAACATCCAGAACCAGGGATTCCCATGGAATCACAGAATCTTAGAATTGCAAAGGACCTTAAATTGGTATTTGAGCAAGAATTGCCCCCTCAACATGCCCAGCAAATGTGAGTCAACATCCCTTGGAAGATGGCCAATAACAGCTCATTCTGCTTTTGCACACTTCTAATTGTTAGAAAAAGAAATTTCTCCCACTGAACCTAAATCTTCACCCTACCCCCCTACAGTTTACAGCTACTAGAAACTTGCTCCTCTTTCTGATCCCTGAAATCAAAACAAATAACACAAAACAAACAATCTTCCTCAAAATAGATCTTCAAACACTCAACTACATGTTTTCTGTCTTCTCCTCTCCATGTTCAACACCCCCAGGTGCATCGACCTGTCTTTGTTTGGCATGGGCTTCACCATCTGATTTGCTTTCCTTAGTTGTGAAACAACTAAACAACAGTCAGACACAACTGAACAGCAACAACAAATTCTGAATATTTGTAATTCTAATGGCTAACATTTATATGACACTTTAAGATTTCCAAGATACTTTACATCTATTATCTCATTTGATCTTCACTACAGTCTTTCGTGTATTATTGTTATCTTCATTTTACAGTTGAGGAAACTAAGGTAGACTTGAGCTAGTAACTGTCTGAGGTGTAGTCTATCCACTATAGGAGGCCACTAGGTGGCTCAGTGGTTAGAGCACTGGACCTGGAGTCGGGAAGACCTGAATTCAAATTTGACCTCAGATACTTACTAGCTGTGTGACCTTGAGCAACCTCTATTTGCCTTAATCCAGCAGAGAAGGAAATGGTGAACTGCTCCAGTATTTTTGCCAAGAAAAATCCATGGGCAGCATGGTCCACAGGGTTACAAAGAGTTGGACACAACTAAATGACTGAACAACAATTGGCACAGTGGATAGAGTATTGAGCCTGGAGTCAGGAAGACCTGAGTTCAAATCCAGCTTAAGATACCTCCTAGCGATGTAACAATGGGAAAGTCAATTAACCTCTATCTGCCTCCATTTTCTCAACTAAAAATGGGCATAATAACAACGTCTTCCTCCCAGGGTTGTTGTGAAGATCAAATGAGAGAATATTTGTAAAGTACTTGGCATAGTGCCTGATACATAGAAGGCATTTAAGAAATGTTTATTCCCTATTCCCCAATAGAATGTAAGCTCTTTGAAGGCAGGGTCTTTCATTTCTGTTACTCTGTTCCCAGCACCTGATATAGAACAGGTGCTTACACCTTCCCTTCAGAGTTTATCTCCACTTTATTCTGTCTATATTGGTTTGTTCATTGCTGTTTGCATGTTGTCTTCTACCTTAGACTGGGAGCTTTTTCCACACAGGGACTGTTTTTTCCTTCTGTACTTTCCATTCTGTACTTAGTATGGTGCCTGGATTGGGTGCCTAATAAATGCTTGTTGACCGATACTGTCTGGAATCTGTAGCCAATATATATTCACTGCCTTTGCATAGCATGTGCACATATATGTAAATATGGAGTATATGACCTGCAATATATAGCAAATAGCTACTTGCTAATACCTAGGTATGTGTACATTCATACAGGATATAACCCGTAAGTTATAGCTACTATGTACTTCCCGTCTATACATAACAATGCACTCATACAAAAGCACAAAGTATATGACCTATGTAAAACAAAACTTGCAATTACTTTCTTTACATGTACACACACAGGTTGTAACATGTAGAAAACATGTATTCCTAACCATGCCCAATGCATATGCCTTTAGACAAACAGAATACGACCTTCAAGGTTTAACTAATACTAGATAGCTATTTTGCTGGTATAGAGCACGCATGCACATGCACGCTCACACACACACGAAGCATATTACTTGTAAGGTGCAGTGTAGAATTTGTGTGTACATACAAATGCACACCTGTATGGTACAGGCATTTATGGAGTCCGAGCTCCACAGCTTGGAAAAGAGAGCCTTTGGTCCGTGAATCAGAATTAAACTCCATAGCGACCAAATCCCTTATGCTCGCCAAGCAGGGGGCACTGATATTTTGTTTAATAGAGCTCAGAGGTCTTAGCAGTCTCTTAGAAAGACACATTCAGCAATATGGAATTCTTAGGATGGAAGAGACTAACCGTCCAAGCGCCAGGATCCCCTTTGCAGACATCCAGAATCCCACTTTTCATCTGAAACTTTCAAGGCAGACAACAGACTGTGGCTGTCTGTCATCTGAGTACCATTCTAACCTGAAGCTTGACACTCTCCAGCATGGTTGCCCCCATCATGAGCACACTTCCCCCTGCCCCAGATGGCTGAAGCTTACTTCTCTTAAACTGTATTGGAAATCTGTATATGGTTCACTGATGAGGAGGATAGAGGGATCAGAAATAACTTTTTAAAAGGATAAGAAATATTTGACTCCTAAGCATCTTGGAAATGTCCTTTCCTTCCCCCCTCCTCCTATCCCTAACAACTTTTAGGCATAAGTAAAAGCACATGTAAAGACTGCTCATTTACTAGGAAAACTTGTATGTCTTGGTTTTATGGAGCCAAAGATGGCATAGAGATGAAAGCTCGGGTCCCTGAGGGCAGCATTAGGAAAGTTTGGGGGAGGGGGGTGGTAATGGTACAATGTAGATGGCAGTGTGCAAGAATACCGGAAAATCACACCCTAGCACAGCATAGAAATGAAAGGAGTAGTGTTTGAATCCCAGAAATATTGGAAAATGGCAAAAGCACTGATGGGGAGGTCCACTGGGAAGATGGGGAAAATTACAGGCAGAATATATAATATCAAGAACTGCTAGGGATTCTGAGACAGGCCAAGCACAATTCTGAAAGGCGACAGTACATACAAGGAAGAGTGCAGACTAGCCTCAGAGTTGTCAACACAGTCCCTACTGATATTAAAAAGTCACACCTCCCACCCTCCGTGTGTGTCTGGCTCTCTGAGGGGTCATTCAGCTCAACCAGATGCTAATCAGGTCTGTCCAGGGCTGCAGGAACAAAATAGAGTGGAGACCAAGACAGCCTTATCACTGGGAAAATGTCAGTGACAAAAAGCATTGTCCTTTCAGCTGCTCTCTCTCTCTGGCCTGGCAGCATCCTTCCTCAGGCATCCTCCTTTTCCTAAGATCATGCCCGGCACACATCAACCAGACCTCCTATAGAGGGGACTGTTAGGAAACAGAAAACATTTGGAATAGCCACAGTGAGATGTTACTAGAGAATCAACAAGAGATAAACCTAAGAATTGTGGTACCAACAATAAAAGCCATTTGAAGTTAGAAATGCAAACATTTCAATCAATTCCCCAGATATTAAGTGAGCACCTACTACATCCTAAGTATTTCAGAGGGTGAAGCCAAGTCTCTGCTCTGAAGAAATTTATAATGCAATAGCAAGGAAGGCAAACATGCAGATAACTGTAATCCAAGGATGCACACCATTAGAAACAGAACTGTTTTAAATGAGTTCAGAGGAGAAAAAGATGGATTCAGCTGGGGACAGGATCAGGAAAGACTTCATGGAAGAAGTACTATCAGGTATCCACAGCCACTCACTGGTCTCTGACACAGACATGCATGAGACCATAGGGAGGGCCACTGGAGGCATTGAAAACATAATGAAGTTCTCTTTGGGTTTATGAAGCCAAGTCACCCTGACCCCCGACCTTTGGGGTATATTTTGTGCTTAAAACCTACAGCAGCGTGCTACAAAGGCTGATGCACAAGCTTATTCCCAGGAATGCATGTAACATCAACACAAAGGAAGACACAGAAAAAGTCTAACAATCCAATAAACTTTAATTAAGCACCTTCTACTACCGGGCCCTGTGCTAAGCCCTAGGATACAATTAATAAAAAGAAAGACCATCTCTGCCCTCAAGGGTTTGCAATCTACTGGGAAGAGACAATACACAAAAGGAAAGCAGTAAAAGTAGGGAGAGAGAAGGGAAGGAAGATGCAGGAAGTACCTAGCAGGGAACATCTTGTTCCAAACAGGAAGAACCCAGGCACAGAGGTGTTATTCAGTTGTGTCCAACTCTACCTGATATGATCCCATGGACCTTGTCTGCAAGGCTTTTTTTGGTCAAAGATACTGGAGTGATTTGCCATTTCCTTCTACAGCTCACTTTATAGATGAGAAAGCTGAGGCAAACAGGATTAAGCAACTTGCCCAGAGTCACACAGCTAGGAAGTGTCTGAGGTCGAATTTGAACTCAGTTTTTTCTGACTCCAAACCCCCAGTTTTATATACCATGCCATCTTCCTGCAGAGTAGAGTGAGGGGAAAGGAGGCTGAGAATGGAGGTGTAAGTCAAGGTTTGAGTTAGCAGCATAGTGATGCGATTGGAAGTGATGAGCTTAACCTGGAAGAGACATGTTATTCCATGGAGGTGAAACCTTAGCAGATACAGAGCAGAGTGAACCAAAAAAGTCCAGTTTAATATATATATATATACAGATTCCCCAGTGTTCTCCAGGTCTCACCTGCCTCACTTGCTCTCCATCATGTTAACATACTCAGCTTTAGAGTCACAAAATAAGGACCATTTTGGGGAATACCAATTCAGAAGCTTGGGTTCTCCCTACTTTCATCTATTCCCTGAAGGTAGTGAGAGAGAGAGAAAGAGACAGACAGACAGACAGACAGACAGAGAATTTCATGTCCTCATTTTAGTTATTGGCAGTAGATACTGCCTGCCCACCCCATAGATCCACCGGTCTACCTCTTTGATGATGGTAAGAGAATGCTCTTCTCCCCTTCCTGCAAGATGGGGTGATAATCTTGCTTTACTGAGTATTTCTGGTAAAGAAATGAGTAGGGTCTGAAAAGTCATCTCTGTTCTTGTTCTAATGGGTCAGTGCTGGTCTAGAGTCACCATCTGAGGCAGTGGTTTCTTATATGTAAAGGTCTTTCCAGTCTGATCCCATGAATTCCTGTGTAATCCATTCTTTCTAAGGATCTTCCTAGGATCATTGAATGGAAGGAGCGTTAGAGGTTTTCTATTCAAACCCCATCATTTTACAGATGAAGAAACTGAGCCTAGAAAGACAAAGTGATTTGGCCACAGCTGTACAGATGTGACTGAGCTAAGATTTGAACCCAGGTCCTTTAACTTCAAATCCATTGTTCTGGCTGCTAGGTAATGTCATAGTGCACAGAGTGCCTGACTTGGAGTCAGGAAGACTCATCTTCTTGAGGTCAAATCTGGCCTCAGACACTTACAGGCTGTGTGACCTTGGACAAGTCACTTAATCCTGTTTGCCTCAGTTTCCTCATCTGTAAAATGAGTTTGGAGAAAGAAGTAGCAAACTGCTCCAGATTCTTTGCCAAGAAAACCCCAAAATAGGGTCACAAAGAGTCAGATGTGCCTACAACAACTGAACAACAACTACACACTTCTTCCCTGGCCTGTCAGAAGGCTGACTATCCCTCAAAGCCATGGCAATTATTTCTTCTCTGCTTTGTACCTTCAAGCTCCTTCTAAGAAGCTAAATGGATGACTCCTAAATGGACGTCTCTTCTTTATGGAAACTTGTACTTGAATGTCTGGTCTGTTAGGATCTCTTCTCATCCTTCTATAGATGAAACAAGATCCAGATTGAGCTGGTTTCTACACCTTTAGTTAGTTTTCTGTCAGCTGAGTACTGGATTTTGTGATATGTATATCTATCAATACACTTCATTGTTCTCTTTTGTTGTGTTTTGCTCTCCCTTCCAAACTACAATTCCCCAGTTTCCTTTAAGACTC
The DNA here is from genome assembly GCF_028372415.1 of Notamacropus eugenii. NCBI lineage: Eukaryota > Metazoa > Chordata > Mammalia > Diprotodontia > Macropodidae > Notamacropus > Notamacropus eugenii. The sequence goes on along the minus strand of NC_092877.1, from coordinate 32,657,378 downwards.
AACTCAACAATCAGCTCCTTTACGAGGTCTTTCCGTGGTCCCCCTAGCTGCTGTTGCCATCCCCTGTAAATCTACCTTTTATCTACTCATTTATATATGATATCTCCTCCGTTAGAATGTAAGGTCATTGAGGGCAGGGATTGTTTTGGCTCTTTTTTTTTGAATACCTAGTTCACAGCACAATGCCTAGTTAGTAAGCACTTAAAATGGTTTTTTGACTGATCATTTTTAATTCTATGTTTTTTACAGTTTGGATATTACTCCAAGGAAATGTGCAAAAGTTGTAGTTCTTACAAAGCATATTTCAATGACTATTAGAGAATTTGTATAAACTGTTGGTGTGGAAAAGGCAAGCATTTCAAGGCTCATTGAAGCCTACAATGGTCAGTTATACGGTAATGCTGAGGAAAATGTGGTCAAAAATGGAAAACAATTCCAAGAACTACAAAATAATTTAATCAATTCTCAGAAAACAGGCAAAGATGTTGAGAGGCACTTGGCAGCCAGATGAGCTGTTATTGATAACTCTACAATGTGCTATAGGTTTCTTGAAATGGAAAGAATAGTTAGAAAATCAGTGAAAGCAAAAGCTTGTAACTGTTTCTCTGAAGAAACTTTCTTTTTTTTTGCCATGGGCAAAACAAAGACTGGAGCACTGAAAATTGGAAAAAGGTTATTTATAAAAATCACCTTTTCATTTAAAGTTATATCAAAACTATTGTCCAAAGTCTACATAAGCCTATAAGTAAGATCTTGGCATCTTCATCAGAATGTCAAACACCCACCCCAAATTTTTTGAAGGATTTTTTTTTACTTCCAATGGACCAGAAAGTCTTATCTCCATTGAGAAAATGATGAATTCTGAGCAAAATATTGATGTATTGAGAAGCAACATTGTTCTAGAATGACAGAAATTTCTCAACAGAGATGAACTACCAAAACACAGCCTTGACCATGTCACATCTCATGAAAGGTTAAGAAATTTATCCAAAGGGTAGAGATAAATATATTTCAGTGGCCTGGAAATTCACCTGAGTTAAACTTCATTGAAAATCCATGGCCTATAACCAAGGCAAGTCTTGGGAAAATATCCTATTTGTCAAAGGCATACTTAATAGTCAACATAGTAATTACGATTTCATAGTGAAGAATTAAGAAACGTGTCAAAATCTTGTGAACTTAATACTAAATAGATTAAAATAAGTGATTATAGCAGGCTAAATGGGTTTTTTTAAGATATAAAAAAATGTAAGACTCATTGTAGGTCAATAAATGTAACTATTTCACTTGGTCTCAAGTAATTTGAACATTGTATAAGTTCTCCCTTGTTACCATCCTCAAGACCAGAAGGCCTCTTCCTTCAGGTTACTTTAACTCAGGCCTCCAGCTGCTACACAAATCCCCAAAAGGGGCTTCCCCTCCTCTGTCAGAGGAACTGTGCATGCCTCTCCCAGGTTCACACATAACCCTAGGGAATACAAACACAGACATCCTGGGGAAGTCACCCAGGTAACCAGACTCCCCAGAGCTGCACTCTTCTGCCAAGAAGAGGCCTCACCTGACATGCTTGATCTTCCCCTTTCTGACACAATCAAACCTACACCCATAGTTTAAGGGTCAATTTAGGAAAACCAGCCCAAAGAAGTGAGCTTACCCTGCTTTGAACTGTCCCATAAAGGCATCCAAAGAATGGTGGCTGCCCCTCTGAAGACAACTGCAGCAGCTGCTCTATCCCTGCCCCCGCAGTTCAAGAACTCTGACTTCCTGCTTGTGGTAACAGGTGGCATTTGGGCGGGGCTCCTGACAGATGGCAATGCAGGGGAAGGGTATTTGATGGAGTGGGAAGGACATGGGTAAAGCTACAAGAAAAAAAGGAAAGGAGGGACATTTTCAGGGGACAAAGAGCAGCCTACTTTGAGCGGAATATAAGCACATGTAGGGGAATATTAAGTAAACAACTTGAACGGGTAGTTGGTTGCAGGTGGTGGAAGGTCTTGAAATTTGGGCTTTATTCCATACACTGTGGAGATGCTAAAGATTTTTAAGCCATGTAGAGTTCTTGGTTGGAGTTCTGCTTTAAGAAGATTCATTTTTTTTAAGGAAGCTAAATCTTACCATGGTAAGCAGAATGGACTGTAGCATCAATTTAGAGCTGGGAAGAAACTTAGAAGTCATTTTAGTCCAACACATTCTTCTTTAAAAAATGAAGAAATAGAAGTGATAATAATAATAATAACGAATACTAGCTAGCATTTGTTCATATAGCACATTAAGGTTTCTAAAAGCTCTTTATAAATGTGATCTCAGTTCATCGTTATCACAACCTTGGGAAGTAGATGTTATTATTATCCACATTTTATAGATGAGGAAACTGAGGCTAACAGAGGCTAAGTAACTTGCCTAGAGTCACACAGCTACTAAGTGTCTGAGACTGGATACAAATTTAGGTCTTCCTGACTAAGTCCAGTAATGACTTGCCCAACGTAGTACAAAAATTGTAAGGAACAAACTCAAAATTTGAATCCAGGTTTTTTGGCACCACATCTAGTACTCTTTCCTCTACCAGTCATTCTTAACCTGGAGCCTATGAACTTTAAAAAAGTATATTTTGGTAACTACTTCAATACAATTAGTTTCCTTTGTAATAATGTGTTTTGCTTTGCTTTGTTGTATTTGGAAAGATGATTCTGAGAAGAGGTCCATAGCCTTCCCCAAATGGGCCAAAGGGTCCCTGACATACAAAAAGGCTGGACAGTTCTATGCCTTCAGGATTAAAACTAGGTAAATAAGGCCAATTAGTATTCCTGCAGTAGTCCAGACAATGAGGGTCTGAACTAGCAGCCCAGATGTTTTGGAGGTGAAATTTATAGGACTTAAATGTACATCAAAGTTAAGGATAAGGGATGCATCCAAGGTGAAAGTATGGCCACATGTCTTGGTGGAGACAGTCCTAACCTGGAATACCTGGGTTCAAACCCTATCTAAGACAACTTCGAACTGTAAGCCTGGGCAAGTCACCAAATGTCTCTTGGCCCCAGTTCCTCATCTGTAAAATGAGAAACCTGATGGCCTATATAACCGCTCTACCACCTCTGGATGTATCATCCTTTGTGATTTCAGCATTTTGAGCCTGGGTCACTGGTAAGATTGCAATGTCAATTATAATAATGGGGATCTTGGGAGGAAGAGCTGACTTGTGAGAAAAGATGATGAATTTGGTTTTGGACACATTGAGTTTCAAGTGCTTGCAGAAATGAGGCGGAACAGCTCTGGACAGTCATCTGCTTGAATATAATAACAGAAAACATGGGAGGGGATAAAGTAACCAGGGGAGAGAAAAGAGAAGAAAGTGAAAGACAGACTCTTAGAAAACAACTGCCTACAGGTAGAAGGAGGAGAAAGATTTGAAGCCTGGAAAGGAACAGTCACAGAGGGAGGAGAGGAATCAGAAAAGTGTACTGTCATAAAAGCTAAGTAGGTAGGAGAGGAATTATCCAGAAGGAAGGAGTGGTCAAAAGGGCCAAGTGGAATGGTGATTGAGGAAAGGCTCTTGAACTTGGTGATTTGGTCATTGGTATCCTTGGAGAGAGGAGTTTCAGGAAAGAAATGGAAAAGGAACTCAAATACAGGGTATGAAGAAGTAGACTCAGTCTGCCAAGAAACATTCATCAAGCACCTACTATGTGTTAGGTATTGTGCTAAGTGCTGTGGATACAAAAGAAGGCAAAAAATAGTTCTTGCCCTCAAGGCAACTCACAGTCTAATGGAGAATAACATGCAAACAATTATGCACAAACAAGTCATATGCAGGATAAATTGGAAATAATTAACAGAGGGAAGAAATTAGAAGGGGAACTGGGAAAGGGTTCCTGACAAAGGTCAGATTTAAGCTCTGTGAGTATAGACTACATTTTCAAGAAGAAATTTGGCAGGGAAAACAAAGAGAGATGGGATGATAGTCTGAAAGGAGTGGTAGATTTGAGGAAAGGTGTGTTATTTATAATGTTGTTTCTGAAGAGACAGGGGAGGTCTCACATAAGGTGAAAGCAGAGCCAAAAGAGGAGAGAGGGAAGATATAAGGTGATTACTGATGGAGGAAGGTCATAGCGAAGAGTTCCTTCCACAGAGGAAGGAACAAAGAATACAGGGAAAGTTCTTATTCTGAGCTGTGTAACAGAAAATGGCATCCAAGATGAGGATGGTGATTTTCTGGCCCATCTCCTCCTTGGTCCATCACAACTGGAGTGTTGTATTCAGTCTGGGACCTTACACTTTAGGTAGGATAGTGACAAATTGGAGTTGGTCCAGAGAAGAACAACCAGAACGCTAAGTGGATAAGCGATCATGGGCTATTGATGTTTAACTCAGAGAAAAGAAAGCCAAGCAGGGAGGAACAAGATATCTGTCTTCAAGGTCCTATATGCAGAATAGGGATTTGACTCATGTTATGCAGCTAGAGGTCAGAACTAGGAGAGGGGATTGGAAGTTTTGGTGAGACAGATTTCAGTTGGACAGAAGGAAAGATTTTAATAAAACAAACATTCATCACATATCTACTATGAATGATACGCTTTACAAATATTATCTCATGTGATCCTTACAACAATCCTGAGAAGGAGACACTATTATTATCCCCATTTTACCACTGAGGACACTGAGGCAGGTAGTGGTTAAGCGATTTGCCCAGCTTCGTACAGCTAGCAACTATATGAGGTAGATTCCTAACTCAGATCTTTCTGATCCCAGACCCACCTAACTACCCACTGCAGTCACCTACCTAGGTATCAACAAATGCTGTTTTTACCTTTCTTTATACCCCCAGATTTTTGTACAATTCCTGAGCCATAGCAAATGATTAATAAAAACTTATTGACTAATGCGACTATAAAGCTGTCTATAAAGGTGAATCTATTCCCTGATCCTTTCGTGATAATGTGAACACTTTTCTCTGATGGAGTTGAAGGGAGCAGCCTTATTGGATAAGCAAAAATTAGATATGCTTTTGGAAGGCTTTAAAGAAAGAAAGAAGGCAGAGTTCATTTATAGTTGGCATGATTACAGAGTGCTTGGTGGAAGGCGTGATGCTTAAAGGAGGAGAAGGATTTCAACAAGTAGAGATGTGAGTAGAGACTCCTCTTGATGTGGAAGACAGTATAGATAGGGCCAGGAAAAGGCAGGATGAGATTGGGAAAGGCCAAATAGTCTGATTTTACTAAAAAGTATCACATATAAAGGAGTATTTGAGTAGTTTGAGATGGCTAGAAAGGTAGGAGCCAGATTTTTGAGGACCTCAAATGCTAGGTTAAGTAATTTGCATTTTATTTCATAAACAATTAAGAACAACTGAAAGTGTTTGAAAAGGAGAGTAACATGATTAGACTTGTGCATTAGAAGATCATTCTTAATAATTAGAGCTGTCTAAAAATGGAATGGGCTATTTTCAGGGTGTGTGGGGAAGTGGTAGAGAGGTCCCTGTTGCTGGTGGTCTCCAAGCACTTTCTAAATTTCAAAGCACTACAGAAATGTGTGTTATCATTATGATGACAGTTACTATATAAGGCTACCCTTGAGAGTATTGATACTTTGTGTAAGAGATGAATGAGATGACCTCTAAAGTCTTTTCATGTTGAAAACTAGGATTTTATAAATTTGGTTTATCACAGTATCATAGATTTAAAGCTGAAAGTGATCTTACAGGTTGTTTAGTCCACACCCTTCCTCTCTCCCATTTTACAGATAAGGAAACTGAGGTGCAGAGAAATTAAATGACTTGCCTAAAGTCATATGGTATTAAAAAGCAGCAGTGAAGATTTGAACCCAGATTCCCAAATCCATTTGTACTCTTTTCATTGAAGGTTGGATTATTTGATCGTTTTCAGTTATTTCTTGACACAGAAAGGGGGGAAACAGTTTTGGGTGCCTTTTAAAAAGTGTTGGCAATAAGCTTCATGATTTGGGTTATAAATCTGAGTTATGTTATGAAATTACAAGAAAGGGAAAAAAAGCTTTTATTAAGTGCCCACCACATCCTAGGTACTGTACTAAGTGCTTTAAAATATTGCCTCATTTGATCCTCACAGCAGCCCTGGGAGGTAGAAGCCATGGATACTGACTGAGAAAGAACATTATAGGAAAGTCTCTTTGAAGAGGCAGACATGGAAGATGGCATGGTACAATGGAGAGACCTTTGGGTCTGGAGTTATGAGAACCAAGTTCAAATCCTGCTTATATCACATATGGAACCTTGGGCAAGTCACAACTTCTGGGCCACAGTCTTCCCATCTGTCAATTGATGGGGTGGGCCAGATGAGTCCTTTCAAGCTTTCCAGCTTTCAGTCTATGATCCAAGTAAGGAAGAGGATATAATGACCAGGTACTACTCTGTACTGTGGTGTACTATCTTTGTCTGTAAGCAGCTGAAAGGGAGAGGGTGGGAACTATAACTTAGACATTTGTCTAGGGTAACCTAGACTAAGCCACCTAGCTTTGTTCAGGCAATTTTTTTTTTTTTTGAATGAAGGAGTGAATGCATGGGTTGGAGGGGCTGAGGACAGTCTACTTTTGCTAGGAGAAAGTAAAAGCACTCCCCTGTTGAGCAGGACAGAAGAATTTTGGAGCAATCAACACCAGCCCTCTAAGTAGACAGGAATAGATTGAGCTTGGGATAAGTCCTAGGATTGTTCTATAGGTGAGAGAAAAGGTTAGCTAAATGCTGTATATAATAATGAAGTTTAGAGACAAGAGGACTTTTATTTGTCTGTAGGTGTTATATATTATTTTGAACTTTGTTCTAACTCATAAAAAAATCTCGTTATAGATTGTTTAGAATGTAATATTTTGTTTAAAAATGGAAATACACATGAATGAGTGGATTGTATGCTATGTCCACATTTCTCTCAGTTAACTATCCCATTGAAAAGTTAAATGTTGGGCTTGTGTACCAAGAGATGGTTGTTCACTTGAAGACAGCTGCATCACCCATTCAAGTTAAAGTATAATGTGTATGATTCTAATGGGATCATCGTGCAAACACACCACAAACTTTTGAACATTCAGAGTTTTAGGAGGAGAGTTGAGAAATACAGGTCTAAAACAGGCACACAATGGTTAAATCACAATTTATTTTGGTTTCTGTTTTCTAATCCATAAAATGGGTCTAATATCTCATTTCAGACAGTCATTTCAAGACTAAGTTAAAATTTGTCTCTGACCCTATAGAATGAAATCTTGTTTATAAATAAAAGACTGATGATTATCAAATGAGACAGGAAAATGAATTTTTAAATTTAGGGAAACTCATATCTGGGTATTAAAAATTTAAATAAGTATCTAAAAAAGTATTTAAATCAGTATTTAAAAAATTAATTCCCTGAGGATCAATGAGATCAATGGAAAATTCTTTGAGTTACTTACCCGGAAGATTATGTCAATCAGGTAAGGTAACTAACAACATGACTGGGTTCCTAACCCTTTACCTAATAACTCTTTTAGAGGGCTTCTGTTTTATTCTCACTCACTTTGGGTTTCAAGAGACATTCTAGAAACTAGAGAAAACCCCACCTAGGGTGAAGACCTATAGCTATTTTCACTTTAATGTCAAATGAAAATTGGGTTGTGAAACTGGGTCTTGAGAATCAAGAGAAAGCAGCAACCAAATAAAGGGGAACTCGTAAAAAAGGAGGCCAAGACGTGAAACATTGGCTTAAGAATCAGGACACCTCAGTTAAATCACTGTTCTGCTCAGAAGAAAGTGAAGTTGGTGACTTTGCACAGCCCTCCCTCACTCAAATCAAACTCCGGTGCAAGTCATGGCATCATCTTGATGTCATGGTCGTCTTCGAGAACGAAGGACAAACACAACTTGATAACTGCGTGACCTTGTCCAACATCATATGATCTTTCTGAGACCATTTCTCCTGTACATTCCTCAGCTGACAAGGTTCGGGAGGTGGGGAGTCTCCATTTGAAAAGATGAAGGTGGAAAAAATCATCCTTCACCTGTTGCAGATGTTGCCACCTGTTTTCCTTATGCATCTCCTTGCAGAAAAATCTCTCAATTGCTGCTTAGCAAATGAAATCCAAACTTTTTTTCTTGGTATTTGAGAGTTTCTCCCACCTCCCCCGGTGGGCAGTGCGTAGAGCACGGGCTCTCGAATCTGGAGGACCTGAGTTCCAATGCCGCCTCAGACACTTACAGAGTGACCCTGGGCAAGTCACTTAACCTGTCTCAATTTCTACATATGTGAAATGGGGCTGAGGATCACATGAGGTCATTATCTTAGCACAGTGCCTGGCACATAGTAAGTACTATATGCATTTCAGTTATATAATTTTTGTAACTATATTTATTGGTCTCTGCGTCCATGCATTTGATCATGCGTATAAATAAAACACCGCCGACTCAGTACACCTCCATCAGTTACAAGTGTTTCTAAAACCAACCAAGACTATTTTGTTTGAAAGTCATACACATTCCACGCATTCTAACTTGTATTCGGAGTAATCTGTGTGCATCTCTTTCTGCCACTCACTGGAAACTCCTTGGGAACGAAGCAAAAGTCTATCCCTCTTACATTGTATAAAGTACGGGCTTAATAAGTGTTTGAGGAATGAACCCAGTCATAGGTTTTCAAGGAGGCAAACTCCCTTTCTCCAGTGCTCTAATGCTCTGTATAACATAAGCTTACACGGATTGTAGAATTTTAAATCTTTATAATGCTTAGTGCCTAGCACACTGGGAAAGGGGAGAGGGAAGAGAGTGGTTCAGAACTCTTGGTGAACAAACTCCCTTTAGCAAACAACTTTCTGCTGCCGGAAGCACTGAATAGTTAAGTGATTTACCCAGTGTCACACAGTATACGAGAGACTGGACTTGAACCCGGGTCGTCCTAACTCCGAGGCCAGGCTGGCTCTCCCTTGCCATGCTTTCATTAATGAACCCCTACTGTTGTTCAGAAACTTCGAAGCTGGCTCTATTCCCATTTCGCAAACGTGGAAAAATGAGGTACAGAAGATGGAGGGCAGGCCACTTTCCCAAAGTTCCCACAGCCAGTCTTCTTTCAGGTAACTTGATGGGCACTCCCCTCCCTCCCACCCGGGACGAGGTGCCGGGCCCCAGCTATTCTCGGCGCCCCGCCCTAGCTACGGACAAAGCGGGAGCTCCAGGGTCCGCAGAGAAAGAGAAACTCCACCCCCAAACTCGGGCCAAGTGGCCAGAGAGCAGGCCAGCCCTGGCCGGGGGCCGGAGGCGCAGCTCGGAGCGCACGGCGAGAACGGCGACCGTGGCTCAGGGAGCGCACCGGGGGTCCTCTCCCAGCTCCCGGGCTCGAGCCCCAGCCCCCGGCTGTCTACACCCGCCCGCCCCTTCCCCCTCCTCTCCCTCCCTTTTCCTTCCCTTTCTCCTCCTCTTCCCTCTCCTCCTTCCTTTCCCTCCTTTTTCCCTCCTCGTCTCCTCCTCCCCTTCTCTGTCCCTCCTTCCCTCGACTCCACCCCCTCGCTGCCCTGGACTTCCCTATGACGTCACCGGCGGCGGCAGGCCCCGCCCCCGGTCCCCGGGCGGCCGGCTGCATGACGTCACCAAGGTCCCACCCCTCCGGAGCGAGTTCGGTCCTCGCGTTCATTTCATTCCTTTTCTCATTCCGAACATTCTTAGCATCGCTCGCGCCGCGCCGCCCGAGCCCAAACAGCCGCCGCCGGCTCGCGGGCACCGCTAAGCACTTTTCCAGACTTGGTTAAATCCTGCGGGCAGCTCCGGGCAGCTGGGCCCGGGCAGCCTCTCATGCAGTGAAGCCCACAAAAATAGCCGGCAGGAAAAGACCCCGACCGCGCAGCACCGGGGAGCCGAGGGAGCAGGGGAACGGGCGCCGGGGAGAGGAGCGGAGCCGGGCTGGGGCCGGGCCAGCCAGGAGAGGTGGAGAGGTGGGGGCGGCCAGGGCCGGGGCCGGGGGCTGGGGCCGGGCCGGACCGGGCCGGGCCAGGGAGGGGTGGGAGAGATACCGGAGAGTGCGAACAGCGCCCGGCGCGCGCGGCCAAGAAGTTTGCAATTGAATTGCAAAAAGCTGGAGGTGTTTATGCAAAGGTGGAGTGGAAGGTAAGTTTCTGCTGGGGTGCTGGTGCTGGATGCCGCTCTGCAGGGACCCTTGCACGAGCGTCACCCTCTCTTTCCTTTCTCCCTCCCGAGCTCTGTCTGTCTGCTTTGTGTGTGGCGGGCGGGCCGGCCGGCGGGCAGCGAGCGCGGGGCGGGGGATGGGGGGGGGGTCTCCTGTTATTTTCCCGTGGCCTCCCTGATCCGGGCCGCTGACCCCCCTTCTCCTTCTCCTCCCCTTCCCCTCCCCCGGGCCCCCCTGCAGGTGACCCGGGCGCGCGACTGGGGGGGAAGAGGGGGGAGGCGCGAGACGAGGAAGGTGTAGAGCGTGGTCGGTCCGTCTGTCCGCGGGCTGGGCTGAGCTGACTTGAGCCGGGATGTGGGGAGGGACCGGAGCAGAAAAGGCGAGAGAGCGCGAGCCTGGCAAGTTGTTGAAATGGAGTTTTGCTGCGGAGTGTGAAGCCGGCGCTGCAACAGGCGGCTGCTCCCGTTCCAGCCCTGCTCCTCCTGTGGCTGCTTTCCCTGACTCAGTGTTTCTCACTTAGCCTCACACACTCCCTCACACACACACACACACACACACACACACACACACACACACACACACAGCTCTCGTTCTCCCCCTCACCCTCCACCCTTCTCGCTTACACACACACACACACACACACACACACACACACACACACACACACACACAAGAGCGCCACACACGCACAAAACCTTTGACATTTTTCACATTTTTTGCCAAGAAGGAAGAAGTTAGTAGGAGCTAGCCGGAGGCTGGGTGGAGAAGCAGCCGCCACCGCCGCCTGCAACAGCCCCGGCCCGGCCCCGACCCTAGCCCCGGCGGCGGCAGCAGCAGCGCCCAGCCAACCTGATAGGAGCCCGCTCAGCCCGGTGCCCTGAGAACGCCCGCGTCTGAAATCCAGCAGCAGACACACAGAGACAGCCAGGCAGACAGACAGGCAGACAAGACAGCCAGACAGACAGCCAGACCTCGGCCTCCCGGGCTGCTTCTGACCGTGGTGCTGTTTGGGGGACTTGGGGGCTTCTGAAAGATGAAAGAAGGCATGTTCTTTTCTACTGCTCCTCTAGGACTGCTGCTGCTGCTGCTGCTGCCGCCGCCGCCGCTGCTTAATTGCACATTCAAGTGGAAAATTTTCGGGAGTCAGCAGAAACATTGTGTCCCTAAAAGACTAAGTCGCAGTTACCACCAAACCCAGGAGGAGATTCTCCCTGGAAAACTTCCCTTCGGTAGGAAACCTAGGGGTTATTTGTTTGTTTGCTGACCCAGAAAAGATCCAGAGGAGAAAACTGGAGCGGGTTGTGGTTACAGCCTTTGTTCGGCTCTGTTAGCCCTGCTTTCCCAAAGTCCTGCCGTACTCTTTAAAGGCAGTAAGAAGTTAAGAATCTTTTCCTTTTCTTTGCCGGGGTTTTGTTTGCTTTATTTTACTTGAGGCGGAGCGACATTTTATGTAGCAGAAAAACACCGGGGGCTGACTCAGACCTCTTTTAAAAATGCAGATCACGATTTTTATTTCTATTAGTATTTTCAAAAAAATGTTTTAAGTTGCATAGTGTTACTGTATAAAAACATTTATGAAACAATGAAATACCAGTCACCACCATTTCTCTGGAGACTTGTTAACTTATTAGAAGCAAGTGGCTGCCTTTGATTTGCAGAAATGAAAATTGACCTCAGTAAGTACTGGAAACTTAGAGACCAGTTACTCTGCCTATAAAAAGGCGACCATGCATTTAAAAACAAAAACAAAACTACCTGGGAGGAAGAAGCCCAGAACTGAAAGAGCAGCCATCGAGTCTTTTCTGATTTCGCTGCATTTTTTACTAAAAATATGCTACAGGTTGGAAATACAGCCTGTTGCACAGAAACTACAGTATCACTTATTCTCCAGCTCAGGTTAACCACATGACTCCTTTCTTTTTTTCTCTTCCTGATTTTTTTTTTCCTTTGAACTGCAGGCTAGTTGCTGTTTCAGGGGTGCTAAGTGCAGGTGGTTACCTGAATAAACAAGGATTACCGTTCTGTACTGAATAATTACATTTTAGGCAGGATGTTTTGACATTCTACAGCATAGAAAAATGTATAAATCTATACATAGCCTCAAATAATATTTGATGGAAATATTCAGCTGAAGAACCCAATGACATCCTTACAACGATGTATTAAAATAGTCATTGGGAGTCACAGAATTTTTTTTCCCTGGTGATTCTTACATTTAAAATGGCTTCCTGAAGGATTTGCGTAGCAAATTGTCATTTCTAGAAATAGCTAGGGAATATCTTTATTAAGTCTTTAGGCAGCTTTAGCAGCCAGGGCTCATTCTCCTTAAAAAGGGGTACCACGAAGGCAACTTGGGGAAGAAATCCCTTCCCTTCGGAAGGAAATGCTAGGACTAATTAAAAAGTGACTCCTGAACTCTTAAGTGGATTGATTAATCTTTGTAAACTAAATAATTTTGAGGGGAAATGCTTATTTTTTTTTCTAATCTATGTATCTCCAAGAGTGGTCCTAGATTTTCTCTTTAGGTTTTCTTCTCATGGAAAACTGTGTCAAATATTTATTGTGTTGTGATCAGTAATAACTGATTCAGAAATTAAATGCCAGAGGAATATTTATTGTTTCTTGATATCCAGACCCAGTACCCAGACCCAAGTCATTTTTATTACAAGAGCTCTGTTTTGACCAATAATTTGAATGGAATATCAGAATATTTTGTTTTCATTTTTGGTTTTTGTCCTTTTAATCGGAAAAACAGCCTGAAGAACAACAGAAGTGTAGGGGAAAGCTTTGTGCTTAGTTCTTGACCACTGTGTGTGATGCTCTACTAAGTGCCTGAAATTGAGTGCCAGCTACATAAGAACATGTCAGGGGAGATGTTGATTTTGATGTTTTTGACCTAAAAAAAAATCCTAACATCTGCTTAATGAAATTTAACCTAAAATTGGGTGGGGGGGGGGGGATGCTTACTTTGTTGTGAAAGAGACTTCAAAATGAATCTTAAATTTGAGAGAATGAATTCTGTTGTGTGAGGGCTTTTGCAGGAGAGCTGTTGGCTACAGGAGAGGTGTTGGTTTGGGGAAAGAAGGTCAGGAAGGGTCCTGGATTCAATTTAAAGATTTTGTTCTCCTTTCACTGACAGGATAATATACCTACTCTGTAGGTAGTCTCATTCTGGAGATTTTGAATGTATATTTCTTAATCTTTCTTTTCTTCCTTTTTTTTTTTAAAGAAGTAAAGTGATAATTAAGAAAAAAATATTTTTTGAACTATCTGAGCCCATGTCTCAGTTTCACAAAAACTGTTTTTTTGACAGTATAGAGCAGCTGCAAATAGAAAAAAACCAACGAAAAACCAACCCACTTTAGTGAAACAATTATGGGTGAAATTTTGAAAGTAGGAGATAATTGTAGTTTGTATCAGCAAAGATGACATTGTAGTCATATGTTATCAGGAGAAATCAGTTGTTGAATTTAGGCCTCCAAATATAAAGATTTTCAAAAATATTATTAAATGCAAGAGTGATACCTTCAAAGTTTGCTCCCTTTAGAGATTACATGCTTCTTTATGTATCAGAGAGACATCATCTATTCTGATTACTTTTCATCTCAGTCTTAACCGTTAAGTTAATTATACTGCCCTTAAGTGGAAATTGAAATGTAGTTGATCTTCTAGGTTTGTACAAATATACGAGAGTGGTAATAACCACTTTCATTGTAGAATGTCTGTAACTCATCTTTAAGCTCGAAATATTTTGGACCTAGGCTTGGGCCAGATTAGCAGCAAGAAAAAAAATCACTGAAGAAGAAAAGGTTTTCGGAGAACTCATATCAATTCCTGGTAAAACTTGGAGAGCTTCACCCCTAGGAGAGCAGGAAAGTTGGAGCCCCGACTTTATCTAAAAATATGCAGTGCATTGTCTCTGAATTGTTGTTCACCACATGCAGTTTATTTAACAGAAGTGGTTGGTTTCATTGGGCATATCACTGGATTCTGAAAGCAGTATTATAAATTGATTCCTTTTTTGACAAGTTCAGGCTCATTTGGGAGACCTAAGAAGTGCCTGTGTTGATGATTGATAAGAGGAACTGAGGATGACTTTAAAGTTGAATTAGGGTCCATGCAACCAATATAGTATTTAAATTATAGGCCAGGCTTCCTTTGAATCTACATTAATGCCATATTTTCATCTTGAACTTTCACAAAGTTGATAAAATCAAGTGACCCACTTGAACCTCTCCTTTTATTGCGACCTCAATGTTTATGATTTTTTTTGGTATAGTTTTTAAAAATTAGCCAATTTAGTCCCCATTCTTACTATTACTATTCTTACTACTATTTTTTCCATCTTAATATATAGTTTGTAACAGTGAATTTCTTGTTCTTCCAGTTTTTTAATTTTTAAAACCTACTGTAAACCTTGGAATGTTTGTGTTATCACAGCTTGGATTATCTCCTGAGACCTCTCATCAGAGTCTCTAATGTTTTGATTATGAACCACCATCTCTGTCCAGTAGTATCTGAATTCAGAGTGAAAGTTCATAAGTTTCTGTGGACCCTTTTGGACTTTGTCCTAGTAACAAGATTAGTTGCTTCTAACCATTTAAAAAAAAAGAAAAAAGAAAAAAGCTTATTGGGAGAGCAACTTTCAGTCTCCGGACCGGGTTTTTCTTTGTTCTCTGTATTTTAACTTGGGGAGTGGAGGGGGGGTTGGGTACTCCAGAGATGCCTTGGACAGTCCGGGAAACTTTGCAAACTGTGGTAGACTGTTTCTTCGGATTGGCTAAGGCCATAGGACCCTTCAGGATTTGCTGCTGCCAGGGCAAGGGCATCCGTCACTTCTCACTTACCCTTTGTCTCTCTCTTTTTTTTTTTGCCTGGTCTATCCTGGCTCTCCCTTGTTTAACTATTCTTGCCCTTCCCCTGACGTTGGCTGCAGTTTGTTGTTTCGCTGGGTCTTCCTCTGTAGTTTTAGTTAGAATGGCTTCTTCCTGAGCCTGGGAATGAATTTCAAAGAAGAAAGAGAGAGCTAGTCTTAGTCATTGTGATTTAGAATCACAATCGGTAGCCTCCAGCTGGATTGGGATTGCCGGTAGGTATTTGACAAAGTTTAGACTTTTGTGTAAAGTGACTTAAACATTGTTGACTGAGTGTAAAACAATGTCAGGGCTGTTGTTTTTACAGAGATATAAACTGAAAAACTGCTGCTAATGGTGGGAAATGTTAATTATGTGAGAACATATTGAACTTATATTCTCTGGCATGAACTTTTTAAAATGCATCAACTGCTTTTTTTTATAGGCACAGCTTTCTAATTATCATAATTCAGTACAGCTCTGGCTTTGGATGGAATTCAAGTGAAATCTCAACTTAACATGAAAGGGGATCTTTTTTTTTTTAACTAAGGATGTTCACAAAATTGGAAAAGCTCATCAGGGACTGTTGTTATACATAGGTGGGGGTAACTGGGGAAAATAGCATGTGTGCCTCTCTGTGCTCATAGAGCCAGCCACCACTGAGGCTGAAGAGATGGGTGTTGGATTTTTGATCTCCCAATATGCATCCCCACACATTTGTTTTTCCTCTTTTGAATGCCACAGGCTGATGAACTCAATATTGCAAACCAGTGGCCTCCTTTCTTTTTGTCATTCCTGAAACAGTAAATTAAACAAATAGATTAGCATATTATTACCATCTGTTAATAGTCCCCAAAAAGATGGTAGGGAACAAAAATCCAGGAAATCCTGTTGGATTCACTTGATAAAACCATAGGTTTTCTTCTCTATCAACTCATGCATTTACAAGTTGGCTTTGTTTACTCTTCTGCACACCTTACTCTTATGGCATTTGACTAAGTCATTTCCAATTCTCTGGTCTTCAGACCCTTCTCCGGTGATTCTTTTTTTCTACTTCATTTGAACTTGGAATAAACAGACACACACTGAATCACTAAAAATTCTGTGCAAACATTAACTCCTAAGGGAGTTCAGATTTTAAGTTTTGTCGCTTGACTTTTAACCCCGATGTGTACACCCATAAGGCATCACAGAAATGCAAAGAAAATCCGTGGAAACAAAATGACTTCATTTGCTCTGGCTTAGGAACCAAATTCACTTCCCTGGTGGTGAAATAAAAGGAGCCAAGTGTTTTAAATAGCCACTCCCCAAGGCCCGCCCCACCCACCCGCCTGCCTGCCTTCCCCTGTGTTTGGAGAAAAGCTCATTGTCTGCATTGGAGCTGCCTCCTGTAAACCTCCCCCACCAGGCAGCTCCATTTCTGAAGTTGACATCTGGTTTACTCTTTGTTCACCTGATACACACAGAGTCCACATATCTACACTAGGTCTGTGTGTATGATGTGTCTTGAAGAGAGGGTGGTAAGGAGGGGGGCAGCATATATCAAAGTGGATGCCAGGGCATGAGTGAAAATGCAAATTTAGGCCAGGCACTGGACTGGCGCTATCAAATTGGGCTTTCTGGCCAGCAGTAGTGTGGTGGCCTTTTGTTGTGAAAGCAACAGGCAGAAGAAGTTTGTGGCACCATATGGCTGGGATGTGCTTCAGATAAGCTATCTGCCGATTGAGCTTATCAACTGGGTTTTTTGATATGGGATCCTTCGGAGAAAGCCCATTCATTGCTCATTCCTACCTTGGGATTTCCAAACTCTTGAGAGTAGCCTTTTCCTGTGGGCAATCTTCTTCACCTTCCCGCCCCCTCCTTTTAAATTCAGAGGCTAGGAGATATTAGCAGTGAGGTTTCTAATGAGCTAGCTTACACTTTTAGTCTCTGGGGGGACTGAGGCAATGGAGAGCCCATTTGAGAGCACCCTCCTCCCAAAAAGATTCACCTGATGCTAATGTAGTATACAATTTCTTTTGAACAAATGACAAAAATTCCTTTGAAATAAAACCTTTTAATTTAGTTTTCTCTTAAAGATAATGTCAGTGTTATTATTTTAAATTGTGGGGAAGGTGTTGATTTTGATTTGGAGGTCAGGAATAGAGAAATAGTTTGGTCAGGACCAAGAATTTTTCAAGTGGGAAATGCCTCCAAATAGCTACTTCTTTGACTAATGGACCCACGGCCTGTGGCATGAGAACAGCAAAGGACCTCTTTGGCCTTGAACTTAGCCAGAGGAAGACTCAGCCTGATGGCTCTTTGGGTGAAGGAGGGTGACTTTGTCCTTCCTTGTGTCTCTCCTTAGGGTACTGTTTCTCCCACCTTCTGATCCATAAAAAGTGATTAACTTTTAATTCTCTTTACCCTCTCTACCTCAAAAATTTCCCTTCTCAGACTAATGTTGCTTAAGGAGGGAGCTGGAAGGAAGGGATTGGGGAGGAGGGGGAATATTATCTCCCTCTCCCTTTCTGGTTCTAAGCACTTACTTTTAATTGAGCATTCACAGCAGCTCCGGCAGACTGGGAATGTACTTTCCAGAACATAAAATTGTACCACAATAGAAATTTTGTGTGTATGATAGAACATTGTTTGCTTAATGAAATTTTACCTGTAGTTGTACAGTGAACCATCTATGTCCTGAGTCTTTATGGAATAAATCTCCTGGTCATGTTGAAAAATACGCCCTTGACTTCCACTTGGAAATAATGCAGTGCTGGTTGTAAGAGAAACAGGATTTGCTATCCTTTTGCCTGGCATAAATGGTTCTTCACCCACTCTTTGGGTGTGGGTGGGGAGCTATGATCTATGAGTATGAGGCCAGCTGTCAGCCAGCATTTAGGGAGGTGTTCAGAGTGCCAAGTCCTTGTCTGGATGCCCTCAGTGATCACACAGGGATGGCATTGGGAAGGTTATGTTTGGGTAGGCCAAGGCCAGCTGCTATCTATTCCTCGTCACCCTCCCTTACCCTTCTCCTCCCTTTCCTTCCTGCTTTGGCATTGCCATGAGCCCGGTGGTTCTCAGTCCTATGTAACTCCATGACACCCGCCTAGCTCACCTCACATGCCCTTCTTGAAGTCAGAGTCAAACAGGTGATTCAGAAAAGGCCAACAAGGTCATCTGGGAAACACAGAGAACACACATGTGATAGAGAGGGAATTAGAGCTCAGGGACAGGTGATGAAATAGAGAGCACCTTACCCCTTTAAATTAATATACCTTCAGATCCTACCATCCTGAAATAACTTGTAGACTAACAAACCATCATTGGTACTTTTTGAAGAATTAGAGATTACCAACTAATTGTGCTGGTTTAAAAAAAAATGTGTTTTGGATAGTGTATAGACTTGATAAACATAATTCCTAGGATCATAGAATTTAGTGCTATAAAGGCTCTTAGAGGTCATCTAGTCTACTCCTCTTGTTTTGTTGATATGGCAAACTGAGGCCCAGTGAGAATAAATGGTTTGCCTGAGATCACCCAGTTATTAAGTGGCAGAGCTGAGACTCTAATCCAGGATATTCAGTTACAAACCAAGGATTTCCACTAGGGCATGCTCTCTCCCTTAGGTTTGGATTCCCAGACAAATTCTAGAAAAGGTTATTGAACAAATGGATCATGAGCATTTGTGAAAAGAAAGAAGTGATCGCTAGGAGCTAGCATGGATTCATGAAGAAAAAGTCATGGCAAATTATAACTTCATTTGAAAGGATTGGTAGATCAGGGAGAATATTCCTAAAGTGTTTTTATCAGGAAGGCATTTGTCATATTATCTCCTGACATCATTGCAGGAAAGATGGAGAAGGAATGTAAGTTGGATGACAATATTGGTGGATTCTTAGGTAATTGAACAACTTTAGGCAAAAAGTATTAATAACATATTGGTCTCTAGACATGGTCTTTTACTTAGCTCCAGAACTTCATGTTCACCCTGACATTTCTCAAGCACCCCAAGATCAACTTGTCTTAAACTATATTACTCTTCATAGACTCCTCTTCTTCCTGACTTCCTTCTTTGTGTGGCGCCATGATTCACCCAGACTTCCCTGGACATTTTAGCAGGTGTGGTACATAGAGCTGAAGTCAGAGGACCTGATTTTAATCCTGACTTTTTAGCTTATTACCTATGTAATGGGTAATACTACTGCTTCTTAATAATGCTACTTCTCTGGCCTTTAGTCTTTTCATTTGTAAAATGGGAGAACTGAACTGGATAACCTAAGGACCTCTCTTAGCTTTAATACTTTGACTGTTGTCTCCCTTTCCCTTCTCATATCCAGTCACTTACCAAGCATTGTAGATTCTATTTCTGAAATATCTCTTGCACTTGTCTCCTCCTCTCCATTTTAGGGCAGCCTAGAAGTTGATCTATTTAGTGGATAGAGTGACAGACCTAGAGTCAGGAAGGATGTGAGTTCAAATCCAGCTTCAGACACTTACTAGCTGCTGGGCAAGTCACTTAACCTTGTTTGCTTCAGTTTCCTCATCTGTAAAATGAGCTGGAGAAGGACATGGCAGACCACGCCAGTATCTCTGCCAAGAAAACCCCAAATGGAGTCACAGAGAGTTGGAAACGACTGAACAACTCCATTCTAACAACCACCATTATAATATAGCATCTCGTTACCACCTACCCACATTATCTTAAAAGCCCACTAACATCATATTACCATCACTCTATACCACCTTCCCTTTCATACAACAATGAAATGTCTTTTGTACAAGACTAATTTTTCTTACGTATTTGGTCATGTCACTCCTACCTCCAAAATATTTTGTTTGCCTTGCTTGTTTGAACGTTATGCAGATGGTATCTATTTCCTTTCTAGTGTTCTGGTGACCATCCTCCCCCTGCCCCCTATAACACACTGTGCTCAGATTAAGCTAGTCTATTCTGTACCTGCTTTCCTCTCTTCCTGGGGAAGGAGTAGGAGTGAGGAATCCAAATTAAACAAAAAACCCAATACACACACACACATACACACAAACACTTACACACTCTCACACTCCTCTTTCTACTTCTTAAGTATCTTCTTGGTAGATTTTTCTCTAGACTTCACTGGCCTCTTGCAGTCAAAAAGCAGGAAGCTGTTCTAGGTGCAGGAATACAATTACAAAAATGAATGGTCTCTGTTCTCAAGGAGTATACATATTTTCAGGTCCATGAACACAAACATGTAATGCATCTATACATGCCTAGGGATACATAGAATGGGTGTCTGAGGCAGCACATGGGTCTTCCAATGTCCAGCATTATACCATGATGCATCATGCCAATCTGTGACTGAAGGGGGACAGAGTGCTCTTTAGATATGAGGTATTATTCACAGTTTGGGGAATAAGTTCTAAATGTAAGAGGAAACTCTCCATCAACATTCTGTGCTCATAGTTTAGGGGTTGGGTGAGAAAGGAGGAAGCTGCTATTTTATATATAGGGAGATTTCTACTCACTATGGGCTAAATCCAACCCAAATCTAGTAGGGATCAATATCATTACACTGCATCTTGTTAGCTTCAGCCCACTCTACTAGTCTTTGAAGTTTTGGGGTGCCTCTTGATTTTTTTATTATATCCAACAGCTTTCTCCTAACTTTGTTTTGTTAAAAAAAAAAAAAAGGAAAAATGTCACCTCTGATTTGTTGCAAATCTCTCATAAATTATCTGCTCATGAAAGCATATATTTAGCAAATTCAGTTAGGTTCCCATTAAATACATGCTCTTTAGAAGACATCCAAAGAAAAAAAATGTCTTGGCCTCAAAAAGCTTGTTGTCTAATGGATGGATCAACAAGAGTAAGGCAGAATAAGCTAAGGGCAGAGCAGATTTCTAGACAGTGCACTTAAGAATTTTGAAGAGGTAATAATCAGGATATAGGAATTTTGCCAATGATACAGAACTGAGATATAGTATATGAGTATTTTCATGCAACATTGTCATGCTGCTATGCTAGATGATACAGTAGATAGAGTGCTAGGGCTGGAGTCAAGAATACTCATCTTTATGAGTTCCAATCCTGCCTCAGGCATTTAGTAGCTATGTGACCTTGGGCAAGTCGCTTCACCCAGTTTGCCTCAGTTTCCTCATCCGTCAAATAAGCAGGAGAAGGAAATTACAAACCACTCCATTATCTCTGCCAAGAAGATCCCAAATGGGGTCGCAAAGAATCAGACACAATGGAAAAGGACTCAACAACAATAAAATTGTCATGCAAAAAAAAAAAAAAAAGATATTGATCCACAGTCTGGAAAGATGGGCTGAAACTAGCAAGTTAGAATTTAACCTGTATTTAGAATGGAAAAGATCAACTGTAGCAGAGTAGGGAGGGGAAGTGGTCATCTACTAAGCATTTATGTACAAATGCACTCATGTCAAAAAGACCTAGGTGTGGTGGTTGATTCACAAGCTCAATATGAGTCAACAGGGTAACATGGCAGCCAAAAATAGTTAATATGACCTTAGGCTGCATTAATAGAAATAGAAAGCTTCATAGATAATAGTTGCTTAATAAATGGTTAGTGAATGAATGCATGAATTGAATAGATGGTGTTCTAATCATGAGAAAGACTAGCTAGCTCCACAGTACTTTGTACTGGTTCTACTACTTTCAGAGTATTGTTTTCAATTCTGGACAGTACGTTAAAGGTGGATATTGATCATCTGGAGATAAGAATAACCAGATACCAAAAAGACTTGAAAACTTTGCCATAGGTAGTAGATCCAATTAACCGGCAGAAGAAAAGACCTCATAATAGCTCTGAAATTTGAAAGGCTGTCACATAGAGCTATCACATGGACTTCTGTTTTAGTGTACCAGAGAGGAGAAGCAGGGCCAGTTTGAGTAGAAGTTTCACAGAGGCTGACTTCTGATGAATAGAAAACATTTCCTAAGAAATAGAATTGTGTAGTGATGGAATAGGCTGTTGCCTGATGGTGTGAGCTTGGGTCACTTGTAATGCTCAAGTAGAGGCTAGGTGAGGACCTGTCAGGGATGCTTTCTGTAGGGTGTGGACTAGAATAGAGGTATTAAAATCTCAGCCTTCAAAACTCTGGAGTGCAGCTGAAACAAATGAAAAGTAATTGGGAAATGGTTAAAAAAAATAAATAAAAAGTACAATAAAATATATAATGTTAATTTGTGGTTTGCTAAGTCAGTTATGTGGCCTGCTGGAATCCATATCTATTTGAGTTGACACTACTGTGCTAGGGGACCTCTTAGTCTTCCCCAACTCTAGTTCTAGAATTCCAAGAAAATGAATTCATTTGCTGCTGCTTCCCATTCTGTTGAATATTAGTGATGGTTTAAAAACTTAGAGTTGTGTAAAAACTTAGAGTTGTGTATAAATTACTGAACCCTGTTAAAAACCATGATAAAATGCCTATTTCTTTCCCCCCTCCCCCATATCTTTAAAGTAATCAGGATTTACTCACATGAATATGCATGAATTAAGATTTAGCTAGGATCTGTGATTTCTTCCCTAAGGGGAGAAGAAATTACCTCTCACTTCTTCTGCTGGAATTTAGTAGATAAAGGTCTTAGAAAGTTGTCTGAGACTAGAAAGTGCTAGTTCACTTGATCTCGATTGTTTTGCTGGTGTTGGGGATTTTTAAGCACTGAGTTTCTTGACACCTGATTCCAGTACTTTCTCCACTTTGCAGCCTCTCTACACACTGAATATACTCAGCAATTCTCAGTAAATTGACTGTGGACTGTTTGGGACAGTAGTGAGCCATAGTTAAAAGATCAGGAGTATTAGATAAAAACTAGTAGACAGGTTGGGACAGGGAGCTTAGGAAATATATAATAAGTGGCCTTAAGACAAATCGCTTAACCTCTCTGGGCTTCCCTTTGCTCACCTGTAAAATGAGAAGATAGGAGGACCTTTAAAGTCCCTTCTAGCTATGAATCTGAGATGTCTAAGCAAACTCAGGTTTCTAAGATACTTAGTTGCACTCAGTAGAGTAGTGGCCTCATCCCATGGTCCTCAGAGCAGGTACCCCGATAGGAGAATTTCAGAAGAGTTCCATTAAGGTGGTGCCAATAGCAGAGTTGTACTTCCAGAAGACCAGGTGAAACCCTGGAAATCATTTAGCCGGTTTACTTTTGGACCGTGCTTTCTTCTTCTAGGACTAATTTTTAGTCATATGATCCTGTGATTTTTCTCTTCATAGCCTTTTGAGATTCTCATGAGCTCTTCAGAACAGAGGTGCCTAGAGTGTAATATTTAAACATTGACTCATTTGCCTGTGAATGATTGGGGAAAAAAAGGACTATTTCCCCCTTCAAATTATGATGGTTTTATACCTAGGGGAAGTTTTCGACTTTGAAGATTTTATTTTAGAACCTGAAGAAATCCTGTATATCTATAATCCTTGTGGTCAATTGGTTTAACACTGTAAGTTATGTCCCTAAACCTTTATATCTGTGTGTGTGTGTGTGTGTGTGTGTGTGTGTGTGTGTGTACTGGTGTGCTTAAATATGGGGTAAAAAGAAGGTTTTAAAAGTTATTTTAAGGTTTTTCAATTCTTGGTGGTTTCTTTTGGCACCATTATTGGTTTAGGTATTTTGAGTCCTTATTCCAAAAATCTTGTGCTATGTATAAAAGGGAAGGAATGGAATAAACACCATTATACCACCTACTATGTGCCCCAGGCACTGTGTAAGCACTTTACAAATATTATCTCACTTGATCCTCATAACAATCCTGTGAGGTAGGTTCTGTGATTATTCCTGTTTAATAGATGAGGAAACTTGAGGCAAAAAGATGTGAAGTATCTGAGGCTGGATTTGAACTCGTCTCTTCCTGTGCCACTAGTTGCCTCAAAGCAGTATAAGCAATCGCATATTGGTGTAGGGAAAGGTAATAACTTATGTGATGACTTTTCTTGTTCTCTGTGGTTTGTAATATTAAGTGATATAAAGAAAAATGAGAGCCATGTTCAAAGTCCAGTATGGTTTAAGGAAATGATCCTGCAAGTTGAGACCTGAGTTCCAGTCTCTGTGTGACCTTAGTCCAGTGGGAATTTTTGCTTTGTGAAATGAGAAGGTTGTTCCTAGGGATATTTGAAGTTCCTTCCTGAGCATGTCTTATAAGAGGCAAATAATGGAGTAAGCCTCCATTTAGCCAAATAATTCGGTAAGACTCAGTTTAAAAGCTTGAGGCAGCATTACACTGAGGAAGATGGAGTTGTCTTTAGGAAGTGATGTATGTGAAGAACCTCATTTGAGGGAAGCTGGAAAAGGTACTGCAGTTTCTCTTCCAGTTGGCTGAACTCAGGCAAGTCAATTGTGTGGGTCTGTTTCTTCCCGTTAAAAAGGGACAATTGATTTAGGACAAAGCTTTTTCATTTATTTATTTAACTTTTAACATTCATTTTCACAAAATTTTGCGTTCCAAATTTTCTCCCCATTTGTCCCCTCCCCCCACCCCCAAACACCGAGCATTCTAATTGCCCCTATCACCAATCTGCCCTTTCTTCTATCATCCCTCCCTTCCCTTGTCCCCATCTTCTCTTTTGTCCTGTAGGGCCAGATAACTTTCTATACTCCTTTACCTGTATTTCTTTCTTCCTAGTAACAAGAACAGAACTTGACAGTTGTTCCCAAAACTTTAAGTTCCAACTTCTCTTCATCCCTCCCTCCCCACCCATTCCCTTTGGAAGGCAAGCAATTCAATATAGGCCATATCTGTGTAGTTTTGCAAATGACTTCCATAATAGTCGTGTTGTGTAAGACTGACTATATCTCCCTCCATCCTATCCTGCCTCCATTGCTTCTATTCTCTCTCTTGATCCTGTCCCTCCTCAAGAGTGTTGACTTCAAATTGTTCCCTCATCCCATTGCCCTCCCTTCCATCATTCCCCTCGCCCCTGCTTATCCCCTTCTCCCCCACTTTCCTGTATTGTAAGATAGGTTTTCATACCAAAATGAGTGTGCATTTTATTCCTTCCTTTAGTGGAATGTGATGAGAGTAAACTTCATGTTTTTCTCTCACCTCCCCTCTTTATCCCTCCACTAATAAGTCTTTTGCTTGCCTCTTTTATGAGAGATAATTTACCCCATTCCATTTCTCCCTTTCTCCTCCCAATATATTTCTCTCTCACCTCTTAATTTCATTTTTTTTAAGATATGACAGAGCTTTTTTAACCTTTTTTATACAGACTGATGTGTATTATAGACCCCTTCTTAAAATGATATATTTACATGCATAAAATAAAATATGTAAAATTGAAAGGAACCAATCATATTGAAATAGTCATCAAGATAGATTTAAGCAACAAACCAACCCAGAAATGAGTTCACAGACCTCAGGGAAGAACCCTGGCCTAGAACACTTCAGGTTCCTTCTTCCCTCCATAAATGAATATGATTGCATTATATCAACCCCGAGTTCTAGGGCTAAGCTGTAAGCTGCTAATTACCTGTGACTTTGGGTGAATCATTTATTGTCTTTGGGCCGAGGTGTATAAACACATTTGGAAGATGACCTGACAGAGGTCTCAACTTAGCTTTTTGTTAAAAACTGATAAGAGTCAGTTCTTTCTCTGGGGAAACCCCTCAGGAATGATACAATCTTGTACAGCCCGCCCTGTCCCTACCCAAAGCAAGGATTGACCTATTCCTTGAGGAGGCTTTTGAATCTTTGTTTTGTCTTTTCTTCTTGTGGAAAGAGAAACATAATCCAAAATCTACTATTTCTACTTTTCTCCCTAACCCCAGCTGTCATTGCCTTTGTCTGATCCTTTCCCCTCTGGTGTTATTGAGGATAGGAGAGATGTCATGTGAGTTTTGGGTTCTGGTAGGACTCTTTGTGTCTCATTTTTAGGGTGCCAGAGGTGCCAAGGCAGATGAAACCTTTCCAAGCCTCTACAGCAGTCAAGGGACTAAGTTTTGGAGATCTGCAGGGCCTGATTCAGGTAGCTGCTCAAGAAGTTGATAGCCGGTCTCTCCAAGTCATTTTCAAACTACTCTTTGATCTGGGGTAGGAATGGAAGACCCACCTACCAGCAAGTGGTCCATTTCTAGTTCTCCTGGCTTTTTTTTTTTTCTTTATTTCTAGAGCCTCTCTGAAGTTAGGAGCCAGATTCTAGGCTATCTCGTCTTCTGTAAGAGATAAAACAGTTGTTCTTCACTGGAGAGTCTCAGTTTGGATCAACTTTGGTCATTTCCCTGTATCCAATGGTGTGGGGAGCCCCGAAGGGGCCTTAGTCATATACTCAAACATACATCTGAAACTCCTTTCCCTTTGATTATTTTCTCTCCCTCTGGATTTAAAAGAGTGATATTGCTTGGGATAGGCAGGGTGATATAAGAGGTGAGAGATCAGATCAGACCATTCTTCTTAGCCTCTTGCCTAATCCCTTTTGGGACTACAGAATTTATCTTGCTATGTGTCGGATCAGACTACTGTCAAACCGAGCAGTTTCAGTCCCTTCATAGACCAGCCAATTCTTTCTTGGCTTTCTGCTCTCCCATTTCCTTATTATTGCTTTGCTCCCCATATGCCCCCCTCCCCTGCCTGCCCCTGTCCCATCCTGATGCATCCTCTACTCATATCTACCTTCATCTGTAAAATGGGGGTAATAATCCTATCACCCACAAAAGAACTGTTATAGGGAACAGATGAAATCATGCATTTAAACCTTGCAAAGACTATATAAACGCTAGCCATTATTGTGAAGCAAATTCTTGTCTCCTGAAGAGAAAGAGGACTTTGGAGAGAGGGTCCTGGGGTGGGGAGGAGAGAAGGAGAAATGCCTTTTGGGGTTTTATGCTGCCACTGTCCTTTTTTCCCTTCTTCATATAGTTAGTCCTGTGACTCCAACTGCAGTAACTTCTTAAAACTCCTGGCTCACACTCTTCTGTTCCATGTTCCTGATTCTCGTTCAAGGTCTTGCTGGTCTTGTGCCTTCCTATTTAGGTCTTCTTTTCCTAAATCACTACTTTGGAGGGTTCTTTCTCTTTTCCTGGCTCTTGCTTCTCCTTTCATCTTGTCTCTTGCTGTTAACAACTCCTGACCACACCTATGTACCCTGTTCTGGACTCTTATCAGCCTAGCATTGATTAGCCTCCACTCTGCTCACCCTGAAGGACGGCTTTTCTTGTGAAGGTGTCCTGGGCTTTCTAAAAGGCACCCTATGCTCTCTGGTTCATCGCCATCATCAAAGTAAAAAAAGATAATAATAGCTAAGAAGCACCTACTATGTGCCAGACATTGTGCTAAGCTGGTTGCAGTGGTTATCTTATTTTATCTTCACTACAGACCTGGGAGGGCAGTGGTACGATTATCTCCATTTTACAATTACTGTTATCTCATTTGGGCCTCACAACAACCCTGTGAAGTGGGTGCCATTATTATAATGCCCATTGTACAGAGGAGGAAACCGAAGCAAAGAGGTTAAATGGTTTGCCCAGGACCTTGTTCAGTCTTTCTACTCATTTCACAGTCATTTTCAGTCTTCTCTGACTGTCACCCCTTTTGGGTTGTTTTCTTTCTTTTTTTTTGTGGCAAAGATACTGGAGTGGTTTGCCATTTCCTTCTCCAGCTCATTTTACAGATGAGGAAACTGAGGCAAACAGGTAAGTGACTTGCCTAGTCACACAGCCAGTAATTAAGGAGGACATTAAGATTTAGTGGTTTTACAAGTGTTAGCACTTTAAAGTTAAGGGATTATTTTGCATTGTTTTAAAAATATTTTTCTCAATTTATGTGTTATTCATCATAATAGAATATGAGTTCCTTGAGGGTAGGAATTATTTCTCTTTTTTGTCTTTATATCTTGAGTATGTAGACACCTAAAAATTTTTGTTAATTTTTAATAATTATAACACTGACAACTGATATTAGTGCTGTAACGTTCACATTGCATATCATTTATCTCATTTGGTCCTGATAATGACACTATGAAGTGCGTGCCATTATTATAATACCCATTGTACAGATGAGGAAACCAAGCGTAAAAGGTTTCCAGGGTTTACATAGCTAGTGTCTTTATGCTGGAGGTATTCTCTCTGCTACAATTGCAATAACAGATACAATATGCTTTGTAAACTAAGTGCTGGCTATTATTAGCTTCTCAGCAACTGAGTAACAAGCAGGCTGTTGCTTTATATATATATACACACACACACACACACACACACACACACACACACACACACACACACACACACACACACACACACATATATATGTATATATATATCTGTTGGTTTGTGTTGACAAACTAGCATTTCCTCTGCACACTTGGGCTCTTTCTTTCAGTCCTGTTTTGACCAGTCTTTCTAAAACCAACCATCTCTACCCTCAAAGCTGTGGATCACAGTGATTTTACCTAGAACAGCTTCATCACCTTAATCCTTAACCTCACAGAGTTGTTGTAAGGAAAGGAACTCTTGGAGAGCTCTATGTGCTAGTTACTGGAGCTGGCAGTCATCATTAGGATAATTATTATTTGTTTTCAGGAACCACGTGGGAACCAGCCCTCCTCTCCATGAACAACTCCTCCATCATCTTCTTCACTCAACCCAGACTATTTCTCTAATGCCATCCTTTCTACCCATTTCACAGCCCTTCTCCTCCTAGATGGTTTTATTTTGTCCCATGCTTGTTAAATAGCTTGCTGATAATCTCCTGTCATTCAAAAGAAAAATAGGAGACTAAAAAATCTAGCGGAACATTCCCCTCTCCCCCTGCTATTAATAATCACTAGAAGTAGCAGATAATGATAATGATGATGATTAAATGGTAGCAGGCATCTATGTGAAGCTTTAAGGCTTTCCAAGCACTTCCTGTGAATTGGTTGTCTCATTTGATCCTCATAATGCTGTTTACGTAGTGCTACAGTTACCATGACCCCCATTTTACTGATGAACACCTTGAGTTTGACAGAGGTCCCATTACAGTCCATCTTTCAAGTGTGGAATGGCTTCTCTCCTCCGCTCGAATCCTTGAAATGGATCCCAAGTCCCCTTCAGCTTAAGATTCACCTTCCACATGAAGCTTTTCCGGAATTCTTCTATCTCCTAGTACCTTTACCTCTCCAAACTTCCTTGTATTTTATACACATGCACACACTCACACACACACATACCGACATGTATATAAAAATATATGGAAGAATATATAAGCATATTAATATATTTCTTTATTTCAATATATGTTTTTATATATGTGTATATATATATACATATGTGTGTATGTGTGAATGTGTGTGTGTGTATTCTTCCATATGTACATGTTGTCTACCCGGAAAGAACATAAGCTTCCTGAGGGCAGGGACTTTCCTCACTTTTGTCTCTGTGTGCCCAGCACTGGATAAGTGTATACTGATTAAGTGACAAGCCCAGGGTCATACAGCTATGTAAGAGGCAAGATTTAAACCTGGAAAGGGGGAAACATTGGAAATTTAGGTTCAGTGTTTGTTGAACTCTCAGAACACGTAATAGGGAGGACCTGATGGAACTGAAAAAATGTTAAAAGAAGGCAGGGGCTGAGGAAAAGTTTTAAATTAGTCCTACAGATTAAATGTCTATTTTGTGCTAGGCTACATGCTTAGTGTTGAGAATAAACCAAAATAAACTTAAGAGTTTACACTCTATTGGGGGAAATACCATATGAGTATACTTAAGTGGATCTGTGAACTTACTGATTGGAGAGTTTCTTCCTAGGTTAAAGATTGCAGTCCATCCACATTCCCCTCCCCAGCTACTCTTGCCCATTTTCTTCCAAGAGTTCACCAAAGAGTTCTACCCAATATACTGGGAGCCCTCCTGGTTTTATCAGGACATTACCCAGGGTACCAGTACGATACTCTGGCTTTCAGTTCTTCTATTGCTTTGCTTTGATTACTCGGTCCTCCTTCCCTTCTGTCATAATTTTTATACCCTTAAATGTGTTAAGAATCCCTCATACAAATGTGATAATATGTAAAAATGAGATACCATGCACAAAGCCCTTTGAAAATCTTAAAATTATGTCAATATTAACTGTTATTACGATGTATATCTATATATATGAAGTAAGGAGTTTGCTCCCCTGAGCCCTGTGGGCTGCCTGGAGAAATCTGGGTTTGGAGGATCCCCACCGTGGCCAGTTCTCTAAGCAGCATCTACCATGCATATAGTGATTGTACACATCATGAGAAGGCGAGAGATTCCTTCTCTTGTTGCCAAAGTGCTTCGCTGTCCAGTTTCCACACTGCATTTAGATGATCCTGGAATAGCACATCTGTTCCAATGGATACTTGTTCATTGAATTGGTGCTCCTCCCCCCTCAGGAATTTAAAAAGACATTCATTTCATGTCATAGTCCCTTAGTGAGTGAAGAATGATTTCTGGAAGTTAGCCCTTTTTGTAGCTGCCCAGGTTTGTACCTTCATGTCCTAGTTTGAATACAGCTATTGCAGAAAGCTCTTGGCACGCCTGAAAGTCTTTTTTTTTCTTAATGTGTATATTGTTTAACAAGTCTACTAACAGACACATTTATAGTAATTCCTGCCTTTACTTCTTGGAAACCATTTCATGCCAGTGTTGGGAAGTTGCAGAATGTACCTTTGGAAAGGCATTGCTTAAGAACAGTAGAATGATATAAGGCTCATCCTCTTTTCGGGGAGTCTCCTTGGTGCTTTCTCTAGGCTTTGGACTTCTGCATTCATTTCTGTCCTCTCGATAGGTCAGGGCTCTCTTGTGAGCTTGGCCGCCCTGTTTTCCCAGGGTGACTGGGAGCATTGGATAGCCCCGACTGAGTGATAATTCACAATATCCTTGGGAAATTATCTAGTGTCCTGGCCTGTGAGACTTTGGAAACAAATTACATATGCCTTCTCCTTTGCGGGCTGCTTTTTTCAAATAGTTCTTCCACATGAGGGAAAGTGGAGTTGTCACAGGATTTCCCCTCCTTTCCCCCCAACTCTTCTCCTCCCTCATGAAGAGGGGGAACCAGAAAGGCCTATGTTCAGCCACTGAGCCCTCTCTGCCCTGAGGTAAACTGATTTTCACAAAAGGAATTTTGATTACCGTCCTGCTCTGTGGGCCAGGGGAGTGAGCCTTCAGGAAGGCAAGTAGTGAAAAACTCCCAAAGAGAAGGCTGGATGGGAGCCACTGACGTCAGTCATCTGAGTAAATCTGTTGGAAGAGGAGAGAGCCATAAAACCTCTGCCAGGCCCGCCAGCCAGCAGTGCACTTTGGCCTTTCTTGGTCAACTGTTTTAACCGCTTTTTTTCCCTCCAAAACTAGCCAGCCTTGTGTGTGTGTGTGTGTGTGTGTGTGTGTGTGTGTGTGTGTGTTATTCCCCTCACCCTGCTTTTTCTTTTTTTTTCTTCTTGTGGCCTCTATGGTTCTGAAGTCTATGAAAGATTTTGAAACTCCCAAGCATAGTTTGGGGGGCATGGGGAATTGAAGACACTAGGGTGTCTGAGGGGTAAGGTCTTTGCCTTGACCAGTTGGTGAAATCTCACTTTGTTCTTGGTGGATATAGAGGTGCCCCCAAGTGTGGCTGTGTACCAGGGGGGGAACACCACATTTTCCTCATTCCCCCTCTTCCACACCCCCACTCCCACCCCAATAATTGTTTTAAAAAATTTTTTGGAGGGAAAAGATGGAGAAGGAAGAAATACAAGGCTGGGTATAAATATAAAATTCAGTTGTCACTATGGAGGATGGTGATGTAGGAAAACCAGTTGGGTGATGTGGGGCTTGTTTGAGATTCTCCTCCTGAAATAGTGAGCAGGCTCTTTCCCCAATTTCTGATCATACAACTCCACCTCTCTGCAGTAAGGTATTTATGTCCAATATTGACACCAGTTTGGTGCTGAACATATGGTGGTGCTATAGATATTTTTATATCCAAGGGGGAGTGAAGAGAGGGGGGGGGGAATGAAACCTAAAAATAAGTGTGAGCTTTATTTATCCCACCTTGTGATCCCCTTCTGGGCCTCTGGCCTGTGGCCGCTTGGCTTCTGGGAATGTATCTCCTCCGGTTCCCATATGCCCCAGCTTCTCTTTTATTAGAGGATTGTTTTCATTGTTTCCATTACCATTAGTTCTGTTTGTTTGGTGCAAATATTAGTTTTAAAATAGGAGTTAAGCATCACTCAGATGGGGTTTTGAAGTTCCCCAAGCCTCCTGATCAGAAACATATTAAAAGCAGTATCTTATCCATGAATCATTAGATGAGTCAGTTCCTGAAACCACTACCAGCCTCATAGTTCTTGGCTACAACCACGAGCAGGAAATCCAGGCTTCAATCACTTCCTCTCCCAGTACTGGCTTCAAGCAGTGTTAGCGGTTAGGTGATGCCGCTCTAGCAGGCAATAGGAAGATGTATGTCTGAGGAACAAAGGCACTCCCGAGTCAATTTACTGAAACGGTTTATAATTTGCGGGCTTGATTTGAATGTCAGGCAGTGCTGGCATACTCTGCTGGGCAAACCTAACAAAACCAAGCCTGTGGAGTGAAGGGGGTGTAGTAGGGTGAGGTGAAATTCTCTGGGGGAAAACAAAACAAATCGGAAAACATTTGAGGAAACTTGGATGTTCCCGGGATTCCTGAAACTTGTGCGCAGGCAGGCATACGTTAGTGACCAATACTCCAAGGAGAGAGAGAGAGAGAGAGAGAGAGAGAGAGAGAGAGAGAGAGAGAGAGAGAGAGAGAGAGAGAGAGAGAGAGTGAGTTTAGAAGTTGGGAATTCTGTATTTTGTCTTTTTTATAAAAAAAAATCCTGGCTACTTTTCAAGAGTTTTTTGAGTCCTACTTCATTTTTTTTTAAAGAAAAGAAAAAAAGGAAAGAATTTAGGAATGAAAAAGTGTCTGAAGCCTGACCAAACAGGTTAGCTGTAACGTCTGTGCATTTGGCTTCTAGACTGCTGGCTTCCATTTTGTTTGTGAAAATATTCAAAAGGCAGATTTTGGAGCATCCTTTGTGGATGAGTTGAGAAGTGGGGCAGCGTGGTAGTTTATCTCTGTAATACTTATTCACATGACCTCTTTCCCAGCTTTATGTATCTGCTAGGGATTTTTGGGCAAAAAATGTAAAAACAGGGTGGAATGTATTTCATTATGCTTTTAAAACAAGGATTATTGAATGCCAGATGGGACTATGTCCGTTCTTTTCATTCTGAGAGAGACTGAGCTAGCTGGACAGAATAAAAGGGACCTTTAATTAAACAGGTTGCTGTGTAGATTGTGTACAAGGTCTTGGACATTCAGAGTTTGGCTTGAAGGGTCAATGAAAAGCTATAGATAACGGTGGTTGACTGATGAGATGCCATTATGGTAAACAAACCAAGGATGAGCCAAACCATGGGGGCATTATGGATCCTTCATGGGCACAGAGGCAAAGGTATTCCAAACAGTCTTTCAAAGACTCTCACAGGTGGTCTGTTTCCTATATCTTACTGGCAGTGACTCGTCATTTTTAGCTCTTGTGAATGCTAAGAGAATATGTAAAAACCTTGCTTGGTACTTTACAAAAGATGGTACTTTACAAAGGATGGACAATCCCAGTATTGGAATCAGGTTGTATGATTCTGTGTATAGTACAGGCAGTGTTACATGATGGTTAGAGAGCTTGGGGTCAGGAAGAACTGTGTTTGAATCCTGCCTTTAGCACTTAGTAGTTGTGTGACCTAGTCAAGCTACTTCCTTCTCTGAGGCTCAGTTTCCTTCTCTGTGAAAAAGGAATAATGACAATACCCATGACATTGACCTCACAGTATTGTTTTGAGGCTGTGACATCATGCATTGCAACCTTGAGAGTACTATAAAAATACTAGTGGCTATTGGGAGAGAGTGTGGTAGGAAAGATTTGGGTTCATTTTTTACCTTTGTCATTTCCTAGCTATGTTGTATGACTTTGGGCAAGTTACTTCTCAGAGCCTCGGTTTCCTAACCTGTAAAATGGGGATAACTTCACAAGGCTGTGGTAAGGTTAAATGATATAATATATGCAGAGTGCTTTAAGTACTCTGTAAATGTCAGTTATTATTTATACAGTGCTGGCATGAAGTCAGGAAGACTCATCTTCCTGAGTTCAAATCTGACCTCAGACACTTACTAGCTGTGTGAGGATGTGACTGAAACTAGTGAACAACAACAAATTATTTATACTACCTCCTCCCTCTTCCCCTTCCCCCTCTCCCAGAGGATAGTTTGAGGTAGGCAGTGTAAAATGATAAAATAAAAGTGATGCAAAAGCTTGGCCTGGGATTTAATGAAGGATGGGGAATTCCAGCGTTTTCAACCTTTGCAAACCTTAAAGAGCTACGTAAATGTGAGTACTTTATATTAGGCAGACTGGGCTTCTTTTCCTTTTTTTTTTTCCAGTTATAGAGTCTTAATTCCTCATTTTACAGATGGGAAACTGAGACCTGGAGAGTTAATTTTCCTGGGAAGAGCTATTTCTAATGCTTTATATTGGATTGGCTAAAATAACAACTGGGAGTCCATTTCAATTCCTAAACTTGGGAGCTGATGATACTGTTGGCAGCTTCTGAGTTTGTCAAGAAATGATGTTTTCATTTTTCTAAAATTTGATGAATTTAGAGTAGGAGATCCTCAGTCGTCCCCCAAGGCAGGTTGGGAGAAGTTGACTTCCTGAGCTGGAGGTTGTTCACTTCCAACCCTGATCTGCTTATTGATCCTAAGAAGTGGCTTGTCCCTTGCTGTGGTTTTCAGGTTGGAATTAGAGGCTTGAATTTTGAACTGCTTGCTGTCTCGGGACCAAGTAGTTGGTAGCCAATGATTGATTCATTAATTAAAAACAATTTAAATGGATTTGTAAGCTCTCCTGTAACAGATTATCTGATTAGCAACAACACACAGCACCATACCCTCTGTGAGGAATGTGTTGCTTTGGACAAAACAGACTGACTTTCTGTTAGGTGCTTTAGAATCTCTGCAAATTAATGAAAGGGTCTCACCTAATCTTATACCCAATAGATTCTTCCTGTTGAAAATTTGAATTTTCATTTTATTTTTAATGAAGCAGCTCCAGGAGGCTGGATGGATTTTGGTCCGTTTATGTACAAACACGTGTGTATTTTTGCCATCAAGAATGTTTCATGAACTGTCCAGGCTGTCAAGATTACTTTTGGGACTCCTTGGGGGAGGTAGGAGGGCGGGGAAGAAAATGGAAATGTCTTCCAGTTTCATAAAAAAGAAATGTCACTTCTAGGTTTTGCAAAAAGCAAGTGATAAGAATGTACACATTGGATACATCCCAGAAGGCTGTGGTGATATTGAGGGCAGAAATAAATGGGACCTGGAGGCGTCCTTGGTCCTAATAACAGGGTGTTCTATTGGATAATTTTCCTCCCAGACAAATTATCATTTGTATTTTTGACACTGCTTTTTCCCTCTGGGTCTTATAAGCATGACCACATGACCTGAGTTCAAATCCCAGTTCCTCAGATCATTTGTTGAGTGTCTAAATTTGGGGAATGGGTTGAGGGGGAGGGATTTCTAAAATTTCTCCATTTCCCCTGACCTCCGTTCCTGACTCTTACACTATTTCTCTTCTCCCTTCTCCTTCTGCTTCGTTTATTGTGACTGTCTTCTTCCTTCCTTTTCCCCCAAGGTCTTAGAGCTATAGTGGAAGGGTTCAATAATAGCTGTGACTTCATACATGAAAGAGGCAGTCTTTCTTGGTATATTCAGAGATGTGGAGGCCTCAGGGGGAAGAAAAACCCCAGGAAAATAGATTTTGCCTTATGAAGTATTTATTCTTAGAGGATGTTGCTGTTATCCAATCTTTTCAGACTCTTTCTGATCCCATTCTGGGATTTTCTTGGCAAAGATACTGGAATGGTTTGCCATTTCCTTCTCCAGCTCATTTTATAGATGAGAAAACTGAAGCAACTAGGGTTGAGTGACTTGCCCAGGGTCACACAGCTACTAAGTGTCTGAACGCAGACTTGAACTCAGGAAGATGAGTCTTCCTAATTCCAAGTTTGCTGCTCTATCCACTGTGCCACATAGCTACCCTTTGAGGTAGAAGAAAGCAAAAGAACCAGAGGTTTGGAGTGAGGTGCACCACCAGGGTTTAAATCCTGGATCTATCAAAAATTCAAAAATGCTCCTTTTAGCTCTGCATTCTTGGGCTACAGTGTTCAGTTTTCTAAAGTTTTATATTCCCTCTCCCATCCCCTTCACATCTCTAGTTCAGTCTTCTCATTGGGAATGGAATGAGGGAGGAAGAGAAGAGTGGATTATGTTTCCCAGACTCTATGGGCAGTGTGGTGTAGTAGAAAAAACCATTGAGCAGGATCTTGAGAAATGGGGTCATAAGACCATCCATTTAGAGTTGGTGGAAGGGACCCTAGAGACCATTGCATGAGCTCCAAGACCAGGGACTGGTTTCTGCCTTTCTTTGTGTTCTCAGCCCTTAGTCCAGTGCCTGGCACACATAGTAGGTACTAATGAATACTAACTCCCTCCTTTTACAGATGAAGAAACTGGAGGTTGAGATGTTTTTGTTTTCATTCTTGCCTTTTGTTTTTATGTATATTCACTCCCACATATCCCTTCCCTCTTTCCTATGCTTGCAACAGAATAAAAAAAAAAATTCTGCCAAACCAGTGCCAGTGTGGTATTAGTGTATGTAGTATTCTGATCTACAGTTTCCTTCCTCTGCAATGAATAAAGGGAGGTGTGTTGAGACCCTGCTGCCACTTCCTAGCTATGTGACCTCTGGGATAATTTTCATGAATGATTCTGATCCCTGTTACAATCCATACTACCTGGGCATCAGTGTTAGGGATCAGCTAATCCAGCTGCTTCATTTCACCTGTGGGGAAATAGAGACCCAGAGAGTAGTTTAAGCATTACTTAAGAGAGTGACACATTTAGGACTGGAGCTCGTGCCTTTCAGTCTCGGGAGTTCCCAGTCTAAGGACTTTCTACACAATGTCATTGCTGCCCTCTATAGCAATTAAAGTATAAAGTCACAGCATTGAAAGGGATCCGAAATATTGCTTAGATCCATCCAAACAAGTCAGTCTTCTGCTTAGGGAGGAGGGGTGTGTGGGGTGGATAATAGAGTAGGGTTTGACATTTCCCCATAGACATGGAAATATCTCAATTCCCATCTCTATATAATTCTTTTTTTGCTTAAAATTGACTGACTTTAACATCCATAAATATACTTTAATATATTTCATGTATTTAATGCCCTCCCCCTATTTTTATTGTTCAGTATATGCTTCCTGGCTTTATTTCTGGTAATTCTGAACATTTTATAGGTTGTCTCCCTCCTCCCAGGACCTCCACTTTTCATTTCACCTTCACTTCCCCCTTTTTCAGCCAAATTGAGCTGAACTATGGAAGGGTATGGGCTGGATGATCATACTGTCTGGATTCAGAGCTCAGTTAGTGACAGGTCCTGGAGAGTTTGGACCAGTGGAACCCAGGACTTTCTTGGAGGGGTCATCCATCCCTAGGATGGTAGAAAAAGGAATGGGCGTACCCATACATACTTCTATTGTGTGCTGTGTTTTTATTTATAAGGGAGATGAATGTGTGGATAAATAGTTGTCAAATTTGTGAGTAATAGAAAGCAGTGAACAGCAGCTAATGTATCTGTTGTCAGGATTGTGATCCCAAAAAGATCTTAACAGGCTGGAACAAGAGATGGAATCTAATTATCCATTTACCTGAACTGGAATTCTAACAATATACTAAATCTCCCTGTTTCAGAGTTTCCCCTCTCCCATCTATTCCTCCCAAACCCCAGGTCCAACCAGGTCAGTCAAAGTCAAGTGTTCATTCAGAGGAGAGGAATGGTCGCACCTACTTGTATTCCATCATGTATGGTCAGGTGACTTCTAGCACTTTTGCTTCTAACTATGGACAACCCAATTTAGA
This sequence comes from Notamacropus eugenii, assembly GCF_028372415.1. NCBI lineage: Eukaryota > Metazoa > Chordata > Mammalia > Diprotodontia > Macropodidae > Notamacropus > Notamacropus eugenii. The sequence continues at coordinate 32,619,519 of NC_092877.1, read as the reverse complement.
AGGACCTTGACAAGGTGGCATCTAGAGGTTGGGGAGACAACTGGAAACTACCATAAGAGGAGGAAACAGGGAAGGAACTGTCATGTTCTTTGTCTTTAGTTCTTACAGAGTTCTTCTGTGGAATAAGGATTAGACTTGTTCTGTCTAGCCTAGATGCAGAGGCAGAATTTGGCTTAGAGTAAGGAAATGTTTCTAACAGGAAGAACTATCGGAAAGGAAAGGGGGATGGACTGCCTTGGCAGGTAGCCCCTTCCCCTTCACTGAAGTCTTTGGGCAGAGGTGGTATAACCAAGGCTGTAGGAGGGACTACTGCTTTAGGTAAAAACTGTACAGAGATGATCTCTTGATGTCTCCCATTGTCCAGGAATCCACGAGTTTATGAAGCCTCCTCTGCAAGTCTGACCAAGACCTTTGGACCCATTATTACAGGTGTAGCAGGACTAGTCTGCCTGCCCAGAAAACAGAGCATCACAAAGCCTGGGCAGTGGGGCATTCTCCCAGCCTTTGTTGTCACTTTTATGAACAAGCTGGCCCTTGTGTTGCTACTGGAAAAATGTCTTTTTCATTCTGCTCTCCTTGGGTAGGCACTACCCTGTTTAGAAGGTAGAATTTTTCCAAACAAAAGGCAATGTTCTTTTATCTATAGAGAGGATAAATTGTATGCCAGTCTCTGATTTGGGGGGATGTTTTCATTTCTTGACGGAATTACCAATCTTTTAGGACAAGGGGTTTTCAAAGACCGATGGATGGGAAGGGTATCCTTCAAATAGGTACCTATAAGGAAGCAGTGTGATCCTTCAACCCAGGCCTTGGGAGGTCAAAAGAAGTCAAGTTTTAAAAGTGGGTCCTAGGGTTCTTCACTTTCTGTCCTGTGCCTTAGGCTTCCTAGGTCATCTTCTTGTTAGACAAAGAATGTAGGACATGGAGGAGTCAAAGGAATTGTGCTTGAATCCTAACTGTTCCTTACTATGTGTGTGACTTTGGGCAAATGATTTTAATAACTCAGGTCTCAAGTTTCCTTATTTGTAAAATGAAAGGCTTGGATTAGGTAAACGCTAAGGTCCCTTCCAATTTTGTACCTGTGATCCTTATGTAGATAGGCTAAAGGATTCTGGGAATATCTCTGAGATTGTTTTGAGAGACAAAAATAATAACTCAAACATCTATTTTTGTTTTGTCATTTTTTTTAAGTTGTGTCTAATTCTCTGTGATTCCTTTTGGGATTTTCTTGGAAAAGATACTGGAGTGGTTTGCTACTTCCTTCTCCAGATTATTTTACAGATGAGGAAACTGAGGCAGCCAACACGGTTAAATAACTTGCCTAGGGTCACACAGCCAAAACTTGTGTGAGGCAGGATTTGAACTCAGGAAGATGAGTATGGTCCAGGTCTCTATGCACTATGGTGCCATCTAGCTGTTGTTTAAAGTTAGTAAAGTCCTTCGCATTAGTAATCTCATTTGAACTTCACAACGATCATATGAGGTGTAGATATGGTAGGTATTATTATCTCCACTTTACAGATTAGTAAACTGAGACTCAGGTTAACCACAGTCACATAGCTAGTAAATGTCAGAAGCTAGATTTGAACTCGTCCCCTTGACATTCCAAGTTCAGCACTGTATTTACTCTGGTAGATGCAAAGTTAAGGCTATCTAACCCTGTAATTTTGTGGGATCATAGATTTAGAACGAGGGACTGAGTGCTTGTTCAGCCCCCTTCATTTCACAGATATGGAAACTGAGGCCTGGAGTGCTTATTTGCCTAAGGTCACTCAGGTGGTGAATTAATTGATTTCAATTGTCAAAGCCTAAAATTTTGGTAGACAAGATCTCATACTAGCATAGATAATATACTTTACATATCTCATGATGATTTCCAATTTATCCTGTGTAACTTGTTTGTTTGCATGCTGTTTTTCCCCATTAGATGCTGTGCTCTTTGATATCTGGGACTGGGTTTGTTTTTGTTTGTTTGTTTGTTTGTTTGTTTTTTTGGAGGGGGGAAGGGGAATTGGCCTTTCTTTGTCTTCAGTGCTTAACAGTGCTTGGCACATAGTAGGAGCTTAATAAATTACTTAGTGACTTGACTGGCTTCCTGTGGTAGGAGAAGCAAAAGAACGAGCTCAGTGTGAGTTTGTTGAGGTGGAAAGAGTCCTGGCCTTAAGCCCAGAGAGTCTGACGACAAACCCTGGTTCTACTACTGCCCAAGTAGCCTTTGGCAAGTTTTACCTCCCGGGCGCCATCTTTACTAGGGGGGTGGGGGGTGGGGGTGGGGGGCATGGGCAGTAATGACTGCATTACCTACATCACAGAATTGTGAGGACAGCTGAGTAATGAATGAAAAGCTCTTTGCAAACCCCAAAGTTTTCCATCAGCGATTATTATTAGTAATGATAACTTCAGTTGGTCTTGGTAGATACACTTCCAGAACACCCTAAAGTTACCATGTTCTGTGGGCAGAAGCCGTAGCTCATGGGCAGAGTTTGCACACAGGGTCAGGCGTGTTGGAGCTGGGTGGGGGTGAGGGGTGGGTAACCAGTAGTTGGGATAATTTCTAGTAGGATTGCGTTTCCAGGAAGGGTCAGGATATGCCAGATATCTGGAGAGCTGTTAGTGCTGAGGGTCTCTGAGGCTGAAGAGATCTCTGGCAGGGCAGATTCAGTTACAAGTAGTATCTGGCAAAGTTTGCATTGAAGTATACTGTAAGCAAATGCTTGTTTACGTTTCCTGTATTATCTTGTTACCCAGCCTTTGATAACATTGTTACTTGCAGAAACTCATCTTTTTTGTTGTGTTGTGTCATATAACCATAGCTTGTGCATTTCCTGGATATGGTGCAGCTCAAATGACTGACTTGGCCTCTCCCTGAAACCTTTGTAAGCTGTGGCTGTGCCATTCAGAGCCCCTGGCACATACAGAGAACCTGGTAGTAGCCATTCATCCCTCTTCTACCCTGGCATTTGGGCATCAGGATAATAAAGTTTAACCCCACCCCATCCCTCCTGAAATTAACAAGGGTAGAAATCTCTAGTCATAACACTCAGGCCATTCCATTGGGAATTCTGTGAAAGAAAAGGGTTTCCCACAGCTCTGAAGTCAGACAAACATTTATTAACTACCTACTATGTGCTAAGTGCTGGTGATACAAATACAAGAAAAACAAACCAGTCCCTTCCCTTAAGGAGCTTACAGTGTAGTGGGAGAAGATATAATACAGGAAAGGGAGCTGAAAAGCAGAGAGTGCGGAGGCAAGAGGAGGTAGCTGGCATTGGGGTTGGGGTGGGGTGATGATGGAGAAGTCCCAGAGCACAGTAGTAGCTCTGGGGAAATGAGGAGAAGACTCTTAATTAACTAGAAGCTCAGGAGTTAATTGTCCTGCCCTATAGACTAAGAGTCCAGTTAGAAGAGTAGATGGTACTGATGAAATATGAGTACCGGGCAGGTTCAGTCGTTTGAAATAATGACTGCTAGGTCTTTAGGCCTCACCTGGTAATAATGAGACCACTGAGTGGTTAGTTATCAAACAGTGATGAACAACTGATCACTCAGTGGTCTCATTACCACTGAGGCTTAAAACCTATGATTCGAGGACATATAAAAAATGTGACTGTAAAAAGGTCAAAATGACTGGGTAAATGGCATGGAGTATAGGCAGGAGAAGGCAGGGCCTGTGTGAAATCATTGTTAAAAATTTTGTTTCACCTCCTTTTTTATGTGACTCCTCACAACAGCCCTGTGACTTGGGACAGCTGGGCTACAAAGACTGAAAGAGGAAGAATCCATGACTTAGGGGTGGCTAAGATCATCTGTTCAGTCTTGGAGCCCAGTCACGTAGTCCAGGCAGTCATTTTCATAGAGGAGAAACTGAGGCTCAGATAATTGAGTAGATCAGCTTACGGTCATATATTAAGTAGGAGAGCTGGCATTTGACTCCAAATATAAGCTAGTAAAGTCAAATTAGGACTTTTTCTTAGGTCAGTCAGTCAAGTGCCTATTATTATGTGTCAGACTCTGTGCTAAATGTTAGGCATATAAAGACAAAAAAAAAATCCCCCCCCGCCAAAAAAACCAACTGCCCAGCCCCTGTTCTCAAGGAGCTCAAAGGTTAATGGGGGAGACCGTATGCAAACAACTATGTATAATAAAAGCTATTTACAGGATAAATTTGAGCTTAGCCTCAGAGAAAAGCCTCCTGCAGAAAGTCTGCTGACCACAGTGCAATCAGCTCTTGCCACTCTATGCAGGTGATCTTAAAGACCCCTGGATTTGACTTGGTTTCCAGTAGTGATCACCATTCTGTCTGTGACCAACCACTTGAAATCTCAGTTTCCTCATCTTCAAAAGAGTGGGGAGACTGGAGGACCTCTTGTCTCTTTCAGCTGGGATCCAATGGAGAGCCCATGACATCAGTGCCAAGGTTGGGCCACGAGGGAAGGACAGGAAAGGTTTTGACCTTTTGGACTTCAGGGAGGTAAAAAAAGGGCACCAGGGAAAGAACAAGGGGAACTCTTAAACTCATAACATCTCAAATACATAACGCAGAGATGAAAATGTACTATTTTTAACAATCTGAGAAGGGAGACAAGGAGGCACCTTCTGTGAGAGCAATGGAACTTAGCAAGAACTTCAGACACTGATCCCTCCAATATGATGGTGTGTGGAAAGTGCTTTGAAACGCTAATTTGTTGTTGTTTTCTTGTTTTAGTCATATCTGACTCTTTGAGACCCCATTTGGGGTTTTCTTGGCAGAGATACTGGAGTAGTTTGCCATTTCCTTCTCCAGCTCATTTTATAGATGAGGAAACTGAGGCAAATAAGGCTAAGGGACTCACCGAGGGTCACACAGATAGTAAGTGTCTGAAGCTGGATTTGAACTTAGGAAGATGAGTCTTTGTGACTTGGTAGTCTATCCACTGGACTACCTAGCTGCCTTTGAAACATTAAAATGTTCCGTAAATGCCTGTTGTTGTTATTGCTTTTTTCATAATCTCAGTGTTGTATTTTTCTCTCAGTTGTCTGGAAGTGTCAGTGGGAGGTACTTGGTCAGTGACTATGTTCAGAAATTGGCATGTCCCCATAGGTCACTCTGATGTATTCCCATGTGGTTATTTAAAAACATACTGTTCACAGAAGATAGGCCACACCCTCTACTCTTGCAGCTCACTGGGGAAAAAAGTTCTTGCACTGTTTCATTCTCCCACCAGAAAACTGTCATATTTTAATTAGTCTTCTACCTGACCTCATAAAGCAACCTTGAAAAAGCAAGGGGAGAAAAACCCTCACCATTCTCTTTCAAAGCAAGGACTCTCCAATTAAACAGAAAGGCATGGAATGTATTTTCTTTCTTTTTAAATTTCACCTAGGTCATGGTGTAGGACACTTGCTATCTTTCCCATCAAAGACCGATCTTGTGAATTTTGGGAGGATTCATAGGGTCATGGGTTAGACCACAGAGTCATAGTTCTAGGTCTGGAAGGCACCTTAGAGGTCATTTGGCCCTATCCCATCATTGTTTATGGATGATGAAACAAGATGCTCCCTGCACCAAACCCCTCCTAGTTCTCTCCACTTCCCCCCACCCCCTCCTGCTTTTTAGCTTCCTTTTGTATGTTACTGTTAGGTTGTAATGTCCGAAAGCATGGACTGTTTTTCTTATTTGCACCCCCAGCACTGAACACAGTGTTTGGCACATAGTAGGTGCTTAATAAATGTTTGTTGAATTAAATTAAGGCCGAGAGAGGTGGATTAGCTTTCCAGGAACAAGCAGCAGAGCCAAGATTCACATACTGGTCTCTTGACTACAGATCCAGAAACTGTTCTTTTCCACCTTACATTGTTACCATAGGTGGACCACAGTCCACAATACTGTCTGAGTTCTTGCTCAGATGGGGTCAGAAGATGTTTCCCCTTCCATACATCATCATCATCATGACATTTTCTTTTCTTCTAGTTATTTTAATGCCTCCCTTCCTTGTAGTGGCATCAAATACTGGAAATGACCATTCAGCAGGGACTTTCTAGAGAGCAAGGCTTTGCTTGAATGAGATTCTAAGGAGAACAGCCCCATAGAGTTACCTTTGTTCTTCCAAAAACCTGGTTTATATGAGGAATAGGATTTTTTGTTTGAAAAGGCTTCAAGGTGGGTTGCTTTAGAAACCCAGACAGACTTCCAATTGGAAAAACTTTGTATTGAAATAGACTTCCCTGTGGTGCCATCTCAATTCAACTTAAATTCTTTTTCATCTAGAATGCAGGAGTTAAACCAAAGAAACCCTGATAATCTGAAGAAGCTATATATTTTAAAGACATAAAGGATAAAAAGCAGATCCCAATATTCTCTATGTGTCTAAACTCTGATAATATAGTTTCCATGTCACAGGGATAAATACAGCATGTAATTAAAGTCCAAGGGATTGACCAACTTACTATGCAGTCATACTGAAAGGTTTACAAAAGATGTTCTTCGTTAGAACCCTGGAAGTTAGAAGAATTAGCGCCTATTTTTTTAAGAGGAGGAAAGCAAGATTCTAAGCAATTCAGTAACTCTACTTAATGCCTGGGTGACCTTGGACAGGCCCTGAGGGGCCTGTTTCCTTAGTTGTAAATGGAGGGAACTGGACATGGCAGCTAAAAAATTTAATAGAATCAGTGTATTGTTAATAGAGACTTGGTGCCCAGGATGAGGGAAGTGATGGTCTTGCCCTGTTTTGCACTTGTCCCTCCATATTTGGAGCACTCTGTCAAGTTCTAGGTGACACATTGATGGAATGACATTGACCAACCAGTACAAGACCAGAGAAGGTAATGAGGATGGTAAGAGGTCCATAGCGTTTGCCATATAAGAATTAGTGGAAGAAGCTGAGGATGTTTAATCTGGAGAACAGAACTGATCTGGAGATCCTGGCTAGGTTGGAGTATTTGAGGTATTTTTTTGGAAGAGGGATTATACCTGTTCAGTTAGCCAGAGGACAAAACCTAAAGCAGTTCAAGGATGTTACTGAGAATCAGCTTTAAGGCAGTATGTTTTTTCTTCTTTTTTTTTATAGTTCTTTGCACAGTAGTTATTTAATTAATGTTAATTGTGTTAACTTGACTTGAATTTCCTAGCTTTTGAAGCTGTCTAAAAGTGGAATGGCGAATCTTGGTAGGTAGGAGCTCCCTACTATTGGAGATCTTCCTTTTTATTTATTTTCTCTTTGAAGCAGCAATAGTTTTTTAAAGATATATCTGCTGCTTTTTACTTAGATTTCCCTTGTAGTCCTCTTCTGCAGAGTAATTCTTTAATAACAATTTTTTTTTAAAGGAAGAGGAAAAAATTCAGCAAAAGTGATCCTTACATTGAAAAAAAAAGCCTGTCCTTCTATGCGGTACTCCATGCACATGGACTCTTCACTTCCTGGAGGTTGGAGGGGAGATGTGGAGGACTGTCTTCTCTTCTCTTTGGGGCTCAGGTTGTTCTTTATATTTTCCCATCATTGTTTGGATTGCTTGGTCATTCTTTACGTTTACGTTGTTACAGTCATTGTGAATATTGTGTTCTGGACTCTGGCTGTGCAATTTTGCATTTAGTCCATATTGTCTTTCCATGCTTCTTGTTGTAGTTATCATATTTGTCATTTCTTATAGCCCAATTGTATTCCATTACGTTAATGTACTATAATTTCTTTAGCTGTTCCCCCAGAGATAGACATCTACTTTAATTCTACTTATTTGCTACCAGGAAAAGTTCTGCTATAAATATTTTGGTGTATGTGGAGCCTTTATTTTTGTGACTTTCTTTGGGTATATTCTTAGCAACAGAATCTTTGGGTCAAAGCTTTGCAACATTTTAGCAATTTTATTTGCACAACTGTGAATTTCTTTCCAGAGTGATTGTACCAGTTTACAGCTCCACCAACAATGCTTCAGTATGCCTATCTTTCCATAACCCCTCCAACATTGGCATCTTGTGTTTTCTTTGCCAGTTTGTTGTTTGTGGGACAAATGAAACTTTAGGGTTGTTATGATTTGCATTTCTCTAGTCACTAGTGATTTGGAGTATTTTTTCATTTGGTTGTCAATAATTAATTCTGAAAACTGTTTGTATCTTTTGACCACTTTTCTATTGGGGAAAGGCTTTTGGCCTTAAATGCTTTTGTTGTCTTAGTCTTGAAAAGATCAAACCCTTATCAGAGATATTTGATACAAAGATTTTTTCACCCCATTTTAAAGTAGAGGCTGGATGGACATTGGGTCATGTTGTATAGTGGGAATTCTGGTTTCCGTATGGGTGGGATTAATTATTTTCTGAACTTTATGGTTTGGTGAAAATAGATTTTATTAAGGGAATATCCAAGTGGATTAAATACTTTAGAGTCTGGAGGACCAAGACCTGCCATATCATTTAACACCATTTAAACCCTAAAGAGTTGGCTTGATGAAAGAGAACTCTACTACTAAGACTTTTACTCTGACAGGATATACTGTACATTTGTGTAATTAAGAGTGACTTACCAAAATACAAACTGAATCGTGGAAGAGTCTTTGAAGAACCAAATTTGTGGGTAACCCAGAGGCCAGTGGAGAGATGCTCACTCAGTGCTTGTTAAGTAGGCTGTAGCAGATCTGAGGACTTGCCCTTAAGAATGGTACATACAAGAGGGTCTCTCAAGGAGAAATGTATGATGGGGAAAAATGCATGTGTTGAGAATAAAGATTTTAAGAATTGGATGGCCTTAGCGTTGCACTGTTACTTACAGAATCTTAACCTAGAGGAAAGCCTCCAGCATATAAAGAAGGATTATGGGAAGACGTGGATAGATGTTAACTTGATGAAAAGACCTGATCTTCCCTCTTGAAGGGAGTAGAACATCTGATAAATCATAGATGCACCAAGGTATCACCAATCTATCAAAAGATCTTAGTGTCTCAGGGGTAGAAGGGACAGAGGTCATCTATTCCTGCCCAAAGTTGAATCATGAATCTGTGCTGTAACGTCCTTGACAGGTGGTTGGTCTTCCAAACTTCTCTTGAACATTTTTGGTCACAGGGAGCTCACTCTCTCATAAAACAGCCTATTTAAATTTGAAACAACTATAATTGTTTTTGTTAAAAAAAAAATGAATAAAAATAAATAAAAAATAATTGAGGACCTGAATCATATAGCTAATAAGGGTCAAAGCCAAGTAGTGAAAAGATGCTGGAGTGGGAGTCAGAAATCCTAGGGTTCAGTTCTGGGTCCTTATTACTTAGCTTTATAATCTTTTTTTTGTTCAGTCGTGTCCAACTGAAAACAGTCATGTCCAACTCTTCATGACCTCATTTGGGGTTTTCTTGTCAAAGATATTAGAGTGCTTTGCTCTTTTCTCCTCCAGCTCATTTTACAGATGAGGAAACTGAGGGAAACAGGGTGAAGTGACTTACCCAGGGTTGTACAGCTAGAAACTGTCTGAGGCCAGATTTGACCTTAGGTCGTCCTGACTCCAGGCCTGGCACTCTAACCATTGTGCCCCTTAGCTGCCGTTATATAATCTTGCTTATTAATCTATCTGAGCAGCCTTATTTTACTTATCTATAAAACAGGGGTAATGATATTTTCCTCCCCTGAAATGAGGTAAAGGATGTAAGTAGCAAGTGCTCTGAAGATATGTGATGCATGAATATTTGGGCTGTGCTGTCTGGAAGGAGAGTTAGGATTTTACTTATAAAACTGTTTCCATGTTGGTAGCCAGGTGGCTGGTCTCCAGCATGCATAGTAGGAAAACAAAAGATTTGAAGGAGCTCTTCTTAGGAAACAAGTAAAAAGGAAGATTATTGTTTACTTAAGGTTAGGGGTAGGGTGGGGAAGAGTGAATGTAGTTTCTTTAATTCCCTTTCATAGAAGGTGAGCATGCTAAGAAATTCCTCAGTATCTCTTGATTCCTACTGGGATTGTGAAATCTGTAAAGCCCTTCCTTCCAAGAGGAGAGGACCCTCCTGCCTCTGCTTTCCTCTCTCCCCACCAACCCCAGCAGAAGGCTGTACTATATATGTTGCTATATGCTCATTCACTTTTCCTAATTTGAGATCTAGCGAAGGAACTCAGGGGAGTCTTTTCTCAAACTTCGGTCTGTTTGATGGGGAAGCTGGATGGCACAGTGCTGGGCTTGGAGCCAGGAAGTTTAATCTTTCGGAGTTCAAATCTGGCCTCAGACACTTCCTATGTTTTTGACCCTGGGCAAGTCACTTAACTCTGTCTCAGTTTCCTCATCTGTAAATGAGAAGGAAATGGCAAACCACTTCAGTATCTCTGCCAAGAAAACTCCAGATGGGGTCGTGAAGAGTTGGACACCACTGAAAAGAGCTCAACAACAATATCACTAGATGCTCTGAACAACAGGACAAGAAAATTGGGTGCCAGTGTGCTTGCCAGCATCAGTTGTATTAAAACCTAATAAGCAGGTCCCTGGGAAGTGATTAGAGATGTGGACCTCCATCAGTTTGCTTTGTGAGACCAATGTATATAAAAGTACCTTCCCAACTTTAGAGGGCTGTTGCTGGTCATGGTTAGTACTTAATAACTATTTCCTTTAGTCACTCAGTCAGCTAGCATTTATGAAGTGCCTACTATGGGCCAGACTGTCTTCCCCTCCTGTTTGTTATTACTGAACACTACTGTTACTGAACAACATTTCTGCTGCTGCTGCTGCTGCTGCTGCTGCTGGTGCTACTACTACTACTTGTTTAGTCATATTGGATTCCCTGTGACCTCATTTTCTTGGCAAAGTTACTGGAGTGGTTTGTTATTTACTTCTTCAGTGTGTCTCCATTTTACAAATGAGGAACTGAGGCAGATAAGAATTAAGTGACTACTTGCCCAGGGTCACCCATCTAGTAAGTGTCTGAGGTCAGATTTGAACTCAAAAAGATGACTATTCCTGACTCCAGGGCTGACACTCTGTCTACTGCACCACCTAGCTGCCCACCACCATTACTACTATCAGAGTGGTAGTAAATTTAGTTGTTGGAACCCAGGCAGGAAACCAGACTGGTCTGTGAGAGCATTCTCTTCACACAGAAGCTGTTCCCTCTCTCTGGTATTTAATTCCATTGAGGAGAACTTGATGGTATAGATGAGCTAGCTGTAACAATAAAAAGCCAACTCCTGGAATTTAAAAATACCTCTATTGCCTTGGGCCTTTCTGTGTAGAAAACAGCCCTACCCACGGCTATAGACCCTGAGGAAATAGTCCTGATGCTAACCTTGAGTCACAGCCTGCCTATCACAAAATGCTTATGTTCAGTAACTATTTAAGGAGGCAGGACTAGGTCATGAGATTCTGGAGAGAGATTTTTATCGCCCATAGTTAAAATAAACAAGTTGACTTTCATTGGAGTAAACTTCCATTATCGCAAAAAAAAAAAAATTGATTCATGCGGAACCTTTCTGGGGTTATCCTGGATAAATTAGTTTAGACTATATAGAGGTGGAGAGAGACAGACTTTATATTCAACAAACTTTTGTTGAGTATCTCCTTTTTCATCTCTGGAGCTCCAGAAATAGAGCTCCAGTGGGCATGATGCTGAGGAGAATGCATAGAGGACTGACTCATCTTCCTGTCCTCAAGGAGATTATTTCTCTATGAGTAAGATAATACAAATGTAAATGTCCTTCTGAATGGAGTGGGTAAGTGTGTAGAAGATTATTGCAGTATGCTGTTAGAAAGACGACCTCTTGTCAGACAAATATGTGGAACCCAGACTTTAGCACAGATTAGTTGGATGACCATGGGCAAGTCTCTTTGCTGCAAGCCTCAGTTTCTTCATCTGGAAATTGGGGATCATACATGAACCACCTACCTCACATGGTTGTGATTGGGAAGTCATTTTGTAAACCTTACCTGCAGTATAAATGTGAGTCCTTTGTTATTTTTGGAGGTCTAAAGCTAAAGGAAGAGAAATTGACTTTCTCAAATGATCAAGCAAAGCCTGGTGAAGAAGAAAGCACTTTAGTTGGGTCTTGTAGAAAGGAAAGGATTTCAGCTTATGGATTTTTGTGAAGGGAAAACATTCTAGGGAAAGAGGAGAATTTCAACTTGTGTGACTCATGATATGATCTATTTCAAAGGTGGAGGCAGTGGAAAGAGCTCTGGATTTGGCACTGGAAGATTTAAACCTCAGTCTTGTTCAGTTACTTATTGGATATAACCATCTTTCTGAGCCTCAGTTTCCCTGACTTGTAAAACGGGGTGATTCTTGGACTATCGTAAACAGGGTTGTGAAGAACAAATGGAATAAATAATCGATATGATATACTTTGTTATTGTAAAGTGCTGTATAAATGTTAGGTGTGGAAAACCAGGGAGAGACCCATGGTCAGGATGAGAGAGCATGGTGTTCTGGGACTTAATTTCTTCTTTGAAAAATTGTGATTTCCCTGAGTAGTCACCAGAACTCAGGAACTTCCTGGCTTCTCACCCATCCTCCTCCTCCCTGAGCTATCTGTGTCAGCTGTGTGTGAACACCCCCTTCCCTTCCTCCAGTTTCCTATGGAGAGCAGTCCCAGCAGAGTGGGCTCAGCAATCAGCTCCATTTTTGCTGTTCCTAGTGACTGTCATCCTGGCTTCTGTTAATTAGTCGGTCTGCACAGGTCCCAGATAAGCCTCTTTCTCTTCATTTGAGGCCCAGATCCCAGCCTCCTTAGCCTGCCCACTGCCCCATGCTGCCTAGCCAGTAATCCTCTCTTGGGCCACCTCATTATTGAAGTCTTAATGGAATTACCTTTATTCAAATAAAGTACAAACATCTTCCAAAAATAAATATAAATGATTTTTGTCTTAGCTTTCATTTGGAATTATCTTTGTCACCACTTCTATTGGCATAGATGACTGGGAGTTACCTTTAGTCATGAAAAGTATGTATTCCAGTGGCTCACAGCCAAGGGTTTTGCTGGAGACAGCTTGAACTGGTTCTGAGAGCCAATTGTTAAAATTTCAGTGTGGGCATTTATACCTTGGAAATGAGCAAACACTGTAAATCAGGGCTTGACTTACTGTTCTCCTGACTGTCTAGACTTAAGAAGGTGATGGGGAAAACGTTGATTATGCAGATTCAATGTAAATGTGTGCCATGTATGTTATTCGCCCCTTCCCCAGCCAGTTGTTCAATGTTTATCAGCATACAACCCATCCGTTTTCAAGAATTTGTTGCTCTAAGTCTTTAATACATTCTGCAGGTAGGCACTAAAGGGCCATTACTGTACAAAAAGTCGTTGTGATGATTAAAATATCATGCCTGTTTAGAAACTTGAAGACAAAGCACCTTGAACATTGAAACAATGGAAAAGGGTCGGGGTTTATAGAAGAGAAGAAGGAGGGACTGAGCTATGCTGTTGAGAGAGGAGATTGCTGAGTGCACCATTGCTGAGACAGTGCCCAGGAGCAGGCCTCTGGGCCAGTGGAGCTATAGCTGGGCTAATCTTGCCTCCTGATTGATTCTCTGAAGAGAATCAACCCTTTTAAGTTCCCCCAGGTGATTCTGAAGCATTAGTCAGATTTCTCCTTCAACCTCTCTCCCTGCCTCCTGAGAGTCCTACCACCTGTCCTCAGGACTCTCCTCTAGACCCTCAGCTCCAGGTTTCTCTCTGTTTGGTTGTTGATGGGATGGGGAGGTCAGTAGAACTTAGAATGGATGGAGCTACCCAGTCGAAGGTTGAAAAGACTTAAGGAAGACTTAAAATACAAATTGAGATCAAACATCCTTTGAACTGAAGTATAATCAGTTAATCAACCAGTAAGCCTTTCCTGATTTAACCCAGAAAGTGTGAGAGTTCATTTGAGTTTGAAGACCTTGGGCATAGGACATCATGACACAAAGACTCTGACGTAGGAGGAAGGCTGCCCTTTTTTCTGCCCTTTTTCCTCCTCGGTGGAGAATGGCAACATTGACAGGTGGTATTGACCACCTTTTGGGAGGGGGGGTATTAGAGAGCTGTAGGGGAGATGCTAGGGGCTGGGGGAAGACTGGGATGAGTGAGGAGGAAGAAAGGTCAGGAAAAAGAGATGAAAGAAGGAGTCACTTTGTGGGGCCCCTCTCCCCTTTACTGTGAGCTATGCTCCGACAAAAAGGCATTTTTATTTTTCAAAGCCCTGGACATGTTGAGTTCTGTGAGTCAGGCCAACTCTGCTTTGCATGATTTATGAAGACAGATATATTGAGTGGAGCTGTCTTGCTGTCTTCATTATAAAGAAGCTTTGTTCCCAGAGGCTTGTTAATCTTGGGTATTTGGATTTGAAAATAATTGCATTCTAGTAACTGTAAATGTTACTTTTCCTTATGCAGTCGGGTGGTTTATTGTTTAATTCATGCTTTGAGTCTTGTTTTCCAGAGTTACTGGCACATGTAAGTCATCAGATGGAAATTTATTTGAAGACATAAAATCTAATGGTGAATCGTGAAAATGGCCCTCTGGCCAGTTGTCCCCAGGTCTCTTCTTTGGGACAGATGTTGTCAGGTGACTAGGTCAGATGCATTCTTAAGAGGCTCATGAGTTAGTTTTGTGACTGTCCCTGTTCAGAGCGGTGGTTGCCAGGTTTGCTGGAGAAAGGTTTGTGTGATTTCATTTGTGGGATTTTCTTGAGCTTTTAACCCACTCTTTCTAGATGCCTGTCATTGGTATCCTAATACCATAAACTCATTTTATAACAGTCATAGGTTACAGTACTAAGAGGAGTGATTGGCTAATAAATTATATAGATGAATAGCAGCCATACTGAATGCTGGACAGCTGTTTGTCTCCCCTCTAAAGCTACATTGGGCATACAGCTGCTGCTGCTGCTGCTGCTGCTTTGGGTGTGAGTGAGTGTGTGTGAGTGTGTGTGCATGTGTTTAAATTGGAAAATCAAATTAGACTTGACTTTCTGTCACCAGATGGAGTATAGCCGGTGCTAGAATCAGGGATTAGGAGGCTCGACTTTCACCCCTGGGTAGCCTTGACTGATGGAAGCTCTGTGTTTGATGGCCATGAGGGGAGCTGGGTCTGGTGCAGCTGGACAATGGAATTAACTTCTCCATGGCAGAAATCTCTTTCTGACCAAGAATCAGGTTTACGATTGTGCCCTGTGGCAAAAGAACGCAGTGCAGCTCTGTGGACACTGCCCTGTTGGCCTCTGGTTATTAGGTTAAAAATATCATTACTGGATAGTGTGTGCCTCCATACACGATCCCTCAGCAGAAACCAGATAAGGGAGCACCATGGGAAGGAAGAAGCAGGCTTGCCTGTGATGTTATTTCTGAAACTTGGAGCTGCCTGAACAGGGGGGACGTTTCCACAGAGTTGAAAGTCCGGTTGTTACTGGGTCTGGAGCTGTGGGGCCTCCCATTGATATCAAGGGAAACACTACCTTAGGAAAGACTTTTGTGAAGTGAGTTAAGTGTACAGTTCTGCCCAAGGGGGTGATTCAGGAGCCCCACAGAGGTCTAGCCATTTCCCCGTTCTCCACCCCATTATTTAAAATGACTCAGTGCATTTTGTGAATAAGGAGGGATCTAAGCAGATTGTCAGTGTAAAAACTTTTTATACTCAGAAGATACTACAGAAAGTCCAGCCGCTGCTTCTTCAGACCTTCTTTTAAGTGTGGCTCCCTAAGAACTGTTTAAAATTTTGCTTTATCACCATTTCTGGCCATACCACCTCCTCTTCTTGCTGCCTTTTCCAGACCACTTTGGGGGATCCTCCTACACAGGAGCCAGTCATTCATTTAAATAAAACAGGTCCTAAGTACCTTCACTTTACACTGGCCTTCCTGGAGCTCATGGGGCATTTCCCAAAGGGGAGGGTGTATAAAATGACAAACATTTTTCATTGTTTTAAGTCTTGGTAATGCTTATTTCAGAATCCTTTCTTTTCCTTGGTCTCCAGGTCAGTCTTATGTTTCCCATGTGTGCTGGTTTGTTTGTTCCTAGCACTGATTAAAAACAGGCTAGAAAGAAAACAGTGCAGGTGTTATCACTGATGGGGTGTGTGCTCATGTGTGTCTGCCTGCACGTTGTGTGCACGTGTGCATGTGCGTTCACGTGCATGTGAATTTATTATATTAATTTGCCCAGCTCGGATTTTTTTCCCATGTTCCTTCCTTATTTTAATTTAATCCCCCTAATCCCACTATTGCAGTGCTAAGGCATGTAGTGTCATAGGCAGCACTGAATTTTGTAGCCAACAGACGAGGGTCTGGATCCTGATTATTTGAACTTATATGACCTTGATTGGATAAGTCACTCATCTAGAGACATCCTGGCTTAGTAGTAGAGAGAGGGATGACTTTGGAGACAGTAAGCTTTCCTCACTTCTGACATAGACTAGGTGCCCACTGTCTGCCCAGCGTCCTAAGGAAAATTAAAATTCTAGATTACATTCTAGATGAATTAAATGGGTAGAGAGAATTTCTGTGCCTTTCTGCACCTAGAAGAACGTATGACAGCACACTTTCTTTCCTTATCCTGGTCACTACATTTACCCCCCACCCCCTTCCAAAAAAAAAGTCAGGTGCTCTGAGCCTGAATTTCCTAGTCTATCTGATGGGGTTGAGTGATATTTTCTATCTCTGCTCCTTGAGTTATTTTGAGGATCAAATGAACTATAGAAAGCTCAGTTGATAGTGTTTTTCCTGTCCTCCCTTGACTTCCTCCTAGGCTACAACTTCCACTTTATTACGTTTTTTCTCCAGGGAAAACCTGCAGATTGCTATTGGGACAAACAATTCATTGCTTTTTATCTATTATGCACATATCAAATCAGTGAAACTTTACTACTTGATCAAGACTACACAAATTCTCTTTCCTTCCTTCCTTCCTTCCTTCCTTCCTTCCTTCCTTCCTTCCTTCCTTCCTTCCTTCCTTCCTTCCTAACTTCCTTCCTTCCTTCCTTCCTTCCTTCCTTCCTTCCTTCCTTCCTTCCTTCCTTCCTTCCTTCCTTCCTTCCTTCCCTCCCTCCCTCCCTTCCTCCCTTCCTTCCATCATTCACTTGGCTCAGCTTTCCTCATTCTTTTATCAGTTCATATAAATCTTTAAACATTTCTCTGGATTTCTCATGTTAAGTATCTCTAGGGTGTATAATGAATGTACTATAAATTCTCCAAAATAGCCTAATTGATGGACACCTACATTGTTTCTAGTTTTTGCTACTACAAAAATTACTGCTACAAATATTTTGGTACGTATTTGACTGACTTTGGGGGCTTGTGTTCTAGGGATACGTTTCATATTTAAAAAAGTACCTCTTGTAGCAATAATACTGTAAGGGGTTATTTTATGGTCTTATTAAGAGGGAGCTAGGTGCTCAGTGGATAAAACAGGGGACTTGGATCCAAGAAGTCCTGAGTTCAACTGTGGGCTCAGACACTTATTAGCTGTGTGACCCTGGGCAAGCTATTTTTTTCTCCTCTCAGTTACAGTTTCCTTTTCTGTAAAAAATGGGAGTTAAAAATAGCCTCTTCCCCCTAGGATTCTTATGGGGATCAAATGAGATAATATTTGTAAAATTGTAAAAAAAAAATTTTTTTTAATTGTAAAAAAAATTTTAAATTTGTAATTGTAAACCTGAATGTGCTCTCTCTCTCTATATATATTCCTACACTTCGGAGAGGTTTTTCCTTTTTTCCTTTTTAGATCATCTCTTCTGTTTCTATCCCTGGGTCCCATTTCATCTCTGTTTCATCCTTATAAGCACTCTTTTTGTATCTTAGAAGCTTCAGAACATAAAACGAAAAAATCTGCTTGTAGTAATGCCGTACTTCTAACTTATAAAATGTAGGTTGCTTAAATTATGTAGTGGGAGGTACGAGGGTGAAGAAAATCACTGAACAATTTTAACAAATTGCCTTTAACTGGATTGCAAAAGCAAACCTTTCATCGGAAATCTTAGAAAGGTGTGTTAGAGGGTGTAATCTTAGCTTATGGCCAAGTGGAGTTAAGCTGGTTTTTCTGGTTCGCCTGGAATATCTCTGTTCCTTCTGGAATGCCCACAATCTTCAGGATGACTGAGCTTGCCTCCTTCCTCAGGGGCTTTGATGACAAACTCTCCTGTACCAGAAATAGTGTTTATCTTTTACACACCATGGGGCCAGCAGAGGTTGGTTGGTTTGTGGAAAATTTTTCCAAGTATCCTCTCTTTAGTGAAGTAAAAGCAGTAGCTAAGATTGCTTATAGAGTCTCTCAAAGGCTCCTAGGTGGTGCATTGGAGTCAGGAAGACCCCGAGTTCAAATTCTGACGCTGGGCAGATCATTTTGATTGTCTCTTTCTCAGTTTCTTTAACTGTAAAATGGGGGATAATAGTAGATTGTTGTGAAGGTCGAATGAGGTTTGCAAGAAGTTCTTAGCTTAGTACCTGGCGCATAGTGAGCATCGTAGAATGCTTACTTTTTTCCCTTTACCTTTCTCCTCATCTTCATGTCAGTGGGTCCCATAGTTAGCTTTCACTACTATTCTTTATTTGGGAGGGGGGAATATTCTTGAGGTCTATTACGGTTTTCATCTGTGTAAGATGAGGTATAAATTCTGGAAACAGAGAGAATTTCTTGTGTTGCATGTTCTAGAAATTAGTAAAGCCCTGAATTTCAGAGCTAAAGTAATGGGGTCCCTGCATCTGAACCTCATTCACTTTACAGATGGGGAGAGTTAGGTCTAGAGAGGTGAGGGTCCTTGTCCCTAACATCACACAACACCACTACCTCTCAAGGTCTGGGGTCTTCTGGTCCTGGTCTAGGTTTGCTAGTCTGCTTTTCCATTTTCATCACATACTGAGTGGCTTTTCTCTAACACAATACTCAGGGTACCATATGAATATTAGAAGCCTGAGATTGTATTATGTTAAAGGATATGATACAGGAGGGGAGCATTTCTCTATAATAGCCAAGTTTACGTACATAAGAGAACTGTTGATGCTCTATTAGGGTTTAATTTGTTAATGAAACAAGATGGAGTGAATTCCTCCTACAATGCATCTCTTTGGACGTTTGAGGCCAGGCACAATTAATTTATTTGTACTGTCTGTGTGGGCGTATGCCAGCTAATGTACTGTAAGGGCTTTTATCTTTATGTTTGTAATGAAGAGAGGCAAGTTTTTGGCAGGTTGACAAGGATTACTGATGACTCACTCTCTGTATTACAAAATGCTTTCTTCTCAAAAAAATTTTTTAAAAAAATGCTAGTTCCTGTTTGAAATGGGCATGACCAGTTTGGGAAAGTTCAGGCGCCTCTAAGAGAGGGTCAGATTAAAAAAGGGAAAGGCTATTATTCTATTTATATAACTGTAACTGGCTTTCCTCATATAGTAGAACCCCTGCTCCTTAGCTGGGTCACTGCCTTGTGGGTGCAGAGACTCCCGATCAGGTTTTGTTTTCTTTCTTGTATAGTGTGACTCTTTCCTTGAGTCATTTAGAAATAGAATAAGGTGAATAATCCTTCTCTCAGGTGCCTCTGAGTTGTTGGTCCTGCCCTGGGGTACATGTTCCACCACCCTTCATGGGATCATAGATTTAATGCTGAAAGGGACCTTGGGTCATTTTGGGCCATTTGGTCCAACACTCTCATTTTGCAGAAGAGGAAACAGAGGCTCAGGCAAGGTGTCACATGGCTAGTTAGTAGAAAAACCAGGAATTGTACCTTAATTTTTACTCCTAAATTTATTTGTTTTCAATTTTCATTATTTGTTTTCAATTTTCAACAGTCACTTCCATAAGCTTTAATTTTTTTCCCCCTCCCTCCCCAAGATGGTGTGCAGTCTTATATGGGCTCCTCATATACCTTGATTTTTAGACACAAAAATCCACTATTGCTTTTTATTTTTATTTTTTGGTCTATTAAATTTACTATAGGCATCTATAGGTAGTGCAATGAAAAGAGTGTTCAAATTGGAAGACCTGAGACATTTTTTGGGTATTTGACCCTGGGCAAATTATTTAGTCCCTGTTGGACTCAGTTTCCCTAATTGTAAATGGAGGATAATAATAACACTTTCTGGAATTCAGACTTATTAGCTATCTGATCCTGGACAGGTCATATAACCTCTGTTTGCCTCAGTTTCCTTAACTATAAAATGACTAATAATAGTACCTACCTCCTAGGGTTGTGGTGAAGATAAAATGATATAGTATTTATAAAATGCTTTGCAAATCTTAAAGCACTGTGTAAATACCTGGTATTAACAAATTTTGTTTATTTCAATGAACAAAAGTAGATTTTCTTTCTCTCTCATCCCTTCCCCACACTGCTGGGGGAAAATAATGGAGGAAAAAAATCCCTTTTTTAACAAATACGCATAGCTGAGCAAAGTCAAGTACCTGTATCATCCATGTCCAAAAAATGTTTCATTTTCCACTCTAAGTCCATTCATCACCGCATTCATTCTCAGGGAGCTCGGTCCTTGGGAATCATGGTTGCTCACTGCATTTGATCAGAGATCTTAAAGCTTTCCAAAGTACTTGTTTTTACAGTGTTGTTGTAATTGTGTAAATTGATTTCCTTTTTCTGTTCAGTTTACCTTGAATCTGTTCATGTAATTCCTCTGGTGTTTTCAATGAAAACACTGCCCTCACATTCTCATCATGTTAGGTTTGTGATACTGACTTCAGATGGGATTTTCTGTCTGGAGTACACACTATACTGAGTTTGTCTGGACAGCCTGTTCATAAATGTTTGGTTCACAGCGAGGTCAGGGTTAGCCAGACTTAGGGGTTTGGTGGGTGACCTTACAAGTTGAATGTTTCAGATCCAGCCTATCATGGCATTTCCCAAAGGCAGACATTTGAATGTAGTCCTTTAACTCAGCTGTTCAGATCATTCTTATATGCCGGTCGCAATTAATCACCACTTTCCATTTCTGCTGGATAGTCATGCCATCAGGGAGCTGAATGTGAGAAATTGGATGAATTTTTTCAAGTGAGTATGGGATAACTAGTGGACCAAAAGGATAGAGGAAAGCCGTCCTGTTCCCTTCATTTATATTGTACCTGAGAATCAAAGGAATTGTAAAGTAATACCCCTATGACTATGAATTAAAGATAAACTGTGAACTGCAGTGCTCCAAACCCTTTTCTCCCTAAATCATGAAATCTGTGGAATGGGGGTCCTTGGCAACTCTAGAATTTGGAGAACTGGGAGAAACATTGGAAGAATAATAATGGTAACTAATATTTCTGTACCTCTCTTATTTTCACAGCCGTTTTCTCCCAGCTACCTAGAAAATACAAGCAGTATCACCCCTAATTTAATACAAAGGTAACTGAGACTTATGGTGATGCAGCTTGTAAAGTGTCAAAGATGGATTTGAACTCACGTCTTTCCTCACTCACTTTTATGAACTCCATGATTTAACCAGTTGATGACCTTGTTTCTCCTACAAAGGAGAGGACCTGGGTTTATTTGCTATTGAGTTTATGCTGTGAAAATAATATAAACCTATATATGTTTTGTCACATGATCCCAGACATGAACATGGTCATTTAACTTCCCTAGGGCTCAGTTGTCTTATCTGTAAAATAAAGAGGTTGGCCCCAGTGGCCCCAGAAGACCCTTCCACTCTTACATCTCTGGCTCATGCCTTTGTGTTGACCTTTCTTGGTGTCTCAAAGGGACTGCCTCGTCTTACCCATGAGTCCTTAGCTTCCCTCAGAGCTCAGCTTAAGTATTATTCTCTTAGCAGTTTTATCTGACTTCCCTCCTCTTCTTCCTCTTCAGAAAAGAAAAAGTAAACCTTTAAAAATTAATCTTCTATCTAGTTATTTCTCCCATTAAAATGTATGCTTCTGGAGGGCAGGAGCTGTTTTGATTGTGTTTCTATTCCCAACTCCTACCACAGCCTATCAACATTTTTAAGTGCTTACTGATATACTGAGCAATGTGTTTAGGCATTGGGGAATCAGAAACAGTTGCTGTCATATACCTCTAGGTATGTACAAAGTACATACAAGGCCTTTTGGGGGTGGAGGGTGGTGTGAGCTGCATTTAGAAGGAAACTAGGAATTCTAAGAGGCTGAGGTAGAAAGGATACACTGGAGGCACACTTGAAGTGTGCTATAGAGTCCCTGTGTCTGTGTACACTTTCTGGTTTGATTGGGGAACATAAGAGAGGCGGGTGAAATAATTGATGAATGAGATGGCATTGTGCATGATCAAGACATTTTAAATCAAACCAGGAGCTTCAGACTCAAAAGCCTGCCACGATTTCCACTGAACTGCCCTGCTTCACCTTTTTTGGTCTGTCAAATTTATTATCGGCAGCTAGGGCCGGATGATATGGCCAGCTGTACAGCTGATTATGTTGTACAGACAAGGACAGACATTAGAAGAAAAAGTGATTGAGGTTTTTGTCCCTAAGACAAGAGACTGTGATTTTGGGAGGGAGGGAGGGAAGTGGAAGAGCTGGACGTGGCACATGCTCACTTTTTCCTTTTTTCTGTCACTTTCTAAGGGAGCTTGTTACTGTGCAAAAGGGCCCTGGAGACAGGACTAGAACCATGTAGAGCAGTTCTAGGGTGATATGAGCCCTTCCCACATTGATTTGAAACAGAGCATTAAAATTTGTCAGTTTTTGTTAGATACATGTAAAATTCTAGTCCAGAGACTTTGGTTCTAAGCTTCGTTGTATAGCATCCACTTTCCTCTCTGGGCCTCAGTTTACTCAACTGTAAATGAGTGAATTTGAATTTTCATGATTTTTAAAGATAGTTGCAACACAGAGTCTGATATTTGGCTTTTTCTTCTTATATCTTTTTATATCTCGTTTCCTGTTTATTTCCTGTTATCTGTATTTTGACTTATTTTTAATATCTTTGTCTCTTAAGCCTTTTGTTTCTGGGTCTAGTTGCTTAAGGTAAAAAGGAGCACATATCTGTGTCAGAAAATCTGAGATCTGGAAGGGACCTTAAGTGAGCTTCCTCTTATCTAGCTCTCTGTGAGGAAACTGAGGCAATTCACATAAAAAGGAGGTCTGTGTGATATGTGGCAAGCACTCCTAATTGCCAAGTGTGGTTACGAAAGCTGACCTGATTAAAGGGAGCTGAAGGAAATCTGCAGCTGATCCAGGAGGCAATCAATGTCAACTTCAGAGTCCCTTTTGGAAATGACCTAATGAAATCATCATCCAGGCACAATATTGACAGAGGTAAGGAAGCTGCCTGATCCAGGAGCTGACAGGTCCTCTTGAGTCTTAATGGTTGTTGTGGTTATTCATCACTTTCCTGATATGATATGCCATCTACTTATAACTCTGGGCTGGTTTTTTTGATCATAATAGTGCTGTTGCTACCAATAATTAGAATAGCTCACATTTATGAAGCAGTTGGAGTCCTGCAAAATCTTAAAGCACCATAAGAGTGCAGTCAACATTCTCCATCCTCAATTTCCTTTGATCCTCATGGTAACTCAGGGAGGTAGATGTTCTTATAATCTTATTTTACAGATGAGGAAACTGTGATCTAGAGAGGGTCCCATAGCTGGTAAGCCTCTAAGGCTAGGTTTAAATTAAGGTCTTAAGTCCCAACAAGTGTATTCCCTGTGCTACCTTCAGATGTTTACCTTCAGGAGGGCAAGGGAGAGAGGGAGAGAAGGAGAGAGAGAGATAAAGAGAGGGAGAAGAAGAACTAGAAGAAGAGAGAAGAGAGAGAGGGAGAGAGAACATGCTCCTTTTTGAACATGGAACATGTTATAAACATGGAAGTCACCAATAACTGAGCCAGAAGTCTGAGATTTCCTCAGAGCCATTGCAAATGCCTTCTTGTGGCCTGGAGGTAACTCGGGGTCCTCATGAAGCAGGTCCTGCACATCCAGAAAAGCTTCAAGTGATGGACTTGGGTTTTTACTTAAGTACCAAATTATCAGCAAACATTTATTTTGCACCTACTGTGTATTGCTCTGCACTAGATGCTTGGGGATAGATACAGAGGCAAAAATGAAACAGTTCCTGCCTTCAAGGGTCATTCAGTTGGCCAATTTAGGAAAATGTAAAGGGACTCATCACTGGAGGAGTGGCCGCTGGATGTCTTTTGGTGGACACAGAAACTCAGGAGCATATACTGTAACCATAGTAGAGGCATAGCCTATCATCTTTGATCCTTACAATCAGCCTGAAAGGTAGGTGCTATTAGTGTCCCCATGTAACAGATAATGAAAGTGAGGCCAGCAGAGGTTAAGTGACTTGCCAGGGTCACAAAGCTAGGAAGTATTTGAGGGAAAATTTGAACTCCAGTCTTCCTGTGTTGAAGTTCAGCTCTCTATCCGTTGTGTTGGCTACCTTAGAAAAGAGGGAGGCAGCTTGGAAAATGCTAGTGTACCCAGAGGTATAGGAGTTGGCCTGTGTAGTGGGGATAATTTCTATGGACAGGGCCAAGGTGGAGGATAGGGATTAGGAGAGAGACAGAAACAGAGAAAACTCAAGCTCCAGCCCTTGGAGGAGTCAGCTTGAGATAAGATCATTTGTGTGTTCCTTTTGGCTCTTTTTGCCAGCAGCCGTTCTATTGTCCGCCTTGTATGGTGGTTCCCAGAATGTCTGTCTACATATGTAAGGTCCCTTTAGTGAGTGATATTTGATTTCTAAGCTTAGGATTCAGAAAAAAAAAAATTAAGACCATAAACCTCATTAAGGAAGGATTTATTTTGAGGGAGGGGGTGGTTAAAAAAAAGTGTGAGAAGCCTCTTTTAGGTTTCTCTTTCCCCTCAAGCCTTTAAGACCAGATTCCTTTAATGTTCTATAAGAGAAACCATTTGAAGAATGTACACCTGCGGGGGTGGGGGTGGAGGTGAGGGATGACAGGACCGGCCACGTGTGCTCAGATGACTTGGGGTGTAAGCACTGTGTGGGCGGCTTCACTGAGCTTTTTGGACAGTTATAGGCAGTGACACCTGCAAAATAGTGGAGGGGCCAGGGTAGGATCTAACTCGCTAGAATTCCATGGCATGAAAGCGCTCTCTCAGCAAGATGCTCTCCCCATTTGCCTCAGGACAGGTTTACTTTGGCAAATGGGGAAGGAAGCAACCATGTTTGCCAGTCCTGGAGGCTGGCATCATCCCTTGGAGGGAGACTTCTCCACAGAAGATGACAGAGGTTCGCTGGCTGGTGGTGTTCCCCAGCCATGGCATTATTATGAGTGCTCTGCAACTATTTTAAGATTGGAGGGCTCAGAAGGACTGGGCTGGTGAGGCTTGCAAAGACAGTGGGTTATCCATTTGGAATATTTCAGAAGAAGCCTATGGCTATGGTATTAATATGTTCCCCCAAAGGATGAAATTGAAAAAAGAAACACTCAACTCTATCAGTCTCTACTTTATGAAATCAGTCAATCAATAAGCATTTATTAAACATCAGCTACATACCAAGGACTGTGCTAGGCACTGGAGATGCACAGACAGGAAGCTTTGAAGGTAACTGGGAATTCTGAGAGGTGGAGGTATATGCCCCTGCATTCTAGGGATGGGGCCATGGCCAGAATAAATGCATTGAGGCAAAACATAGAATGCCAAGTCTTAGTAATAGCAAGTAGGATGATTTGGCTTAAGTGTAAAATGAGTAAAGAGGGAGAGTATCACATAAGCCTGGAAATGTAGGCTGGAACCAGATTGTGAAGGTTTTTAAGCTCATGTTCATCCTAGAGGCAATTGGGAACTAGTGAAGCATCTTGAGGATGTTCAGATTTAGGCTTTAGCTTATCAGTTCTCTTGAGGATCCCTGGGAGAGGAGAGAGACTTGAAGTTGGGAATGGAAATTATGGGGCTGTTATGGGAGTGCAGGTGGGAAGCAATAAGGCTCGAACTAGCATGTTAACTGCTGAGTGGCTAGAACTGGAAGGATGTGAGTAGCAAGACTTGGCAGCTAACCGCTAACATTCCTCTCATTCTTTATAAATCCATCCTGCATCTGTCCTGCTGAATTGATTATGAAAGCACAGGCCTGACCATGTTGTTCCTCACCGAAGATGGTTTTTCTCTCCTTTTATTGCCTCTAGGATAAAATACAAACCCATCTGCTTGGTCTTCAAGGCCCTTCAGAGTCTGACTCCAACCAGTCACTCTTCCCAGGCTAATTAGACCTTATGTGCCCTCCCACATTTCATGCTTCATTTAGCCAAACGCTTCCATGCTGTTGCTTGTAGAAGACATTCATTCTGTAAACTCGACAGCCTCACCTCCATGTCTGTTCTTTCCAGGCTCAGCTCAAATGCCACCCCCTACAAGAGAAATTCCTTGACTTCCCCCAGTGGTTGGTGCTCTCCTTTGCCCCCTACATTCTTTATTAAAATCATGTTTGTAACTCTTTGTACGCCCATGTTTTCTCCCTGCCTGCTCCCGTCAGCATCTGACCAAACAGTATTAGCTTCTTCCAGTCTTGCACACGGTAGATATTTCATGAGATCATAGGTTTAGAGATGTAAGGAAACTCAGACAAGGAACTCCAACCTCCTCATATAACAGAGGAAGAAACGAAGGCCCTGAGAGATTGTGAACTTGAGAGCAGGGACTGTCTTTGACCTTTCTTTATATTCCTAGTACTTACCAGTGTCTGGCACATTTTGTTATTATTTGTTTCAGTCATGTCTGACTCTTTATGATCTCATTTGGGGTTTTCTTGGTGAAGATACTGGAGTGGTTTGCCATTTCCTTCTCCAGCTCATTTTATAGTTGAGGAAACAGAGGCAAACACAGTTAAGTGACTTGCCCAGGATCACACAGCTAGGAAGTGTCTGAGGCCAGATTCAAACTCAGGAAGAGGAGTCAGTTTAGAGTCCATTGAGCCACTTGACTTGACTTTCCCAAGGTTGCACATCTATAAAGTGTCTGAGTTGGAATTTGAACCAAGTCTTCTTGTCTTCCAAGTCATTGAAAACAACTTCTGGTTGTCCTGGGCCATTGGGTACTGGTATTTGGGAATCTTCTAGAGCGGTGGTGTCAAATTCAGATAGAAATGGGGGACTACTAATTCCTGGCATCCACACTATAAATTAGTTTTAAAATGTAATATTATCTATGTTATTATATTTTCATTTATTTGGTTAAATATTTCTCAGTTACTTTTTAATCTTGTTCAGGCTACACTGGGGAGTATTTCCAGAGCATGTTTGACACTTGTTCTAAAGGACTGGATTTTCCTTGTAATTCACTCAGGCTTCATCCAGGGTTAGGGCTGGAGAAGAGTGGATTTGAGTGACAATAGCATGAGTGATAGTTCTTTCATGTGGAGTTGGCTAAAGGAACTAACTCTTGCCAGTGACAGTACAATTGAATTATAACTTTTTAGTGAATTTCCATTGGTGCCATATTTTCTGGAGTATATTATTTTGCTTCATTTGAGGATTCCTCTTATTTCTTTCTGGAGTCAATGGACTAATTTGCATTGACTCTATTTTCATTCTGCCACCCTTTATTTAAATAGCTCAGTCATAGGAAACTATTAATGATGTATGTGTTAGCTAAGATATTGTCACTGTAAATTATACTTATGGAATGCCACATGTATATAATAACCTGTTGCATCCATTATGAAATCACAGGATGTCTACTCCTTCTCCCACAAAATCACCAATTAGATGTTTAAAAGCAATCACGAATCTTTCCATATACTTCTCTGTCCCACAAAAGATTTCTTCAGGTTTAATTTCTTCTGTTCCTTCCAACATCAAGATAGCCTTGTGTAACGAGAAAGAAGCTAATTGTCATTTAGCTCTGTGACAATGGGCAATAAGTCATCTTGCTTCTCTGGACCTCACTTTCTTCATCTGTAAAATGAAAAGGTTGGACTGGATGACCTCAAGGTCCCTTCGAGCCCCAAATCGATGATCTTACCACCTTTTTCTTCCATGGCAGCCTTATTCCCTTTTACACTTTGATCTTATTTTCTCTGATACATACCTATTTGTCAGTATACCTCCCCAGATGGATTATCAGGACCAAGATGCTTCAGATGCCCTGGCTGCAGAGCAGAGGACACCAGAACTGTTACCTCTTTTGTTCTAACCTAGACACACATGGATGTTCATAAATGGAACTGAACATCACAGTTTTGGGGTGGGCTAGAACAGTTATTCTGTGGACTCATTAACCACTAAAATTCCACATTTCTCTTCCATGTAAACTGTTTTCTAGCTGTATTCTGTACAAGACTACATGAACCCAAGGAGAAGTCTTTACATTTAATTTTGACAATATTTGGCTTGTTAGTTATGGCCCACTGTTCCAGCCTGTTATGAGTTTTTGGCATTTTGATTCTGTCCTCTAGGATATTAACTTCTCTGCACTTTGGGAACTAATAGTCTGTTTAGAGGAAAGGGGAATTAGATCTAAGGGATGCAAGAGAATGGAGCGGGTCAACACAAATACCTTATTCCTGCTGGAGGACTGCTTGTGTTGTCCTTGTGTTTGTGTGTAGGGGGGTTTGACTGTTTCAGTTCATTGCATATTTAATTTGAATGCTTGCTATGTGCAAGGCAGCACATTGAAAAGTGCTGGAGAATGGGGACAGTTTTTTACTTTTTTTTCCTTTTATATCCCCATCACTTAGCACAGGGCCTGCATACCGTAGGCCCTTAACCAGTGTGCATTGACTGACTGATTGACTGATACAGAGATCAGAATATACACACCCAAGTAAATGTGCAGTATTTTGGGAAGGATATCTCCACTCACCCAGATAAATAGTAATTTTGAGAAAGAAGAGTGCATGAACCATTGAGAAGATCAGAGAAGCCGTCATATAGGAGTTGGCCCCTGAGCTGTGCTTTTTGAAGGCAGTTAAAGATTCCAAAAGGTGGAAGGAAGGAGGGAAGGACAGGACAGACATGGTGCAGTCACTTTGGCACAGGGGCACATAGTGCACAGGCTTGTGTGGCTTGAATGAAGCATTGGCTATAAGAAGGAACTGAGATTTTTCTTTTTCATGGAGTTGGCCATGGCTATGCTTATGTTGATAGGGGAAGTAAATGGACCCAAGAAGTCAAAGGAGAAAAAGAAGGACTCTTAGAGGACATTTGGAGACCCCAAATCAGATAGTCAGTAGTCAATCAGTGTTAAGATTTGGATTTAGAAATCACCCAATTCCTTATTTGACAGATGTAAGTATTGAGCTGTTGTGATCAATCCACTAGCTTTTATTAAGTAACCACTATGTGCCAAGAACTTTGCTAAGCACTAGGGATATAAAGAAAGAGGGGAAAACATTCCCTTCTTTTAAGTATTGTATAGTCTAATGAAGAAGACAACAGACAACTACATAAAATCCAAATACATGCAGAATAAATCGAGAGGACTCTCAGATGGAAGGCACTAAGATGAAGGAGGACTGTCAAAGGTGAGACTTCAGCTGAAATTTGAAGAAAGCCTGGGAATCTGGGAGGCAGAGGTGAGTAGGATGGAGCTCTAGATATAGGTGAGAATATTTGGAACATCATGTGGGATCAGCATCATGGAGGCCAGTGTCACTAGATGTCAGAGTACATGGAAAGAAGTAAGAGATAGGAAGACCTGAAAAGTAGGAAGGGGCCAAATTATGAAGAGTTTAAAAAACCAGACAGGGGATTCTATATTTGATCATGGAGGCAATAGGGAACCACTGAAATTGATTGATTAAGGTGGAGGGAGGCGAGATATGGTTAGAACTGCACTTTAGGAGGATAAATTTGACAACCAGGTGGAGGATGAATTGGAGTTGGTGGTCTAAAGGTAGAGAAATCAATCAGCAGGTATTGTAATAGCCTCATTGTGAGGTGAGAAAGGCCCATGCTTGAGTGGTTGCAAAATCAGAGGAGAAAAAAGGACATGTGCTACAGATGCTATGAAGGTAGAAAATACAAGAATTGGTTACAGGGAGTTGAGGGTGACACCTAGGTTGTGAGGCTGGTTGACTGGGAGGATAGCAGTACCTTCAATAGTATGAGGTAAGTTAGGAAAAAGGGGAGAGCTTAAGGGGCAAATAGATACAAGAATCATTTGCTTAGAGATGTCAGTTGAACCCCATGGGAGCTGGCAAGATCACCAGTTGAAATTGTATAGAGGACAAAGAGTAGGGGTTCAGGACAGAGCCTTTGGGGACACCCATAATTAACGGATGTCACCTGGATGAAGATTCTACAAGGGAGACAGAAGGAGTGGTCAGGTAAGGGAGGAGGAGAACTTAGAGAGACGACAGTGTCAAGGAGAAGAGGGTGGTGGGCAGCATCAAAGGCTGCAAAGGCATCAAGAAGGGTGAAGAATGAGAAAAGACTCTTGGTTTTGGAGGGAAGGTGGACTGACAAGGGTGTGATGCTTAGGGGAGATGACTGACCAGATGCTTGAGTCTCAGGGTGTACAAAGACTGGAAGAGATTGGAAGGGATAGTTAGAAGAAAGATGAGTGAGAAATCAGCAGGCCTTTTGCTTCTTGAAGTTGAATTTAGTGTGATCTCACATGCATGGAGCCCTTGATGGGTTTTGAGGTACTTTTACCCATATTATCTTATTGTGTCCTGATCAGTCATGTAATGATGATGACGACCGTCTACGACGATGACAACAACGATGATGATGATAGCTGGCATTTCTGTAGTACCTTAAGGTTTCCAAAGTTCTTTACCTCCTTTGATCCTGAATACCTCCTTATGAGACAGATAGATGCCATTGTCTTAATTTGATAGTTGAGTTAATTGAGAATCAAAGAAGTTTAATAACTTGCCTAAGGTCACAAAGTGAATTAGAAATTAGAGCCAGAACTCAGATCTGGACCTCTTGATTCTGTTGACAAAGACAAAATTCTTTGAACTAAATTTTCAATTAACTTATGTTTCTTTCCTTCCCAATGTGATCTCCTTAGAAAGCAGAAGAGGAGGATATTATTCCTTCACTGGCATTATTATGCAAACTCTTAGGAGTTATAGAACAATGAATATAGGAGCTAAAACAGGCCTTAGAGATCATATGGTCCATTTCACTAATCATATGGTGAGGTTAAATAATTTTCATCTCAGCCTATCTCATCCCATCCCATCCTATCCCATACCTTTCTTGTTTACGTCTTTCCTCTCCCTTTTTCCCCACCAGGATGGAAGTACAAAGGCTACTCATGGGCCTAGTCCTGCTCTGATTTCTCTTTAGGTATCCTGGTGTCCCAGGCCCTCTCCCAGAGACTTTACTAATGCTGAATTTAATGTGGATACCTGATTGGTATAGCCTGCTGCAGCTCAGAGCCCAAGTATTCTGCTAGCTGCAGTCTCCCCTGTCACAGGGATTCTGGGTACATGGCACAATGCTTGGTAGTTAAGTGATTTTCTCAACTTCCACATATGGCTAGCAGTAGAGTAAGGCCTGGAACAGAAGTCTCTAAGATCCCCAGTCTAGGGTTCTTTCTTTGGTACCAAATTGCATTTTTGGCTCTGTGTTTATTAAAGCTTCTGATCTTTCTGTTTCTTTGGCACTGATATTTCAAATACTTCTCTCTCCCCTTTCCCCAATCTCCAGGCCCTTCTCTTTAGACAAGTGAAAGATGAATTTGCCTTTAAAAAAATATAAACTTGTGATTTCAGGAGATTATTACTTCTTTGAAGAGTTTCTTCTGGGAATACAAATTTCCTATAAAATCTCAGGCCATTTTTGTATAGATTATAGATTTGGTCCTAGAAGGTACCGTAAAGCATCTAGTATAATCTTTTCATTTTACGAATGAGGAAATAGGCCAAGAAAAGTGAAGCAACTTGCCAAAAATCATGTTGGATGAAGCAGGCAGCTTCATCCCCAAAGCCAAAGTATCCTGTGCCCTGTCACCATCCCTTTCTCTGGATCAGTGGGTTCTGTTTTGAGTTTCATGCTTTGGGAACATCTATAGGGCGTTGCAAAGTGACATTCTCAATTGAATAGGATATTGGTTGTTCATGTTTTCTAAGCTCAGCCCTAAACTGCTAATTCTGTAAAACAATATGCAGCATTTTTTTTTTGAGGGGGGATGGTGGGGAGAGAGAGAGAGTGAGAAAGAGAGAGAGAGAGAGAGAGAGAGAGAGAGAGGGAGGGAGGGAGGAGAGGGAGGGAAGGAGAGAGAGACAGACAGACAGACTACAACAACAAATAGCACATTAAAACTTGGTCCTGGCTGGTTCTCTTGGCTCTATAAAATATTGATGTATTTCCATTCTTTTCAGTTAGTAGAAGAAATTAAACCAAGCAAAGAGGGGATGGGGAATGACTTGGATTTCTTATTAACAGTCAAAGTCAGCCCACAAAAAGCATTTTTAACCATGTTAAAGTTGAAATTTCATCTTCTTTGCTGCCTTTCCCTGGCTTAGCAATTTTTTTTTCCAGTTTTTAAGTAATGAGGAATTTTGGTCCTGAGGGTTGTTTTTCTCTACTTTCTCTGCAATTTAGCTTTACTATCTTTAAATAGCCTTAAAACTATTTATCAGTTTTCGGGAACCTAACCATCTCCATGGATGGAGAGATAACGCAGGAGCAGTTATCTAGTATGCACCTTGAAGAGATCTGGGAATTTGTCTTGGCTGTGCTGCTGACTGGTGGTTTAACCTTTCAGTAAGCCATGGCTAGGTCTCAGTTTCCTCAAAAGACACTCCCCAACAAATAACCCAAATTAAAAGTATAATCATTACTTATGTTACCTGAAATAAAAGTCCGTTATTCTTAAAAGTGATTTTCTCCACAGATGCTGGGAACAAACTGCTTTGATTATATGGCTGGGCAGGAAGGTGACATAGGAAATTTCATATCTGCTAATGCAGAATAATGGATTTGAGTAAAATCGTTCAAATGGATAGAGTTATCCTCATGTTATCCTGAAAATGAGCAGTTATCATCCAGGAGAAGTTTCTCGTGTGTGTGTATGTATGTGTGTGTGTGTGTGTATGTATGTGTGTATGTATGTATGTGTGTGTGTATGTGCGATGGGGCCCAGGCCAATCCCTAAATAGAATTCTCCTGACTTACTTACTACTTGGTCTTGGGTAACTTTCTGTTACTGGACCCCAGGGATCAGAAGTCCTTTTTCAGTATCATGGCCTTTCCCCCAAACTTCTGCTAAAATCTTCTTAGTCATTTAAAGGGTAGAGATTGCTAGACTCAAGGACTCACTCATCCCTCCCCCCTTCCCAGCTCCAGTCCGTTGGTTTCTCTGATCCCCATACTTGAGACACCATCTTTTCCTCTCTCTTCTTTCCCAACCCCAGTGGCTACTTACCTGAAATCCTACTCTTACTTAAGGTCCAATTCAAATCCAGCTTCTCAAAGGAACCTTCTCTGATCTCTCTACTCCTGGCTGCCCTTGGTCCTGAATTCCTATTTTGTCTGTATCGCCCATACCATCTAACTTATCTACATTCTGTTGTGGTCATTTTTATTGGTGTCTTATCCTCTGTTCCAGATAAAGCCCTTTAAAGGCTACACCTGTTGTCTTCATCTCTATAGCCTAAAGGGTCCAGCTCAGGGCCTGGCACAAAGCAGCTCCTTAAAAAGTGTTGCTTTAAAAAAAAAAAAACAACCAGAGTTATTAGGGTGTAAGACAGTAAAAACAAGGACTGTTTCATGACCAGTGAGATCATATGATTGCAGCTTAGAGCTCGAAGGAGCTTTAGAGACCATCTGGTCTAACCCCCTCATTTTAGTGATAAGGAAACTGTGACCCATGAAGGTTAAGGAATTTAATGATAATCACACAGGTAATAAGTTGTCCAAGGCTGGATTTGAACCCAGGTCCTTTGACTTGGCCCTCTGTCATTGCTTTTTTCACACACCACTCTGCATACAATGATGATACATAGTAGGGATTAAATGATTAAGATTAAACAACAACCACCTCCCCTTTCCCTCCCCCGCCAAATCCACCACCAAATCTAGTTACAAAATAATTTGTATGCAAATTATGTAGGGATTTTAGTAAACTGCAAACTTCACAATTCAGAAGAGTAATATGGCAGCTCATTCATTGAGAGTGTCCAGAACAAAAATGGTCATAGCCCTGCAGTCCTCTGTCACTTCATCAGAAGCATTCTGAGTACCACATTTCAGGAAGGCTATTGGCAAGCTGGGGGATATTCAATGAGATGCTATCAGGATGCCAGAGATCTCAAGAACACTGCAGGAATCGGAGATGTTCAGCTTCATGAAAATAACATTTATTAAGTGTTACTTGTGTACTAGGCACTGGAGGCACAAAAATAAAAATGAAAGTCCTTGCCTTTAAGAAGAGGCTTTTTCTATTAAAAGAGAAAAACCATGAGTTGTGTCTTCCAGTAGTTGCAGAGGGATTAGACTCACTTTGCTCCAGAGCTCAAGGACTTGAGCAGTGACGAGGTGGAAAGTCTAAGGAAGCAAAGTATACTTATTTTCTAAAAAATTTATTTATTTTAGTTTTAATTTGTAAAATTAATGAGGCATTTCCAGAACATAATAGAATTTAAAAAAAGGTGATTGCACATGAAACTGCAATTCTCTTCTGTTTCAATATAGGGAAAATCAGAAGTTTGAAAAATGACATAAGCTGCCTTGTGAGATACTAATAGAATTCTTCAAGGGAGGCTGAACCATCCTTTGTTGGGGACATAGAAAAGATTCCTGTATCAGATGGAATGACTGGATCTGGGGACCTGAAATCACTCTCAGATTCCTTGATATTTGTTAGCCTGGTTCTTGTAAACCTGCACACCTTCTTCATAATCTGTCACCTCTAAACTTAGAATACTGTGATTGTTTGCTTTTATATTCATCGCTCTTCTGTTGAAACTCTGGTCCCTTAGGCTTCTAAATTAGATAAAGGAAGATCCGTTCTGTCTAGTCCATGATTCTACTTACTTCCCAGCTAAGCTGTTTTTCTCTATGGTGTCCTGTATTTTCTCTAGCTCTGGAGTCTCTCTTAAATGGACACACAGGCCAGCCCTGGATGAATATCCAAGAGAAACTACTGTGCTCTTCACTCATTTTCTGTTTTCCAGTTCCCTGAAAGCCTCATTTTTGATCTTATCTCGGATGGGTTGAGTCATTAGCATTTCGTTGTATGCAGTCTCCCTCCAAAGGAGCAGTGAACTCATGTGTAAGTTTCCAAAAAATCTTCCTGTCTTCTCAGTACCAATATTAGTATAGGCCTTAGCAGATCTGCAACCCAATGACGTTTCTCTTATGGCTACCTCAGCCAGACTGTTAATCCACACAAATTTTGGAAAGGGGTTTTATTCTGCCACAAAGACTCATTGTAGACTGTTCTCTGAAGACACTGGGCCAATATGCCACAGCAGCCAGAAAGGCCCACAAAATGCTGGACACGAGGAATGGAATTAGAAAAAAACAGAAAACACTCTCCTCCTCGGACTATACTGGGACGTGTTTGTACCTGGGATGCAGAATGCTCCTTGGGTTGCTGCTCCCTGGGGACATATATGGTAGGGCTAAAATAGGCTGTCAGCTAAAATGTCCAAGGGGTCCAGAGATGGGCTGGACTGGGGATGGGGGCTCCCTTAGGACACTAGATTATAAAGATAATGATATTTCATTCTGGAAAGTTGTTGGCTGGGAGAGAATTCTTTTTTCAAAGTACTTGGCACCAGCCTTTGACTTTTTTCTTTTGTAAAAAAGTTTTTGTGCCTTTAAAAACCAAACCAAACCAATGCTGTTACTTACCAGTGAGTCCCTTCCCCCTCTCTGCTTTAGAATAGCAAAGCAAATCAACACCTTGGCTATGTCTGTGATTGGGCACCTCATTCTATACCACTTTTCTACCCCTGCTTGTTCAATAGACTTTGCTTTACTGTCAAGTCCTCTGAAGTCAAAATTGGTCCCTCCATGGTCCAAGTTCTGGTTATTTTCAGTTATATTTTTGTGATCATTAAGTAAGTTGTTTTCTTGGCTCAGCTGATTTTTGCTCTGCATCGTTTCATGCAAGTCTTCCATATTTCTCCGAATTCTTCATGCTCGGTTTTTCTTATGGTGCAATAATATATGCCTGTGCTCCCAGGCTTTATTTTGTATAGCTTTTGTCCCACAGTTTCCAGTTCTTTGCTATTACAAAAAAAAATGCAGCTATAAATATTTCTGTATATACAGGACCTTTCCAATGTCTTTGACCTCCTTAGGGATACATGCCTGGTAGTGGTATTATCGGGTCAGAGGTTTTGTACAGTTTGGTCATTTTTTTTTTATAATTCCAAGTTGTTTTCCAAACAGTTGGACCAACCAGCAACTTTCCCATCAGGACTTTAGTGTGCCTTTTTCCCTAAAGCCCTGGCAACATTGGATCATTTTTGGTCTTTTGTCATCTTTACTTACATGCCTATGAGGTGAAAAAAAAGAGTTGTTTTAATTTATATTTCTCATTAGGAATAGCCTCTCATATTGATAAGCTAACATTTTCTCTTTTCAGAATATCTTGTGTGAATATTTTTCATGGAGGATTGGTTTTTTTGAGGATGGGTTTTTTTATAGTTAATGGCAATGCCATATTTTTGTCAGTGCAAAAAAGCTTTTCATTTTTTCATCATGGAGATTGCCCATTTTATTTTCTATGCTAACCTTTGTTTTCTGTTTATTTAAGAGATCTTTCCAGCTCTTGTTGTTTCAGGATGCCTCCTTCCATTCTGCTTTGATTTTTTTTTAATAATGTGATTCTTTATGCTTAGTTTGTATACCCATTGGGTATATATTGTAGTATAAGATATTGTCATTAACCAGATTTCTGCTAAATTACTTTCTACTTTTCCCTGTGGTTTTTCTCCATTTGTAGTCAAATGGAGAGTCCTCACATCAGTGACTGGTGTTCCTGGTTTTATGGAATTTTGGGCTGTGATGTTGGATTGCTTCTAGACTGCATGCTGAACCTATTTGATTAAAAAACTTCTGGTTTTTTAAGCTCATACCAAACAGTTTTGCTTATTACTGCTTTACATCTGGTAATGCTAGCCTCACTTTGCTCCTTTAAAAAAAGCCCTTTGTTTCTCTTGAGATTTTACTCTTTTGGATGCATTGTGACATTGTTTTGACTATTTCTGTAAGGTAACTGTTGGAAGCTTGATATGGCACCGTATCAGTCCTTTACTTTGCATTCTCATGGCTGCTACCCTAAGTCTAGGGTCCTAGTCCCATCAAGTTCAAGCAGATGTTCTTAACCTGTGGTTCATGGACCTCTAAGGCTCTATGAGTAGACTTCAGAGGGCTTATGAAATTGGATAAAAAAAAAAATCCTTACTTTCATTCACCGCTAACTGAAATTTAAGATTTCTTTTAATTATTTAAAATCATTCTGAGAGAGACATAGGTTTCACTGTGCTACCAACAGAGTCCATTACATACAGAAAAAGGTTAGATAATTTTGGAGAAGAGGCCCACCTTTATCATCACTACTAGTGATCATTTATGACCAATTTAGTTAGTAAAATAAATATTTGTTAAGTGTCTGATAGGTGCCAAGCACTGTATTAAGTGCTAGAGACAGAAGAGCCCTGGAACTGGCAGTCCCCTCTAGAACTGCTCCTGCTTTCAGCCCACCCTTCACAGCCATTGTCTGTAAAGAAGGGACCCGTCAGTCCAATCAGCGGCCATTCGTAGGGTGGATATAGCAGGTTAGCTGAAGCAGTGAGGCTCCCTGAAGGAGAGACAGTATGTGCAAAGCAGATCAAACTACCACCACCATCTAGACCACCATTTCCCCTCAAACCCTGAAGGACACAGCCTAGCACCCTGTTCCCAAGAGACTTTGGAGTAGCAATGCTTCCAGCCCAGTGCCCTTAGCCATCATCCGAAGAAGCTTCTCATTGTGGAAATTGCTCTTGTTAACTGCTCCTGAAGGTGTTAGAGCCAAAACTACCAAATTCCCCAAAAAGAAAGTACATGTTGCGTAAGTCATTGGCAACTTCAGATGACTTAACATCAGGAAATGATAGGATTTTATCAGTGGAAATGAAATTAAAAGAATATGCGTTTTTTTGAGAGCAGGTACTGTCTTACCTTTCTGTTATCTCCAGTGTTTAGCATGGTGTTTTGCACATTCATTCATTCATTCATTTGTGAACCCTTGAGTTTGAGTAATATAGTAGATTCTTAATTTTTCTGCCTTCATTATCTTCCCCACCTAATCAACCCTGTTCCATTAAAATTGCTTTTCTTAGAACACCCTTTTAGTCATGGTATCTCAATATTTTGAAGAAAGCCAAGGATCTAGTATTTCTTTGCAACCTTCTGATGAGTTATCTAAGTCTTAGGAAGTTGCTTGAGGGGCAGAGAAATGAAGGAACCAGCCATTGGTCATCTACCTAGGTCTTCCAAATTCCCGGTTCAGGACTCTGTTCACATCTAACTCTACATACCCTACAAGCCATACAACCCTAACCATACGTTTTGACCCTAACCCTGCTCCACATTGTCGTATCTGCCCTCAAATTTCCAGTGGTTTTTCATTCCCTGTAAAATCAAGTCTGACTTCCTTATTGCTTACTCTGACTGTCCAGTTTGTTATGCACTGGTCCTTAAGTGGACCACTACTTCCTCCAGGTCAGTATTCTTTGTTACTTGAGTACATGACTCATTCCTACCTTGTAATTCCCTTGGCCTATAAAATCTTCATTACTCTTTTCTTTCTATTTGGAATTAGGCTCAAGTGATGTTGAACTTTTATCATATATACTGTCTTTCTAACTAAAATTTTAAGTTAATAATAATGGCTAGCATTTATATTGTATTTACTGTATGCCAGGTACTGTACTAAGCATTTTACAATTATTATCTCATTTGATATTCATAACAACCCTGGGAGGTCAGTACTAGCATTTTCCCCACTTTACAGATGAGGAAACTGAGTCAAACAGCGCTAAGTGACTTGCCTTGGGTCACACAACTAGTAAGTATCTGAGGCTAGATTTGAACTCAGGAAGATGAAGTCTTCCTGACTCCAGGTCTAGCACTCTGTGTATCATGGCGCCACCTAGCTGCCATATGTCTACTGTTAGTTCACTTGAAATCTTTGGCTGCTCTCATGATTTCCCTCTGGCTCTTTGGGATTTTGTGTGAAGGTTCCTCAGTTCCTGGACAAGTTCATCACACCTGCTTAACTTTTCTGCCCCTTTCCTAGCTCCCTTCCCACTTTGGAGACATGTCATCCCCAAGAATTTGCTCTTCTGATTGGTGGCTCCTGGCTGGGACCACTGAGGGATCCCCAGCCAGGTTCACTTGGGCTTCTCTATTTGGCACAGTGGATAGAACACTAATGATTTTTTTCTAAATTGTAAGGTCCTTGAAGGCAGTGATTTTCTTACTCATCTTTGTGTCTGTGAAGGTGTCTGGAATGTTTAATAGCTATTTTAGAAATCTTTTTTATATGTTTAATTATATATATGTATATATAGCACACATATATACACACACATATACATATGATATTCTGAATCTTTTTAGTGACATGGCCCTCTTTGGCAATCTGATGGACCTCTTCTTAGAAGAAATGTATTAACTAAAATACATGGATTACAAAGGAAACTAATTCTATTGAAATGCAGTTATCAACAGGAGGGGAAAAACAAGTTCACAAAAGCCAGATAAAGAACCCTTGGCCTATAGTAACTACTACCTCAACTGGGCCATGAGGTTCAAATGACATTATTTGTGTAAAATTACATGTTGCAAACCATAAAGCACTGTGTAAATGCAAGCTGTTGATTTTATTATTAGTAAACGTGTTGAAAGAATGATGGGTCTAATCGGTCACATCTGTCAACCTTAATCCTAAACGTTACAGCAGGAAGCAACCTTGCATCATCTGGTACCAACTGTATCTGAAAAGGAAAACTGACCTCAACAGGCACGCCTCCCCCCAACAAAAATGGCTTTTTCTCCCTTCTCTTTTTAAAGACTTAGAGGGATGGAGAATTTACTGCCTCTTGGGCAGCTTTTCCCACTTTTGAAAAGCTATATTTGTCAAATATTTTCCTGCTACAGAATCAAAATATGCTGGTCTGTATTTAATTGATTACCCTCTGGGGTCAAGTCTGGACAATCTTATCCTTCTGGGTGAAAGCCCTTTAGTAACTCAGATAGCTTTCCATTTTCCCTGTTCCCTCAGTGAGGTCTTTTCTAATAGGTATCAATGTGGATAGAGTTCGAGTCAAGAAGTCCTCCTACAACACACACAATTTCCTTGGCAGATTCTATATGGTGTGAACTCTACTTCTCCCTCCCTCCTGCAGAGCTTTGCTTTCAGTTTTTCAGTGTCTACCATAAAATGTGCTCCAAGGTAGAAAGGCTGTACTCTTACCATGTCTAGATCCTCCATTCATGTAAGAACAACAACCTGCTTAACTGCCCCACCCCCAAAAATAAAGGTCCATGTTTTTGTTATTCATCATTGCTTTTCTCTCCATCTTCTTCATCTTCCTCATCTTCTTCATCTTCCTCATCTTCTTCCCCCTTTTTGCTGCTCTTCTCAGCTTTGCCAACTCCTTTTTTTACTCACACTGGGTTTTCTTTTAGCCATGTACATGTGTATATATGTACATATGTATGTGTACACACACTTGTATGCTCTTAAGATACACAGAGAGTGCTTTGCCTGTGGTTTCTCATTTGATCGAAACAACAGTCCCAAGAGGTAGGTGGGTATTATTCCTGGTTTACAGAAGAGGAAACCGGAGCTGAGAGTGATGTTAAGTTTCACACAACTAGGGAGAAACTGAGTCAGCATTCCAGCTCCAGGCTTCCTGTCTGAAAGTTTAACATTCTGTCCACTGTTCCACCTAGTCTTGGTTCATGTTTTAGGAATGACATTGCTACCCTGAGGGGTGTCCCAAAGAGGACAGATGGAATAATAAAGGGCTCTTAAATTCACCTCATATGAAAGTCTATTGGAAGAATTGGGAATTTTATCTCGAGGTTGATTTGGGCAAGGTGGGCATGATGGCATTTGAGCAATTATTAGACTTTGTTTCTTGGCCCCACGGGGCAAGGACTAGTCCTAGCTTTAGGGGAAGTGGCAAATTTAGGCTTGGTGTAAGTTAAGCTTTGTAAAAAATGAGAACTCCCCCAAAGTGGGAAACATTGTATTTCAGTTCTTGGGGTCACTGGAGGTCTTCAAGGAAAAGGCACAATGCTTGGGCCACAGTGGGTACTTAATCCTTACCTGTGCCTTTTAATTGCATGACTGCTTGTTAGAGGTATTATCAAAAGAAAATCTTGGGCCTGTAGGGATTACAGTAGGTGACTTCCCTATTCCTTTCCACTTCTGAGAAGCTATAAGAGGGAGGAATTACGATTCTTCAGATTAGAGATTGGTGAATTTGGCATTGATTCCAGGAAGAATTCTAGAATCCGTTATAGTAAGAAATGATTGCTCCCAAGCAGTATGGAATCATTAAGGACTAGGCATGACAGTCAAATAGCATTTCCTTTTAAACAGGGTTACTAGACTGGGAAATCAGGGAAATGCCCTGAACATTTGATAAGTGCCTCTTTGTGGGCAGGGCAGAGGGGTGGGGGCCAGATGATAACACAACGTGGTGGACAGAAAACAGTCCAGTCAATTCCCAATCATGTTGATAAAGTTATTGGTGAGTTGAAGAAAAGCATACATTCCATATGTAATCAAATTTTTAAGTGACACAAAGCTGGGAAGGATAAATTATAACTTGGATGAAGGAATTAGGACCTAAAAAAAGATCTCTAAGTTGGAAGAGTGGGTAAAACTAACAAGAATACATTTTTTGAAAATACTATTTTATTTTTTCCCAATTACGTGTAAAAACAATTTTTTAACATTCATTTTTTAAAATTTTAAGTCCCAAACTCATTCCTTCTTTCTCTTCTCCCCACTACCCAAGAGGGTAAACACTTTGATATAGGTTATACATGTGCAACCATACCAAACATATTTTCATATTAGTTATGTTGTAGAAGAAAACATAGCCCAAACAAACAAAAGAAAAACCATGAAAAAAATAAAGGGAAAAATGAGGTGCTTCAGTCTGCATTCAGACCCCATCAGTTCTTTCTCTGGAGGTAGATAGCT
Source organism: Notamacropus eugenii (assembly GCF_028372415.1). NCBI lineage: Eukaryota > Metazoa > Chordata > Mammalia > Diprotodontia > Macropodidae > Notamacropus > Notamacropus eugenii. Next base: position 32,577,575 of record NC_092877.1, on the reverse strand, counting down.
GTTTTCATCATAAGTCCTTTGGAATTGTCTTGGGTCATTGTATTGCAGAGAATAGCTAAGTCATTCAGTTGATGGTTGCACAATGTTGCTGCTATTTGTGTACAGTGTTTTGGTTCTGCTCACTTTACTTTGCATCAGTTCCTATAAGTTCTAAGAGCATTGTCCTCATCATTTCTTAGAGCACAATAGTATTCCACCACAATCATATACCACAACTTATTTAGTCATTCCCCAATTTACAGATATAGCCTCAATTTTTAATTTTTTGCTACAATAAGAACAGCTATAAATATTTTTGTACATATAAGTCCTTTCCTCCATTTTTTTTTTTAAAAAAATCTCTTTGAGATACAGAGCTGGTAGCAATATTGCCCAGTCAAAGAGTATGCACAGTTTTAGAGCCCCTGTTCTTCAGAATGGTTGGATCAGTTCACAATTCCACCAATAGGGTATTAGTGTCCCGATTTTCTCACATCCCCTCCAACATTTGTCATTTTCCTTCTCTGTCATATTAGGCCATCAGCTATCTGATGGGTGTGAGGTTTAATGAGCTCAGAGTTGTTTTAGTTTGCATTTCTCCAATCAGTAGTGATTTATAGCATTTTTTTTTCAAATGACTATACTTAGCTTTGATTTCTTCTTCTGGAAACTGCCTGTTCATATCCTTTGGCCATTTATCAGTTGGGGAATGATTTAACAAGAATAAATTCAACAATGTGAAGCTGTAAACTTGGGTTTAATTTAGGTCGCAGTAGTTGGAAAGAGAGTTCATGAACCTTCCTTCTGTCTTTCCACCCAGCCCTTAAACTAGGAATATACAGAATCGAGACGCAATCTGAGAGCTTAGTCATTTCCTTTTACTTTTAGAACTTATTTTTCATATTGTGACTTGAACTACCTGGGGAGTATTCAGGCCTCCCCCTCCAGGGTTTCGCATGGGAGGTACAGGAAATATTGTCAGAGAGAATGATGTTATTGACTGTCATTGGTGTTGCCCCCTTTTTCATAGAAAAAGTTCAGTGCACAGGATTTAGCTGGTTTATTTTGATACTTGAGCAGGGTGTGAATTAAGAGTCAGAGAGGACTGAATTTATATCCTGACTCCCCTTTATGGCTACCCGATTTCCCTGGGTTTCAGATTCCACATCTGTAAAAATGAGAGGGTTGGGCAAGTTGATTTCTAAGAGCTAGTCTAGTTCTGAAGCAATGACCCTATGACTTCCTGGACCACTAATCTCCCCCCTCCCCATCTCACCATCTGTTGGAATCCCCACAAATTGGAAGAATAGGAAGGAAAAGGGAAGCAGTGTCTGTTCCAACAGTGAGTTTAAAGAATGGGCTCAGTTTTTACTTTCCATACTTCCTGACTTCTTTCCTTTTGGACTGCTTTGCTGACGTTAAACTCTTTACCCCCAACGAACTAATTTCTTCCTGAGCTTGACTCATTGCTCTGCCAAAAAAGTTTTCAAGTCTGTTTTACTTACTGGGAAATTATAAAATGGGCCAAGAGGCAGCATGATAAGTAGTTGATGGAGAGGTGGCTTAGAGTAGTAAGATCTGGGTTCAGCTCCTGCCTCTGACAATTGGTTATGTACCCAGCTGCTGGTCTTAACACCTATAGGCTGTTTTCCTCTCAATCATTTGGAGAAATTCCTGATTATGGAGGTGAATGACTTGAAAGAATTTATTCTACCTTTGACCAAAACCTCCCAATCTGCGGATGTTGTATTTTAACTAGGGGATCATTCATGTCACTACAATTCATTAAAAACCTGGCCTAAGTTTTCTGTAGAAGAGTTGGATCTCTTGCCGCTAGGATTTCTAAGGTAAGTGAGCGTGGTACAGTGGATAGAGCTCTAGACTTGGAGTCAAGAAGATCTGAGTTGAAATATGACCTCAGATAATTACCAGCTGTGTGATCCTGGGCAAGTGCTATTAACCTCTGCCTGTCTCATTTTCTTCATCTGTAAAATGGGGATAATAATAGCACCTAGCACCCAGGGTTGTTGTGGGGACCAAATGAAATAATAACTTTTTGTAAACCTTAAAGTGTTATATAGATGCTACGTATTATTACGTGGCAGTGAATTTGTCAAGTCCCTTCATCACGTTTTTCTGAGCCTCAGTTTCTTTGTTTGTAAAAAAAAGATAATCTAAAGCCCATCCCCTCAGGTAAGGTGATGACATCCATATGATAATAATAACCAGTACGGGAAGTGGGCTGAAGGTGTTTGTATTGTGTTTAGTCCAAGACTAAGTGTCGGTTGTCCTTGGAAGAAAATGAATATTTCAACCAATAAAAAGAATCCAATTTCACTGAGGGGTTACAGATTCATGGGGTGGAAAATGAAATGAAGTATATTTTAAAAAGAGGTGATGTCTTTAATTAAAACAAAAGAGATGGGGCTGGAAGTTTGAATGAGCCAACTGCATAGTGTAGAAGTGAAGGAAGTTAATGGCATCTCTAGAATATAGCTTAAGAGGAAAGGATGCTCCATGAGAGCAGGGGTTGCTAATTTTTTCTTTCTTTCTTTTTTTTATCTTCTCAGTGTCTGGTACGGTATCTTGGACAGAGTAGGTTTTCAGTAGGCATTTGTTGAATTGACATTAATAGAAACAATTTCTAGAATGAGAGATACGATTATCCTGTTTTTCTTTGCCTTATTCATCGCACCTTTGGAATAACAGTTTTGATTCTTTAGGTTTTAGAGGTAACAGTGACAAGCTGAATTATGTCCAGAGAGAGGTCATTAGGATGATGGGGTGACCCCAAACAAGGTCATGTGAGAGAAGTTAAAATAATTGGGACTGTTTACTCAGGTGAAAAAAAGACTTGTGGATTGGGAGAAGGACATTATAGCTTTCTTCAAACATCTTTAAGGGCTGTCTTGGATTTGGGTAAAAGAGGTCCGTTCTAACCAACAACTATGATTAATGAGTAAGTCTTAGGGGTGCTGTCACAGCTCTTAAGGGCCCCTATAGGCATATGGTCTAGGTAACTTAAGGGATTGGGGGAAGGTGTTTGGGCTGGTAGAGACTGCTCAATATTTAGCTATCAAACAGAAGGTCTCTGTTATATGAAGATGTAGGCAGTCTGAGCTCTCTAGGGCTTTATCCTGTACAATTCAGAGGACAAATGTGGGGACAATAGAGGGAAGTTGGGAGGAAACATATTTCAACTTAGTAAGAAAAAACTTCCCATAACAGTAAAAGCTATCCCAAGATGGAATGGATAGCTTCATGAGGGTTGTTGACTTGGCATAAGGCATAAGGTGAGGTCTCTGTCACTGGATGTATTCAGGCAGAGAATGATGCAGTGACATCTTGTCAAGGGATGCTATAGGGTAGGTTCTTGTTCAAGTAGGGAGTAGACTAACTTACTGAACTCACTTCCAACTCTGAAGTTATATGATTCTGTTAATCAAAGCTTTGCTTCCTTTGCTCTTCCCCAAGGGTTGGATGAGATTGAAGTAGAGATTAATTCCAAAAAGACTTTGTAATTTACATTGAATAAACAAGAAGAAATAAGAATCCAGCTGAAAGAACAGAAGATGTAGGAAAGCATTTTCAGTGTCTACCAGACACAGCTCCCTCTACCCCAATGTATTTGTGGACATAAGAGATTTAATGTGAAATGTCTGGAAAGAACATTTCCTGATTTTAATGTGGGAAGAGGTGCTTGAAAAATTTTTAATCCCATGATTTCCCAGTAAGTACCTGTGAAGAAGAAAATATCCATAGGGTCTAATAAATGAAAGAATGAATCTCTGAGTCTTTAGCCTAGGATTTGGAAGGGAGAAGAGGTTCCTAGCAAGCATTCTCAGGTGACTGGGAAAGAAATCCAACCTGTTTGATTGAGTGAGAGGTTAAGACAAGAGCTGCAAATGCCTGAGAGAGCCTCTCTTGTCTTTTTATTTTATACATGTATATAGGTATATATACACATATATATGTACATGCATACATTTTATGTACACATATGTTTATATATAAATATGTATGTACATATACATACTTATATATACATATATGTGCGGCGTGGGATGGGGCAGAGATGAAACACAGTTGGCTGGAGGAGGAGCTGAGGACCATAATAATCACAGCAGCTCCTCAGAAACAGGTATCACCTCTTTGAAGAGCTGAAGAACCTCTCTGTATTCTGTAGTATTGCCTGAAGCCATAGCATTGTGAATTTAGAACTACAGGGATCTCAGAATCATATCTAGCCTAATCTCTTCATTTTTCAGATAGGGAAACTGAATACTGTTCTGGCTAGGTATCTTCAGAGCTATTAAATGAGATGAATTGATTACATTAAAAAAAGAAGCAAAAGAAGGTCAGAATACATTAGTAACGACACATAAAGGACAGACTCCCTTTTTTTACTCTAAAATTGATTAATTGGAATGAGTTGTGCCAAATCAGTAATTAATGAGAGGACACAGGATCATAGATTCAGGGCTGAAATGGACCTTAGAATGTGGTACAATAATGCATAGGGTGCTCTACTTAGAGTCTGCAAGACCTGGGTTTTAATCCTGCCTCAGACTCTGGCAAGTATGTGGCTCTGGGCAAGTTGCTTAGCCCTTCTCTGTCCTTATCTCCAAAGTGAGTGAATTTGACTTGATGGTCTATAAGGTCCCATCTGGTGTTAACCCTATGATCCTAGCTGGGTGTAGTCATATACCCTTGCAATCCTTGCTCTTGGGGATGCTGAGGCTAGTGGATCACTTGCACTTGGGGCTTCTGAACAAAGCTGGTTGGAGTTCTCACTACTTGTAGCACCCATGTGGTGAACCCCTGTGGAAGTTTGTAGAGGGGGAAGGCAGTGCTATGCAGCTCAGGTTGGAAAAAGAACAAATTCAAACCTCCGATCAATCAGTGGTGAGATAGAGAAGCCAATCTCCAACCTGGGTGAGATGGGGGGGGGGGATCTTTACCTCCCCCCCAAAAAATTCGATCCTATGTCAAATCTTATTTTAACCCCTTAAATTCATAGAAATGTTTATGGTTATCTTTTTTGTCACTTTCATTTCATTAATTAGCCATCCTCTAATAACAGAATTAAGAAAAAAAGAGAAATCTTTTGCAAGGCTAACCAACATATAATCTAGAATGACATTTTATGCAGCATTCCCTGCAAAGAAGGCAGAGACACCCTTTTTATAACTCTTCTCTGGGGCTCACCTTTGTCATTTTCACAGCATTCAATTTTGGTGAGTTTGTTCTAATCCTCTCATTTAAAGGTGAGGAAAGTGAGGCTGGGAGAGGTTCGCTGATGTCCTCAGAATCATCCAGGGATAGGGGGCAGACTCAGCTTTGGAACTGATGCCTTCTGATTCTGATTCACTGAGATGAGTCTGGACAGAACGGCCTTCTCTAGGCATACCTGCTAAGCTCAGACTGTGCTTTATGGTCTTCTAACACAAAGCAACCACCCCATTTCTACAGCATCTTGCCCAGTGTTTGGGGGGTAAACTGATAATGGATGACAGTCACAGATGACTTCTCTCCCTGAAAACTTCTGGTCTGCCTATGGTTTCAGATAATTTTAGGACCTGGGGAGGTGGAAAGAGGTATGGAATTTGAGAAAGTTCAGTAGTAAGACATTAGTTAGTAGATTTAAAACAAGAAGAGAGAGAGGTTCCAAGTCCTGGATTTCTGTGGAGATCCGGTTGAGAGGCATTGTGGTATGATGGAAAGAGTGCTACTTTTGTAGTCAAAGACCTGAGTATAAATCCTACCTCTGTCACTTAAGAGCTATGTGACTCTGGGCAAATCATTTCACTTCTAATGCCTAGGCATTTTGGGTTAGGGTTGAAGTTAGGAAGACACTGAATTCAAATCTTGCCTCAGATGCTTACTAGCTCTGTGACCCTAGACAAGGCATTTAACCTTTCTACTTCAGTTTCCTCCTTTGTAAAATTTTGATAATAATAGCACTTCTCTTATTAGATTGTTGTCAAGATCAAATGAGATGCCTTATATGAAATGCTTTGCAAACACTAAAGTGCCACATAAATGGTATCACCATCACCACCGCTATCATCATCATCGTTGTTCCCTACCTCACAGGATAGGTTTATGCTCAGATGGGACAATATAATAGCAGTTGTTTTGATGATAATTGTCAGTACCCTTTAGTATAGGGTGGGAATGGATTTTTTGGAAATCCCCTTGCTCCCGGGTAAGGCAGGCAGACCTCCCTTATTAGAGAATGCCAGATGATTGCCATGGAAGCTTAAGAAATTTGAGCTTTCTCTTGTGTTTCATTTTCTCTTCAGAAAGGTTTTGGGGTTTTGCTGTGTGTTTATTTGTTTTGCTGGTGTAGTACTTAAGAACGTTGCATGAGAATTAACCAAAAGAAGAAAGAGAGAAGAGAGGAGGAGGGGAGAGAAAGTTGGAGAGAGGAAGGAGGGTGGGGGAAGAGTGAATGGAGAAGGGAAAGGAGGGAGAAGGAAGAGAAGAGGGAAGGAAAGACATACTCAGACACAGAGACAGATATAGGTGGGTAGAGAAAGGGTCTAAGATATCTTTCAGCATCTGATGTTGGGACTGTTACCCTAGAAAGGTATAGACAAAAGGGTTTGGGTGTTCCTGGCTCTGTAACCTTTCCCATTTCCAGCAGTATCAGTGAGGTGGTGAGCCAAGTTTACATTGTTGCCAGGCCTAGGATATGGGAGATGTTCCTTTCAGAGTGGTTTGTGTTTTATCATGGGAAAATTCAATCATAAAGAACAGTAAAAAGGGTAAGGAGTCATCCAGCATCTTGAAAAGAATTGAAAGAAGCAACTTTTTATAACTCTTAACTGTGGCAGAGGATTCCTCTCGTCTTCTGCTTGATGAAAAGGCTATCTAAATGTTGACCCTGTCTAACCATGTGACTTTCTTACCAAATAAACTTGATAAAATACAAGTGCCTTTGTGTAATTTTTAAAGTGCAGCTAGGACACGCAATGGATAGAGCACTGGGCCTGCAATCAGGAAGACCTGAGTTGAGATTTGGCCTCAGACACTTACTAGGTGTGTGACCTTGGGCAAGTCACTGAAATCTGTCTCAGATTCTTTATCTGTAAAATGAGCTGGAGAAGAAAATGGCAAATCACTCTAGGTTCTTTGCCAAGAAAACCCCAAACACGGTCATGAAGAGTCGAACACAATTGAAATTACCGAACACTTAAAGCCCCACACATTTTGGTCTCAATTGTTCTTTCCAGCCACTTTGGACATTACTGCCCCCCTCCCCCTACACACCCCTCCTCCAATTTATAGTCCAGAAAAGCTGGCCTCTCTACAACTCTCATACAGAGACTCTCATCTCTCTGCCTCTGCACTGACTATCTTGCCTGGAATGTACTCCCTCCTTACTTAGCTCTTCCTCAGAGCTCCTCTCTTCCTTTTAGATCCATCTCAAACACTGTCTTATGCACGAAGCCTTTGCTGATTTCCCCCAGTCAGTAAGTAGTGGCCTCCCTCCAAAATTACTTTGTATTTAACTACTTTATTTTTTTTAATACTGCACATATGTGGTGCTGTCTTACCCGTTAGAATACAGAATCTTTGGAATTGTTTCATTCTTTGTAATTGTATTGCTGACTCCTAGCACCGTCTGAACTTAGTAGGCAACTTGGTTGATTGATGGACAGTCTGTTTTTAGGAATGAGTCTTCATCCACTTTGTCTCTATTTTTGGATTTCTGATTTTGTCTTCTTGTTATCCCCTTAATCAAAGGATGGATAATGGCACGACAAACATGAAATTCAAGACCTATTTACCGTGAATATGTTATTTTCAATGGAAAAATTAATTAATTTAGTAAAGGTGGGCCAGTAAGTTTGGGTCCATTGGGGTTGGAATGTTCTTGGCTGAGCTTATCATTCCCACATTTAATCATTCCAATAGATTGATTTTAGTCAGTGGGTAATGAAGTATTGATCTATAGGGTCTCCTACTCCCACCCCTCAGAGCCTTATTTTTTTTTTTTTAAAAAAGACATTTTATTGATCTTTTGCTTTTTTGTGTATTATCATCCTTTCCAAAAATATCCATCTTCTGCCCCTTCTTAGGGAGTTGTCCTTTGTGACAAAGAATTAAAACTAGAGGAAGAGGGAACAAAGTTCAGCAAAATCAATCTGCACAGCAACTGAATCTGACAACATATTCAGTGTTCCACACCCATCGCTACCAATGAAAGGATTGAGGTCCGTTTCCTCTTTTCTTCATGGTCCAGCTTGATTCTTATAACTATATAAGATTCAGTGAATTTGTTTGGATATTTTTGTTTCCTTTTACATGGGTATTTCCTTGCTTGCTTGCTTTGTTTTGCATTACGTTACGTTAGTCATCCCATGCTTCGAAGCCTCATCTTAGAGCATGTTTCTTTTAACAGGAGCTAGAAAGGGGTCAGCTACCTTAACTCCTCTTTATGCAAAGGAGTAATCTCAGCTTCATCCACAGGAGATGACTTGCCTGGGTCATAGAGCTAGTTTATGGATGAACAAATCCAACTGGCATTTCCAGCTCCTGCCTGCCGTCATGGAGTACCCTAACTTTCCTCATCTAACACTTTCTCTCCTCTTCTCCCCCTTCCATTTCCCCTCACTCCCCCACCTGCTCTAGGAACAACAGTAACCAGATCAACATTTTTCCTCCTCAGAACCTCTCCCCATTCTGTTATGTACCTGAGAGAATGTTCCAAGAGGATGTGTGCTCCTCTTACCCAGGAATCTATTTAACTTTGCTAGATGCGCCTGGGGAGACCAGTGGGGACTTTCCCTTCTCGTGGCTTGGTCTGCCCATTTGTTCTGAAGTGATGGCACGTTTAGAATTCAGGAATCATGTTTGTCTCTAAAAGGAAACTGCTTGCTGGCTCAATGTTTATAAAAATACAAACCAAGTCAGGTTCTGCTCAGCCTCCAGGCTAAAAGGGGAAAGAGAAGACGGAGTGGCCTTGGAGGGTTTTATTTTGTTTCTTCTTCATGTGGCCCTCTGTGTTGCACTCTACTCTCCTTGCCGACCTTGTGGGAAGGTTACCTCCCAGGCTTTCCAAAGCTCTGCTAATTTTAAACCCAGGCAGCTAGGAGGTATTGCTATCGAGCAACTTGACCCCCCCTCCTTCTCCAGAGATATGGCCAGGGAAAGGAGAAAGCCATATCTGAGCTTCTCTCAGCCAGACCAGGAAAGGAATGGAAAATGATGCCTTTAGATCAGTATTTCAGACACAATGGTAATTAAAGAGTAAACTGACATTTGTTGCTTTCTTGTGTGGTTTACAGCAAGAACGTGTGAAAGACTCTCAGACGATATGAAGACTAGTCATAGGAAAGCTCCTCTCCAGCTACAGGAATTCTGTTGGGTTTTTACAGTTGGCGAGGAAAGATAGTCATTTCTTAATTCATGCAAATCTGAGTTTACAAAGGTCTGAATTGGAGACTGTATGGGAGTTCATTTGTAACGTTTCAGATTAGGAAAGAGGAAAACTCCCAGTCTGAGTGCAGTCTTTTCAGCTCAAGATCTGATTGCTGCTAAAACTACCCTAAATGCAACAAGCAAACAAATAGTCATTCATTTGGCTTTGGTAGAGCAGTGGCCACAGTTCCCAAGGACAGGACCTTTTCTGTTCAGAACATTGTAACATAGCCATAACAAACTAGGTATTTTAAAATGAATATAAAATCAGACAAATAACATGAAATTTTAGGAGCCTTCCTAACCAATAAACCTTCCAGGACAGCGGATTAGCCGATCGCTTAGAGGGCCAATTTTCTGTTATGTGCTCTTTGATTCCATTTAGTCGATCATGAAGGGCAATAGGTATTGGCCTTGATGTTGAGAATGTAATGTCCTTGTGAGTTAGATCTGTCTGTGAAATGGGGATAACGATGTTTCCCAGGGGGTTTTTTGAGGAGAAAAAAAAATGCTGTAGAAATGAGAAAAGTTGCATTGGTTGCTGAGCCAGTAAAAGCCACTTTTCCCAGGTAGGATTAAATTATTATGGTGGGAAGCTTAGGCCAACCCAAGCCTAGCCCACTTCCTTTATCCTGGGGGAAAGAGCCAGTCCGTACCTGGAAGATTTCAGAACCAAAGACCTTGGTTTTCTACCCTCCCACTTACAATGAAAGAGGAGCAATTAGCTCTTGGTGGATAAAGTATTGTGCCTGGATCTGTTCACGATGAAAGCAGTGTCTGAGGAAGGCTCAGAACCTGCTAGGCTGCTGGAGTTACAGAGAGACTTGGCTTGGCATATGCAGGCCAACTCAGACCACATCAAGCAAAACATGCCTTCTCACATGGTAACTTTTGTTTCACTTTTGAAAGCTTGTTTAAAATATCTTCATTGGCTTTTTTTTTCTTTTTCTTTTCTTTTTTAAGGTTTCCTCATAGTTCAAAATACATGTAATTATGCCTGTTGTTCTTGGACTGTTTTCTGCCTGGTGTTCTGTTTAGGGTGAAGAGATTTCCTTTCTAAAAGAACTTTCATTGAGAAAGCCCCGTGCCTCTTAATTTCATTAATAAAACAAGCTTCCCTGCTTGAAAAGCTGCTTCTTAGAGTCCTAGTGCATTTGGAGTCCTTCTGCATTCACAGGCAGGCTGCCTGATAAAAAATCCAGGTTTGGAGGTAGAGAGCTTGGCTAGGTCCCTGGGAGATGGCTGGTGGGAACTTGGGTGGGCCTTTCCCATAGCCTTTATCCTGTTTTGTAGTTCCCCACCCTCTCTGGTCTAGTTACTCTAGATTAAGATTCTTCACCTTTTTAGTGGCATGGGGCCCTGGGCAAACCTGTGGACCCTTTTTTTAGAATCTTTTTAAAATGCATACAATCCATAGGATTCTAAAGGAAGCTAATTAAAGATGTAATTTTTTTCCCCCATCTCAGTTCATTCCCAACTCCTCAGCCCTCCTCTGAAATCTGTCCCAAGACCCTAGGTTAAGACCTGTTGCTCCATATGCAATGGATTTCTCTCCTTCCATGTACAGTGAGTGAACGCACAGGCTGGTGACTGTCCAGCAGTTATTTTTATGGTAACCCGACACCTCAGAAATGGGACTTCACTCACTCCCTAGGCCACGAGGAGGTGAGACAGACTGTGGCATAAAAGGGGGTGCTCCTTGCCCAGCATTTCTTCGGAAATGAGCTACAACAGCAGCTAAGAGGAAGAGAGGCGTGGATGGATTTGTGAGCGGCGGCCGGTGCCTATACAAGGGCTACCCGATCCTTTTAGGCGTTAGGACAGTTAGAGCCGAGCTGGTTCTGTGGTTCAGCAGGCAGCCTTCCCCACTTCCATGTAGGAGACCCAACACAAGGCAAGCATTTTTTTTTTTTTTTTTGGTTCTTCAGACAAGTAGGTATCAAAAGACCAGATTATCAGTCAGGGTGTGATGGGTGTAGCTAGAGGTGCCTTTGAGTTCTTCAGTAGGGCAAGAGCTGAAAGCAGATCTTGGTAGCCTGTGTGCGTTTTGTTTTGCTGTGTTTCTCTGTGTATGTGTTTTTTTGTATACAAGTACATTTTTTGTCTCCTGTTTCTGAAAACTGTCATTTGCAAATTGTACTGGATTTTAAATGCACTTAGAGGACTTTATGTAAAGGGGTCCCATGGAAAACCATTTTTCATAGTAAAGAAGCATTCTCCCCCCCACCCCTGATTTAGTGCTTTGGTAAATCCAGATTTTTCTGTAAGGGGTTTGCTTAACTCAGATTTTAACTATGGTGTCTCAGGAACAGGAAGTTGACACCCAGGAACCACTGGGATGGAGTAGAGGTTATTAATTTTTTTTGTATCCTGGACCCTTTTGGCAGTCTGGGAAGACTGTGAACCCTTTCTTAGAATAATGTTTTTAAACACATAAAATAAAATATAGAGGATTACAAAGCAAGCTAGTTATATTGAAATACAACAATCAAGACAGTAATTAAAAAAAAGTTGACAGACTGTAATTTCACAATCCCGGGGATAGAGTAAAACTTGGTGCCTTGCATGTTTGGCTGTTGCTAACTTGGAAGTGTTTTAGAAGGGACCTTTGGGTATCCTGTATAGCTGAAACTTTAAAAGCTTATATATGTTTGTGTGTGTGTGTACATACACACACACACACACACACACATATATATACATATAATGTAGGTATAAACGTATATATCTTTTTAAAGGCAGGCAGCATAGTGATCTCTACTTCCCTTCAGGGGTCTAGAAACCACACTTGGCTGTGAGTTAGAGACCTTCTCCACAGATGGTGGCTTCTTCTTCCTGACAGAGAAATGACCTTGCCAGGCTGGTCCGATCTGCTCTGCCCAGTCCTTCTTACTCCATGCCAGTCTCAGGGCTTATCACTGAAAGCAGGCTAGCTGGGTGGGTGCCTTCTTGGTGTGGAAGTGCTGGTGCTTTCCCAAGGGTGCCTTGTTTGGCCTGTCAACAGGATATGGTCTGAAGTCTCTTGGACTCTGCATTGGGACCAACTTGGAAGATGACAAATTCCCAAGGTAGCAGATGTTCATTTAGTTTTACTTGATCCTAAATTGAAGAATAAAGTACTAATGCCTTAGATTAGTTCATTTCTATAAGGCTTCTAAATGCTTTCCTTATCACAGCTCTGTAAAGTACATTGCTGGAAGTGGGGGGGGGGGGAAGATACCCATTTTATAGATGAGGAAACAGATTTTAGAGAGGTGAGATGACTTGCCCCAGGGTCACACAGCTAGTAAGTGTTGAATGGAGGAAGTATGCTTGCCATTCTACTGAACTACCTTTTTTTTTTTTTTGAAGGGTGAGATAAAACAGGGTGTAGACTCTGACCCCACTGTTAAAGCTACCACATCTCCCTCCTCCCCATCTTCCCTTCCCTGTATTTATTGTGCCTTTGGCCTGTTTGCCAAGTGGCCCTTAGTGAGTGAGTACAGCATAGCCTGCCCTCTCCTGCCCCCACCACTGAAGGCTAAAGATAGTTACCTCTATCATAGAAGACAGTATGTGTGTTGGGGGAGGGAGGGGTGGTGGCAATAATTCTACTTAGTGGCTTTTATGGAGAGCTGGGCCCAAGTAGAATTCCATAAAAAAAGTAGAAGTTGTCCTTCCCTCAACACTTGTCCCTTCCACTACAAGTCCATTTCTTTGCAGGGATCACTGAGGACCATGTCTGAGCCTCTGTCAGTTGCCCACTTCTCAGGATACCCTGTGTATTCTTTACTATCCTCCCTCCCTGAAGAATGTTTCCATCTTCCTATATTTCCTTGCCTTAATTATATCAGATATAACTGTGTGAACTAGTTACATCTATTGATTTTTTCCACTGTCCCAGAGTGTCATTTGGCTTTACAGAGTTACTAGGGGTTATATTTTGCAATATATTTTGGGTAAGTGGTCTTTTGGGCTCCTTGATCAGCCCTCACATAAGGATGGAACCAGAATGGAGGTAGCAAAGTGAAAGTCTCCCAGGGAATGCTTGGGGTTCATCTATCAAATGCCCTGTTGTGTTGTTTCTTGCTTCCTGTTTACATGTTTTTCCAATTTGACAGTGAATTAAATAAAACCAACCTGGAAGGGGTGTGGTGGTTCAGTCTTCCTTATTTCTTTAATAGAGCCTTCAGGCCTTAAGCATGGTGTTACTTCTGGGAATGAGCCAGGAAGAAAATAAAAACCATCCTTGTCAGACATGCTCTGCTAGGTGTGCATTTGCCAATGGATGGAGTTGGAGAAATGTTGATTTGACTTGGTCTACAGCCCTTAGTTTTTTTGCTTTCTTCCCTGACTTGTTCACCCAAGGCATGTCCTGGGTGAGTGTGGAGATTTAGCCAGAAGCATGTAGTAGTCTTCTCTTGGGTGACCAGTAGTTCGCACTAGGAAGGCTAAGGGAAGATGAGCTAGGCTTGGTCCAAATAGCCTTGCTTTTAGTGTAGGCCTATTTGATAGCATGGATTCCTTATCTTCAGGAGTGAGTGGGGAAGCCTAGCTGTCATGGTTTGCTTCCTGTTGGCTTGTTTTGACTCCAGAAGTGTGAATCAAGTCTTTGGTTCAAGCTCCTTCCATAGGCAAGAAAAAAGCAGTGAGTTTTGTTTTCAGGAAAACCACGAAGATCTGTTTGCTGAGCTTAAAGAGGGCAGGTTATTATATAAACTAGGACACAAATTAGATCTGGGATGGGAGTGGGAGGTTGTGACCCCTCTGTCCCACCATGTGAAATCCTGCTACATGATTATAAGATCATAGATTTAGAAATGGAAGAGGATCATCTAATCCAGCCCCCTTGTTTTCTGGTGACCCTGGCCTTGTTGCTGTTTTTTTACACAAGAAGGGAAGGGAATGGAAAGAAATAAGTATTAAATGTCTCCTATGTGCCAGAAACTGTGCTTAGTACCTTACAAATATTAATAGGAGGGAAGGTCATGGAGCGTATTTGTTAGATGCCTACTATATGCTAGGTATATAGCATATGTGCTAAAATGCTTTACAAATATTTTCTCATTTTATCCTTAAAACCACCCTGGGAAGGCAATGCAATCATTATCCCCATTGTTCAGTTGAGAAGAAATTGAGGCAGAGGTTAAGTGACTTGGTTGGTTAGGGTCACACAAACAATGGGGGTAGATTTGAGCTCAGGTCTTCCTAACTTCAGGTCCTGAGCTTTATCCATTGTGCCCTCTATGTGCCTCCTACATTCTATTCAGTCTCCTAATGGTGTCTTTTCCTTGGCTCTCCCGAATGTCTAGAAATCTCTCTCTCCTCACCTCCATCAAGACTCAGCCCAAATCCTGTCTTCTGTGAGAGGCCTTTCCCACTGCTCCTGTTGTCCCTCTGAGGTCACTTTTCATTTATACTGCCCATGGTTTGTTTGTGTTGTTGTGTTATCTCCTTCTTTACAATATGAGCTTCTTGGGGATAAGGGGCTGAGCAACATGGGGCTGTCTTTGTATCCCCAGTGCTTACCACAGTACCGGAGGCAGAGTAAACCTACTAACCATCTGGATGCTGAAAATAAGGCAGGAAACCTTAAACAACTTGCCAAAAGGTCACATGTGGGAGAAGTGGAAGACTTGGGATTTGAACCTGGATTTCTTTGACTCCCAGCCCTGACTGTGCAGTTGATAGGTGATTACTAAATGGGAGAATGCATTTCTCATTAGGAGGGTGGGGAATGTAGGTCAAATAATGAAAGCTTGTTGGGTTTTTTTGGTTTTTTGGGGGGGCGGGAAGGTCCTACGTAGAAATTAGGGAGTAAGCTTTGCTTCACAACTTATGGCTAAAGGCCAAAGTCCAAAGACTGGCATATGTCAACATTAACCAGCATTTGGACTGAGGCCAACCCATGTGTGATAAATGAAGTGGGCCCAGTTATAGCGTGTGTTCCCATGTTGTACTGAGGCTTTAATGAGTCTAATAGTGGAACCACAAACTTGGAATGGCAGGTGCCTTTGAATATCTAGCAATGGCCCAGCTGGGTTTGCAAAGCTCTTCTCTTGAACTGACTGCATGCTTTGGGTGTTACAAAGTGTTCTCCTAATTTTACAGATGAGGGAACTGGTATTCTGAGGAGGTCAGTGGCTTGTGTACCATCACACTGCTAATAGTTGTTGGAGGTGGGGATTCAGGTGACAGACATCCATTTAAAAAGTTCACCTGTATATAATCATAGATGGAGAGCTGGGAGGGACCCTCTCATCTTATATTTCAGGAAGCTGAGGTTGGGGATTGGGGAGTCAAAATTTGTCCAACTCCAAGGTGGTATTAAGTGATAAAGACTTGAACCCAGGTCCATTAACTCCAACTCCAGTGCTCTTTCTAATGAAGCTGCTTTAGCCTGCACTAGGTTCACTATCTTTTTTTTTTTTTTTTTGGTAAATGATAATAATAATTTAAAAAAAACCTCCTACTACCTCAAACAAGCTCTGAATAGACAAGAATCTACTATGTTGTGTCTAACCTGTAAACTTTGTGGTTGGGCAGCTGGTCTACTTTGTCTTCCCTGATTTTAGAAAGTGCTTGCTTTCTGGTCCTGGTGGCTCCATTTGCAGCCCGCAAAGCATTTACTCCAGTAGCAAGTCCCCAGGGGAAGAGAATGAGTCTCGAGCAAGAACAAGTTCATGGCATTTTCTTCAAGATTATTGTGTGGGGTAGTGTTTTTGAAAGTGGCCATAAAGATTTTTTTACTTCTTTTTTTACCAGCATAAAAAAAAGTCACTATTTCCTTCCCTCTAGTCTCAGGTAGTCATTATACATGTTAGAATTAGTTTTGTATTAAAAAATCCCTATTCCTCTTCCTAATTGTCACCCTAGTTCTCAACTCCAAAGTCATCAATCTACAATCAATCCACAAAGGTTTATGAAGCTGCGGCTGCCCACGTGGGCCCTCAGGGAGTTGACATTCAGCCAGTCTGCAAGCATTTAAAGAGAACTTCTACTAAGTTCAAGGTAGGGGTGCCAGAGATAGAAAGACAACGTGAAGTAGCCCCTGCCCTGTACAGGCTTATATTCTAACGGGGCAGCCTCTACTCTTCTCATTTTCTTACCCTTTAAGTCCAGGTGGTTGTCGAGGCTGGTCCACAACGTCTCCCACATGGAGACGTTCACCACGGGGGCCTCAGGCCCGTCTAGGATGAGCACATCAGCCTCCTAATGGTTCTTCCTGCCTTCTGCCTTTTCTCTCTCCTGTCTGCCCTCCAGTGATTCTTTCTAAAGTATTCCGTTCCTCAAGTAACTCTTTATTGCCTCTAGGGTAACAATAATAAATAATAAGCATTTTTATATAGTACCTGCTATGTGCTGGGCACTGTGCTAAGTGCTTTACCATTTTTATCTCATTTAATACTCACAACCACCTTGGGAAAATTGGTGCTCCCCATTTTACAGATGAGGTAACAGATTAAATTACTTGCTCAAGGTTATACAACTAGCTGAGATCAGGTCTTCCTGATTCAAGGTCTAGTGCTCTAACCCAGTTTCAACTGGCTGCCTCAGATGCAAACACTTGCTTGGCATTGGTAATCTGGCTTCAGCCTACTTTTGAACATTTATTTTATTTTATTCCCCAAATTCACTTTGTGGTCTGACCAAACCGACCTCCTTGCTGGCACCCCATGCGTGACACTATCCCTTTCTTCTGTGCCTGAAATAGACCTCTTCCTCAACATCTAAGCTCAGCATCCCCCTACGTGAGGTCTTTCTTGATCAACTCAGCTGCTAGTACCTCTCCTTCTAAAAGAAAAAGCATATCCTGTATTTGGTAACTATGTATGCCTGTTGTTTCCTCTGACAAGACTATAAAGACCTTGAGGGTATTTTGTCTTTGTAGCTAGGTGCTTAATGAATACTCATCAGTTGGTCATGGCTTCCATGTTATCCTTGTCTGTGTTTTCTAGGACACTGGGAGTCTCTTACCTTGTTTCTCCTAAGTTTCTACCAGTACTCCTTTAGGTTTTCCTTTTCTGCCTGAGACCATGCCCAGCCCTCCATTTCCCTTAAAGAACAAAACCCAAAGGCCAGTCTTTTCTTGACCCACAGGTCATTTCTTTCCTCCTTCTGACTACTAAACTTATGAAAAATGGGAATCTACATTTATTGTTCCCAGCACTAACTTTGTCTCCTAACTACCTCCTATAACTGAGGATTTAGTTATGTAATGTTAATTAGAGAATGTTTATATTTTTACCAAATGAATATTCAAAGACAGATACTGCTTACTAAAGAGATGCTCTGTTAGACTGTTAAATCCCAGCTTCTCCTGCCTACCTGTGCTATTTCTTCCTGCTCCCTCATACCATTTCCTATGCATACCATGCTTTGCAGCATCTCACTTACCCATGCCCAACAAACTTCTCCCTTTAGACCATGCACAGTCCTATTTCTTGAGACACTGTACTTTTCCATGATTCATGGGAACCTTTTATCTCAAGGGTGGGTAGACTGAAGGCTGTATTGGTATGCTTTGGAATGCTGAAATACTTGGATCAAGGCAGTAGGTGGATCCTCTTTGGAGGTCATGTGGGAGGGCAGGGACCAGCCAGTGTCCATACTGATGAAATCCTGGATGGACCTGTTGTAGTATAATGTATGATCACAGAAACCAGGCATGTTTCCTCCTCCTGATCAGCAGGCTAATGTTCCCATTGCCATCTCTTTATGAAGAGGAGAGTTATTACACTAAACCCTATCTGTGTTTATGTTTGTTTGTTTGAACCCATAATTTTACCGAGTATCAAGCTCTGCTTACATGCAAGACACCAAACTAGGTGTTAGGGATAAAAAAAAAATCAAAGCGACCCCTCCCCTCAAATAGCATGTGTTGTGTGCCCACAGATTTGCTGTGAGGATCAAATGAGATAGTTATAAGGTGCTGAACACAGTGCCTAGCACATAGTAGGTACTTAATAAATACCTGTTTCCTTCTTCTTCCCCTTATGTCACCTTGTGTGGGAGATGCAACATGTACAGATTAATTCAAGGTAATAAAAAAATTGAGAGGATTTCTTCAGGTTTTTTTTTTAATACTGCAGTCATTTCCTGTTATACCTCCTGACTCCCCATCCCGTCTTAAAACTTACCCTTGTTAAGTTAAGCCAAATCAATTGATATGGTGACTACATTTGCAATATTCAATAACCATACTCCTTCTCTTTCCCTAGTAGGCTGAGGGGAATAGGCATCTTTGGTTCTCTGTAATCAACACTGGATATTAACTTTGATTTGAATTCAGCTATCTTTTAGTATGAATTTCAATTATGTTATTTCAACCATTCAGCCTAGACTAGTGGGTGGAGAGCTGAATTTAAGTGTGGCCCCTGGCACATACTATGTGTCAGTCAGTTAGTGAACATTTCTTAAAAGTTTGTGCCTGGTACTGTGATCTAGGCACCGGAGATATGAAGAAAGACAAAAGACAGTCGAAGTCACTTAAAGTTTCAGTATCCTGCACAACTTTTCAATACTGCAAGTGGCTGATCTACATTGTTAGATGAGTTTTCCTCACTGGGAATTCCTCATACCAGTAAAATCACAGATCTAGCGTTATTGTGTATATTTACACAATCATAGAATTTCAGTGCTGAAATGGGTCTCAGAGTTCAGGGATTTTTAACTTGATTTTAAAGGAATTCCTTTTTGAAAAGTATTTTGATAACTGTAGTTCAAAATAATTGATTTCCTTTGTAATCTTAAATAGTTTATACATTTAAGATTATTCTGAGAAGAATCCATGACAGTAAAATGGTTAAGAACCCCATGATCTCATCCACCCTATACCTAAATACAAGTACCATCTGCAGCGTGCTAACAAGCATTGGTCTAGCCTTTGCTCAGAGACCTCCCATGAGATGGAATATGCTACACCTTGAAGTAATTGATTTGATTTTTTTGACAGCTCTTAATTATTAGTCTTGAAGTAAGGAAGAGCATACTAACATTAATCCCTCTGCAGTTTCTACCCATTATTTCTTGTTCTGCCATCTTGGAGGGGGATGGAAGAGCAAGTAGATAACAGTAGTTAACAACACCTAGTATTTACATAAGCACTTTAAGGTTTGCAAAGCATTTTACAAATAGGACCTCATTTTGTCCTCACAAAAACCCTGGAAAGTAGGTGTTATTATTATCCTCATTTCACAAATGAGGAAAGTGAGGCAGATGGCAGTTAAGTGGCTTTCTTAAGATCCTGTAGCTCATAAGTATCTGAGACTGGATTTGAACTGGGGACTTCCTGACCTCAGGTCAACCTCTCTCTCCACTGTGCTACCTAACTGTGACTAGAAAAAGTCTAATGTTATTAGAAATGATAACCTGTCATGTATTCCTTCCTGTTCTTCTCCAGCCTGAGCATCTGTGATCCTTGGAATTACCATCCCCTTCACCATCCTGACTGACTTCCTCTCATTTTCTTACCCAAAACATCTTGTCCCAAACCAAAAGTAATAGATGTTCTTCTAGTCCCAGGAGGGCAGAGTTCAGTGGGCCTGCTGCCTTTCTAGTGCTGTCCACTAAATCTCTGGATGCAGCCAAATTACCTTTCTATGGGGGCATTTCATGTTTGATTCTTGCTGACCTTGCTCCGCTAAAATTCTTAGATCACTAAGCTAGGAGCCACATTTGGCACTCGGACTTCATCATTAACTCACTGTAGGTGACCTTAGACAATTCACTTTATCTCTTTGGGTCTGAGTTCATTTATCTCCTGGTTGTGCCTTCACGGGTTTCTTTGGATTTCTGATACATTTCTAAAGTTGAATGACAGTTACATTCAGTTCATATACAGTGTTAGCTTATTGGGGGGAGGTGACATTTTTTTTTCTGTGTTATCCATGTTCAAGGGTTTGAAGGTCTGTCTGTCATGTGGAGGGATTATATTTGTTCTAGGATAGAATCAGGAGCAGTGAGTAGAAATTGCAGAGAAATCACTTAAGGCTAAATTTTGGTGGCAATTGAGGAGAAAAGCATGATGTATTTTGAAGGACCCATGCTGTTTTCTTTACTGACTTTCCTGGAAGAGGACTTACTGCCTGCTCTAAGTTTCTGAAAGCATTTGAGAATTTAGAATCATAGTACATAGAGGAATCTTCCTGAATTGGTTAGGGCTTTTATTTGGTTGTTACATGAGAGGGAAAGAGCCAGATATTTTAAGCAGGGTCAAATAGTCATTTAGATTAGTTTGCAATCAATATTTTTATACATCAGCATCTCTAAAGTCAATTTTAGCCACTGAATGAGAAAGGCCTGAGTTCAAATTTGGTCTCAAACACTTATTAATGTGATCTTGGGCAAGTCACTTAACCTGTTTGTGTCTCAATTTACTCAAGTGAAAAATGAGGATAATAGCTCAACAAGCATTAAGTACCTACTGCATATTCTAGGCACTGTGCTATGTTCCAGGGATACAAATATAAAAATTAAGCAGTTCGTGCTCTCAAGGAGCTTACCTGGTATTGGAGTGAGAGATCAGTTATTTGGGTATAGACATGGTGGGATGAGACAGAGTATGGAAAATCTTTGGCCAACTTTTAAGTGCTATGTAAATGTCAGTTGTTGACATTATTATTAATGGTTTCATCCTTGCACTGGAATAATAAGTTGACAAATATGACCATAAGCTTTTTAGACTTTTTTTTAACAGTAGAAAAGTAGAGAATTTCCTTCTCTTCCTACTTATTTTCCTAGTTCAATCTCCTGAAAGATGGCAGAGTTGGTTTTTTTTTTTGGAGGGGGGAGGAAAGTAGGGATTCAGTTATGGTGATTTTTCCCCAAATCTCTCATGTTGGAGATTCTGCCTTAGAACTTGAAGCCACTGTGTACCAAAGAGACAAAGGACTATTTTGTCCTT
Source organism: Notamacropus eugenii (assembly GCF_028372415.1). NCBI lineage: Eukaryota > Metazoa > Chordata > Mammalia > Diprotodontia > Macropodidae > Notamacropus > Notamacropus eugenii. The sequence continues at coordinate 32,556,283 of NC_092877.1, read as the reverse complement.
GAAGGAATGGAAGGGTGGAGTAAGGTGGGTGTAACTTATTTGTATGCTGTAGGGTGATCCTGATATTGGGAAATTCCCATGCTGCTGATTTGTTAAATATCAGCTACACTCCTTTCTCACCATAGTGATTAGACCATCTAGGCTGTAACATGGTGCCTCGCACATAGTGACCATTTAATAAATGCCTGTTAATGATCATGATGATGACTGTTGTTGAAGCATAGTATGCATGTTGATGAGTGGGAAATGATTATCTGAGAAAGAGAAGTTATTACACTTGGAACAGACAAGGGAACTGTTTGGTAGTTGAAATACTATTTCTACCTGTTTTACTTTTGGACTCCCCATGCAGAAGAAAAAAATTAAGACAGTAAGACCAGGAATGGATTTTCATTTTTTACTAGGTGGATTTTTTACAGTTTCTGGATTAACTGAAATTTGGATCAGATAATCTTCCTAAGGTCTTCATTTGTTTAGATTTTTCACTCCTTTCTAATCATAAAATGCTTCCATTCTTCAAACTCTTCCCCCCTTTCCTACAACCTCCCTATTATCTAGTGATAGTACTTAGAGGTGCAAGAGAGTTTAGCAAGTACCAAGTCTGATTTCATTTTCTGAGAATGGGAAAGATGACTTGCCCAGGTCCAAGATTCAAACTCATGCCCTATGACTCCAGATTCAAGTTAGGCTCTATTCCTGGCAGGATGAAATTGTTGAGTATAGATGTGTGACTGATAAATTCCCCATTCTTGCGTAGAGGTGAACCTGGGTTCTCATAGTTTGTGCCAAGGGATTATCAAACCCTCAGACTATACCAAACTGGAAAGTATTAGAGTATAAGCCTGCTGGTTGACTCTCTGCTAGCTGAGCAGCAGTCTAGCCAAGGGTTGAGAAGCTCATCACCTTTGGCCTTTTAAGTCCCACAACACCTTCTGAAGGCTCTCCAGGTATGGTGTAGTGAGTGTCTGTAATGATAGTACCACAGAAAAGTATTGAGATAGAAAGGACTGGTCCAGGTTCTTCACTGTTCTTCTCATTGTTACTTAGCACCTCTCCCAGGACCAGAACCACACATATAAAAGGAAGGAAGTCACAGGTTAGTGTCAGTGGACCTCCCTGTGAGGAGGGCTGGGGCTCAGTTTGCCAGTTAAAACAAGTCCAGTAGGTTTCACTGTGAGATCCATTTGGCCATGTGGTTGGGCCCTGTGTGCAGTTGCCTTTCAGGGAGTGTGATTAGCAGGAGGAAAAAGCCAAAGAAGGATTTTAGCCCTTGGAATTGGTGACGAGTGTCTATTTTTGGAGTGTACTGTTAAGGGTTTCTGGAAGAAGGTAAGCTTAGTGGGATCCATTAACTGATAGGAAAACTAAAGAAAATGGAAATTGTGGCCTGGTCAGTGGTTGAAGAGGAAGCTGTGCTCATATGTATATATATGTCTGTGAGTGTGTGTGTATGTGTGTGTATATATATATATATATACACACACATACACACACACACATATACACACACACACACACACACACACACACATATACACAGAGAGAGAGAGAGAGAGAGAGAGAGAGAGAGAGAGAGAGAGAGAGAGAGAGAGAGAGAGAGGCTTAATTTGAAGTGTATTCAAGTTGGTTCCACAAGAAGCCTGGTCTCAGATTTTGTTGTAGTAACCATTACTACAGCTCATTAACCTCTTTCTTAATTTTTTCATTACGTGAATTTGCAGAGGATTTGTGATTTCATCAGTGTTAGGAAGTGCTGGACCTAGGTTCAAATCTTAGCTCTGTCACTAATAACTGTGTGCCCCTGGGCAAGTCACATGATATCTCTGAGCTTCCTCAGTTTCCATATCTGTAAAATGAGAGGGTTGGGCAAGATAATCCCCTCAGGCTCTAAAATTATTATCCTGTGGACTAGATGTGAGAATTCTTTTCACCAAAGTAGATCGCAAATCATCTAATAGTAGTAATAGTAATAATACAGCTGTCATTTATACAGCCCCTCCTGAGTCCCAGGCACCATGCTTAAGTGGTTTATAAGTATTACCTTTAATATTATTAAATATTAAGGAAGGTGTGATTATTATCCCCATTTTAAAGTTGAGGAGACTGAGACAGATAGGGATCAAGCGATTTGCCCAAAGTCACACAGCTTGTAAGTATATGAGGCTGGATTTGAACTCAGCTCTTTCTGGCTCCACACTTGGTACTCTATCCACTATGCCACCTGGCTAAATATCAGAAACTGCTTAATAATATAAGTTATGTGATCTATTACAGGGTCACAAAGCTAGTAACAACAGCTGGTTTTGAACTCATGCATTCCTGATGCCAAGCTTCTAGTACAATACTGTGTAAAATGAGGATTTAAGACCTATTAGACCTTAAATGGGTCGTTGTGAATCACAAAACAGATGATGTGTATAAAGCTCTTGGTGGCCGTTAAAGTGCTATGTAAATGCCAGCCACTATTATTATTAATACACCTCCTCTAATAAAAACCAATCCTCAGTATAGGAGAGTTTTAAAAAACCCTTCTTGAGATGAAACACATCTTAAGTCTGTGTTGCGGAGTGAGGAACTCCAACATATTTTATCCACTAATTTAAATTTTTCTTCATCCTCAGGCTTTAAGTCCTCAGATGAGAAGATCACATCTAAATTGTGAACTCATTTTCTCTTCTGGGAATACTAATAAAAGATTGTCCATTGTATTTTTGTGACTGTGTCATCCTGTTATTAGAAATTGGAGTAGTTACTGGGTGCCCTTGGAATTATGGGTCTTAGATTTGGTAACACTTGGCCTGAGCCGTGAAAGAGTTTTTAACTTAGTGGGGAGGTAAAATGAAAAAAATCTGCATAAAATATACCTGGGCACTGTTTGGGTAGACAACATCTATAAGGGATGGAGATATGCATCTGAGAAGTGAGGACTGGTTGGGTGTGGCATAATATTGGATATGTGTCAGTTAATTCAACTTAAGAAGTTTTTAATTGAGCTCTTCCTTGTGCCTAACTTTTGGATTTTGAGATGGGTTAAGAGGAGTTGATGGACCAACAGTTCTGAACATGGCCAGGAATTTGTGCAGGTGTTCAAGTGAGAGATAGTCCTCTACTTCTGATATCCCAGGATTGCAGTAAGGAGATCTGCCCTTGCCGGGGCCCATGGGTCTTTTTATCTATGTTGCTGGTGCAGCTCAGTGACCTAGAGTTGTCCTGGCCCCTGTCTAATGTAGGTAATTCCAGCCTGCTGAGCCTCTGTTGGCTGTGCTATATTAGACCAGACATTGAATTCTCTTTGTGTTTTTAAAGCCTTTGAATACTATAGAATCTTAAGAAGGGGCATTGATCTAGTGGTGGTCCAGAGTCCATTTTGACCAGTTAATGAACCTTTACTGACAAATATCTTGACTAAAATAATATAACCTAATTCTTGGTTCTACTTTTATACACTGTGCCTCACTCATTTCCTCCCAGGCCCCCCAGCTCCCACTTCCTAAGGCTTGAGTATAGGCAAGCTGAGAAGGTATAGAAGACTGAGAGTTTGGGTCAATATTAAAGTGTGTAACTGATTTTTACCCTGCTTTCATGTAGCTTGGCTGTGAAAACCTTAATGCTTATTCCAATCTCCCAATTAAAACAGTACTACATCCAAATCTAGCCATCTTTATCTTGCACCACCAAGAACTCATCTTCCCTAGAACGTGTACTATTTGGGTAGGGTTTGTTACTATTCTTGGGACAGTTCTTCTTATATGACAGTTCTTCTTGTATTAAATTCTTGCCCCATCCTAGTTGCCCTCCTAGACATACTCTCGCTTGTCATTTTCCCTCTTAAAAGGTGCCATACGGAACTGAACATGTGGGTGGGGTCTAATACTGAAGAATCTATGATACCTGGACTATGGATGCTCCACTTGCATTTATGCAAGATTACATTCTATTGTATTTTATTAATACATTTTCATTGCTATCTTTCATGTTCATATGGCCTACATTTCCCAGGGTATCCTTCCACTCAACCCCTCATGAGAGCCATTTCTTAAAACCAAAAAACAAAAGAAAGAAAGAAAAAGAGAGAGAGAGAGGAGGGAAATAGTTGAGCAAAATTACCCAAGATAGTGGCAGTGGCAAAAGTCTGATAAGAGCCTTGCTACTTCCATCTGCAGCCCCTCCCCAAGTCTGCAAAGAATAATGGTGAGGGATTTCATTCAGCCTATTAGTTTTGGCCTAGCAGAATCCTCTCATCCTCTCGGCTTTCTGACAAACCCAAGTTTAAATGAAGTAGATCTGTAGGTCAAGGAAAAGTCCAACGTCTTCCTTAAGATTCCAGAAACCATGTTTTGGGAACCCCAAATGTCCATAAATGTAGACAACTTGAGGTTTATTTGGGGAGTTAATAAAGAAGACCTTTGTGGTTTGATTTGTAACTTGGTTTTTTCTCACCAAGGTTTTCTGAGGCTGGAAGAGTACTTCTGGTGACAAAAGAATGGTTGCATATGAAATGCAGTCAACTCAGAAGGCCCCTTTCCCTAGGGGCTCCAGAATAGGAATGTTGTGATAGAAAGGCAAAGAACCCTCAACAGTGAAGGGAAAGTTCTAATTAGTTATTTTCTATTGAATAAGCACAAACTGTGGGCTACCTCAGGGAATCTTTGTCTAGGGTTTCTTGATGAGTCATAAGGTCAGGAAGCTTCCTGAGAGACTTCAGATGCCCAGGAGTGCCACATATCTGTGTTCTTGTCTGGGTGCTCTCCATTCAGTTTGGGAATATGGCAGAACCTTTAAATGGATGAGAGCTATGCTCAAACTCTTTACATCTGAGATATGCACTAGAAATAAGAGCTGCATCATGTTCCTCAGTCATGAGTGAAAAATTTAGCGCTTTGTCAAAACTCAGAATTCTGATATGCATATAAGCAAGACTTCCCCTGACCTCACAAGAGCAACGAATGATCTTTTTCTTACTGAGGATGTGGTAACAATTTGGCATTTCAAGGGATCGACTTGGAAGGGACCTTTCATCCCTTTCATTTTACAGATGAAGAAACCAAGGCCTAGAGAGATTAAATGACTGGTTGAGGGTTATATGGCAAGTGTTGGAGGTGGGAATGAAACCCAGGTGTTCCTGACTTCAAGCCAGTTACTCTATCTGCTATCCCGCACTGCCTCTACAGAGTTGTATGGCAGTCCTTTAAGAACACAGGTTCTGTGAATATGTGTATCATATGGAAGATTTTTTGGAGGCTAAATATTGGAACTTGAATCAGTTTATTGGAAGGACCCACAGGAAGATGCTCTTTTTTAGGACCTTTTTTGGGGGGGCAGGGGGAATGGGTGTGTGTTTTTGAAAGAGGCAAACTAAGGAAGAAACTCAGCTGAGGTCATACCATAGTAAAGTTAACCCTGGTCCTTTTTTGTATGTACTTTCCAAAGCTGAATGATTCAGCTGCATTTTATGGTATCATTCAGTTGTAGAAATCCCTTTCCATTGAATTTTTATTGCTGTAGTGAGTGTTGAACTTTTGCTTGGTGTCATGTGTTTCTATATGAGATGCCCCAGGGAAAACAAAAGATGATTCGAGATTCCACTTTGAGAATGATACACACTCTGTAGCATACAAATTGCTTGGTAATTGTGTTAAAAATTATATTTAAAATTGCCCTAGAATTAGAAAGGGACAAAAAAAATCTTAATTCTTGTGCCCTTTATTTTTTTTTTCCAATCGTTATCTTTAATTCTCATATAACATTTGACATTATTCCCTACACCCTCCTACTGGATCGTTTTGGTTCTCTGGTTTCAGAGATATCTCTCTCTTGGATCATCTCTTGCTTCTCTACCCTCTTCTTTTCTGCAGTTCTTGACTTGCTTCTCTTCTTCCCAACTCTTTTCCTTGGTTCTTCCTCCAGCCCTCTTTTCACAGATCCACCTGTCCCACCTATGCAGATGACTCCCAGATCTCCATCTCGAGGTCATATACCTCTTTTGATCCCTAGAGCCACCGCTCCTGTTTGCCTAGAAGAAACCTTTACCTGGATTAATCATTTTTCTCCTCAGACAACAGGACATTCTCTGAGTCTATCATCTTTTCCCTTAAACTTGTTTCTCTGTTGGACTTCCTTATTTCTATCAGTGTCCTGAGCATTTACACTTTGTGTTGTAATAGAAACATTAGGATCGTGTTTTATTTCTTTGTCTTCCTCCCCTCACAAATCCAAACACCCACCCAATTTCTGGCTCTCGCCCTCTGTAACATGACTCACATCTGGCTTTTCCTCTTCTACTCAGCACTTTAGTGCCCACCCCCATTAATTATCTTAGACCTAGAGCACTGTAATAGTGTTCAAATGGGTCTTTATTCTGCCTGCCCCAGATCTGTCTTTTCTGTGCCTAGATCTAGTCTTGTCACCCATTCTTCTTGCTTCCTCCATCACAATTTACCAAAGTTCCTTTGAACTTCTCTGGCTAACATTTATTGCTGTCTACAGTCCGTTGCAGACTGACCTTTCCAGCCTTGTCTCACATGACTCCCCTCTTGTAGGCTTCGGCCAAAATGGACAACACTGTGACCCCTAAACATGACTGTGCTTTCCCATCTCAATGGCTCTGCCCCCTTTGCCTGACTTCCTTAGCTGTCTTGTAAAGCTCACTTCCAGTGTTTCCTCTTACATGAATGTGAAGCTTACAGTGGCCATCCCAGTTCTTGACCTTTTTAGATCTGGTATAGTACTTATTTGCACTTCACTAGTTTGTGTGTATGTGTGTGTGGGGGGGTGTATGCCTAAGATTTCTCTAATACCCACTTTCTGAGATGAATTTTTTCCTTCCCTTTGGATTTTTATTGCTTTAGTGATTATGAGAGTCATGCATCATAGTGTCTTTTTTATATAAAGTGTTCCTCATATGTGATCCACACATACATGTGTGTATGTGTGAGATTCGGATTCACATAAATGAATATATTTATTTTCTGAGTTGATTGATACCTTTTACCCTAACTCTGCTGTCAGCTCCATAATGGGCAGTATGAAATGGATGCTAATCTTGGAGTCAAGATAAACCTGGGTTTGGGCTCTTCCTCTGATACTATGTGAACCTGAGCAAGTCCCTTAACTACTGTGATCCATTGCTTGCTCTGTACAATGAGGATTAGAATAACCTCACATGGTTGTTTTGAGGATCAGTGAGATGCTGCAGGATGATACTGAGGAGGGCAGGAGCTGTTTTACTGAAACTTTATATTAGGTGCTGGGGGACTAAGAGGGATAATACATCTACCAAGAGCACTTAATAAATGTTTAAATGAATGAATGTTTACCAGGGTTTTGTCCTTACTCTGCTGTGATCCTTTCCCTTTTTAGGTTTCTTTTCTTTAAAAGACTCCAAGCTTTGGCTTGGAGACCCCAGCCGTCACCATTGAGCCCAGCAGCTGGAGCGGCAGCGAAAGTCCTGCCGAAAACATTGAGAGAATGAGTGACTCTGCAGATAAGCCCATTGACAATGATGCCGAGGGAGTCTGGAGCCCAGATATTGAACAGAGCTTTCAGGAGGCCCTGGCCATTTATCCACCTTGTGGGAGGAGAAAAATCATCCTATCAGATGAAGGCAAAATGTATGGTAAGTCGCATGGAATTTATTTTTGCAGTAATTGGACAGAAACATTCATGTGATTGATGCTCAGAGGTCTGATGGCTGTATTTTACAAGCTTGTGTTGTTTTCGGTGGTGGAGAGAAGCCAGGTGCCTTTACAGTTGTGTTTGGTAGATAGAGCTGTTGTGCTCCCGAGTATACCTTAATCTGGTACTAGATTAATCAAGGAATTACTGCTTAGTGGACCCATCTGTGGTGTAGTAGCTACTTGTGCCTAATAACTAGAAGTGAATAGAAAGTAATTTTTCCATAAATGATGGTACGAACAAATGCATAGCAGCCACAGATCCTCATCCCAAATTTGGGTCTCCCTTCACAGAAGAGTTTTATTTTTTACCACTTCCACTGTCAAGATGCATCTTGTCCCATTCTTCATGCCATGAAATGGTTGCAGTTACTGGAGAATCATCACCCTGTAATGCCTTTGTAGGTGGCCCATAAGTTAGTTACATGTCTTGCTTCCTCTAACTGGTGGTTCATCTGGAGAAGCTTCCTCAGAGTATGCATGGATGTGTGCACAGATTTTGTGCTGGGATTAGTTGGGTCCTCTTTCCCCTGCCCTTAAATAAATATTTTTCACTGTGGAGTTTTACTTTTGGCTACTTACCTTGTGAGAGGCAGATGGCAGGTGGCAGGGGGGAGGGCTGTACATCTTGCCCGTCTAATTGTGAACATGAAGCTGACAGAATTTGTTCTGTGACTTGAAACTAACGAGACACAAACAAACACCCCCCCAAGCTTGGAGAAGGCTGGGTGCAGGCACAGCAGCCTACCTGAGACAGTTAACTTAGCACCAGACTAATTTATTTCTAAATAATTTGAAAGGTTTTCCATAATGGGGTGTTGTGCCTTTAATCCTGTTTCTTCTCCATCAAGAGCCGTAGGAGTCTGCAGGATAAACTAGCCCATACTGTTAAGGAGAAAGCAGATGGCTCTGCAGCTGCCACCAGCTGTGCCCCCCTTCTTCCCCTCCCCCCACCCTCCTAGTATGACTTGGATGATGTAATGGAAACAAGGGAAAAAAATTTTTTTTTCTTTCTCTACTGTTGGAGTCTCTCACAGCCTGTCAGTGTCACCGAGAGGCAGAAACAAACCTTAAGGCTCTAGCTCGCAGCTGTCATGTGACCCTTGCAGCCAAAAGAAACATCATGTCTGGAAAAATAGACTTGGGCTGAAGCCGCTCAGCTGCTGGGGGTGGAAACTTTCAAGGCCTTCGCTTCCCACTCCTCACATGTTATTGTTTCTGTGCACAGGGGAGAGAGGACTCCCCCTTTCCAGGCTCATTGTTTCTTTCTTTCTTTCTTTTTTTAATAGCATGCATTTTTAAAACTTTTTGTTATTCTGAACTTGACAAACACCAGTATGAGTATTTTCATAGGCAAAGAACAGAAAACTGGGAATCCGAATTTATGTACAGCTTGGTGGTGTGTGTGTGTGTGTGTGTGTGTGTGTGTGTGTGTGTGTGTGTATGTTTTTAAAGTACATAACAAATTATATATAATTTTATATATATATACACACACACATATATATATATAATGTACGTTTATATTATAATAAACAAGAGATCCAGTGCTGCCTTGTATTCGCATCCCCCTCCTGTCCCTTAAAAATCTTATAACAAATAATCACAGATAGCAAAGCAAATCCATTCATTGACTTGTACAAAAATAGAGTGCTGAGCTTAGAGACAGGAAGTCCTGAGTTCAAATTCTGCCTCAGATGCTTCCTGGTTGTGTGACCCTGGGCAAATCACTTCACCTGTTTATCTCGGTTTCCTTATCTGGAAAATGAGGATAATAATAGTACTTACCTCCCAGGAATATCATGAGGATCAAATGAGATAATGTTTGTAAAGTGCTTATTTAGCACAGTGCCTGGCACATCAGTAGATGTTTAATAAAAGATTATTTCCTTTCCTTTCCTCCCTCCTCTCATTACTGTTTATATTCTTGGAAGTCTCACCCACCCAGGATAGTTCTTGTTCTCATATATTTGTATTAGTTCTCTATTTATGAAAATAGACCTTTTTTGTAAGAGAAACTTGGTGCAAAGATTATCTCCGTTAATTGTTTCCCTTCAGCCTTTAGCTGCAGTAATTTGTGCAAAATTTTTTAAAAAAATTTTATGTAACAAAATTGCCCATTTCATATTTTTTGATCAAGTTAAGTCGATAAGAATTTATTAGGCACCTACTGTGTTCCAGGCTCTGCACATAAGGATATGAATGAAATAAGAAAAAAGTCTGTTCTGAGAGAGCACATACTGGAATGAATCTTCTGCATCTTCTACTCAGTTACAAAGTCTTCACTTAGTCAGAGTTGCAAAAAGTATCTCTCTTGTTTATCTGATGTATTTACAATGTTACCTTTCACATTGAGATTTTTGTGGTTCATTTGGGTCTGGCTCCTTGTCACCCCGTTGGGGTTTTCTTGGCAAAGACACTGGAGGGGTTTGCTATTTCCTGTTCCAGCTCATTTTACAGATGAGAAAACTGAGGTAAATAGGGGTAAGTGACTTGCCCAGGATCACCCAGCTAATAAGTGTCTGAGGCAGACTTTGAACTCAGGAAGATGAGTCTTTCTGACTCCAGGCCCAATTCTCCAATCCACTATGCTACCTGTTGTGGTGTGTAGAGTAAGATATTGGTCCACATTTATTTTTGCCAAATAGCTTTCCTATTTTCTCAGCTGTTCTGAGTCCTTAACCCAGTAGCTGGTATACCTTTAGTTTTATTGAACAGTATGTTGCTTTTTTCATTTATTTCTTGATGTTATATGCCCAATCTGTCCCATTGATCATCATTTCTATTTTAAATTAGTATTAGATATTTTTGATGATAATTGCTTTGTAATATAGTTTTGAGATCTGATACTGCTAGGCTCCCCCTCCTAATTTCTTCCCTTTTTTCCCACATTATTTGAAAATAATGAGATTTTAATCTTTTTTTCCGTATTCAGATGAATTTCATTTTTTTCCAACTCTCTAAAGTAATCTTTTGGGGGGATGGATTTTAGGGCATTGAATAATTAATTTATTGAGGTGTCATTTCCATTTTTATTATATTGGCATAGACAAGCATCAATAGTTAGTATTTAGTTCTTTATTTCTGTAAAGAATGTTTTGTGGGTTGTATTTATATGTTTCTGTAGGTTTCCGAATAGTTTATGTATTCTGAGTTATGCTGAAAGGAATTTCTCTATCTCCTGATTCTGGGTTTTTTTTTTTTTTTTTTGGTAATGTATATGTGAAGATTGATAATTTTTCAAGGTTTTTACTACTGCAAAGCTAAATCTCTAGGATTCTCTAAGTAAATCTTCATATTCTCTTTGAAAAAAACTATAGTTTTGTTTCTCCTTTGCCTTTGCTTATTTTCTAAAGTTTTTTGTTGTTATGAAAGGTAACATTTTTTAGAACTATATAAAATAGTATTGACAGTGGCCATCCTTGCTTAATTCCTGAGCCTATTAGAAAGGCCACTAGATTGGTTTCTTTTATTTTTCTTCCCCCCCCCCAAAAAAACACTCTTAGTTTTGTTTTTCAGATGGTTTATTTTTTTGCTTTTAATTTTGTTAATATTTCTTGTGAAAATTTATATTTTTGTTAAATTGGTTTATTTGTTACTTTTTTAGTTTTTAAAATTGTGTCCAATTTGTTGATAAGTTTGCCCTCTCTCTCTCGCTCTCTCTTTCTCTCTCTCTCTCTCTCTTTCCCCCTCTCCCCACAAATCTTCGCATGAAGACTATTTTGGTCTCATTCCAAAATTTATGGTTATCATTTTCTTTAATGAAATTATGTTTGTGACTTGTCCTTTCAAATATTAATTCTTTAAATTATTTACCTTCATTTTTGCATGGTCCTTTTAAGGCACTTTATTGATTATAATTTTTATTTTATTTTCTGCAAAGGCTCTATTTAATATTTATGCTTTTTAACCTTTCTGAAGTTTTATAACCTAACACAGTCATTTTCAAAATGTGTTTTGAGGACCCCTGAATATCCCCAAGGTAAAAACTGTCCATAATAATAAGATGTTTTAATTTCTGGTATGACAAACCTCAACTGCTATAACTCCCTAGCCAAAGCTCCTGGGGGTGAGCCCCAGTAATTTTTAATAGTATTAAGTGGTCATGAAAGCAAAAAATTGGAGGACTGCTAGTCTAATAAATGATCAGTTTTTTGTAGAGATGGCATGTGCTCCTGAATAATAGGTATATTTCAACCTGATCTCATTAAGTGATAGCTAGAGATCTATCCTGTTTCACTCATGTAAAGATGTTTATGGGTTCTTAATTTCTTTCTTGCTTATCTTTTTGTTAGATTTGTCTAGTCCTGAGAAGACTGCAAAGCCCTCAACTATTATAAGTTTGTTACCTTTTTTTTTTTTTTGCTTTTATTAAGGGGGATATTGATTGAGCCTCTCATTTCACCGGTACATGGAGCTCCTTGTTGAGGGAGCATCTGCCAGTGCAAACCAGCACTGTCTCTAACTTACAGCAGCAAGAAGTATACCAGAGCATTGTGACTTTGCCTCAAGTCATACACCTTGTTTGTGTAATATGGGATTGATATTCTTTCCCCCCTTGATACTTTTAAGGATAAAGTAGATTTTTCTTTATAGTTTTTAAACGTTTGTTTTTAGTGTCATCCAATATCGTATTACTTCACCTGTTTTTTGGATTGATTTGAATTAACGTCTTCTCCATCCTCTCATTTCAGTTTTGTGTGGGTCTTTGTTTTAAAGGTGTTTCTTATAAAGAGCACATTGCTGAATTCTGCTTTATACTCTCTTCTTCTAGCCTTTTTATTTTAATGGGTAAATTCGTGCCATTTACAATGACTAATTGTGTCTTCCATCCATCCTAGGGCTTCCCTCAATAGGGTGTTACTGAAGGCTTCTATCTTGCTTTATTTCACTTATTCTGGCTTCTCTGGCAAGATTTCAGTCTCCACAGTTTCTGGCTGTCTTTTGTTGAATTCTGGCCTCTATGAAGCTTTCTGATGTTTCTAATGGGATTTCTTGTTGATTGTTTTATCTAGAACCCTTCCTAGGTCATTGCTGGAGTAAAACTTGGAGAGCTAGGATCATTTGAAATCTCTCAGGTGACTACCTTAATTGGAAGTCTGTCCAACCTCTGTCTCTCTGGCTCTTGCACTTTCCTCATCATCTCTAACACTCTCTCTCTGCTTCTCTTGTCTCATTGTCTCTCTCTGACTTGTCCTCACTATTTTGTTCTTCCTTCACTGTCTTCTCTTTCTCTCCCCTCTTTGTCTCTCTTTCTCTTTTAAACATAAGTCTTTGAGCTGATGTGTATATTGTTAGATGAGGAACGTGGGAGATGGTGGTTGGTGTGCTAGCTTTTGCTTATCCAGAAATTAAAAAATCAAAATGTTTAAATATCATAATTAGTCTAGATTGTGAGTGCCCAAGGTATTTCTTACAGAAAAGTGGGAAAATGACAATTTCCCTCCAGGTTTCTTTACCTTAAAGCTGTGTATCATATTGCAGTTTTAAAAAAAAACAACATTCTCTCCACCCCTACCTACCCAAAGCTTGTAGAAGTCTACCTCCTCTCTGGGGATTTAAATTCTTGCCAGTCTCCACCTCAGCTTTAACAGGAAATTTACCACTAAACTGCAAGCTGATCACTACTGTGTGCTTATTTGAGTCTTAATTGTGGCAACATTGCCTAAGATATCATTGAATTGCTAATGAACAGTCATCATCACTCAGTTACTCAGTATTTATATAGCAGCTGTATCTGCTTGGTACTCAGCACTGGGCTGGATAGAGCAAGTGGTGTGTTTGTGTGTGTGTGTGTGTGTGTGTGTGTGTGTGTGTATTATTCAAGACATTTCATGAAGAACTGAATCCTTGTGGTTTCCTGTGGACACTTACAGTTTGTTACATGTAGATTTATTGACTGCATCTGTGGAAAGCCCACTTTAAAGTGGAGAGCCAAGCTTTTGAAGGAGAAGTTGATTGGGGCTGACACCTGGGCTCTTCAGAGGGAGTTTTCCTCCAGCTGATGCTTGTAGGAAGACATTGACTGTGGCATGGGGTGAAGTCTCACAGTGGGCTCTCATCCTGCTGTTCCCACTCACCATGGGGAGTCCCCTTGACTTCCTACCTCTAGTCTGTGTCCTGAGATATGGGTGTTAGGCTTAAAAGTGATGATCAGTAAGATTCTTGAAGGCATGGGCAAGGCTCCTGAGTACCAAGTACTCACCCCAGGTTCCATGAGGTTTTATGGTTTTGAGGATAAAGGAATAGACAGACTGGTCTCTATATGACTGAGGAAAACCCAATCATGAGAATATTATTAGACCAGGTTCAGAGGTTCATAGGCTTTAATGGATCATTGATATCTATAGAACTGAAAGAGACTTCAAAGGGCCATTTAGTTTTAGTACCCCTTCTCTGACTCCCCACATCACATTATGTAGATGAGAGAGCCATGGTCCCTTTTATCACAAACATGTAGGTAGAGAGGGTTCAATGCAGAATCTGAACTCAGATCTTCTTGCTTCAGAGACAGCACTCTCTATGGCCCTTTTCCTCCTCCTCTTCTTGGTGCAAATGCAGATAACTGGAAACAAGATGAGGTGGGGTTCTGGAGAGAGTCTTGCCCTAAGAGCATACTTTTTCTCAGAGGATTTCAAAATAAAATCATTCTAAGTGTTTTGTGTCTTGTGTAGCATATTCAGAATGATGTGATACCTTTTAGTGAAATACCAAGTGTTTGTTTTTGCTTGCGAGATGTTATAGTATTTCCAAGTATTCCTAGAGCTTCAAGTACACTGTGATGTCAGCAATCCCGAGTCACACAAGAGGCAAGGTCGAGTACAGTGCTATTTCCTCTGGGTGATGAGGTTTCCTTAAAGCTAGACTGTAGAACAGGTGCAATGTCAGAAAAGAAGAGAATTTTCAAAAAAAATCTCTTGAGGTTTAAGCCTATTAGAAGGAGATGGCAAGATCTTCTCTTTAATCCTTCCCAGTCCTACTTCAAATAGGAAATTTAGCCTATGTTATTTCTGCTTTGGTAGATTGCTCCTCCCTTGTTATTCCTTGATCTAGAAGTCTTCTCTCATATCACCAAGAGCAAAGATTTTTGAAGCTCATCGACCCTTTTCCTTTCCTTTCTCTTCATCCATGTGTATGTGTGTGTGTGCACATGCATGTGCAGAAACCTATATATTATTTGTGACTCAACTCTTTATTGTTTTGATTTCTTTCTGGAGAAGGCAAAAGGGGGTTTGAAAAGACAAGGGTTAAATCAAGTGGGAAACATCCCCAGCACCAATTCCTCCAAGGGGGCTGCCATTTCCTAGGTGTCCCTGGGAGCACTCATCAACACTTTGTTAACCAAGGGAAAGAGAGACATGGCTTATCTCATGAACTGTTCTGTAGAAAGAGTGTAGCCAGAGCAAGCAACTTTCTTGGATGTCTTTCATTCCTTTCCACTATCCCTTCTTTGTTTTTATCAACAATAAAAAAAAACCCAGTTAAATAAAATCAGTTGACAAACCTCTTCTAACAACATGTTGTATTCCCCATCTCTAGTCTTTCATAGGTCCATGAAAAAAATTTTCATCCACTTACCAGTTGTAGCTAAAAGTTTGTATGTTTGATAATATGACCCATTTTTAAATCAGAACTGATCCATATTTAAATCCCATTTCCAATGGAAATAAAGCAAACCCCCAAATCTTGAGATTCTCTCCTCTTGCCCTGGGGTAGGCATGAGATCACAGGTGACTGAGGAGGGTGAAGCAGTTTGAAGAGTGGTTACCTTTCACTTTGTCCTGAGTCAAAATGCCCTGTCATTAATGGCAGAGGATAGGACAGCATTAAGAACCTTTAGGGGGTGATTCTGAGATAATGAGCCAGCAAAAATGTATTCCATGTCTGGGAATGTCTGGTGGCACCCTGGAATCCTAGCTCCCCAGCAACTCAGAACAGATGGACAGCTGCAGTTGATGACTGCTAAATCTCCCAGGTGCTACCTGAGGACAGCTGCAAGGACAACCACCATCTTGTTTGAAATTATTAAGCATGCTCTTAATGTGGGCCTAGTAACAAGTCCTGGCCATGTTGAGGAGCCCCCCTGGCAAAACAGAAAGTCTTCTTGTGGGGAGCAGAGTTTCTAGTTGTTTTTTTAAAATCAGTTGAAGACTGATGAGACTTATACCTAACCTTCCCCCATCACCAAGTTATAAGAGAATGAACAGAGATAACCATTCCTTCTTCTGTCTTCCCTCTCTGACTCTACTTTGGTAATAGTAATAACTTTCATTTATGTAGCCCAGGATGGTTGAGCAATTCTTTTCATGTACAATTTTCTTTGATTTCTATAACTCTTTGAGGTAAGTAATAGTTTTGATTCTTTGTTTTTTTGTTTTTTTAAGGATGGGAAAACTGAGGATCACAAAGGTAAAGAGAATTTTCTGGAGTTACAAAATTCAATTAATGGTAGAGCTGGATCTTAGGCTCAAGTGTTTTGACCCCAAATTCAATGCTTTTTTCTACTGTAACTTGCCACCTTCCAAGGAGAAATGAGTGGTTAGGAGGCAAAGGAACTGGCGAGATTGAAAGGAGAGCCCTTCTCATACTGTGTGAACCAGTGAGCCATCACAAGCACTGCATTGGGGGGCCCTAGTCCAGGGTTAGTGAGATCCCAGGTAGGATTTTCTAGGGCTCTCCTGGGATCCTTCAGAAGTTGACCTTGATTCTATTTCTGTTTGTGAAGGTCTAGGAAATGGATTCTTCACATGAATACTTCCCTTTTCTGTTTCTTCTGGGTCCTAGCATTCTTCGGTCATTGGACCTTGGGTTCTTCCCTTTGGTCTCAAAGTGAGTGGTAGGGGAAGTGGGGCAGCTATTTGAATTACTCCCTCTGTCCTAAAGGGAAAAGTTCCCAAAGACACAATTGGTACCTTGAAACATTTGAAAGGCTGTCATGTCAATGAGGGATTAAACTTGTTTTATTAGGCCCCAGACAAGCAGAGCTAGGAATGACAAAGGGAGATGCACAGAGGTAGATTGTTTTTGGCCTGTTTTTGACAAAAAGTTCTTTTTTATCCTAGAGTGGAGTGGAATATGTTGAGAAAGAGTGGGTTCGTGTCACTGGAAGTCTTCCATAAGAAGGTCAATGGCCATGTATTCTGAGTGTTGTCGTGGAGTTGTTGATGTGTTGGAAGAGATGGACAGCCTTTAAGGACCCTCCCAGTTGTTCAGGGAATCTGGCAGGCTTCACATGAGAGTTTCCGTCTGAGCTGTGTAATGCCTTTCCCCTGCTTTCTCAGCCAGTGTGGACAACATGCCTCTTGTACATCATCTAATGAGACTGATTCCTTGACTAGCCCTTCTATCCTCATTATTTTTCCTTATGGGTGATTTTTAAATTTGGGTATAAATCCTACAAGGCTCACAATCTTTGTTGCTTATCATTGACTCTTTCAGTAGTTTCATGAAGTCCATGAGTTCCTTCTTTGAAAAATGTTTTTGAGTGCATAAAGTAAGATATATAGATATGTTTAAAAATTCTTTTAAATTTTCTTTCCCTCCTTCCTTGTCTTTCTCTACCCTCTGATAAGGCAAATAAATAAAATAAGAACTATTATATCATGCAGAACAAATTCCCACATTAGCTTTATCTAAAAAAAAGAAAAGAAAGAAAATATGCTTTATTCTGCACTCTTGAGGCCATCAGCTCACTATTTGGAGGTGGATAGCATGTTTTATCCTGAGTCCTTTTTGGAATTATAGTTGGTCATTATGTTTATCAAAGTTGATTATGTTTACAATATTTTTATTATGTAAATTATGCTCTTGGTTTTGCACACTTTGATTTGCATCAGTTCATGTAAATCTTAGCAGGTTTTCCTAAGACCATCTCCTTCTTAATTTCTTAGCACAATAATATTCCATCATGATCATCTGCCACAACTTGTTCAATATAAAAAGAGCTGTTATAAATGTTGCCTTTGCATATGAGTTCTTTCCCTTTTTCCTTGATCTCTTTGGTATATAGACTTAGTAGTGGTATTGCTGGGTCAAAATACATGTAGAGTTTAATAGTCTTTTAAGCATAGTTCCAAATTGCTTTCCAGAATGTTTGGACTAGTTTATAGTCACACCAACAGTGCCTTAAAGTACTTGTTTTCTCATAGCCCCTCCAACATTTGATATTTTTATTTGTTATTTTAGCAAATGTGAGGGATATGAGGATATCATCAAAAAACATCAAAAGTTGTTTTTATTTGTATTTCTCTAATTGTTAGTGATTTAAAGCACTTTTTTCATATGGCATTTGATAGCTTAGATTTCTTCCTCTGAAAACTGCTTATTCATATATTTTGACCATTTGCCAGTTGCAGGATGGTTCTTATTCTTATAAATTTGGCTCAGTTGCCTATATACTTTAGAAATGAGACCTTTATTAGAGGAACTTGCTGCAAATATTCAACCCCCTCCAGTTTCCTGTTTCTCTTTTATTAGCTGCATTGTTTTTGTTTATGCAAAAACTTTTAAATTTTATGTAATCAAAGTTGTGAGATATGTATAAAAAATATCTATTGAAATAAATCAAAATATTAAAAAGACAAGTTCACAGATAATAATAACCATATTAATAGATATCTTTTTATGGCTCTTTTGATCCAGAAAATGGTTTATTGCCATTCCAATAAAAATTCCCCTAATATTTCATACAAAGCACTTTACAAATATTGTGTAATTTCATCCTCGCAATTACCCTGGCATGTAGGTGACAGGTGATTAGTAATTTTGAGTTTAGTATCACATAGCTACTAAGTATTGGATTTGAACTCAGGCCTTGGCATAGGAGAAAGAAATGTAAAAATTTGTGCTTAGAAAGGGCTAAATGGAATAAAGACACTGCCCCCCCCCCCCACCCGCCCCCAGGCTTTCCAGTCTTAGTCAACTGGAGATACTTAGACTTTGATTTGTACTTTTTGACACAAATTGTATTTTGGGGGGAAATCTACATTTCTGGTTTCTTTATAAATTATCCTTTCATGTAAGGACCAATTATCCTTTCATATAAGTAGTTCATATTATGAAGCCTCTAAGTTTGTTTTCATCCATGCACCTTGAAAGATACATTAAACTTTTTTGTTTTGAAAAACAATGTTGAACTTATCCTGGACCTGATGATCCATCCCACATTTTACTTAGGAGCCTGTTGAGTAGATGGGAACAACAAGTAGTGAAGAATTTTGAAAGAAGCCAGTCATGGTAGAATCTCCCATAACTATTTTCAGCTTTTTCTAATTGGGCTTAGTGTGTGCACTCTTGTGTATTTCTGTATATCCAATGAGGCATAGCCTTCTTGGGGATTAATATTCAGGTAAAAAGGAGCCAGCTTGGAATTCTGTTGTCTAAGTATTGGGGGAGTGGGGCGGACAGAGGCACAAGCCAGGACCATAGGGTAGAAATGGAAAAGGTGCTAGGCTTAGAGATATGTGTTAGGGACCCCATTCCCCTTCTTTGGTTCTCGATTTCCTACTCTTTAAAAGGAGATGATTAGAATGGATGATTTCTAAATGGCCCTTTCACTCTGACCTTCTATGTTTCTGTATTTCCCTCTTAGCACTACATTTTATTCCCAGTTCTTGTTCCTATGAAAGTGGAATGAGTCTGGGGAGTTAAGAGAGAGAAGACCTATTCCTGGCCTTTTCTCACCTATTTTATGGCATGATTTCCTCATCTATTACCCTGAGAATCATTTGACTTCCTTCTTCTCAGTGATTTTGAAAAACAGATGAAATGATTTGATCTCTAGATCTAAAGAGAATCATTACTGTGGTGTGTACTTGCTCCTGGGAAGTGATGGTAGAAGGACAGGAAGACCTGAGTGGTCTGTGGTTGTGGCTGAGGTCTCTGCCATGATGACTGACATACAAACCACTTACATTTCTCTGACCCTTGTTCTCCAAAGCCTACACTAGGGGTATTTTAGATTTTTAATTCAGAGAATGGAAAATAATGACCCTCAGAGAGCATCATGATCTTCTGTATCAGTTGTTTGTTTCCAAACATTGTTTTTTTTCCTAGTGATTTCTGTGAATTCTCTTCTTGGCAGAAGACTTTGCTTGCCTGTGCTTGTCCTGTCTTCTGGGCAAGAGTGGAGTTCTGAAAGAGTCAAGGAATGAGGGCTTTGGGAATTCTGTTGGCACTCATGGCTAACCTATAGAGAGGGTACATATGTCACAAGCCATTGCCCTCCCTTCAGTTCCACAAATACAAAAGGGATTCATCCAGAATACTGTTGTCGTTCCTATGAAAATTCCCCAACATCCATGCGTATTTCTCCTGCTTTTACTGCTATCTGGAGGGTGTCATAAAAGAAACTATATCTGTATTACATTTCTAATTGGCTTTTAATTTTATAACTCTTAAAACAGCACTTTTCCAAGAAAGTGAAGGAGTTTATTAATAGAATTTAATTATGGATAGGTATTTTTGCATCAACCAAGAACCTTCCAGGCAGGCAAACTTACCAAAAAGATAAAAAGAAATGAAATAACAGAAAAATCCACAATTCCCCTCCTTAACCAAAAACATTCAAAGAAAAAAATTGACAATCTGAAGACTTAACATCTGCTATAATATTTTACATATGTTAATAAGCTGACTTTTTAAACCATTCACAAAAGTTTTACTTAATCCCTCAAATCCAGCCCCCTTCCACAGGTCTCTTTTACTTGGAGTGGATGGTGGTAGGTTCACTGTACTGTTGACCTGGGTTTTGACAAGAGTTAGATAACCAGTTCTTTAAAAAACAGTTATTTCCATCTGGTTGAAGATTAGAGATTACTGTTTATGACTGCTTTTATCCAGACAGGTTGGGAGTAAGCTAATGCCTTCATCAAGACATTGGTCCCTCTAAAGTTTCCCTGGTATTAAATATATTTGAACGTGAATAAGGTACTTGGAGTGATGAAATACCAGATGTGAGGTATCGGGTTGCATGTTTGTTCAACTGTTGTTGGAATGACCGTGCTAAGATATGCTTTTGTATTTCCCGTCTCTTGGCAACATCTGAAGAGAGTGGGGAGGGGGCACGGGGGGGGGGCAGGCAAACAGGCAAACACACAGTATCCTGATGAAGGTTACAATTTCAGTTACTCGGATTGTAGGCTATGTTTTTGGAGAAATGTCCTCACAGTCCCCATATGGCCTTAGCCACAGGGCTTATAAATGTTAATTGAATAGAATTTTCAGGTAGGTTGAACACACTTCACACCAGGTTCTGACACATATTAAAGTCACTGGCAACCAGCAGAAAGGGAGGTGGTCCAAACAGACAATCATTGCTACTGTGGTGCCTGCATGGTGTGGAAGATGAGATTTGGTCCGTAGGAGCCCCCCAACAGATCTCTGACACAGGATCCAAAGGGATTTTTGAGAATGTGATTGTGGATAATCCCAGAAGTGTTTGAGAGATCATGTTTATGTGGGTCCACTCTAAGACTCACACATTGCCTTATTTTCAATGGCTCACTTTTCAGACATTTGTTAAGCCTCTACTATATGTCAGATTCAAGGGATATGTTGACAAAAATGAAATTATCCCCTGCTTTTCAGGAAGCTTGCTGTTTATTGACAGAAACTATATATCTATCTATATCTATATCTTTGTCTATATCTATATATACAGGTAAATCATTTCAAAAGGTATGCAAAATAATACAAGATGATTTTGGAGGGGGGCTAGAAATGGGGGCAGATCAAGAAAGGCCTCATGTAGGAGGTGAACTGAGCTTTAAAAGAAGTGAGGGATTAGAGGAGAGGAACCTACAAAGAGGTGTTATTTTACAGAGGTAGAATCCACCACATGTAACAGGTAAGTGACATCCCTCAGTCACACACTTGGTGTGTAGTGTCAAGGTTTCTGATCAATGAAATGTGCTAACTTAAGTTTTCTTCCAAAGTTAGAATGACCTCAGTAACCCAGATATTGTGAATGAAAGGTAATTATTTTTTTGGCTTCCTTCTTTATATCAATACTGTAGCGAGTCAGACTGGAACATCCAGTCTTGTGTTGTTGGGCTTGATTTAATTGGCAAAGCTGATCAGGATTTCGCTGGTAAATTTGACTCTTTAAAAACAGCAGAAAATGACTTTGAGGGGAAAAAAGTTATTCCTTAGAAAATTACGTTCCCCATAGATGCCTCTGCAATATGGTTCTAGACCTTGATTGAAAGAGTATTACTTTATTGGTGTGTATATGTATATGTTTTGTGTATGTTTATGGATCTATTTTTCTTTGAAATTTTTATTGCTATCCATTGTTTGTATGTCTCTTTTAATTCCAAATGTACCTTTTCTTCTTCTCTTCCCAGAGGAGTGATCCTTTGTAACAAAGAATAAATAAAAGCGATGTGAGGAAGGAAATTGGTTCTGTGAAACTGACCAACACATCAGCTAACACTGACAGTCTATGTGCTATGTTCTGACAGCTCCCCATAGTCCCCTAGTTCTGCCAAGAATGGAGGGATGGCCATTTCTTATGCCCTTTCTGATATTTATTATTGTTCCGTATACTTGTTGAAAGCTGATTCTGTCATCTTTTCAGGGGATCAGGACATTTTTGCCATCTGCCCTGAAAGTCAAGAGAGGAGCCCTGGTGATGGTGGTTGGGAAGTGTGGAACCTAACATGGACTTATAGTCTAAAGGTCAGGTTGTCTTATCTGAGAAGCATGATCTTTGTGAGAGGTTTATACCATTTGATCATCCTTACCAACCAGATTGTTCTTAGTACTTTGCAAGCTGCCAATCATCCAAAGAGATGAATGGACCCCATACCATTTTGGTGTTTTGTCCCCAAAAAGTTTTGTAGTTGGTAGTATTACCTGGAATACTAGAATGAGGAAAGAGTCATGGGAAAAAGAATCTTAAGATCTTAGTAGACATGTCCCAGATCTCTGTTGTTCCAGAAGGATCTAGATCTGACCAAATCTGTGACTGCTTCCAGGCTGGGTGCTGAAAACTTCCTTTAGCCATCTCCTACTGCCTTTCTGACTTGTTCTTCTGGTACATTTGAGCTTTTCTCATAGGCTTCAGATGTTCAGATTTCCTCTATGGCAGAAGCCTCATTTTTGTTGCTGGAGTTAAGGTCTCCTTCTCTGGGGATCACCACTGAATAAAACTGGGTGTCTACTGTGTGCTAGCTATCATATTAAGCTTTGAGGATATAAAAACAGGCAGAAGACAATCCCTTCCCTCAAGAAGCTAGTGGGGGAGACAGCAGGCAAACAAAATACGTATAAATAAACACTATGCAGGAAAATGGGAAACAGTTAACAGAGAGAAGGAGCTGGAATTTTAAGAGGGGTTGGCGAAGGCTCCCTGTAAAAGATGAGATTTTATTTGGGACTTAAAGGAAGCCAAGGAAGTCAGTAGGTAAAGATGAGGAGGGAGAGTGTTCCCTGCATGGGGGATAGCCAGAGAAAAAGCCCAGAGATGATAGATGGAGGGTCTGCAGCTAGAGGCTCATGTCATTGAATTAAAAAGTATGTGTTGGGGAATAAGGTAAAAGAAGACTGGAAAGATAGGAGGGGAGTAGGTTATAAAGGACTGTGAACATTGAGCAGAGGACTTTATATTTAGTTCTGGAGGTGGTAGGAAGTCACTTGAGTTCATTGAGTAGGAGGACGTGTGCTTTAGCTGGATCACTTTAGTGGCTGAGTGGAGGATGGATTGGAGTGGGGAGAGGCTTGAAGCAGACAGACAGACCTCCAAGTGTGAGGTGATAAGGGCCCACTCCAGGTTGGGGGCAGTGTCAGAGAAGAGCAGAGGACATATGCAAGAGATGATGCAAAGGTGAAATCAACAGCCTTGTGGACAGCTTGGGTGAGAGGAGGTGAGAGACAGTGAGAGGAGGTGAGAGACAGTGAGGAATCCAAGAGGGACTCCTAGGTTGCAAGTCTGGAGACTGGGCCTGGATGGTGTTGCTCTTAGGTAGGAGTGGGGAAGGGTTTGGGGGAAAGATCATCCTATTTTGGATGTACTGAGTTTAAAATGTCTACTAGGTATCCAGTTGGAAATGTCTTAGCGGTAGTAGTTGGAGATGTGAGATTGGGGCAGGAAAGGTAGATTTTGAGAATCATCTGCATGGAGATGGTAATTAAATCCATGGAAGCTGATATGATCACCAGGTGAAGTAGTATAGAGGGAGAAGAGAAGAGGACCCAGGACCAACCTGAGGACCACCCATGGTTAAAAGGCATGTTCTGGGTGAGGACACAGCAAAGGAGACTTTATAATAAGAGAGTTTCTCTAGACCAGACGTTTAGAGCAAAAATATTTTCTATCACAAGGATGCTGCAGGATTCCCAAGGCCCTCTTAAAAGTGGACTCTGTGGAGACCATTTTATTAGGGCCTTGATCCTGCTGCCATACTTTGGAAATCTGTTTTGGATCAGGACTCTTTCTGGAACCTGAAAGAGAATAGGTGACTGCTAGGCCTTCTGGAAAGACCAAGGTAGCCCCAACTGAAAAGGAAGGTGCTGGTGTCAGGACCAGGAAAAAGTTCCAAGCAGCAGAAAGGATGTCTGGGCTTGTCTGTTTTGTTAGCTTTCTACCCTGGATCCCCCCCTTCTGTTTCTACTCTTAGGCTGAATCTGGAGTGGTACTTTGTCCATAATAGTCACCCAAGATAAATGTTTGTTGAATTGAAAGAGAGCAAGGGGCATTTTCTGCAAATGCCTCCCCCCATCCACCCCATTTCCCTTATCTCTACAGTATGTATCAGTATATCAGTTATTGTTCTGTCTGTGGTAAAGTTTTCGAGCTAGTGGTATGATGGAGAAAGAGCCAGACAGATAGAAGCAGATCGTGGTTGCCTACTTTGATGTGGGGTGAGGTTCAGGGGTGTAAGACAAAGGCTGACAGTTACCAAAAGCTTCCCAGATCAGCGATATTCTGGAACCTTCTATGCCCTGAGAGTTCAAACCTCCCTCTCTTACAGGCGAGAAAGAACAGCTGATCAAGAACAGCTCTCAGTATCTAGAACCTCTCCTTTCCCTATGTTTCCAGATCGCCTTCATTCCCAAAATGAAGCAGGCTTGATAAATGAACAGTTTCCTTGTCTTCTTTCATTGAAGGCAGGTTGGAACAACTGGCTCCCCTAATCAGTGTTGCTTCTGTTTCTGAGCTTCCATAATTTCCAGCTGAGAAGTCTTCATTCATTCGTGATACATTTGGAAATGAGAGACATAAAAACAGTGGATAACAATAAAAATTTCAAAGAAAAAAAGAAAAACAGATGCATGAACACACAAAACACATACATATACACAGCTATAAAGTGATACTCTCTCAGTCAAGGTCCAGGACCATATTGCAGGAGGCATCTATGGGAGAAAATATAATTTTCTTAAGGAATGGCTTTTCCCCCTCAAAGTCATTTTCTGCTGTTGTTTTTAAAGAGTCAGATCTACCAGGGGAATTCAATCAGAAAGAAAGAAAAAGTACTTTTATTGATTTGGGGGGTGGGGAAGAGGGGAGGGGACATTTATATTGCAGGCTTTTCTGGATATTCCTGCTCCCACCAGTAATCCTATGTAGTCACCTCCAAAGAAAGGAGGAAGGAGTCATCCCTTTGTAAGTAGAGACCCAGCAGAAAGATTTTGGTCAGCTTTTTTTACCTGGAGATTCCGTCCTCCCAGTTATTGAACTTCAGATGAGTCAGAGATAGATGCTGTTGTAGCAGCAAGAGGAACTGGGGGTCATCTTTGTTTCTGTTCAGCTTTCTGAAGTGAAAGCTCCCCGTGAGGAGTTCGAATTCTACCCCCAGGGGCCAAGGTGAACCTGATGATAGTGATGGCTGCCAGACCCTTGCCTGACACCCTCTCTCTTTCCCAAGCAGAGTTGAGGGGGTTTTTAGTCACTGAGTTTTCCTTGATCAAGTCATTTCTTCCTATTCTAGAAGTTTTTCTTGATTTCTCTTTTTGCTACCAATACTCAACCACATCCATAATTGCCATTGAAGACCATTCCTCCCAGTCTTGGACTTCACCCACTGGCCTGGCTGGTGAGGCACCTCATACTTACCTAAGGGGTGGTCCTAGTATCATAGACTCTACTTAGGCCTGGGCTTAAAGTTTTAATCGATGATGATGATGATGATGAACATTTCTGTAGTTCTTGAAGGTTTGCAAAATGCTTTATAAATATTATCTCATTTAATCCTCACAAGAACCGTGAGAGATAGGTGCTATTATTTTCTGCATCTTATAGATGAATAAATGGAGGCCAAAAAAAAATGTATAGTGACTTTTCACAGCTAGTAAGTATCTGAGGTCAAGCTTAAATTCAAGGGCTTCCCAATTCAAGCTTTAGAGCTTTTGCATTTTACCACCTACTTGCATGAGAGTTGTATTCTGCTGTCACAGTCATCTCTACTCCATAACTGGGAGTCAGAGGAGAATTTTAGTGAAAGATTCTTGGTTTTATAGGGTTTCAAAGTCAATTTCTCTTCAACTTGTTAATTTATCAATTAAACAAACATTCTTTATTGATATCACAGTAGGGGAAAAGGATGTGATAGAAGAATATGAGGGGGCGTTTATTTCGAAGTCAGCTGACTTCTTTGGGCCTAAATTTTCCTATCTGTAAATAAGGAGATTGAAGAAGATTTCTTTTTACTCTAAAAATTTTATTGATATGTTTTATTAAAGTTTTAAATGATTTATTTTTAATTTTCAGCATTCACTTCCATAAGATTTTGAGTTTTAAATTTTCTCCCCTTCCCTCTATTCCCCCCTCCCCAAGATGGCTATATACATTCATATTAAACATTTTCACGTGAGTCATGTTGTAAAGAACAATTAAAACCAATAGGAGGAACCACGAGAAAGAAGAAACAAAACCACAAAAGAAAAGGAGAGAGAATAGTCTGCTTCCATCTGCTTTCAGACTCCAAAGTTCTTTCTCTGGATGTGAATAACATTTTCCATCATGAGTCTTTTGGAGTTGTGAAGAAGATGATTTTTAAGTTGCTTTCCAAATCAGTTCAACAAGAACTTTTAAAGCACCTACTGTGTGCAGTGCAGCTAGGCAGCTATGTGACACAGTGAATAGAGTACTCATCTTCATGCATTAAAATCTGGTCTCAGACACTTACTAGCTGTATGACCCTGGGGAAGTCACTTAACCCTATTTGCCTTAGTTTCCTCATTTGTAAATGGGCTGGGGAAGGAAATAGTAAATCAAGAAAACCCCAAGCGGATCACAGAGTGTCAGACACAACTGTAAGGACTGAGCAGCAACAAATATGTGCAGTTCAGTGTGCTCAGTTTGGAGGATACAGATCAGTGCACTAGTTCCTGCCTCGTGGAGCTTAGGTGAACCAGGGGGAGGAGCAGGAAGGAGCTCTGTCTTTCTGTGTTTTTATGGCTGAATACTCTGTCCCCTGGGTCCCTACATGTTGCTTTGGCTTCACTGCCCGCCCTGCCCCCACCCCCACCCCCACCCCCCCAGTTTTCAGCCTCCTTTATCTTTTCTCCTAAAAACAATGGCGAGCCCATTGGCACGTCTAAAATCCAATTAAACTTTTAGCTCACTGGTGAGTTGGGGGTGGGGGTGAGGGTGAGGGGGTCTTCTGATTGACATTTCCTTTGGAAGATTTTGGTTTGATCACGGGCTATATGTAGTCTCTTCTTGCTATTATCCTCAGAGATGATTACCCAGGTCAAATATTAACTATCAGAAAAAGAAAGCTGTCTTTGACAGGAACATAGCATGATTCCAACTACAGTATAACAACACACTTTAGGCCTGGGTGAATCACAAGAATTTTATTTTTTAATTAAGTTATAAAGAAGGTCCTATCAGTGACCTGGTAGATGTCAGCTCGCTTAAGTCCTTGGATTAATCAGGAACTATTAAAATGATCATTCAATTATAAACAGTCATAACTGTTGCAGAATGAATGTTTTCTTCTCTGAATTAAATCATTCTAAATTGAGAAATTGTTTGAGAATTGAAGATGAAGGAAAGCATGCCTCATTCTTTTAAAATTTATGAATCACCAGAGGAACAAAAGAGAAGGGTGAGGTTGCTGCATTATTGTCCAGTATTTCAAATTTCTCATGTTGCCATTGACAAAGAAAAGAGTTTTAATTTGAAATATAAAGAAAATACATTTCACATTTACCAATATAGTAGTTAAATTTGAAAATGTTTTCTCATTTTAGAAAATTATTTTATATGAAGGACAATTAAGCACATAAGATTGGTTTTCATTTGAAAAAAGTTGTTCGTCTTGTGGTTTTGCATGGTTTCTTTTCTAATTCGGGAATAATATTCCCAGTGTGTATGTCTGACTTGTTAAATTGGATATGGTTTCTTTACTGGTAACTTTGTTTGCTTCCTTACAATTCAAACATTAGGGTAG
The DNA here is from genome assembly GCF_028372415.1 of Notamacropus eugenii. Taxonomy (NCBI): domain Eukaryota; kingdom Metazoa; phylum Chordata; class Mammalia; order Diprotodontia; family Macropodidae; genus Notamacropus; species Notamacropus eugenii. The sequence goes on along the minus strand of NC_092877.1, from coordinate 32,528,208 downwards.
ATGCTTCTTCCATTGACACAGTTTAATGAGTGGCTGTGACTGAAAGAATTCATCTGGTGACCAACCCAAGAGTTTGGCTTACTGGATGCAATGGAAAGAGCTTTGGTCTTAAGAGTCAGACCAAATTAGCTGAATGATGATGGACCACTCATTTCCCTGATCTTGGTCTCAGTTTCCCTACTCATAAGACAAGACTAGATGATCTCATGGGGATCTATTGACTGGTTGATCTCATTGACTCATAGATTTGGACTAAGAAGGATCTCAGAGGCTTTCTAGTCTAACATCCTCATAATTATATCATTGAAGACATTAGGTAACTTGTCTAAGGTCACACGGGTAGTTTTGTTGCAAATTTTGAACCCAGGTCCTCAGACTCTATGGCTGTGGCAAAATTTCCATTATACTAGGGGCAGCTGGGTGGTGCCATGGTGCACAGAATGTTGGGCCTGAATTCAGGAAGACTCATCTCTGTGAGTTCAAATCTGGCAGCACACACTTCCAACTATGTGACCCTGGGCAAATCACTTAACCCTGTTTGCCTCAATTACCTTATCTGTAAAATGAGGTGGAGAAGGAAATGGCAAAACATTACAGCATCTTTGCCAAGAAAACTCCAAATGGGGTCACAAAGAGTTGGACCCAGCTGAAAAGACTGAACAGTAACAGTACAATTGTTTCCCTCTACATTGCCTCTTTCCAGTCCCTGATAATCTGAATCTTCCTCTGGTCATGAATCTTTTCAAAAGGGTTAGCTATGGTGTTGATGTTCAAAAACATATAAGCCAAACCTTTCCAGCTCTAATAGAACTACTGAAAAACAGGGTTTACATGTATAGTTTTTGAAAGTCCAGAGTCATCCACATTGATGGGTGGGAGGGAGGATGCTACCAGAACTCAGCTTTGTTAAACTGAACCGTCATTTACTTTTTGGATGTAATCAGAGAAGATAAAAGCAAAAACAAAACTTTCCTTTAATGTGTCTAGTATGTCTTCTGAAAGAATGAAAGCTATATTTGTCTTTTGTTTGAGTTGCAAAAATAAGAACTTACATATTTTCTTTAAGGTTTGCCAAGTTATTTCTGTGCATTCTCATTTGAGTCTCGCAACAACCATACTAGTAACTGCTAGGCTTATTTCCATTGACACATAGGAAAGTGAGATTAAGAGAGATTTGGGACTCACTCAGGATTAGGTAGAAAGATAGTGTCTGTGGAGTTTCAACTGAAGTCTTTCTGACAGTAGATTCAGGCCTGGATCGTGGACATTAAGAAGGACTCAAATTTAAGAAAACCTTCAAAGAGCCAGCACGTTAAATATATATGTATGTATGTATATGTGTGTGTACACACATACATATACACCTTCTATTATATGCTAATACTAAAACAAGAATATTTATTTTTGGTATCCAAATTTTGGATACCTTACCATTATCCAAATAGTACTATTTGGATAACACTAATGACGTTAGTCATTGGTGCTGGTATTTTCAATAGAGTATTCTTCATCAGTGATTTGAGTCTTGATGTAAATAGATTTGATTTAAATTGAATCCACACGGAGCTTAAGTGGTCTGTCTAGAAGGATGATGCGATGATAGTTTAAGTAAGGTGTTTTAAAGTCATGAGGTCAATCATAATGTCATCTTTTTCATTTTCCCTTTCCAAAGCTGGAGGTGTAGGGGGTCTGCCCTTTATTTAAAAGACAAAACACTGGGTGAAAGTAACGAGTGTACCCAGGCATTAGAGAAGCATGGAGTTTGATCCTGGCAATTGTGACGTTATTCACAAAACCTCCCTCCAGATGGCGGCTTGGTAATTACGATCAACAAATGAAACTAGAGATGTCTCCTGGGGAACTATTTTTCTTATGTGTGGTTATTTAGACATTGGAATAAGAGGTAGATATAGGAGAACCCTTTTGAAGACACAGAGGCAGATCGTGAGTTCTGGGTCTGCTCCTGTAGATTCGAAGGGCTGGAAGGAGACCTCTGTGGCATCTGGCATGCTTCCCCTCCAGAGCTCCCCCAGCCCATTTTCTTCTCTCTGGACGTTTAGGAGAGCAGACCTGGCCTTGCAGGGGGGCAGCTCTGTCCTGCTGCTTTTCAAACCTGGTGCTGCTGCCCAGCCGGCTGCTCAGCTATTTCAATTCAGCCCTCTCCTGTGCAGCTTCCTGATTCCCGCTTGAACAGATGTTGGTGCTACAGGTTTCTGCACTGTCTAGGGATTGTCTTTTGAAGTGCCCCCAGGACTGGAATATTCCGGGGGCAAGCAGATAGAAAAATCTCCAGTCATAGTGGCATAATAAGCTCTTCCATCCTGGCTGATGTGTGTGACTGCTTATTTATCAGAGATCCCATTTTTTAGTTTCTTTCAACATGTCAATCCTGTTCCTTGGGAACCAAATAAATTCGCTAGGGACTGTACTTAATTTGAATCTGATGGCCATGGGCGTTGTGAAAAGGTTGGTACCCCTGATAAATTTCTACAGTAACTAGATCCTTTCATCATCTCTTATGGCTATGGATTTCATAGAATCATAGATTTAGAGTGGAGAAGAAACTTGGAGGTTGTCTTTTACAATGCCCTTGTTTTAGAGAAGGGAACTGGGTCTCAGAAGCTGTGATGTTCTCATGATCACAGAGATGTGATTTGTGGCTCAGATCCTCTGACTGCAGCCATCATGTCGCTCTGTGAAATTCAGTTCTATCAACATCACAGCTAAGGCAGGACATCCAGGAGGAAGCATAGTATAGTGAAAAGAGGAGTTGGCTTTTGGAGGCAGAAGAATTGAGTTCCAATCTAATTCTATCTCTTACTACCTTGAGTAAGTGTCCTAATCATTCCCAGGCACAGTTTTCTCCTCTGTAACTAGGTACCTTCCTGCTCAGAATCTACTACCTTGTAAATAAACTAGAGTATGAAGGGAATGTTGAGAGAGCTGGAGATTAGGTCAATTGGAGGATCACTGGAAGGTACTGAGGCTGGATTAGGTTGTCTATAAGGAAACACTTACATACGGAAAAAGGGAATGTTTTGCCTCAGGGAGTGGCACTTTCCCTTTCATTAGGGATTTTTAGGTGACTTTTAGCCAAGGAGGTGACCCCTGCTTCTTTCAGATCCAAAGTTCCAGAGGATGATTGAAGGTCTTTGTCAAGGACCCAGGATTTGTGCACAGTGGTCTCTGTGAATTGAATTGGAAGGTGAGAAAGACTGGATGCACAATTTTCAGGACCATTGTCTTGTTAAGTTTCCTGCAGTAGAAAAAGAACTTTTCCTACAAAAATCTATCAAAAGGCCCAATTTCTATCGACTGTAGTAACTTGCCAATCTCTCCCAGGCAATCGAGCATTTATTAATTCCCTACTGTGTAAGCAGGCAGGCATTGTGCTCAGCATTGATTGATTGATTGGAGGGAGACCATCCTTGCCCTGGAGAAGTTTTTTGACTTTTTGTTGGAGGAGCGCAGTATGATTACAGATCACTCCAAAACTGCTCCAGCCAAAGTGTGGGGATCCTTTAAGGGAGTGAGGGGTTCCATGAGGCAGAGGTCAGAAGTGAAGAGCGTTCCAGGAATGGGGGACAGTCTTTGTAAAGGCAGGGGAGTTAAGAGTAGGAAGGTAAGTAGTTGAGTTTGACTGGAGTCTTAAGCATGGGAGGAGAGCCTGAGATGGTATAGACCGAAGTCCCATTGAAAGGACAAATGCCAAACAGTTTGTAATTTATTCTCCAGGAAATAAGCTCCTGGTCAAGTTCTGGTACAATCAAGGGGAGACCTGTTCTGGGATCACTCTTGGAGGCTTTACCTCTGCATCTGCAATTATTTTCGGAACACCTCCCCTTACCCGCTGGTGGTCCAGAACACTGGCCAAGACTTTTAACAAATTCACATATGCAAATTGAGGGTATTTTAGATATTTTGCAGGCCTGAAGCTCTACTCTTCCTCTACTGCCTCCTGTTTAGTATAAAAAATCTCTCCCTCTCCCCTCCTCAGAAGTTAATAGTAAAGCTCCTAATAATTAGCTTTGCCTCCGTTGCCCTAATCAGGGATGGGGAACCTGGAGCCTTAAGGTCGCATGTGGCTCTCTAGGTCCTCAAGTTTGGCCCTTGGACTGAATCCAAACTTCACAGAACAAATCTCAAGGCCACAGGTTCCCGACCCCTGCAACCCTCTTGGTTTTCCTCTTCCTGGTGTGATGTTTTATATCCCTTTCAGAAATGGATTGATAAAACTTTTGTCATTTGGGGGCAGTTCCCCTTGCTTTGGGGAACTCTCTTCTGACAGATATAATCAGTGTGTTTGCTGCTGGTTTTGTTGGAAAGGGCTTCTGGAAAGGGTCAGGAGTCTGTCTGAGGCTATGGAAGAGGGAGGAAATGAGCTACTAGGCCAGCCTCCCTTAGTGGCCATATTAGATTTAAGGTCTCTGCCTCCCTTCCAGCCTTTTTATACAGACAACTTAAATCTAATATGGCCACTAAGGAAGGCTGGCCCAGGAACAAGGCCTGTCCCCTGTAATGAGCATGTTAAGAACAAGGAATGTGTTAGTAGAATAGTCCAGGGTGACTTGATAATTATAGGTAAAATTTACAGAGTACTTACTATATATTGGGCACTGTGCCAAGTGCTTTGATAATTATTATTTTCAGTAAGGTACTATTATTACCTCCATTTTACAAAAGAGGAAACTGAAGCAAACAGATTAAGTGACTCGCCTAGGGTCACACAGCTAGTAAGTGTCTAAGGCTGGATTTGAACTCAAGTCTTTCTGTCTCCAGACCCAGTGCATCACCTGACTGCCTCAAAATAAAGGTGTATGTATATAGGGGATAAAATTGGAAAGGTCATTTGTGGATAGATTACAGGGGATATTGCAGTTGGCTGTTTATGCAGTAGAAAGTGGTGGGGGCCGTTGAAGGCAGAAGTGGGGCAGGTGGTAGGTGTTTGACATGATCATAGGGGTGCTTGGGGAAGCTGTGGTCTGAGGAAAGATCCTGAAGGGGATAGTGACAGAGGAAGGGAAAGGAAAGAGGTAGATGTCCAATTGACAAACATAATTAGAGGAATTGAAACTCAACACTGTTGGGACAGTAGAGGAAAAAATATATTTATTTACTCATTCACTTCTAGTAGAATTGCATCCTCAGAATCTTTGGAGAACAATCTTGGAAGTACACAGTAAAATTTTTAAAAATAATTAGACTCTTGGAACCAATAATTCAGTTATTGGGAATATACGCTGAAATTATTATAGGCATAATTAGCTAGGTCCAAAAATATTCATAGTGGCCATGTATGTAATTGTAACAACAAAAACTGGAAAGAACCTAAATGTCCTGCAAAAGGAGGACTGGCCAACTGAATTTGCTTTCATTAATGTAATAGTATACTAAAATCTAGTAAAAAAAAAAAAAACTGGCAAGTATGAAGAATACAAAGTAAATTCGAATTCCTTTTATGAAATAAAACAAAGGGGAAAAAAAGAAATTTAGAACCAGAGGAATGGAGCTAACTCACAGGTGGTACGTAAAAGGAGAAGTGAAAGAGAATGAACATAGTATGACTAAGAACATAATATAAATGCCTGCCCAAAAGTTGGTGGTATTTTATATTGGGAAATTAGTTCATTGAAATGTTCTGTAAACTAGGTAAGTCCAGCCGGTTGCATGTGTTCATGAAGATTAAATGCCTTTAATTTGAAAAGAAAAAAGAAAGGAAGGAATGGATACCAGACTTGATCATATGGAGAACGAATGAATTGGTGACTGCTTACTGATTGACTCTTTCCTTTCCCAGTCTTTTCCATCCTCCTGATGCTACTTTTTCAATCTAGTGATTGGGACTATGGCCATGCCTTGTTATAAATAGAAGAGTCAGGAAGAAGAGGGAAAGATGATGTAGTTTGTTTTTGGACATGTGGGCTTAGGTAGGACATTGTGGTGGAGATGTTAAGCAGGAAACTGAAAATATGGTATTAGGACTGGTGGAGGAGGAGGAGGGAAGGAGAGAAGGGGGGGGGAGAGAGAGAGAGAGAGAGAGAGAGAGAGAGAGAGAGAGAGAGAGAGAGAGAGAGAATACAGAGGGGAGACAATCCGTTCTTCAGCCAAGGAAGGAGACCATTTCTTGGATTGAGAGATTGAGAGGGTGGGTGTTTTCTATAGCAATGAGGGCTGTATGGAGAGGACATGGATTGAAAACAGACTGTAGGATGTGGTGACGGGATGACTAGCTCTGCCAATGATTTTCCTAAAGTGTAGTTCTGGCCATGTCACTCCTACTCAATAAACTCCGGTGATTCCATTTTGTCTTGAGGATCAAATATAAGCTCTACTTAGTTTTTAAAGCCCTTCGCAACATGGCACCCAACCTACCTTCCTAAACTTAGTCAATAAAACACCTGCTATGTGTCTGACATTGTGCTAAGCTCTGGTGATACATAAAAAGTCCAAAGATTGTTCCTGTCCTCAAGTAGCTCACAATCGAATGGGGGAAGCAAGAAGCAAACAACTGGGAAGGCTCAGGAATTAGGAGGGGCTGGGGCTTAGCATCTATCACTCTCCTCCTGTACTCTGCAGCCAGTTGCTTATATACAATACCCTGACGTCCTTCTCCAATACTTTTCATCGTCATTCCCCCAAGCCTAGAATGAACTCTCACCTACATCTTCAGCCGCTAGGGCCCTCCCCTCTATAAATTCACCTTGTATATACTATGTAAATGTTTAGTTATATGCTTATTATTCTCACCCCCCCACCCCATAGAATGTTAGGTGTTTGAGGGTTGAGGCTGTTGCAGTGGAAGGAGAGTGGGTCCTGGCATCAGAAAGAATTGAGTTCCACTCCAGCCTCAGACACTTGGCCAGCTGTGTGATTCTGTGCAAAACCTTAACCTGTCTGCCTCAGTTTCCTCACATATAAAGTAGGGATAATAATACCCACTATGCAGGGTTGTCATGAGGATCAAATGAGATAATATTTGTGAAAAGTGCTTACTTAGCACAGCTTCTGGAACATAGGAAGTGCTATATAAATGTTTCTTTTCCTCCCTTACCACCCTCACTCCCCATTGAAGAAAGGGGATGGAATGTAAAGTGTTAAGGAGGGAGTGGACTTTAAAGAAGTTTTGTTGTGAAATTAGGGAAAGAGGGGGCAGTAATTTAAAGGAGTAGCACAGGAAATGAAGAAAATGTGTTCTTGGTTTTGTTTTAGGATTGGGGGGACCTGGGTTCCTAGGACAAGGCTTCTGGAATTGTATTAATTGGTTGAGAAAACTTTGAAATTGCTTTGGGAATTCTGCCTCATTGGAAGAAGAATGAAGATTTATTTGCATCTTGTTACAGTTTATGAATTAATTTCCCCTCAGGCAGTGAAGACAGAAACGCAGCACTTGCTGCCTTCAAGGAGTTTCTATTCTGCTGCAATTATCTGTTGTTAAATGCTATATATCATTATTATTGGAGAATTGTTACAGCTAGACTAGAATATCAAGAATTTGCCAAGTTTGAAAAGCTGCTTGATGCTATTAAGTTCCAGTAGAAGACCAATCTCTTGAGCAAAAGGACTGTTGGCATTTTTGTCTTTATATCTCCAGTGCCTTGCCCATAGTTGATGTTCAGTAACTTTTTGAGGGTCTGAACAGGACATGCCCCTCCCTCCCAGTGAGCTTTGGGAAGGTCACTACTGTCTCTTATGCTCTGACCCTATTGGGACAGGATAGGACACTAATCAAGAGAGCAGGAGTTTTGTTTCTAACACTATTTAGGGTTGAAAGAGTGAGTTGGGCTTCCTATTATCTCCGTTTACCACACCTTACATCTTAAAAGAGAAGGTAATTAATGGCCTTCCTCCTAGCCAGGGATTTACTGAGGATTAAAGACTTTGCCATCAGCACACTGAATGAATATTCTTAGCCCAGACAGAAAAATAAAGATCCTTCTAAAACTTTGCATTTCCTTTCACTTTCTTTAATAGTAATCCATCGATATCCCATTTAATGAAATATACTCTAGAGCTACCCCATAATACTGTCCTAGGGCTCTGGGCAATGGGATTTCCCCCAAACAGAATCATAGTGTCATAGGTTGGCTCTTGAAAAAAAATCACTTTCCCTTTCTAGTTTCACTTCCCTCATCTTATAAAATACAGAGGTTAGACTACATAAAGTTTAAGATCTCTTCCAGCCAGAAATCTATGATCCGCAAACTGACTATTTTCCCTAAACCCTCAAACCAGTCCTTAGAGAAGAGCCAGCATGGGTCTCTGAACAGAGCGGGGAAGAGAGCTTTGGCCCATAAATCAAACACTGATCACTGTCAAGGAAACTCTGGAGAGCTGGCATTATTTCTTAGGAGGAGAGGTCACAATCAGTGCTTCCCCCCTGCCAAGTGTGGGTTGACTTTCTATATGGGAGTGTCTTTAAAAGTTGAAAATTTTGCTGAAATGATTGTCAAATGTGCTTCTCCCTAGCAGGTCTGTGGCACTGGTTTCTTGTAGCGCTGCAGGTTTTTTCCTGGGCACATAACCTGGGCCATCTGTCAGAGCCCAGTGTGTGTGAATGGAAAGCTGGGACTGATTCACAGTCTTTAATTGCTCCCTCTCATGACTGGGCATAGCTGTTCATCTGACCCACTGTGAGAGAACCCTGTGAGGGAGTGTGGGCGCATCAACCTGGGTAGCCTGGATGCTTACTGAATGTTGTGGCAGCCTGCCAGGAAAGGTCTCTTGGCTGGTTTCCTTCCCCCCCACCTTACTAGTCTGATGCTTCTCCTGATAGTAAGCTTTAGCACGGGAACAACTTCTTTGGGATATGTCTTAGGTAGAAGGCAGCCCCCAGACATTCAGGGGTGGGGAGAAGTTTGTGCCAAGCCTGCGTTTGGGGGCAGTACTTGCATTGTATATATACTCTCTCTTCCTCTCCCTCTTTCTCTCTCTCTCCCCCTTCCTTCCTCCCCCTCTTCCTCCCTCCCCCTCCTCTTTCCCTCCCTCCCCCTCCTCTTTCCCTCCCTCTCCCTCCATCCCCCAATCTTCTTCCTCCCTCTTCCCCCCTCCCAACCCTAAAATGCTACTGAGGATAGAGGAAGATGTGCTGGTGTTTTGTATGCAATGACAATGTCCTTGAGTGAATGGGAAAATAGAATTTCTTGAGTGAATTTTGTAGAAAAATCAAAGAAACATAGGATAGGAATAACTTGATTTATCGATTGAGAGGGAGTTAGAAGGGAGAAAAGGATGAGACGAAGGGCTAGTTCTTACAATAGACTTCCCTGCTTTGGCTACTTTCCCCCTTCCTTACCCCCATTCTTGAAAATCTAGAATTTGTTAGTTTGTTGGGCATGTGTACCGTGGCGAAGGTTGGGGGAGGAAAGTGGGAGAGGTTGCTACTTAAGACACCTCTTCCTAGACAACATATCAATGATAAGAGCATAGGAAAGCCTTGGGAGTTCCTTCATGGAAATTCTTCCTTGTGACACCTAGCTAACTGCTCACAATCTTCTGGCTGGAGTTAGAGTGAGGAGGGATATTGGAGTACATAGCCAGGTGACAAAATTAGAAATGATTCCCATGTGATGAGAAATAAGACCTTTCCCTAGAATAGGAGGGCCTGTTCCTTCCTTAGCTAAGACCATGGTATTTGCTTTGTTCGGATCATTATTTTTCTGTCTTCAAACATGTGATCTTTCTGTCCTAAAAACAACGTTTGGCTTAACACTGTTGTGTCCTCAAGTCACCTTCTATTCTTTTTAATATATTTCCTGGAAAACTTTTGAAATGTACCTGCCTTTATTTACCATTTAGTCCCTTGGAGTCTAGCATCCTGGTTTCTGTCATGCTGACTATCTTGTAAGAGGTGATGAGTCCACCTGTTTATTGCCCAAATTAATGGTTTATCTTTATTACCAAGTTGTACTTTTTTGTAGCAAAAGTCACTCAGATTCTCTGTTATTTCTTCTTTCACTTTCTTCATTGATTTTTCTGCAGCATTTCAGATATTCCCTTCACCCAGCTCCCACCCCTTTTCTCCTTAGACTTTCATAACAAACGCGTTAGGTTTTCTTCTATACCTCTTCCTTATTGTAGCATGCCCACCCCTCCCCCAGCCCTTCCACAGGTATTGTCTCTGCCCTCTGCCCCTTTTGATATAGAACACTTAGAGGATTCATACCCTTTAAGATTTTTATGATCTCTGTGTGGATTCTACTCATATCTGGAGTCCTAAGGTCACTCTTGAACTTGAGCTATATATGGGCATTTCTTGCTAATTGATGTTTCCACTTGGATAGCCCATTATCTTTGTAATGATAATAATTGACAATTATGTAGTGATTTTAAAAACCAAGCTAAACTGAACTTGTGACTTCAACAGTGTTCAGCAGCCTTTTAGTGAGTTAATTTCCTGTGGCACTTGAAGGTTAAGTCACATGCCCAGGGTTACTGAGCCAGTGTGTGTCAGAAGAAGGAGTTCAACTCAGTTTTTCCTGAGACCAGCTCTGTATTCCATAAGCATTGCTGCATCACAAATTACTCTTTAAGGTGTAAAAAATGTTTCATAATTCTCATTTGTCCCCCACATCAGGCCCATTTTAGAGAGGAAGAAACTGGGATTTGGAAAGTTTCAATGATTTGTTCCGCCCCATAGCTGGTGTGTGGTTAAGGTGGGATTTCAATCCATCTCTCGAGTCCAAGTCCCATGTTCTTTTCATTCATCCTTCAGGCCCTTTAGTGCTTATATTTTTTTTCCTTAACGACTTTACTGATAGACTTTGAGACTTCCTAACAGACACTCAAACAAAACCTTTTACAAAGTATATTTTCTGAGAGAATAGTTTGATTATCTATTATTAACAGAAAGAAGGGATGTATCTTTTCTTTAACCTTGGTATTATGGTGCTACCAACATAAACGATTGTGATTTATTTGCATTGTTGCAGTACTTTCATCTATTGTTCTGTTGGCTTGGCTTTCCTTGCTTTGTATCCTTTAATAAAGGATTCCCATGTTTCTCAGGATTATTATCTCACATTCATGTATTGTAATTTGTTCAGACATTCCTCAATTGTTGCATACTTATTTTGTTATACGTTTGTCCCCCTCATGCTTGACCCACTGTCTCCTGAATCTCCCTTTTCACTGGCTGTCCTTTGTGCCTGGAAGTGTCTTCCTTTTCACCTTATGTTCCTGGCTTCCCTCAAGATGAAGCTCAGATCTTAGGGGCAGGAGGACTTTTCTAGTGTTCTTTCCTTTTCACTATGAGATTACCTTTCATCTACATGCTACCTTGTAAGAACTTGGTTATTTACACATCTTCTCCTCCATTAGAATTCAAGTTTTCTGAGGGCAGGGATTGATTTTGCCTTTGTACTCCTGGTATTTAGCATAGTGCGTGGCACCAGTAAGCTCACAATCAGTTCTTCTTGGCTCACATACATGTATCTCTTTTTTGCTGTCAATAACTCTTCACTACATTGTTCTTATAGTGGCATCTTTGTGTATAGGGTAAAGGTAATTTAGTAGGCCTTCTCAAATAATTCCAAATTATTTTGCAGAATAATAAGACGCATCACTCTTGGCATTCAATTATTGTAAGTGTCTTCTTAAAGGGCTTCCTACTGAATTCACCACCCTGTCCCAATATGTTAGCATCTCAGCTGACGTGATGGCTATAAGTTGATACTTGAGAATTAAATTTGTATTTCTCTCCATTAGTAATTTGAATTATTTTGCAGTGAGCTGTTGATTTTTCTTCTTTGGAAAACAGTTCTTGTCCATTGACCATTTATATACTGAGGGATAGTCCTTAAGCTTTTACATTTGTGGAGAGTGTTGGAGAGAGTATGGAAAGACTGAATACTAGCACGTCATGGAGCTGAGAATTGGTCCAGCCATTCTGGAAAGTAATTTGGAATTAAATAAAGAAGGGGTTAAAATGAATTAACATGCTCTTTGACCTGGAGATTCTGTTGTTAGGCAAATACCTCTAGGAGGTCAGTGTTTAAAATCAAGTCCCCACATTACCCCCAAATATTCTTATCAGCTCTTCTTATTTTAAGAAACAACTGGAAACAAAGCAGAGGTCCATTGAATGGGGAATGGCCAAAAAAGAAAAGAAAGTAGTATATTAATGTAATGAAATGTTATTGCAGTGTTGGAAGCAATAAACCCAGGAAAACTTGTGAACTGATTATGTATATATGTTACACATATTACAGTCATGTAAATGGTAGTAACAATAGCAAAACAATTGAAACTCAATGATGTAAAATTGTAATGACCATGCTTTCCCCCCAAAAAAGAGTTAAGAAAATACACTTCTCTCCCTTTGCAGGGATAGGAGACTGTGGGTATAGAGTATTAAGTAAAATGTTGGCATTGGTTGAGTTGATTGTTTTGCTTAATTTAATTTTTCTTTTTTCCCTTTTATTATTTGTTATAATACATTACTCTGGGAAGAAGAGAAAGGATATATCAGGAAATATAGATAACATAAAAAGCAAATGATGCCAATAAAGATTTAACATGAGAAAAATCTTTTTTTCAAGTTCTTTTTAATTTTTGTTTTCAGTGTTCAACAATCACTTCCATATATCTTAGATATTTTTTTCTCCCTCACCCTTATTCTTCCCTCCTTCCCCTGAGATGGCATACAATCTTACATAGGTTCTACATGTACTTTCCTATTAAATATATGTTGCATAGAAGAATTAAAATGAATGGGAGAAACTATAAAATAATACAAAACAAAACAATACAAAAGAAAATGGTCTGTTTCTATCTGCAATCCAATTCCATAGTTCTTTCTGTGGATATGGAAGGCGTTTTGCCTCAGGAGTCCATTCGAAATTTTTTAAGTCCATGCATTTCAATGAAGTCCTAAGTGTACCAGAAAAATTCCTCACACTCTGTGGTTGTTGCTGTGTACAAAGTTCTCCTGATTCTGCTCCTTTCACTCAGAATCAGTTCATATAAGTTTTTCCAGGTTTCTCTGAAGTCTTCATGTTGTTCATCATTTCTCATAGCACAATAATATTCCATTATATTCACATACTACAACTTGTTCAGTCATTCCCAAATTGATGGACATCCCCTTGATTTCCAGTTTTTGGCCACCACAAAGAGAGCTGCTATAAATATTTTTGTGCATGTGGGACCCTTTCCCATTTCTATGATCTCTTTGGAATAGAGTCCCAGAAGCAATATTGCTGGGTCAAAGGGTACGCACATTTTTGTAACCCTTTGGACATAGTTCCAAATTGCTCTCCAGAATGGTTGGATCAGCTCACAACTCCACCAACAATGAATTAGTGTTCCAACTCTCTCACATCTCCTCCAACATTTATCCTCTTCCTGTTTTGTCATGTTAGCCAATCAGATAGGTGTGATGTGGTACCTCAGAGTTGTTTTGATTTGCATCTCTCTAATCAATAGTGATTTAGAGCATTTTTTCATGTGATTATAGATAACTTTAATTTCTTCCTCTGAAAATTCCTTGTTCATATCCTTTGACCATTTATCAATTGGGGAAAAAAGAGAAAAATCTTATGTGTTAGTTCCATCTAAATTTTGAGTATCATACTTTTATCAAAGGTATTTAGTGCAAATATTTTCCCCAAAATGTATGTTTCCTCCAAGTTCTAGCTGCATTGATTTTGATTGTGCCAAAGCTTTTAAAGTGATAAAGAAAAAAAGTGCCTTTCAGTTTTCATCATTACCCCAGATCCAGAATATCCAATATCACTTTTAAACTGGTTCTCCATTATTGATATTTTCCTGTTTCTTCTGTTGATGATATTGGCAGAGTAAGAGTGGGAATGAAATTGGACTAGGAAGTAGAAGATCTAGATTCTAGATCTGGACCTGCCACTATAAGATATGCCATCCTGGGCAAATCTCATACCCTTGATAGGTCCCAGTTTTCTCCTTTGTAAGATATGTTAGTTCAACTAAATGATCTCTAAGGTCTTTTCCAGCTCTAACATTCTGTTAATGAGCCATTGATAGTGACTTGCTTGGATCTGGTCAGATTACAGGGCTAAATGTGAATATTGATTAATTGAGTTACTGTAGACACAGAAGTAAGTTTCAAATGTGCAATAAAAGAGCAGGAATTTGTTGGGCAAAGAAAAGAAAGGAAAAGGAAGTCAAGTATACTTCTGGTCATTAAATGGGTGAAATCTACCTATTGAACACAGAGTAATTGTGATTTCTATAGGGGTACTGAAGAAATGTTTGTTTGTCATGAGATTAGATTTCAGTATTACAGGTGGAGGAGCCAAGATGGCAGAGTAGAAAGATACACATATGCTAGCTCCAAACCCACAGCCCATAAAATACCTGTAAAGAAGAACTCCCAACAAATTCTGGAGCATCAGAAGCCACAGAACAACAGAGTGGAGGAGATTTCTGTTCCAGAGAGACCTGAAAAACCAACACGAAAGGTCCACCACCCACAGGACCCAGAGCAGAGCCCAGCCCTGCTTTGGCCGTGAGGCACTGAGAGGAGCAGATCCGAGCAGGCTTCAGGGACAGAATCTCCAGCCACAGTGCAGGTCCCTCCACCCACAGGCACCAAAGGTCAGTGAAAGGGTCTTTTCAGCTTGCTGAGAGGGGAGCGGGGTGTCCCCATAACTCAGGCCCCCTCGGGAGGCAGCAGCGGAAGCATCAGCAGACAGGGTCTCCCAAAGCAGGCAGGAGCTCGGATCCATTGATAAAGGTCTTCGCATAAACCCCTTGAGGGAACTGAGCCCCATGTGGTGGCCCTGCCCCCCACCTGAGCAGCTGAAATTAATCTCACACTGAATAGCAGCCCCACCCCCACCCAAAGCCCTGAGGCTGGGAAGCAGCATTTGAATCTCAGACCCCAAGCACTAGCTGGGTGGATCTGGAGGCGTGGTGGGTGTGGAGAGGACTCTCAGAAGTCAAGTCACTGGCTGGGAAAATGCCCAGAAAAGGGAAAAAAAATAAGACCATAGAAGGTTACTTTCTTGGTTCCTTTCTGATGAGGAAGAACAATGCTTACCATCAGGGAAAGACACAGAAGTCAAGGCTTCTGTATCCCACACATCCAAAATAAATATCCATGGGCTCAGGCCATGGAAGAGCTCAAAAAGGATTTTGAAAATCAAATTAGAGAGGTGGAGGAAAAACTGGGAAGAGAAATGAGAGAGATGCAAGAAAAGCATGAAAAGCAGGTCAACACCTTGCTAAAAGAGACCCAAAAAAATGCTGAAGAAAATAACACCTTGAAAAATAGGCTAACTCAATTGGCAAAAGAGGTCCAAAAAACCAATGAGAAGAATGCTTTCAAAAACAGAATTAGCCAAATGGAAAACGAGGTTCAAAAGCTCACTGAAGAAACTAGTTCTTTCAAAATTAGAATGGAACAGATGGAGGCTAATGACTTTATGAGAAACCAAGAAATCACAAAACAAAACCAAAAGAATGAAAAAATGGAAGATCATGTGAAATATCTCATTGGAAAAACAACTGACCTGGAAAATAGATCCAGGAGAGACAATTTAAAAATTATGGGACTACCTGAAAAAAAGAGCCTAGACATCATCTTTCATGAAATTATCAAGGAAAACTGCCCTAATATTCTAGAACCAGAGGGCAAAATAAGTATTCAAGGAATCCACTGGTCACCGCCTGAAAGAGATCCAAAAAAAGAGAAACTCCTAGATTTCAGTATTACAGAGTCCTTCCCAAGATATCCCTTCTTTCAAGTCTTATGTGCTGCATCCTCCACTAAGCCTTTACTTCTCTCTTTCATAGTTATATGTGACTTGTCCTTTCTCAAAATTCCTTGTAGTGTTTTGAGTGAACCATTTCCTTTGCCTAACTGTAGCTCAATGACATAGTGGAGAGAATGTTTTACCTGGTGTCAGGATATCATGAGTTTAAATACAGCCCCAGACACTTAGCCTCAGACTGGGCAAGTCATTTAAACTCTTCCTCAGTTTCCTGAACTGTGCAAATTTAGTCTCATTTTGTCGATTTTGAAGTATTTACCCTTGTATTACCCTGTATTTACCCTACTCAGCCTATAAGCTAGAAGGACTTTAGAAGTCACCTAGTCTAACCCTTTTATTTTATAGGGGAGGAATCAGAAGCCCACAATGAGGAAGGGATTTCCCTGTCTAAGGTCAGGTTGCCAGTAAGTAGCAGAATCAGACTTAATACCAGAGCTGCTGACTCTAAATCAAGGTGCATTTCCATCCTCCTGACCATAGGTTACCTTTTTCTCCTTTTTTCAGCTTAATTGTTCACCTTTTATTGTAGTATATAAATAAGTGGACTGAAATAGTTGTTACTGGTTAATTGAAACATTTTTTTCCAAGATCTCTCATTGAATAGAGCTTTTTGTTATGAGACATGGATCACTCACCAGTGGACGTTAACTTTGGGTAGGGAAGAGGAAAATACTAGACACATTTCGCACACCTTCAAATGTAATTCAGTAGTATATTTTATTTAAAAAAAGATTTAATGTCATTAATAGAGGATGTGGCTTTTTGAGTAGGTTTGTTTTTAAATAATCATGAATTATCTTTATTTTCTCATTCATTCTTTTAATATTTTATTTTTTCCAATTACATGTAAAAATCTTTACATCCTTTTCTTACAATTTTGAATTCTAAATTCTCTCCCTTCCTCTTTCTCCTCCTTCCTCACTGAGAAGAGAAGCAATAGGATATAGATTATACATGTGCAGTTATACAAAACATTTCCATATTAGTCGAGTCATGAATCATGTTATTTTTCCTTAGTTTACTCAGACTCTACTGTTTATAGAACTTAGCTGATTAAACATGTAGGCCTCTAGTCAAACTTTTGTTGTTACAGGTCTCCCCCAAACCAATCAATCTTTAATATTCCCTTCCAATTTTATACTTGTAATTATATTTCAGAAAGTATTTCTTAGGCTTTTTGAGTTTTCTGAGCTTCAAACTAAATGGGTAGAAACCTATAGCTTCGTTAGTTCTTGGGTTTCATGGATCTGTATTAACATACTGCGTTTACCAATGTCCCTAGACCTTTAACAGGTGGGGGGGGGGGCAGGAGCAGGGAGAGAAATACAGTGTTAAAATCCTCTAGAGAGGTTTGAATCACTTTTTTGCAAAATCTGTAGGTCAAATAGCTCTGATCTAGTAGCTCAAAGCTGAGAGCCCTGCCATGGTTCTTTGGGTACTAGCCATCCTGTGAGAATTCAGACCTTTGATAGTAAGTATTATTGCCACATGTACAATGAATTCAGTGAGTCATCTCTAGAATGTATCAAATTGGAAACTGTTCATGTCCCTAGACTTTAGAAGCAAACTTACATTCTCTAAGAAATCTATGGGGTCCTGAATTTCTGGGTTGTTACCTTGGAAGCCTCCCTTACCATGTTGGGTGATGAAAGGCCAGGCTCTCTGGTTTTCCTGTCATTTCTGCCAGCATTGCCAGAGGACTCAGGTTGCAGGTTTTCAAGGGTGGCTTTTTGCTAGTGGCATATCTCGTTATCTAAAGGAGTAGCTAGAAATTCCCAAGTCTTCTTAATTCTAATGTAATTTAACATGATGTCTGCTTAAAAAAAATTAAATGTAGGATGAAACATGACCCTCTTGTCAGGTGATAATTTCTGTCTCAGTGTGTACTTTGATTTAGGGATTTTTTAACGGAAAGATAGACTTTGGAGGGCTGACTTCATGATGGGTCAGTGATGGCTCAGAACCATTTCAACAGATAGGAGGTGTGAACCTGATACATGTCCAATAGGGATTTCAAAGAGGAAGTCTAATTGTTCCAAGATGGGAGGATAGGGAATAGAGTACATGGAGGTCACAGTGAGTAAATAGGATGACTCAGTTGAAGATGATTTTTTAAGCAGTGGCTCGGAAGAAACAAAAATCTGACCAAAACTCTTTTCAGTACACCAGGGGTGGGGAACCTGCACTATACCATCCTGCCCCCCATGTATTCGTTTGTCCAGTTCGGCCAACATTTGGTAAACAACCGCTAATTTCATAGCATTGTGCTACTTAAAAGGGGAGCAAATGAGATATGATCCTTATTGAACTTAAAAGTCTAGTAGGGAAGAGTTGGGTAGCTTTATCACTTAGAAGACTGTAAATGGAGACAGAAAGTCCTGAGTTCCAATTCAGAGTCAGGGTCCAGCCTCAGACATTTACATTACAGTTTCCTCATTTATGAAATGGGGATAATATTATTATGAGGATCCATAAAGATATTATTTGTAAAGCACTTTGCAAGCCTTAAAGCATTTTATGAATGTTAGCTATTATTGAATAACTAAGGGATACAAAGGGCTAGATAGAAAGAGCATTTATTAAGCACTTGCTGTGTGTGGAGGTTTAGTTCTGGGCAGGATGAGATAGAAGTTCACTTATCAAGGGAGGAATGCAAGGTTTTGGTGGCGATAGGGGAATGAAAATGATGATAAGACAATAGTTTATAGGAGTCCTCAGGAAGTCCTCGATAGGAAGAGAGGAAAACATCCAGGGAGGAAGGGGCATTTGGTCCTATCCTTGAAGGGAGGCTTTAAAGAGATCAAGGCAAAGAAGGTATTTCAGTTGTAGAGAATGGTGTGGGCATAGTCTTGGAGGCAACCAGGTTTGAGGGAGAGAGGAGGTATGTCAAGGAGTCCGATTTGGCCAGGAGGAAAAGAAAACTAAGTCTTGTGAAGTAACTCTGAAAAAATGAGAGCCTCCCAAATTGTTGAAGGGATTTGAATGCCATGTAAATGATTCTAACTTGGCGATGGGTAATGAACAGAATACGTTGTTCATTACACTAAGCCATTTCCTAAGAAATTTTGTCTCTCAGTATTCATTAACATGCCAAACTGGGTCTCTGAAAAGTCATTTTAAAGGGCTGTGGGAGTTCTGAGTTTGTTTTCTTAAAGCTTTGAGGATTTTCATGAAGTCAGAATATCAAGTAACTCTTCTTTGATTTGCTTGTGAGCCTCAGCTCCCGGCCTGTGCAAATGCTGGTCTCTATTTGAGTGGCCCCAGAGGTAATGGGGCCTTTGGCTTTAACCAAGAGCGATTGATTGGTCTACATTTCTTCACACAGTACTTCATTCGTTGAGTACTAGTGCCAGTGTGCCAAAGAAAAGAGACCACCCTTCCCTCCTGCGTATTGCTGTGTGGTGGTATCAGAGCAGGATATTGATTAATCAATCAAATACTTATTGGCCGCTCATGGTGTGCAGGCTGCAATCTAGCGATTTTTTTTTCTTTACACATCACTTAGTCACTTCATCACTGATAATACACGGTTAAGTCTAATCATGAATTGTGGTAGAGCTAAATCCTTTGGAGTTATTTTATTGGTCTCTAAAGTAGCTTGAGAGGTGTATTATTTAATGCAATTCAGAGTTCTTTTATGTCCTTTAAAATAATTCCACAGTGTCTAACCTCAGTCATGGATCCTTTCATAGTCCCTTGCCTTGTGTACTGGTTTCCCCTCAAAGCATTAGGGTATAATAGTTGTTAGCCCAAGTCAAAAGGAATAAAATATCCTGTTGTGATTTCTTAAGGTATTTAGCAAAGTAAGCAAAGTCTCAGGTATTCCAGATATGAGAATGTGAGGACTGTATAAGATGCTGTGCATTGCTCACTCTTAGATACAGAGTCCTGTCTGCCCTCAAACCCTTTGTTCTCCTGCCTGAAAGCAGTTAATTAGCAACTGTCTCCATAGCAACTACCTCATAGTCCAAAAACATTGTCTAGTTTTTGCTGTTTAGCTTATCACACTGTTTACCTGAAGGGCTTTTCACCGCTTAGTCTCATTTGAGTTGGCTGCATGCCTGTTGGGAAAGTGAATTGTCAAGATACAAAAACACTAAGCTAGCGAGATGCCAAAGAGTGTCCTGTCTAACCAGGAAGGGGCTCTCAGAATTCGGGAAATGCCAAAGTTGCGAGAGTGTGAAATTTCTACCCTGTACTCACAGCAAGCCGCCAGCTAGCTGCAACTCTGTCCAGTATACCAGGGATGGGGAGGGCTGGTTTTTCGAGCAGCTGCTGAGGCACTTTGGTTCCAGTTCATTCTTACTATTTGTCAACTCTAAACCCAGGGGCACTTAAAATCACAGGGCCTTATATTCTAGGAAGTTTCACTTTTTCCCTGAGGGTTTGTATATTGCTAAAGGGACTTGGATAGAAGACAGCAAAGGCTTAACTGGGTCATCTCCTCTATTGAGAAGTTTTGCTTTATCATAATTAGGCAGGTATTCCATTCTGTACCTGTGGGGATAAATTAATCTCTGGGGGAGGAGTAAGAAGTCTACTTATTAGGAAGCCAAGATGGTCTACTTAAGTATCTTTCTTAAGCTTGTGGAATGGATGTGAAAATAGAAGTCTTCTGAATAATTACATCTGCTGTTGTTAGTTGTTTTTTAAAAAAACATTTCTTTAGACCCTTGATGTTATCTGCCTGCAGACCTTCTGTTTGGTAATTCCTTCCCGCAACAGGTCTTCAATTCATCTATAACTTTTAAAGTGTTAGAGTTGTCGGTAGCATTGGAAGTAACTTGCCCAGAGTCAAATAGCTGGTATATGTGGGAAGGCAGTCCTTAAACCCATGTTTTCCTTATTGCACGACTGCTTTCTATCCATTGTAAGCTATGTAATCTCTCTTTGATTTTATGGCATCAATTAAACAGGTGCTCTTCACTTTGTACATTATTTTGTATTCATGGTTGGCATACTTAGAAATTCAGGAAGACCCGAGTTGGAGTCCTGCTTCTCACATTTGTTGTTCAGTTGTATTTCAGTTGTGTCTGACTTTTCATGACCCCATTTAGGGTTTTCTTGGCAAAGGTACCGGACTGGTTTGCCATTTGTTTCTCCAGCTCATTTTACAGATGAGGAAACTGAGACCAACAGGTTCATGTAGCTAGTAGGTGTCTGAGGCTGAACTTGAATTCTGGAAGAGTCCTCCTGACTCCAGGCTTGGTACTATATCCACTAAGCCATCTAGCTACCCTTTTATTAGCTGTGTAGCCCATGATAGGTGACAGTCTTAAGTTTCTTCTTTTATTAAATAGGGATAATAACATTACCTAACTGAACAGGGTTGTTGTGAGGAGGAAATCAAATGCAATTCTCTG
The DNA here is from genome assembly GCF_028372415.1 of Notamacropus eugenii. NCBI lineage: Eukaryota > Metazoa > Chordata > Mammalia > Diprotodontia > Macropodidae > Notamacropus > Notamacropus eugenii. The sequence goes on along the minus strand of NC_092877.1, from coordinate 32,507,099 downwards.
TGGAAAGGACTTGGCAAACTTGTTAGGGTTATTGTTGTTGATCCAGGAAGACCTGGGTTCAACTCTTGGTTCTGACACAGACTGACTTTGTGATCCCAGGTAAGTCATTTCTCTGTCCTCTATTCCATCCTCTAAGACCACGTGTATTGCCTAGGTAAAGGACGCTTCATCACCCAGAACTTCCCTAAGCCAGTAAAATCATGTTCCCTATACCATCATTATTGTACCTCTGTGTTGGGTTTACTTCTTGGTACACATACATGCTCTTTGCTCCCCTGGAATTCAGCCTTCTCGAGGGTAGGAGATGTTTTGATTTTGTGTTTGTATCTGTGACAGCTGCCTGGGATAATAATAATGTATTTTGATGGATTATTTGGTACCTAAGTTGCAGAGTTTTAAAGATTCCCCTTTCAAGAGTCTTAATGTAAAGGGGACCGAGTCTTTTTTCTGTATCAGTTCTAAAAGATACAGATTTTCTACTTTCTTTCATCCCTTTTTGGCTTAGTTCTCTTTGGACATTATGCAGTAGCTACTACTTCCCTTCCTCTTCAGCCTACTCCCCTACTCTGTCTCCATTTCTCATTTTATGATGGGAGTTAATAGGAATAATGGATCTCAAATATAAGAATGATGCCCTCCAGGCAGCAACCATGCTTTTTAATTGCAGCATATCTATTCAGTCTCTGTTGAGGTGTTTGTGTGTAGAGTGCCAGTGCCAGTGAATTCTTAGGTTTGATTGTGGAGAAGGTGGGAGTAGAGATTTTGACTAAGCTTTGCCTATAGACACAGTTGTATTGCTCTCACTGTGGTAGGCCCACTACATGGCTATGGCTCCCTCCTCACTCATTCCTTTCTAAAATACTTGTCATTTGTGTTAATTCTGTTGTATATTCCTTCTCTTCCCCCATTTTAACAAAGAATAGAACAATATCAATCTTAGTGGAGCTTTCCTAGGTGTGTAAATGTTGCTTTACAAAAAGCAACACTTGATTTAGCTATTCTGTTGTCTCACTATTTTTACATAGTTATACTTTAGCAGGGATTTAATCAGATCCTGTGCTCCCTAACTTCATGTCCTAAAAATTCTTGCAAGGAAACAAGAAGAATTGTGAATATCCTTTAAGTGGTTTTGCTTCTATTTTTCTTCTAAAGTGCAAACACAATGTGAGGTGACTAATTAAAAAAATACAGAATTTAGGCATTGAAGTAATTGCTGTATACTTCAGTCAGCTCTTTGGGTGGGCAGCAGACACATTTAATCCACCAATGCACCGTTGCCAGACTCGATTTTTTTTTTCTTTTGGATCATAGCAGCACAGATTTAGAGCTAGAAGGGACCTCAGAATTGAATCCCTTTATTTTATATATAAGGAAACTGAGACCCGGAGAGGCAAGTTGACTTGCGCATGGTTATGCAGGCAGGATAGTAAGTGTCAGAGATGTTATCCAAATCCCAGTCCTCTATTTCTAGAACCAGGGCTCTTTCCATTTCCTTCTGGGACACCAAAATTTATTATTTGGAGAGGAAATTTTTTGTTTTTTAGAAATAGATAAAAGTCAGAATCTGTTGGGTAAGGCAAGAGATAAAGCCTGGGAGAGAAATGATGTGTCACTGACATTATGAGACTTATTCATGTTCCTAATTCTTGGTTAACTTGGGAAGGAGAGTCATAAAAAGGTGCTCTGACCACATATGAATGACAGAGTAGCAGTGTACACAGAGTGTCTGTCTCTTGGTGGTGGGTGTTGGGTGGTGGTGATGGTTTCCTTGGAATGAGGACATTCATTTACTTGTCTATAAATGTCTTTTTTAAAAAGTCCTCATTTCTTTATAGTCACATCTCATTTTTTTTTTAAAATGACAACCACAAAATAGCTGACAGTTCATATATTAATTATTTGGAAGACATTCCAAAGTGTTATTGGTGAAGGAAGACCCATCTTGTGATTGATACTAGGCATCAATTTACTTTTTTGCCCAGTGAATGCAATTGGTCTAGGGGCTTGGGAGCATTTGTATTTTGGGGCTTGTGAAATGTGCTGTTTTGATAGAAGGAAATTCTTTTTCCTTAGAAACACAGCATGTAGCCAGGGTGGATTTGAGTAGTTCTGTAGTAATTACAGATTGTGTGTGTTTAATTCCTTTTTGAACCAAGAAACAAAGTTCATGTCACATATATCCCAACCACATTAAATGCTTTCAGTGCATTCAGTTGTTATAAAAATGACCTTTGATGTAGAGCTCTTGTAGCTTGGATCTCACGTCAAGCCCTGTTGCCTTCTCACTTCTAGTTTTCAGGATGCTTGATTCCTAGAGTAGGCAGACAGGCAGGACTGTTTGCAGTGAAGGCAACAGCAGTCTCTATTCCTGGAGTGATGACAATGTAGCTTCTCATAGAGTTTTGGGGACTGGGGCTCACTCTCAGGAGCATGTAGTGGGTAAAGGAAGACTGGCAGAATTTAACATTTTTTTTTCAAGAACTGATTCATTCAAAAGAATTAATACATTTAAATCTGGTCAATATAACAATACTGATTACTTATCTACAAAAAAGATGAGAAAATTTCACATTTTTCATCTATTCTCTCCCCATTCCTATCAATGCATGTCATAAACACCCTCACCCCCAAAATGAACTGTAATCAATCCATGAGCATTTATTGGGTGTTTACTGTATGTCAGGTGTTATATAGCTGTGGCCTGAACATCCCAAGAAAAGAATGAGAAAGTCCTTTTCTACTTCAAAAGAACTTGCTTTCTAATGGATTCTATGAGGTCGCGTTTTGGGCAGTAAACATGGTGCAGCACTTTAGAAAGTACCTTATAAGAACTTTATATATTTATAAATAAATATAATACATTACATATACGTATATATGTATTAGTACTTTATATAAAATACTTTATAAATGTTGATGATATTGAGATTTAGGGGCTTAGTTTCCAAATGGATCCAGTGCTGATAAATTTTCTAATAGCTATCACTAGGAATTTGTATTGTAAAGTTTGCTTTATACTATTAGTTTCTGCGCATGGTTGGATCTGCTTAGACTTGAAGAGTAAGTACAATTGGACTTTCCCCTCATTGCTTTATTTTATCTTCAGGAGCAAAACATCTATTGTAAGTCATTAGCAGTTGTGGAGATATTTTTTAAGGGATGTTTATGGCATGTTAGGGTTAACTTTTTTTTATGAAGAGTGTTGATAGAATTTTTTTCTTGAAATTTACCATTACTAAATTATTTGTCTTTGAGTTGTATGGGAATTGGGTGCATGGGGCAAAACGATGGGAGGAGGAAATAAATGCAGGCAATTTCCATGCTAACAGGATTTCATAGGTTTTGTAGATTTAGAGCTGAGAGGACCTCATGCCATTTAGTGTCTCTCATTTTTCATGAGTTAATTGAAGACCAGAAAAGTTCAGTTACTTGCCTAATGTCACACAGTTAGTAAATGGCATGACTGGAATTTGAACTGGAGTCCTCCACGTTTAAGTTTTGTGCTCTTTCCATTGAACTGGAATCTCCACTCCCCTCCCCACTTTTCTTCCCCCACCCCCACCCCCTTCATCAGGGCTAAGTAGGTTAGCTAGACAAAGCATTTGTTGTTTATACCCATGATTCACCTATAATTGTGATCAGAGTTGCAGAAAGAAGATTTAATTGTAGAAAGGGACTTACTATTCAGGTTAGCTTTGAATTCTCATCTCCTTTGGTAGACCTGGGAACATGAAGTACAAAATATCTTGCAATTGTGAAATTGCCTGTGAGAATTGCAGGTTGTCTTTGACAATTGGATGAATTGGTGGGTTGGCTCCCAGAGGCAGAATTCCAACCCTGTTTAGATAAAAATGCTAAACATAACCAAACACAAGTGGGTCTAAATAAGAAACTAATAAATTCTAATATCATTTTGTAGGAAGAAAATTGTCTTGCCGGTTGTTTTAAAGAATGCTGAGTAAAATTGGCTGGACAGAAAAAAATATTATACCAGCTTCCACATGAAAACTTGGACTTTGGAAAAATGGTTTCTTTCCTCTTTTGAAAATGGAACAAAACAAAATAAAAACCATATTCCCTGTCCCCCTAAGCTGTCAAAGAATTGGATTTCTTCACATTCAACTGGATTTGACCTGGCTACTGCTGCTGGCTTCTGGAGTTATTTCCAGGCAGTAGTATCTAAGTTCCTTGAGGGTAGGAATTGTCTCTTGTTTTCCTCACTTAGCACCCTACTGGGCACTTAGTTAGCAATAAATATTCATTCCTGCCTTCTGGATCCTGAGGCTGTTTAGGGAGAGTGCAAATTGTCTTTGACCTGGAGCGTTTTCTTGGCCCAGGGCCCAGGGTATTGTCTTTCCACCTTTCCTCTTATTCTTACAACCTTTTCAAACAAAGGCTTCATAAAACCTGATACCTGGCAAGAAGGAGAAATGAAATTGTGTGGCAGGTGAACATTAGCCTTCTTTGCTTTAAAAGAAAACTGGGAGGAAGGTGAGCTGCTTTATGGGGTGAAAGCTATGTACCCAGGCATGTAGTAGGGCAGAGTTCTTGAAATTGGATGGCCAGTTCCACGAGACTTAAAAACTGTGCAGAAGGTTGCAAGGAAAATTCCATTGTTGTGGGTCTGGCTACCTGGCCATCAACTGGAATTTACCTGTAAAGATCAAGTGGTGAATGTTTTTAAAATTGCTGAAGGATTGAGATGTGTACCCTTATTTTCAGCTGTCTCATCCTTTCCCAGAGGTGATGACTGTGTTCTCTGAAGCTTGGGGGATAGTGGAGAAAAGGGGTTGTTGGGAGGAGGGGTTCTCTTCTAAAAAAATGAATGCACAACCTGCTTATACCTACACATTTTCTAGAGAGAATTCTTCAAGGAGTTCCCTCAGTTTCCTTCTTTTTGCTTACAATTTTGGTTGTGTTTGGAAGGAAGATGTTAAGTCTGCTTCTGGACAAAGCTCACTTTGTGTTCTTGATCCACCTACCACATTCCATCTTCTCCATGCCTTTCTCTAAATTTAATTTGTCCCTTTCTTTCGATTCCTTCTATTCTGCCTTACAAAGCTTGCCTGCGTTTTCCTAGTCTTTAATTTGAAAACAAACCAAAAAAAAACAAAACCAAAAAAAACCTCTTCTGCTTCATTCAGTCTGTCCTCCTATCTCCTCTTTCCCCTTCCCGGACAATCGTCTTGGAGAAATAGTCTTATTCTACTGCTCCCCTTTCTTCCTTCATCTAGCACTCAGGCATCCATCCTTGGCAACTTATCTTCCTTCACTGTCTCTCAATATTGAACCTTTTTTCAGAGGCTGATGACCTGCTTATTACCAAATCTCATAGTGTTTTGACCTGCCTCATCTCTGGCAAGTGGTCCCTTTACTTTCTGGCATATAAAGGAGAAGAAATGGAAGTAGTGTCAGATTTTATATTCTTGGACTCAAAAGATCACTGCAGACCTCAATTGCAGTTATGCAACTGAAAGGCACTTGCTCCCTGGAAGGAAAGCTATTGTAAATTTGCATACTAAAAAGCAGAGACATCACCTTGCCAGCAAAGATCTGAATAGTCACAACTATGGTTTTTCCAGTAGTAATGTATGGCTATGAGAACTGGATTGGAAGGAAAGGTGAGTGCTATAGGATCCATGCTTTTGCATTGTGGTAGGGAAGACTTTGGAGAGTCCCTTGAACAGCAAGGAGATAAGATGAGCCAGTACTTAAAGAAATTAATTCATACTATTCATTGGAAGGACAAATACTGAAACTGAAGTTTAAATATTTTGGTCACGTAATGAGAAGATGGGACTCACTGGGAAAAAAACACTTATGTTGGCAAAGATCAGAGGCAAAAGGAAAAGGGGATGGCAGAGGATGAGATGGCTAGATAGCACCACAGAAATGAATATGAGCTTGGACAGACTTTGGGAGATAGTGGAGGATAGACAGGCTTAGCATGCTATGGTCCATGGGGTCATAAAGAGTCAGACATGATTCAATGACAATAACAACGTCCTCTTTAGCTTTTCAGGAGCGTTGCACCTTGAGGACTCCTCTCTCACCTCCAATTCTCTCTTTCTTTGGTTCTTTGATGCCATTTACTCCTGTCTCTTCTTTTCCCCTTTGAAGTTGACATCTCCTCAAACTCTGTCTTTGGACCTCCTTCGTTCTTGACACTAGGTCATCTCATAGAGTCAAACTTCATGTGGATAACTTCATTCCCAGATCTCTGTCACCAGCCATGCACAAATCTGTATCATGGCATCTTCACCTGCCTTTTAGGTATTCCGTTACGGATGCTTATTTCCTACTCATCTTGTATATAGCTTGCTCTGTATGTATCAGTATTTGTGTGTTGCCTTCACCATGAGATTGGGAGCTTCTTGAGGGCAAGAACTATCTTTTGTCTCTGTGCATCTCCAATGATTAATACAAGTTTATCAATTGATTAAAATAATAGTGTGTGTATATCTATATTATATATATGTATACACTAAAGTATTCTATACATATTAATAGTTATCATTACTATCATTTTGTTAAATATTGAGTTTAATTGGATTGTCACTCTGCTTAAGACTGGAAGGCAATTTTTCCTTCATCTAATCTCATAGCATTTTGTATTCCTTTTTTTGACTTTACAGTCTAATTTGCATTATATTCATCTATTTTATTGGTTTCCTATTCACCCAGTCTGAAAGCTCTGAGGGTGGGGCACATAGAAAGCACTTAACAGAAGTTCTTAAGATTACTGAAGGTTCAGATTGTCCTGTAATGGGAAGGATGCAAAATAACTTTGTTTCTGGATATTTCTGTGTGATTTGGTCTTTTCCAGCCATGAGAGTTCTGGGAAGGCTTCTTAGAGGAGGTGGTATTTCACTTGCACGTTTTAAAACATGGGGTGGAATTCAACACGTTGAGAGGCAGAAAGAAGAACATTATAATATATGTAAATGTGTGCTGTGGTGCAGGGCAGAGAGGAGAGTATTTTGGCCTATTGTCTTTGTATAGGGAAAGTGATAATGAGGGTGTATGCTAGGGTGTGTGTGTTTGTCCTTCGTTGCCGAAGAAGACCATGCCATCAGAGGAATAATGATATGACTTACACTTGACTTTGTTTTGAGTGAGGGAGGGCTGTGCAGGTCACCAGCCTCACTTCTCCTCCAAAGCCATCTGAATCCAGCGACCAGATATTCATCAGGATGACTAGAGATGACCCAGGAAGAGGCAATTGGAGTTAAGTGACTTGCCCAAGGTCACACAGCTAGTGAGTGTCAAGTGTCTGAGGTGAGATTTGAACTCAGGTCTTCTTGACTTCTGCACTGGTGCTCTATCCACTGCACTACCCAGCTGCCCCTGTGTACTAGGGTGATGGACAGTGGAGGGGAGAAGACAAGGCAAGAGAACTGGGAGGTGTTGCAAACTCCACTTAGATCTACAAGGTAGGTTCCATGTTAATAGGGTTGGGGGTGGTCCCTTAAAGTATTAGAAATGAGTAAGAAAATATTAGACTTTCAAGAAAACAAGACTATCCTATTAGATTGCTAGGACCTCAGGGTCCTGCTGATAGAATAGGATAACCAAATCTTCAATTGCCATAGACTTTGCTGAGGGAGAATTTTGTTTCTTTGTGGAAGAGTGTGTGTGTGTGTGTGTGTGTGTGTGTGTGTGTCTTTCACAAGATATTTTATCAGAAATATCCCGAGACGTCCATCAGAAATCAGTGTTGGTTTTGCATGTTGCTATTCTGGACACTAAAGTGAATTCAGCGGATATGGGGCCACCCTCTAAAGCACACGCCCCCAGCCACCAGTGCTGATAGCTAGTACAGAATGGATGACCAGACAGAAGTCTCCTATGCAAACAGCCAGCTGCACAGCAGGGGTTCAGAAGCCTATAAATAAAATATTGACATTATGCACAGGCTCTGGTGTTTGTGGTTTAGAGCTTGTGGCTGTGGCCTGAGTAAATCATCTGTTGGAATGAAGAGGAGGGGAAGGTTATGGAGGCAGCCCCTCATCACCGCTTAGTGATAGCTGCAGAGGGGCTGTGAACCCTGAGGGGAAGGAATGGAGGTCCCACAGGGGTGGCTGACTTAGCTGTTGCCTGCTTGTCATTTGTTTCTTGTAATTTCTAGAGAAGATAGGACAGTAGTTTAGAGAGCACATACAAGCATACCTTGGAGATGTTTTGGGGTTTGGTTCCAGACCACCACAATAAAGCAAATCACATGAATTTTTTGATTTCCCAGTGCATATAAAAATTATGTTTACATTATATGGTAGTGTCTTAAGTGTGCAATAGTAATGTTTTAAAAACAATGTTTAATTAAAATACTTTATTGCTAAAAAAAAAAAATCACCACCTGAGCCTTCAGCGAGTTGTAATCTTTTTCTGGTGAAGGGTCTTACTTCTATTTGATGGCTTCTGACGGATCAGAGTGGTTGTTGAAGGCTGGGGTGGGTGGCTGTGACAATTTCTTAAAATGAGATAATGATGAAATTTCCCAAATTAGATGGACTCTCTTTCACTTTTGAACACTTATAGGCCATTGCAGGGTTATTATTTGGCTTAATTTAAATATTGTTGTGCTCAGGGAATAGGGAGGGAGGGAGATTGGAAATAGTGGGTTGGTGGAGTAGTCCAAACACACACACTTATCGATTGTGTTCCCTGGTTTTTATTGGTGCGGATGTGGTTCGTGTGCCTCAGACAGATCACTATAGTAACATCGAAGAATACTGATCATCATAACAGATATAATAATAATGATGAAAAAGTTTGAAATGTTGTGAGAATTACTAAAATGTGACACAGATACATGATACGAGCATATGCTATTGGAAAAAGGCACTGATAAACTTGCTCAAAAGCATGGTTGCCACAAACCTCTTTGTAAAAAACAAAAAATGCATTATTTGCAAAACTCCATAAAACAAAGCACAATAAGATAAGGTATGTCTGTACTGGCGGGGGAAGGAGTGGAGTTAAGCAGCTCTCTAGGGCAAAATATGTAGAACAGAAAGGATGCCTTTTCATATGACATTTTGGTAATTTTAAAAATCTTTATTTATGTAAATTGTCAGCTCTTTTAGAGAGGCTATCACCAACCTCATCATGAGTCTCCATGAGTAGAGCTGGATTAGTCCTGATAAGATGAGCCTGTAAGACTTTCCAGACTTGCCAGATTTTGTGCTTTTAAAAACCTAGGGTTACCACCCTCCCACAAAGAGTACATTAATGGAGAATGATCTTTAACATAATATAATAAGCAAATCATCACAGTACAAGTGTTAGGGTTGTGGAACATGGCATACAACATCAGATTTTTTGTTGTTGTTGTTAACAGTGTGTGGATTGGTTTTACTTTTTAAAAAAGTTATTATAAAGTAGGGGCATCTTCAAGACCCTGGGGTGAAGGTGGGTAGTTGTGGAGGACCTGAGATATTTCTGAATGGAATGTGTGTGTTATGTCTTTACATACTACATACTACTCACTATGCCCTAAGTAAATTATGATAATAAGTGAAATTTGAAGAGAGAGGGGCAAAAAGGTCACTTCAAAGCTGATTTTATTCATCAGATTCCATGTTTCCTTAGTTAACCAATATGTAGTTTCCTTCTTTAATATTCGTCTTAAGTTTAAATTCAAAAAGCACGTACTAAATGCTAACTAGTGCAATTTAGTATGGTATAATGAATAGAAAGTCAACCTCAAAACCAGGGAATCAGAAAGACCTGAAGAATTCAAATCCTGCTTTTAATAACACATACTGTGTTTGAGATCCTGTTAAGTCATTTAACTTCTCAGTATGTAGTACCCTACATAGCTCTAAGATTATTGGTTGTAGAGCCTTATCTGCTTTGGAAAGGGGAATTTTTTGTTTGTTATATTATGTTAATTAATTTAATTTAATTTACTTGAAGTTCACTATGCTAATGAAATTGCTGGTCTAAACAAAATCCTCTTCAAGATTTGGTGCAGAATTCTAGAAATATGAAGACTAAACAGCAAAATACACTTCTAGAAAAGCTTATCAAAGCTGAGTAATGTTCTTATTCAGAGAATGAGCAGTGCCCTCAGGGCCTGGAAAGGGTTACTTTTCTCCTTGTCTCTTCTGCTGAGCAGCTGCAGCCCTACTGGAAAGGTCTGCCCAGATGTTTTTGGGCAAAACCTTCCCCATTTCACTTCGAGTATCTCTACATAGAGATTTTGTTACTGAAAAATCTTGAATCTGTAATCTGTCATAAGACTTTTAAAAACAATTCAAATAACATGAACATTAAGTGAAGAAATCTGGACAGAAAATAGCCCAAAGATACTGTGTCCTAGCTGAAAAGTAGAGAATGAAATTGTGCAGATAAGTGCATGAAGTATATATGGAGAATGAAATTGCATGAAATATACATGATATATACATTCCTACTTTGCATAACTTGATTTGTGACATATTCCACAAAAGGTACCTGTGCAGTCAAACATTGATTGATGGTTGAAATAAGTCCCAATTTATTTATATGTCTATTTACAAGTTGTATCTGTCTGCGCAGTGGGATGTAAGATCTTTGACTGGCTCAACACATTTTTATCTTTGTAATCCTAATGGCCAGCATGTTGCTTGGTACATAATAATAGACAGTTAATAAATGTTTATTTAATTGAATTGAAGCTAGGTCAGATCAATTTTAGGGGATGATCTCTTGAAGGCACAGTGTTTTACTGAGCTATAGGACCCGTGGTATTCTCAGGAGGATAAACGACCATGTACAACAGATAATAAGAGTTATATGTTCTCCAACAACAATATTCTCTTGACTGAGCTAGCAGGCTCAGAGGAAACAAATTTTCATTCTTCGAACAAGGAAAGCAAAGTGAGTTAGAATCTTTACAAATGATTGAAAACTTACTTTTTTCTAGTGCTCTCTTGACATGACTTCCAATTTTAGAATTCTAACACTTGAAATGACCAATCTTCATTCCTTTTTATTTTTCAGCTAAGTGGTCTTAAGGAAAATAGACCTCTTATACTCATGTATCAGGCTGTGGGATAAGTATCTGGTCACTTCTTTGTTGGTTTGATTGCTAAAGCGATGATGGGAAATAGTTATAATGTATCATTCCTACACTGTATAATAATAATTGCTAACATCAGTTTCCTCATCTATAAAATGAGCTGGAGAAGAAAATGACAAACTACTCCAGTATCTTTGCCAAAGAAAATCCCAAATGGGGTCACAGAGAGTTGGACACAACTGGAAAATGACTGAACAACCACGTTTTAAGGCTTGCCAAGTGCTTTAAATATGCTATCTCATTTTTCCCTATAACAACCGTGGGACGTTATTATCCCACTTTACAGGTGGAGATACTGAGGTAAATAGCAATTGAGTTGCCATAGGTTATGCAGCTAATCAGTATCTGAGGCCAAATTTGAATTCATGCCTTTCTGGCTCCTAAGGCTATCACTCCATACACTGTCCGTTGAGGTGGTCATTTTTATTGTCTTTATTAGCATGGTCAACCAATGAGCAACCAGTCTTCCTTCCATTATTTAGATCTGTCTGCACTTCTGTACCACTATTATTTAACTGTATTCATATAACTCCCGTGTGTGCTGTGGTTTGTGGTCTTTGAAATATTTTATACATTCTGTATTTATTTCTAATGAAATGCCTTTGTCTTGCTGGAGTTGGCAGTTTTCTCAGACTCATGATGTGTGTTGGGTATATTTTATATCCTACTTTGCTGAATTCTAGTTTCAATTAATTTTTTTAGTTGATTTGATGGTCACCTAAGTTAACCATTATATCATCTATTGAAGCATCTAGGTGCTGTGGATAGACTCTTGAGCCTGGAATTAGAAGGACCTGTGTTCAAATATGGCCTCTGACACTTAGTAGCTGTGTGACTCTAGGCAAGTAACTTACTTGTTTTCCTCGACTATAGGAATTGGAAATCATAAAACATCCACCTCACAGGGTTGTTTTAGGATCAACTGAGATAATACCTGTATTTTGCTCAGCCCAGTGCCTGGCCCATAGTAGGTACTCAATGAATGCTTATTCTCCACCCCCCCCATGCAGAAAATGATCATTTATTTCCTTATTATCTATGTTTATCTCCTCAATTACTTTTTCTGGTCTTATTGCGATAACTTGCATTTCTAGAACTATATTAAATAGTAATGGTCATAACGAACATGTTTGATTTTTTCCCCTAATTTTACCAGAAAGCTCTCTAGTGTTTCTTCATTACACATTGTGTTGATTTTTGGTTTTAAATAGGTTCTAGTAACTATATTAACTAAAAGCCATTTATATCTCTTCTTTTTAATGTTTTAAAAACGTAATGCATATTGTATTTTATCCAAAAGCCTTTTCTGTAACTGTTCTGATAATCATGTAATTTGTTATGAACACTATTATATTCATAATTTTACTAATATTGAACAAACCTTGCATTTCTGGTGTAAATCCAATGTACGTAATATGCAGTCTTTTTGCTATATTATTACAGCCTCTGCTAGTATTTTATTTTAAATTTTTGCAAGCGTATTGTGTAGAGATATTGGTTTACTATTTCCTTCCACTATTTTATTTTGTCTTTTCCTGGTTTAGGTATCAAAATGTGAGGTGTTTCTATCATAAAATGAATTTCGTAGCATCCCTTTTCCTATACTTACAAATGGTTTATGTGCATAAATTTTAAAAACATAAAAAACTGCAACTATCTCAGTGTTTGATAGAATTCAGTTTCAAATTAGTCTGATCTTGGTTTTCTTTATTTCTTTTGTTTGAGATTGAGTTGTTTAAATTCTTAGTGTATTAATGGGGGGGTTCATATTGTAAATATTCATTTAATTTAAATAGTTTTATTATTATACAATTGAGCAAAATATTTTTCTAATAATTTCCTGTATTCCTTCATTTGGTGTGGCTTCTTTTTTCACATTTGACAGTGTCACTTTGGTTTTTCTCTTAAAAGCAGACTAGCTAATGGTTTATCTATTTTTTTTTTTCAAAAAAAAGAACACATCCCAGGTCCAGGTTTTATTTATTAATTTAATAGTTTTACTTTCAATGTTCCTCTTTGCTTCAATTTTCAGAATTTCTTTTTTAGTGTTAGTTAGATTTTTTATTTTTTGTCTTTCTAGATTTTTAGTTGGCTGACCAAATAATTTATCTTTTTTTTTTCTATCTTGATAAAGACATTTAGAGATATAAATTTAAACTTTAAGGACTGTTTTAGTTGTATCCCAAAAGTTATCTCTCTCTCTCTCTCTCTCTCTCTCTCTCTCTCTCTCTCTCTCTCTCTCTCTCTTTGGTGAATTTATTGTTTTCTGACTTGTTCTTTGACCCATCAGTTCTTTAAGATTAAGTTATCTAGTCTCCATTGTATATACTTTGACAGTGATAAGATGGGGGGAGGGTAAGGGAAAGTCGCAAGATAAAAGGATAAACCACAATATCACAATTGGCTTCCTGAGGCTTAAATACACTTGTCTGATTGGAGTAGTCATCAAAGCTTCAGGTGAGGGAATGTAGCAGGATAAAGGTGGGATGCTAAGATCTGTTCTTCCTTTCTTTGATTCAGCAGGCTTGCTTACCTGGAGTGTTAAATGTCATCAGCTTTTTCTTGCTTTTTCTTCTTTTGTTGGCTACTTAATAAAAAAAACAAAAACAAACAACTCCCTTTATTCTGTGTCTCCAGAAATACTTGTTTGCCTGAGTTCCCTCTCTTTTGGGGGGGACTTCAGAACAATTTCTTAGTCCAACCAGTTTCCTTTCGTGAATTTAAATCATCAACATTGCTGGAATTGTGACTCCCTAATGGCTCCTTCATCTCCAGAATTTTGGATGCTCTTTGTGTTTTCTTTCTAGGTAGTCCTAGTTTTATTCTAAGAGATGTGTTACTCATTACCAAAATGCATTCATTCTTTCAGACAATTTCCGGCTTCAGTGGTGGGACCTGTTTTTGCTTGCTTGATACCCAAGGTAACTTAATAGATCTTGATAGAAAATAGCTAAAACTCTTATTTTTTTCAATCCACAGTCCCACTAGATTTTTTGTTGTTGCTGTTTTGGTGGTTTTTGGATTTCAGATGATTTCTTGGTGGACGCCGAAATGGAGTGGACACAGCTCCGGTAATGCATGAAGACTATTTAGGGAACTCTTAGGACTTCCTTCAAAGCTCAGCCCAAGTGCCAACCCCATGTGTGTGTTCGTGTGACCTTCTGCCATTTCTGCCAGCTGCCAGTCTCTTTCCTACAGTTATTTTGTATGTGATTTGAGGGAGAGTCAGCATGTCGGAGTGAAGAGTCCACTGACCTCAGAGGCGGGAAGGAATTTGTTCAAGTACCTCCCCTTACACATTTTTGACCCTTTCACTCTGACCGGTTCTCCAAGTCTAATTAGCAGAGCAAGAGATGCTTCATCAGGAGGTCTCTAAGCCCATGAAATTACAGGTGTGGGCCTTGATTTTTTAAAATATGTTTTACGTATACTTATGTACATGTGATTTCCAAACAGAAGCTCCTCATGTGGAAAGACCATTTCAGTTTTGAGTTTGGGGTCCTCACCACCACAGTGTCTCACCCACAATAGGTATTTAATAAATGCTATTAATTCATTTATTGGGTTATCATCGTGGAGATTTGTTTTGGTGATCATGGAGTAGGTCAGGAAGCAGGGGGACTTCAGCTAAAAGGTCTCTAGGCACTTAGAAGGGAGGAAAAAACATTTCATTGGGAGGCCACATATTTTAAGTGCCATCCATCTCTAAATTTTTAGTTCTCTTTTCAGTAAGAGATCTTGGGGCTTTAGTTCTCTTGGAGCTAAGATCATGTACCTCTGCCTTTGTATGCTCTATATCTATCTGTCTGTTCATCCATTCATCCATCTAATCTTACCAGTTCGTTGTAGTTTACAGTAGAGCTGTGTGTATGAGCTTGAGGTTCCATACCCTAGTTTGGTGCCCAAAAGAAATAGCTTTGTGCCATGTGAGTAGGTCTTAGCTATACCTTAGGTCCGTTGTAACCATGCAACTCTGGGACTTAGTAGGGTTTGGATTGGAGTATCACTGGTGGCCCTGTTATCCCTTGGTCCCTGCCCAATTAGAATCATAATAACTATATAAGAAATCATATCCTTGGATTGCTTCATGATCCAGGTCAGGGACAGCCACCAATGACACCATTCTTTCTAGACATTGTCTCCTACTTGATGAAAGGGATCCATTTACTAATGTGATTGTAGCCTGTATCCCATTGATTGGAAAATTTAAAAATTGTTGGCAGGAAGGATGGGAGGTATATAGTCCATAAATAGAGAATTACCAAGAGGAGTATATCTTTGTTTCATTTATGAAGAGTGCACTTAATTTCCAGCCTGTTTGGTAGATAATAACAGAGAAATTGCTTTCCCAAGATATTTTTTTTTCTCCTTGAATGAAAAGAAAATTACAGATTAGACACAGATATATTTCCTCCCTGTAAGTGTGATCTTTTTACCTACCGTACATGAGAGGCAGTATGGCATAGTAAATATAGAGCTGAAAGTGAGGAAGAATTGGATTGAAATTTAGCCTCTGATACCTATTGACTGTGTGACCCTGGACAAGTCAGTTATTCTCTTTTGTTGTTAATGTTCAGTCATTTTTCAGTCTTTGTGACCCCATTGGGGGTTTTCTTGCCAAACATACCGGAGTAATTTGACATTTCTTTCTCCAGTTCATTTTACAGATGAGGAAACTGAGGCAAACAGGGTTAAGTGACTTGCCCAGTCTTGGAACACATTTGAACTTGGATCTTCCTAACTCCAGGCCTACTCTTTTATCTATTGTGCCACCTGGCTGCCCCTAACTTTCTTAGATCAGTGGTTTTAAACTCAAGTAGAAAGTTCATGTAAGGAAGGTCACATATTGACTTAATTTTAAAATAATTTTATCTATATTTTTTGGTATTTTTATTTTGTTAAATATATTACTCAACTGCATTTTAACCCAGTTTGATTTGAGTTTGGTGGTGTTGCAACCTACCAGTCCCATGTTTGACTTATAGACAATTCTTTGAGACTATATGCTGCAGAGAAAGTGACAGCCTGTATTTGTGGAGGAAATTTCCTCACCAGGAGTTCCCTTAATCAGGGAATCACAGATCTGGTTCCTCTCCCCTTTCTCAGGAGCCATTGTAACACCAGCACCTGTTAGTTCAGGTTAAATATTAAGATAAGATGAGGCTGTCCCACCCAACTCACTGACCATTTACTCTGCTCCAATACGACAAGGTTGTTATAGCTTTTCTGGACAGAGCCTCCCCATGTCTCCATATGAAAACATGTCTGCCCAGAAGGCAAAGGACATAGTAAGTCCTTGTCAAGTACTGCTCATGTCTCAGACGCCTGGACTCCATGTAGCTGGGACTCTTTATGTCTTTTGGTTACCAGGAAGCTGGGGCCAATCAGATCCTGGGGGTGACTTCGTTTCTTTTTAGGGAAAATTAATCTTTAAGGATTTCAATAGGAAGAGGGGCCTGTGTAGGAGGGAAAGAAGTGTATCAGGAAAATGCTAGTATTTTTCCTATCATGCCTTTCTTGAATCAAACATGTATTTTTTCTTTCTTTGTAAATGTATATTTTCTTGTTTATGGGTCTTTTCTGCTTAAAATGATAGATTTTTTTAATGTATGAGTGTGAGTTGTTAAAAAATTAGATCACAATACCTTCTTAATTGAAATTTGAAAAGCTTTTCATAATAACATAATTGGTCTACTGTTGATTACATGATTTTTGAAAAAAAATCAGTATTACATGTTGCTACCTCATAATGGCCCCATTGCCACCGTATACTTTGCAGTGGGATCAAACTCTAAAGAACGAGAATTGTTTCAGAATCAGTCAGGGGATCATGGGTAAAGAAGGTTTTAGTTGACTTTTAAGTCTGAAGTGCAACAGGGCCATTGCAAAAACAATCCTCTGACTCATGTCAGATTGTTATAAGTATTTAATGCTCACAATGCAGCCTTGTCTCCAAGGATTTACAGAGGAGATGTTTCTTACCCACACATTGTGATTATTAGTTGCAAAGAAAGCCGCATTTGTTTATGATGAGTGATGTATATCTGGATGGCAAAGAAAACACCACAAATTTTGTCATTTTACCAGTGAGGTGGGAATTTGGCAAGAGTCCTATAGGAAATTAAGGGAGACGGTGTCTCATTTTTCATAGATATGGGTGGTTTTGCTGAAGAGCCATCAGGCACCTTTTATTTTTTATTTTTACCTTTCATTTTAACCTTTGTCAAAAACTCTTGAGAAAATGAAATTGTATGCTGTGCCTTTTCATCCACGTTTTGTTTGACTGGTTTTCAAAGCCTTCCCGGTAATGTTATACAGATGGCCGGCTTTGGAGTGCTTCTGACCAGATTATCTGTCTCCTTTTTAAAGTGTCCTATAAACCCCTCTTTCTTCCAAGTTCTGACTTCTGTGAAATTAGGGTTCATGAACATTTTCCAAGGAGCTAATGTTTATGTCTGCATCTAGCTTGGACTTGTTTTGATCAGATTACACATAATCCCAGTTCCACCAGCGTGTTCCCAAGTGCCTCAAATTAAGTTCAACAAGAAGTCCCCTAGTGGGGAAGGGGGTTAGGATCTTAGGGGCGTGATTGAAAGAACAGTTGAGC
The DNA here is from genome assembly GCF_028372415.1 of Notamacropus eugenii. Classification (NCBI taxonomy): domain Eukaryota; kingdom Metazoa; phylum Chordata; class Mammalia; order Diprotodontia; family Macropodidae; genus Notamacropus; species Notamacropus eugenii. Next base: position 32,489,427 of record NC_092877.1, on the reverse strand, counting down.
TAGTGTATCAGGTTAGCTAAAAAGGCATGCTGTAGTCAAAAAGATCAGCCACTGCCCTCCTGAGCAGCTTGGGAGCAGCCTTCATGACCCTCCCATTATTGCCTCCACTTGTCAAAAGATATTCAATATCAGTAGTATTTTAGGTTTGTTTGACAACTGGGAGAAATGGAAGCAGAGTACTGTGAAATTATCCTTAGGCACTCACAAGCTGCATGTGCCGATGTAGTTTACAAATCCAACAGAAATACTTAGAACCTTAATCATCTTCGTGGAAATGAGGGGGGGAGAGTATGTGACTCAGTATAAGAGTGATATGAGGTGACTGAATTACACTAAGTGTTGTAAGAGAACCTTAAGGGCAAAGCTGAGACGTAGGCAGGGAGCTGTATACAAAGAAGGCACATAAAAGAGATACACATGATCAACGTTTTATATATATATATATATATATACACACATATATAGTATGTATATGTATACATATGCATACATACACATACATACATATACGTATGTACACGCATTTTACATATATGTGTGTATATATCTATATCTATGACAGACAGAACATGGTAGAGTGGTGGGAACTCTAGAATTATATGGTCAAGGAGGAGATCTGTTAAATGAAGGATAGCTGTATTCATTAAATAGTTATGAAGTATATATTCTTTATAGAGAATTGTACTGTATTTTGGAGAGATACCAAGTTTGGATAAGGGTCTTCTGGTCTCATGGAGCTTATGGTCTTACAGAAGGGTAAGATGCAGATACATATGATGTACACTAAATGCATAGTTCTGTATGATCTTCCTTACCAAACTACTGTTTATTTCTCTGTCAAGAAACCTACTTGCACACTCATATTTTGAGGAGGATTTTCTGATGTCCTTGGTGACTGCTCATCTACCAGTGAAGGATAGCCCACCTCTGTAGTATCATTTTCTTTTGTGATTATGATCCATATTTTTCTATAAATCCTCATAGATGGTGAATTTAAAGAACATGAAACCTTTTTCCGGTTCTTTGTTTATATACATATATAAAAAGACCATATCAGATTGTCAGTCAGTCATTTTTGAGCACAAGCACTACAGTAGAGCGTGGAGATACAAAGAAATGCTAAAGAAGAAACGCTTCCCTCAGGTAGCTCACATTCTAATGGGGGAAATAACATGTAAATACAGGGTTCATAAAATATATATTATACAGAGTGGGAAGAAGGTAATTAAAATCTAGAATGACTGGGAAAGGTGTCCTGTAGAATAGTTCCAATGAGAGATGATGAGGGAGGGCCTGAACTTAAGGTTTTAAATGGCTATATAAGTGGAGAGATGGTGTGAAATCATGAACAACATGATTTGAAAATGGACTGGATATACATATGGAGTAAGTGAGAGTGGTAAGTCAAGGACAATACTGAACTTGCAAGCTTGGGTGATAGGGACCCAGTCATAGGAAACTCCCACAAGGGAGAGGAGAGAGAATGACTTCTGTCTTGAACATGTTGAGTTTGTGAATTTGAAAGTCTAGTTTGAGCTGTCCACAAGGCAGTTGGAAATTTGTGACTGGAGCTCGGGAGAGATGCTAGGACTGGATATATGGATCACCAAGTTAGTTAATATAAAGGGAAAAGAGAAGAGGGCCCAGAATTGAACCTTGGGGGATGCTCAGTGTATTCATGTATGAACTGGGCTTTGAAATACTTTTTTTTTTCCACGTCTTTTATTACACCCAACTTATTCCCCTCTTTTAATTATCGAAAATGTCTTTTGTTACAGCCATTTTCTCTTCTCATATGGCATATGTGTTACATTGATATAAGTAATACACAATACTTAATGAATTTTTTTTGTATTCGTGTGAAGTTAACAGGGGATTTCTTTAAGTATTTGCTAGTAGTTAACCCTTATTAGTCTAGTCAATCTACTTGAAATAAAACATTAATAATTCACATTCCTCAGACCTTTTGTCCCGTATTAAAAATATTATTTCAACACTTTCTGGGGTTTTTGATTTCATTGTGTTGTGATACTGCTGATCTTAAAAGATACTCTTTTTGAGATGCTGTGACCCCTCCTTGCCCAAAAAAAAGTCACATGGTGTTCCACTTGCTATGTGATGAGCTTTCTCCAAACTTGAGTGAGTTTATTTCACAGATAATAGACATGTATTCCATCATAGCCTTTATATCAAGGCTTGTGCCATAGTAGCCATGTATGTTCAAAAGATGGCCAATTCAAAATCTTGAGTAATTATAACCAATAAAACTGCCATCTTCAAAATTCTACACAGTCTGTGTAATGTAGAGAGATGTCACTGATTCTCCTCTTAACTAATAGTTCTGTACACCTTGTTGTTGGCCAATCAACGCATATATATTAAAGGCCACTTTGTGCCAGGAATGGTGTAAAGTACTGGATATACAAAGGCACCCTTGGAACAATCCCTCGGAGCTTACACTCTTTGAGGATGATAAAAGGGTACCTATATAGACATAGACAACATTTTTGCAAATTAAACAGCAGGGTTTTTTGGGAGGGGAGGGGTAGTTTTTGTTTTTTAAGGAAGACACTGGCAGCTGAGGGCACTCAGAAATATAGAAGGTAGCACATGAGCTGAGTTTGGAGGAAAATGAGGCAGAGGTGAGGGTAGAATGCATTCCAGCTATCAGAGACAGTTAGCCATCACAGTGACAGGAAGACAGCAGGTGGATTCTATCCAAGATAGCCCTTCATTAAATTTTGTCTTCCAGTCTTAAATCTGTATCTACACTTTGACTGTGAACTTTTCAAGGGCACAGACTTTATTATATTATAGTATTACTCTGTCCACCTCAGGTTCTCAATGACAAAACTCACCAAGACCTTAGTCTAGTCTAAGTCCATTATCTTGCACGGAGTAAATGTCCGATTTCCCCATGTGCCTGTTTATAGAAAGTTTCAGGATTTCCACATTCAATTCAGGGAACTCAAATAGATCTTCCAGGGAATATTGCTGCTTTCAAGGATGGCCTCAGCTGTGGGTATTGAGCACAGAGCAGGACACCCTTGCTCTACATACTCCCATGATGTAAAAGCACTTTGTGTCCCATGAAGAAAGACACTCAATAAATACAAAGGTGGTGTTGTTCTGGCGTTCTTCATCTCTGCCCACCCCTAACAAACCTTCACTTCATTTTTCCTCCTCCTCCTCTCACCCAAACAATGATCTCAGAGCTTGAGAGTCTAAGTTAAAGGCTTGTCATAAAACCTCTTTGAGGTCAGCTGTCTGTGTCAGGGATGAGGTTGAAATGCCAAATTTGATAATGAAGAGAAAACGGCCAAATTTTTTTTTGTGGCACACTTGTTCAAAGGTGAAATGCATTGGGTTCCGGTGTGGGTCAGTATTCCAATGGAGGGCATCTCTGGAATGAGCATCTGTTAATATGGAAGAGAAACTTTCGGGAGCTTTTGGAATTGGAGAAAGCCTCAAGCAGAAATCTGAATACCTTTCCATAGCAGCCTCCATTTTCTGTGTTCCACCTCCTCTTTCTTCATGATGGCACAGATTGGCTCCTTGGGAAGATACACTCTCTTCCCACACCCCTCAGCTACTGTGCACTTTTCCTAGAGTATGAATCATAATTTGTTATCTGAGGATATCCCTGCTGACTTGATGTTAGACTTTAGCTGGTCTCTTAAATTTGAGCCTTCACTATGGAATTAGTTAACTATGTGACTTCAGGCAAACCCATTTTAGTTTTCTGAACTTCTGTTTCCATATCTATAAAATTATATTAGCTTCAGTGATCTCTCTTGTCGCTGGTCCACTAATTATCGCGTGATTAGTATGGCTAATGAGGGCAGCATCCAAGGCTTACCCTCACTCGGTGTTGGCTAAGTGGTTAGGAATCCTGTTTAAGAAGGCAAGGGGCTTTGCCTCTTGTTGGTTTACTACTGGGCATCAATACCCATGCCATTAATAAAATAAAAGTCTGTAAACAGTGTGAATTAGTGTCCTCCTCAAGGTAAACTTGGGGAGCGTTGGGTAACACAACAAGAAATTCCTGTTTGACAAGCAGCCATCAAGAACCATCAGGAACAGCCAGATCCACCCAATCCAGAAGAAGACTGTGGTTTTGAGGAGGTGGCCTAGACTCAAACTGCAAATAAATCCTTCTAGTAAATCAGAAAAGCCTTGTTTTTTTTTTTCCAATTGGCATGCCCCTGCCCACGTGCCACTGAAATAATACCTGTGTGGAAGGAGGCTGCTCTTAGAAAATCAGTCTGTTTAAAGCATTCTAGTTCATGATGTTTCCCCAATGCTCAGGTTGGCATGGATGGCATCCTTTCGTTCTAAAGGTCTTAGATTGTCAGAGCAGGTGGGCTAGAGTAAGGCCATCTCTATTTGTTTAAAACAACAGAATAAATGCTTAATGAATCTGTGAGGAGTGAGATCTACGAGGTTCACCAGGGCCTAACAGAAACATATGGATGGGCGATCAACACTTTTTGAGCCAAATTGAATGTGTTTTCTAGGGCTTTAGGAGTATTTGTTCCTATTTTCTGTACCTCATTTACACACACACACACACACACACACACACACACACACACACAATTTTCTTGGCCTTTCTTGATGAGAAGCCATAGATTATCACAAATTATCTGGGGTTCTTTTCTTGTGTGGATTCTTAGAGGCTGCACTCAGCACAGCTTCATTCCATTTAAACTAACGATCAACCTAAATTCACTTTGATGCCAAAAGCGTTTTGCTGTACCTACAAAGGTCCAGATTTGTCCCTGTGTGAGTCACCTCACGATGGCTTTTAATTTGTGGAAACCTATGAATATATTTTAGGATACTGACAGTGCATTAACAACACAAGACCTGTATGACCTTGGGCAAATCACTACCTCTCTCAGTCTTAGCTTACATATCTGTAAAATGAGTTGATCTAGATGGCCTCTCTGATATCTCCAATTTCTAAATCTATGATGCTGTGAACTGTGAGGGTTACAATACTGAGTCCCTGGAGGGGACTGGTGGCCAACTTTGGTGTGATGGTCCTTCTGGTCCTTAGCTAGCCATGTCCTCAGATCAAAGACTGACCTTCTATCACCAGGATTATACTCAAAACTTTTCAGCTTGATGGGTCCTTCTTAACCAAGTATCTTGGAGAGCTCAGGGTCACTGCCTTATAATGAGAAGGTACTTGAAAAAGTTAATACTTTATGCAAAGATAATGTTTCTTACCATTCCACATATTATTTTACTTCAAGTCCTCACAATAACCCTGTGAAATAGGTAATGCAAGTATTATCATCTCCATTATATAGGTAAGAAGCCTGAGACTCAGATACATAAAATAAGTGGTTTGACCAAGACTGAACAGGACATGGTTAGAACCAGGGCTTGACTCTAGATCTCTTTTTAAAAATGTTTACTCTGATCCATCCATTCTGGAGAGCAAGTTAGAACTATGCCCAAAGGTCTATAAAACCATTTATACCTTTTGATACAGCAATACCACTACTAGGTCTGTATCCCAAAGAGATGATAAAAAAGGGAAAAGGACCTACATGTACAAAAATAGTTATAGCACCTCTTTTTGTGGTGGCAAAGAACTGGAAATTGAGGGAATGCCCACCAGTTAGGGAATGACTGAGCAAGTTGTGGTATATGAATACATAGGAATACTTTTGTTCTATAAGAAATGATGAGCAGGTGGACTTAAGAAAAACCTGGAAAGGCTTATATGAACTGATGCCAAGTGAAGTGAGCAGAGCTGGGAGAACATTATATACAGTAACAGCAGCACTGTGCGATGATCAGCTATTAAAGACTTAGCTCTTCTCAGCAATACAAATGATCCAAGAGAATTCCAAGAGAATTACTATCCACATTGGGAAAAAGAATTGTAGAGTCTGAATGCAGATCGAAGAGACTATTTTCACTTTTTGGTTGTTTTTTTTTTTCTTTCTCATGATTTTCCCTTTTTTTCTGATTCTTCTTTCACGTTGTGACTAATGTAGAAATATGATGAATATGATTGCACATGTAAAAAAAGAAAAAAAAATTACTAACATCATCTACATTTTCCAATATATTCTTTCCATTTTTCCCCCAGAGAGCAGTTCTTTATAATATAGAAAAAAAGAGGAGAATAAAATATTTAATCTAACCTAACTTACATATCAAAAAAATCTGATGTATTCCAAATCCATAATTTCCTAGTTCTGCAAAGAAGCATGGTGGGAGGGAGGGGGAAAGGAAAGGGGAAGGAGAAGGTGCCTTTTGATAGGTCTTCTTTGAGGCCAAGCTTGGTCATTATAATCCTATACTGTCCAGCTTCATTTTTTTTTTATTGCTGCTCTTTCCATTACAGCATAGTTGTCCTTGTGCCCTTGTTTTCCTGATTCTGCTGACTTCTTTGTACCAGTTCATATGAATCATATTGATTCTTACAGCATAGTAATATCCCCTTAAAGTCCAAATGTGTTTAGCCATTTCCCAGCCAATGAGTATCTACTTTTTCACTGCTTTAAATATTTTAGTGAATAGAGGACTTTTCTTTTTATCTTTCAAAGCCTCCTTGAGTATATATCTTGCTGTGAGATTTCTGGGCCAAAAGAATATGGACATTATCATCATTTTCTTAATGCAGTTGTTGTGTAATAATATTCTATTATGTTCATGTATCAAAATATTTTTAGCTTTTCCCCATTAAATGGACTTCTACTTCACTCCTCTTACAAAAAGTGCTGCTATAAATATTCTGGTGCATATCCTATGAGTGTAAACAAATTAGATATTTTCTGTTTTTATATGTCCTTCATTTCTAAACATATCCCTGACTTACTTGCTGAATGATCTCTTGTAAGAAAGAATAAGAAAATTAAGTGGAGAAAAGGGCTTGACCAACACCTCAACAGAATCTGATAATGCAGTGTCCCTAAAGTCTTAGTGAGGTTTTAAACTTTAATAACTTTGGAAGTATAAATGCTACAAAGTTCGCCCCACCCAAAGTTGGAAGGTTAATTATTTATATTTTTGAAAATGTCAGTAGAATTCTTATTCAGTTTCAACATAATTATGGTGTTGGGCTACACATGAGTCTGGTTGATTTTTGAATTTTATAAACACTTCCATCAGCTGCCCCACAGTGACTAAACAGGATTGTGTTTGTGATCTTATCTTTAAAGTCATTCAGAGAATGAGGTTTGGATTCATACATGACAGTTCTGATGTGACCCCACAAGAAAGAATCTCATGGAGATAGATCAGACTGACCAAGAGGACTGGTCCACCAGCCTGAGGAAAGGTCCTTCAGAAAGAGCTGCATGTGCAGTGCATGACGACGGGGTGCTTTGTCTTGCTAAAATTAAAAATTTATTATTCACAATTCACGAAACTACCTCTAAGAATAACATGGATTTAGATAATTAAATTTTCTTTTTTTTGTAGCTTCTCAAGTTATTAAAAGCTTACAGCTGCATGAAGATATTTGGGACAAGCTATTTATACTGTTTTGTACTGTGAAAAGAGAAAGGTTCATTTTTAAAGGGTCAGGCTTCTTGAACATCACAATTACTCAGTGTTAGCCATCATTCTCTAGACTCCAAACATAGTACCTTGCCTATACATGTTTCTATATATCTACGTATAGATAGACAGAGATAGATAGATGTAGATACACATTTCCATATATCTCCTTTTGGCATTGCCTATTTTGAACCTGGACATGAGAGACCAGTGAATAGAGAGCCAGATCTGTAGGATGACTCTGGGGAAAGAGTGTTGGGCCTGGAGTCAGGGACACAAAAGTTCAGATCCTGTCTCACTTAATTCCTAGCAATGTGACCCTGGGCAAGTCACTGAACCTCTGCTTGCCTCCGTTTCCTCATCTGTAAATGGGGATAATAATACCACTGACTTCCCAGTGTTGTTGTGAGGAGCTAATGAAATGATAATTGTAAAATACTGAGCACAATGCCTGGTACATAGTAAGTATTACTATTATTATATCTCTGTTTTCCTCAATTTCCTCATCTTCAAAATGGGAATAGTAATAGCACCTACCTGTTGTGAGGATCAGATGAGATGATAACTGTATAAAGCACTTTGTGCCATGTCTGGCACATAGTAAGTGTAATGTAAATGTTAGCAGCTACTACTTTGACTACATGCATTGGCCATTAGATGCCAGAGAGAAAAGTCTTTCCCTTTCTAATGCACTTTGAAGCTAGTTCATTGTTTGATAATAGGGATCCATTTTGGGGCAGGGAAGGGTTATGAAGGAGAGGTTGAAAATTATGGAATAGTAGAAAACTCTGAGTTTGGGAGTCCATAGACCTGGGTTTGTATCCTGACTTTGATACGTAGGAGCTAGGTGACCTTGGACCAATGAGCATTGATCTGTCCCCTTTTTAAAAATGGGAGGAACATATGTGTGACTATATGCGTTATAGGGTTTGTGTAAGGAGAATTCTTTGAAATAGTAATGTGCTTCTCTCAATGCCAGCCGTTGGAAGGGGCATCCTTGAGATCTGAATGTGCCTTAAGGTTACTCAGTTATCCCTTCTGTGGGATAGGGTGTTTCACACAGACTGCTGTAGGAGCAAGGAATGGCACAGGGCACTAGCATCATGATGGCCACATGACAGCAGGCTTGGTTTTTAAAGATCAGAATGCTGTATGTTTTGTTTTGTCTTCCTGACTGGAGCCTGGGCTCTTTGAAGGCAAGCCTTCTATGTTGTGGATTTAACTCCCACAATACCCAGTGCGATATTGGCCACATGGAAAGCAAGCATTCCATAAGATCTTATTTCTTAATTGAATGAAATAGTAGGTATAGATAAGGAATTATTTGCCCAGGGACTAGGTTGACTGTTAACCAATGAAATGTCTTTAAGGTAAGAGGTTAGAAGTTCTATTTTATCCCCATCAGTGTTCTACTCTGGGAGATCTTAGTGTAATTTTCTTTAAGTACATCCTAGACCTGACTTTCCCTATGTGTTCAGAAGGAAATGTTAGTATAACAGGCTGATTTATGTGTCTTAGAGCTATGATCAGAATTCATTGTATACGGAGTTTGAGAACTAGTGCTTAGTCCCCATGATTCTCTCTCTCTCTCTCTCTCTCTCTCTCTCTCTCTCTCTCTCTCTCTCTCTCTCTCTCTCTCTCTATATATATATATATATATGTATATATGTATATATGTATGTATATATATGTATGTATGTATGTATGTATATCACTGTGAGAGTTTTAGTAAGATGAGTGTTAGACAGAAATGGGATGAGCTGTAAGATAGATCCTTCTTGGGAGCCAAATGAATTGCAGGAAGTTTGTGCGAATGTAGGACTTGGAGCTGGAAGGGACCTTGAGGGTCATCTAGCACAAACTCCTCATTTTAAAGAAAGAGAAACTGAGACATAGAACGGTTAAGCTATATGCCCAAGTTCACACAGATAGTCAATATTTGAATCCAGGTCAGATTCTCCATCCAGGGTGTGATTACCTCCCCTCCCACGCATTTTCCTTTGCTATTATATAGAAGAGGACTCCCTCTTGCAGTATGTTATCCTGCTAAAAATTGGGGTTCTGGAGCTACCCCTGTTTTGGATGTCCTGATAAAATGAGCATCAGCATCAGGAACACCCAGCACATGCAACCGTGTAATTATCTCCCGAGTTTGTTAATTAGTGTGTTCTTTTCAAAGTGTATTTGGGTAATCCTCAGTGTTCTTCCTGATTACATGTTGTATGGACTGCATAAATAGTATACAGAAAAAGCCATTCAGAGCCTAACTGCCATTTAATTTGTAATTTTTACATTTCATGACATTTACAAGAAACTCTAACTATGTAATCGTCCGGTAATTGCTGTATTTGTCAATTTTTGATTTTCCTAGAGTTAGCCAGCTCACACAATGACTGCCTTGGTAGAAACAATAGGAGACAGCAACCGAGATCACCTGTTAGCATTTTCCCTTTGCTAATGGGGTAATAATCTCTCCCTTTCTCCCCTCAGTCCTCAGGAAAAATTAACCTATACAGAAGGGGAAGGGAGGGAATATAAATTGATTAAGAACCTATCGTGTGCCAGGAATTAGGCTAAGCACTTTTACAAATACTGTCTCCTGTGATCTTCACAACAGACCTGGGAGGTAGGTGCTATTGTTATCCCCAGTTTTACAGATGACGCCAACAGAGGTTAAGTGATTTGCCCAGGATCACACAGCTAGTAAATGTCTAAGCACATATTTGAACTCAGACCTTCTGGACTCAAACCCAGGGCTTTATCCACTGAACCAGCCTTTCTGGGACTGAGCGTTAGAAGGTTCAGGATCTTTTTTCAGTACAAGAACAAATGAGACTACTTTGAGAATCACATATGATAACCACAGACTTGTGAGGAAAAATTAAATAGAAAATACATACAAACCTCTCCATGAGGAGGAAGTAGATGTAATAAATGACAGTTCATTTACAATGAAATGGAATATGTAAAGGCCAAAATGACATGGTAGAGTAGAGGATGATGAGCTGAGGGGAGGATTTAAATATAGGATTCTCTGCTGGAGCTATAACTATTCTGTTTGATAGAAGAAGTTGGAAATTGGGACATGTCTGTCTTATTGCAGCACAGTTGACTGGGGTCTTTGTGCTGGTTTTCACTTTGGCAAAATGTTAGCATTCCGAATACAACATACATGGACAGCTACCATGCATCATGGTAAGAGTTACTCAAAATTATAGTGGCAGGAACTACTGAAACTCCCAGATAGAATCTTCATTTTTGGATTGGAGCTGGGAGCTTTTCTGTCATTGAACAAATGCTGTATATACTTCCTTTGTGCCTAGCTAGCACTGTGTTAGGCTATGAGAGTTAGCATGGAAGTGCCATGGTGGGATATTAGGAGCATGAGGCATGGGGTCTTTGCCTCCAAGACATTCTAGTTGGTGAGACATATGTACATGATGATATGATAACATATGTACAAACATAAGCTTCTCATTTGCCAGATTAATTAGGCTTACCAAGTCACAGTTTTCTTCCCAGAATGGGACAGCTTGGCTCTCCTGGCTTAACTTACATTGCACATCCAAAACAGAACTCATTATCTTCCCCCTTTTCCAGACATAATTATTTCTCTTGGGGGTACCACTATTTTTCTAGACAGCTACATTCACAACCTCAATCATCTTCAACTCCTCATTCTCTTCTCCCCATGTCCAATCAATGGCCCAGTCTTGTCCTCCACGACATTTTTTGCCATTTCCCTCTTCTTTCCCCTACCATGAGTACCTCTTCACTTCAGACTCTCATCTCTTCTCACCTGGACTGTTGCAATAGCCCCCTGATTGAGGGCTCTGCCTCAACCCTCTCCAAGATTTCAATCCAGGTCCTGTGACTGAGAATCTGATTCTTTACAGAGCTCTGCCCATATGCAGTAGTTTGATATAGTAAGTAACAGTGGAATTGGCAAATTCATTTCAGCAGCACTCTTCATTGTCAGAGTTCCATTTCCAAATGCAGGAAATAACAATAATAATAGTTCGTGTTTCTATGGCATTGTAAAGTTTACAAGGTGTCAGCCTGCCTCTGAGAACTATAGGAGTCATGAGGGTGCATTCTATCAAATGAGTTAACCTTGTCTTCCATTTTAAATGCCAGATTTCATCATTATCATCATCTTCCTAGGGTATGGATTCCACGCTGCCTCACTGCTACATATCATATGTAAGCTAGGACTTCTCTGTCTCTCCTCAACATCCCCCCCCTACCCCAAGAGCCTACACACACACAGACCCTTTGGGGTTTCTTTCTACACTGCTCTCACACCTCCTTGAACCGGATGTGAGAACTTTTCCTAAGCTAATCTCATTCATGATAAGGCTTGACTTGTTCCTGAGAAGTTGCACTTGTGGCCATTAAAATAAACCTTAGCCCGGTCTGTGCTCCTGAGGATCCTCCACTAAGTGAGGCTTTGTTCCCAGGAAGATTTGCTGATCAGGTTGTCCATCAAAGATTCCATCCTGGAGCAGTAAATTTGCCTTTCCTCTCCTAATTCTTCTTCAGTTCACCAGATCTTCCCTTTTTGGGCTGTCAGCCTCAAGTCCTTTCATGTTCCTACTGAGAGGTGGTACAATTTGATTAGTGTTGAAAATTAGACTTTACTCTGTTATTGGATTATAATTGATCCAGTTTGTTAAGTATACGGTCTGCCTGATTTAAGGTTTCCAATTAAATTGTCCACACCCTTTTCTCTAGAAAGTATAATTGTTTCAATCGTGGCACCCACAGTAACACACTTTCCGCTGTTCTTTTGTTTCTTTTTTGGCTCAGTATTGATGTCTTATGATAATACATTTGCTCAAATTAATGTCCCATGATAGAAATGGGGAAAACCAGCCTCCCAGAACTGGGAACTTTCCCAACCAAAGGAAGAAAATTGCAAAAGGACTGTTGGGTTTCTACCCCATTCTCCCATTCGTCTGTGGAAATACTGAGAGCCACATATATGGCTCTCTATATGAAAAACTATACCCTCTCTATATGAAGAACTTGTGGGTTTGATTAACAGGCAGGCAATGTTGTGTGGAAAGAGAGTTGATCGGAGAAAATTTAAAACCTGTGGAAGTGATTGTTGAACACTGAAAACAAATAAATTAAATAAAAACAAAAAAAGATATAAAAAAACCGTTAATCAGACATCGGTTTGAGTCTTGGGTTGTCATGGGCAAATTGTTTAAATTCTCTTAGCTTTGTTCTCCCCGTCCCTAAAACAGGGAGAATATTTGCACTACATCTCTCATGAGTTGCTATAAAAAGAACACTCACCGGAAGTGAGCTGGTGGTGGCGATGCCGTTCAAGCGCGAGCATTTCTCATCCTCCTCTCTTTTCTCCTGCCCATCTCTCATTCTTCCCCACCCCTTCCTGATAGGGAAGCCTGAATCCTCTGTGGTAGCTCCTCTTCCCTCTAAGCTTGGATCCTTGATTGTGGTCCCAACCCAACTGAGGGAACATAGACCTTCCCCCAGGAGGAGGGCACGCCCTTATAGCCACTGACACAGCCTTTAGAGGACATATGTACTCTCTTTTCTTCATATTACTTAAGTGGGGCGGGCTGCCTTTGTCTTGTGTAACAGTTGAATACACTTGTGTTTTGGTGCTGTGATTTTCTCTGGCAGTTTCCCCCTCATCTTCAGATTGAGAGTGATGGTGGCAAGTTGCTATTTTTTTGTCTCCTATTTATAGTATAGTGTTCTTCTGGCAATAGGTGCTCAATTAGTAATTGATAATTGACTTCTATGACATCTAACATACATGCAGACTACTTCAAGGCATTTGACAGTTTATCAGCATATGTAAGGATCAACTAGGTGGTGCCATAGTGCACAGAGCAAAGGGCTTGGCATCAGGAAGACATCCTCCTGAGTTCAAATCTGGCCTCAGACACTAGCTAGCTATGTGACCCTGGGTACTTAGCCCTGTTTTCCTCAGTTTCTTCATCTGTAAAATGAGCTGGAGAAGGAAATGGCGAACCACTCCAGTATCTTTGCCAAGAAACCCCAAATAGGGCGTACAGAGTCAGACATGACTGAAAAACAACTGAAGTGAATATTTAATGTGTAAAAAATACCTCAGCATACTCATGGGAAGCGAAGTGGTGATTGCTGTCCTTCAGGGCTCTTAGATGTTTTCTTTGGATAGCATGTGCAGGGGTTGCTGACTGGCATGGTTTTCACATTAGGTGAAAGCTTTTTTGGTGGTGTAAGAAACAGATGGGAAGAAAGAGGATTTTCTATCTTGACTCACAGGTTGGTAAGAGCAATTGAGCTATATCTAGATCATTTTATCCTTATGGTAGCCATGTGAAATGGGTTGTTCTAATATTATCTTTCCCTTTTACAGGTGGGAAACTAAGGCTCTAGGAATTTAAGAGACTGGTTACACAGCTATTCGGTCTTAGAGCTGAGTCTCAGACCTGAGTCTTCTGACTTCAAGTCCATTTTTCTTTTGCCTTATGCTGTATTTCCCATTCATAATAAATTCCAAGGCTGATCCCTAGGAAGGTGGGTTTTTCCCCTCACTACTTTATGTAACAATGTTTTTATGTGTCAAAAAAACTTTCCCTGGTAACCAGGCTACCATATATACCATACATACATACATACATACATACATACATACATATATGTGTGTATGTATGCTTCCTCTGCTTCCTGAATGCCACGAGTCTACAGCAGTAATACAAATAGGAAGCAGACTTTGTGCTGTTGAAAGTGAAAAGCGTTAAGTCCTACTGGCAATTTGAAAGTGGCAGGGAGGTGCCAAAGTGAGTAGGGTGCCATTCCTAGGGTTAGGAAGACCTGAATTCAAATGTGACCTCAGAGAGTTACTGGCTGACTGGCTCTGGCCAAGCTCCTTCACTCCTCAGTCTCAGTTTCCTCCAAAATAGGGATAATAATGGCATCTATTTCCCAGGGTTGCTGTGAGGATAAAACAAGATGGTATCTTAGAGAACTTTGCCAGTTGTAAAGAACTGTATAAATGCCAGCAATGATAAGGATGAGGATGACAATAATGGATGACAGGCTCCACACCCAAGACTACCACGAACATGCCATGAGAATGGGATCTCTGAGCAGCTCTCGCCGTGCCAAAGCCTGACCCATATTTTGTCTACCATTCTCATTTGGCCAGAGTTGATGCAGGCCAGGCCAGTAAAAAAAGCGAGTGAGTAAAAATGACATTTCCTGTGCAGTGAAAATAACTGTTGGTGAATTTGTAGACTGGCAGAGTACAGCAGCAGGAAGAGCCGGGAGGAAGGAGCTACATGTTTATATGCCTGTAAAATGCTCTGACTCCCACAGGCTTGTGGCCCCTGCACCCCCCAGATGGTAGAATATGAAGCCATGTTGCTGCCCTACAATGGAGGGATTTTCCTGGCCCAGGGACGCTGGCTTCCCAAGGATGCTGATTTGCATTCTTCATGTAGTAGCCGAGGGCTCAGACAATTGAATCACTGTGTGTCTCAGGGCCGCAAAGCCTTTGGATGTCGTTTGATTGAGCTGTGTCTCCGAATTCTTTATCTCCTTATTTTAGAGCTGATACAGCAGACATTCTAGTCAATTAGCTTCTTGTCCTGCAAACTGGGAGCTGCTGTTCCAGGCCAGAGTTACAAGGGTGTGTCCCTGGGACAAGCAGCAGATCTCTGTCTTCTCTCTTTCCCTACAGTGTGGGGGCTGTCTGGTTTCAAGTTACACCATTTTATTGGCTCCTCTTGGGTGAACCTTGATTTCAAAAAGCTTATGTCTTGGAGTGGAACCTCTTAAAGGTGCAGTGTCTCTCATTTCACAAACTCAGGAGCAGGGTCAGAATACACCCAAACCTTGATGGTGCTAGACTTGAGGCTGCTTTTTGAACAAACCCAACATCCCCTGGGCACCAGGTGCCAAGTCCTGATGAGGAGATGGGTGAACAGAAGGCATGCTCAGAGTTTTAAATAAACCAAGCAACTAAAATAGGTCCTTCTGATTATTTACTTTACTTCTACATTTCCCATTCATAATAAAGTCGGAGGCAGATCCCTGGGAAGGTGGATTTTTAAAAATATATATATATATAATTTTCTTACTAGTTTACGTGTCCAAACAACTTTCTCTGGTTCCCTTTTTTGTTCCCCTCTGCTACTCATGGCACAAGCTTATTATCCCCTTGGTGACTACGAGGTCATGGCTTTGCCGTAAGGAGCCTCTGGAGGGAGGCTTGTGCTGAGAACAACAGTGGGAGACAGTGCTTCGAAGATGGCCAGGTGTTTTATTATCTCATTTGAGCCTCAGACCCCTGTGAGGTAGATGCTTCCTGGTATCTTTATACCCATCTTACAGAAAAGGAAACTGACCCATGACTTCAGTGACTTGCCTCCTGGTTGCACATCTAATCCTTGGCAGAAGTGTAATTTGAAGTCAAGTTTGGCAGGCTTTTAGTCTCATGTACTGTGCCATGCTGTCTCTTCTTGCCTTTGGGGAAGTTATGGAACCTCTCTGAAAGTCAATTTTCTTACCCGAAAAATAATAATATAGCTAGTATTTACATAGCACTTACTCTGTGCCAGACACTATACTGACAGTTTTACAAATATCATCTCATGTGATCCTCATAACAACTCTAGGAAAGTAGGTACTGTTATGACCCCCATTTTACAGATGAGGAAACTGAGGCAAATAAGTTAAATGACTTACCCAAGGCCACCTAGCTAGTAAGTGTCTGTGATCAGTTTTGAACTCAGGGCTTCCTGATTCTAGGTGCCTAGCTTGACAGAGGTCCAGAATCTGAGTGGAAAAGTCATTCAGAGGCCATCTAATCTAATCCTAATCTAATAAAAATCCTCTGTATAATGAAACTGGTCAAGCATCATCTAGCCTTTACTTGAAGACATCCACAAAAGGGAACCCCCTTGCTCTTAAGGCAGCCCACTCTAAGGGGCCAGAGGTTGGACTAGGCTGCCTGTCCAAACCTTACTGTCTAATCTCTAGTCCTAACGGGGATAAAGCTTTCCTTTGTGTGGAGCCTAATGATTTGGCAGTTTCTCCCCATTGTATTTGCCTTGCCTTTGAAAGTCAAGTAGAACAATTTCAAACTCACTTCCTCATAATAGCCCATGACGAGCTCATAGCACTTTTGAGTCTTTCATTGCCCAGACTCACCATCCACAGTTCATGTAACCTAGTTATTGTATGGCATGGTCTCTAATCCCCTCACCAACCTCTTGGCCTCCTTGGGACAGGTTTTCATTTCTCAGGGTCCTGGAATCACCAGATGAGGAAAGAGGGTGAGGTAGCTACCACCTCCACCATCTTTGTTTTTTTCCTATTTTCTTCTTATCCAGGACTGCTGGATGTTTTTATTCTATAAATATTTCATAAACTGTAAAATTTAACAGAAAAGGGACTAGGTTTAGTTGCAAAGGAAGTCCCTCATTCACACTCTTTTGATATTATCCTATTTTTCAGAATGTGATCATGACCATAGTTTATCCATGGCTTAGCACTTTACAGTTTATACCTTCTCTAATGCAAGTTCACAAGGTTCATCATGCAAGTGAAGAAACTGAAGTGCAGAAGGGTTAAGTAGTTTTCCAGTGGTCACACACTGAATAATTTTCAGTGAGGATTTGAGTCTAGGTCTTCTAGTTCCCAAGCCCAGTTCTCTTTCTATTCCATCATGCCTCCATGATACCTTTGGTGTTTGTTCAGGAGGAATGGCATTCACTTTTAGAGATGTCGAAGTCAATCTTTACCATTGGACACACAAACAAAAGGATTACTATAAAATAATCTTTGGATTAGCTTGGGAAATAGAAGATGTCAAGCCCCCAAATGAAGGAAGATCAGTTTGGTGGTTTTGTTGATAGAATCTTACCTTATCCCAGAAAAAGAAAGCTAATAGGGCATCTTGCTATGGTATGAATGTACAGAAAAATTTTTCTGCAGACAAGTGAGTATGGGATGGGAACCAGTATCTACTGGAAGACAAATATGCCTATTGAGGGAAAGTAAGTCCTGCATCTGTTTTTTGTTGATTAGTGAGTTGACTACGTCATTCAGTACATTTATACACTTGGTTTTTTGTCAGAGAAATTTTGCACTTTGTGATACCTAGACCCTTGCATGAATCAGACTTCTTCATGTCCATTTATTAATGGAAATACCTTTCTTTGAGAGAAATGAACAACCCTTCCATTCTTGCCCCAACCAGGGACTGACTAGACATAAATCTTGTTTTCTGCATTCCCATACCATGTCACGTTGCCCAGGTGATTGCCCCAAAACATTCCCATACCATGCCACATTGGCTCTTTGCTGCCAAAATGGTGAACAGCATCCCCTGGTGACAGTGCATAAAAATGCTAAGATGCCAGCCCACCCTTTAAGAGTAGTCTCCTCAGTTTTGGTTAAGACACACAGCTGTCATGTTAAGGAAAACGGCTTCTCTTATTATGGGCATGGTGTTTCTTCCTCCTTGTTTTGCCTTATGGCCTCTTGCTATGCCCTGAACTATGAACAGATAGAGAATAGTTTGACTGATCCTCAGCGCTGGTTCTCAGCACTGTGACTGTGAACGCCATTGACCATCCTAAGCAGCGTAAGCCTTATAAGTGCCTAGTGCTATCTCTGAGACCTGGACATTCCCCCCCCCCCCCCCCCAATCTTTGGAGCTACTGACACAGTTAGAAAAAAGTTAATGAAGGATGCTCGCAAACAAAGATCAATTTATTTTGAATGCGTAGCTTTGGTTTTTTGAAGGATTATACAATATTTAACCCTAGCTTTCAGTGTCATACCTTGCATATATTAGGTCTTAATAAGTGTATTGAACTCTACTCATATGCTTTTGTGTTTAGTCTTGCGTCATTTGAAATTTTAAAATATAGTATAGGCTTACTTCATGGCTAGTTAATGAGAGGAACCATGGACTATAACCGTCCCAAGAAGAATCAAAGTGGAGGAACAAACTGGAGATACTGAAGCGCTCTGTGCTGGTCCAAGCAGGCTATATATAACACATAATAAGTAGGAAATTAAACAGGGGAAGCAGGGTAGAGGATGTCTCTAGAGAAATATGAAGGGAGAAAAAGGTAGGCTTGTTATACATAATGAGGATGAAGGCTAACCATTGGTTATCCCTTGTATTCCACTGACTATATACTGTCAAGACAATGCAAGAAAGACCCTCCACCATGAGTGGATTCCTTATGGTGTAAAGAGTGACAGCTGCACAGAATGAATAGGTAGGGATTGGTATAGAAGTTTCATATGCATAAAATCAGAAATCCATTGGAATATTTTAAAATGGTGAGAGAAAGTAAGAGAAAGAGCCAGAAGGAAGGAGGAAAAAAAAAGAGGGATAATTGAGGAGGAAGAAGGATCCAGGGAAGCAATCTTCCCCTTCCTGATTCCCCTTACCTGTCTTTCTCTTGTGTCTATCTCTCCTCCTTTCCTCCTTCCTATTTTCTTTCCCTTCTTTTTCCCTTCTTCTCTTCCCTTTCTTTCCCCATACTCTTCTCTACTTTCTACTCTTTCCATTCCCTCCCTCTCTCCCTTTCTCTCTCCATCTCTGTCTGTTTGTCTCTGCCTCTCTGTCTCTGTCTACATTTATCTTTGTCTCTGTCTTACACACACACACACACACACACACACACACACACACACACACGCCATAAGCCGTGTTGACAGAGCTGTCCTTCTTACTGCTCCTTGGATTAGGTTTTTTTTCTTATCCAGTCCACAGAAACCCCAAGATCAAAACCCCTCTGACCCCTAACATTACAACCTGTGAAACGGTCTGGATTCTCTAGTTTCATCACTGCGGCTGGACTTGCAGTAGATGAAGGCACTGCTATGCATACTGACATTACAGAGATGTAGTCCTTCAGTTTGAAGGAATTTAGGATAATTTGGGTGGTTCATTTCCTTCCCTTCCCTGCATCTCCCACCCTCCTCACATACCAGGGTGGCGTTTTGTCATCTTGCTCATATAACCCAATGAGCCCAGTGCTTTAACATGTCTGCACTAGAACCCTGTGCAGATAATGGTTAATCCTTGACTAAATGAACATTATATGGAAAAACATTTTCAGGGCTCATTAATGTATTTCTTATATATAAACCTCCTTTTAGCCTTTGGGTTCTTACCCTGGAAGGAGGCTAGTAAATGAGTGTGTTCTTTAAGGAGTGGGGAGAGGGACTGTCATCAGTTTACAGTTTCTTTGGAGGATGAGTCCACAAGTAGCCACAGGAAGAATTAGGAGAAGATGCTCAGTGGTGTATGAGTGCATAGTAAATGTGAACACCCACAAGAAGGACCACAGAATATGCAACGCCTACCAGCTCACACTTCTTTCTCCATGGAATATAGGGGCAGTGTGGTTTACTGAGTAAAGAGCCTTGGACTTAGAGGCAAAAAGGCTATCTCAGCTACTTATATATGTGGCCCACTTAACCTCTCTCTGCCTCAGTTTCCTGATCGCTAAAATGGGGATAATATTATCTCTTTTGCAAGGTTGTTATAAGAATCAAAATGAGATAAAAGAGTTTTTTAATCTTTAAAGCATTATATAACTATTTTGAAACCAGAACCCACTATGCCAGGAGATGATGCCAGTAGACCAAATCATAGTGAGAGAAGCAGGTTGTATAATATACGGGAAGGAAGAAGCTTGGGATTGAAAGCTAGGTTACCTGGTGCCTGAGCCCCTAGGTTGGGAAGTAGAAAAACCCAGTTCCAGCCCTACCACTGGCATTCTGTTGTCTTTGACTAGTTACTTTTCCTCCTTGCAATGCACAGAAGTTACAGAGTAACAGATTTTGTCTTCGTGTAAAGAAAGTTTCCTTCCAATAGAGCTATCCACAAATGAGGCAGACTACTTCAGTAGATGATGGGTTCTGCATCCTTAAAGATCTTCTAGCTGTGATTGGATGACCGCTTGTTCAGCATGTTTTAGTGGGATTGATTTCAGGTACGGGCCCTTGAAGTAAATCCCTATGGGCTCTAAAATTCTATGACTCTGTGATTCTAAATCTATTTGTTTCCACATCTGTAAAATGAGGAGATTTGGGGGGAAAATAATGAAACTCTTCCTTCTCAGCCTTTCACGGTTGTCTGCCTTGCTTAACCTCAGAGGGCTGTTGTTGGACCTGGGTAATGGATGCCAAAGCACTCTGTAAAGTCCCACACAATGCAAGGTGGCATTATGATTAATCTTAGGAGTCAAACTGTAAACCAGAAGTCCTCCCTAGTGCTAAAAAAAATCCCAGTTCAGGATTATAGTCAGTTTCCTCAACTGTAAAATTAGGATAATCATAGCACCCTAGGGTTGCTACAATGATCCAGTGAGATCATGTTTGTAAAGCGCTTAGTACAGCAGGTGCTTAATAAATGTTCATTCCTGTCCCTTTTCTGTTTAAAGACTTAACCGGGCTCCTTAGGAATTAGATCAACCAACCATATAGGTGATTTTTATGGCCAGGTTCAGGAGAGCATCACAGTTACATGTTGAGCTCTCTCCACTGGCCTGTTTGCATTGAAAGAGAGAATTCTTGTGGGGTTTTTTTTTTTTCCTGCTTCACTTCTTTCTTCATTTGCAACATCTTTCCCCAACACTCACCAATAAAGGCAGCGGACTGTCCTGCAAAGAATGTTATCTTTGAAATAAGACCTGAGGTCTGAGTCCTAGTTGGAACCCTCTTTCACCCTGAGGATGTGGGCAGGGCACCTCAAAGAGGTGCCTCATCTACAAAATCTACAACCAGCGGTGGTTGTAAGGAAATTACTTGTGCATTTTACAGGATTCTTGATTTTGAGCTGTTGAGAGGCCTGCTAGTCTGGTTTCTTCACTCACAGATAGTAAGTCAAGTCAATCAGTAAATACTGATAAGGTGCCTACTGTGCCAGGGACTGTGCTTTGGGGATACAAAAGGCAGTCCCTGCTATCAAGGAGTTCTCAGTCTGAGACAGCATGCAGAAAAAAAAAAACTGTGTGAATAAGCTATATACAGGATAAATTGGAGAAAATCAGCAGAGACTATGAATGTAATGTTCTTGGCAATGGAAGAAGCAGCTAGGTGGCATAATGAATAAAGTCCTGTGCTTGGAGTCAGGAGGACCTGAGTTCAAATCCAACCTTAGATACTTAATATATGAGTCTGTGCAAGTCACTTCACCCTGTCAGCCTTAGTTTCCTTATCTGTAAAATGAGTTGGAGAAGGAAATGGCAAACTGCTCCAGCAACTTTGCCAAGAAAATCCCAAATGAGATCATGAAGAGTCAAACATGACTACAACTAAACAGCAACAATGTAACCCTTAAAGCAATATGTATATATATTGTCATTGTTGCCACTATTCCTGTTGTATGACTTCAGAAATCCTTACTGTGTCAAGTAGATCTTTGCTCTCCCAGCCCCCGTTTTCATTTCCTCCTTTTGTCTGTAATGTTTAACGTCCTTTCTAGTTTGAAATCTTGGACCCTCTGCCCGCAAATCCACTCATTTTGCCATCATCATTACCCCTTAGCTCTTAGAAATTCCAGGTGTTTGAATCAGTTGACAACCTTTGTCTTTTTTAAAAGTACAAATATTGCTAATAATTTTCCCTTCTGTTTGCAAAACACTTCATAGTTTACTGAGCTTCCGCTCACTGTCTCTCCCTTGATCCTTACAGTATCCCCGAGGGCTTCTAGGCAGGTGTAATTTTCCTCATTTTATAGATGAGATGTACCTAGGCTCTATGGGCCTACTTAACGGCAGAACAAGGATTGGAACTAGATCCTCAGATTTCTCATATTTTTTTTTTCACTTAGCTATCACACTTCTCTAATATTGCCTGAAGTTGATAACCTATCGGAGAAAACTAATTTAGTTTTCTGAACCTGCAGGGCGACTAACACCTCTGAATGTTTGCTTTTCATTTTTAGTGATATCTTTTGCTTTTGCAGCTCTTTCATTTCCAAACATATTCTTCCCCTATGTATCTTACTCTGTGAGCAAAATTATGTAATATATTTCGACTGAATCTGGCAATGCAAAGAAATGGGGAGAGATACTTTTTCCTGTCTCTTCTTTGGGGAAAGGTTTGGTCATTATAGTTAAGTCTTGGCATTTCTCTGTAAATCATCAATAAAGGCACCATTGTAGTAAATCTGCTAAAGCCATGGGTCATAGTTACTTCCTGTAAATAAATTTTTGTACCTCAATAAGATAGTAAGAATAAGTTTGTCAACTTAGCATGGCTGATATTCTAATGAGAATAAGTTTTTCACCTTAGTGTAACTGATTCCATTTTAAGTTTCCATTTCATGATTGAGCTATTTTGAGTAAGTTGCTTTTCAGTAGTAAGACAAGTACTTGTGTGGTATGATGGTGTAAACAACATGTGTGTATTCTTAACTGATAAGCTTATGTGGACCCTCTGACAGAAAAGACCACCAAGAGAAAAATGTTATAACCAATTTTATCAGTAATTTATGTATTAATCTACCAGTCATGTTACATGATAAACAGTTTAGGAACACCCAATAGCTAGAAACAATAATAGGAAAAACAAGACAGAGAAACCCCAGCTGTTAGCCTGTTTCTAGATTATAATAGGAACTGGCTTCTACATTCCAATCACTTAAGACCCAAATAGTCCATATTTTACTTGAGGACAGTAAGTACTGGTTAACTGAGGGAGACTTGTCAGATGACCACCTTGGAGGGAGGACATAGCTTCTTGCTAGGCAGAGAGGAAACCTTGTCATGCAGTCTATTAAGATTCAGGTTGGTGGTTTGCTAGTAGAGGAAGGTGTTTGATGAATAAAGTTTGATTACATTTATTGAGAAGTGTAAATCTAATTAGTGTTTTGTCAAACAAATATATCTCCTTCTGAATGGTGCACAATGTACTGATGATCCTGATTCTTCTTTATAGCTTTTATCCTTTACCTCTGTAGCTTTTTATTCTGTTAACTTTAGGTTTTCATGATGATGCTGTCTCCTGGTTCCCCTCCTTGTGTGACTGCTTATCAGTCTTCATCCATGTCAGACCATCTCATTGTGAGCATTCTCCTAAGGCTCTAGGGATCTCAGCATCTACAATGGCTTCAACAATTATCTCTAAATGGGTCTGTCTATCCAGAGTCTCAATACTTAGCTCCGGTCACTTACTGCTTCTTGGACATCTTAAATTGAATGTCTTGTAGCCACCGCAATATGTTCAAAATAGAACTTACCATTTTTTCTCTCTAAGCCCTCCCCTCTCTCAACTTCCCTATTATTGGCTAGGACACTGATCTCCTACCAGTATCCTAGGCTTACTTCCTGTGTGAAATCTTCAACTCTTTTTTCTTATGATCCCACATATCCAATTCATTAGCAGATTCTGTCATTTCTACCTTCTCAAACAAAATCTCATATATGTCCCCTAATGTTCTCTCGTGTAGTTACCACCTGCCTGTAAGCCCTCATCAGCAGTTATCTTGAATATTCATTCTTCTTCTAATTGTGGCCACCCTGTGTCCAGTCTCTTCCCAATATGATCTGTCTTCTATACTATTTCCAAAGTGATTTTCCTAAAGTGTAGGTTTGATCATGTCAACCTCCCTTCACCCCTGATTCATTTAATTCCAGGCTTCCCTGTAACTTCTGATATCAAATATCAAGTTCTGGCACTTACAGTTCTCCATATCTCAACCCCTTCCCACCTTATCACTCTTTTCCTATTTGATTCTTCTCCATATGTTGGCCTACTGTATCTCTTACATGACTTTCTATTTCCTATCCTTCACCCTCACCATCCCCTATTCCTGAAATGCTTTCCCTCCCTACCTTAGCATCTTAGAATAACAAACTTCCTTCAAGACCTAGCTTAACCTCCACCATACCCCACTTCTTCAGGAGGAATTTTATTCTCCTTTACTCATGTCCCCAGCTGCTAGTGCCTTCCCATCTCAGATTGCCTTCTATCTATACTGTGTCTCTTATACGTACCTCTGGTTTTCCAGTCACTCCACATTAGAACGTGAGTACCTTGAGGACAATGGCTATATTCGCATTTCTTCCTATCCCCAAGGCTTCTCACATAGTAAATAGTTAATAAATGCTTGTTGACTGATCTGTGATTCATTCTCTCTCCCTTCACCCACCCATCCACAAGAAGTTCAAGGCTTGTTGCTGCTTCTTGCACTGATCATTAATAACTATATTGTTGGCACAGCTCAAGATTTTCCTATTGACACTTCAGTCCTTTTTAAAGATCCCAAATGTTCAAGCTGTATAAAACTAGCCTTTGGCACCCTATTAAAATGTAAGAACTGCTTGATTCTCAGTGTATGCTCAAGCAACCGGATCATGAAAGCATTACCCTGTGCCAAGGGCATGATGCAGTGCACGCCTTCCTTCTTAACAACTAAGACGAAGTTTGACTTTTCATTTACACGTCCTGCCAATCGCTAACAAGTTTCCATCTCGTTCAAACACCAGATTGATCCCAAGAAATTGAAAATATTGATTTAACCCTCTGCCTGATTTGTACTGTAGGCACCTGCCAGTGCAGTCTTAGCACATTACAATTGCTTGTCTGTAATTCCTCAGGGGACCACTAATAACTACCACATCTGTCTTTTCATCTTCTGAAATTATGCTAGCAGTTGTCCAAGTCAATTGTGATTCATTTGATACCGCTCTCCTTCAAGACATATTGCAACCAAATAGACTTGCTCACCAGTAATATATCTGATGACATAGTTAGTTCTAGTTAATTGACAGAATGATTCAGGCTTTTGTGGACGGCATTAATTGGTCCCTTGTGTCCAGGCAATAATTGACCAGACAGAGTAGGCAACATTAGCTTCTCATCCAGTCCAGAGAGCTATGAGATGAGGTAAATGTGGTGCAAATAACAAAATGTCTGTATTTCTAATCAAGTCCGTTATCAGGACGGAAGATTAGATTCAAGGATGTAGAAAGTTGAAATAATAAGTCTTTATTTCAGCTCTTGGAAATGGGCAAAAATCTAGATACTAACCAAGACTAGTCCTACAAGGAGACCTGTTGCCAAAGGTCCTCCCTGTTGTCCCTTTTCGTCTTCTCAGAGGAAAACAAAAATGTAACCTTTCATAGGGTTAAAATATCCCTCTGCTAATAATATGATTTTGTTGCAGAGATGATGTCTTTAGTTAGGAAACTCAGATGAATCAAAAGGAGGCAGATTTTGGCTCAAATGCACATGAGAGCATCCCTAGCAGTGAGGTCCATTTGGCCTCTGAATAATCAGTGTAAATTTAATTTGGAATGTAAGCTGCATGAGAGGAGATTTTTCATGATCATTGTATCCCCTGAAGCTGGTACAGTGTTGGACACTCATAAATGCTTTTTGGATTACAGTGAGGTATTGAGGTGGAGGCGAAATCATCCCCCATCAGAGATATCAGTTCAACATACATTAATTGCCTACTTTATGCAAAGCAGCATGTGAGGCCCTGGTAGATATACAGTTATTGATAAGAGATGATTGTTGTTTTTATGGGGTTTATTTCAGAGAAGCTCATTGCCAGGTGAGGCAGGTTGATCTAAATGCCTTCCTACATTTATCTCTGAGATTCTAGATTTCCAACATTTACAACAGAAAAGCAAGGTGGATTCTCAGAATAAAAGAAAAGGATCAGCTCTAATCAGGCAAGAGGCTGGATTTCAATTACTTTCTATTTTAAATATATTTTCCCCAAAGAACCAGAATTCAGGAGCATAAAATAGCTTTCTGTCTTGAGGTTGGCATGAGGAATGCAGGGTTGCAAGGGCTGAGAGAGTGTGTTTTTGGGCAGGGGGGTGAGGTTAATCAAATGGGCACACCTCAGAGAGTGAGCATCTGTACACCATGATTAAAAATAGCTTCTATCCTTTAATAGTGTGTTATGGCAGCCTGGTACAATGGAAAGAGCCCAGAACCTGGAGTGAGGTGACATGGGTTTGAACCCTTGTTTGCCACTAGTGATCTTGGGCAAGTCATTTAAGCTTTTAAGACCTCAGTTTCCTCATCTGTAAAATGAAAGGGTTAATGATGATGATAGCTAGCATTTATAGTAAATATTATCTACACAGCATTGTGCTAAGCACTTTACAAATTTTGATTCAACAGCCCTGGGAAATAGTTGATATCATTATTTATCCCCATTTTATGAGGAAACTGAGACAAGCAGAGGTTAAGTGACTTGCTGAAGGTCATTTGACTAGTGTCTGAGGCTAGATTTGAACTCAGATCTTCCTGACTCCAGGCCCAGTGCTCTATCTACCGCACCACCTTGCTGAAAATCTTCTGTGTTCCCTTCTCACTCTTTCTGTGATCTTAAGATCATGCGTTGAGCTCGCAATGAGAAGGAGGTGGTAGAAGTAGTAATACTAACAAAATTTCACCTAGTACACTTGAGGAAATTGTGGCTCTGGGAGGCATGGTGACTTGTCGAGGATCATACAACCAATATGTGGCAGACGTTATGGCTTTCAGCTCAGAAATCTGTGCTCTAGAGGTGCCATGACACTTCATAGTTTTCCATCTTTATTTAAGAAGGGTAATTCTTATAGTTCAGTTTCAGATTCTTTATAAAATAAAATAGTTAGACTGAATTGTCTAACCCTAAATGTGCTCCTTTCCAGGCTTTGAATCTTTGCCCCTGTATAATGCTGGTTTTCTAGCTAAGGTTCCACAGGGGATTAGAGGAGAGCCATTAATTAGCCTCTTATGAAGGGGAGGCCCAGTGTTCAGCCATGATAGTAGTTTGAGTTGTCAACAATCCATTGAACTAACCTGTTTTAAAGTTCTGGGCAAGTGTAAGAGATGAGGCATCTGGGCCGGGGGCTTACACTGCCAATTGAACACAGTCCAGTCCCTCCTCTAAACATTGGTCAGTGAATGACCTGTTGAGCACTGACAAACCACTAGATCTCTGATTGTGCAATTCATACTCCCTTTGGAAAAAAAATGCTTAATTAGCCAGTTTGGAATATCAGAAACATACAGACTAAAGGTCAACTTCTTCCAATGGAAAAGCAAACATGAATTCTCCAATCATCCCTCTTGCCATTTTTCATCTTATATTATTAGATACTCAGAGTTGGTTTGCTGGGAGTTTCTCATTAATGACTGAGGTACATAGGTGTTCAGACACTCCTGGAACACCAGATATTACAATTGGAGGCTTTAGAAAAAAGGAACCTAGTACCTGATGTACTATGGTTCCCTGTGAAATAACCAGAAAAAAGAGAATCCCTCTGGAGGATTAAAAAAACAAAAGAAAGCAAAATGGAAAAGACTCCCCCTCTCTACACATAATGGATGCTGATCCATATCTATTGGAATTCTGTGTCATCCTCTTTAAAATCTATATGCAGCAGCTGCTGATGTGCTCTTGCTACATATCTACATTTAGAAGATGATTTTCTTTCTTTGGATTGCATTAGATCAATAGCAGTGATGATCATGATGTCTTATTAAAGGTAATGAAACCTTAAATTGGCATTTAGCCTTGTGCATTTTTGAAAACTCTTCTTTGGAGTCAGGTGTGGGTAGGGGATATCCATGTCTTGAATATGAGTTTATTTACTAATGGTTGGTCTGTACCAAGCTCAATGCAAAGATGACCTGAATAAATGAAAAGTTAACATACGGTTCTTTATTTCCTGCCTACTCCTCTCCTCCAGCATGTTAAAGAAAACAAGACAGTAGCTAAAGGTGTATGGACCTGGGGGCAGACTCCATGGTAAACCCCTGTTTGTCTGTTGGATAGCTCCCTGGACCCCTATTCCACATCCCCCATTGTGTATTGCTCCTTTCCTCCTCCATACCTGAAGTATTTATGAATAGAGAGATTTGACTGAACAACTCCCTCTTTTTATAATACCTTTAGGAGACTTATGAGCTTAATTCAAATTCATATAGTCAGATGGATTAATAATTCAGTGCTCACTTTCCTAACACTTATGTGAGTTCTGTAGAGGTACAGTCAGCAGGTAAATTTTTCTTGAATGAGCTGTCTCCTTGGGGGGCTTCAGGATATCTTGATGGTAGTAGAGTCATGCTGTAGATACAGAAGGAGTTTGGTGAGGAGTTTAGAAAGGGAGCTAGGAAGATGCCATGCTCTTTTTTAAATCCTGGTGAGGATGGGCAGGTTCTTGCTTTCCTCCCGACCTATATTTAGTTCTTCTCTGTTCTTCTGTGGTGTCTTGTTACCCACTGCTTGTTCCCAGGCATAGCTCAGGATGGTACCATTGATACCCTATTTCTGCTACAGTAGCAGTTAAATAGCCTTATGTGGGTTGGCTGACCCAGTAACCTCTCCCATGTTTAATATTGTTTCTTGGAGTCATTGCATTCTGAGTTCCAAATGCTTATACTAATGCTCTTTTATTAAGTGATTTTTCTGTAGAAACCCAGGCCTAACCTCCTCCCCAGTGGTCACATGAACTCCACCCTCCCCTGCCCCACACTCAGTTCTGATAGACCAAAGTTTGCCTTCCCTTGTGGGAGAAGGAAGGGGTTTAGGTCCTGGGATTGGGTGGATAACTATCTTTAAATAGCTGAAGAGTTTTCACTTAGAAGTGTATAGATTTGTTCTTTGTCCCCAGAACATAGATTTAGGAGCAGTAAGTGAAAGTAATAAAGAGGCAAATGGAAATTTAATGTATTACTGGAGCGGAATAGAATGTATGCAAAATCTTGCCTTTAGATGTTTTCTCTCCCTATTAGAGTATAAACTTTTTGAGGGCAGGGAATACTGTTTGCTTGTATATTTTTCCCCAACGCTTGCCAGAGTCCTTGTATATATACATATTATGGGCTTAATAAATGCGCTCTCTCTCTCTCTCTCTCTCTCTCTCTCTCTCTCTCTCTCTCTCTCTCTCTCTCTCTCTTTCTCTCTCTGTCTCTCTCTCTCCCCAACTATTTGTTGTAGAGAATGTATCATATATGTAGCTTTTAATTTCCAAAAGAAAAGTGGGCTTGGTTTGTTATTTTTTTTTTTTTACAACAAACATTTTTGACTAGTGGAAATAAAAAAAAACCTGTTTTTTTCTTCAGACTACAAAATATGTGTTGTTTTTTTTTTTTTTAACTAAGCATCAATATATAGAAGCCAAGGTAAAGAAGAGAATGGAAAATGGCCATAAAGACCCATGAGCCATGGGTAATAATGCATCTAGTTCTGTACCCAGGTGAGCTTGTGCAGTTCACTTTACTTTATAATGAAGGGCTTGGACTATATTATCTGCAAACTCTAATACTAATTCTACCACTGTTTGTTCCATTTCCCTTCTAAAAGTGGGTAGATTAACAAATGCCATAGAGCAGTAAGGAATTACCTTCCTGATAATCCATAAGCCTTTTAAAATTATTAACTACATTGTCTTGTCTGGAATTTTGCAATATAAATGTATTTTAGGTCACTTTAATTCTAACTTGGATAGTGGGGCCAACTTGCCGATTTGTCGGCTGCCACATTGCATCGATCTTGGACCTGGAATCATTTCCTGCTAACGGTGGAGGTTATTTTTTAAATTATAAGGAAAAGGAGAGTCTTGAACTCACATGTGAAGAAGTGTTTGAGAATGAAGGAGCTTTCTAAAACCTTTGTCAGAATACATTTTCATAAGCTGACAAATGGTACAATATAACCGCCCTTCCCCCCCCCCCATTAAAGCTTAAAACTGAAATAATACTTGAGTTATATGTGGTTCTGTCACTTGCTACAATTTTGCTTTTTTTTTTTTTATGAGAAGGGTATTGTGGCAGTGTGGGATTGTTGGGAATCATTAAAGCAACAATATATGAATAAAAAAATAGCGGTGCTCAGTATTGCATTAGGTTCCTTAGCCTTTGGATTTATTTATAAAATGTGCTCAGTGTGTAAATGCAATTAAATTCAGTAGTTTTTCAGCTCCAGAGACGTGGGCTTACATGTGGTTTAGCTCAGTGCAGGGATTGTTCCAACTTGGACGGAGGAATATGTATTCATGTCACAAAGCACTGCCCTATTGGATTCAGTTTCTGCCAAGAAGAATCCCAGAACAGAGATGGATGGCTCTGCTCCCCTGTCTGACCAGCCCCTTGCCGAGTCATGGAAAAATTTGCAGCGATATGCCTTTAACTGGAGCTGTTGATTTGAATCTGTGAAAAGATGAGTTCTTTCTCCATCATTAAGAACTAAGTGAAATGTCAGCCAGCAATGGTACCGCTGAGCAAACCTCAGGCACTACCCACACGACATTGTTTAAATGTTCTTAGCATAGGAGGAGTGCCTTCTTCAGTCATGCCAGCCCATGACTCACCCCAGTGTAGACATGGGTTGGCTATCATGCTGAGTTTTCAACCACAAAATGGTTTTATCCCTGATAAGATTGTATGTTTGCTTTCTGAGACCAAAGACAAGTTTTTACTTTATTTTGTATCTCCCCCCAGTGCCTAGGACCATGTATTACATGTGGTAGTTACCTAATAAATAGTGAATGATGAAAGAAGTCAATGACTTAGGAAAAAGAGGATCACCAAACTTGTTGTCAGGCAGTGTGTTGACTATAAAATGGTAGCTCTGAGTATTGAGGCTTGGTATAGAAATGGTTACTTGTCAGGCAGGCTGGACTCTTGAACAAGAAACTTTTTTATTAAACTTAGGATATACTGTTCTTGGCCACATCTTCTCATCCCCACTTGATGGGGATTGGGCAGCACAGCCAGAAACACATACAAAGGGCATCTGAGGCTTACAAATGCCATATTTCTTCTGATATTGTTCCCAAGGGGAGGACATTGGAGCAAATGCATGAAGCACCATAAGATGGATGTGCCTAGGGCCTGGCTGTAAGGTCCATGCTGTCCCCTGCTGGCACCAAAGCCTCATCTAGCTTCTCCCCTCATATTTTCTCTGCCTTGCTTCAACTGGTCCAGTACCATCCAGATCTGTTTGACTTCAGCTTTACAGGGTCCCCATCTTGTTCACAATCGTTTTTCCCAAGAGGGATCAAGCTCTGGGAATTGAATCATGTTAACACTAACCAGAACTCACAAGAATTTGCTTGTATATGCCAGGATGCTAATTTATTACTTCAAAATGGAAGAGACAACTGGCAAATGAATGAGACTTCATGATCTGCACTGGGCATATTGGTCAGAAGACACAATTTTGGGTCAGACAATTACTTGCTGAATGTAAGATTTTAAAAAAAGAAATTGAATATTTGAGTACTGCCAGTAGTTATTCACACCAAGTTCATATAGCCCAGTTTATTACTTACTAAACTTGATTATTTTTTATCTGTTTGTTATTTAAAGAAAGGAATCTGCTACCAAAGCACAGCCATCTTTAAAGGGTGCTAACTCATTGACTCATTCATGTCTCCTTTCCATAGCTCTTTCTTGTAGATTTTTTACTTTTATTAGAAACAGCTCGTTTCAAGATTATCACATGGACTAATTACAGTTTTATAATTTTAAAGATCTGTCCAAGCTTACAACCTTCCTGAAGCTATAATCTAATTAAATCCTTTCCAGATCACTGAGTAATATGAATTATGAGTTCATTCTTTCCATTCAGTTCATAGGCTGCAAATACTTATTAAGCACCTACTATGTACCAGACACTGTGTCTGCAAAGCACTGAGGATACAAAAAGAGACAAAAGACAGTCCTTGCCCTCAAGGAGCTTACACCAACATTTCTAAAAAGTGGTCTACATCAAACCTCTTGAAGACTTCCATGGATGGGAACCCATTTCCATCTCCTTTTAGATGCCTCTTCTTGTCAGGGAGTTTTTTCTTCTACCAAGCCAAAATCTACTTCTCTCTGACTTCCCACCATTGTTCCTAATTCTGCCCTCTGGGGTTTAGTGAAATCTAATCCCTCATTGAAATGACAGCCCTTCAGATGTTTAAAGGCAGCAATTGTGTTTTGGGGAGAGGAAGGATTAGTTCAAATACTTTGCTTTCTTCCCCTTACACTTAGTTCCAACCTAGAATAACCCACTGTTCAATGAGAAAGTCCTAGGACCCAGAAGAAAGTGAAAAGGAGATATCCTTAAGCACAATCTATTTCCTAGACCCTCATTAACAGAACTAAAGATACTGGAATTAAGTCCTCTGAAGGTACTCTAGGAGATCCTATTTCTGGGCTCTCAACAGCCTTGGCTTGCCACCTTGTTGCCCTGCCTGTGATGGCTGATTGGCTTTCTCAGCATAAGAAGGAGTCTCCTTTCAGTCCTTGCCAATTCCCTTGCCTTCTCTAGCCCTAACCACTCATTTCTTCTTGAAAGTCAATATGGAATAGTAGAAAAATATAAGATTTGGTGTCAAAATTCTTGAGTTTAAGATCCAGCTCTAATATCCAACTAAATTATATGGTTTTGGGCAACTCCCTTTACCTCTGTGATCTTCAATTTCTATAAAAGATGAGGAATTTGTAAATGATATCTATAAGTGATAATTTAACTTCAAAAGACTGTTGCAAGAATTGAAGAAAACAGTATGTAAAGAGCATGTTTTAACCATCATGGACTATGTAAACATAAGCTAATAAATATTATGACTATAATGAGGGGAGAAGAAGGGGAGAGGATGCCAAGTAACGTGTACCACTATTCATTCAGACATAACTTGGTGATTGGGTAAGACGAGCCTCTGCTTCCTCTTTTGTTAGACTGGAGACAGGAAACTAGTTGGCCTCTCTCTAATCTCCAAAATAAAGGACTTTGTGTCTTTTTAGGACCCTGAAGTTCCCCTGGGTGAGCAGGTCCCAGTCATCAAGTCCTGGTTCAATACTGTGTTGCATAATTTCAAGCCTGTGGGCTCCTTGCATCTGTCATTATTAGGCAGCACCTGGAGAATTCATCAGATATTAGCCATAGCTGTCAGAATGAGCAAAGGAATAAGTTCTTGCCTCACATCTGCTCTACATTGTTTAGGAACCATTGGAGGTATTGGGTTTCCCTTCATTGGAGGTCTTCAAGCCAAATGGATGACCATTTGTCAGGTATGCCATACAAGGCATTCTCTTTCAGATAGAGACTGGACCAGATGGATGCTGAAATTCCTTCCAGCTTAGAAATTCAGTGTTTCCTTTAACACACACACACACAATCTTTCCAAATATTCTGGACTTCTAATTCTTTTAGAAGACTTTTGTCCTAACCCATTAGACGTATATTAGGCCATTATCTCTATATAGTCTTGAAGAGAATCTAGAATTTAGAAATGTGCTTGGAGATCATCTGATTCAAGTCCATTTTTAAGAAAATAACAGCATTGAGGCCAAAAAATGTCAAATGACTTGCCTACAATAGAACTGGATGGCAGAGTCCTAGATCTGAAGCTGGGAGGGACTTTAGAAGTGTTGTTGGACAACAAAACAAACAGAAATCGTGATTATCTCAGTAGATGCAGAAAAAGCTTTTGACAAAGTATAACACCCATTCCTATTAAAAACACTAGAGAGTATATAAGATCAGAGGTGAAACAAGGATGTCCGTTATCTCCACTGTTACTCAATATTGTACAAGAAATGTTAGCTTTAGGAATAAGAGAGGAAAAAGAAATTGAAGAAATCAGAATAGGCAAAGACGAAAAAAGCTACTGCTCTTTGCAGATGATATGATGGTATACTTAGAGAATCCCAGAGAGTCACGTAAAAAAAAAAAAACTGCTTGAAATAATAAACAACTTCAGCAAAGTTGCAGGATATAAAAATAAACCAACACAAACCATCGTTACTTCTATATATTACTAACAAAGTCCAACAGCAAGAGATAGGAGAAAAATCCTATTGAAAGTTACTGTAAACATTATAAAATATTTGGGAGTCTACCTGCCAAGACAAACCCAGGAACTATATGAACACAATTACAGAACACTTCTCACACACATAAAGTCAGTTCTAAATAATTGGAAAGATATCAGTCCCTCATGGTTAGGTGGAGCTAATATGCTAAAAAGGACAATTGTACCTAAATTAAATTGCTTATTCAGTGCCATACCAATCAAACTACCAAAAATGTTTTATAGAGCTAGAAAAATAATAAGAAAATTCATCTGGATGAACAAAAGTTACAGCAGCATTATGCGATGACTAACTTTGATAGACGTATTTCTGCTTAGCAATCCAAGGATCTAAGACAACTGCAGAAGACTCGGGATGGAAAATGCTATCCACATCCAGAAGAAGAACTATGCAGTCTAAATGCACATTGAAGCACACTATTTGCTCTCCCTTTTCCCCCCATTTTTGTTTCTTATTTCTTGTGGTTTCTCCCAAATGTTCTAATTCTTCTTTACTACATGACTGATGTGAAAATGTTTAATATGAACGTATATGTAGAGTCTATATCAAGTTGCACACCATCTTGGGGTGAGAGGGAGAGGAGGGATGGGGAGAAAATTTGGAACTCAAAATCTTATGGAAGTGAATGGTGAAAACTAAAAATAAATTAATTTTAAAAAAAGAAGTGTTGAAGTAAAACTAGGGTCTCCTAACTCTGGACCATGCTCTTTTCTCTAATATCAAAGGTAAACTAATATATAACTTGTAGTCAAAAGTCTGGTGAAGCAAACCCTTTTCCTTTTAGACCATGGGATAGTTTGGATCATTAGTAATTATGCCAGCTATTGCTCCATTCTTGAAAAACTACCAAATTGCCTTTTAGCTTTCTTTATGATAGAATTCCATTTTAGACCTTTAAAACAACCTCTACTTGGTATTCTTTTAGGAAAACCTTTTTATGGGTTTTTCTTCTTTAGGTCTGATTTTATAAATGTTTTGCTTTATTTGTGTCTTACTTTTGATCTTACCAAG
Source organism: Notamacropus eugenii (assembly GCF_028372415.1). Lineage (NCBI taxonomy): Eukaryota > Metazoa > Chordata > Mammalia > Diprotodontia > Macropodidae > Notamacropus > Notamacropus eugenii. Next base: position 32,454,072 of record NC_092877.1, on the reverse strand, counting down.
TTCAGGGTCAGGTTGGGTTGAAGGATGTGGACATAAATCTTATTTAAAGACCTAAGAGGAGAGTGTCAATCAAATCTCAGAAATAGCACCTTTTTATTTTTTACTTGTTTTTCAGAGCTGACTACAAGGCAGTTTTTTAGGGAGGTGTTACTTGGTGACTCTCAAAACAAATTGAGACTATGGGGAATAGCGGAAAGGTCATTACATTTAGAGTCAAGTACTAGTCATGCGGTCATTGTTCTAGAACTGGAAAGGATCTTAGAGGTCATGTAATTCAACCCCCACAATGGACAGGAAACCGAGGTCTCATAAGGTTAAATGACTCACGTAGGGTCATATAGGTACTGCAAGTAGTATTTCCATGTAGGATTTCCTTCCTGGCATTTTTGGGGAAATTTCCATATTTTCTGGAATCCCAAGAAAAATCAGTCAAGAAGGGATTCTCCTATAAGAATTAATGGTTAGCAATCAACATAGAGATGTAATTGGATTCAAAGAAATCTATTGATGTCAAGTCAAAAGCAAAAGCAGAAAATGCTAACACATGGAGTTGAATTTGAAGCTCAGCATTTCTGAGAACCAGAATAGAAGTACGTAGGAGAGAAACAGTTACAATCTTATCAGTCATTCTTACTTATAACTCTGGTCATGTTGTAAGTGTATGTTCATGGCCCTATCTACTGATAACAGTGAATCATTCTTGGAAATAAAATAAAAATTAATAAGATTATATGTATAGGTGGAAGGGATGGGAATAAATATATAATGACTCCTATGTGCTAGACATTGCCAGCGTTTTACAAGTATCTCATTCATATGAGTGGTCTTCCAAGATGTAAGTTTTGGAAGCAAAATAATTCCTTAAGTTGTCAATTTCAACATATGATTCCCGTATAGTACTCTTAACTTTGTCAGGAGATCTGACTGTGATGTTATTTGAATAATACTAGGTAATATTTGCTGATTTTCCCCCAGTAATTTTAATATTCACTATAGGCTATATAATTCTTTGTAAGTACTACTAAACTTAATATTTCCATTTATTAAATAATTTTTTTTAGCTATGTGTAGTGATGAGTAGCGAATATGGAAAAGGTTGGAAATAGTTTAAGAAACCTAAAGGAAATTAGTCAGCTTGTTGCCAGATATGTTGGAAATCATTGTTTGTTTTTTTAAATCATTGTTTTATATCATGGCAAGAAAAAGCACAATTGACTAGCTTGATTACTTATGGAGAGAAGAATATTATGGAATTTTGATAGATGTTAAATTAGCAGCTGAAGTGCAAATAACCATGATATAAATCATCCAACAGTTAAAGGAATTTTTAGGTTTCTTTAGTGATGTAAAGTATTTGGCATTTTTTTGTGTGTGTTAGTGTTCCCTATGTTTTGAAACATATAGTCTCGTCACTATATATTGTTTTACAATACTAATAAAACATGCATTAATTATAATAACTTTATAGAAAAGCTCTGAAACTTTTAGTGTATGACCCTATCATTGAAAAAATGATTCATGATTTATTTTTATGGTCACTCATTATTATTTAAAAGCACAAACAAAATGTCATAAAAATACAGAATTACATGATTTTGGGAACTTCTGAGAATTCCTGGGAATTTCTTTCTTGTTCCTTAATACCAAATAGAAGCAGATCCCCAGGGGCCACATATTGACTTGGAAAACAACAAAATAATGTTATCTGTGTTATATTGTATTTTTACATGTTTTGTGAAATAGTTCCCAGTTACATTTTGATACTTCTGCTCTAGATGATCAATAAATCCTTCCAAGAAAGACTTGGATATGATAAAAACCATATCCTAGAGTAAGTACCTTTAGACTATATGAGTATGCACCTGGGCCAGTCTTTTTTTTTTTTTCTCCTGAAAAGAAAAAGTATTGCAAACTTGCCACCCAACAGATGTCCAGAAACAGATTTGAATGTGGAATAGAGCTTCCAATAAATACACAAAATCTAATCCCTTTGCATGTTTAAACGAAGAAACATAATAAAAACTTGGACAAAATATTAGCAATAACTATTTTGCTGAAATTCCTTTTATGAAACTCATTTCTGCCTGTACTATAGTTTTATATATTCATAATCAAATACAAGTCTGCTCTCTTGACTTCGCATCACTTTATGTTTTTGCACATTCCTTGTAATCCTCATTATTTTTAATGGTTCACTAATATATCTTATTGATATGCCATAATTTAGTCAGCCATCTGTCCAACTGTTGGATTTGTTCGTTCTCTGTTTCAAACAAAGTATCCACATCTCTATTGCACAGACTGGTCTTTTTCTTCTTTTAATAATTTTCTTTAGCTACAGTAGAATAGCTGGGTTAAATGAGATGACCAGCGTTGAAGAACTGACCATCCACTAGCTTCACAATATGTATTAAAGAAGCCTGGAAAAGGGCATTTATGGGTCCCGGATAGCACAAGTTTAAACTCCTGAGTGATATTCAGAGGCTCTGTGTACTTTGACATCACCATACCCTTTTCTACTTATCTTTTCCCCTTCTATATATCTTGCATTCTAGCCGAACAGAAAAAAACATTCTTCTGTAGCTAGCATCCATGTAGCATTTCAACGTTTATAAAACATGGGTCGAATATTATCTCTTTGGAGTCGCACGTGAAGTAGCTGCTATTATTATCCCCATTTACAGATGAGGAGCCTGAGAAAAACAGAGATTAATTGACTTAGCCTCTGCCCTCCTCCAACAACCTTTCATGACATTATTTGAACTCTCTCTTTCCATCTTCTCCCTCCCTGTTTATTGAACCCCCTAAACATGATAAAAGGATCACTTAGATACCAGCTTTCCCTTAAATCTTTGATTGACCCGACAAGGTTGGTTGTTGTATGTAGAGTTTCTCAAGAGTTTGGCAATTTGCTCATGAGAAAGGCCACAAATGCAAGTCAGACTTTAGCATTAGGAAAACTGCTTCACACCCAGGTTAATCAGTCCTTTGGTGTTGTATTAACAAAAGGATCTCTGAATCCGGTTGACATCATAGTCTTATGTAAGGTGTTTACCCCCATGGTCACTCCTCCCTTCCCTTGAATTGATACGGGTTTCAGATTTCTTGGACCTATTTATGTCGTCACTCTTTAAATCAGGTGCCAAGGAAGATCAAAGTACATCAACATATTTGCCTAAACTAAGGCTAATGTGGGAGAGACCCGGAAAGAGGTTCCCCTTGGGTTTTTAACACTTGTTCTACCACTGTTTGCATCTTTTGGTTCAGTTTGAAACTAGTGACCCTCTGCTGAAATATTTTTTCCAGTACTAGAATTGCATCTTCTGCACAGAACTGCTAAAGCATTTAACAGATGCATGATTTTTAAAGCCCTTCCTGACCTGGCCCCTTCCTATCATTTCAGCCTTGACTTGACTCCCAACCATGTACTCTGCAATCCAGCTACGATGGTCTGTGTGCTGTTCCTGACACTGGGCACTCCATCTCTGGACTCTGACTTTGTACTGGCCATCCACCATTCCTGGAATGCTCTCCCCAAACATCCCTGCCTCCCTGACTCCCCTGGTGTCCTTTAAGACTCAGCTCAAATCCCACTTTCTGCAAGAAGCTGTTGCTGGGACTTTCTCCTGCTCCTCTACTTAATATACCCTGCTAGTGCCTTCCATCTGAGATTCCCTCCATTTACTTTGTATATATCTTTGAGGTACGTGGCTGCTTGCTCACTCTCACTTTAGAATGGTATCTCCCTGAGGGCAGGAACAATATTTACCTTCTTTTAAAAAATATCTACTGTCCCATGCTTTTCACAGTGCCTAGCCCATTCTGGTTAGTCGGGTTTTCTCCGGAGTAGTTTGCCTTTTCCTTCTCCAGTTCATTTTACAGAGGAGAAAACCGAGACAAACAAGGTTAAGTGACTTGCCCAAAGCCATACAGCTAGTGTCAGAGGCTAGATTTGAACTCAGGAAGATGAGTCTCCTTTACTCTAGGCCTAGTACAATGTCCACCGTGCCACCCAGCTGCCTAGCCAGTAGTTAGCACCTAATAAATGTTAGCTTACTTGATTTCATCGGATAGCTTCTGTCCCCAGTACAGAGATATTTTCCATCACATCCAAAATAGGATATTATCATTTGCTTCCTAATGTACCATTATGTATTCCATAGCTTTAGTTCCTGGTGTCTTATTCCTCTGCTAGTTGGTAAGCATCTTGAGTTCAAGGGTAGAGTGCTTGTAACTCCTCTAGGTCTTAGCACACTGTTCTGTTAGATGGGCTGAATAAATGCCTCTTCATTATTGAATAGTAGATGAGTCATTCAAGGCTTCCCTGAATACTTTCTTTTTTTATCTCCTCTTAAGCCTTGAGTATCTTCCAGTGAGATGTGAGGCTCTTGTCACATGGTACTAGTAGTTACGCCAGTGTTTAAAAACTAAACACATAACATTCTGGTTAGGGTAATAGTGAACTTGGCTAAGTGTTGTTCATGCTTTTTAAAAGTTTTTATGCAAACAGACCTTTGATGAGGTATATTGTAAGTCAGTGAGAAGATATTTTTACCGAACTCTTCTGGATATGCTTTGCCTAAAGCTGGTACTTCTACTCATTTTATAATGACCTAGAATTCTGGTCCTAGAATACTTTTCTATTCTGATTGTTTTGCCTCCAGAAAGACATGGCAGAGCTGGAATAGGATATTGTGCATGATATAAAATTGAGCCTGAGCCAGGAAGACCTGAATTCCAGTTCAGCCACAGACACACTGTGTGACGTAGAGTACGGCACTTAAACTTCTGGAGGTGAGAATAAAAGTACCCACCTCCCAGGGCTGTCGTGAGAACAAAATGGGATAATATTTGTAAGTGCTTTGCAAAACTTAAAGCACTATTTTATGTAAATATACTTTATTATTTTTATTATTGTTATTGGGGGGCACTTAATAAATATTTGTTGAATTTTTTAAAGTTCTCTAGGGGGCTGGCAAAATGATCAAGGCAATGAGACTAAAACCAGAACTTTCTAGATCTCTTCAGACAGGGAAGAAGGAGATTGAGTTTCAGAAATGATAATGATTACCAGGGTGACATGCCGAGAAGTGCTTTATCTCAGTTGGAAGTCTTAGTAGAGGTTTGTTTTTTTTAAAATAATTATTTTATTTGCTTTCAATGTTCTATAATCACCTCCATATGTCTAAGATTTTCTTCCTCCCTCCCCATCTTTCCCCCCTCCCTCCCCCTTCCCTCCCCGAGATGGCTTGCAGTCTTATATAGGTTGTACACATACATTCCTATTAAATACAATTTCACCACAGTCTTGTTGAATAGAAGAATTAAAATGAATGGGAGAAACCATAAAACAAATCAAAGCAAAACATAACACAAAAGAAAATTGTCTGCTTCATTCTGTGATCCAATTCCATAGTTCTTTCTCTGAATGTGGAAAGCATTTTGTCTCAAAAGTCCATTGGAAATTTTTTAGGTCCTTGCATTGCTATGAAGAACTAAGTCCTTAGTAGAGGTTTCTAAAAAGGTTATCAAAGGTACTTTTGGTTAATCACCTTCCCGTATAATATAATAAATCCAACAACAAAAAAGCATTATTAAGCACCTGCTGTTTGTAGGGTTGCATCTTGGTGGAGGGAGATACAAAATAAGCTGAGAGGAGATGCTAGCCTGGGATGAGAGGTAAATTATATGATCATAGATTTAGTGCCGGAAAGGACCTAACTTAGATGTTTCTTGGTTCAAACCTCTCACAAGATCGATGAGGGAACTGGAGTGCTGTGAGATTAAAGGATTTAATCGAGGTCTCACTGATAAAAAGTAGGAAGGTCAGAATATGAATGCAGACCCTTGAATTCCAGATCCATTACTATTTCCACTGTATTCTGTTGCTTGTTGAGATAGAGGAGGAACATTGTGGTACAGGGATTGGTTACTGCATTTGCACACAGAGAGGCATGGGTTCAGATCTGACCTTAGACAACTACATGAATGTAGGTGTACAATTCTACACGAGTCCTCTCTGGGACTCAGTTTCCTCACCTGTAAAATGAGGGGTTTGAACTCCCTGGCTTCTAAGTTATGAATTATGGGTTTGTTAACTAAACCCCAGAATCCTAGAATGAAAACAAGCTCCAAATAAATTGAAAGAGGTGGGGTTAAGACTAATAAAAGAAATTAGTACCTTACTTAGTGAGGAGTGAGCTTAGGATAATTTTTTGCCCATGAAGAGGGGTAAGCTGAAAATGTATCTAGTTACAGGCAGTATTTAATAAAAATCATAATTAATCAGTTAATGGGACAACTAGTGAGGCTCTGGGTGGGTGACACCTGACCTTTTGAGGTTGATGTCATTGTGATCACAAGATGTCAGAAGCAGTGAAGTGGGCTGAATAGAGCCTGGGACTACCTCCAGATGGAGAGTTTTTATCTTGATCATCAGGTTATGTATTTGCAGATGGTGCCAACATGCTCTGGAGTTCAACTGTGGCTAATTCTGGTTTGCTGATCATCTTTTTTTTAAAGATATACTTTTATTATAAATAAACCAATTAGCAGAATTGATTATATTGACTTTGCCACTATTTGCACTTAAAATTCTTTCTGTATTGTGCTCCTTATGCTTGTGTATCTCAATTGCAAATTCATTACATTAACATGCGTAATCTATTTAATCTTTTTTTTTTTTTATCAAAGTTCACAGATTTCCAGCTGGATGGGAACCTTACATTTTTTTTGTTGCTTTTAGATTTTTGCAATGAGAAATCAAATGGTGCTAGAAAAATCTTTGGACAGATAGCTTTTTTGTTGTTCTTTAATTGTGTTCTGTTTAGAAAGAAATTTAGTTCATCAAAGGTATGGTTATCTTTACGGCTTTTAATGTATCCTGCCAGATTACCTTTCAGAGAGAGTTTACTAGGTTACAACTCCACTGTCAATGACTGAGTGACCTATTTCACCCCTAACACTAACCCTGCCTCACCAAGTTGTTTTTATTCTTTTCATTTGAAATAGTATGACACAGTAACTCATTTATTTTTATTTGTACCTCTCCAATTATTAGGGATGGATCAGGCATTTTTAAGTGGTTCTTAACGACTTACATTTCCCCTCTTGTGAACTGATTGTTCACATCCCCAGCCCATACTTTATAGTTTGTAGGTCACTTTTAATTTTTGTTTTAAACAAAATGATTCTCTTTTCATTGGCTACTACTGTGTCTTGAAAATTGTTAAGGATGATGATGCTTCTGTCGGTTACTTTTAGGGGTAGATTTCCTAACAAATTTTATTGTGACCTCTTGAAATATTTTAAATTTATGAATCTGTACATATGAATGCTTTGATGCCATGGAGAAATGAGTGATAGATAACTGAAAAATAATCATTCAGTAATCCTACAGTCCTTTAGTTTGAGACTTTAAATAAGGTGTGTGTGTGTGTGTGTGTGTGTGTGTGTGTGTGACAATGAAGATTTTTGCCAAGCTTCTATTATTTCGTTTCTTTTCAAAATGTGTTCATGGGAATGTCTAACTACCAATAAAAGTCTATAAGTCTATGATGTTCTTAGAAGACAAAAGCAATAACTCTGGGTCAAAAAAAGATTGTGAAAGGGTGCCAAGGACTCAAGAAGACTCCAATGGCTCTTTTTCATATGTCAGCAGGGCCATTCTCTTTGATGGAAGGAACTTTAGAATTGAAATGTATGGGAAGCAGGTTTAGTGGAATGACCCACATAGCTAAGAGAGTGCAATTAATGGTTCAGTTCCTTTTGTCTTTGGGAGAAAGGGGTCAAAATAACAGGTGGTTGGCACAGATTGTTGTGCTGTTGATTACGATTAAGGCATATTGTAAAAAGGAGGCAGCTTTCTGTGATCCAGGCACCATACTCAGGCATTACGCCCACATACATGTATGGATTCATGTACCATGTATGTGTATATATATGCATATAGAGATTGTATTTGTAATCAATATGTGCACACTTATGCACGTATACATTAAAGCCCTTTGTAAACACTGGACCATTTGTAAATGGGTCAGCCCACGCTTCTGTCAGCAGGCAGATTCTGGTCTACTATTAAGGAAAACTGATGTTCAGGGTTTTGAAATCATGAAGTTAATTTTAAGTCAATCAAACAAACAAAAAACAAATTGTATTTGAAAGGAGTGAGCTTTTAAAAATTCAATCGAAGTGTTTCTATTTGAATATATTGTTCTTTTAACTTAGTTAACTCAGTAAAAGTATTTTTAAAGTTGTTTTGAGCTTAGTGGTACTTTTTTTTTCCTTCCAAAAACCTCAATATGTTTTAAAATGAATGTTTATTAATCCCTGAATCAGGCTTTTCATTGAATGTTCCGGGTCCCATTTCCCAGTTTGCAGGACAGCCAAACCTTTTTGCAGATGAAGGGATCTCTATAAGATGTAAGTCCAAGTCTCTGTTTCTGAACTGTCTTCTAGTTGTGAAATGATTAGCATAGAAACAACCCATGCTTCTCAAGCCTTTAGGGTATTTACTGAATTACTGTTTCAGTCCTGCAAATGGTACCCTGTGCAGCTTACCTTCCTCATTCCTATTAAGGAAAACAAGAAAGGAGAGCTGCTGGAAATATTGAGCTCACATTGAAAATCATTCAAAATGAATACTCCTGTAATTAATTCATTAATGTATTGGATGGTTAAATTGTAGAGAGACTGGATGCCTTATTTGTTTAATCAAAATAGGTTCTGGCTCTGGTTTTCTTTTCTTGTTAACATTTAGTATCTTTTATTAATGGCATTTGCTTGTAATAAATGACCATTTTACCTTTCTGAGATTAAGCCTACAACATTTAAAGTCAGAGTCTGTTTTCAAGGTCATTACATTAAGTTACATGGTAGCATTTTTGCAGATTTAAAAAAAACTATTTTTGTTTTTAAAGTTCTTTTTTTAAAAAACATGTTGGTTTCCCATATTTCCCGATTCTCAAACCTCATTGAACTCTTCCTCTTGACAAAGAAAAATATTTAAATAAAATTCAGCAAACCAGAGATTATATCTAGCATATGCCATATTCCAGATCTGTGGGATCCCCCCCCCAACCCTAACAATCTCCCCCACCCCAAATCATCATTTGTCCCTTAGCAACATGGTTGGTCGATATAATTTGATTACTGTCTTTTAGCCTTCTGGATGGTATTTGTGGAATGAACCTGAACAATTATACCTCTGCCTTTTATAGTTTTTTCAAATGGAAAAAGGAGCATTTCTGCCCCTGGAATCTTGCCTCATCACCTGTAGTGGAGAAAAAATGAGGAACTGGCTCCACATAGAACAGTCTATATGTAAAAATAGCTGGCCCCTGCTATGTGGGACTCTCAGATAAGGTTCAAACATGTGTGCACCTCCTTCTCTACTTTTGTTTTTGGATGGAATTTGATCTTCAATGGATCTAAGTTCTTGAACTTGTAAGAGTTGGGTATTCTTTTTTCTCAAAGATAACGGTTTTTCTCTCTGTTGGCTGTGCTTGAATATTGAACATTCCCCCATCTTTCCTCCGACTGCAGTGATTCCCAAACTAGACCTGCCTAAAGGATGAAAGGCCATTCTCTTTGGTCCTTATAATCTCCAGTTGTTATTACTTACTGAAACTGTTTAGTAATCTAACCATGATGAAGACCGTGTGAACAAGAGAGAATTGCGTCACATGGTAAGTTGTGTGTCTCCTACAGTGAGTAGGTATGCATCACTAGACTGAGGTCACAGACGCTGGCAGCTCGTGCCAATTCCTCCCCTTTACTTGCCTTTTCGGTTGCTCAGGGTTGTTTGTTTTCTCGGTAGGGGAACTAACCCCATTTGTGCATCACTTCTCCCCCCACTTTGGATTCCTGAGGAATGATCCTATTTTTGGCTCTGGTCTCAAGGGATCTCCCCAATATTTGAGAAGTAAGAAGATACAATGAAAACATGAATCAATTAAGAAACAGATATTTTTCCTCAGGCAGGAAAGAGAATGCTAAAGCTAAGAAACAAATCACAGAATGATTAGAACAGAATCCAGTATTATCATTCCAGGTACAGTCAGGTGAGAGGATAATCACTCAGTATAGTTTGAGCAATATCAAGTTGTCTTGGTCTCTCTGGTGGGGTTGGGGGTGTGTCTATATTTGCTTCTTTCTCTGGCCTCTCTGTTTTTGCTGTTGCTACAATTGATGCTGCTGTTACGACTCCTCCACGGTGGCTAGTAAGTACCCTGCTGCTTTCATGCCCAGGAAAGGGGGCATGCCGACTGCCTTTTAAAGTCTTACCAGGAAGACCTTGTACCAGAAAAAAGAGAACACAAATGAGAGGAAGTCCCATCCCAGTCACAGACATACTTAGGAGGCTGAGTTTCTAGTTTGTGATTGAGTTGGGGGGGGATCAAACAGATATGATGCTCTAGTCTAGACCATCCAGATATGGTCGTCACCCTCTGAAACAGGCAAGAAGAGAGCCCTGAGGAGCAGAGATTGCCCCTTTAGTACATCCAGAGAGTGCCAATTAAAAGACTTTTTTGTAGTATGTCTATGACCCTACCCCCAGTCATCATATTAATGGGAAGTAATCAAAAGATATATGTATCTGCTCAGACGGGAAGGGGGAAGAGATGTTCCCCTCCTTCACCCATGCCCAGAATCACCTCCCTTGCTATATTATTCCTCTTGAGCATGCCCCAAAGGGTTGCTCTATTCCTATCACTTGATTTTACTGAGTGAGACTCACAACCAGAAATTTATAGAAGAAAACACAGTGGTACTGAACAAATGAATGAAAACTTGTTTGTAATACTTGATAAATGTACATGATGCTAACTAGACCTGCATCTTTGTTATAAATAGTTTGTTAGGTTGGAAAGTCTCTTGAGTATGGATTTGTATGACTTGCTTTTCTCTAATTCTGTTCATTTCCCACTTGTGCACTCGACATTTGTTAATCATAGTATCTTTCATTAGCAGAACTTATGGATGAGATTGGTATAATATTGAGAGGAAATATTTCCCAACCCAAGCAAAAGAACTGTACTAATTATCCCAGTTCTCTCCTTCCTCCCTATCAAAATAGCTAGGAAATTGAAAATGAATGCTTTATCATAAAATGATTAATTAGCAAAACATTTATTAAGTACATATTATATGCCAGGAGTTGTGTTAAACACTGGGGATACAAAAAGAGACTCTCCTCTCCTCTCCTCTCCTCTCCTCTCAGCCCTCAAGAAGCTCATGGTGTAATGGGAAAGACAAACAGACAAATATATACAAGTAGGCTATGCATCCCTGATCATTATTACAGTTAATTCATGATGTTTTCTAAGAGCCCTCCAAATGTTTAGCAACAGCCTCTGCCTAGTCTACCCGCACAGACATTCTGTACCCATATATGAATTGCTTTCTAGATTACTGTCCATAAGTTTAAATAACTCCTTGTACCATCTTGGAAACAAACTATCTTTTTCTGGTACTAAATAGATATGGAATAGGCTTTTAGCTTAGTTATAGATGTGTATTAAGTAGAAAAACAGAGGGAAGAAAACTTATTAGAAAGTCTTACGTCAGATCGTTGGAAGGTCACCTATACCTGACTGGTCCTCTCTGTATTTAATTTTTTTTCTAAAGTAGTAAAAAGACTGCAAAGAGGTCTTATTCTCTGAGGGCCTGGGAATCACTATTTTTGGGCTGAGTAATTGAGTGAGCCCATTGCCTTAGTTCTAGGGATGGATAGTGCTAATAAACAGACCACTCTTTTATAGAATCTGGGCTAAAAGCTGCCTCACACCCTCTTTCTGGGGTCAGAAGTGTTTAACTTGAACTTTGTCCAGGATTGATACCCTTGTTTTCTCACACTTGAAGACACCCCCAACGTGAAACTAAGATAAAATACCTCCAAACAAATGGTTCTTAACTATCTGAAATTTTTCCGAAAACAGCCAAGATGAATAAGAACATTGGAAATTATCTGCTAAAATTTTTTTTTATCTGGCTAATTTTTAAAAAATCTTTTCTAATGCAAATGATGATTTTAAGCCCTTTAAATCATCCATCATGCTCGACAGGTTCTATTGTCTCCCCTTGGAAGGGCTTTGGGCCAAGTCAGACTCTTTATACTGGCCTTGGCCAGGATGGCTCTGTAAAATCCAAACCTCTTTGTTAAGTGGGAGTACTACAGTAAAGTCTAAGGCCTAAAGGTAAGACAGCCAGCTCCCAAAGTCACTGAGATTAGGAAAGACAACCAGTGGCTCCCTGTAGAATGCCAGATTGCCAGTATCTGAGTTCTTAGGGAGGAAGAGAGAGTACAGCTGATCCTTCAGCGGAAGAGATGGCCAAGCTGGTGCTGGGGGCCTTTTGCTCCCACCACCACCACCCCTTCACTCAGTGGGTATTTCAAGGACTAAGGATTTTAGTCTGTTGGGGTTTTTTTTATGCATTTTTGTGGATGTAATAAAATACTGTTTATAGCAGGCTACAAAGTAAGTAATTACAACGTGGCAAATGAAATTCAATATAGCTTTGTCGTGGTTTTTGAATTTTAATTAAACCAGGCTTAGAGAAAATTATAAATGCTGTTGCTTTTGTTGTGACAAGTGACATTGACAAAATATTAATCTAATGGATTGTTATTCGTAGATGCTAAATGCCTTCCATACTGTGCAGTCTTTGTTTTTTTTTTTCCTTTTTAGAAATCCTGCTTTGTGCTTTAAAATGTTCAAAGAAAAGAGTAAAGTTTTAAACCCACATGAAATAAATACTGCCTATATGGAATATTACATGATCTGAAATTATGCCAGACAGAATCTCATGCATCTCATTTATGTTCACTGAAAGCTATTTTTGAACCAGATGTTTCTGTGGTTACTTTTTGGTTATCTTTAAAGCTGAAGCTGGAATATATAAGTAATTATTGACTACAAAGCCTAATATTAAGGGAATATACACTTTACGTTTCTGTTAAATCATTTCCATTTTCCTTTATAAACTGAATCACTACATCAAACATGAGACCATTTTCTTGCCTTTATATTCTTTCTGAATTAAAAGTTCCTAAAGTTTCCTTTGGGAATTTTTTGTGATGTCTTTCTTATCTTATTTTTGAAGAATTCTAGACCTATGGGCCACTTTTCTTCACTTTTTCTGAATGTATAATTTCTTAAAATGGACTCTTTTATGATTTTTCAATATAAAATTAATTTAGACCAAGTTGATTACATGAAAGTATTACAGTGAAAGAAGCTTCATGGCACAGTTACTGTTTTTTTCCTAATGTTGGCTGGAAAAGACTACGTTTTTAAAAAAGTCACTTTGTTCTCTTGTCTTTTGTAGACATTCTCTATAGAAGTTAAACTGCCTTGTCATCTGGCAGGGTGTGGTATGTGTGTGTGTGTGTGTGTGTGTGTGTGTGTGTGTGTGTGTGTGTGTGTGTGTGTTAGGCAGGGGGTGGAAAAACAAGTGAAAATATGATGGGGGTGAAGGAGAAAACCCTGAAACAATATGGTAGAAGAATACAGGGTGTCTCAAAAGTCCTCAAGCCATTGAAACTGACAACCATACCAAGACTTTTGGGACACCCTCTATTTGCTGACTTAAGAACGCAAGATCAACCCCCATATTTTTTCAGGGATGCTAAACCTCTTGTAGCTGCTAAATTGGATTTGTAGTTGAATGAAGTATCAGCTGCAATTGGACAAGGCCATAAAAGCCAGCCAGCCAGCCTTTTGTAGGCAGGGCTTAAAAGACGATTGATATGTTTTAGCACTTTGGGGATTATTGTGATTAAGAGGAAACCATTCTGAATGATAGAGAAAAGGGTGTAAAAATACCCAGCCCACAGCTGGTAAGCAGCATGTGTTTTCTGTGAAGGGGGGGTAGGGTGGAGGGGAGAAGGAGGTAGGTCATGATTAGTCCATTCTGTCAGGCCCTGAGTTGATTGACATATAAGAAATCTTGATATTATGAAGCAGCCCCGGTTCTTGATTCCCTCTTTCTCTCCCCAGTAAAAGAAAAAGAAGATCTGGGAATTTTGAAAGCTTCACTTTGATGAAGGAGATAAGGAAATGTCACACAACACTACTGCAGTGGTGTGGCTAAAAGAAGAGCTAGATAATAATCACAATTACACATATCTACTGACTTTTCTTAAAGTCTTCACACAATTCTCAGCTTCGTTAATTGGTGACATGTCTATTACCTAAAAGTTTATAAGACTGCTGTACACATTATCTCATTTGACCTTCAGAAAAACCTGTGAGGTCGGTTCTGTGATTTTTCCCAGTTTTACAGATGAAGAAACTGATTTTGAGAATTTTTGACTTGCCTGGGGCCACTTAAAATTCAACCCTTTCATACTTCAAAACCCCCAAACTATCCACCACCCCACCTAGCTACACCAGGAGTTTGATCAAGGACCTGAAACTTTTTGAAAGGTTCCGTGTACATTTCATTTTTTATATGAACATTTTTGGACGTCTTTGTATTATTGAAGGTACGAGTAGGAGTTAAGTAACTTGAAATGGACCGATCTTCTGGGCTAACATGATGGCCATGATATATATGTTATATTAAGATAGGTCAAAGAATACATGCATGTATAATATCCTCTAATATATTCGTACACATATGAAATAATATGTACATGCATTATCTATTTGTGTATATTAAAGGATATATACGTAAAGGACTTTTTCATATTCAGATATGAATGTACATGTGTATACATATGCAGACATTACACACACAGTGAGGAAGACTGATAACAGTCCTCAAGTCTTTTGAGAACAAGTTTGTTTTCATTGAACACCTGCTGAGATTGTTCTTCCCCCACACCCAGACCAGACTCGTGTGCTTGTGTGTATGTGTATCGGTGAGCCAGTGATCGCCATTTCTCCTCCTCCTCCTCACTCAGCTCTCCTCTTGGAGACACAGCTTGTGGACTCGAGTGCCCCAGGAAGCTACCATGTGAATGCTTACAAATGTCCGTGGAATTGGTCGGCTCTCTGGCTCCCGGGCTGCCGGAGGGGGCTGCACCTCGTTCAGAATGGAAGTTCAGCATACCACACAGGAAAGAGCCGGAGCTTGCCAAGGCCTGCTGAGCGTTTTTTCAAGCCTGTGAAAAGAATGAATTATTCAGCAGTAAGCATGCTTACAGCTGGCCATTTGGCGGCTTTGATCTCCGAATCAGGCGGCTCTATGAATGCCCTTATTGTCATGTTATGTGTACACAGTGTGTGAATTATTGAAAATAGTGAGGCCTGAGCCTCATCTGGTAGAGATTACAGTGCAGGCATGCTGGGTGAAGGTCTGTAATTGAAAATCCCCAGATGCTGTTTATTTGGCCTCTGTCACGTGACTCCCCGCTGTAAGACTGTCTGAACAAAATGCTGCCTGCATAGAGAGTGGAGCCCAGCCCCCAGCCCTGGCCCTCACAGAACACAGTGTGCGTTCTACTTAAACACCTGCCCATAATATTTTTAAAAGCTTAAAATAGATTCCCTCATAACATTTAAATAGAGGGCATCTTGCTTGTTGGTTTAAACTGCTTAAGCAGCTGTTGACTTGTGGAACCTTTTATCCACACAAGGGCTTTTGCTGGATCATTTCACGCGGAGATGCCTTTGCAGGGTAGCTTTCTGTGCCGCAGTGACTTGAGGACAATTGGAGTTGGGAGTGGAAAGAGACACAACTTCAATAAAGTTAAAGATGAAATTAATGTTGTCTAATGCCTTCTCTTCTCTTGCTTCAAAAATTTGCATGTAAGCACTTCTTTCTCCATGTCTTAGAAGAGGGAGGCCATGGGTATGGAATGTTGCATACTCTCTTGAGACCTGCAACTCTATTGTTTGGTTTTGTTTCAAGATTGTTTTTCCTTTGTTACAAGAAAGAACTCTCCCCCTTCTTCTCCCTCCCCCCCCAAAAAATGACGTAAAAAATCAAAAAGCATTAATAAAATATTTTTAAAGAGTGTAGATGTTGAAGATATCCCTACAATAAAGGTAAAAGAGAGAATCCAGATCGGAAGGAAATCAGCTCGGCCAATTGTTGGATGTAGTACCTGAGAAACCTTTTCCTTTCTACCCTTCATTTGAAGAATTCTGGCTGAAAGAATACACCCATGGTCCCTTTTATGTGTCTCTGGCTTTCCTGGTGCTCTAATTTCTTCAAATTGTCCTGGCCTGAATATGGGCCTCCCACCTCATTCTCAATAACGTACCACACATAAAAGTTGGAGTTTTCAAAAGGATGTGACTCTAGTGATTCAAAGAAAGAATTTTGCTTTACTATATATCCCGAATGCAACCAACAAATCCAGACTAGGTAGCCCTATCCCTTTACATCTAGCTAGCATTTGGGACTTACTTGGCTGCCACCATGCTACCTTGGAAGCCAACTACCAGGCTTTTCTTTGTTCTCATCTCCACCCAACTTTGTCTTACTTTTCCCTTCAGAGGTGTTGTCCCTTCAGAATCCTTCCCACAAACTTCCAAGGGCAGTGTTTCAGGTACCGTTAATTTTCCATAGTCTCAAAACTTCACTGTTTCTCTCCTATCCATCTAGGAAATGGTCACTAGAAATCCTATATTGGTTTTCTACATTTTGTACGTAGAAAACAGAAATATATGCATGTCTATCCTTTTCCTTTATGTGTAATGATGTCACACAGTAAAAACTGGGTATGTTCTCAATGATCTGAAAGTTTTCTGACCCCATTTCCCACAGTTACAAAGGGCTTTTCTTATCCGTGGAGCTGGAAGTGACCTTAGAAGTCTCCTTTTCAAATGCCTTCATTACAAATGAGGAGAGTGAGGAGTCCAGAGAAGTCATTGACTTTGCCCAGGGTCACAGAGTGAGCTAGTTGTAGAACCCTGACTAGCATCCAGATCCTTTCTTTGGCAGCCTTCTTTCCACCATTCCCCTCTGCCTTCTCAGCTCAGTTAGCATCTGTCATTTTGGATTTTAAATAGTTGAAAAGAAAATACCTCCATTCAAAAGTATTGTCATTTTTAGTCTTTATAGATGATGCAGGATTGGCACGGTGGAAAGAAGCCAGTGGAGTCAAGGTCAAAGGACATGGGTTCAAATTCTGCCTTCACTACTTACTACCTATCTGGAGTTGATTGGGCAAGTCCCTCCACTTCTTTGAGCTTCAGTTTCCTCAGCTGTAAAATAAAGGAGTTAGACTAGATGACCTCCAAGTCCCCTTTCTGCTACAAATTGATGATGCCATTCCATGTTACTTAGGTTAACCTGTGCATAATGTGGCTATAGAAGCTGGTACAGGAAGATACTCCAAGGCAGAGGAAACTGATAGATGAAGTGATTTGTCCAGGGTCACACAATTGGAAGGTAGACAGCCTGGCATGCCTCATGGAATCAGGGAGATTATGAGCTTCATTGTAGACCCAAATGAGAAGTACCATCTCCAAAAGCATTTGTTAACCTTTTTGATGCCAATGGAATCTTTGGCATTGTCTGGTAAAACCTATGGATGCCTTATCAGAATGATGTTTGTATTTGTTTAGTGCATAAAATAAAATGCATAGGGTTACAAATCAAGATATACTTTTTTTTCATCCACATTTCCCCTAAAATAATTCCAAAGACTTCAAATTAAAAACCCTTTATCTCTGATAAGTGGTCATCCACCCTTCACTTGATGAAGACCTCCTGTTTCAAGTAAGCTGCTCTTTCATGAGGCAGACCATTCTGGGTTTTGGACAGTTCTATTTCCTGTACAAAGCTAAAGCAGAAGACAAATTCCCTCTACAGTATTTTTGCTTACAGTTGATGCTGCTTGCAGATGACATTTTTTGCTTATTACATCAAGCCATAGAAGACTCTAAGGATCTCCTTGTTGAGGTCCATGGCAACTTAAAAGAAGTCATCCTGATAATTCATACAGGAAAGACAATGATAGCTGTGCTTCAGAGAAAAGACTGTTGTTGGCTTTATAATTTGGGGAACATGAATTCAAATCCTGACACAACTAATTACTGTGAAATCTTAGTAAGTCACTTTTCTATGTTGACTCATCTATAAAGTGAATAGGTGCAAGGGCTTGGACATAATGACCTCTTACATCTCCTCTAGTTCTGAATGTTTGTCATCCTGACATTGGGTCAGATACCATTGGTTTTTTAATCTTTTTTTTTGTCAGAAACCATTCTTGAGGACCCTTTTTTTGACCTCACATTGTTACATGTAACTGGATGGGTAACCAGTTACAGAATCATTGTTGACTCCAAGGGCAATGCAAAGATACATGCTATGTTTAAGTCAAAAACAGTCTATGACCAAACGTAACTTGCAAGTGATGAGTGGCAGAAAAATGTCATCAAGGACAGTTGTGGGCAGGAAAAGCACATGGCTGGCTAGTCATATAGAGTTAGGGAAGAAGTGATGGAGTGAAGTACAGACAGATGTTGGCCATATATATCTTCATTTCTCTGCCCATGCTCTTTCTTCACTTCAGTTTGCATGCGCGCATGTGTGTGTGTGTATAAAGTTTGTGTAGGTATGTATAACATTACTATTTGTATTAGTTTTTTCTGTGCTTCTTTTTCACTTAAAAGTGTGTGTGTGTGTGTGTGTGTGTGTGTGTGTGTGTGTGAATGATGCTTGTGTATATGTAATATTCCCATTTGTTTTAGAGCTTTTTGGGGAGAACCATTCTTGGAAGGGTCAGCCAGGTGGCACAGTAGACAGAATGGTGGGCCTGGAATCAGGAAGACTCATCTTTCTGAGTTCAAATCTGGTCTCAGACACTAGCTAAGTGACCCTAGGCAAGTCATTCTACCCTATTTGCCTCAGTTTCCTCATCTGTAAAAATGAACTGGAGAAGGAAATGGCAAACCACCCTAGTATCTTTGTCAAGAAAATACCAAATGGGGTCATGAAGAGTCAGACATGACTGAACAAAAAGAGATATCACTTGTAAGATATCACTGTTTTCAGTCCTTCAAATAAATATCTCCTCTAGGGGAAAAGTAGAGTGATATTAAAGAAAACACAAACTTGAATTTGGTGACCTGGGTTTGTCTTTCTTTTGGTGCTATGTTGATAGTTCAAAAATTTGCTTCCACATTAATATTCTTAGTGACCAGATGGAACTAAATGGGATTATTTCCCTTTTCTTTTACAGGAGGAGAAGGGGTATTCTCCTTTGTTTCATTAAAATATCCTTTTAAAGGTTTTTTTTAAATAGTCAAAATTTTAAAATGCTTTTATTTTCTCAAAATAAAGTGTTGTTTTGATTCAAATAATAAACCATGGGTTATATGAGATTGTACCTGATAAAATAAAATGTGGAAACCTTCAGTTGAGCATCCATCTAAACAAAAATTGACCAGAGGGATAAAAGAGGGAGTAGGTATGATGAAATGAACATTCTACTGAGTATCACTCATGTCCAAACTCTCTAGTGTCAGAGGCTTGAGTGAAAGCAAACACTCAGTTGGCCAACAGGAATTCCAAAAAATTCTTTTCTGCTGAAGAATTATTATTAGTTGCCCACTATGTCCAGAGCACTGTGCTAGAACCTAGTCCCTGGTCTCATAGAATGTACCATCAAAGAGGGACTAAAGCAGAACCACAGATAACTGTAATACATAATAACCTAAATCTAGTTGAACATTGTAGACCTGAGGTCTGAGATGTGGTAAGGTGAAGAGATGAGGGCAGTCTTCTTAGAGGAGATTGAATTTGAATTGGCAATTCACATGATAAAGTGCCATCTGAAGACTTTCTAGACATCCGGTAGGCCAGTATTAGGGAAGGGAGACATTCCAGGCTGACTAAGTAGCATTTGTATCAAAGACATACATATGGGAAAGAGCAGAGGGTGTGCTGTAAAGCAGGAATAAAAGTGCTCTGGCACATCAAGTGTGTGAGATGCTTAGAAAAGGTATGTTTACACAGAATGTATAGAACCTGGGAGATAAGCTAGAAGAGTCTGAAATTATTCTAGCAGGCAATCAGTCATAAGGAGCCACTGATTTTTTTTTCAACAGAGGAGTGATCAGATTTATCCAAAATAAGAAAAAAAATTGTATGGCAGTAGTATTAAGGGTGGATTGAAATGTGGTGGAAGGAGAGATCTTTTGGCCATTTTTCCAGCCAGGCTATGATGAAAGCCTGTCCTAGGGTGGTGGTGGTGGAAATGAAAGGGAGGAGACAGAAGAGCTATCAAGCATGTAGAACTGGACAACACTTAGTAAATTATTTATTTGAGATAAGACGTGGGGCCAGAGGAAGAGTCAGAGGTAACCCCAAGGTTTCAGATCTGTTTGTGAATGCACTTTGAATTGAAAGAATATTGTGCTTTCCTGGTGCCTGTTTTTCTTCTTTTTATTTAATTAATACCATTTCTCTCAAATTATTCTGTGCAAAAGGAAGAGGAAGGAGAAGAATAAAGATGGCTTGTTTCAGGAATGGCTACAGTGGCATTTGAGGTTGACCTATGGCTTTAACCAACTGGAAAACTGAAACCAGCGTTTCTGATAATCCTCAGTACTAATCTTGGATGTCCGGTGGGCACCACAGTGGAAAATAACCAGAGCAGAGCACTGGGCTACTGAGAGTTCAGAAGATCACAGAATTAAAGCCAGGAGGCTCCTCAGTCGTCATTTAGAGCCCATCCCTCGCATTTTACACACCAAAACACTTAGTTAAGTGACCCTCCCGAGGGCACACAGGTAGTAACTGGCAAAGTCACGGTATTACAGCTAGAGGAGGCATATCAGTGCACAGAGGGCTGAGTTTGGAGTCAGGACAACCTGGGGTAAAATCTGACCTCAACAACTGACTTACAGTCTTGGGCAAGTCACTCTCAGTTTCCTCAGCTGTAAAATGAATATCATAACACTACCTCCCAGAGCTCATAAAATGAGGTAGTAATTATAAAGTGCTTAGCATAATGCCTGGTTGTTAGGTATTATCTAAAGAAGATAGATGGTCCATAAATGTTAGGTCTTTCTATTACTGTTATTGCTCTCATTATTATTATTAGACTCTTAAAGAGCTCAGGACTAATTGTCTTTCATTCTTTGAATCTGAAATTCAAAGAGCATTCTTTGCTGGAAATGTGATTTTAGCTTATGATATCTTCACGAAGAGTAAAATCAGGAAAATTTGTTTTATTGATTTCATCTGTACCTCCCCCATCCCTGCCTTCCTGCAAATGAAAAAAAGGTAGAAAGCTGTTAATTTAAACTAGCGTATTTGTTTCAAGATATGAGTGAAATTCTAACAAATATTATGTTCATTTATATGGTGGGACCTATCTCATTCTTGAATTTCCTCTGATAAAGGAAGAAGTGGGAATGCAATTTACTCCTTAATAGAGATTTATTTAATATTTGCCTGATAGTAATTGACTTACATGGTTTGGGGTTTGTTTGAAGTAAAATTGGGGGTACAGAATTTATTACATTCTGATAACTAGGAATGAATTCCTTGGTTATCCAATAGCATTCCCTTGTTAACCTTCCTAAGATCTCCTGGTCTAAATAAAAGAATGATGATTTTCTCGTATCAAGTGCTCTCTCTCTCTCTCTCTCTCTCTCTCTCTCTCTCTCTCTCTCTCTCTCTCTCTCTCATTATAAATGACTTATCCTCTTTGAATTCATCATAGCCTGGCTAGAGAAATGGCCAAAAGATCTCCCTTCCACTCCATTTCAATCCATCCTTAATACTGCTGTCATAAAATTTTTCTTATGGATAAATCTGGTCACTACTCTGTTAAAAAAAAGTATCATATGTCGGGGCTGAAATATATTTTGGCATCTTGATGTTGAGTCTTCTGTCTGAAGTGGATTTACAAGTTTGATAATATTGGTCTTTTGAGTCCTGAAAAGAATCAGTCAAAAGAATCTATAACAGCAGCAATAAGAGTTTTCATTAAGGTTTATAAAATGCTTTGCATACATTTTATCTCATTTGGTCTTCACATCAATCTTGTGACGTGTAGGTAAATTTTATTATTTCCATTTTATAGATGAAGAAACTGAGGTATGAGAGGTTAAGGAATTTGTCTAGGGTCATATAGTGCCTGAGACTAGATTTGAATTCAGATATTCCTGAATGTCCACTGTGCTAAGTGCTGAGTATTCCAAAACAAAGGTCACAGTTATTCTATATCTTTGACAAATGAGAAGAATTAATTTGCCTCCAAAATCTAATTGTTTGTTAACCTGAAAACAGAGGGAATCTGATCACATCAGTGACATACAATCAGAACAGGAGGGCAGAAGGTGGTCTCAGAGTTCTCATCAGGTCCACCCCATAGACCTGGAGCAGACCAGCCCTAAACGTCAGTGTGGAGTCCCTACTTAGGGGGCTGCAACAGCTGTTACAAGAGGATACGGAACCTGCTGCCTCCTTCCTTTTCGGCTCCCTGCCTCCATTCAGTTACAAAGTGGATCTTTGGCTGTCCAAGTTGGGCATTTCTGAGCTACAATTTCTAGCCACAGACCCTACCATTTGCTGGGCCTCAGACATGACCTTGGAGCCTTGTCCCATTCCCACAACAACTCACCAACCTTCTGGTTCTGCCACATGCAGCCAGCCTATTGAAAGAAACTGGTTCTTGTCTGTTCTGTCAGTCTTTTTTCCCTCCTGCAGCCTTTGATGCACTCTCTCTGATGCGCTCCCTTCTTTGCCGGGTGATCTTGTGGTCATTTGGGATGCAGTAGAAATTGGTGATGAGTCCTTTGTCTTACCTTATATTTGCATCAGTTCCTGTGTTGTTTAAGAAGGAAACAAACAGACAAAAAAAATCCCAACCAAATATTGTACCACCTTGGATGTAATGAAGGAGGTGTACTTATCAGACCTCCTGGGCATTGCTTAGGGAGCCCCATGGACAAGTGGTGTCTGCCATTTAAATCCCAGAACTCCTAGAATTTTAGGGGTAGAAGGGGTCCCTAGGAATCATCAAAACCAGTTGTATGTGACAGATAAAGAAACAGACCCAGAGAGAAGAAGTGACATAATTGCCAGATTCCAGGTAAGTTAAGGTTTACTCTCCCATTTTATTTTCACATTTTACCAATAAGGAAACTGAGGCAGAGTTAAAGAACTTGTTCAGGATCACAGCTAGTAATGATTGAAGCTGGATTTGAACTCATGCCTCCTGATTTCAAACTGCATCATCTAAATGCTTCAATAGGTTTTATTTTCTATCTTATGGTGGGTTTTAAAAAAATACATTTAAAATCAAAAGGAATCCATGCTTTACTTTCAAGTGAGATGTGAAATTAATTTTGAATATTCTGATGTGCTATACTATCTGTAAAGGATCTGAAAATTTTTCAGTTTATAATCTTGAGATTCTTCAGAATATAGGATTGAAGAGCCTAAGTGGAAAATATCTTACACATTATCTGGCCCAACCTCTTCAATATATACACGTGTGCCACCACCTGTATGTGTGTGTGTGTATGTGTGCTTTCCATCATACTATGTTACCCTGTATACATTGCCCACAGGCAGTTACATAGTGGGAATTTCTCTTTTTCCTAAAGGCTGGCATTGTTTTGTGACTGGTCAGATCCAATCAGTTCATTTCAACAAGCTTTTACAAAGCCCCTTCTGGGCTAGACTCTGTGCTAGGTATTAGGTTTACAAAATTCTAAGTGGAATAGTCCCTGCTCTCAAAGATGTTTTACTCTCCTTGGGGAAAGCATGCATCCAAAGTAGTCAGCTCAAAATATATACAAAGTAAATACCTAACAATTTGGGGGAAAGAAAGCACTTAGCAAATGTGGGTATGTATTGGGAAGTGTCTGGAGAAAGACTTTGTGTGGAAATGTTACTTGTATGGAGCATCTGAGAGACAGAGATGAGAAAGAGCATTGTAGGCATGCTGCAGTCTTCAGTAAGAGGACGGTTTGACTGACGTGGGACTGAGGTGGGGTGCTAATATGAACAGAGTCTGGGAAGATTCAGATTCTGAAGAGTGGTAGATATTTAAAAAAAGAAGGGAGAGACTTTATTCCAAAGGCTATATGTTTGCTACTTACTATCATTACTTAATGGTGAAATGTGACACTGTAGCTCAGCCCTATCAACTGTTGTTAATAACAAACCAGATCACTGGTTTCACCTAGATGGATGTAGATCCACAAACCCTCAGGGTTCAAGTTGACAGTTGCATGAGTTTCTCTGCTTGAAAAAAAATTTTTCCCTGGTGAGCAGGCAGGCAGCCAGCCCTCTGGTGATGAACCCATCTGCCCAAGGATAAACTGATTGTAAAATGGCAGTCCATCACCAAATCTGTATCTTTCTTGTTTGGGGTAACCCTAACAGACCTTCCACCTTCCCTGCTTAGCTTTTGAAACATAAGGATCACTTCCATTTCCTGGTACTGTCTTTGAATAGAACTTTAGGATCAGCTTTTAGAGGCAAGTCAGTATTTGATCTTGTTACAGTGTTTCATATGAGTACATTCAGCTAATGCGTAAACCAGGATAAACATATTTGGATAAAGCTTTTTCTGGCAATTGGAAAGACATATTAAGATATTAGACATTAAAATATTAAGCTATCAGCATTAAAAATATACGTACATACACACTCCTTTGCAGAGGTAGGGAGGGGAGTGTCTCTTGGAGGTGGAACATTGCATATATTGTCAGATTTTTTTTCAACGTATTGATAGGTTTTGCTGGTTGGATTTTTCTCTTTCTTTTTTCTTTTTTGTAAGCTGAGAGGGGGACGGAGGTGTAAGGGGAAATCTAGGCAATAGAAAAATAAGTTTAGTAATAAAGTTATTTCAAAAGAAAAAAATGTAAATGCATGTGTTGTAGTTCTTCAGATTATTAATAACCTATTTTCACCGAACACATTTTTTGTCCTTTAAAATGTTTCTGGTTCCTGAGCTAGGGGTATTCCTAGACTTGGGAGGAATTACTATGGTCCATATGGCAGCTGACAGCAGCTCTGACTTAAAAGTGATTAATGGAAAGGTAGGGTTAGTTTTCAGAAGTTAACTTTCCTGATTGCGAGTTCATACTTGGTTTTGTCAGTGGCTTTCTGTATAATAATGGTGAAGTCACTTCCTGTCCATTTCCTGGTGAGTACAAAGGATTGCTGAAACTTTTCAGGAGAACTGTGGTGACCAAGGACGATACTTCAATCATTTCAGTTGTGGCTGACTCTTTGTGACCCCATTTTTGTTTGTTTGTTTGTTTTGGCAAAGATACTGAAGTGGGTTTGCCATTTCCTTCTCCAGCTCATTTTACAGATTAAGAAACTGAGGTAGACAGGATTAAGTGACTTGCTCCAAGCTAAGTAAGTATCTGAGGCTGGATTTGAACTCAGGACTCTTCCTGACTCCAGATCTGGCAGTCTAGCCACTGTGTCACCTAGCTGCAGAGAAGATTAGCCACGCTTTTAATTGTCTAAGAACTGATGTGCTTGTCTGTAGATTATCCTGGCTTCTTGATTCTACTTCCCACCTAATGCCTGCCCTGTTAGCCACTTTTCTACAGGGTAGGCAAGAGAATTTCCACATCTGCAACTATTCATACTGGGAGAAGTTGTAGTAAAAAGTGTTTGAGAGGAAGGAGTAGCTTAATGCTTAAGGGCTGGGGATTACTGTGGATTTTGTTCATTGATGCCATTCATCATGGCCTTTAGCACGGGAAATGGAAATCCTTTATGAGAAAAAAATACATCTCGCCTCCTTTACCTCCTAAGAAAAAACAAGGCAAGACAAGTCCATGAACTAGACTCAGGTGGGACCATAGGAAATCCAAAGCTTCTTGGGATACTCTCATTGCTCATCACCTTTCTTGACAACACAGCAAAAGGCAAACAGTAAAATCCGACTGTAGGATGGAGGCTGCTTATGTAGACTTTGCCAGCTTTTACCTTTTAGGTAAAAGATTAGGTCATCCTAGCAGAACCAGGTCTGCTATCACCAGACTTTTTGAGCAAATTGCAAATAGTTGGCCCCAGATATAAGTTCAGTGTTATTACAGGAAACACCAAGAAAGTAAAAAAGGAAAATTTGAATGAAGCCATTTTCTTTCTTTTTTGAATAGTATTTTATTTTTTCCCCAGCTCCATGTAAAAACAATTCTTAACATTTATTTTAAAAAATTTGAGTACCAGTGAAGCCATTTTCCATAGAAATTTAGGTGGCCTTCCAGCAACTTCCTTAGGCACTTTGTGGCTACCAGTTCTTTCTCTTTGGTTGGAGAGTAAGTCTCTAGTAAGTCTTGGTATACTAAGTCAGGTTGGTACCATACTTATGCCTACTTGGAAGCCTTCCTCCTTTTAAGGTAGCTCTTCTATTCTGTGGAGAGGTAGGGTGGGGCAAGAAGAAGTTTGAGTGTGTTTCAGGCTAGAGAACAGGAAATCAGCCAAAAGGAGGGAAAGGAGCCATTCTTCAAAAAATTTAGTGCATCTCTTCTTTAGCCCATGTTACTTGTTTGAGTTTTGAAATTTAGCTTGCATTTGGAGACCTGGATAAAAATGTGAGTTCCTAGCTGTTTCTTGGTTGAACAGTATGTCTGGAAAGTAACATGACAGCTCTGAGCCTGGAGAGGAACGTTAGTGAGACATTTACACGATCATCAGGTGTATTTTTGCCAAATGATTTGCATCGTTCCCCTTGAAACTCTCAGTGAAGGACTTGGGTGAGATTAGAAGGGCCTTCAGAGAGCCATGCTCTCTTTCCCATTGTTATTTATTTTATGTTTCCAGAGTGAAGAACAACTGAGGGGAATGGGGGTTGGGGTGGGGGTGGAGGAGTCTAATGCCAGAGTTTGAACTGAGTCTTGTCCGGGATTGTATGAGAAACAAATGAGGAGGTAGAATATTCCAGGCCGAGGAGGGATTTGTCATTTGGGCCAAAAGTAAAGTTAACTCCTGTTAGTTGGCCCAGGATTTAAAACAACCTAAGTCTCTGGGCTGTCGCTTTTGATTCTTATCACTTTCTATGGCACAGTAATTTTCATCCTGTTTGTCAAGCATCCAGTTCTAGGAAACTGAGATTTCTTGACAATGCCTTATCTTCATTTGACCTGCCGAAAGAATGAGTCTCCACAGATAAATGGGAAAGAGAATGAGAGCTATCAATGCAGGAGGAAGACCAAGATTTTACTTTGATACTAGTGTCATATCTTCATGGTCATTCAGCCTGGCTTTCCTTATCCTTCCCTTTTTCTAGTATAACACACATCAGGACCATGGACAAGTCATTTGCACCCCTTGGACTTTTTTTTTTCTCAGCTCTAATACAAGGGAGTTGAGCTAGATTAGAAGTGAGGAATTTTTTTTTTCACCTAGAAGTCCAAAAGTTATTTCATTAAGTTCTTTACTGGGTTGCATGTACCTAATTTGATGGCAAGTGCCAAGTTTGCTGAGCAAGTGGTATGGCTAAGTAGGTGGGCAGGACCAGGACAGCTTTTGGCCTGAGGAAACGTCAGGATGAAATGGTTCTATGATCATGTTTTTCCCTAGGTAAATGTTGCTTCCATCCAAAGGACAATGTGCAAAAGAGATTTCTTGTTTTGATGTATTTGTGTGTTCATCCACAAACAGCAACCAAAAAGACAAAGTTCTTTAACAAAGTTGGGGCAAAAATTTTGGGGGGAATTTTGGGTGCTTTATTGATGACTTCATACCTCCTCCTGTCAAACTATGAACTCCACATGTGACTCTAGGGCTTCTACCAGGCTTCTGAGGGGGCTGGTGTCAACTGTGATCACAGATACATTTTGATGGCAATTATGTGACCATGTTGATTCTGACCAAGGCTCTTCTGTTATGTAAGGCTTGGTTTATGTGAGGCACTCTAGTTCTGGTGGGGCAGGTGGGAAGAGTAAACAAACAAAAACAGTAATAATGTTAAATCTCAGAAGAAACAGCACTGTTTTAATCCACTTGTAAGCTTATATTCATCATGTTATCAAAATGGAATCCCACTTGGTGCTTGTTTAGCACTGGTGTTGGCCTGACCAGGTTTTATTTTATCTCCTTATTGTATCTTGGACCCTAGAGCAAGAAGGGAATCTCAGAATCCTTCTAGACCAGCTCCTTCAATATATAGATGAAGAAACTGAGGTCAATCTAGTTTGATTCACTTGTCCAAGAGCACACAGTAAATGTCAGAAGCAGGATTGGAACCCAGGTTCTTGGACTCCAGGGTATCTTTCTTCATGACCTTGTCAGAATCCCTTCTGCTAGGTTTAAAGTTAGATCATTTTGCACACATGTTATGTGGCTGAGCAAGCAGTGCTCAGAAAACTTTCATTAATGAAAACTATGTTGCTTCTACCTGTGGAAACCCATAAATACAGAAAATATATCATAGTACTTAATTTTAGTTCCCCTCCCATGCAAACGCCCCCCCTCCCCCCATCTCCTCTGCCCTCCAAATTCTTGCTCAATCTTTCCATCAGCTCTTAGTTTCGGAGGATGGTTAGTGAGGCTTTGCTTCTACTGTCGTCAGAGCTTTTAGAAGCTTTGATACTCACTCTTATTAATTCGTTAATACTTATTGTGCAATCTTCTTTGTTTCAGGTAGGAATGAATTAATAGCAAGATACATCAAACTCAGAACAGGGAAGACGCGGACCAGGAAACAGGTAAAATATTACCACTGGAAATGGTGCATGTCAGCGAATGATGACCCCAAGAGGCATTTTGGCTGCAGTGGCTGTCTGTGCTTAGGCTCCTAAGGAGCTCCCAAGTTGAGCCCCCTGTCATAGATTTCAGTATGTTAGTTTTAAATGGCCTTGGATTTTGCTGTTCATCATTTCAGTGACCCTTTGGCACATGCAGCTATTATGCCCCATATCTGAGGGGAAAATGTGCTGCAGAAGAGGACAGGGATGTACTCTTAGAATCTGTTGAATTTCTTTCCTTTCTTCCTGAAATGTACATCAGCAGTCACTCTGGAGAAAAGTAGAGATGCACGTGTACTTGCAAACCAAATCAATTTCAAGGTGATGTACATGCAAAAGTCCTCAAGCAATTCTATATCAGTCTTCATTTCAATACCTGCCTGCCTTGGGCATTGACATAGACATAGACTTGAATGATGATTTAGGTAACCAGGAAACAGAGAGGTATTCAGCTCTTTGTCCCTAGTAACAGGAATTGAAATGAAGTTATCCCTTAAATGACCTGGTCCCAAGTAGTGTCAGAAGTTTTGTTTTTTTCTTTTTTCATGCCTTTTGTAGGCTTGTTTAACCCTTTGCTTCCTTTTTTCTTTCATCTATAGAATACCCCCAAAGTCTCTGGCCAGTCTTGGATTTTACTTTACTTTTTGAAACTGAGATGAGTTCTTATCCCATTTGTCAGATTACTTAATATTGAGCAAGCTGATAAATGAACAGTCCTGGAGGAAAAAACAGCTCTTTGCACTATGCTGGTTAACCTGGCATCAGTCTTTAAAAAAGGGGGAAAAAAATCCATTGGGATTGGGGCCCCTTTAAACTTGAACAACAGACTGCAGTTCTCTGTTTTACTGATGAGTTGCTTTCATTAGTGTTTATGATGGTTTTTACCCAAGCATGCTCCATGTGTGAAAAGTGATGCTGAGTCAGCACAAAAGGTGGCCTCCTGCCAGCGCACATAAGCAAGCCATTGTCTGTGTGGGTGATGTTTTTCCTCTGGCTGTGTCTCCCCTCTACCAATTAAGAGAATCCTAAGAACAAGAGTGGAGAAGACCAGGGGAAAGGGGATGGGGGAGTTGAGTTGGGGGAGAGTAGGATGTTCCTCACTCTTTGATATATATAGGAAAGGAACAAAAACGAATTCCAAACACATTTGAAATGGAAGGTAAAACTGGGGTGTTTTAAAAGGCACTTATGGAGCCTTTAAAAAAAAATAGGCTAATTTGTGAAGTGAGGCTGTTTCTCACTGGGTTTGAGATCCTTAACTTTCAATGGGTGGTGTGTGTGTGTATGGCATCTAGCCGCACTTCCTCCATTATAATGGACAGTTTGAATTGCGGGCCCACCAGCAGACTTCTGAAAATCGCTTTTTGTTTTACATATGGATAAACTGGCCATTCTCCTGCCCCCTTCACTGGGGATTCTTAAAATTTACAGAGGGCTTCACAGTAAGCCCCAAATATATTTGTAAGGCAGTCACTTTGTCCCAGAAACCTGGCATCTTTTCGACACTCAGGTGGTCTGGGGATTTTTTGAAGGTACCAATGGGTCTGATAAGTCTCCAACAATCGTTTTGTTAGGCAAATTCATGTGGTCTTTATCATCACCCATTTTTAACTGGATGGTCTGGCCTGGATTCACACATTTAGCTTTGTAATAATATGCAAATCCACTTGGCACAGAATCAATGCCTAAAGAGAAGAAGGATTAAAGATATTTATAAGGGCCCAAAATGCCTGGCTAGCTGAGTATTACCATTCCTCCTGGAGATCTCATTTACATGTCCGTATTATTTTAACATTTGCTACAGAATTCAAAGCTTTTCATTCATGGGATCAAACTCTCCCCGCTCCCCCCTACCCCAGTCTCAGGCAGAATGAATCTCTCCTGAGCAACAAGAGGTTTTCTTCCCCAGGTGTTGGGGAAGAACCACACAGCATTATTATCATCATTATCATTATTATTTTAAAACCTCCTCTTTTAAAACAAAACCAAGTGAGTTTCTCAGCAAGTCCTTGATTTCCTTGCTTGGGGGACAAACTGATCAGATCCAACTTTTAACCTGAAACAAGTCACTGCAGTGATGAGCCAGTGATGTTTAGCGCCTGAGAGGAGTGCTGGGAGCTTGGTGTCTGCCTGGGAATGTGTCTCCCTAACAACAAAGCTTTGTCAAGATGCAAATAACCTCCCCCACCTGCCCCTTCCTGTCCCCCACCCCTGAACCCCACCCCCACCCCACCCCACCCTATCCCCCCAGGAGCAGCGACCTTATC
This sequence comes from Notamacropus eugenii, assembly GCF_028372415.1. NCBI lineage: Eukaryota > Metazoa > Chordata > Mammalia > Diprotodontia > Macropodidae > Notamacropus > Notamacropus eugenii. The sequence continues at coordinate 32,423,171 of NC_092877.1, read as the reverse complement.
TTTGATTTCCTTTTTTTGTTTGTTTGTTTTTTTGTTTTGTTTTTCCCCCTCTATAAACCTGAACAATGTAGGTGTCTAGTCATATACAGGTCTTAGCAAGAAAGAAAGTTCGGGAAATTCAAGCCGCCATTAAGGTACGTTTGGCTGGCCCAGTTGCAGGGGGCTTTTCATCTCCATGGTTACAGGCTTTTCCTTTGTTTCCTCCCTTCCCCTACCCTGCAGGTGTCTAGTCACATTCAGGTTCTTGCCAGAAGGAAATCTCGTGATTTTCATTCCAAGCTGAAGGTATGCGCTGCTGCTGCTGCTGCTGCTGCTTCTTGCTTTGGGGCCCTGTGGTTGCTATGCCTTTTCCTTCCTGTTTGCCATGGTGACTGCTGAATGCCTGGGGCTGCCAGTCGGGTAACCTAGTTTTCCCGCATGTGAGAGCTGTTTACATTTCTTTGTGTGTGTCCTCTCTTCTCCCCTCATCTCTCTCCCTACTACTAGCCTCCACACTCCACTAGGCTCTCTGGGCCTCTCCTCCTCCTTGGGCGGTTGGGGTGGTGGGGTTTTTTTCTTTTCTAACCATTGGCACATGCAACAGTAAAGCTCAGTCTTGATAACTCCTCAGCACACAAACATGATTTTTTTTAACCCTTTCCTGTTCGCCAGCCCATTCAGGCCTGGCCAGGGTCCTTAAGTACCCCAAACAGACAAAGACATTGGGCACACAGAGATGCTTTCAGTTTGGGGGGGGGGATGGGGTGGTAGGGAGGAGGTGGGAAGGGGCATTTCAAATTTTACTCTTTTCGATGTTCCTCCTCGAGTTTCATTGGTGCTTTGGAAAGTGCTTTCCTAGAGTACTTGGGGAAAAGGCTGTTAACGAGCTGCTGTGAGCCCAACTGGACAAGGCTAAATTTCTTAGGTTGAATTTTCCTCACCTCCCCTTAATCCTATTGTAAGTGGAATGCATAGCTCTTAAAGCAAGTGTTTTCCTATCCCCCTCCTCCAAATTAAAATGTCAGAGATTTTTTAATATTATATTTGTTTTTTTGTTTTGAGAAGACTCATTACTGAAATGGCAAGATGACCCAGAATTTTAATTTGCTTCCTTTTTTAAACTAAATTTTTTTTCAGTTACCAAAAATCTGTTTTCTCTCCCTTTCATCCAGTTTCCCTCCCCCCAAAAATATAAACTGAAAACAAAACTCTTGTAACAGTGGCCATGTCCAAAAATATATCTCATTCTGCACCCTGAGACTGACACTTGAATTATGTGTACTTATAAGTCTATCATCAAAATATATAGTACCCCATTTTCAAAGTTCTGTTAAAAGACACTTCTCAAAATTGAGCTTTTGGAAATTTAAAAAAAATAAGACCTTCAAAAAGGTGCATTGGGGAATGCAGCCTTCCTACCCCCCTGCCCCCACCCCCCCAGATCACCCACCTGCTGTTTTGTTTTGGAAATTCAAAGAGATTTTGTTTTAGTATATGTGGAGAAGTTAACTTCCAAATCCAAATATCTCAGTTGGCCAATATTTCACCTATTTGCCTGAGACTCTTTGTAGAGTTTTTGACTTTCCCAGAAACTAAATAAATCATGTTTTTGTTCTAGCTAAAAAGCAAAAAAAAAAAAAAATTCACAGTACTAAGTGGTGAAACCCTGTCAGTGCTTACCAGAATCCTGGAACTTCATTATGTAAATAACAGGCTGGCTTTGTCATAGGCCTACTTGTTCTGAGCATTTGGTTTTCCATATGCAGTGGGCAGCATGCTGGCAGGCATGTATGGCTGATGGTGGCTGGCTTTTTAGCTGCGCTGGCTGAACAGTTGTGTTGTTGAAGAACTAAGACAACTTCATAGGTCCTGCTTTTTAACAAGGGGGTGCTCTCCTCCACACAGATGTGGCCATCCTGAGTGGCGACTGGCCCTCCCAGTCCCTGAGCCACCCAATTAAAGATGTTCACATAGTTCAGAGATGCTTCATTCCTGTTCCCCACGTTGCCTGCACTTTCTTCCTATTTGAGGCTCACTCTCTGTAGAGCAAAGCTAAAGTCTTAAGCAGACCTCTCCTGTTCGGGAGCTATATTTCTGCCTTATTCTTCTTTTTAAGCAACCTTTCTAGATAGGGAAGGGGAAGGGGAAGGGGAGGTGGGGAGCACGGGGTAAGAGTGCGTTGCCATTGGGATTTTGTTTGATAGATGTCCTTTGTGAATTCTTTCAAAAATAATGTCAGTACAACCATCCCATTCACCTTCTCTAGCACTGCCCCATCCTTCTTGCTTCTCTCCAGGTAGCAAATGTACAGGTGTCTAAAACTTTGGTTTGAGGGGGGAGGAGGAATGAGATGGGGAGGACTGGCACTTGCTTTGGGAAGAGGAGCAGAGTTTAGCTAATGTTGGATATCAGATAGATTTGTTTTTAATCAGCCGATGTTAACTGAGCTTTTGTATTTGGTGTTCAGAGACTCAATACAACTTAGACCCTGCTAAGTGGTGAACTTGCTTTCAAAGTTCTTACAGTCTAAGAGGGCTTTTAAGATACTTATGAGCTGTAGAAAGTGGTATCAGAGAAAGCTTAAGGTCGTTTTGGTCAGGGTGTTGATAAGTGGGCTTCAGAGAGGAGAGAGGGCCTGTTTCAGGTGGGCCTGGAGAGGTGGTTAGGACTTTGACCAGTGAGGAGAGGACTTTTTAGGGAGAGGTGTGGTGCAAGCTGAAAACTCTAGTTATCTGTGGAATAACCTAAGTGGGTAGTGCCCACTGCCTCACTGTGGTAGGGTGTAGACTTTAGGGTCTAATTTTATGAGTAAAAATGCATTTAAATCTAAACCAATGCAATTCATCCAGTAAATGAAACTAGTACTGTGTTGATTACTACTACTACTACTACTACTACTACTACTACTTCTACCACCAACAATAACAATAACACATCTATATATAGCACTTATAAGGAAGTGATTCTTAGCTTTTTGGTCTCTGGACCCGTTTATACTTCTAAAATTATTGAGGACTCCCAAGAGTTTTTGCTTATGTAGGTTATATCTATTGGTATTTATGGTATGAGAAATTAAAATGGATAAAATCTTAAAATAGTTGTTTATAATTCATTTAAAATAACTAAAGTAAGCCCATTATGTTATGATAAATAATATATATTATTAAAAATAACTATTTTCTAAAAATTCGTTGAGAAGAGTGGCATTATTTTATATATTTTTGCAAGTTTCTTTAATGTATATCTTGATAGAAGACAGCTGCATTCTCATGCTTGCTTCTGCATTCAATCTGTTGTAGGTTTTTTTTTTTTCTGGTTGAAGTATATAAAGACAATCTGGCTTTACACAGATAAGTATTTGGAAAAAGGGAGGAGTATTTTAATAGTCAGTTATCATTATACTATTATTATGAAAATCATTTTAAATTTACAAGACCCCTTGAAAAAGTCTTGAGATTCCCAGGAGTCTCTAGATTTTGAGAAATGCTTCTTAATGGTTATACAACTGTTGTTCTGTTTGTCCTTCCTTCTCAAAGAGGGCCATGACATCAAGATAATGACATGACTTGCACTTGACTTTGATTTGAGAGAGGGAGGGCTGTAGGCTAAGGTCTTGTCAGATTCTCACTTTGAGTGAGATACCCCATGAACTACTCTTTAAGTAGTTACTCAAAGGATGCCCCCTTTTAAGAAAAGAAAAAATAACCCCCCAAAAAATCAAACTGAGAGGGGAAGACCCTCAGGGTTCCTGGGTGAAAGAGAAATAGTTACTATTTAGTAATTACTAAAATAGTAATTGTATGAGATCAATGAGTGGTACAACTAGAGTTACCTTCATTTTACATCAGAGTGAGCTAGTATTTGGGAAATGGATAAAGTGAAGGCAGGCATAAATATAAATAGCTTATCCAGCTGTGTTTCACAGCTCTCTGGTTTTAGAAGCAGAGAAGTTAGAGCAGCTGACTTCCTTTTGGATATTGCTAAAGGCGCACCCAGTGGTGGCAGTGATAATATTCAATATAAATTTGTTATAAACCCCACAGGATCAAAACATGGCTGCCATAATTCCATCATTTCAAATAGGTTTGGATGTGTTGCCTTTGATATTCCCTAACCCATTGTCATTAGAGTTATCCTCAGATTGGTTCTTCCAGTGGTAGAAATGAGCTTAATGATCTAGTCCAGGGGTGGGGGAACCTGCAGCCTCAAGGCCACATGTGGAACTCTCTGGCCTCAAGTGCATCCCTTTGACTGATGGCCTTGAAGCCGAAGGTTCCCCACCCCTGACCTAGTCACATTTTCTCACTTAGTTTCTTTAGTATCTAATGTCAAGAATTTGTAGTTGGTTACCACACTCTCCCTTTCTCCCTGGGAATTGGGCCTGCCTGAATAATCCAGGTCATAGGATAAACCTGTGACTTTGATCCCCTCCATCCTGAACTCCACCTAGCTAAATCAATACACAGCTCCACAAACAGAGCCCCCAAATGGAAGTAATTTCCAAGTAATAAAGAAATGAATTTAAAAGGGAAGCTCAGGAAGAATTGTGGAGACAAAGGAATTCAGACTCCTCAGTAGAATAGGGGCTGCTGCTTATCAGAGGAGTTGAGTGATAAGAGAGGGTATCATAGCTGTATTGTCAGGAATTAACAAAGCCATGTCCAGTTCACAAGACCTTGAAGTTTCTTATGAAAGTTCTTTGCTCTTCAACACATTTAGAGGTCCTAGAGATTCTTTATGAACACCTGAAAGGGCCATAGTTCTCCAGTATCCACTCATTTCCTTTCATTTCCCTTTCTTTCTACTGTTTTGAAGGAGTGGTTTGTCCATACCTGGGAGTCCGTACCACTGTGCTTTGTTCTGCACGGACATGCCTTCTGTTCTCCAAAGAGTCAGAAGGGTGTGGTGAAAATCTCTATGCAAAAAAAAAAAAGGAGAAAGTTAACTTGTGGTCTGCCAATTGAACCAAACAATTAACTGGACTTTCCACAGCCTCTAGAATAGAGAAGTCATTTGTGTGATTTAGAAAGCAACTGTTTTAAAACCAGAAAATAGTGATTAGCAGGAAAAGGTTCACTTGGAGAAGTCACAAGATTGCAGATTAAGAGCTAAAAGAGAAATCAGATAACATTTACTCCAGCTCCCTGTTATGGAGGAGGAAGCCTACACGGGACGCAAGTAGTATCAGAAAGTGTGATTTTTTTTGAATGCAGGTCCTTTGATTACTGTAGAGCAGTGTGCTCTTTCTCCTGTACCAGGTCTTCAGTGGAGATTCTGTGGGGTACTATCCTAAGCTCTCATCGGCTTAACATTTCTCACATTTGGGTATGACCTACAGAGAGACAGAAAGAGAGAGAGAGACAGAGAGAGAAAGAGAGAGTGCTCTCTAATGAATGAAAAAATAGAGATCTTCAAAGATCCCTATAATAGGCTGACTGGAACAATGAGTGAATCTAATGAGATGAAATTTAATAGGGATAGATATATAAAGTCTTAAACTTGAGATAAAAAAAAATCAAATTCACAAGTACAGAATTGGGGAGGTGTGATTCATGTGGTGACTGCCCAGGGGTTTTTGGTGGCCTGCAAGCTCAGTATGAGTCAAAAGTGATTGATGTGTCAGCCAAAAGAGTTAATCGTTTTCAACTGCATTAATAGAATTTTAACATGCGCTGAGTGGGGGAAAGGATAGTCCCACTCGGCTCTGCCTCGGTCAGACTACATCTGGAGCTGTATAGCATTCATTTTGTGCTCCATGTTTTAGGAAGATAATTGACAGTTTGAAGTAGGCCCAGAAAAGGATGACCAGGATGATAAAAGGACTTGAAGTAAAGCCATGCAAGGATTATTTCCAGAATCTGGGGATGTTTACATCGGGGAGAGAAGATTTAGCAGGGATGTGATCTAGGTCTTCAAATATTTGAAGGGTTGTCATATGGAAAAGGGATTAGGTTTGTTTTCCCTTGCTCCAGAGGGTAGAGATGGTCCCGATGGATAGAAATTAGAGAGAAACTAATTGCAACCCAGTATTAGGAAAAACTTCCTAACAATTTAGGGGGAAAAAAGCCAAGTGAACTGCCTTAGAGTGATAGTGAGTTCCCTGTCTTTGGAGGTGTTCAAGGAGAGACTGCATGATTACTTGTGGGAAAAGAGAATTCCTGCTTCAGACATAGTTTGGACTGTACCTATAAATTCTCTTGCAAATCTAAGATTTTGTGAAGAACCGCATTGAAAAAGTTAAAGGGGAGAATATGGGAGATCTGTCACAGAATCACAGAATTTCAGAGATCAAAGGGACCTAAGTCATCATCCATCTCATGCTCAAGAGGAATGTTCAGTCACGGGATCAAATCACAGTCATTCTGAATGTTCACTAATAAACCTTAAAGGACTATTAGTGGAACTACTTTATTATTATGAATGTATTTTAGCTATCCAGCTGCTGTTTAAATATAAGGTTTACAGAACACTTGAAGCACATTATCTCATTTGCCCTTTGTAACAACCCAATGAGGTAGATACTACAGACATTCTCATCCCCTGTTTTACTGATGAGGAAAGAGGTTTACAGGTTAAATATCTCCAAAGACACAGCTAGTAAATGCCAGAGGCTGGATTCAAACCCAGGGGATGTAGTAGAATTTCACAATGGAAAAGCACATCAAGTCTGGTCTCAGTTCTGGGTTCTGTTCCTTGGGTCTGCCACTTGCTCCCTGTGTGACACTGGGCAAGTTTATTAACATCTCTGGGCCTCGAGTCACTCTGTAAAATGAGGAGCTAATACAAAGAGATGTTTAAGGGCCCTCCCAGCTTTAAATCTATGACCTACATATAACCCTATGATTATGACCTCAGGGTCACAATATAACCAGGTCCTTTGTCCCTTGAAGTTGTGGTCTTCTCTCCTCTCCTCCTTCCCCCATTGCCTCTCCAACATGCATTAAAATCCTTAGGATTCTGAAATGGGGCCAGATGGTACAAATTCTAAGGATATTTCCCATTTTCTACCCTACTCCCAAACAGCAAAGTCCCAAAAACAATTGTATGAGATTATAGGGTTGTTTTTGGTGGGAGTGGGTATGAGAAGGGGGGTAGTGCTGATGAGTAGGATGGGAAGCAAAGGAAATGAGCATTTATTAAGTGCCTTCTATGTTCCAGATACTGTGCCAGGGGTTTTACAAATATTATCTCATTTGGGTATGTTACACACATGTACGTTAAAAAACATAAAAGGTCATTGGGCAACAGCAAGATGTAGAGACAATTTAGAGCAGGGTCCCTGCCTCATAGTATGTGCCCATGCATGAACTACTCATTTTAAATTAATGTTCACTTCTTTGCCTTACTATTCTAAGTGATGCTTCAAAGACCCCAGGGAAAGGGGTGTCTTTCAGATAAAGAAAGTCCCATGTGCCAAAACCTAACATTGCTGACAGAAGGATAGCCTGAGTGAAGAGCAGCCAGTCTGCTGCCTGAGAAATCACCAACTGCTTTTAATTTTGACAGTTATTCCCACCTTCCTTGTCTCTTTATTCTCAGCTTGTTAGGTCAATGTCCTCTTGACAGATTTAAGAAAATTCTTATGTAGAAAATTCAAAAAATAACTTCCAGGGGCTAACTAATCTCCATCTGCTTTATGCTGATAAGGCAATTCAATTCCAGTTGGACAGGTACCTGTTGGGTGCCAGGCACTGTTCTTAGGCTCTGGAGATACCCCTTGCCCTCAGCGAGCTCTACATTCTCTCAGACAAAACAACAACGAAATAGTAATGATAATAACAAATAATAAAGATAATAGTACATAATAATATGTACACAAATCAGTCAATACACAGTATGTACAGAGTAAATATTAAGGGAGGCTTAAAGCTGGTGGGGGAGAGGCTTAATAACTGGGATGAAACAGGAAAGGCCTTATATTTTCTGACTCCCTTTTAGGTGGTGCAGTGGGTAGAACATAGGATCTAGAATCAGGAAGACATAAGTTCAAATTTGGCCTTTACCTCCCAGCATCATTGTATGTATTAAATGAAATAATGCTTGCAAAGCATTTAGGACAGTGCCTGGAACATTTTGTTATAATTTGGTCGTTTCATTCGTGCCTGATTCCTTTTTACCCCATTTGGGGTTTTCTTGGCAAAGACACTGGAATGTTTTGCCATTTCCTTCTCCAGCTCATTTTACAGATGAGGTAACTGAGGCAGAAAGGGTGAAATGACTTTCCCAGGATCACACAACTAGTAAGTTTCTGAGGGATTTGAACTCAGTTATTCCTGACACATAGTAGGCACTTAATAAATGTTCTTTCCTTCCTTTCTTACTCTGTTCATAAATTTTCAGGTTTTTTTTTTAAAGAGGTTTTCCCCCTTTAGGTTCTTTGTTAGACTAATCATCATTAAGAATAACCAGTGTTTCTAGTACTAGGGAAAAGAGTGGGTTTGAAGGTAAACTGTGCTGGATTATTTTAAGAGCCTGGCTCCTTCAGGAAATTTTCCCTTGTTTTCTCTCAACACCAGTTGAGGACCACCAACTTCAGACAGACTTTTTGTTCGTGAAGCTGCTCCCTGCTTATTCTTTGATAATGTCATTACTGTCCTTTAGAAAGTAAACCCGATGCCTGCATAAAATTACAGGTAGGGAAGGCTTTTTTCCAGTACTAACCACAGCCTTGGTTCATCTTAGAAAACAGAAGTATATATGTCTGGGCTTGGACAGAGTCCAGCCTTGAAGAAAAGACTGGACTTGTTGGCATTACGTCATCTAGACAAGAGAATGCCTGGCTTCAGGCCTGGGCCCCACTGACCATGTCCACTTGGCGGTGACTAATTTATGAGCTGGATGTTCTCGTTCTTCCCCCAGGCCAGCTTCTTCAGTTAGTCTCACACGCTGGCCTTTGTGAATTGATTTCTGAACAGACCTTTCATTGCATTTCTGCCTGGCAAATAGCTTACGGTTTGGATTATTTATTTCATTCTCTTTGGGAGTCAGTCTTGCGAGTTTCAACTTGAGCACTGCTGAAATCCAGGCCACTTAAGCCCATCAGTGGATAAGTGGGTCCTTCCACAGAGCTGATCTAGCTACATCCTTTCAATATGTGAGTCTTTCTCAGAAGCTCTAGAGTATTGTGACATGCAATAGTCAATAGCTATTTATTATGCACCTACTGTGTGCTTGGCACTCTATAAAAACTGAGGATGTACATACAAATAAGAACAAAGAAGAGCTCTGTCCTCAAAGAGCTTAGAATCTAGCAGAGGAAGACAACATACAAAAAAGAAGCTAAAAGGCAAGGCAGAAGAAACTCAAAACAATATTCATGGTTGTTCGCTCCTTTGCTTTCAACTTGGTAAAAAAGATGTCCAATAGGTCAATGGTTTTCAGGAATCAGAAAGACATTAGTAGTCACTGGAGTACTATGACATCCAAGGATGATTTTTATGTCACACTTAGCTCCTTGTTGCTGCTGTGGCCTAGGATTTTTCTAAAATGTGACAGCACTATAATTGAATTTAAAAAATGTCAGCATTCTCCTTTGGGATGAAGGCAGTACATCAGTGGATCAACACAGTAGTGGAATCAGCATTGCAATCCAAAGATTTTCCTCTGCATGTCTGAGTAGATCTAATTTTGAAAAAATTAATTAAATTCTACTTTTCTCATTCCCAAGAAGAAAACTGAGTTGCTGGTGATGCTTCTTTATTAGTGGTGTAGGCATTTCTTATTTATTTATTTTTATTGGTGGTGTAGGCAGTCCGCTCAGTTCAGATGTTTGTATAGTATGGATGCATTCCAAGTATTTGGGGACCTGAATTGTGCATTTCACACTGACATGTCACTTGCCAAGTCCAGTACTGTTAATTCAGTTCAACAAGCATTTGTTAGGCACCTACTATGTACAAGGCTCCATCATGAGTTTTCTTGGTGACTGTGAAGATAGGGGAGCCCTCTACATAGCTTAATCTGTATCCTGACTTAGTTTACCTGTTTGTGTGTTTGTTTCAGTGATGTCTGATTCTTTGTGAACCCATTTGGAGTTTTCTTGGTAAAGATACTATAGTGGTTTGCCATTTTCTTCTTCAGCCCATTATGCAGATGAAGAAACTGAGGCAAACAGGGTTAAGTGACTTGCCCAGGGTCACCCAGCTGACTGATAGGTGTCTGATGCCAGATGTGAACTCAGGAAGATGAATCTTCCTGACTCCAGTCTTAGCACTCTATCCACTGTGCCACCTAACTGCCCAGTTTATATATAGAGGTTTTTCTTCTTAAGGGATATATGAGATTATGACTTTGCTGGACTAAGTTTGTTTCACTTTTATATTGAATGAAACATGGATTTATGATTTCATAGCCCTTGTGGCCACAATGCACTTGTTTTCTGTTGTAAATTTAAGTTTCCTAGCTTATAGCCATTGATGTTACTCAAACTGCTTTGGCATGAGCAGCAGAGATTAGAATGATGCTATTAGGGATAGAGGAGCGATCTAGGTCTGGCAGTGGTGTTGTACCATGGGTATGGTTGGCATCGAAGTTAGCCATGGAACAAAACATAGACTGAGTGATCCCCATATTAGAACCTTGCTCACCCTTTGGGTACTAAACTCAGCCATTCTGTAGGAGGAGAGGTTCTTTAGACCATTCCAGTTACCGTAGAAGTAATCTCATCTCACAGTGATGATACTTATCCTGCCTCCTCATTAAAATGTCTCCCAATCCAGATTGGTTTACCCTTATATGTAAATTGTTCAGCTGCCAGTAAACTCGTGTGTATGTATGTGGGTACACACACATATGTATACATATACACAAATATGTATATTACTCCATATGTATATGTGTATGTTTGGGGAAAGAGAGAGCACATGCCCCACTCCCACTGCTTGATGCTGTGCGGTGCCAATAAATTCCTTTTTTTCTTCACACACACACTATATATGTATACGTGGAGGGGGACAGAGAGAGGAGGTGTTAACAATTAACAGTCTGGGCAATTGGGAAAGATCCCCCTCCCGTAGGTGAGATTTGAGCTAAGTCTTAAAACACATCAAGAGAACAAAGAGGCAGCTGGGTTTTTCAGAGAATAGTGGTGGAACTTGGGTTCAGGAAGATCTGAGTTCAAATCCTACCTCTGATACTTTATGTCTGTTTGGCTTGGGGCAAGTTTTAAACTCTCTCTGGCTCAGTCTTCTTTTCTGTGAAATGAGAATAATAATAGCGCTTTCCTCATAAGGTTGTTACAATGATCAAATGCATTATGTGATGTAAAGGGCTTGGCAAACTTTGCAGGGCTATATCCATGATAACTAATGAATTTAATATCATTAAGAGGTAGAGGTGATTCTGAAGAGCATTCTGTGGTGGGGGGAAGTTGGCCAGTGTTGCTAGAAGGTTGAGTCTGTGGAGGAGAGTAAGGTATAAGAAATTGGGAAAAGTAGGAAGGAGGCAAATAAGGATCAATCCTCTTTGGCACTCAAGAAGTGAGAACTTAAGACCAGTGGGGAGAAATTGTAGGGGGCAGGATGTTACTGTGTGAGGAACAATATTTTAGCAATTAGCCCTTGCCTAAAGGAGACCAGGAAACCTCCTTAGTCAATGAACACTTCCCTAGAAGTATTCAAGTGAAGTCCAGAAGGGGCTCTCCAAACAGCTGCCAAAGCTATATGTAATCCAGAACCCCTTCCAGCTCTCAGATTTTGTGAAGAGATCCAGAGGGTGAAGGCAAGATGTTTTGAGAGCCAAGCTCAAGCCACTGGCTGCAGGGGTGTCTGAAATGCTAAATTTTAGCAATCAGGTAAAAAAATCCACCTCCAGGAGGATATTCCCCAGAGAGTGGGTACATGGAAGCTTTCCTTCAGCATCCATTGTTAATTTGAATCCGAGGTCCCAGGCTCATTACAGAAAAGCATGCCTACGTCTCTCATGTCCTGCTCTGACAATTCTTTATAATGTGCCCCACAATGATATTTTAAAAAACATTGTTGACAATTACAGAAAGCTAAATATAGTTCTGTACCTTTTACAATGAACAATGATAAAAAGCCTTGAGCATTTTTCTTTGATGTGAATGGAATCTTTGGGCATTTTGAAATACAATCAGATGAATTAATGCTGCTCATTAGACACCCAGTCAGGAGAGTCCTGAATGGGCATTCTTTCCTTGGCCAGTCCTGCTAGACTGAAATAGCCAGCTTTTGTATATACCCCTCTCTTCACTAATAATAAGCAAATTAGAGATCATGGCTAAGGGAAAAACGTTCAGGTTCTCTCTGTCCTTTGTTGAGAACAATGATATATTTTTGTGGTCTCTTTATCCATTTTGGGGCTACTGTTAATAATTACCAAGTTTATATGAATAATAGGTAACGTATAACTAGAAACTGTGTCTGCAAAATTATTTATTAAGGAAGCATTTTGTGCTCATTTTTTCCTTTTTATTTAAGGCTTTTTTGCAAGCCAATTCTTGTCTTCCTAGTTCCACATCAGATGTTTCCATTGCTAGGGAGAGTCTCTTATGTTGAGAAAGCAATTCTCTAGTACTGACAGCTGTTGGATTTGTGGACTCCTGCTATCCTGAATTTATCTATGATGATTTAGTGAAGATCTTTATGAAAAGAAATTTTTAAAATTATTTTATAGTACTAGCCCAGTTTTGAATGGTATTTGGAGTCACTTGACTTCTGCTTTTGGTTTAATTTTATTTTGCACATCCACGTGCAAGCAATCATTAACTTCCCTTTTTGGTAAATTCTCCTTGAATTGTCCTCTGCCATCCCTCCCCTCCCCCTCAAAAAAAATTTGAAATCTGGAGAAAGGAGAAAATTTTGTAATATCCAGTCTATGGTTTATTAAAAATCCATTGTTTAAAAACACTTTGTACTTGCCATGTGTTCTTGAAATGTTAGGAAGTAATGCATTCAGACCTCCTTCCCAACATTTCTATTACGTGAAGAAATCGTGCAAATAAATTCTCCAGAACTTTGAAATACAAAATGAGTGCAGCCAGTGGAACACCACATTATAGCCACAGCTGAACTCTGCTTTATAAAATATGAATGTCAAGTTTATTTTGTAACAAATACATTCTGAAAAGATCCATCTGAGGAGTTTGTGGATGACTGCAGCTGGACTTGACTGCCTGTGATTAGATCACTAGGAGTAACTGTGTTTCCAAGATTGTATAGAAGACCAAGTAAGCTGATCGAACAATTCATGGTCCCTGCCTCTTCTTAAAATTCAGCATCTTGGGGCTATCATATTGGTGGGTTTCCTGAACCTCACAGTGTTCTCTCAGAATCTTCCAGCCCCTAGGTTAGGCAGGAGCCAGGTGCTCCTCCTCTATCCGCCTGCCCAGTGTGTCCAACAGTTACACACAGTAATTAGTGCAGGATTTCCAGGCCATCACCTCAGACTGGCATTTGGTCAGTCTTCCACAGAAAACTTAGGGCTCTTCCTTGGCTCTAACCTCTGCAGCTGTGTGGACAGAGGAACTTTCAGCCAGCCATTCAGAATGGGCTTATCCAGACCCTAACTGTGAAAAGTTTCCCCCTCCTTTGAAAAAAAATAAAATGATTTACCTAAATTTATTCTGTTTTCTCAAATGATCAAATGCTCTAGAGCTGGAGAACACAGGTTAACGATATTCTCTCAGAGCTCCAAAACATGCCATTTACTCCCAGATCTGAAATAGACGTTTTTGCCATTGCTTGTTGATTCGGACAATTTTAGAACTGGACAGGATCTGCCAGGTCACCTGGGTCAATCCCCATCCTTTATAGAGGAAGCAGTGCCTTCAGTCTCCTGAGTTCCATGCAAATGCTCTCACTCTCGGATTCCATGCTAGACTTCTGCCTCTCAAATCTGTGCATCAATCTCTGGACTTTGCAAAGTGCATTAGGTACTTCATATGTTATCAAAATCACCTTCCTTTCCCCACTTGCAGTTCAACATTATTAACCCTAAAACCCAGTTGCTGAATTACTAAAGTAACCTTCCAAGGCTACTGGGAAGAAAGCACTTTGTGAGCGTGAAAGCAGTTAAAATGTCAGGTACTCTGTTATTGTCCCAGTCTTTGTGGGAGGTAGGCTCTACATCCATAACAGATGTATAAGCCACCATTCCTCTTCTCTTCCCCTACCCCAGTCCTGTTCCTCCAGTATCCCTAGGTGATGCTTGGTTTTTTTCATGAGGTTCTGTGAATTTCTCAAAGCAATATTAAATTTACTCTAATTTTTAAAAATTCATTTTTATTTTGAGCTTGAAATTCTCTCTCCAACCCCTTCCCTTCCCATTGAGTAGGCAAGAAATATGATACCCATTATGCATTTAAAGTCATGCAAAGCATATTTCCACATTAGACACGTTTATTCTAATTTTCAAAATAAATCTCTACTCTAGAGGAGCAAGGAGAGTTTTACAAAATTAAATAAGCAGTAATAAAATACATCTCACTTTGCAAAAGGTTGGAAATAACTTGTATAATTCATCTGGCCTTTTAAGGTCAGCTCCAACATAGTCCAGAGAGAATCTCTTCCCAGGAGATTGACTTGAGAGACATCAAAATGGAAAGAATTCCTGATACTTTCCCAATAGCAAATGATCCATCATTAAATATCTATTAAGTGCCTACTGTGTTCCAGGTACTGAGAATACAAAGACAAAACTGGAAGGATCCCTATCCTCAAGTAATTTACTAAGGCAGATAACATGTACAAATATGTATATACAAAGTCTATGCAGACATATATAATAACAGTGTTAACTTAGCAAACATAGATTTGCTTAAAAGAAGGGGGCAATATTTATGGGACCATGAATTCTGAACCTGGAAGGATGTAAGGCATCATCTAGTCCAACTTGCTCTTTATCCAGCTGAAAATACTGAGGCTCAGAGAAAGAGGTTGTTTTGCCTAAAGGGGCATAACTAGTGAGAAGCTGAACTAGAACTGAAAGCCTCCTGCCTTGGGTGTCAAGATCCCTTTGATCACCTCAAACTTGCTTTCATATACTGACTTGGAATATTTTTGTTAGGTTCATGGTATGTAAGATTGAAGTAGGTTTGAGTGGGGAGTGTCAGATTATGAAACTTGTTTTTTTCATTATGAAAGCATAATTTATGAATATTTGCAAAAGTAGATGTGGTACAGAAGAAGGAAAAGAGTGTTCACCAAAATACAAAACTAAAAATTCATTCAACAGTCCCTTCACATGATTATGCAATACCTTTCATATAATGTGTACTAAGTACTTGTTGAATGAATGAATGAAAAAATGAACAAATGTACCACTTGTATAATAAAACCAGTTTTGGAAACAAGAGAACTGCTCTTAATTTGGGTTTTTTCCCCCCTCATTGGCAATGAGTCACATCCTAAAGCCCTTACGCACCAGGGATTCATCTAGTCATCAGGATTCCAACCCCTGTGTGAAATGCCCTGGACTACTCCAGGATGAATTCAAATTCTTGTGTCCCTCAGAGGCAACTTAACAAGAAAGAGATGTCTACACTGCTTCTGAGAACTTCTAGGGGTGCAGTAGCTACCGGTGGATCCCTGCCCTGTGGAATCTGTGCTTTTGTTTATACTGGATTCAAGAATTTTCCAGAGAGACAATGGGAAATATGTCATCAGAGAGATGTCTGATTAAAAAAGAAGGTGGGCTAGTCAAGCAGCAGGCACATTCAAGCCTACATGTTTCACTGGTATCCGTGCAAGATGTGATTCCTCAGTAGAGGATTCATAGTAGGAAATTGAGTAGTCACAGGATGAGAGGGCATGGATGGTGTATAGAATGAACAGCTGGAGGCTGTCCTCTCTCCCTTCCCCATCAGTGAGAGCAGGGATCCATTGAAAGCATGCAAGAGTAGCAGAACTAACCCAGTGAACAGTTCTCTCTCATTGAGTGATCAGTTGTTTGGGTCTGTAACTACATTAGTCATTGTGAAGAGTATGACTGTTGGAAAAAGCAAGAAGTTTATAATTTAATAATCTTCCTGCATCAAAGATCTGTCATTCAGTCAACAAGCATGGCTAACAACTCAGTGAATACTTACTAAATAGTAATCCCATTGTTGAGTTGTGTCTGACTGTTTGTGACCCAGTGGACCACAGCACACATTCCATGGGGTTTTCTTAGCAAAGATACTGATTCACCATTTCTTTCTCTAGTAGATTAAGGTAAATAGAAGTGAAGTGACTTTTCCAGGGTCACACAGCTAGTAAATATCTAAGGCAGAATTTGGACTGAAGTCTTCTTGACTCTAGGTCTTCTATTCACAGAAGAACCTAGTAAGCCTCTACTACTTGTCAATTGAGAGACATGGTGTACTACTAGTAGCTAATAGATTTATTCTAACACTGATCATTTATATAGCTCTTTAATATAAAATATATATGTTATACATATTAGTTATTAATATATAATATATTTATTATACATAACAAAATATGTAAACTATGCACACATATATGCATATATGTATATAAATATAAAAATAAAAAAATCTCATTTGATTCTCACAGCTATTCCTTGAGGTAGAGGCTCTTACCATTCTCATTTTACAACTGAGGAAGCTGTGACTGATGGGATTAAGTGACTTGTCCCTAGGTCACATAGCTAGTAAGTATCGGAGATGGGTAGTCTTGATTTCCAGTTCAGATACCCCCAATGACACACATTGAATTTGAGCAAGTCAGTTAAATTTTCCAGTGCCCCAAACAATTCTAAGACTCTCAGCTCCTGAAGAGATGTTGGTGTGTATCATGGGTCTGGATTAAAAAAAAAAGTTCAAGGCACACTACTAGATGAGAGGTTGGAAATGATACATTAACAACCACAAGACTAGAAAGGACAAAGTGATGTAGGCTACTAAAAGCTGAAACACTGAGAAAAGACAGCTCCTGGGGAGGGAGGAGTCTGAGGAATCTTCAAACATCGTCACTGACACATTGAGTTCAAGGATTACTAGGCCTGTTTAGCCATGAATCAACAGTAGACCCTGAGGCCATTTCTCCATAGTGTTTATTCTGCACAGTTACATCATAATGGTGGTTCTGACTTACCAAAAAAAGGGCAAATTGTGTTTAATATCCTTTGTTTATGGAGGTGGGGATGGATGTGTTTTAGATTTTTATTCAAAAATGGTTTTTAAAAAAGCTATGACAGGCTTCAGGAATAAAACTCCAGTTAGATGGGACAGATCTTGTTGTGATAAGAAGTCGGTGAGGTGGTGCAGATACCACCCCATGATTGTCTGGTAACCTTTTATTTCATCTCATTCAGACTACCCAGTGGATCATGCCAGTTGTGCCACAGCACTCAAAGTGTTCATCTGTGGCAGTTCCACAGCTTTGGTTGAATCTGTAAACATTGCAGTGATGTCTGTCTCAGTTTGTACCGGTTTCCTTGACCTGAAGGCAAAGCTTACCATAGTCCCTTTAATTAGGAGCGACAGCTTTGTACATGGCAGTAAACTGGTTTTGTTTCTCTGTTGTCGTGTGATGGCTACTTTGATGTGTGGAAAGGAATGAATCCGTCTCTTATCGCTGAGTTTCCTTGGATTGATGACACACAGATTCAGGTGCCATGGGCACGTGTGTGTTTTTTACCTGCAAGTTTCTCTTGCCTGGTGCTCATGCAGAAATTCTGTTAACTGTTAATAGCACATTCACCCAGAAGAAGCGATCTTTTCTGGGTTTGCCTATGGCAACCAAGTATAAATTGCCTTCCTTTTGGTAGCAGGAGTTGCTGACATGAAGACTGTGATCACTTTCCCATTTAGGCTTCTAATAGACTCTATTATCTGTATTTGGGGTAAAACAAAGTACAAAATCAGCTTGAGACTTGCTTTGTTACATTTGGGGGAGGAGGCTGGGTTAACCATTTTTTGATCAATCTCTGGGTGAATACCTAAATTGTCTGTTCTGACACATGGGGAAGCTTATTTTTATATGTATTTCATACCCTAATATATGCATGTATATCTGCATACATATGTACACAAATACGTGCTGTGTACATAGATGTTCATATCTTTTTTTTTAATTAAAGAAAAACAAACCCTGCTCTTGTACCACAACCATTTTAACAAACTGTTTGTTATTGTATCCAGGTAACAAGCATGGTAAGTATTTTCATTAAACCAAGTATTATATACTTGAGCTGTGCTTGGCAGAATTTTTGGCTAGCTTTGACTATCTTCAGCCTTTGCTGTTTTCTAAAAGAAGCATTTGAAAGTTAGCATTACTACACATGCTTTCAGCTTTAAAGGAAACACGTCTTGTGTGTCTAAGAGAGCATGCCCCCCTGAACCCCTTGAGCATGTCCGCCAGTTTGCTTATACAAGTGATCTTGCATTATTGCTTCTGGCCTTCCTTCATCACTAGTTCTTTGAACCAGTGTTTCAGCATTCCACCTGGATTTAGGAGCCCTTGTGTTTGTATGAAGATACCTACAATTCCAACCTATCCTTCCCAGGGCTTGACTCACCAGCCCCAAACCCACCTGTAAACCTTAGGTCCCTTGGCCAATGTTCTGGGAAATAAATGGCCTCCCTGCCCTGGCCCTCCCCACCCTGCCCCCCGCTTTAGTGGATCAATAACTGAATTTTCACCCTGGGAGTTGAAAAACATATTGCTCATTCTCATTTTGAATACATTAAAAACAAGAGTTTTCAGGAAAAAAATATGAATGCTAAAATATTTGTACGTTGGGTATTAGAAAAAACCTTTATTATCAAGGTAGGTTAAGTTGAGCCTTCTGGCTGTATTTATCTATGCATGGTTGCTTTGTTTTGGGCATTTTTGGTGGCTTTTACATTTTAGTTTAAGTGCTAATAGCTACAGCTGTTCTAAGCTGATCGTTAGATTGTCGCCTTGTATTAAGACAGTATGTAACTGTCACATTAAAGGATCAGACAGCGAAGGATAAAGCATTGCAGCACATGGCGGCCATGTCATCAGCCCAGATAGTCTCAGCGACTGCCATTCACAACAAGCTGGGACTGCCGGGAATCCCACGCCCCACGTTTCCTGGTGCTCCAGGGGTAAGCCATTAGCTCATTTCAATAACAGTTTCTGTCCACACAGTGACAACCAGAAAGCAAGAGGCAAGATCACTAATCTAATAGGGTAGTACTAGCTCTCCCATGTAGTGTAAAGAAAACTTCGGGTGGTCAGATAGTACCAAGTAAGACTCTGGAATCCATTTAGAGAAGAGTTTCCCCACTGGTGGAAGCTTGAACTTATCGCTTATCAGGATCCCTTTCCAATGAAGGGCTTTCTTCTTTTCCTGTGGTTATAGGCAAACTGAATCCTCCCTTCTCTGTCTTCCTCTGTGACCTAATACTAATACAGAAAGGGGACAGGATGCAGGATGTCTCCTCAAATTTTGTTAAGCTCTGTCTTCAGACTCACCTTCTCATACTGTTCTGAAGTTTTGCTTCTGTGGATGCTTTTGGTGTCTTGAGCAATAGAAGCTACTCAATTCAGCAAATATTTATTGTGACCACTCTGTATATGGAGCAAGTTGGGCACTGTGCATATACAGACAAAAGCAATATCCCTGTCTTCAAGGAACCTTTATTCTTTTGGGGGAATTCAGTTCTCATTCAACCTGCAAGGGACTGAGGAGTATGTGGGAATCAAGGTGGGTAGATAATCATTCAGTAAGCTTTTATTAAGCCCTTACTATGGGTCAGCACTGTGCTAGGCACTAGAGATGACAAGACCAAAATGAAACAGCTTTTGTCCCAAGAAGCTTATACTCCATCTGGAAGGGGAAGATGGAAATCTATATGTCAGCAAAAGTATATACTGAGCCCCTACTTTGTTTGTACAATTACACTAGGTTCTGTGAGTCATATGAAAGTTTATGATACATGATTCTTGCCCTTTTAAAGGGATGATTCATACAAGGGGATAGTGGGAGGGGATGTTGGATAGGAAATGGGAGCCCAGATTTGTAGAGGGAGACAAATGTTGAACACAAAAGGCTGAACTTATGCAGGGTAGAGGGAGTGGAAGTGGGTAGAAGTCCCAGACAATTTGGAAGCACTGTGGAGGAAAGCTAATATCGTAATACGAAGGTTAGATTTTGGTTTCCTAAGGACTTCCTTACCACCTAACCTTAGGTTCTTATGCTTCTCTAGAAGTCCTGCTTGCCTGCCTTATGAAAGAAGGTATGAAAGGTGGCCCTGGGTCCTCGAAAGCTAAAGTAATAGAATGCCATCTTGGTTAGGTATTCCCAAGCTGAAAGTGTGGACCAGCGATAACCTATGTGTTTGCTGTTCAAAGGCTAGATTAATTAAGTGTAGAGAGAATCATCTCAGGAGATGGAAGGTGGGGGGGACAACAACCCAAGAAGACCATCTATTAAAGTGTGATTAACTTGTGATCTGCATTGGGGGGGAGAGAGATTACCACAGTAATGTCAGGAATCACTGAAATGTAAAAGTTTTAGCATGATAATGTATGTGTATATATGTTTATTCTTAATTATTAAATATCTTAACTTTTACAGTTCTGGCCAGGAATGATACAAACAGGTCAGCCGGGATCCTCACAAGAGTAAGTTTAAAATGTAGGATCTTACTTAAAAAAACAACAACAAAAAACCCTTTTTGTGTGCATGTTTGAAAAATGTGCTGCCAAAAGATAGGGAAATGGGGAATTCAAGTTGGAACAACCCTTAGAGATCATTTGGCCTGATTTCCTGATTTTCCAGACAGAAACAGTTAAGGTCCAGTGAGGTTGGGGCTATATTCAATTCAACTTTTAGAGAAAGTATTTCCCTTAGAGAAGAAGTCACATTCTTTCCAAACATCCAGCTCTTGGTGTTGTCTACTTTGGCTTCACTTTGTCTACGAAGAAATGGTTTCCTAAGCAAGTGACTTAATAAGGTTAAAGGAGGAATAATCACAAAAACACTTGAATGCCTTTGAAAAACTTTCATTTGATACAATGACAAATTATTCTAATGCTCAGTATATAAAAATCTTATAATTGGGTAGTGCTTTTTACTTCATAGTACTGTCTTGGGAGTTTTTAGTACACTATGCCTTCAAGAGCTAGGAAAGTGCATTTCAGAGTGACGGTATGGAACAGCAGATAGAGTTGGTCTTGGACTCCGAAGACCTATGTTCAGTTCCTTCGTCTGATATGTTGGCTATGGGAACCTATCTCAGTGCCCCAGGCAATTCAAGATTTCAAATTGCTAGACAGATACTGGTATATATTTTTAGAGGGATTTCCTCACTAGCAATTCTATACATTGATAAAAATCACAGGTCTGGTCTCCACCAAAAAAACCCCACAAACAAACCATAACCTTCCCAAATATTCTATCATTCAGAGTTATGTAAATTCAGGCAACCTGATCTCTTTATCACACTGAAGCAATCAGGTTTCTAAATAATGAGCTGTTTATCAATGCAATTTTATTAGCAGGATTAATTTCTTCTCTCTAAAAGTCACGAACTAGAGCTATTCCAAGTAGAATGGACTGCCTTTAGAAGTTGTGATTTCACTTTTACTCTAATTCAGGAGTTTCCAACCTAGAGAAGCTTGTCAAGAGGATATAGGGAAAATTTTGATTTGATCATTTTGTGAATTAATTTCCAATCAATGAAGTTAAAAATTCTGCTTAAATTGATTTATATAGTTTTGCTCCTAAAAGTGAGTAAAAAGGGATCCTTTTTATTTAATCTCTCAGTTTTATTTCTTATGTTTGTGTAGTAAATTCCAGAATTAATTTCCTTTCATATTGAATAGGGGTCATGGTTCACTGAAAGCCAAGGGGTACATAGTAAAAGTTGGGAATCTCTGCTCCAGAGGTTTTCAAAGAAAAGCTGGGGACAGGCATTTGTTGGGGATGTTTTGACACTGATTCTAACTTGTGTGAATGAGTGAGAATGGATGAGAAGGCCTCCCTGGTACCTTCAGTTGTGGCTTTCTACAACTTATTGATTTATGGGGGTAGAGGATCTTTGTATTCTTGGAGACTGAAAGAGTTCCAAGGGATTGACCCCATTTCCCACATTGGAGATAGACTTTGAAGTTTTCAAATCTTTATATAACCAAAAATCTGTTCTTCTAACCACCCTATAAGGTAGGCAGGCCAGGTGATACCATTTCACTTGCATATGAAGAACCTCAAACTTGGAGAGATTGAGTGACTTGTTCAGAGTTACACATTTCCTAAGAATGTAGTCCGACCTGAAGCCTTGGTCTAATGCCGAGTCTAGGATTTTTTCCTTTATACCAAGTTGCCTTTGAAAAAATTCAGGATTATTTTCTTTTAGCATTTATAGTAAGAGAAGATCAAGGAGGTCATTTAGTGTCTCTCATGGTGTTATATGGAAAACGTCTATCTGTGTCTCCAGAGAAAAAACAAGGGCATGTGTATGTGTTAGATGTTAGGAAGACCTTTTGAGTGTTTAAATCTATGGACCATGAACATGGTGGAGTTGCTCATAAATGCTATCCCCCTAAAGAGGACCTTAGTATAATAGATTGAGAATTGGAGAGGACCCTTGAAGCTACCTCACCCTACCCTCTCAGTGGAGGAAGCTGAGGTGCGGGGAGGTGAGTGCCTTGCCCAGTTTCACTGGGTAGAGCGGAACAGAGACAATTAGATCTCAGGTCCCCTGCCATACTTAGCATCCTTTCCACTGGACCAGTAATGAAAGGAACTATTTCACGCAATCCATAGAGTATGTTTCTTCCTTCTCACTTCATTATCACTTGCCACTCCCCTTTGCTTTGTCCTCCCTCTTTGAAGGTCTCCTTTTTTTGCTCTAGACACAGTTTAAGAAGGAAAGTTGTTCCTCAGCATCCTATTTCAGAACCTGCCCACACAGTAAGAGTTTTGCATGCCCTCTGGGGCAGAGAAAGGGATTATTCCTAGGGAGTTCTAATTAAATTAATAGAGAGAGTCTTTAAGCAGACTTTTTTTCTTCTGCCCATATGGTCTTAATGTGACTTTCTCTGTCCCTTTTTTCTAGCGTCAAGCCCTTCGTGCAGCAGGCCTATCCCATCCAGCCCACGGTCACTGCCCCCATTCCAGGTAAGTCTCCTTCCCAAGGCACTGTGGAGAGTTTGTAAAGCCCCATTGTTCTGCAAATGACATACAAAGCTGTCCCCTTTCCTGTAGCCTCATACATCTCTCTTAATTAGACATAATTAGTCTACTTCCCTCTCTGCTGAAGAATGAATAAGTGAATGAAGCATTGATTAAGTGCTTATTATTTGCAAAACAGCGCTAAGCATTGGGGATAAACTAGAAAGGTGAGGCAGTCCCCTGGAGCTCACGTTCTAATGGGGGAGATAGCACACAGGGAGGTCAGTTGGGGAGATCCCCAAAGAGATATTAATTCCTCTTCTTTAATGTCATTTCCATTGATAAAATGATGCCAGTTTCTGATGCTGAATCATTTGATGGTACCAACAATTTCGGTGGCAAGAACTTTCTTAGCTGGGTGTTAAGCTACGGCTTTAGCCACTGCTAAATGCAGTGACCAAGCAGCATCTCCATGGTGTTTGCTTTCCAGGATGATGGCTGAGGGCACGAGGCTGTTCCCAAGGCTCTTGGGCTGTTTCCATCAGGGTCTGAGGGGACTGATTGATCAAGATGATGGTGGTAATCTGACTTGCCTGGTATATATTGATTCCTCTTTCCCCCTCTGGGTGCCCTACTGCTTCAGTTTGGCTGCCCCGTTGGTAGCAGGTGGATAACTGGCCCTGTCTCCACAGGAGTTGCTTCCACAAATGATGGCTGTGAGGACCAGGCTGGATGCAGGACAGGTGGTCTGGGAGCTACCACTATTCTTAGGGCTCCTATGCCTAAGAGAGAGCCCTGAACTCCATACACATACCGGGGACCCTAAATCGTTATAAACCATGTTTATAATGTGCCAGCAAGAAGACCTATGATCCTTATGGCGGCCTTTTAAGAGCCCATTAGAACGATGAACAGGATTCTCGTCTGTTTGGGTCAAAACCTTGACTTTCATTAGAAGGTACCAGACTGCTCTTTCAATACAGGACAAGCTAAGGCAAGGCTGTCCTTAATGTTCCCTTAGTCCTACTGCTGTTCTTTCTTGTCCCAATTATAGAGGAGGAGTGTTAGCCTCTTTCTTTAGTTTATTAGCTTTCCAAAAAGCAGAGATTCTTTTCTCTGTCCTCCTCTGCTCTGTATCTCTAAGGGCATGGTCCATGCTCAGGGTTTATTTTCTGATGGTGGGAACAGCTCTCTTATAGAGAAGATGCCATGCAAAGTAATAAGGCATGTCATAGTCTCTTAGGAAATTATCTGTATTTCTAATTCTTCTGTCCTTGGAGAGAAAAAGCTGTCTGTATTGAAAAGGAATTCTTAGCCTAGTAAGCGGGATAGATTTAACCTTAAATCTGATAGACTGGGGGAGGGATTGAGGGAGAGAGGTCCATGAGCTTGTTTTTTAAAATAAATTTTTATATTGACTTAATATTCCTCCATATTACTTCCCTATTCCCAAACAGCTGTCTCATATAACAACTAATTTCTGAAAGAAAAAATGCCAAAGTTAGTCAATATAGTCAATATAGAACTTTTAAAGTATCCATTTTGATAACCATATTTCAATATGATAGGTTTCTTTTGTGATCGTATGTATTTTATTTCTATATTTAAAAACACTGTTCTGAGAAGGCATCCATAAGCTTAACTATACTGCCAAAGATGAAAAATCTTAGAGAATCCTTGTTTTAGAATCTTTGTAGACACTGAACTTCAGATAAATGAGGAAGGAATTTTAGTCTATTAAGGATATGCTGCCTTTGTATAACCCCTTGTACAGTCGCAGCTCCTTATCTTGGGTCTATCTTGGGAACTGGATGTCCTTTCTCCCAAAATTTGGGTTCAAATTGAGTTAGAAAGAACATTGTCTCCTTAAGGAGTCTGCAGATCTTGGGAAAGATGAGTCCACGTTTAATCTAGTTGAATGGCTAGAGCTTAAAGGTCCTGGTTGGTGTTTCAGGGTTTGAGCCTACATCTGCACCCGCACCCTCAGTTCCTGCATGGCAGGGTCGTTCCATTGGAACAACCAAACTTCGACTGGTGGAGTTCTCAGCTTTTCTTGAACAGCAGCGAGACCCAGACTCGGTGAGTATTATCAGAAGGACATGGTTCCTAACCCCCAGGGGTCTCAGGCTCCCAACGTACCTCCTAAAGTTTCTCTTTGTCCCTCCTTCCTTCAGAAACCAAATCATTCTTGACTTCTGTGTATAAAATGCCAGCTATGATCAGAGACATAAGTAAGCATTTTGGTTTTATCCATTTCTTACCAAACAAAATTTTATTATTGTTGAAAAATATTTGGATATTATTAGAGAACTTTGTTTTTTATTTGCATTAGACTCAGGGTTCCATCAAGTTCTCTTCTTAAACAGATTTTTGTTGATGTTTTTTGTTTGTATGTTGCCCAGATTTCTCCCTGCATTATTCTTCCCTCCAAGAGAATGATTCTTCATAACAAAAAAAAAAATTTTTTAAGCAAAGAAAGGAAAAGAGCCAAAATATGCATTTTTTTCATTGCTGGCCTCTCTGTTCTGCACCCCTTCCCTTCCTCTTTGTCCTAGAGAGCATAATGACCAGTGTTAGAAGCCTTTGCTCCCCTACTTATCATAAGCTCTCTGAAAAGGATCTATTAAACCCTGAATAGAGATGGAACTGATAGGGACTGAGTAACTATTCCAGAGTCTGAGTCAATAAACATTTATTAAATGCCTGCCATAGGCCAGGTGCTAGTCTAAGCATTGAAGAGACAAAGAATGACATAAGATTGTTCTTGCTCTCAAGGAGCTCACAATCTAATGGGGGGAGGAGCAGCACTTAAACAGAAACATGAAAAGAGAAAGGAGGGTACCCAATGTGGTGGAGCACATGAAGTAGTCCCACTGCCAGGTGGGAAATAATCTTAGGTGGTATGAGTTTTAGAGTTTATTTCATCTTGCAGTTTGATGGGTTTCTGGAGAACATGAAGGCCAGGAGAGTAGTCTATAAGAAAAGATGGAAATGAATGTCCCAGGCATTCTCTCTCCTTAAAATGGTGAAGGATCTGAAAGGAGTTTCCAGATGTCTGTTCCTTCTCCCCCTCTCCAAGCAGAGGCAGGGAGGGGTGACATGGGCAAGGGCTGCTGAATGAGAGTTGAGAGTTAGAGTTGATTTTGTCTTGCAGAAATAATGAGTTTCTGGAGATCATGAAGTTCAAGAGAGCAGCTGGGTGGGAAATGAGCTGTTAAATGAACTATTGGTTGAATGAATGATGTTGCATCTCTTAGGGGTATTTGTGCCCTAGGGGATAGAAACAAGTAAGTGCCCTTAACTCCTGGAAGCTTTATATATGGAGTGGGGAGATGGGCTGGGCAACCATGGAGGTCTTGTTGGAAGAGCTTTCTTGGAAAATCGTGTGTGTGTGTGTGTGTGTGTGTGTGTGTGTGTGTGTGTGTGTGTGTATGTGTGTATGTTCTAAGTGCCCAGCAGGCTCCGTGTTACACTCTTTTGATCTAGTCTACATGAAGAATCCATGATTTTATTGGCATAGGAAACTCCCATTGATCAGTACTTATTCTTTAACTTAGACTCTTAAATGACTTGCCCAGGGTCCTATACATAGTATTTATCAGAGGCAGGACTCTTCTTAATGAAGATCAATTTTCCATGTTGCACTGCTCCTTATTTGAATATGCTCAAGTAAAATTCCTGGAGATGTTGATGAAGAGAGTAGACACCCATGTCTCATGCACAGATAAGAATGAAGAGTTTGGACTGAATTATCTTTCCTGGTAACTTCCAGACCTGTGATTATCAGAGGACTTGAATTCTGGCATCATGAGCCTATCTTTTCTTGATTTGTGGTCACCTTGGAAGCCAACCTGAGAGGCCTTGGGTAGTAAAACTTTTCCTTCTTTAAATTACTATGACTACCGCCTATCCATTATTTTGTTCATCTTTAAAAGTCCTGTTTGGGCCCAAGTTGGCCAGCGGTGACACCATTTCATATGCCCGGGTCAGAAAAGCAGTGTGCAGCAGCTTCCCTGCCCAATAGCACATGTCAGGTTAATTGAACTTTGTAATGTCATTGTTTGTTTTTTCACTCTGCGTATGAATAGACTTCTTTAGTTCTGCAGAAACCTAGAATTTATTGCAGATCTAGTATAAACTGAAAGGGCCAGACCTTGGGATAAAAAGAGTATGTTTTTGGTTTTTGTTTTGGTGGGGTTAGGAGAGGGATGGGGGCAGGGGAAACTGAAAGATTATTACATTTGGAAAGTACTTGAATTTTAGATTTTTTAAAAATAATACTATTAGTTTTTTTTTCTTGTAATGTCATTGCTGTTCAGTCATTTCACTCATATCCAACTATTTGGGATCCCATTTGGGTTTTTCTTGGCAATGATGTTGGAGTGGTTTGCTGTGTCCCTCTCCAGCTCATTTTACAGATGAGGAAACTGAGGCAAACACGGCTAAGTAACTTGCCCAGGGTCACACAACTAGTAAGTGTTTGAGGCCAGATTTGGATTCAAGATGATGGACCTGGTACTCTGTCCACTGTGCCACTTGGCTGCCCCGAAATAATGATGTCATTATGGCTTCAATTTGTGTCTCAGGCCCAAGTCCATAAAATATACCTGGATTTTAAATAAGAAAATGCTGACCAAAGCAATAGAGAGCCAAAGAACGATAAATCAATAAATGTGTATTAAGTGCTTACTAAATTGCCAGGCACTGTGCCAAGCCCTGGCTATTCAAAAATGGGCAACAGACAGTCCCTACCCTCAAAGGAGCTAACATGTAAACAAATTTATACAAAGCAAACTTTATCCAGGATAAATAGGAAATAATTAAAAGAGGGAAGTCACTGGAATTGGGAGGGGTGGAAAGGCTCCCTGTAGAAGGTGGGATTTTGTTTGGAACTTAAAATTTAGTATCATTCTTACTTATACCTTTTAATACTCCTATTAGGTTATTATTTAATTTATTCAATTATTTAAATTTATTGTTTAAACTTGCATATATAACAAATAATCACTAGTAGGTGGTAAAAGCACTTTTTCTTGAACCTGAAATTTGGAGTTTAATGTTTTATCTGAGCAGTGAGGAGGCTCAGTATATAGAACACTGGATTTCCAGTCGGAAGACCCGAGTTCAGTTCTGTCTCAGGCACTTATTTAATTGTGAGACTCTGGGAAAGTCACTCAACCTGTGTCTGCCTCAGTTTCTTCATTTGTAAAATGAGGATAATAATAGCACCTGTATTGTAGGGTCTTTATGAGGATCAAATGAGATAGTACATGTAAAGAGTTTTGCAAAAGTTAATACTATGTTAATTAAATATTTTAACAAATAAAATATTTTTACTTAAAAATTAAAATGTTAGCAATGATGATGATGCTTGATTTTTTTTTTTTGCATATCAGTCTTTAAGTATACCAAGTTGTCTTTACGAAGATAGTTTTTAACAGCTGTTTCAGAGCCTTGCTTCAGATCTCCATGATATCTGTTTACTGTGGTTTGGAAATATTAGTCCCTTCCCCAGATTGCAGACCCTAGTTCCCTTTTTCTCTCTACCATTTTATATACTGAGCTTTTGTACCTTACTGGAGATATGCAGGAAATTAGTGTTGGGCCCTTTGAGAGAGGTCTACATTCACTCAGTTTTATAAGGGAAAGCCTCCTTGCCCATATGCACCGCTAAATTTCTAGTTTTAAAAGCTCATCAGTCTTGGTAAGGAACACTTCTCTCTCAGTAGGCTTCTTACCCTGTGTTCTGCTGAGACAAATTGGGAAAGGATTCATTGCCATACCAGCTCATACAGAGTTTGCTAGAAGCCTGGGGAAGGACTGAGGCCAGAGCACTGCCAAGATAAGGGCTCTTGGTTATAATGCTCTATTCATTGTGGTGGAAAGAGCCCTAAATCTGGAATGAAAAACCTGTGTTTGAACTCCAGCTCTAGGGCTCCCAGTGAGACTGTGCCAATCTGTTCAGCTTGTCAAGCCTCAGTTTCTTTAGCTGTAAACTGCAGATTGTGCTATTTGTATTACCTAGAGGAAGATAAAACTCAAATTGTTACTCTTATTACTATTTTCACACCTTTGTGGATACTTCCTTCATCAATGTAGCTCATAACTTCTCAGTGACTGAATAAATAGATGGTCTTTGAGTATTCCTGTGGCTAAGAACATCCTGATCTGGAAGTCAACCTCTGATGAGCATCTCTAAATTCTTTATGCCCCTCTTGTAATAAATGCCAGGGCCATGCTCAAAGCCATTCTAACTTGGCAAGACTCATTCAACTTTTATGCCACTAATCAGCTTCTAGAACCCAGGGCCATCTCTGAGCTCCAGTGTGGAATCAGATCAAGACTTTAGCATCACTCTTTTCATGGTTATCATTGTACCTAGAGGGCTTCCTTTCCCAGTTTCTTCATAACTTATCAATGGACACAACTGATTTTTCTTTGCCACTTCTGGCATGCCTCTCATTTAAATGGAAATTTATGCAGGTGTATTGCTGATATAAAAGGTACTGGGTGTAGGTAGGTCTTTGAAAAGAAGAGGCATGTGTGTTTTCTTGATTCTAGATGGGAAATGAGAATAGTGTTTTAGATTATATTAGGAATTGATGCTGTAAAAATCAGGCCTTACTCTGGGTAACAGTTCAGTGGAGAGAGAGATTTGGAAATCTGCAAAGGGACCCAGGGTACACAGCTGGGCAAGAGAGACTTCAGACCTGAAAGCAATCCTTTAGCTCATTACACATATATATGGGACAGAAGACACTTTGTTCCACCTGGTTCTGAAGGTAAATGCAGCTTTCCAAATCTCTTTCTCCTCCAAAAATTTCTCAAATCATCAGACACATATCTGAGCCACCTCCAAGCTGCTTTACCATCAGAAAGGGTTTAGGGTTGTATCAATCCCCAAATCAGATTCATCTTCCTTTATGGATAAATGCTGAAACCTGCCAGCTTCTCTGGGCATCTATACTGACAGCAGCTGCTGCAACCAGACTTCCAGATGTTATCAAAGGCCTTGATCCCTTTGATGAAAGACAGCAAAGAAAGCTCAAGGCTGAACTTTTGCCCTTAATGCACCCTCCCCCTATAACACAGACCATTCTTTACCTGAAGCTTCTCTTTGCCTCTGATATGCTGCAGGTATCTTGTCATCGGAGCCAGACTGTGGCCTGGTGTCAATGAAATCTCTTTAGAGTCTTTCTTGAGTCTAGCCTGAGAGAAACTTGGGGAGAGGTGGTCTCTCTAGCTCGTTACAGCTCTGGTAAAATGAGGAGTTCGAGTCTGTGTCTATATCATAAGCCCCAGAGACTCCATTAAACCAAACTCACAAGAGTCACTTTTCTTATTGTTTGAAACTACCTAAAAAGAGGCAGTAATTTCCTCTTTAAGTTTATAGAGAAAGACTTCCAAAAGTCACAGATAACTACTCTTACTAAAGTAAAAATCGGTTAATTCAGACAAATTGAGGGACTTGCAGTCTGAATTTTTACAGTTTTTTAAAGAAAATTTTGTTGTACATTGTCTAAGGCTGGCTGCATATACACAACAGGCAAGGGATTCATTTAAACAACAAACACTTCAGTGACAGGCAGAGAGAGGTGGGGTCTATGATGAACAAGCTCTCCTGGGAGTTGGGACTTTGCATCAGCTGAAATTTTATTAGCCATTTTTTTGCTTCTGCAAGGTTTGGCAAAGTACAGAGGAAAATGAGAGTAATCAGATCTGAAGGACAAAGGCTTGGCTAGGTGTGAGAGTCCAGGCTGAGTTCACTCTAAGGATGGGCAACAAAGTGAGGGAGAGCAAAATCTTGAGCTCCCAACAGCCTTGGCCAATATCTCAGGGAATGGAAAAATGTATTGCGAAAATTGTGAGCATCACTCACTACAAAAATAAGGTGGAATGAAGTACAAGATCCATGTGAAACAGCTGATATCCTGGATCTGCCCATTGGAGGGCTTGAAGGAGAGTGGGGGCCACCAGGGATCTTACTGCAATGGTTCTGCTTTCTTTAAGCAGAAGAATGATCCATTTTTCTTTCCATTAGAAAGCTGAATCCAGCAAAGGTGTGATAGAGCCCACTTCAGTGAATAGAAAAGCCAACTAGTAAGTATCTGGGGCTAGATTTAAACTCAGGTCCTCCTGACTAAGAGCAGCACTCCATTTACTGTACCACCTAGCTACCCAAGGTGCACTATGCTTTCATCCAAATCACTGACAGGAAGGCTGAACACAAAGAACAAAGGTTCCTCAAGCGCTTGTTTAGAGACCTCTCTAAGTTGAGTTTTCTCTATTTAGGACTGTTCTTTCAACCCACTCAGAATCTCCCTGACTTGTGCTATTATGTCATCCTACATTTCTATATCTTGCCCAGAGAGATGCTGTAAGAGATTCTGACAAATACTAGGCTGAAATCTAGGTAAACTCTATCTATGATGATCTAAGCAAGCTATCTCTCTCATTCCAGTAATTCTGTCTCCAAAGAAAATGACATTAGATCAACATGACTCATTCTTGAAGACACCCCTATGGCTCTTGGGGATGACTGCTTGTTTTCTAAATGTCAATATACCATTTTCACTTTGATGGAGCCTTAAGTTTTGCCAGGAATCTGAAGGTCAGGCCTATAATTTAAAGATTCAGCTCATTTCTCTTTTATGAAAATCAGGATAATTTCCATTCCCCACTACTATGGCACCTTTTCTGTTCTCCATGATCTTTCTTTCTTTTTTTTTTTTTTAAATTATTAAATAATTAACATTGCACATCGATAAAAATAACTAAACTTGTTAGATGATTACTTACATTTAAACTAATTTCAGTATAAAGAATCTTTTTTTTTTCTTTCTTTTTTTTTTTTTTATTTAGCTTTTAACATTCATTTTCACAAAATTTTGGGTTACAAATTTTTCCCCTTTTCTCCCCTCCCCCCCCAAACGCCAAGCATTCTAATTGCCCCTATGACCAATCTGCTCTCTCTTCTATCATCCCTCTCTGCCCTTGTCTCTGTCTTCTCTTTTGTCCTGTAGGGCCAGATAGCTTTCTATACCCCTTTACCTGTATTTCTTATTTCCTAGTGGTAAGAACATTACAGTTGATCCTAACACTTTGAGTTCCAACTTCTTTAGCTCCCTCCCTCTCCACCCCTTCCCTTTGGAAGGCAAGCAATTCAATATAGGCCAAATCTGTGTAGTTTTGCAAATGACTTCCATAATAGTTGTGTTGTATAGGACTAACTATATTTCCCTCCATCCTATCCTGTCCCCCATTACTTCTATTCTCTTTTGATCCTATCCCTCCCCATGAGTGTTGACCTCAAATTGCACTCTCCTCCCCATGCCCTCCCTTCTATCATCCCCCCCCACTCTGCTTATCCCCTTATCCTCCACTTTCCTGTATTGTAAGATAGGTTTTCATACCAAAATGAGTAGGCATTTTATTCTTTCCTTTAGTGGAATGTGATGAGAGTAGACTTCATGTTTTTCTCTCACCTCCCCTCTTTATCCCTCCACTAATGAGTCTTTTGCTTGCCTCTTTTATGAGAGATAATTTGCCCCATTCAATTCTCCCTTTCTCCTCCCAATATCTTTCTCTCTCACTTCTTGATTTCATTTTTTTTTAAAGATATGATCCCATCCTCTTCAATTCACTCTGTGCACTCTGTCTCTATGTGTGTGTGCGTGTGTGCATGTGTGTGTGTGTAATCCCACCCAGTACCCAGATACTGAAATGTTTCAAGAGTTACAAATATTGTCTTTCCATGTAGGAATGTAAACAGTTCAACTTTAGTAAGTCCCTTATGACTTCTCTTTGCTGTTCACCTTTTCATGGTTCTCTTCATTCTTGTGTTTGGAAGTCAAATTTTCTTTTCAGCTCTGGTCTTTTCATCAAGAATGCTTGAAAGTCCTCTATTTCATTGAAAGACCAATTTTTCCCCTGAAGTATTATACTCAGTTTTGCTGGGTAGGTGATTCTTGGTTTTAGTCCTAGTTCCTTTGACTTCTGGAATATCCTATTCCATGCCCTTCGATCCCTTAATGTAGAAGCTGCTAGATCTTGTGTTATCCTGATTGTATTTCCACAATACTTGAATTGTTTCTTTCTAGCTGCTTGAAATATTTTCTCTTTCACCTGGGAGTTCTGGAATTTGGCCACAATGTTCCTAGGAGTTTCTCTTTTTGGATCTCTTTCATGCGGTGTTCTGTGGATTCCTTGAATATTTATTTTGCCCTCTGGTTCTAGAATCTCAGGGCAGTTTTCCTTGATAATTTCATGAAAGATGATGTCTAGGCTCTTTTTCTGATCATGGCTTTCAGGTAGTCCCATAATTTTTAAATTGTCTCTCCTGGCTCTATTTTCCAGGTCAGTTGTTTTTCCAATGAGATATTTCACATTATCTTCCATTTTTTCATTCTTTTGGTTTTGTTTTGTGATTTCTTGGTTTCTCATAAAGTCATTAGCCTCCATCTGTTCCATTCTAATTTTGATAGAACTATTTTCTTCAGTGAGCTTTTGAATCTCCTTTTCCATTTGGCTAATTCTGCTTTTGAAAGCATTCTTCTCCTCATTGGCTTTTTGAACCTCTTTTGCCAATTGAGTTAGGCTAGTTTTCAAGGTGTTATTTTCGTCAACATTTTTTTGGGTCTCCTTTAGCAGGGAGCTGATTTGCTGTTCATGCTTTGACTTCATGTCTCTCATTTCTCTTCCCAGCTTTTCCTCCACCTCTCTAACTTGATTTTCAAAATTCTTTTTGAGCTCTTCCATGGCCTGTGCCCATTGAGTGGGCTGGGACACAGAAGCCTTGATTTCTGTGTCTTTGCCTGATGGTAAGCATTGTTCTTCCTCATCAGAAAGGAAGGGAGGAAATGCCTGTTCACCAAGAAAGTAACCTTCTATAGTCTTATTTCTTTTCCCTTTTCTGGGCATTTTCCCAGCCAGTGACTTGACCTCTGAATATTTTCCTCACACCCACCTCACCTCCTGATCCTCCCAGCCAGTGTTTGGGGTCTGAGATTCAAATGCTGCTTCCAGCCTCAGGGCTTTGGGCGGGGGCAGGGCTGCTATTCAGTGTGAGATTAAATTCAGATGCTCAGTTGAGGGCAGGGCTGCCTCTCAGGCTCAGTTCCCTCAGGGAGTTTATGCACAGACCTTCAACAATGGATCCAGGCTCCTGCCTGCTTGGAGAGCCCTGGTCTGCCGCTGCCCCTCAGCTTCTGTCTCCCGAGGGGGCCCGAGCCATGGGGGCACCCCACTCCCCCCTCGACCCGCCAAAGGGACTCTCTCACAGACCCCCGTCACCTGTGGGTGGAGGTACTTGTGCGGCCGCTGGAGATCCCGTTCCTGAAGCCCACTCGGATCTGTTCCTCTCGGTGCCGCGGCCACGGCAGGGCTGTACTCAGCTCCCAGTCCCGGCGCCCAGTCCGCAGCACGAAGGACCTTTTACGAGAGGTTTGCAGGTCTCTCCGGAACAGAAATCTCCCTCGCTCCAATGTTCTGTGGCCTCTGGGTGCAGAATTCGCCGTGAGTTACTTCTTTGTAGTTGTTCTATGGGTTGTGGGTTCGGAGCTATGTGTATGTGCGTCTTTCTACTACGCCATCTTGGCTCCGCCCCCAGTATAAAGAATCTTAATATCATTCTAGTAATTCCCTGTAAATGCCCTCAGAATTTTTTTTGGTCATTCTCATTTATTTTTACTTTTTCTTCTAATTTTGATTTTTTTTTGTCTTTGGGAAATTTTTTAAAAGTCCTAATTTCTTTGTATTCTTCATACTTGTTGATCTTAATTGCATATAGTTGCCTAATCTACTGCACTTTGTTTAGGAATTTGTTTTCATAAACTAGTATTTTGTTTTGTTTCTTTTTTTTTAAAAAACAAAGAGTTGGTTAATTTTTTAAAGTCGGTTCATAGTTTTTCAATCCATCACATTTTGAATTTACTTAGCAAAACTCTTCTTTCCATGTAATGCTAAGATAAACTTATATTTCAACAAGATGAGATTCTAATAGATTTAGAATAAATGGAGTTCTAAGTAAGTTCTAAGTAATTCAGCTTTTTGGAGTCATACCATTTGGATCAACTAATATTCTACAATAACAAATAGAAGGAGATATATGTAAAACAGTGATATTGGCATGATTTTACTGCCCAGTTTAGAGACAGGAAGAGCTAGATAACTTTTGGAAATCCCACCAGCTCAAAACTGTTAAATTTAAAATGGAGAAACATAAAGCTTGATAATTACTCTTACAAAAGAATAATTTCAAATATTAATTAATTTATTATATTAATAACTATTTGAAATATTGCTTCAAAACACATAATAAAAATGCAAATCAAAATAGCCTTGAGGTTTCATCTCACACCACCAACTTAACAAAGATGACAAAAGATGGGAATAATCAACATTGGTTGCACATATACTGGACCCTGTGCTGATCTCAGTGGATACAGAGAAAGGCAAAAACAGTTCTTGTTCTCAAGGCATTCATATTCTAATGGGAGAGATGACTTGCAAAAGTCTATGTACATACAAGATATATACAGGATAAATTAGAGATAGTTTCAGATGGAAGGCACTAGTAGAAGGGGGAGTAGGAAAGTCTTCCTTCAGAAGGTGGGATTTGAGCCAACTCTTGAAGGAGGGTCATAGTTGGATGTGAGAAGGGAGAATATTCCAGGCAGGGGGAACAGTAATTGAAAAAGCAGACAAGATATAGTGTAATATGTGAAGGATAGCAAGAAGGTAGGTGTTGTTAGATCATAAAGTGCCTAGAAGAGGATAAAGTGTAAGAAGACTGGAAAGAGAGGAAAGGGCAAGGTTTATATTGAGCTTTGTCTGCCTAACAGGATTTTCTGTTTGATCCTGGAAATAATAAATGAGGAGTAACTAGAATTTATTGAGATGGAGGGGGTGGGGTTGGTAGTGGTGGCATGGTCATGCCAACCTGCAGGCTATTGCATTAGTTCAGGCAGGATGGGAAGATGGTGACTATGTTAGTGGAAAGAAGGAGATGTATAAGTGTTGTAATGGGAGAAACTACAACACTCAGTGGCAGATTAAATTTATGGTGGGATGTTAGATTGAAGAGTCAAGGATGACACTAACTTTGAAAGCCTGTGTAACTGGGAGGATGGTGGTGCTTTCAGCAGTAATGGGAAAGAGAGAGGAGAGTTTAGTGGGGAAGGATACTGAGATTTCTTGGACTTGTTGAGTTTAATATACACATCCAGTTAGAGATATTCGATAGGTGCTTGGTGATGTGAAACTGTGCGAGGTCAGGAGAGTGTTTAGGGCTGGATAAATAGATCTGAGACTTATTTGCATACAGATGGTCATTGTATCTGTGGGAAATATTGAGATCACTAAGGGAGATAATGTAGAGACAGAAGAGAGACCAAGACAGACCCTTAGGGGACATCCACTGTTAATGAGCATGATGGGGGAGGAAGATTCTGCTAAGGAAACTAAAGTAGAGAAGCATCATGATAACCCAGAGGGGAGAAAGAATACATGAGAAGTGGGTTTAAGTGTCAGAGGCTATGGAGAGATCAAGAAGAATGAACATTGAGAAAAGGCCATAGAAACTGCCTTATTTCTGATCGCTGAGGCAGATATCGGTGTGAAGGTGCCTTGGATGATTTGGTGCCACAGGATTCACATCCCTGTCCCGATTCTGTGGCCAGCCAATGAAATAGTCTACACTTTTTCTTAGGTCTTGGAGCGAAGGAAGTGAGTGTCTTGAGCTCCCTCTGCTGACTGTAACTATTGGAATACAAAGTGGGCTAACTTGGGTAGTTGTTGATGTTGGTATAAAATCAAGTAAGTCAGAATAATGCTGTGAAACCTGAGTCTACTAGAAACACAAGGGGAAACAAAAGATTCTATGGAGAAGACACTGAAAAAAAGAGTTGTTTTTTTTTATAAGTTAGTAACACTTGAAAATGGGCTTTTTACATGTCTCATATCAACGTCTGTAATTTCCATCCAGGACCATTCAAAGTGTTGACTCTTCAAAGGTGACTTTAGCCAATTTACTGAACATGAAGGGAGAGAGAAAAGGAAGCCAAGTAATTCTTGCCTAGCTTTTGTAGAGGGAAATAAGGAGGGCAGTAAGGTTAGAAAGGCCTGTAAACTTCTTGAAAACAGAATCTGAAGGAGCTAGGCAAAGTGTAACTATTGTCCAGATGCATTCCATGAATAAGACCCCCAGATGAGTGGGAGTCATCGCAGTGGTTTTCCCAGCAGAACAAAGAATTCTGCTCTCCCTGTGAGGCATCCTGGTTTTTCCTAGCACCTACACCTTCTGTGAACCCAGAGCTGGCAAGTCCCATGCAGCGCCATGATGTCCACCAGCCTTCTGCGGCTGCCTCATCAGTTGCTGTACCTATGAAGGGAATTTGCACAAATCTCTTAGAAAATGATTCTCTTTAGGCCCTTTTGTAAAACACTACAGTCATAGCCTTGGACTCTCCCCTCCTTCCAAGTCTAACTCTTACCACTTATTTGATGCATGGTAGGAGGTAATGGAAAACAACCTTAACACTACGCCAGAAGGATTAGATTCAAGTCCCTTTGTCCAGGATTTACTAACCTTGTGACCTTACAAAAGTCACCCAACCCCTCTCTAATCCTCATTTTGTTTATCTGGAAAATGGGAGGGTGGGGGAAATAATATCAACACTATTTTTCTCTTATGGTTGTAAGGATCAAGTTAAAAAGTGGGGGGGGGGCGCAGAGGAAGGGGCGTGAGAGTGCTTTGCAAAGGTAAGGCATCATACAAAAGTTTAGCATTGCTTGTATGTTCATCATATGCCTGTCACACTTGTAGTGCATATGACTGTAAATATCTGTACAGAGCACTTTGTACTTTTCTGATGAGGTAAATAAACATACCTCACTCCATAGTTTTAGTGATTTCTGTGGAATTCAGTCCAGGAAGATCAGGACATCCTGATAGCTGATTTTTTTTTTAATTTGTGAAAAGATTTTTAACATACATTATCTCATTTGTTCTTCACAGCAGTCCCCTGTCATAGACATTTACTATGTGCCAGAGATTAAAAAAAAATACAAAAACAGCCCCTGCCTTCAAGAAGTTTACACAGTAAGAAGGAGATTGCGTCAGTAACTAGATATGTACAAGATGTATCCAGAGTAAGTAGAAGGTCACCTCAGAAAGGAAGGTTCTAGCAGCTAGAGGATTGAGGAAGCACCTCCTGGAGAAGGTGCCCTTGTGGCTGAATCTTAAAGAGAGGAAAGTAAGGATTCTAAGAAGCAGAGAGGAAGAGAGAGTATTCCAGGTGTAGAAAGTGGCGATGGGAGTGGGGAGAGCCAATGCAAAAAAGTATGGAATTGTGTAGGTGCTATTGGAATTATTATCCTCTGCGAAGTGAAAAAACTGAGGCTCAGAGAGCCTTATTGACTTGCCCATGGGCAGCTAGTAAGCGTCAGAAGCAGCATTTGAACGTAGGGCTCCCTCACCCCAGCTTTCTCCACAATATTACAGTGAGTCTGATTTGGAACTGATGTTTGTGTTAGTGAAGCGCCAGGATTTTATCATGTACTTGGAAAGAATGATCTCCCTATGGAACATGGTGGGTAGGTGGCCTTTCAGTGTAATTCTCAACAAGGCTACTAGGCTCTGTCCTAAAAATAAAGAGTTCATGGTAAGCCAGCTCACCCTCATTGCATCTCTTTCTTCAGCCTTCCTCTTGGGCAGGTTTGGAATATTTCAGACTGTTTGGGGCATTATTCTACTTTCTTCATTAAAATGTGGTGATAGGACAACTGAAAGCATCTGGAAGTGCTGGTTTTTATCTGTTTCACCATGGAGCCCAGCCAGTGCGCATCTTCTTTCTTGGTCAGTCTAGACCCCACCCATCTGCTTTCCCAAAGATAGTTCCTTTCTACTACTTAGGCATGGATGTTCATTCAAAAGATTATCTCCTTTTGGAAAGGCACTATCCAAATACAGCATTCTCGCCTCCATTTGGGTACTAGCCATGGATGTAGACAGTGGTCAGTGTGGTGACAAGTCCTGATGGGAAAGGCACTTTACTCCTTCCCCTGAGCAGCCCAAGGAGTGGTCATTGATCAAACAGTGGGGAGGTAAGGAATGATAAAGGGAAAGCTCTAGAAAGTGAAAGTGAAATGGAGACCAGGATCCTTGCACCTTTCCTGCAGGCCAATAGAGAACTGGAATATCCATAAAGCCTTTCCTTTACTTAGTATATGCTAACTATATATGCATTTAGCACTGTGTAGTGGGATTAGAAACACAAAAAAGAAATGATCTTGCCCTCAAGGAGCTGACTTTCTATTGTGAGAAAACAACCCATAGACCCAGAACTATGGAGAAAGTAATTTGCAATCCGGTCTGGGAGGACTGAAGAACGAGCTGGAGTAGAGTTCTTATTTGCTCTGAAGACCTAAAAGGTGTTTAGGGATTCTGTGAGATAGCTGTGAGGAGGGAGTACCTTAGGGTGATGGGGAATCTACAAAATAACTTCCAGAGTTGCATATGCCCATTTGTGGAATTCTGTGCCCTCTCCACATCCCCATTCTCAGTGAATATAATTTAACTTTTTGTAATTATACAAAGGAAGAGCTGGGGTAAATTCAAGGGGTCCACCCCATGGACCCTGGCAATCTGATTTACAGCAGACACAGAGTGGCTTCTCCCTCTCAGAAGGTCAGCTCCTCCAGAACAGGGCTGACCTGTTTTCTATTTGTACCCCCAGCAATTAGCACAGTGTTTTGCAATTAAGCATTTGCTAAGTGCATTTTCATTCATTCGTTCATTCATTCATTCATAATATTTTAACTTCCCTTGGCTGTACTTTGACAAAGTTATCTGTTCATTCTTCCTGGTCTCCTAGCAATATTTAGAATCACAATGATTCCTACCTTCCTGGTCTCAGAGAATAGGTTCTCCTCTATGCAATACTTCTGAACACGTGGATGTCTGAGTTACTGCTGAAAAAATGAATGTTGATGATTTTTTTTTCTTTCCCTGTTACAACTTGTCTGCTAGCATCCCTTGACATGCATTACTTATTTATCTTGGTTCCTTTACATTCCTAAGTGGATTATAATTTTTCTCTTGCCATTATCTGACAACAGTCTTTTTCTTGGTTGCACTGCATTCTTCACATACTTGGAATTTTTAGAAGGCAAGTTCAGAAAGAGCCAATGTCTTTAGGCTGGGAGGTGTAGGTAGGACAACTTTGTGCCACTGCTAAATCACTCCAGAGGGAGAGACTTGTCCAGACTCGCTGCTTTCCGGTTCCCTTCCTGCTAAGCTGCTTTGCTTCCTCTGAGGTCTGTGGAGCTGCACGCGCCTTCTCCAGAGATGGGAGGTTTCCCTCCGGCAGCTGTTAGAGCTGAACAGAAATGAACATTTCTGGGCAGCCATGAGAGCCGGCTGGAACAGCTGCCAGGGATGTGCAGCTAGCTTAGGAGAAACTTTCTTGTTGGGAGAGTGTCTGCTTTAGTTTTTTCCTTTAGAGATGAGAGAAGTGGAACAAGAAGGAAAGAGAGAGGGAAACACATTTTTTAGGATCCATTGTGCTCTCGTCCTAGTGAGTTGCAGCTACCACGTTGGGACTTTTCTGACTGCCTGTTTTTCCCTACATTCCTTCCCTACAGAGACAATGCCATTCTTGAACAAGAGTGACCTAAAAGACCATGTAGGTACAAAACTGGCAAATAAATATTTTAAAAGGGCAGGACAAAGGGTGTGGTGGGAAGTGGCTGCTCCCTTCCTCCATGCAAACTCCTCCAGAGTTTTTCCTCCAATAGCAGATTAAGATGTGAATGGTAATGTCATTTTAATAGCAGATTCTCTCCATTTGGTCTGGAACTTGCTTTGATCTTCATCTTAAATCACAGTGATTTCATTAGCTCCTACCAAAGGAGCTAATGGCCCAACTGCCCTGACAAATGGCATAAACAATGAATCCATTTATCATCATAGCATGAAGAGAATGTAATGACCAGCCCTCCCTGTGTGGGTACTCACATCCCGATTCTCCTCCTACACCCACACTATACCCCTCCTCCTGCATCATATTATACATTTATGCCTTAAGAACATTGCCTGATGGTGTCCCAGTTGTCTGACCTGCTATCCCATCCTGGAATTTTTGGTGTAGTACCATCTGGCTCATTGGCAGGACCTATAGACAACTGTTACAGCTGCTTTTTGGATTGTTGGGTTATCTTGAAGCTGGGAAGACTCCCTGATCTTATCCCTGTTCCTGAATACTTTCTTTAACTTGCTTTCAGTGTGAGGAAAGCATGAAGATTTTCTTTCTTTTTTTATTTTCTAAATTTATTTATTTATTTGTTTTCATTTTTAAACAATCACTTCCATATGTTTTAAATTTTCTCCCCCTCCCTCCCTAAGATGGCGTGCAATCTTATATGGGCTCTACGCATACATTCTTATTAAAGACATTTTCATGTTAATCATGTTGCATAGAAGAATTAAAACAAATGGGAGAAACCATGAGAAAAGCTAAAACAAAACAAAACAACAAAAGATAAAATAGTCTGCATCATTTTGCCTTCCGACTCCTTAGTTCTTTCTTTGGATATGGATGACATTTTGCATCACTGAGTCCTTTGGAAATGTTTTAGGTCCTCGCATTGCTGTGAAGGGCTAAGTCTGTTAGAAACAGTCCTCTGACACTGTGGCTGTTACTGTGTATAATGTTCTCCTGGTTCTGCTCATTTCACTCAGCATCAGTTCATGTAAGTCTTTCCAGGTTTTTCTGAAGTCCACCTGTTTGTCATTTTTTATAGCACAATAGTATTCCATTACATTCATATACTATAACTTGTCCAGCCATCCCCCAATTGATGGGTATTCACTCAATTTCCAGTTCTTGGCCACTGCAAAAAAAGCTGCTATACATACCTTTGTATATGTAGGTCCTCTTCCCATTTTTATGATCTCTTTGGGATACAGACCTAGAAGCAATATTTCTGGGTCAAAGGGTATGCACATTTTTATAGCCCTTTGGGCATAGTTCCAAATTGCTCTCCAGAATGGTTGGATCAGCTCACAGCTCCACCAACAATGAATTAGTGTTCCAACTCTCCCACATCTTCTCCAACATGTATCGTTTTCCTATTTTGTCTTGTTAGCCAATCTGATAGGTGTGAAGTAGTACCTCAGAGTTGTTTTGATTTGCATTTCTCTAATCAATAGTGATTTAGAGCATTTGTTCATATGACTATAGATAGCTTTAATTTCTTCTTCTGAAAACTGCCTGTTCATATCCTTTGACCATTTGTCAATTCAGGAATGACTTGCGTTATTGTAAATTTGACTCAATTCTCTATATATTTTAGAAATGAGTCCTTTATCACAGACAGTAGTTGTAAAAATTCTTTCCCAGTTTTCTGCTTCCCTCCTCATCTTGGTGAACATGAAGATTTTCATGGAGCAGAGCACTCTATCCTAAAATAAAGCCTTATATGCATTTTCCTTCTCTACAGTCTTCAGATAGGATTTTTCCTTCCTGTAAACTTTTATAGAAACCTCAGTATCATTTTCACTTTTCTGAATCTCAGATTTTTCTGATCTCCAGGTTGTCCAGCTAATTCAGAAGCATCGGGTTGTACAAAAAACCCTGGGACTAGAAGGGGAACGGTAACAAAAGGGAATGAACATTTCTATAGTGCTGACTGTTTGTTAGGAACTATACTATGTTTAGTTCTCATTTGAAAATATGAACTCATTTGATTTTCACAATAACCCTGCTATCATGATTGTAGGTCCTATCATGATTCTCATTTTCCAGTTGAGGAAACTGAGATAGAAAGAAATTCAGTGGCTTTGTCCAAGGTCACACAGTTGTAAGCGTCAAGGTGAGATCTAAAACCCAGTCTTCCCGACTCTAAACCTTGTGCCTGATTCACTAGGGCCATGATTCCATGTTGTGGTGGTCATTTGGTTAGTAGTACCCTGTAACGTTGTGAGGTTTTTATTAACTATTTCTTATCTAAAGGTTATTTGCCATCTTTGCCTGACTTTAGGGAGCTTTAAGACATTCTTTTGGGTCACTTCTCAGGTACAACAGCTTCCTCTACCATAACTGTCTTAATCAAATGTTTCAGTGTTTAGTGGCCAAATCCTTTAACTCTTCATTCTCTTGACTTCTTTCTAAGGTTTTCATGTATAGCTGGGAAAGCAGTCTAAAGACACTTAGTACTTTCCTTTCCAACCAATCTATTTGAAGTTTTAAGGCATGTAACGTACTTTCCTCACAACAGTACTATGCCACCCCTCCCCCCAATGTTACACATGTGTAAACTGAGGCTCTGAAAGTCTAATTGACTTCCCCATAATCACATAGCATGGATAGAAGGTAAGTGATTTAAACCTAGATACACATACAGGGACAGGAAGAACTAGTCTGAATCACATCTCCTATTTCCATACTTCCTAGGGAATTAAGACTTAGAATCAATCCATCATTCAGTATTTATTAAGTGGACACTATGAGTCACACAAAAAGAGGCAAAAGACAGTCCCTTCTCTAGAGGAGATTTCAGTCTAAGAGGAGAAATGCCATACAAACAAACATATACAAAGCAAGCTATATATAAGGTAAATGGGAAATAATGAATGAAGGGAAGGCAACAGAATTAAGAGGGGTTAGGAAAAGCTTCCTGTAAAAGATGGAATTTTAGTTGGGACCTAAAGCAAGCAAGGGAAGGCATTTAGTGGATCTCACATGGTCATTTCCTCTCGTCTCTCTTTAGCCTCTCTTTATCTCTGTCAGAGTTCAAATAACTATCCTATTTTCTATGCCCTGAATCCCTAGTAATTCTCCTGTGGCTGCTTCTATGTTACTGACTGTAACAAAAGAAGAACTCAGCCACCAGTTGGAGAAACAGTGATTTTTGCCTAATTTTCTTTTCATCTGCTGAGTACTGCAGTTCTTTTACTTGACCATACCTTCGTCCTTGTCCTAGCCATCTGACCCATATATGATGCTGACCATCAGAGAATGTAGGCGTAGCCCCTTCCCTGGAGTTCCCTAGCCTTCCCAGAATAACAGCCAGCAGGGGCACCTTGATTTCTATCCTGAGTGTTGTACACTGTCCATTTGCTCATTAAAACTTCCCACACCCTTCTGGAGAGACAACTCAGAACACATGCCCTGCTGATGGTAGGTCAGGCGCTTTATCCATGTCAGCTTGAACCAGAGCAGGGGCACATGACTCACCCCAAAATGACCTTAATGGAATATCCAGATGTGCATGCTCCTCCATAATACAACCCTCTAAAGAACAGGAAGCAAAGCAGACATCCACGACTGACCATTTGAAACATGAGCAGAATTCCACCCTTTCATACCTCACCTAGGCCACATCTCTGATGTCTGTTGGAGATGGAATAAGCCTCTTATAAAAGAGAATTGTGTTACTTGCATAATTTTTAGAAATAGCCTTAAACTCTGACTTTTTGCTGCTTTGTTTAAAAACTTTAACCTCACCCTTCCCATCTGTTCTAGCAGGATTCTTTCTGAGGGCTTCTGGAGTCCTAGGAAGGATAGCTATCATCTGTGTCACAGGAAAAATCCCAAGCCAGTTTTGAAGGGTTAATGACAATGGCTCACATTTATTTAGCCCTTCAAAGGTTGTAAAACACTTTGCACATCTCAGCCTCATTTACTCCTCACAGCTTAACACCATGAGGTGACTCTAAGTATGAATCCCCATTGTACAGATGAGGATACTAAGGATCACAGAGATTGTTGCTTGCTTAGGGTCACACAGTTAGTATGACCTGAGATACGACTTCAGAGCATGTCTTTCTGACTCCAAGCCTAGTCCTTTATCTCATATGTGACCT
This sequence comes from Notamacropus eugenii, assembly GCF_028372415.1. NCBI lineage: Eukaryota > Metazoa > Chordata > Mammalia > Diprotodontia > Macropodidae > Notamacropus > Notamacropus eugenii. The sequence continues at coordinate 32,378,275 of NC_092877.1, read as the reverse complement.
CAAAAAGATAATCTTTGTTGCTGACTATTTTTTATAGACTTTGTAAGGCCCCTCCATCCTGCCTGTGAGGAAAGGAATATCAGTTTATTTAAAGAAGCAACCTCCAAAATATCCCAGTGAGAACGCTCTAGCGATACCTCTGGAGTCTGCAGTAGGTTATGAGGGGTAACGTTATGTCTCTTGGTTTTTTTTTCCAGTACAACAAACATCTCTTCGTGCACATTGGCCACGCCAACCATTCTTACAGTGACCCATTGCTTGAATCAGTGGACATTCGTCAGATTTATGACAAATTTCCTGAGAAGAAAGGCGGCTTAAAGGAATTGTTTGGAAAGGGTCCTCAGAATGCCTTCTTCCTCGTAAAGTTCTGGGTGAGTAAGATACCAACTGCTGGCTGGTTTCTGTAGATTTGTCAAACTGTGTGTGTTCTGTAATGAAGTCCACTGTAGCCCGTGGTCCCTCCGTAAGGGGCATTGTGTGCATCTCTTTGCTCATCTGTCAATCAACACCAGCTCGGGTCTTTTCTGGTTGCCTGGCAGAGGGGGGATTTCCTGAGGAGGTTGTATAATATGACCCCATCCCCTGGTTGATAAAGGCAAGAAAACTGTATTTCACACTGTGTGCAGGCAGTCCTCAATTTCAGGAAAATGGATTTTTAAAGTGTTGATCATTGTTTGGGGACGTGGAACACATTTCCTGACAGAAGCAATGCTGTACATCAGCAGTGTCAAACTCAAATAGAAAAAAGGACCACTAATCCAACTGTAAGGATCATCGTGGGCCACATATTGGTGTAGTTTTTAAATGTAATTTTATCTGTGTTTTGTTTAAAATTTTGTTAAATATTTCCCAATTACATTTTAATCTGGTTTGAGCTCCGCTTGTGAGTATTGCAGGTTGCATCCTTAACTTCAGCATGCTGAGTTTTTCCCAGGCTAGCCCACAAACACATGCCTAATTAACTCATTACATAAATGAACTGATAGTACTAGTGTGGAGTTCTGGGTGTTTGCAATTAGGATTACATGGAATGCATCAGGAAAGAAAAAAAAAAGTCCCCCCCTCCCTTTTTTCTGAGTGTGGCACCTGATAGAGTTTTGAAATAAGCCAAAATTGTCATTGGCATACTGCTACCTCCTTCTCTTTACTATTCTCCCACCGATTGATGCCCTTTTCCTCAGTTCGCCTGGTGTTGTCCTGAGATCCCTTCATACTTCTTACAACATCTACTCACTACCCCAATTTGTTTTATTCTCTAAGTTGCTCCAAAATCACCTCCCTCTAGAATTCATTCCAAAAACAAGATCTCAACTTCTGTCATCATTGGTGGTATTGATCATAAATTAAGATTTGGAGAAAGCCATCTGATTTAGGATCATAAAATCAAGCTTAAAGCTGAAAGGGATGTGAGAGATCATTTCGTCTAATCCCCTCATTTTACAGATGAGAAAACTAAAGCTTAAAAAATAAAATAATTTGCCCAAGGTCACGCAGGCGACTGCTCATTAGGGAGTGACTGTAAAGCCTCTTCTCCTTCCCCAGAAGTAGCAATATTTTTAAAAAAGAAAAACTTGTTAAAACTCTCAATAGATCTCCAGTTGGTGGTATTTCAGGCTACGGAAGAAAGTGAATTTTTAAAAAATCAGCTTGGTGGGGCATAGATTAGTCCTTGTGCCAGCTCTCTGTGCTGTGATACTGCCTTTCACAATTTCTTTCCTTCTTCCCACTGACCACCCACATTCTCCTAAAAGGTCTAAGTTGTTTCTGACAATGACTGCAATATGAAATGTTCCAAGGAGAGGAGGAGAGGGGAAGCTGTGCTCAATGCAGCCATATGTACTGTGGGGGATAGTTTGAAATGTGGGGTACTCTGCCAGACACCACCAGTTTGTCCCAGAAAGAGAGGTGTATCATAAAGGGACAGCCTATTCCAGAACGATAACAGTTATGATAGGGCAAGTGACCCATTAATATTATGTGCTGGGGTTTTCTTGACCAAAGAGGAGTTTGTTTGTAATTTATTAAGTTTTATTGGAAAACAAGTGTTGATTAAGGCAAAATTAACTGCTCTGCTTTGCCTGTTCAGGAAGCAGAGATGAGCTAGTGGTTTTTATTTATGGTGCAAATGGACCTTTGTCCAATTAGTCAAGATGGAGCGTCTTGGATGAGTGAATTTGAGAGAAGGTTTTTGGAACAGGTGGGGACACTAAAAACTAAACCTCTTTTTTAATCCCCTTCTCCTCATTAAGTAAATAAACACGCCTGGAGAACTAAGGAACTTGGACAGCTGGTAGACTTCACTGAGTGTGTGTGCTTTCTGGTTTACGGGCAGCCCCCCAAAAGTTAAAAATTACTCTGTCCTGTGGGCAGGAAAACCATATTAAGAAGAATAAAGACACAATATTCACAATAACTCTTCCCAGTTATGATACCGTGTTGCCCTCTGCCCTGGGAGGATCTATTCAGCATGTCTTTTTCTATTTCCCCAAATTTCCATGAGGATGAAAAGAAAGCCAGAGCCTGGCATTTGGTCACATGTGAATGAGCTCCAGTTTATAAAGCCTTTTGAGTGCAGTTTGCAGATGCTTGGTTTGTTTAATTTCCTCTTACTTTGTTAGAGTGTCACCTTCTGGACTAAGATTTTCCACTAACCCAGAGACTTGAATGGTAAAGTAACCATTGACCATCACAACGCTTCTTACTGATGAATAAATACCCAATGAAAATCTTGTTTTCTGAATTAGAACTGCCATCTAATGATTTAAATAGGGTGAAGCTCATCAGCATGGGGGGTCAGGAGGGACTGCAGTAAAATATTATATTACTGACCCATGAGACTTGAGGCCTTAAGTAAACATGGGTTGAGAAATAAGAAACTCAGACAGCCGGAAAACTCAACAGGCGTGGGAAGTCCCATCTAAATTAATGAAACAAATTGACCGTTTCAATTTCATTTTCCTTTAAAGAGGAGTTTTTAAAGAAATACCATTTTTGTCTTTCTTGTATCTGCTTCAACAAGTTTGTAGGAATCACTTCTCATTGGCACATTGATTATAGACAAAGGTCAGTTGCTGCAGAAGTAGTTTGGAAGACTTAGGCATCGCTTGTTTACTTTGACTCTTCAGCAGGTTAAACATTCCCCCAATGTTGTTTATATGACCAGCATGCTCGACAGATTCCCATAGATGGGGCCAAGGAGTTACAAATTAATGGACTTCAACTCAGAGATGTGTTGGGTACAGCCCAGAGTTGTATGCAAGATAGCCACATCTAAAAGCTGACGTCAGCATCAGCCAGTGATTTAATATCAATAATAATATTTACACAGTGCTTTCTGGTTTGCAGAGCACTTTACATGTGATTTCATTTAATACAAGAACTCTGTAAGATTAAAACTCACATTTCTGGTTTACAAAGTGCTTTTACAGAGCAGCATAATTTTAAATGCTTATTTTTGGGGGGGGAAGGACAGTAAATGGTGCAGTGGGAACATGGCTGGATTTGGAGGCCAAGGACCTGAGTTCAAATCCAGGTTCTGTTACTGTGTGGACTCAAGGAAATTATTGAATGTCTCTGGGTCTCAGTTTTCCTCATCCATAAGGTGAGCAGCTTGAGCTAGATGACTTTTCATGTCCATCCCAGTTCAAAATTTTTATGCTATGATTGTAACATTCATCTTACTTGAAGTGAAGACCTGGTTTCATATTCTATTTATTCGTTCTATGGCAATGAGCAAGTTGTTTAACCTTTCTAATGCTCCTAAAGTACTTGAAAAAGTTAGTCTCCTGTGAAGTGTCGTCTTTGTAGCTTTGTTTATGTCATTCATTAATTTAGCAAATCTTTTCATTTCAAGAAATAAGTTGTGTATTTGGGGATTTGTTGTTCAGTCATTGAAGTCATGACCTCACTTGGGGTTTTCTCGCAAAGATACTGGAGTGGTTTGCCATTTCTTTCTCCAAGCTCATTATACAGATGAGGAATCTGAGGCAAACAGATTAAGAGACTTGCCCAGGGTCACACAACTAGAAAGTGTCTGAAGCCATATTTGTCCAGGCCCACCATTCTATCCACTACAGCACCTCATTGCCCTTACAGCCCAAGAACCAGGGTTCATATTCCATTTCTGACACTCATTCCCTAGGTCTCAGTTTCCTCATCTGTAAAATGAGGGTGCTGCATTAATATATGAGTGATCTAGATCGTATGACATTTCAAGTGTTCAGGATGAATTCTCAGGCTAAGGGAGAAAGGTATAGATTTCTGTGGTCCTAAGGAGGAGAGCCCAAAACTAGAGTAAAAGGGCTGGTGATTCGCTCTTACTCACTTGAGAAAAACAAGTGGAATATTAAATTAGTGTTTCCATTAATGGGGGTGGGGATAAGGAAATGCAAAGGCTGAGGGGCCTTCTGGGAAAATAGTTTCCCTCATCCCAACTCATGGGATAGATCTTTAGTCTTGAAGGGAGAAGGAAGAGAGAGCAGTGTTGGGCTCAGCACTGAAGTTCTCCGAATAAGGCTCTCAGAGGCAGCTTTGGGCAGATTCTTGTACCTTCAAAAAAATTGACTCAGAGTCATTTGACAACGTGACAGACGCTGTAGATAAACTGCCCAGGTTTTATTTAAGGAGAAGAAACTGGGGGACGTCTTAAACAAACAGATTGGGCAACCTCAGGGTTTGGATCTGTTTCTTATTGAATTGCATCAGATTTAAGATGAAATAATAGGCCTGAGTCTCTCATTTTTATGCCTAATGTCCTGGCTGCTATTCATGGAAGGGGGAGTTTCAGAGGACAGAACAGTTTGGTCTCCACATGCTTTGAACGACTATTAGTGGAAATGGCTTCTTTCCGTTCAGTTTCCTTTTTTCCTCAGCTGGTATCTTGTCTCAAAACTTCTTAGGTTCTGAAGAATATTGTTTTTCCATAGGGGCAAGGAAGTAGTTTTGGGGAGAGGAAGAGAGTGAGGATGTCCAGCATTTATTTTTCAGACCATAAGGCTATTCCTACCAATCGTTGTTAAAGCTTCTACTAACCCATAGTAGGCATTTAACTGCCCTCCTTCCCACTATGTTGGGTTTTTGGAAAGTCAGAAATACACATAGCCTTCCACGCACTAGTCATTGTTGAGGATGTATTGTAGCCCACTTGGACTACAGTGCCCATTTTGATTGACCTTTGGGTCACCTATAATTGTGAGTCTTCTGAGATTATGGTGTTCCATGATTCACAGCCATGGAACCTCAGCAGAAGAATATTAGTGTTAAAAACGCGAGATTTTGTAGCAGGTGGCACCTTGATCTCATTGAAAGTAACTCTGTACTTTCTCAAAAGTAACTCATCCCTGTCTCTTTATTCATCATCCTCAAATGAGATCATATTTGTCCAGTTCCAGGCATGTAGCAGGCATTTAGTGCTTATTCTTTTCTCTTCTCCCTTCCCAGTTCAACTCTGAGTCTGGCTCGTTGTCCATCCACAATGCCTGACCAGGACAATGGTTATACATGTACTAGTGAACTCATTGAGGGAGCTGTCCATCAAACTGCATCCCCTAGTCTGAATGATTTACATGTTTTCATCCACTTGGTTTTTGCTGGATGCTTTATTAGGCTTATCTTTTTAGGGAGACTGTGGGTCTCAGTGAGGAGACACTGCACTGTTCTAATGCTCAGTGTATTAGGACAACATCATCCACATACAGCAGTATCTGAAGAACCTCATAATCTAGTAAGAGAACTGCTTTTCTGTTTAAAAGTTTGCACAAGACATCCTCCATAACACAGATGGGTTCAAGTACTGACACGTGGCTTTGTGACCATGGCTTCTCTGTGCCAATTCTCAAAGACTAAAAGTTGTTGTTTTAACATATTTCCATATTAGTCATGTTGTGAAAGAAAAATCAGAACAAAATGGAAAAACCATGAGAAAGAAAAAAAGGGAGAGAGAAAATAGTATACTACGATCTGCATTCAGACTCATAGTTCTTTCTCTGGATGCAGATAGCATTTTTCATCAGTAATCTTTTGAAATTGTCTTACATCATTGTATTGCTGACAAGAGCTAAGTCTTTTGAAGTTCATTATTTCACCATGTTGCTGTTACTGTGTACAATGTTCTCCTAGTTCTGCTCACTTCACTCAGCATCAGTTCATGTAATTCTTTTCCCAGTTGATGAATGTTCAAAGGATATGAACAGGCAGTTTGCAGATGAAGAAATTAAAACTGTCTATTATCATATGAAAAAATGCTCTAAATCACTATTGATTATAGAAATGCAAATTGAAACAACTCTGAGGTACCACCTTACCTCTAAGACTAAAAAGTTAAAGAAAAATTTGCTGACCTGCCTCAATGAAGGGAGTTTCCACACCTAGAGTTTCACATGCCGGTGACATCACCGTTCCACCCCCACATCCCTCCAAGTCACTGTTGACTCATTGTATTCCCCTGGAACTCTTAGATCCTTTTCAGATAAACTGTTGTCCAGTCACATTCCCCATCCTGTACATTTGAAACTGATTTTTTTTTTAGCTCACATATAAGAATTTACCTCAACCCTATTAAATTTCATCTTATACATTCATCCCAACATTACAGCTTGTTGAGATCTTTTTGGATCCTTGCTATCTCATCTAATGTGTTAACTATCCCTCCTGGCTTTGTGTCATCTGCAGATTTTAAAAGCATGTCATGTATATTTTAATGCAAGTCTTTGACTTGGTCCCAGGCCAAGCCAAGATCCCTGGAGCACTCCATAAGAGACCTTCCCAATTGATAGTGACTCATTAACAGCTACCCTTTTTGTCCGGATATTCAGCAATTCTGAATCCGCCCAACTCCATTATCATCTAGTCCACATTTCTCTGTCTTGTCCATCGAAATAGCATGAGAAGCTTTGTCAAACATTTTGCTAAAATCTTGGTGCTCTGTTAATTGACTGTTCACTCTGTCAGAAAAAGAAATTAAAATAATCTGGTGTGACTTCTTTTTGATGAAGCCATGCTGGTTCTCCTGTGATTATAGCTTCCTTTTCTTGAGTCTCACTAATCATACCTTTAATAGTATGTTCTAGAATTTTGCCAGGAATTGAAGCCATGTTCACGGACCTTATTATTACTATGCTTTCTGAATATTCTTGTGAATTACTGAGTATTTCCACTTCTAATCTTCTCCCAATGTTGTACTTGTTATATTTTCTAATATTTGGCTTATAGGGAAATGTGTATATATATGTATATATATATGTATATATATATATTTACATACACAGAGAAACATGTCTATATATGTGTGTATGTACATCTCTACATCTCTCTATATAGATATGTCCCTGTGTGTGTGTGTACATATATGTATGCATACACACTCAGTCTTGATGAGAAACACTGAATTTCTCTCTGAGACCCTGGAATTCATGCATCCCCAGCCCTGATACAGAATTTCAAATCCTCTTCTCCAACACCATCTTAACACATTGTTCGGCTTCAAATCCCATCTTCAGTCTATGGCAGTGATGAAGAACATCTGTGCCCTTCAGTTACCTGCTCAGAACTTAAAATCTTCAAGGAAGGTTTTCTAGGTTCTCCTTACCGTATTAGTTTTAAATGTGTTACTGGAAGTGGGCAATAGTTTTGAGCATTTACAAGTCAACAGCAGCTTTCTTTCATGTCTGTTCCTTAGAGGACAGCAAACCTCCTTCTTGCTCATGTCATATTAATATTTTGCCACCTGGGTAGCCCACAGCTTAGTTTTACCAGCCACCAGGTCCTCCGTGTTTGCCCTGTGTCCAGTCCTAGATGTCTTTGTTTAGGTGGTACCTGTGGATCCTTGCCATTCTATGAAGCAGAAGCCCCCTCCCCTATGGGATCCAAGAGTTCTGCTTTCTATTGGAAGACCCTCATGCCTGTCACCTCATGCTTCTTTCTCACTTCTTTTCTACATTACCTACATTGATTACCTTGATTCTTTTTCTAATCATTGCTACTTTTGGAGCATTTCTTTCATTTTTTCCAAGAACATTCCATTCTCTCCAATAACCCAAAGAGCAGGCAGGTGTTCCACCAACACTTTCATGGTCTTTTCTGAATCTGAATCGTTGTACACACATAGATATTTACTCTCTCCAGAATTAGCACCATCTCTGCAAGTCACTGGAATGAACCCTCTGTACTTGTAAAGGCTGAAATTCTTAGTTTTCTATGAATCTTGGGATTGAGCAGTAATGGACAGAACACTAGTCTTGGAGACAGGAAGGCTCAAGTTTAAATCTTCCTTCAAACACTAGCTGTGTATGACTCTAGGTAAGTCACAACCTCTTGGCCTCATTTTTCTCATTTGTAAAATGGGGATATTAATGGTACCCACTTCACAGCATTAAATTAAATAATACACGTAAAACACTTTGCAAACCTTAAAGTATTGTATAAGTACTAGTGGCTATTAGTAGCAGTAGTAATACAAGGAGTAACAGGAGCAGTAATAATTCACCTGTTTTTGAGTAATCTCAAAAAACACTTTTTTTAGTAGGTTTTCCTATTAGTCAATAAGCATTTATTAAGCATTTACTGTGTGCCAGGCAGTGAAGCTAGGATTCCTGCCAATGTACAATAAAATAGTTGCCTGAGTTTGCGAGAAGGTCTCTTGCATCATAGTAACAGTTAATGGAGGATGGATTAAAGGGGGCGTGGGGTAGCTGGAGACCAGGAGATCAGTGGGCAGAGGTGGGAATCTGCCTTAGGGTGGTGGCTGAGCAAGTAGAAGAAAAGGGGCAATTACAGGAGCTGTTGTAGAGATAAAATTGGAGAGATTTGGCAGCCAAATGGCTCTATAAGGTGAGGTAAAATTGGAAGCATGCTGGTAAATGTTTAACAATAGGCTTACCAAAAAAATGTGCACACAACATACTTTTAAGTTTACTCTGCATTAATAACATTGTATCTGTTGCTTTCTTAAGTCTAGACAGTCACCAAAACAATAAATCAAGTTGGGGTTTGTAGCATTTGCCTACTTCCAAGATTTAAATGCTCTCGTGGAATATTTGGCAATCGTCTCCCAAGACCTGGTACACAAAGCACGACGCAGGTAGAGTCACAAGTTGAAGATGACTCTCAGACTGGTGATCTGTGTAGCTAGAAGGGCAGCAGTCCTCTCAACAGAGACTTACTGATAATGTAAGACAGTATGCCAGAGGAGATACAGAGACAGCAGGAAAAAGGGACACATGGAAACAGCTTCATCTGGAAGGCATGCATCTTTAGTGGGGAATCTCTATTTTTCTATCTGTGTATCCGAGTGTGTACTCCACTCTTGAAATCACCCCATTGCTACTAGGCTTTGTTAACTGTGTTAATTTGAAATAATTGGCTAATGTATCAGCTTTGTAACTCTAGCTGAGATCCCAGTTATTCACCTTATGATTTGTAGCAGATATTGATTTTTTTAAGGGAATACTGATAGTTGCAAAAATTTGAAATGCAAACAACCAGTCTTTAAAGCAGTGCATGATGTAATTAGAGCAAGCTTTTAAGACTCTTTGAAGTATTAAATGTTTATGAAATTCAAATAGGGAGTTGGTTCTTCACAATAAAGAGGCATTCAGTGATGTTTTAAAAAGTCTACTCTTTTATAGATGTAAATATATGCCATAATTAGCGGTAAGTAACATGAAGAGGATGGCTGGGTTTATTCCCATTCTTCTTATTTAAAACAGCTGTGGCATGGATAATAAAGCCTGAGCTCTTTGTGATGGGCCATCCGGAACAAGAGCCTCCAGTGAACAACCCTCAGAAAAAGCCTCTTCACCCTTTCTCCTTCCTCCACCCAGAGAGGTCTCTGAGAGATAGAGGGTTTGCCTTTCATCCATCAACCACCACAACTCCCCTCCTTTAAAAAAAGAAAAAAGTGGGGGTGATTGATTTTCCCTCATCTCTTCCTACCCCACCCCCCAGACTTTCAGCTTGGGCTGGGGTAGGGAATGGGGGGAGTGGGGGGAACCCGGAGGTCTGTCGAGAGGCTTCTGACCAGCATACAGATGTATGCAAAGTAACTTAGAAGGGGGTCTCCGGAAAGCAGCCGCCTTTTCTCCCAGCAGTCCCTTGTGGCCCTCTTGCTCGGCTTGTTCACCAATGAATACGAGTCCATTAGTTCTTTGGAATCAGTGATGAGTCAGAAGGAGAGAGCAGCTGGGAGACCAGAGCCGTTTGGCCTGCCCGGCACCAGCCTCACCATGTGGCAGGCCTGGATGGCAGCCCAAGGCTGCAGCAAAAAGCTCCCCTTGCTCCCTGCCAATGATCCAGATGCTATCATGGAAAAAATTGCTTCACAATTGGAAATCTTGGTCCTTTGATTACTGTTCAGAGAGGATGAAGAAGAGGTATAATGTGGTTGAAAAATGCCTTCCTACAGCCATTAGTAGTTCTTAGAGTCTCTCATTGAGGAGAAATATTCTGAGGTTTTAATTCCAAGTGGCTTTCTGGAAGCAGGCAAGGGTGGTGGGGAGGGATGCGGCGGTGGTACAGAGACAGAAGAGAAACGACAACTACTAATGCTCCTTTTATCCTAACCTTTGTCCTTAAAGATCTCCATCCATAAATGCTAGAGGAAGGCTGGCCTCTGCATTTATCCACAGACCTACCATGTCATCATTCAGATGCTGCTTCTTGTTTCTCTTTTACCCAGGAACCCTGAGGGTCTTCTCCTCCCCTTTTGATTTTTTTTTTTGATCAAAGATCATCCCTTGAACAACTACTTAAAGAAATCTGTTCGTTGAATGGGTGTATGTCACTCAAAGTGAGAATGCTATAAGACCTTAGTCTGAAAGGGCTAGGGTCTCCCATTGCATTCTGGGCCATCTCCAGTAATCCTGATGAATATCAGGCCACTGGACCCAGATGGCTCAGGAGAAGAAAGTGAAGTTGTGACCTTGTACAGCCCTCCCTCACTGAAATCAAAGTCAACTAGGAGTCATGTCATCATCTTAATGTCACAGTCCTCTTGGAGAACAAAGGACAAACATACCAACAACTTGGGCAGACAACATCCCTTCTTCTAGCTCCCCCTTGGGAATGAACACTTCCCTGTATGAATATGCTTTCTGCTTGCTCCTTTTCTAGATGTGTCCCAAGGCTCCTGCAGAGTACTCAGGTGCTCTAGGTTAAAGGGCAGATTCTTCAGGCTTTTGGCCATCTCAGCCACATCTCCTGGATATGGTGATGTTTTCCCCTTTGTGAAATAGGTCAGACCATGCTATGGGTCCACATGCTGGTAGAAAAATGGTGCAATGTGGGAGAACTTCTGTGTTTATTGGATGTGACTCTTGAGGAGGCAATAATTTTTGTTTACTCCTGGAGATCTGTGAGAAGGAAGGCTATGAAGGAAATTGCAGCAACAATGGTTCTCCTCTCTCCTGCCTCACAGAATCAGTTAGAACTGAACCAGAACTTAGGTACCATCTACTTATCACCCCACCCCTACCCCCTCAGGTTACAGTATAGGAAACTGAATGGTCCAGTGAGGAAGTGACATGCCCAAGGTTAGACAGTAAATTAGTGGCACAAGAGGACGTGGATCAAATGTCTGACTTTGTATTATTTATTACCTTTCCAACATCTTAATCTAAACACCATGCTTCTATTTATCTGGACTGATTGCCTTGGCTGTGGCAGTGTGAAATAGTTAATGCTGCCCTTGGAGTCAAGGAGAACTGGGTTCAGGACCTGTCCCTGGCACATACTGGCTCTGTGGCCTGGGGCAAGTTATTTAACTTCTCAGTGACCCAGACAACTCTCTAAGGCTTTCAAGTGGCAGAACGATTGCAGATGAACATTGATAGAGGGAGCATTTACACCAGGTGTTCCTAGGTGGGTAAAATTACAAGTCCAAATCTCCCCCTTCTCTCCCCCCTACCCCTCCCAACTCCCCCACCACAAAAAAAAATATTTTTTTAAAAAAATAAAAGATTACATTTGCTTTATTTGAAACCTTATCAACCTGTTGACTCATTAAGCTTGAGGTCAATAAAAAACCAATTTTCTTTCATATCTGTTGCTATTAAGCCAAGTCTGTTCCTGCATTGTAAATAGTAAAACGTTTAATAAATATTTGTTGAATTAAATTACAATTGAATTATTGAGCTTAAACAGAAATTGATATGTGTCACTGCGGAACTTGTTCTCTTGGCTCAGTTTTTCCAACCTGTTAGGGACTTCATGGATCCCAGTTCCGTTGTCCAGCACACCAATTTCGTTCTCTTCGTTTCATCATTTACAAATTTGATAAACATGCCAATCATGCCTTCATCTAAGATGCTCAGAATTTTGAAAAAAATCAGAATCCTCTGGCCATTTTGAGAGACTTGCATCAGCATCTAGCTATTCAGCCAGTGACAAATCCACCTAGCTTTTACTCTCATTATTTTGTCCTTAAATGCCTAGCTGAAGTCAAGAGTTTGGAAACAATGGGTGATGTGCATACAAGAAGGGGGAGAGTGATGTGGAGCCATAGAATCTGGGTTGCCATCCCACTTGTGATGCTTACCCTGAGCAAGTCACATAATCACCATAGTGCTCAGTTTATTTTGTCAGAAGATTGAGTTGAACTATATGGCTTCTGACATCACTTCAAGTCCTAGGTCCTATGGTCTTCAAGAACATAGACTTATTGTGGAGAAAACTGATCCAAAAAAGGGAGAAAAGGATATTTGTTTTCTTATGAGACTATTCAATACTAACCCAGTTTTACAGTAGGAGTAAGACTATTATGCTATACATATAAATAGCAGAGTTGGAATTTGGGGGAAAGATTCTGGATTTTTGCATGATTGTAATTAAATCCTTAAAAAAATTCAATTTTTAAGCTTGTTAAATCTACTGATGCCCAGGCCTTTGCTTAAGGTAACCTGGTTTGAGCTCAGTTCCCTCTGGTGTTTTGATTTCAGAAAAAGCTATGTTCTTCTGACTGGCTATGCTTGTTTTTATCCGTTTGTCGGGGGGGGGGGGGGGCGGGGAACTGCATTTAAAATTTAGGTGCTAGTGGTTCCTCCATTTCGCATCTTTTTCACTTCTATGATTCCTCCAGTGTCCCTTTGCCTCATACACTATCCCCATGAGCCTTCTTCTCCACAAAAGTGCCAGAATCCTTCCCAGCCAGTTGAGTTGTGATGCAAAGGCTTCATTTTCAAGTATTCCCACTATTGCCAGAGAAGAGAATGCTTTTGGTTTGGCACCCAGTGAAGCAGATCTACTTCAGTTGCAAGAGAAAATTAATGCATCACTGAGAATGATTAGGAAGCTAGCACAAAACCCCAGCCTTCAATAAGGAATCAGATTTTTCTCTTATTAAATTGACATAGTTTTTTTTTTTTGTATGTGTTTTATTCTTTACCATTTCCCTCTTAAAGTTAAGAAAAGCTACCCTCTGACCCAGGTACTGTGATCTTTCCTGCGGTAATATTACTGTCATGGCTAGAAGGTAATTTTCTTTAATAGCATTACTTCTTAAAAAATTTGCTTAGTGGTGGCATGGTTGGTTGGCTACATTATCATGCTCAAGGGTAATCATAAACCAACTGTGATTGCAAACTGGTTATTAGACATTATTTGTGAAATTTTTTTAGACTCCTTCCACTGTCATAGATTACTGCCCCTCTGTCCCGCGTCACCTGCTATAATTTGCCATTTTTCCCTTTCAATCTTGATGGAGGACTTTGTTTTATTTCTGATATCTCAGGGGTGCCTTTGGGTTTCTCTTTCTCTTATCCAAGAGATTACCTCCTTTTCAGGCCAGAGTTATCCTGAAGGATACCTTTGATATCACTTTCCACATGCAAATCATTTTTCAGTGTCATTTTTAGTAGCATGCTTCTGCCTTTGGAGCTAGAGTACCTGGGTTCTAATTCCAGATTCTACTTGGGCTAGGGCCAAGTTACTTCACTTCTGGGCCTCAGTTTCCATATTTGTAAAATGGAAAGAGAGGCCTAGACGGCCTTAGACCCACCAAACATCTTTGTGTTGTCCAGAGTGTGAAGAAGGAACGGAAGTTAGAACATTTTCTGATAAGGGGTATCCAGGGATTTAAGGAAAGGAAAGCCAGCATATCAAGATGTGGAGAAGTGAGTCATGGTGGACATCAGAAGCAGGGCTAACAATAGTCCATGGGTCATTCTTCTGTACAAGCTGATGAGCTCGAGCCAGTTTAGGAGTTCCATGGAGGTTGGGAGGCTGGCAACAGGTATGACCTGGGCAGGCTCCTTGACTGCCAGGAGTGATCTACTCTTTTAGGAATGTGGTCTGAGCGTACAGTGCTGAATTTTTCCTAACTTCTTTACACTGAGCTGTAAAGCTACATTTTTAGACCTGGTGGGTCCTCGAGGTCAACCAGTGCTCCTCTGTGCCCTGGGAACAGTAAGGTTTAACAGAGTTGATCCAGGCTTGTAGGGATGCTCCAGGCTACATGATTCTAGACCAGAAAAAGGTCTGAAGAATCCTGATTGAGTCTAGGCAGCAGCTTTCTGGCCAGAATAACATACCTAGGACAAATTGCCCTCTGGGAGTTCCCTGGTCAACTTTGATGCCCCATACGATGAGCACAGTAAGTACTTAAAAAGTATTTGTTAAGTTGTTGAACACTTTCTGCTTTCTTGGACAATATGGCAGCTATGGCCCTGGGCTCTGGTCCCTGACCAAGTCTTGTGACTAGGAAATTGTGTGGTAGGCATAAAAATTCATCCCCCACTAAAAACACATTTTAACTTCTACTCCATTTTTATTGATGACCTTTCCTTTATAAGAATCCTATTCCATTAAAACTAAAAAGTTCAAAATAATTTCTTCATGCATTTCTAAATCAAATGTTGTAGAACATCTTCTTCAAAACACATTTATACTCCTTTTAAAAAGTGTTCATTTTCTTAAAGAGCATTTAAAAAAGTTATATTTTTACATTGCCCGTATTTCTCTCTATATTCCTCTTCCACCTCCATCCAAAAGATCCATCTCTTATAACGTGTGTATACACATGTGTGTACATGCATGTACACACACACACACTTTTTTTACAAAAGAGAAAAGAAAAAATTCAGCAAAACTGTTTAACTTATGAAGAAACTTCTGGTGCTATATTCAGTATTTCACACTGATGTACCCTCGTACTCTGTCCCCCCAACAAACAGACACTTGTGCATGCAAAGGAAAGGGATTGAGGACAAGCTTCCCCTTTACAATTTCACATCATTCAGTTTTAATTATTTGGGAATTTTTCTCTCCATTTACAATGTTTTAGCCATTGTGAATGTTATATTACTAAGCTACTGACTTTACTTGGCACCAGTTCATAAAGCCCTTCCATGTTTCTCTTTAGTCATCATGTACATTGTTTCGTATAGCACATGCATTGGTATTATGCTATTATGTTGATATACCACAATTTGGTTTGCCATACCCCTGTTAATGGGCATGTACTTGTGTTTCCAGCTCTCTGCTACCACTGAAATGGCAGGTATAAAAATTTTGGTGTATATGGAATCTTTCTTTCTCTCAAGGTCATTATTGGTGTATATGCCTGGAAGCAGAATCCCTTAAAGTCAAACAGTATCACCATTTAATCACTTTATTTGCTTAATTGAAAATTGCTTTCCAACATAATTGTACCAACTCACAGCTCTACCAAGAGTGAATTAGCATTCCTGTCTTTCAGCAGTTCCTCTACCAATGACTGTTTTTTTTTTGTTTGTTTTTGTTTTTTTGTGGTCTTCTTTGCCGATTTTCTGGGTATGGGGTAAAACCTAAGGGCAGTTTTGTTTTGCATTTCTTTTACTGTCAAGATTTTGATTATTTTAAAGATTATTGGAGCATTCTTTCATAATGATGTTAATAGCTTGGGTTTCTTTTTTTGATAACCATTTGTTCATATCCTTTGACCACTTCTATTGGAGAATGGCTTTTGGCTTTATGTGGAACTGTCGGTTACAACAAATAGAGAAGTTTTGAATGCTGTGGGTAAGTTCACTTACCTTGGTAGTGTACTTTTCAGGGATGTACACATTGACAATGAGGTTGATGCATGCATTGCCAGAGCTAGCTCAGTGCTTGGGAGGCTCTGAAGAAAAGTTTGGCAGAGAAGAGGTATCGGACTGACTACCAAACTGAAGATCTACAGAGCTGTTGTGCTGACCTCATTGCTGTATGCCTGTGAAACATGGATAGTCTACCAGCGCTATGCCAGGAAATTGAATCGCTTCCATTTGAACTGTCCTAGGAAGATTCTGAGGATCACCTGGAAGGATAATGTACCAGACACTGAAGTCCTTGCTCGAGGTGAACTGCCAAGCATTCAAACTATGATTCAGAGAGCACAACTCCGATGGGCTGGCCACGTTGTTCAAATGCCAAATGTATGCTTGCCAAAAAGACTATTTTATGGAGAACTCACATGGGGCAGGCGATCGCATGGTGGTCAGAAGAAGCACGACAAGGACACTCTCAAGAACTTTGGATTTGACTGTGCAGCATGGGAGACACTGGCACAGGACCACTCAACATGGTATTCCCACATAAGAAAGGGTGCTGTGTTCTATAAGCAAAGCAGAATTGAGACAGCACAAAGTAAACGTAGGATGTGCAAATTTGGGGTATCCACCCCAAATATTCACAGGGACTATCTGTGCCCAACCTGTGGTAGAGCATTCCAAGCTCGTATTGATCTGATCAACCACAGTCGGACACACTGAAATTTCACTTTACCATGGTGATGTCATTTTGGTCCTCTTCAGGAATGAAGGACAATGACCAACCAACCGAGCTGAGAAGGGAAAATAGAATTATGATGACCATGGTTGGCCCCAAAGAAGATCTATGAGAAAATACTTCTTTGCAGAAGTAGGGGACCATAGGCAGAGTATGACATACATCAGACTTTTTAAAAAAATTTTGGTTAGTTTCTCAGAATTTTTTCACTTACTATTCCCTAACTCCTGCCTTTTAAAAATTATTATAAGAGATTGCTGTCTGGGAAAGGATCGGATGACAAATATAATGGGAAACGTCGGTGATATAAAAGCAAAAGATATGAAGAAAAGTGTATTTAATAAAACTAATAACTACAAAATGCATAAAATATCAGGAAGTTGATTTAATAAGCTACACTCAATATGTACATAAATACAAAGTACTCCCCAAAGAAATAAATATGTTAAATAACTAGAGGGATAGTCGGTACTCATGGTTGAGTATATATAATATGATATAACAGTATAATAAAAATGACAATCTAACATAAGTTCATTTACAGATTTAGTGTTTTAGCAATCAAAACACTAGGAGAGAGATACTTTACAGAGTTCAACAGAATAATAATAAAAGTTCATTTGGAAGAACAAAAGATCTGACATATCAAAGGAAATTTTATTTTAAAAGTAGGAATGAAGAAGGACTAACACTTCTAGCCCTCAAGCTTGTATTACAAAGTAGCAGTGATTAAAATCATTTGGTATTAGTTTTAAAAAGAGCAAAATGGATTAATGGAGCAGACTAAATTAGAAAGAATTAGAAATAATTGGACACATTTAAATTCTTACGTAACTAGTTATAAAAGTTAAAATGAGACAATGAAGATAGCTTTTGCTTGTTGCCCGCATTTAGGTAATGTTTTCAGATTTGCAAAATGCTTTACATAGATTATTTTATCTATTTCTCCCAATAACCCCATGAAGTAGGTGTAATTATGCCTGACTTTTTACAAACTAGCAAACTGAGGCTTGGGAGAGGTTGACTCACCTGTTGACTAACGTAGGGTCACACAGGTAGTAAGAGTCCGAGAGGAGATTCAAAACCAAGTCTTCCTAAAGTCCTAATCCAACATTTTAAGACCTCATGATGGCTTTACAGATAATGGTGGCTGTGCATGGATTCTTAGACACAGCCTAACATAAGTATGTGATTTTCTAAACACGTTTAATTGGTAAAGACAGAAATAACTCAGAGCATTATCTATAAACACTTCTATAATTATGCCCCCTATAATCAGGACTGCCTGGATAGCTGCAACATTTGTTATTTGATGTCATTAGTAGTACTTTTTTTTTTTTTTTTACTGGAGTCAGGCATGTTGAGGGACTAGTCAGCACAGTTCAGTTAGACATTGGCTATGAGAAGACTTTTAGATTCCTTGAGAATTCAAGAGGGACTGGAAATGCATTGACTTTCTAATGGAGAAAGAAGGGAGAGGAGCTCCCCCTTCCCGGCCCCCGGCTCCCCAACAAGTTACATATAAAGACAATTTTTAATATTCATTAAGAATAATTTTGAGGGGGGTGGAGCCAAGATGGCGGAGTGAAAGCAACGACTCACCTAAGCTCCTGGACAAACTCCTTTGGATATCTCTGAAAGGAGAATCTGACCAGACTCTGGAGGTGTAGAATCCAGTGGGTGACAGACGTTAACAGATTCGGAGCCCAGGTTGGACTGGAAGGTCCACGGGAAGGATCTGTTCCGTGGGGGTAAGCCCCCAGCGCACAGCGCAGCGTGGTCAGCGCAGCAGGGCGGAAGGGACCTGAGAAACCCGAGAGTGGCGAGCGAAACCAGCGGAGCAGGAGACAAGCCAAACCAAGCCGGTGAGAGCCGCTGAGCGCCAGATATCAGCGCAGCAGCCCTTGAAACCTTCAGCCTGAAGACTAAACTTCGGTAAGTCACCTATTGGAACTTCCGGGAGCTAGGATGGCGGAGTGATCAGTAAATGCTCTCTCCTCCCCCCTGATGACCGTGAAAGAACCATAAAATTCTTCCCCAGATAAATCCTGGATCAGCGGGAACAGCAGAAGGGGGCAAATAGTCTCATAACACCAGAGGCTAGAAAAATAGCAAAGGGGGATTCTTCCTATTGTGGCGGAGGCGATCTGGAAGGACAGACGACCCAGGGCAGAGAAAATTCGCACTGAGACCCAGGCAAGCCTCAGCGCCGGGAGACGAGCCCCAGGAGGGGCGGGAACACGCATTAGCTTCTAGGCGTGCCCCAGCCCTCCAGGGGAAAAGGGAAGACAATAGGGAAGCTGGGATCACCATCCCCTGACCTTGCCTTTGCCTCAGGTCAGCTGAGGAGATCTCCTGAGACCAGACCACCCCTCCCACACACCTAACAAGCTAACCCCAGGGTTGATCTGGGAAACAAAAAACAAAAGCCTGCTTTTAGCCTAGACACATCAGCTCAATTTAAAGATCTGTACCTTCTGACTGAAAGAACCAGAAGCTACAACACTCAGTCAACATCATGAATTGGAAAAAGCGGACGAAAAGTGAAAAAACCATAGAATCTTTCTATGGGGATAAGGACCAAAACACAAACACCAAAGAGGTCAGAGCTGAGACTGTACTTCCATCTGAAACCTCAGATGGGACTATGAATTTCTCGCAAGCACATCTGAAGAAGGATATAAAAGAAAAACTGGCCAATGATCTTAAAATTATAAAAAAAGAATTCACTGATGAGAACATCACTCTGAAAAGGAAAACTGAACAAATGGAAAAGGAAGTTCAAAAATTAACTGGAGAGAATAATTCCCTAAAAGGAAGAGTTAATCAAACGGAAAAGGAAACCCAAAACCTAATTGGGAAAATTGATCAGATGGAAAAGGAAACCCAAAACCTAACTGGGAAAATTGGTCGAATGGAAAAAGAAGTACAAAAATTAAATGGAGAAAATAGCTCCTTAAAGGGAAAAATTGGTCAGATGGAAAAGGAGATGCAAAAGCTAACTGAAGAAAACAATACGATGAAGATTAGAATTGGGCAAGTAGAAACTAATGACTCAATGAGGCAACAAGAATCAGTCAAACAAAATCTAAAGAATGAAAAGATAGAAGAAAATGTAAAATATTTAATTGGAAAAACAACTGACCTGGAAAATAGATCCAGGAGAGAAAATCTAAGAATTATTGGCCTGCCAGAAACCCATGATGAAGAAAAGAGTCTGGACAATATCTTCCAGGAAATCATCAAGGAAAACTGTCCAGAAGTACTAGACTCAGAGGGCAAAATAGTCATCGAAAGAATCCACCGTTCCCCTCCCGAAAGGGATCCCAAACTCAAAACCCCAAGAAATATAGTTGCCAAATTCCAGAGCTATCAAGTGAAGGAGAAAATACTACAAGCAGCCAGAAAGAAACAATTCAAATATCAAGGACACACAGTCAGGATCACACAGGACCTTGCAGCTTCTACATTAAAAGATCGAAAGAATTGGAACCCAATATTCCGTAAGGCAAAGGAGTTGGGACTTCAACCAAGGATCAACTACCCAGCAAAGTTCAGCATAACATTTCAGGCAAGGAGAAAGTCATTCAGCAAAATAAGGGATTTCCAGAGCTTCCTGACCAAAACACCAGAACTCAATAGACAATTTGATCTTCAAATGCAGGTCTCCAGAGAATCATAAAAAGGTAAACAGAGGGGAAAAAACAAAAACAAAAACTTGCTACTCAATTAGGGCAAACTGTTTACCTCCCTATAAGGGAAGATGAAACCTGGTAATCTTGAGAACTGTGCAGCTATTATGATAAAAGGGATATATGTAGAGGGAACGGGCATAAAGTAAATGATGTCATGTCAAAAATATGATTTAAGTATGAGAAGGGATTGTAATAGGAGGTGTGAATAGGGGGAAGCAGAAAATGGCAAATTATATCACAGGAAGAAGTACAAAACTATAGTAGAGGGAAGGAGGGGAGGGAGATGAGCATTGTTTGAGAGGTACTCTCATCTGATTTGTTCAAAGGAGGGAACAATAATCTTAAGTAGATAATCCTAACTAGCTCTATAGGTAGCAGGAGGGAAAGGGGGAAGAAAGGGGAGGGTGGCTAAAAGGGAGGAAAGAAGCAATAAGAGTAAAGGGGAGTAAAAGGGAGGGGGGCTAAAAGAAGGAGGGGAAGGCTGCAGGAGGAGGGGGAGAAAAGTAAATACTATTGAGGAGGGGAAGGGAGACAGGAGAGCTAAAAGCACAAATGGTAGGAAAGAGGTTGGAGGGAAATACACAGATTGTAATCATAACTGTGAATGTGAATGGAATGAACTCTCCCATAAAATGGAGATGGATAGCAGAATGGATTAAAAGCCATAATCCAACAATATGCTGCTTACAAGAAACACATTTGAAATGGGGGGATACACATAGGATAAAGGTCAAAGGATGGAGCAGAATATATTGTGCTTCAGCTCATGTAAGAAAGGCAGGAGTAGCAATCCTAATCTCAGACAAAGCGAAAGCAGAAATAGATCTAATCAAAAGGGATAAGGATGGAAACTATATCATGCTAAAAGGCACCATAGACAATGAAGCAATATCTTTACTAAACATGTATGCTCCAAGTGGTATAGCATCCAGATTCTTAGAGAAGAGGTTGGGGGAGTTGAAGGAAGAAATTGATAGCAAAACTATACTAGTGGGGGACCTCAACCTCCCCCTCTCTGAACTCGATAAATCCAACCTCAAAATAAACAAGAAAGAGGTTAAGGAGGTAAATAAAACTCTGGATAAGGTAGATATGATAGATCTTTGGAGAAAATTAAATGGGAATAGAAAGGAATATACCTTTTTCTCAGTGGTACATGGAACATTTACAAAAATTGACCATGTACTAGGACATAAAAATCTCACAATCCAGTGCAGAAAGGTAGAGATAATCAATGCATCCTTTTCAGATCATAATGCATTAAAAATTACATGTAATAAAAGGCCATGGAAAGAGAAACCAAAAATCAATTGGAAACTAAATAATCTAATTCTAAAGAAGGGTTGGGTTAAAGAAGAAATCATAGAAACAATCAACAATTTCATTCAAGAGAATGACAATAGTGAGACAACATACCAAAACTTATGGGACACTGCAAAAGCAGTTATTAGGGGAAGTTTTATATCTTTGAATGCTTACATAAATAAATAGAGAAAGAGGAGATCAATGACTTAGGCTTGCAGTTGAAAAAGCTAGAAAAAGAACAAATTGAAAATCCCCAAGTAAATACCAAATTAGAAATACTGAAAACCAAAGGAGAGATTAATAAAATTGAAATTAAGAAAACTATTGAATTAATAAATAAAACCAATAGTTGGTTTTATGAAAAAACTAATAAAATTGATAAACCTTTGGTCAATCTGATTAAAAAAAAGAAAGAAGAAAATCAAATTACTAATATTAAAAATGAAAGGGGTGAACTCACCTCCAATGAGGAGGAAATTAAAACAATAATTAGAAACTACTTTGCCCAACTTTATGCCCACAAATTCGATAATCTAAACGAGATGGATGAATATTTTAAAAAATACAAATTGCCCAGATTAACAGAAGAGGAAGTTGAATACTTAAACAACCCCATCTCAGAAAAAGAAATTGAACAAGCCATCAATGAACTCCCTAGGAAAAAATCTCCAGGGCCAGATGGATTCACAAGTGAATTCTATCAAACATTTAAAGAACAGTTAATTCCAATACTACATACACTATTTTTGAAAATTGGGGAAGAAGGAGTCGTCCCAAATTCTTTCTATGATACAAATATGGTTTTGATACCCAAACCAGGAAGAGACAAAACAGAGAAAGAAAATTATAGACCAATTTCCCTAATGAATATAGATGCAAAAATTTTAAATAAGATTTTAGCAAAATGAATACAGCATCTTATCACGAGATTAATACATTATGATCAGGTAGGATTCATACCAGGACTACAGGGCTGGTTCAATATTAGGAAAACTATTAGCATTATCGATCACATCAACAACAAAGCTAACAAAAACCACGTGATTATCTCAATAGATGCAGAAAAAGCTTTTGACAAAATACAACACCCATTCCTACTAAAAACATTGGAGAATGTAGGAATAAAGGGAACTTTCCATAAAATAATAAGCAGTATCTATCTAAAACCTTCAGCAAGCATTATATGCAATGGGGATAAGCTAAATGCATTCCCAATAAGATCAGGGGTGAAACAAGGTTGTCCATTATCACCACTATTATTCAATATGGTACTAGAAATGTTAGCTGTAGCAATTAGACAAGATAAAGATATTCAAGGAATAAGAATAGCCAAAGAAGAAAATAAGTTATCACTCTTTGCAGATGATATGATGATTTACCTAGAGAATCCCAGAGATTCAAGTAAAAAATTACTTGAATTAATAAACAACTTTGGCAAAGTTGCAGGTTACAAAATAAACCCACACAAATCTTCTGCGTTCCTATATATTAGCAACAAAGTCCAACAGCAAGAGATAGAAAGAGAAATCCCATTTAAAGCTAGGGTAGACAGTATAAAATACTTAGGAGTCTACCTGCCAAAACAAACCCAGGGATTATATGAACACAATTACAAGACACTTTTTGCACAAATAAAATCAGATTTAAGTAAGTGGAAAACATTAGTTGCTCATGGGTAGGCCGTGCTAATATAATAAAAATGACAATTCTACCTAAATTAATATACTTATTTAGTGCCATACCAATTAAACTATCAGACAGTTACTTTCTAGAGCTGGATAAAATAATATCAAAATTCATTTGGAAAAACAAAAGGTCCAGAATATCAAAGGGGCTAATGAAAAGAAATGCTTGGGAAGGTGGCCTAGCGCTACCAGACCTCAAACTGTACTATAAAGCAGCAATTATCAAAACCACTTGGTATTGGCTAAGAAACAGAGAGGTAGACAAGTGGAATAGACTTGGCACTCAAGATGCAGTAGGCAAGGAATATAGCAACCTTCTGTTTGATAAACCCAAGGACCCCAGCTTCTGGGATAAGAACTCATTGTTTGACAAAAATTGCTGGGAAAACTGGATAACAGTGTGGCGGAAATTAGGCATAGACCCATACCTGACACCGTACACAAGAATAAAGTCCAAATGGGTACATGATTTAGGTATAAAGATTGATACCATGAATAAACTGGAGAAGCAAGGAATAGTGTATTTATCAGATCTATGGAGAAGGGAAGAATTCTTTACTAAAGGAGAGATAGAAAGCATTATGAAATGCAAAATGGATAACTTTGATTACATTAAACTGAGAAGTTTTTGCACAACCAAACCCAATGCAACCAAAATCCAGAGGGATGTAGTAAATTGGGAAAGAATTTTTACAGCTAAGCTCGGGGATAAAGGCCTCATTTCTAGAATATATAGAGAACTGACTCAAATGTATAATCATACAAGTCATTCCCCAATTGATAAATGGTCAAAGGATATGAACAGGCAATTTTCAGAGGAAGAAATTAAAGATATCTATAATCATATGAAAAAATGCTCTAAATCACTATTGATTAGAGAGATGGAAATCAAAACAACTCTGAGGTACCACATCACACCTATAAGATTGGCAAACGTGACAGAACAAGAAAATGATAAATGCTGGAGAGGATGTGGGAGAGTTGGAACACTAATTCATTGTTGGTGGAGCTGCGAGCTCATCCAACCATTCTGGAGAGCAATTTGGAACTATGCCCAAAGGGCTACAAAAATGTGCATACCCTTTGACCCAGCAATATCGCTACTAGGACTATATCCCCAAGAGATCATAAAAATGGGAAAGGGTCCCACATGTACAAAAATATTTATAGCAGCACTCTATGTAGTTGCCAAAAACTGGAAGTCAAGGGGATGTCCATCAATTGGGGAATGGCTGAATAAATTATGGTATATGAATGTAATGGAGTACTATTGTGCCATAAGAAATGATGAACAAGAAGACTTCAGAGAGGCCTGGAAGGACTTATATGACCTGATGCTGAGTGAAAGGAGCAGAACCAGGAGAACTTTGTGCACAGCAACAACCACAGTGTGCGAGAGTTTTTTCTGGTAGACTTGGAATTTTGTAATAACGCAAGAACTTCTTATAAAAAAAAAAAATCCCAAAGGTGGTTCTCAAGGCAAAATGCCTTCCACACTCAGAGAAAGAAATATGGAAGCCATTCACAAAATGTAGAAGATCATGTTTGTATATGTGTATGTGTTTGTGTATCATGTTTTGATTTGTTATATGATTTCTTTATTCTAGTCTGACTACATAGCATGACTATAGTGAAAATATACTCAATAGGAAAGTATATGTAGAATCTATACAGAATTGTATGCAGTCGTGGGGAGGGAGGGGGGTAATGGGGGGTAAGTGGGGGGGGATAAAATCTCAATTGTATGGCAGTGATTGTTAAACATTAAAAAATAAAAAAAGTAAAAATAAATAAAAAAAAAAGAAGGGAGATACTAGGAACTACAAGACCAATAAACTTGATATGTGTCCCAAAGGTTTTGAATATACGGTTTGTGATCATTTAGAATTGAAAGAACAGTAACCATTAGGAATCAATGTGTTCACAAAAAAAAAAAAAAAAAGGGATACTGATCATTTCTTTATACTGGAGGAATTTTCTGATGATTTTTTTTCTTATGGCACATGTGGGAGAGTGGGGGGACTCAAGCATGCCCATGATACTGCAAGTGTGAGTTCCAGTGAGCTTAAGGTACATCCTTTGGGATCCACCACTAGAATGCCAGGCCAAGTGAATTCTATAGAGATGTAGTATATCTGAATTTGGTAAGCCATTTGGTGACATATCCCGATAGTGTTTATGAATGAAATGGAGAGAAAGAGGGTGAACAAAAGCACCACTGACTGGGCTAAGGAGTGGAAGTTTCTACTATGTTCTACCTCAACTTGCTCAGATAAATAATATTTTAGTGTAGTCTCCATTCTACTCTCAACTAAGGGAAATGGATAAAATGCTGGACCCAAATTCAAGAAGACCTAAGTTTAAATCTGGCTTAAGACAATTACTAGATGTGTTGACCTGCACAAGTCACTTAATGTCTGCCTGCCTCAGTTTCCTCATCTTTAAAATGGAGAGAATAATAGCGCCTACTCTCATGGTTGCTGTGAGAATCAAATACCATGATGTTTATAAAGTGTTTTATAGACATTAAAATGGCACAAAAATATAAATTAGTATTAATTATTGCTGTTGTTGTTATATATTGCATTTCCTGTCACTGGACTATTTGAGGAGCAAAGATGCCTCTCAACATGGCATATTAGGATGCTGGACTTAGAATTAGGAAGACCTGGGTTCAAATTCCACCTCAGATACTAGCTCTGTGACTCAGGGAACATCACTTAATGTCTTCTCTGAGTCTCTTTTTCCTCACCTGTTACAATACCCATCATATTGACTTCACTGGGTCCTTGTGGGACTCAAACAAGCCAATCCATGTGAAATCCTTTGCAGACGTTATAGAGTGAGAGAAATGTCAGCTCTTCATGGTGGTGTTATCATTCTGCTTTCAGGCATAATGTGAATGAAAGCAAATGAATCTAGAACCCTTGAAGTTCTTGGCTTTGAATCGAATCCTTGTCTTGTGGGAGCTAACCCTGACTAATCCAAGGGCATAGCCATGAGCCCTTGAGCAGGAAGATTCTTCATCTCACTTCACATAGGTCCTCATTTATAGTATGGGGGTAATGGAAAGGACTTACTTTGTGGAGCTGAAGACCAAGGAAGTCAGCTGTGGAAAGTGCTTCGCTAGCCTAAAAGTAACAGCTAAATATCAACAGCTGCTGTGATTCCTTTTTAGTTTAGCAAGCATTTATTAAGCACCTATTATGTGTTCTGTGCTGGGCATTGAAAACACAAAGACAAAATTATAGGGCCCCTGCCTGTAAGAGGCTTTTGTTTTCTGGGGGAGACAATATGTACACGTATACATGCATTATATATGCAAAGTGACACAAGGTAATTTCCAGAGAGGAGAAGTATTAGTAGCTAGAGATGAGGAAGGTGACCATGAGGAGGTCCTCATGTAGGAGTGGGCTCCTGATGGAAATTTAAGGGAAGCTAAGGATTTTTAGACAGAGGTCAGAGGAGGGGGGGTTGGTGCATTGTAGACTTGAGAGACAGTCTGAGAAAAGGCAGAAAAGACAGATGAAATATATTATGTGAAAAACAGGAAGAAAAAAAGGAGGGTCGATATGGCTGGACCATAGAATGCCTGAAGGGGAGTAATGTATAAAAAGTCAAGAAAAATAGGGTGATGACAGGTTGTAAAGCATTTTAAATACTAAGCTGAGGAGTTTATGTTTTATCCCAGAGGTAATAATGAACCACTTATGCCTTTTGAATAGAGCTATACCTTGTCACACTTGTGCTTTAGAGGTGTCCCTTTGCCTACTAGGGAGGGAGGGAAGGGCTAGATCCAAGGAGACCAGGTAGGTGGCTATTGATGATAGTGCTGGAAAGAGGTGATGAAAGTCTGCCATGGGGTGGTGAGAATGAAGGGGATAAAAGGAGTAATGGATACAAAAGCTATTGGGGAATTGGAATCGGTAAGATTTGACAAGCAATGGGATTAGGGGGAGTGAGAGTAAAACATTGAGGATGACTCAATTTGCAGAGTCTGTAAGATTGGTGGTGCCCTCAACAGAAGCAGAAGAACCAGTAGGAAGAGTGGATTCCAAAGTTAAATTACTGAGTTCCTTCTTGGACTTTGAGTTTGAGGTGCCTGTGGGATCTTCCATTGGAATTGTCCAGCAGGCAGTTAGAGATGTGGGAATGGAGCTCATGAGAGATGACATTTTTAGGAATCATCTGCATAGTCCTCACATTTGAACCCATAGGAGCTGATGAGACTATGAAAAGAAAATTGTAGCAAAGAGAGAAGAGAATTGAGGACAAAGCTTCCATTTCTATTTTTGTGCCCTGCAGGTGTCTGTATCTGTGGAAATCCTTGGGTGGGACTGGTCTGAGTACCATCTTTTCCTATCATTCTGCTGTTCTCAACTACATTTTTGGACCATAGGTTATGTTTTGTTTTCTTAAGCATTTCTCTTCAGCTAGTGAATTGGTATAATTCATTTGGGAATTCATTCACATACTCTGTTTTATGTAAGGTTTTTTAGAATAAATAAAAAAAAATCAGGTATATGCTGTTTGTTTTTTCAAGGAAACCTGACCAGTGTTATCTTTCATGAAAAGAAAAATGATCCTTAGGTTGCTGCAGTTGGTTCTGGACATGTCTGGCCTTTCATCTGATCTTCCCTTCTGGTCCCTATCTTCTTTCCACCACCCCATTCAGGAGAATAAGTTCATTACTACTTGTCACATTGATGTTACCAGATGACGGATTAATTCCCAATCTCTGTGACCTTTTCCCACAGGCGGATTTAAATTGCAACATTCAAGATGATGCAGGAGCTTTCTATGGGGTAACCAGTCAGTATGAGAGCTCAGAGAACATGACCATCACCTGTTCTACCAAAGTCTGTTCATTCGGGAAGCAAGTAGTGGAGAAGGTAGAGGTAAGATGGGTCATTTCATTCAGGTGCAAAGCCTCTTTTCTCCTTTGTGTTTCTGGATAAAGGGATGCAGTGTATAAGGTAGAGGGCTGGGTTTTTGCTTGTTTGTTGTCTCACCCTCTTCTTTCCCTATTGTTACTCATTCGTTGTTTCTAAGAGAATAGTTTTTAAAGCAGCTAGGAGAATCAGATGTGCTTTCTCCTGGACATGTCTGTGACCTGCAATCCCCTCTGCCCCACAGGTGATAAAACAGAAACTGACCCCCCAGCACATTGCTTAGCTTAGCCAATTATTGGCTTAGCCAAGACTCCAGATGGGAGGGGGCAGCTTGGGGCTCCTTCTGCTACTTGTGGCTTCAGACAAGACATTGCAACATGATAATTCAGCTATCAAGGGACCATTTCCTGAAACATTCTATTTGACTCTTACTTCTACAATCACCTCTGATTTTCCAATAGGACTTACAATGGAGAAAAATAAATTCTATTCTTGTATTGGAATCAGAGACCTGCCAGTGTCTGCCTCTTGTTTTGTGGTTCACATCCCCAGCCACCAAACCATTGCATTTTTTCTCATTCAATGATTTATTGATAGTTTTTGTTTCTTACACTGCAGTCATTTCCCAATAATTCTACCTCCCCTTCCACCTACAAAACCATGCTTTATAATGAAGAGAAGCATTTCATGAAAATCAGCAGACATATCAACAAGATGCAGAACATTCAACGTCTGTAGTCTTCTACTTCTTTATGGAGAGCATGTAAGTGGGTTTCATCAACCAGGAACAAGATCCATTGTGTTTCTCTTTGTAGGATGAGCCACTGATCTTTCTATAATGAATTCCAGGAACCCATATTCAGTTTATGGTTATGATGATAATATTAGCTAGCATTTGTATAGAGTTTTCATGTTTGCAATATGCTTTTCATATATTATCTCATTTGATCCTCACAACAACCCCAGACAATAAAGTGTTGTTATGATCTCTAACTTACAAATGAGAAAACTGAGGAAGACAGAAATTAAGTGACTTGCCCCAGGGACACACCATGGGTTGATGTCTGAAGTCAAATTTGAACTTAGCTCTTCCTTACTCTGGGTCTGTACTGTACCTTAGCCATTGATTTTTGCCCTGTATCAGTCTGTTGGCAGGTGTATACAGTGCTAATATGCACCCAGCCTGTGCTGGGCCCTGTGGAAGACACCCAAGATATATAAGACATTGTTCCTGCATTTAATGAGTGTTGTTGCGGAGATAAACAGAGATGAAACAGAATGATACATGACAATCTGCTGTTAAGTACTCAATTCTGTGTTATAGACTAGATATGCTATAAGAGCTAAGAAAACAATATCTATGCAGGCTAATATAGTTTGGGAGCAAGGGCTGGGGGAGGAGAGGTGGCAGGAGAGGAAGAACATAGTGGCAATCATGTTCAAAGCTAAATGATAAGGAGAGAGAAGGCAGAAGGGCATCCTTGGTGGTGGAAGCATTAGGGAGGAGGGAGGATTTTATAGGTGTAGAGAATTTCCAATGTGGAAACTTCCTCCACTTTCAACAGCAGTTTGTCTGTTAGTCCTAAGAGGTTGACTAGGGTATGAAGAAGCTTTGTTTTTGCCTGTGTATGCATCATGAGTATGTATCAGAGGAAAGACTGACTGCAAAGCCAGTCCCAGGACCATTATCTCATGCTGCCGCTCAGTGGAGACATACATGAGCAAAGACAGAGGCAGGGCACAGGCCTGAGCCAAGGCTAGAATTTGTGTTGAATAAGTAGTAATAGAGAAGGTGGAGAGGTGAAATGGGTCCATACTATGAAAGAATTGAAATGCCTAGATGGGGAGTTTGAAACTGATGTTGTTGGCAGGATCAGAACCAGAGAAGACATAAGATGAGAAAAAACTTTAAGAAAGATCATGAAAGGATGTAGAGTGGTTTGGAGCAGGGAGAGGCTAGAAAGAGTCCAGGAAGTCAGGCAAGTCATGTAGTATTGAGGTACTTGGAACAGAGTGGTAGCATCAGTAAAGGAAAATGGATGCATATGAGAGACATGTAGAAGAAAAAAAACTTCATGGCCAGATAGAAGGAGAAAGAAAATGAAAGAGAGACAAAAATTGTCTCCTGGATTTTGAGCTTGACTAATTAGAGAAAACCATTGAAATTAAGAGTTGATGTGCTATCGTAGAGACATTGCCACACCTGGAGTCAGAAAGACCTGGGCATCAGATCTTCCAAGCTGTGTAACCCTAGGCAAGTTACGTAATTTCTCCTTGCCCCCTCTTTAAAGACCATAAGTTTCAGAGTCAATGTCCTCCTTCATTGGTACAGGGAGTTTCCTGTGCCAATGAAATTATAGGTCTAATCCACCCCCTGCACTCCCTAGCCCCCATGTAAATAGAGAACGTTCTTTCTGTAGACTTTTCCCCTTTTTCTCCCTTTTCCTGCTGGGCAAACACACCTGATCAAACGGACCCTAGTCTAGGCAGACTTTTGTCAGCACCCATAGTTTGCACATTTCTTAGATGAGGACCTCTCAACTATCAAGTCAGTCCACCAAAGCCAGATTTAGTTCCTCCTCCAGTTGCTAATGACTTGTTGTCTACCAAAACCAAGCTGCTCCCAGAACTGGACTTAAGACTAGCCCCACCTGAACATGGCCAAGAAATGTCCTTTTCAACGTCCTCAATATCCCCTTCTTTTAAATGAATATCTCCAGTGAGGAGGAAGGCAGCTTCCAAAATCTTCTCTTTTCTAGGCTAAATTTAGCCTCTTTCCAAATGTTCTCCAGCTCTCTCTCCATCCTAGTTGACCCTGTCTAGATAGATTTTCATGAGCTTGACCCTGTCCTTCCTAAAATGCGACCCTCAGGACTCAGGGTGGGCTACAGCAGAAATGTCACTTCCCTCATTCAGGATACTTTACCTCTCTTAAATTCAGCCTAGAATAACAACTCTTTTGGATGCCACATCATATTTAACTAATTTGTAAGATCCATTTCATCATCTTTTAAATGAAGTTTTTGGACTAGATGATGTCTCTGGATCCTTTTGAACTATAACATTTATAATATTTTTTAAATAATCCCAGTTAAATTGGAACTTTTCTGGTCACTGTACCCTGCTTAACCAGTCATTTAACAAACATTTATTGAATAGTTACTCTGGAGTTTCTTATGCCAGGCCCTTTGGGAGATTCTGCTCAAAAACATATCTGCCATCAGTACAAATGCCCATGTATTGATCCATCCCAGAATCCAAAGATAATTTTTATAAAGAAAAAGAAAACAATACCCAACCAACTCAGCAAGTACTTTGAGTATCTGATATTGTTAATGCCAATTAGAATATAAGGTAGTGAGTGACAAATGTTAGGGAAAAGGTACAGCCTGAAGGATGTTGTGGTTTAGGGAAAGATGAAAGAGAAAGAGGTGAAATTTGAAGTAGGCCTTGGCAGATAAGAGACTCAACAAGGCAGAAATGGTGTTAGGGCAGGTCATTTCAGGAAGACAGAGCAGAAGTGCAAAAGCAAGAAATCACATGACATTTGTAGAATTTCAAAGTGATTATTTTGGTTTTAATGGCAGTTTTCAATCAGAAAGGCCTGGAAGTATAGAAGAACCTAGTTTTGATGACCTATGTTGTGTAGGCAAAGGGAAGCTCCTGATATAATTGGAGCATTGCTAATCTCTCTGTTGAAAATTCCCAGTCCCCATGGTTGGGGGTTTATAATAATAACTGACATATATATATATATATGTATATGTATATATAAATTGTATACATGTGATATATATATACACCACATGTATATATATATATATCACATCATATATATGAATATATGTATATATATATCACATGTATACAATGGCTGTTCTGATTTGTTGTTCATTCATTCAGTTCTGTCCAACTCTTTGTGACCCTATGGACCATAGCACACCAGGCCCATCTGTCCTCCACTATCTTCCAAAGTCTGTCTGAGCTCATGTTCATTGCCTCCATGACAGTATTATCCATCTATCTCATCCTCTGCCATCCGCTTCTCCTTGTGGCTTCAATCTTTCCCAACATCAAAATCTTTTCTAGTGAGTCCTGTCTTCTCATTGTATGGTCAAAGTATTTGAGCTTCAACTTCAGTCTTTGTCCGTTCAATGAATAGTCTGAATTAATTCCTTTAAAGTATTGACTGATTTGATTTCCGTGTGTGTGTGTGTGTGTGTGTGTGTGTGTGTGTATGTATGTGTATGTGTATGTGTATCTGAGGTACCTCAGGTACCACACAAAGTTGTTATGAGGACTGAAGATTATGTAAGTATGACAAATCTGTATATAGATAGAGATATTTTCACAGATAGTATACATAATCTGATATATAATTAGATATACATATATGCATGTATACATACATATACACATATAATATCCGAGGTACCAACTCTTTGTGATCCCATTAGGGTTTTCTTGGCTCAGATACTGGAGTGGTTTGCCCTTTCCTTCTCCAGCTCATTTTACAGATGAGGAAACTGAGGCAAATAAGGCTAAAGGACTCGCCCAGGGTCACATAGATAGTAAGTGTCTGAGGCCAGATCTGAACTCAGAGAAATGAGTCTTCCTGACTCTGGGCCCTACATTCTGTGCACTGTGACACCACTTAGCCACCTGATAAGCACAGGGAATAGTTACAGATAAAGGCAAATGGAACCTTTTCCTTCAAGGATCTCACAATCTAATTGGGGAGACAACGTACAAGTAAACAGACAAGCTATATATAGGATAAACTGGAGATAATCTCGAGGGAAGGTACTAGCATTAAAACATTAAAGAAGCATTTGCTTCTTGCAAAAAAATGGTATTTGAGCGGAGACTTGAAGGAAGCCAGGTAAGCCAGGCGACAGGTGAGGAGGGCCAGAGGTGGGTGACGGAGGGCAGCCAGAGTCAGCAGATAGAGTGTGTCATACAAGTATCAACAAGGAATCCAGCTTAAGTGCAGTTAAGTGCATTAAGCAGGTTCCTTATAGCTAATTAATGCCCCAGTGGGATTTAAGCTAATGGCAGGATGCTTAATTGTAAATCTCTGTAGAGAACCCCCCCCCCCCCAAAATTCTGCCTCTGAAGCCACTCAGCTCTGGGGTAAAACCAACAGAGATAGCCGCAGAGGTTGGGGTTGGGGTGGGATGGTGCCTTTGTGTATTTAGCTAAAAGATCGGCTTTTCACGTTCACTTCTCCTGTTCCCTCTGGGCCGCCTTCATCCTCACTGCTTTGGGTGGAAAGGCATCAACTGACTCATGTTGCATGTGATTCTATGGCCCCAGGCCAGGTAAGGCCTGGTAGTTATTATTGGCAAGTTATCAGGAGGAAAACCAGTTTTGAAATGTGCTTCAATCTTCACTCTCTCAACTCTGCTTCCCATCTGTGTACTGCTGGAGCTCCTTCTTGGTGAGATGTTCGTTTGGGGTTAGTGCTGAAGGGGAATAATGGGATATCTGGTATTTGAAGGAGAGAAGCGCAATGACAGAATTCATCTTTGACTCTTGCCACCACCCCCCCAAACACACACACACACACGCACACACACACACACTCTCCCCCTCTCTCTCTCCCTCTCTCTGTCTCACTCTCACTCTTGTTTTCACTTTTGTTCTCGTTCTCTTTTTATCTGTTTATCTCCCTATGGGGCAGTATAAAAATCACTGGACAGTAGTCAACTGTTGAATATATTTTTAAATTTACAGAAATGTTCATCTTTTTTTCCCCTCTCCTCAGACGGAATATGCCAGGTTTGAGAATGGCCGATTTGTGTATAGAATAAACCGCTCTCCAATGTGTGAATATATGATCAACTTCATCCACAAGCTCAAGCATTTACCAGAGAAGTATATGATGAACAGTGTGTTGGAAAACTTTACAATTTTGTTGGTAAGGGGTTAATTTATTTCCAGTGATATCAGATAATTCCTCTTGTACCTTCCCATTCGTCCCCTTAGTTTAAAGAGAGAGACCGAATTATGTTCTGTTAAATGGCGGGAAATGCGACTGCTGCCGTCTTCCCTGGGTTGTTGTAAGGAAAGTGCTTTGTAAACCATAAAACACCAACAAAATAACTCATGTTTATGTAGCAATTTAATATTTGAAATATTTACTTAAATTATTCCATATAAATTTACAAATTTATATACATTTTCCCATTTGATCCTCACAATGACCCTTGGAAGTAGGTGCCATTATTATTTCTGTTTCGCAGAAGAGGAAATTCAGTTTGAGAGATGTTAGGTGATTTGCCCAGGGGTTACAGAGCTAGTGTCTGTGGCAGGATTTGAACCCAGGTCTTCCTGCCTGCAAGTCCTACAGTCAACCCAGTGCCCCACTTAGTTGCCTCTAAATCTGTTTGAGCCAGTTAGTATTATACAGTTAATGAGGGGAAGCAAAAGCTAACATGGTAGAAGGGAAAGATTGTATCTGTTGCTTAAGTGATTTGACCAAGGTTTTGTGAGCATAAGTTTTCCCATCTGTAAAATGGGAGGATTGGACTGTATGCCCTCTGAAGTCCCTTTTAGCTCTAAATATGTGATCCTATAAATGAGAGGTTACAGAAGCTCAAGTCTCTGTCTCTGAATTTCATTAGGTCACCTTCTTCTATGGGGGACTTTCAAGCAAGGTGCTAATTCTCTTTGCAGATGGAATATTGCCCCCAAATACATTCCTAGAGTTCTAATAACCATAGGAACCTTCATGTATTGTAAATCCCAGTTTGGAGTCACCAGTGATGGTGGTACTTTAGGTAAAGACAAGAATTTGCCCCAAAATGAAAATAGAGCTCAAGAATTCCATTTCTCGTCCATTTGCAGAAAAGAAAGTAAACCCCAAAGTTCAACCATGTGGGTGAATAGGCTGGAGATGAGTGTCAAGGGCATATAAAGCTTTATGTGAGGGCAAGAGACCCCAAGATCTCTGCACTTTTGTTAAGAGGGTGCTGATGAGAAGGAAGGCTCAAAAAAATACAGCTTGGAGACAGGGCCTACATCCAGACCTTGGCCAAGAGTAATTAAGCCTAACCCACATAAAATGGAGAGAGAGGGAGAGGGAGAAAGAGAGACAGACAAGGAAAGATAGAGAGAGAAAGGAAAAGGGAAGAAGAGAGAGACAAGGAAAGACAGAAAGGAAGAGGGAGGAAGAGAGAGAAAGGGAGAGGAAAGAGGGAGAGAGGGAGAGGGAAGGAGAGAGAAACAGACAAGGAAAAATAGAGAAAGGGAGAGGATGGAAGAGAGAGAGAAGAAAAGGAAAGGAGAGAGACAAGGAAAGATAGAGAAAGAAAGGGAGAGGGAGAAAGAGAGAAAGGAGAGAGGGAGAGAGAGCAAAGGGAAGGCAAAAGAGTTGGTGAGTACGGCAGAGGACAGTTCAGTGACTAGCTAGCCTTTATCTTCTCCTTGCATGATAATCCTCTTCTGCATGAGGCTAGATCCTACGTAGCACTGCTTGCTCCAAAATGATATTTAATAATAAAATGTGAGGAATCTTTCCCCTTGTAGTGAGTAACTATCAAAAGAAGCAGGGCCACACAAAAAGCCTCCCACAGGTTGAATTGTTCATACCAGCCATTTCTGAAATATAATGAGATAATCCTCCCCTGAAGTCTTCGGGTGGCTCATGCTGACAGGAAGGTGACCATGGAGGCTCCAGGGCTGTGCTGCCAGAACCCGAACTCTGGCACTTCTGGCTGTCTAGTCTTCAAATCCAAGTTCAGCGTGTCTTTCCCTCAAAGAGCAGCCCTGCTGAGAGCCAGGAGGCTCCTTGGGAGGCTGTTGGTCACTGGGTGACACATTTTTTGGCCACTGTGACTCGTGACATCATCTACCAAAGCGTAGAGGAGCTCCAGTCTATAATAATGAAAAGAAATAGGAGAAGAAGGAGAAAGAAAAGAGGAGGAATGAAGAAAAAGGAGGAGAGAGAGAAGAGGAAGGAGAAGAAGAAAAGGGAGAAGGAAAAAAAGAAAGAGAACAACTTTTTATAGCATTTTTAAGATTGCAGACCTTTGACCCTCACAACAACTCTGTGAAGTAGTTTTTATTGTCCCTATTTTACAGATGAACAAATTGAAGACACAGTGAGTTTAGCAGACTTGACCAGGGGACGTAGAGCTAGTCAGTGTCTGAGGTGGGATTCAAACTCATTTCTTCCTAACTCTGAGTACAATGCTCTGCCCAAAAGCTCAGCTTCCTGGGGTAATATTAAGTTATAAATAGTTTTTGAAGCATTGCAATGCCAGGGCAGACCTGGGAACCATATCTTAATTTTTTTTAATGTAGTTCTTACAGATGCAAAGTCTGACATTCAGGTTCGGAAAGCCAACTTCACAAATACAAGATGAGGGAATCAGGTCTGGAAGTGTTGGTAGGGTGAACCCTCATTATGATAGGCCAACCAAGAAAGAGGATATGATCACCTCCTGCATGGAGAGAAGTTCAGTGTCCACAAAGAGGGAGGTGACAATCCCATCTGCTGTCCCCTGCCTTGGTCAGACCTCATTGCAGTCTTGTGTTCAGTTCTGGGCACTATATTTTCAGAAGTCCAAAGACTGGAGCCTCAGACATACCAATTAATCAGCAAGCGTTTATTAAGCCTGACACTTTGCTAAGTGCTTGGGATATAAAAAGAGGCAAAAGATGATCCCTCCCTCAAAACACTTGCAATCTAATGGGGAAGAAAACATGCACACAAATAAATACAAAGCAAACTGTATACAGAATAAATAGGAAATCATTAACAGAGGGAAGGCACTGGAATTAAGAGGGGTTGGGAAAGGCTGCCTGTAGAAGACAGATTTTGGTTGGGATTTAAAGGAAACCAGGGAAGTCAGCAGGTAGAGATGAGGAAAGAAATCATTCCAGGCATGGAGGACAGCCAGAGAAAATGCCCAGAGCTGTGAGATGAAGAGTCATATTCATGGAACGGCCAGAGGCCTGTGTTGCTGAGTGTCAAGGAGTAAGGCGGTAGGAGGGGAATAGGTTGCAAAGGACTTGGGACATTGAGCCAAGGACTTTATATCTGATCCTGGAGGGGATAGGAAGCCACTGGAGCTTACTGAGTAGGACATGATAGGACCTGTGCTTTAGATAGATCACTTTGGTGTATGATCAGAGGATGGATTGGAGTGGGGAGAGACTTGAGGCAGGCAGACCCACCAGCAGCTTTTGCAATAATTCAGTTGTGAGATGATGAGGGTCTGCACCAGAGTGGGAGCAATATCCGGGGAGAGAAGGGGGCGTATTTGAAAGAGTTGCGAAGATGTCGACATCAGCAGGTCTCCACAACAACTTGGATGTGGGGGTGAGGAATAGTGAAGAGTCCAGGAGAATGACCCCTAGGTTGTGAAACTGAGGGACCAAAGAGGATGCTGCTGCCCTCTGCAGTAATAGGGAAGGTAGGAGGGAGGCTTTGAATTTATTTGTTTATATTTTATTATTTATGTGTATTTAGAAATATGGTTTATGTTTATTAATTTATAATTTTTATTTGTATTGAGTTTAAATCATATATGAAGCTTAATTGAAATAATTTGTGTTGTTTGAGTTGAAGATGAAGAGATTTAGAGGAAAGTTGAGAGTTTTTCCTAAGAATAAGGGGGATTAGGTTTGACCCTGAAGGTTAGAACGGGGAGCGATGGGTAGAAGTTATAGAGAGGTGTAGACTTGATGTAAGAAACAACATCTCACGATTAGAGCTACCCCATTGGGGAATGGATGGCTTCAAAGGGTGTGATGTAGGAGGTGCCTCTTCCCTGAACTACCACTTGTCTTGGGATACCTGGGCCCCACAAACTTGTTTCCTAAAATATTTTGATAACTATTTTTATGTAATTGGTTGCTTTGTAATATTTCATTTTAAGCATTTAAAAGCATGATTCTGAGAAGGGGTCCATAGACTTCACCAGCCTGCCAAAGTGGAGAGCCATGACTCACAAAAGATGAAAGTACCCTTGGTTTAGGGGGAATTCTTCTTGTCTTGGTCTGGGTTGGACAAGATGGACTCTGAATTCCCTTTCAATTCCGAGATTCTGTGCTCCACAGAACATTATCCTGCCTCCCAGAATCATGTCCTCAGAGGTAGCCAGGACACCAGCGTTACAGGTGGGCCCATGTCAGGGCAAAATCCTCTGGAAGGTTCAGGTAGTTTACCTGAAACATCTCTTTGGGCAAGGTATCAGCTGGACCCTTATTTTAGAACAGATCATGTGGCCGTTAGCCAGAGCTTATGCATATTTATTTTAAAATGAATGGAGGTTTTCCCAACATTGAGTGAATGACATTTGAACTGCAGGATGCACCTGTCACCAGCCCTCCTTACTCCTTGTGCGATCTGTCTCTTCCAGGTGGTAACGAACAGGGACACACAAGAAACCCTTCTCTGCATGGCCTGCGTATTTGAAGTTTCAAATAGTGAACATGGAGCACAGCATCACATTTACAGGCTTGTAAAGGACTGAGCACGGTTATTTATATATACATATACACACACATACACACACACACACGTCATCATGGAACTACAGACTGTAAACCTCAGTAGTGAGTGGCCGGGCCCCTGGCCCAGGGTGCCCCCCACGATTTTCTAAATCCTGTCAGTCATTTTTCATGTGTTCATACATCATTGTAGCTGTGAAATTCTGGTACAGTTGTAAAAAAAAATTCTTTCTAAACTGATGTGTTCTTCAGATTTGTAACCCACACTTCTTTGGGAAAGATGACACTTAAGAAACTGAGGTCTCTGTCTGGGGAGGCCTGTTTTAAATTGTGGTAGAAAATGTAAGACAGAAGCATTTGCCATGGGAAATTTACAGCATTTATACAAATGTATTTAGTTTTTTTCCAACATAAAGTACTTGTTTTAAGATGCAAGTAAAATTAAAGTGAAACTTTAAGCAGAAGTGTAAATGAGTACACAAAGTGAAGAAATTTTAGAATTATCTTTGTAACTAATTAGGGTGAAACGAATGTAATTCACTAAATTATTTTTTAAACAAAACCTTTTTTTTTCCTTTTTGAAACCAAATGTTACAATGTAGCCTTAAGAAATGCTTGGTAGGAAGACCCTAATGAGGCAAAATTGTATTTTTTTCCTCACCATTTAAAACTAATTCTTTAATCCATTAAACATCTGAACAGGTATTGCAAAGAAAGAAGATATGATCCCTTATACATAACATATAGAGTGTATTTAAAAATATAAAATTGTATTGTACTAATATGAAGATTTGACTATTTAATGAAAAAGTTGACTTGTTTTGCAATAAGTAGGTAAATACTGAAATTTTAAACTTACATTGTAGTCATGTGTGCAGTTATATTTTATATGGACAACTAAATTTTCTATTAATTTGAGTTGAAGAGTTTGAAACACTGAAATTATTAGTAACAAAATAAGAGTTTTAAAAAAATTGGCATGAATACTGCACTGTTAGCTGCAAAGTAGAGAGAGGACTGTGGTGGGAAGATTTCATAGACCAAATTCCAAAAGGCTCATCTGCTTTAGTATCGTTGCCACCCAGAACATCCCAGGCCCATCTGGGCTTTTCTGACAGACCCACATTCACCCGAATAGCTAAGGTCCCTGCGTGGACCCAGATGAGGCATTTCCTCAACATCTCTTCAAACCCTTTGATTCTGTGTGCTGACTAACTCCCACAAGGTTTAGGCATGCCATTTGTGACTAACCCTGGTGCATATGTCCATGCTCATTCTTTTGAAACAAACTCATTTGGGAGCTCTTTTCTTGTAAAAGACTTTACTTACTTCCCTCTTCGCATGTTTAGATATATTCAGCAGTTAGAGTTGGTAGAGAGAGTGATAACGTCACTTGGGTTCTTTCAACTCTAATACTATATAGGTCAATATAAGGTTCAGATTACAGAGCATGGTGCACCTTCCTTCCTTCCTTCCTTCCTTCCCTCCCTTCCTCCCTCCCTCCCTCCCTCCCTCCTCCCTCCCTCCCTCCCTTCCTCCCTTCCTTCCTTCCTTCCTTCCTTCCTTCCTTCCTTCCTTCCTTCCTTCCTTCCTTTCTTTCTTGCATGTTTATTGACTGCCAGTTTTGTGCCACTTATCATCACCCAGATAAAAACCGCTTCTTAACTGCAGGGTACAGCCTCTTACTTGAGCCTAGCATAGGAGACAGACTTAGAGCTGGAAAGGGCCTTTGTCATCATCTGTCCCAAATCTTTCCTTTTACAAATGAGGAAACTGAGGCCAAGAAAGACCACGGGACTGTCCTGGAATTACAAAACCAGTATACGGCACAGTCAAGGTTTGAACTCAGGTCCTTTGATTCCAAATCTCTCTCTTTTCCTAGCACACTATACATTTCACAAGGGTGTACATTTTGTCCCTGGAAAAACAAGATGGGAGATCGCACATTGTGCTGAATGGTGGGGGTGGCAGTGTCTTCTGAGCTGAGAGACAAATGGTTCTGAACTCCAATTCTTTACAAAGCCTATACTCAATTCGGTCCAGATCCAGATGTTGTCTTTACTCTTTTTCAGAATCCCTTTGGCCTAGTCACAGCTACTCACTGGTGGCCGTTTAAGTAAGGCCATGTTCATCTTTCTGGGTTACATCTTCTTGTCCTTTAGTTGAGTGACTGTCTCCAAAATACAGGGTGTCCCAAAAGTCTTTGTGCAACTTTAAGCTTTAGCGACTTAAAACTAAACCAAGACTTTTGGTATCTTGCCCACCTTCTTCCCATGGTGGTCCCATTGCCCTCTCAGGCAGTTATGGCTTAGAGGGAGGCACATGCAACTTGTGTGGCCAGCAAGCAGGAGGGGTATTTCAATCTATTTTTCAAAGCACAAAAAAGAAAAAAAAATCCCACAGAGACTCAGAAATATCTCATATAGCAGTACCAGATAGGATTAAAACAACAACAAAAATACTGCAGCCAAACAAACCGCTCCTTGGTGTGCTCGGCCTCTCTCGCTGCTTTCATAGCACCCGCTCACAGTTGTTGACACGCAGCCATCTTTGATTCTCAACAAAATTGTGTGACAAGCCTCTCCAGTGATTTTTGACACGAATTCCACCTCTTCATTCCTTCTGTTCCTTAAACTTTTGTTTAGAGCTTTGCTGTGTTGTCAGTAAGTGGGTTTGAGGTTGCTTTTTGCTAAAAACGCTGATGTTTCTTAACTCTTTTAAAATTGGAGGTCTTTTTTTAAAAAATCCTTCATTTTTCCAAAGCTAAAGCTTTCTCTCATCCAGCACTTCTCAGCAGTAGGGCAGAGATCTTTTGGATGTGCTGTGGCCCCTTCAGCAGCACCTTCTGTGTTTCTTCTGTCTCTTCCTAGCAGTCCATCCTCCCCTAAATCTGCCTAGAAGGAGCCACAGCATTTTTTCTGAGGCTCTCTTGTAGAATCCCCTTTGTCATCTCTTCCTCGATGGTATTCTGGCCATAGAACTAAAACCCTCCAAGAATGAGACTCATGTGATAATGAGTCCTCTTCAACATTGTTCCCCTTTGCCTTCTTTCTAGGTCTTTTACCATACCAATTTTCACCAGGAAGGGTGAGGTCCCTCCTTCTATATCCTGAGGTGAGAGTGTATTGACAAAAGGACACTAAATTGGGCAGTGACGAGTGCTGAGGAGCTCAGACCCTGGTCCTACTTGTTTTCCTGAAAGACCCAGCATAAAATCAGGGACAGCTTTGGAGACTGTCTTAAACAGAATGTTAGCACTAATAAGGTCCCTTGGAGGTCATGTGGTTCAGTGTTTCCCATCCCATACTAGACTGATCTCATGGAAGTGGTGATGGGGATCTGGAAAGAAAGAAACAGAAGTTGTGAGACCCAGAATTCAGAAAGCAGGACAGTCAGCAAGTTGGCTTAAGTATATAGGTTTTATGAATTAAAGGCCTTGTGTAATAAAATGTTTTCTTGCTGGTATCTTGGAAATGAAGATTTGACCCAACCCACCATTTTACAAAAGGAAGAAATATAGGGCCAAAGACATTTAATGGACTTGCCCATCAAAGCTGGGACTATGGTCTTCGGATCCCCTTTTGTCCCAGTACATTTATCATTATGCATGTATCCAACCTGTGAAAGAGCCTTCTAAGCTCCTGTTGGTCTAATTAGATGGTCAGACCCACTATACTTTGACCCTAACATAGTGATGTTATTTGGTCCTCTTCAAGCACAAAGGACACAACCAACCACCATCACACATTGCCAAATCCTGGCTTCAAGGCTACCTCACTCAGCAGAGGTGGAGAAGAAATAGAGGATTATAAATATATAGCTATTCAAACCCCAGAAATGATCTCATCCAATAATTTCCCCCTGCCCCATCTTATGGATGAGGAAACTGAGACCCACAAAAGTTAAGTGGTTTGCCAAAGGTCATGGAAAAGGTAAAGAAATTCAGTGTATAACTTATGCCAGTCTTTACTCATCACCTTCTTGCTACAGTTAAGTCCTGTTCCCTTCCTGATAGAAATGGTGGATGCTTGGTTCCCCATTGTCCACCCTCATCTATAAAAAGAGAGTTCTTTCTCTCCATCATCCCTTTCTGCCATTACTCAGAGTTTCCATTCCTAGTATCTTTGCCATTTTGGTGAATTTCCTTTGGAGCCCTGCCAAAGTTTCACTTCCCAGGCCACCCTATTAGTAATATTTTCTATAGACACACCAGGGGAAATGCTTTTTTTTTTTTGGACCCTGGAAGATTTAGAAAGAAGAGTCTTGATTGGGAGAGAGATCACCCACATTTTGAGAGAGAATCAATGGCATGAGGAGGGAGTCTTTGGAAGGGGCAGGATCACCATTTTGTAGAAGTGACACCAATCTTTCTAAGACACAGCTCTATCTGAATATTATTTGCTGACCCTGTCTTGTGGTCATATCAGGGGTATGCACATAGTAAAGCTGATGAGCCTTTTAGTTAGCATTGTGTATGGTTTGCCTTCCACCGTAGGCTCCTGTAGACAAGTTTCTGATGCTGACCATCCCATCAGCAAGAGCACGGCATCCCGACAGCCCCAAAGTCACCCTCTATTCTAAAACTACTTCTTTTTTTTAAAGCCAAGTCTTCGTTAGGACTCCAATACCATAGTGGCTTTAGCAGTTTGTTTATTTAAAAGTAGGACAGTTAACAATTTGAATTGTCTAACAATAGAACAATCCATTTACAAACCAGGTACAGTTTTCTATGCTCCGGTACTACATCTGTCCTGACATCAGGTTTCTCCAAGCCTGTGTTGTTCATGTGTCATTTTGAAGGAAGGGATGGCTCTGCTTTTTCTTCACCGTTTTTCTGTACATGGCTAAGCCCTGCACACGTTCATTCTGAAAAGCCTTAAATCCTTGGGATGTTCAACGTGGGGTGTGTGGTACAAAAGGATGCCTGGAAACTGTGACCCCTTTTGTAAGCTGGAAGCATTTCTTTTATAACTGTTACTTTTCTAGGAACTTTTTAATTCAGAACTGCCAAAGCATTCCAGTATGCAGTGCCTTAGTGTTCTCTTAGACGTACCTGCCACCAGCCTTTTCTTCGAGCCGTTCTTGACCTTATTTTACAAATTGGCTCCATTCAGAAAACAAAGGAACAAACAAATGAGCACCTGTTTTCTTTGGTTCCACAGGAAACATTTTTTTGACTACTTGGTCTAAAACATGAAATTATATACAAGTCAATCCCATCATTATGCTCTTAAATGTATATACCAAAATGAAAGGTTACAACTTCATAGTTTTCCGTGAAAAGTACTCATGATGCTGCCTTTTAAATTCACGACCAAATACTTAACTATTTTTGAATTTTCACTCTAGCATGAAAGTGCCTTTGGTTTGCCGTTCCAGCTTAGAAAAGTGCTACCATAATGATGATAATTTGTAGAGAGACCAAAAATATTTAGAGATCACCGTAATGCCTTTGGTTTATTTGAATGAGGGGGAAAAAACACAAAACTCTAGGCCTCCATTTACAAGAGAGCACTGCGTATGGTAACCTGCTGGCCACCAGTAATCAGATAGTCGAGTCCAGAACCTTCTACTCTCCACCATCATTTTACCGCCGTGAAGACCAGTAACTGGGATGTTCATGTATCCAGATTACCCATGTACTCCCTTTTCAGCTCCTTGCCCAGTCTTGTGTCTGTGGAACATGATAGCCACAGAAACTGTTTGTCAGTGGACAAATGTTACAACTTTGGGTTCATTTGGTCTCCTTTCTGTTGAGCATTTCAGTTCCTGTGAAGGCTTTTCTTTTTATACTAGTTCTAGTGTG
Organism: Notamacropus eugenii; assembly: GCF_028372415.1. NCBI lineage: Eukaryota > Metazoa > Chordata > Mammalia > Diprotodontia > Macropodidae > Notamacropus > Notamacropus eugenii. The sequence goes on along the minus strand of NC_092877.1, from coordinate 32,333,697 downwards.
CACTTATTTTGTTTACAAAGTTAGACTCTTTGGAAATTTGGAAGCACCAGACTGAGATAAAAGTACAGAACCAAAGTGAAGTAGGGTAAATCAAATCTAAACCAGATTTTTTTTTTAGCCTGGAAATGTTGATTCTTCAGTGTGATGTCTGAATGTGCTTTAAAAAAATCTCCCAAAGAGCACCATTCACAAGTCAACATTTTCAAGAAATGTTTCAGCCCAAGGAAGGCAACTTCTTAAAGTCATTGTCTACTTTTGTCACCTTTTGAGATCTGGGCCATATATAATATGGAAAATGAACTTGAGAGGTTGGGCTAGGGGACCAGGGAAAAACACCAGCCCAACCAAAACCTGGAAGAGATATGTTTTTATTACAAATACAGTTTTATAGTCACTTGGTGAACTTTTGACATATTGTCCACTCCCGCGTGATGTCTGTCATGAAAATACTCTCTCTAAATTTGAAATTTTATTTTAGATCACTTGATTTCTGTATCTCTCTCTCCACACTCTCCTTCTAATCCTTGTACTATGAAGATTTACATACGAAAAGAAACTTTTCTGGAATGCCACTAAAATTCTGCCGTTTTTGTTCAAACACTACTACACAAGTTAGTTAGCTACTTGAATTTCCAAACCGTAGATCTTGGTACTGCACCCTGCCTTGAAGGAAATTGAAGCTCTAACAATATATGTTTCCCCATTCTTCCCCTTTTTTTAGCTCAATTTCATTTGGCAATAGTTTTCCAGCCTGAATAAACCCATTGCCTATATCTTTCATAGTGAAACTTGTATAATTAATGTTTAATGCCAGTAGACAGCTAGCAGAAGTCAACCCACCATGAGAATAGTTGAAATACTTGTATTTATTTTCTTAATCTAACTCTTTGGATGTAATTGATTTTCTTACTCCTTGTGAAGTTTGTTTTGGAGTCCACATGCTCTGAAGTGTTTGATCTGATTTTTTTTTAAATGATGTTTAATCTCACTATCATTCATCATCAGTTGTTCTCGATTCCAGTTTCAGACCTCTCTCAGGTTGATCTTTTTTTGTCTGCCTTTGATTATCAGATTGTGCATTTTCTTCTTCTTCTTCTACTCCTTCTTCTAATGAAAAACAAGCTGTTAGTGTTCAAGTACAAGTCAACTGGAAATCCGTCTCTGACTTTTCCAGTTTCATATTCGTAATCTTCATTGTGTCATTTAGCTGTTGAAAGCCCTTGGTTGACAAAGGATGTTTTTCCCTGTTACCTCCTTAAAAGACAGATTTTTTTTGTGTGAGCCTTTTTACTTCAGGCTCATAACCGCAGACAAATAAATAAATAAATAAATAAATAAAATAAATACAGTACGTGCCTGAAAAATGACAGAAGAATTTTATAACAGTAAAAAACAAAAACAAAAAAAAACAAAAAAAAAACCTGAATAGCCTTTAATTCTTTACTATCCGTACATTTTACGTAAACCCGTTTTGCCATGTGCATCTGTTCACGTTGTAAATGACTTAATGGAATTCTCACTTTATGTTTATTCGTGTAATGTGTATAAAAATGGGTTTGTGACTTAAGCATATTCATATATGGTCAGTGGTTACTTTATGATTGTACTGCTGCTGGTGACTTGATGTGGAAACTGCCTTTTGATAAAGCGTTTCCTTTTTGTTAGATTGTGGGGGGGGACCCTGTTGGGGGAGGGAGGGAGGGCAAAGAAAATCTCACATATTTCTTTAACCTGATTGCAGAAATTTCCAAAAGAAGTTCACTTCAATCTCTTGGCAGTACAGTATTCTTGTATTTGTTATTGTCTGTGTGTAGGTACTGGTACCTTTTTTGTTTCAAAATGTTTTAAGTGTTGGCTTTAAAGTGAATTTATCTTTAGTATGATAGTAATATGAAAATTATAGGGTTTGTGTGCAGAGAATTTTTTTATAAAGTGCTTTGTAAAAAAAAAAAATGTATTCTAGCTTTCGCGGTACATGTGTGATAACTTTAATATCCATGCCAGTTAAGTGCAATTATTTCATCACTCTAAAAATGCTATTTTTGTGTCAGTAACTGCAGGTGTTTTCATGTCTTTGCAAAGTGACACATTTTGATGCCTTCTTGAGGAAGTGGTAGACTTTTTGTAGCTTTCTAGAAACTTTGTATTCATACCGTATCGATTGAAAATAAAGAAAATCAAAGTGTGGGTCAACTTTTTCATCTGCAAAAAACCACTGAGTTGTTGCAAACAAAGTATTGAGAATCTGGGAGGAGGGTGAGAGATGGGGAGCAGTGGGGCTGAGGAATGTGATAAAGGGCAGAGATTTCCTTCCGTGTGGAACAGAAAGAACCAGCACCATCTTTTTTCATGCCAGTTAGATTCTTTGGGTTGAACTTTGTCCAGGACATTTAAATGACCTCAACACGACCCCTTCTAAGCAGAAATATGATTGCTATTTTCTTTATATGTTTCATGCAATATAATTGAAAATACTAGAAGACACTGAGTCCCTGACATGGTCATTTTCTTCTCTGCCTTGGTTGCAGTCCAAGGGTATGGGAAGCCAGTGCCCCATAATGGGAAACCAAGAACCAAACCAAATCCATCTCAATCGCCATGGGAGCACTTTGAAAGATTTGAAGTTTTATTCTTAGATAGATGGCATTCTGGGCTGGACAAAAGAAATGTCTGTTCTCCAGCTCTGGAGTGCTGAAAGAGAGTCAGTTTTAGCTAGTTTCCTGAGGGGATCAGAGACTCTCAGATTTGGAAGGGACCAGAAGGCCATTTTGTCCAACCCATATATACCTGAATAAGGAAAATGCCCAGCAAAGACCTGCATAATCATTCCGTTGCTTTGTTGGATGCAGGAAGGATGCCCCTTCGTACTTTGGAATTTAAGGGGTGTGTTCATGCCATGTGAGAAGCAGCCCAAGGCTACTGGTGCAAGTCTGGTTTTGTTTTTTTTAACCAGTAGTTAGTTAACATATACAGTCCAAGCTTGCATATTAATATTGTAGAAAACTTAGTGCTATACTTGGCATTGTAGGGGAAAACCTGCCAGAAAAATTTTTATTAAGTTTTATCACTGTCCTAATCCAAGCATTTTTCAGTTTAGAGAAAGAAATGCCCAAACTCACAGACTCTGCTCATTCCTTTGGCCATCTTTCTCCATAAATTATTCTGGAGCCCCAGTTTATAGGATTCTTGAATAAGTGATGTTCAACACTCAAGACTAAGCAGAATTCATGTAGTAGTTCAGTTCATGGTCTGCTATATTAAGCAAAATAGAAGTCACAACATTTCCCCCTCTTAGTCATTTTCCTAAAACCATTCAATTCTCCTTTAACCATGGATTTTCCTTTCCAGCTGCCCAGCTCCCCAGATGTCCCAACATCCATAAACTGAAGTCATCAAAGAGACTTCTTCCTTCTCTTAGGTGAAATATTGCCCCAGTTCTGTCAAGGCTGAACAATCCATCAAGGGCCCCCCTCATCTGGTCTTAGTCACTGACCTTATCTCTTCAAGGGAAGTGTCCTTCCAGGGCTAAACAGAAAGAGAAACAAACTTTGTTACAGAATTAGCAGAAACTCTTGATAAGGATTTCTCTTTCAGATGAGGTCAGAAACTTCTGACTAGTATTATTTTTTTAAATGTTTTCTTCATTTGACTGGAGGGAGGGGTTGCTTCCACAACATGTATGCAATTCTTGCACAAACAAACATTGTTCTCCCATAACCCCCATTATTATTCTTCATGATGGGCTAGAGTGGGTGGGGAACCTGCAGCCTTGAGGTCACTTGTGGCCCTCTAGGTCCTCAAATGCAGCTCTTTGAATCCAAACTTCTAGGATTCGGCTAAAGGGCCACACTTGAGGACCTAGAGGGCCACATGTGGCCCTTGGCCACAGGTTCCCTACCCTTGCCACTAGAAGGAACAATATGTTAGGACTTAACCATTCGTCAACTGAATGGAGTTCAACATAGGACAATACTATATTTGTAAAATTCTCTTGAAGATCCAAGAGGTATGGTTAAAAAAGCAAAACTAAGGTCTAAGAAGCAATAAGCTGCTTTAGGGAAGTAGATAAATGTGATAAAATCTATGCCATCAGGGTTCTTAATCTAATTAGAGGTTGGGGGTTTGTTAAGATTATACATGATCTCTGATCCCAAGCATGTTGCCTGGATATCTCCTTTGCTCTATCCCAAATCTGAGGTGAGAGAACCCTTTCAACCAGGGAAGATGCCTAAACTGGGCCTTGAAGGAAGAGATTTCAACATGTATATATGGAGGTGATGTCCATTCTAGATGTGGGATACAGTTTGAACAAAGGCTCAGACACGTGAAGGAGGGTGGTGACAGATCTGGTTTGCCTAGTGTGCTAGTAAGAGCAAAGGATTTTAGACCTGGAGTTATTATCTGTTCCAACTCCTTTATCTTACAGGTAGAGAAACAAATCTGGGAGGTGAAAGGAAATGCTTAAGGGAACAAAGGTAGTTTCAGGGGGGATTGAACCCAAGACCCTCTGTCTCCATCCCTCTTCTCCATCTTTGTTTTCCTAGCACATAGACTTTTAATAACTTATTAAGTGATTGATTCCAGACATGAAGGACAGCTTGGGAAAGGCATAGAGAGAGAAGATGGGGAGAGAGCTAAAGGAACTACTGAAGACATCAAGGAAGGCTGTCAGAGGGAGATGAGATTTGAGTCAAATCCATACCCACTCTTTAAAGCCCAAGAAACAAAGCAGGAGATAAAATGCTCCAGTCATGGATAATAGAGTGAGCAAAGTCATGGTGGTGGGAGGGAATACGCAGAATAAATTCAGGGACCAAAGACCAGAACAATTTGGCTATAGCATAGTATGTGGAGGGAATATGCATCATCATCTGATCTTGGGTCTCACCATTTTATCAGTTGTGGGGATGGAGGCATCTCTGCAAATTTTTGGATGATACAGAATTGGAAGGGTTGGATAATACAATGGATAATATCATAGGCGTACAGAAAGTAAGTGCAAAATTCCATATGGGTTCAAAAGATGATTGGCACAAGAAATGGGGAAGCTCTCCGAATCAGTGCCAAAAGTACTGTCCTGGAAGGACATATACATGAGTGTTCACATGCTGATGGGAGGGGAAAGGTACACACTGTAGGACCTGTGGCCTTTGGGGGAGGGACAGGGTCAAAGCAAAGCTTTGATTACCAGGCAACAAGTGTGGAGTGGCTTTTGATGGACTTCAGTGATTCAGGACCAAGTTCCCAAAAGGAAAGCAGAGGCATAGAGGGCAGCCTGGGGTTTGACAATCAAGGATGTCCCCAGTTGGTGTTTGTTTATTCATTTATTCGTACTTTGAACATTCACCAGATTTAAGTGGGTCTCAAAATCCCCTCCTGGTTGCCTTGCTTGACTTTATGAACCTTAGACTTTAGATCTTTTAATAACTTCTCTTAGTTTTCTTATTTCTCTTAGAATACCTTTTTAGGTCACTCTTGGATTATCCCAAAGAGATAGCACTTTAGGAGCAATGGGCACCCCTCAGCTCTCTCCCATGGCCTCCTAACCCTGCTTTCTAGGGTTATTCTCAATTGATTTACCAGCTTATCTTTCCACTTCCTAATCACAAAACCAGGAAGGATGCCCCTAGTTTAGACCTTGATGCCAACTCTCAGGATCTCTAGCTTCACCATTGTTTTTCCTGAGAAGCATGGGTTTCTAGAGAATGGCAGCAGCACCTTGTCTTACCCCCTTCCCAGTGAAACCTGGGAGATGCAAAGACAAAAATGAAAGTCACCTTCTTCCCAGATTTGCACTCTCTTAGGGGCAACTCTTCCATCCCTTTGGATGGCATTTCAGCATCCACCACAATGCTGGGCACAGAGTAGGCACTCAAGGGAGACTTGGACAGTTGTGCCTTTGCCCTAATGATCCCACATCTGGTGGATTGTACCTAGGAAGGACTTTCTGAAGTCAATCCAGAGGATAAGGGTAAGGAGGAGAAATGGAAGCTAGACCATAGGATCATAGATTTAGAGTTGGAAGGGACTTCAACCACCTCATCCCACCTTCTGATTTTATGCATGAGAAGATGGAGACCCAGAAAGGTTAATGAAGTCTTGCCAAGGTCACAAAGGTGGGAGAGGCAGAGCTGACGCTAGAGTTCATTTCTGAGAACTCCAGTTCCAGAGCACTTTCCACTGTACTATCATCCCTCCAATACCAGGATCTGTTGAAAGAATGGGGATATTTAGCTCATAAACAACAAGACGTTCAGGGGAGCTATGGTTGTTATCTTCCAACATCTGGCCAGCTATCATGCAGAAGAGGGGAAAGGTTTTTTCGACTTGGATCCAGAGGGCAACACTGGGAGTAATGGGTGGAAGTCAGAGGGAAGCAGATTTTGTGCCCACTCTAGGGAGGATTTTCTAAATATTAGATCTGTCCAACAATGGAAAAAGGTGCCTCCTGAGGTAGTGAGTCTTCTGTTCCCTCATGATAGAATTGCACTTTGCCAGGAATGTGGTAGGGGGATTCTTGTCCTAGCTAGCCTCTGAAGGACCTTCTAGAGGGGCTCTAAGTACTTGAGTGCTAACCTGGAGGTATCAGTTTGAGTGACATATGATTTTTAAGATTCCTAGAGGTTAGAGAAATTACCCTCTATTAAGCTAGGGCTGCCCTCAGGCAGATTATATGTGAATGGTCAAACATACAAATGTGCTCATTTCTGTGAACATGTTCATTTGTATGGACAATGTTCATCTCCCCTGTGATGGCACAAGTCTCAGAAGGCTTGACTAACTTTAGCAAGGGACAAAGGGTTATCTATCATCCTCAAGCCTGCCTCCCTTCCATTTTATTTATGATTTGACCTCTCAGCTGCAGGGAGAATGGTCAATGGAAAGAGCCAATGTCACTTCTGGAGTCAACTCCAGGCTCCATGGAGCTGTCCTTCCTGTCTCCCACCCGATGGCCAAGAAAACACTAGGGACTTTCTGTCTTTGATTAGAGGGACAAAGATAAGTGTGTCCACAAATCCTCAGGTATAAACCAATTTTAGTACAGAAAGGAGGATTTGGGATGAGGTAAGGCACAACACAGCATAAGGCTCATCCTAGGAGGGATCACAGTGCTTACTCTTTCAGAACTGGGCAAATTTCATGAAAGATAGTCAAATATTTAGAATCCCTTTCCTAGAAGGGAAAATATCCCCTGTGTGCCTTTCATGGGATCATAGACATAAAGTATCCCAAAAGTCTTAATGCAGTTTTAAGATTAGAAGCTTAACCAACTTAACTATACTAAGACTTTTGGAACACCCTGTATAAAATACAAGAAAGGGATTAAAAAAATATTACAAGCCTATTCAGTTTACAGAATCATATATTTAGAGCTAGAAAGGACTAAGGAGGCAATCTACCTAGCCTGACTCCTTCATTTATAAATGAGGAAACTGACCACTAGGGAGGTATAGTGATGTATTTAGAGTTACACAACTAGTTAGTAGCAGTCAAGACTTGATTTCAAGTCATGGGATTATAGATTCTGAGTTGAAAGGGACTTAGAAGTTGATTCATTTTATCCCCTAATTTTACAGATTAGGAAACTGAGGTGCAGAAAAATGAAATTAAATGACAACGTTAATAAGCAGATAGCAGAGACACCACTAGAATTGAGGTCCTCTGACTCCAAATCACAGGCTCTTTCTACCCCATCATTTGGAGTTAAAGACAAAACCAAACACTGGCTTAATTTGGGAAGACTTCCTCCTCCCAAACTCCACAGTGATCCTAAATCACAATTTGGGGAAATTAAGGCAACACCATCCGTTATGGTCCCAGATTAAAGACAGACCTTCAGAAACGGTTACATTTCCAGGCATGGGAGATTCTTGGTCCAAAGTTAACCTGGAGCACACAGCATTGAGTCCTCTGCAGGGAACAGAAGGGAGCCCTGTGTCCTGGGGCTCCTGCAACACCTGAGAAATAAAGCTCCTGCCAGGAGGTGGTCAGATCTTCCCCTGCAGCTCTCTGCTGCCTGTAGTCAGGCTTTGGGGGGTGTAGTGGGACCAACAGGAAGGCTTTGAGTTCATTTTTTTATTCCATCCAGCAATGTTTGACTCCTTTGGTTTGCAAGCGAGGTTATCTAGATTTATTTTTTCAGTCTCAGGGGAAGTATCACAAAACGAGACTGGGGTAGTTACCTGAAAAGCATTTACAAATGAACATTTTAAGACAAATTCTTGTGTTGTGATGTGGAGACAGATTCTAGGATATGAGACACCAGGCAACAGCAAATTTTCTCAAGGGGTAAGAGTAGGAGCTTGTAAAAGGCAGAGTTTACCGGAGTGTTCTTCTACACAACTAGAGAGTCGAGACCCCATCTGGCAGCTTCCTATTTTAACTAACAATTCTAAGATTCATTGGTACTACCATTACCAAAGACATTTAAGTTCTCTCAGAGAACGTCTAACATTGAGTCCCTGAGGCAAAGTCCTGGTCACCCCTTTCTAATTAGAGCTCTGAGTTATGGGACCATTTGTGTGCCTTATAGCTACTCAGTGAATTCCCAGTGTGAATGAGTGCTAGGAAGCAGTATGGTGTAGTCATGGAAAGATACACGGAAAGATGATGGAACTAGGTTCTAGTCTTAATTTTGCTACTAGGGATGAGATCTTGGACAATTTCTCCTCTCTAGAATCAAACACAAATTTCTCTGTCATTCAAAGACCAACCAGGTATCAACCTACTTTTCCAACTTATTACACATTACTCTTCTTCACACACTCCATGATCCAATCAAACTGCATGTGGAATCCAGAAGACCTGAATTTAAATCCTACCTTAGACATTTATTAGCTGTGTTACCCTGGGCAAGGCTTCAGTCTCTGTTAATTTCAGTTTCCTCATGTATAAAATGAAGATGTTTATAATAATAGTGCCTTCTTCCTAGGTTGTTGTAAGGATAAAATGGGATGACATGTAAAGAGGTTTGCAAACCTTATAGTGGTTTATAAATGGCCACTATTATTCTTTGCCTGCTGTAAGACCATTTCTCACACAGGATGTGCCATCTCTCACCTCTATGAATTTATGCAGGTTAGCTCCTAAGCCAAAAATGTACCCCCCATCTCCACCTTTCAGAATCCTCTTGGGTCGCAGTATGGTGCTATGGGAAGAGAGTGGGATATGGAGCAGGACAACCTGGGATCAAATCCTGGCTCTGCCACTTCCAAGCTGAGTGTTGACAGCTGGGTGCCAACTTAGCCTCACTGAGACTCAGTTTCCTCATCTGTAAAATAAGGGAGTTTGATTACACAGCCCTCAACAACCCAGGCAGCTTTAAATCTGTCATTCTATCATCTTCCTTCAAAATTCAATTGAGGTCCTGTACTTTTTATCTTGCATTACACTTTCTATATCGAATCCATTCTCCCTGTTAAGATAAGGGACCACCATTTTTAATTCTTGTGTCCTCAGCACCAGGGACAGACCCTTCATATAGGAGTACTTAAACAAATGAAGGTTGAATTCCATGAAATGACTGCTTATGGTCCAGAGACCATTCCTCCTCACCCCCTTCCCACCACAGGAGAATTAATCAACTGAGATTCGGAACTGGGCTGCCGTAACTCAATTAGCGAAGCCACTATAACGTAGCCAAGCCCCAGTGCTTCTGGAGAGAGACTGACTGGACTGTCTGCTACTAGACCCAAACTCCTCTCTTTGGTTCTTGTATCCCAATATATTCAAAAGACCATGGATTTCAAGCCGGAAGGGACTTTAGGGGCAATCTAGCCCAATCCCCTGATTTACAAGAACAGAGACTCCCAGAGGTTAAGTGATTTGCCTTCAGGTGGCAGAGGAAGGATCCAACCCTAGTTCCAGCTTTCTTTCTTTTTTCTTAGGCTATACACATACAATCATATTAAACAGATTTTTACATTGGTCAGGTTGTGAAAGAAGAATCAGAACAAAAGGGAAATATCACGAGAAAGAAAAGAAAAGAAAATAGTGTGCTTCGAGCTGTGTTCAGACTTCACAATTCTTTCTCTGGATGAGGATGGCATTTTCCATCATGAGTCTTATGGAATTGTTTTAGATCCTTGCATTGCTGAGAAGAGCTAAGTCTATCAGAGATGGTCGTCACACAGTATTGCTGTTACTGTGTACAACGTTCTCCTGGTTCTGCTCACTTCACTCAGCATCAGTTCATGTAGTTCTAGTTTTCTTTCCACTATCCCATGTTGCATCCTACCCTCCTTGAGGACAGGGTCTCTCCCTTCTGTCCTTGGATCTCCATGTCCTAGCAAAGGGCCTGTCTGCCATTATGGTAGCCCAATAATTCTCAAACTTTTTGATCTCAGGGCTCTTAAAAATTATTGAGGATCTCCTCCCCAAAAACCCACTTTTATGTGCCTTATAGTTATCAGTTTTCTGTATTAGAAATTAAAATCTCTTAATATTATTATGAAAATAGTTTTGACCTTGCAGACCCCCTAAAAGGGTCTTGGAGTCCCCCAGGACTCCAACGGGGTCCCCGGACAACACTTTGAGAACTCAACTGCTGTGATAGGCATTTAAAACATGATCCTTGATGGAATGATTGATTGATTGACTTAAGTGAATAGATAATCAGGAGACAGGGCTGCCACTAGAGTATATGCACTAAGTTCATATTAAATAAATGCTCCTTTTAAAATCATTCTTAATACTCCCTCACACTTTTTGTCACTTTAGAATTACACGGTGCTTTTCTTATTCATTATTTAAACTGACTTTCACAAGAACCCTGTAAAGTAGGTAACGCAGCAGATGAGGAAACTGAATTTGAGAGAGGTAAATGCTTTGTCCCAGGGTGCTCAGCTAGGAAGCTGGCCTAGAACCCCATGTCTCTTACCTTGCCCACCACCTTCCACCTCCCATCCCCTTTCTGCTCTTACAAATATCAATAGACACAGATTCTGAAGGACCAGAAGGACTGTTTGGCAAGGAGAGATAATAAAAACCTCTTTATTTTTCTTTCTCTTTAAGAAAAAAAAATCAAATAAATGCAGCTGATTCTGTTTTTAATCAGTCCTACCCCCAAGGAGTTAGTAAAAGTCAAATGCATAAAAGATGAATACTACAAAGTGTTCCCTCCCCTGCCCCTCCCCAATCCCAGACTATCTAAGTTTGTCTTTGACCTGGTCAGCCATGGTATCCAGACATCTGCTCCTGCCTTCCTCAACCCTTCGTGGTCCCCTCCATCTCACAGCATTCCCATTCTAGAACCATAAAGGAGTTTCTTCAATGGAAAAAAATCTTGACCTGAAGAAATAGATTATAAAAATTATAATAGATTATAGAAATTATCTATTATAGAAATAGATTCAGAAAATCACACCAGAAGAAGAGGCAGCTTATGCTACTTGAAAGAACCCCAGGGGTCTGAAGACCCAAGTTCGAATGCCCATTGTGCCAATAACTGTAGGACCTTGGAAAAGTCATTGTGTCTCACTGAGCCTCAGTTGTTTTCATCTGTAAAACAAGGGGGATTGGATAGATGAATGAGTGTTAAACACTTAACTATGTGCAAAGCACTGTGCTATGTTACAGATAAGTATTGAAAATGACTAAATGACCCGCAAGGTCTCCACCAGATCTAAATGGAGATCTTTGTGGTTCTCTGGACTGCAGGATACTAAGGTTTGGAATAAGACCCTTTCCTCCAATGTTTCCCAATTTCCCCCCTACAACTTGCCTTTTCCATGGCAGACACTTAGAAGCCAAATACATGCCACCAACATTTGTTCATTCACTGTTCCTCAGAGCTTAGGAGCCTGGCATCTTGACATTTTCAGAATTAAATGGCAATGAAAAATAAGTGGGTGTACTAATCAGTCAATTAAGCAATCATTTTTTAAGTGCTTGCTATTAGAGCACGGGCAGCTAGGTGGCGCCATAGTGTATAAAGTGCCTGGCCTGAAGTCAGGAAGATTCATCTTCCTGGGTTCAAATCCAGCCTCAGACACTTACTAGCTGGGTGACCCTGGGTAAGTCATTTAGCCCTCAATTTCCTCATCTGTAAAATGAACTGGAAAAGGAAATGGCAAACTCACTCCAATATCTCTACCAAGACAATCCCAAATGGGGTGAAGAAGAGTCAGACACAACTGAAAATGAACCACAGCAGTTAGGGAACACAGTACTAATTGTAACTGAAATTTAGAATTGAAAGAGACCATAAGCATTGATTCAACCAATAACATCCCCGTAAGCGATACTGCAGCCTCTGTTTGAAGGTCCCCCAGGGCTAGGGACTTGCTGCCTCTCAAAGGAGCCAATTTTATTTTGGCTGGCTCTGACTTTGAGTAAGGGCTTCAACAGGTCCAGTCAAAATCTGCTGCCCTGTAATTTCAGCCTTTCCCCCTTCCTAATCCTGCCTTCTGGGTCTGAGCACTAATCTCAGTCCTCTTCCTTACGACAATCCTTCAGATATTTCGGGACAGTAATAAAGACTCTTATTCAAGTCTTCTTCCATATCTGTAGGTCCTTTAAATGATCATTTTATGATCTATTTAGTCCCCAGTCCTTTCTCAAGCCTGGCTGCCCTCCTGTAAATACACATCCAATTATGAACATCCTACCTACGATGTAATGCTCACATCGTACCCTAGATGTGATATGATCAAGATGGGACAGCTGGATTTTGCTTTTCCTTAATTTGGAGGCTGTACCTCTATTAATTCAGCCTAAAATTGAATTAGCTTTTTTTGGCTTTATTTATCCCAAGCAAATGTCTATTTTCAATAGATTGTAGTTAATGGCAGCTGAATGAAGAAGAAATTAACATAAGTTGTTTCCCTGAAGTCTGGCAGATCCTCAGAACTTGTTTGCCATCTGTGATTTCTCACTTAGCACAGAAGGCCATGGGAAGACAACCTTCTTCCAGGCTGTTTGAAGTCAAAGCTTAGCCTTGGGCCCTGTGTGCCTAACCTTCAGTCCTGAGAAAGTCTGTTGATTACAGTGGGACTTCGAAACTCTAGACAAAGCAAAGCACTGGCACAAAGTACTCCAGCACATCCCCTCTATTGGGGCACTCTCCTAGCTTCCTACCATTTTTCTATGGGACATCATTTCCCAGACCTAATTTCGGATTAGTCTTTTCAAGAAATACCTTTGGTCCAAACTCAGTCTACTTTGGCCTCAGAGCACAGGGACCAGTAATGTTCCTGGTCACCTCTCTCCTCTTCTATCAGAGGTATGTTTCTCCCTTTCTCCTATCCAGGAGCAATATTAGCGAAGGGGGCTGGTATTATCCTTATAGGTTATGCAGGGTTATGCTGGCAAATATTTAACAACGGACCAAGAAAATAGCCCAGTTTTACCTGTATTATAACACTTTTAAAGAAGTGATTTCTTGGAGCAGTTGGGTAACACAGAGGATAGAACAGTGGCTCTACAGTCAGGAGAACTTGAGTTCAAATCCAACCTCAGACACTTATTAGGTGTGACTCTGGGCAAGTTACTTAACACTGATTGCTTCCCCCTCCCCTCGTCAAAGAAAAGAAAGGGTTTTCTTAAATCTAGAGAGTTTACAGATAAATAAAGCCATGATTTCTAAGGTATGTTCATGCAGAAAACATAATGATTGGTTTTTGGGTTCTTGAGCTCATTCTTGAGTATATATCAATATGTTCAAATGATTTTTTTTAAATCACCAAATAGGCAAAGTGAGATTTTTATACCTCAGCCATTTGTGTGGCCATAAAGACGTGGTCTGCTGCCAAAGATTATCTACAAAATTTGCCTTGTCCTTTCTTATATTTTCAAGAAAATCCTTGATGGAAACCAAAAGTAGACTATTTTCATAACGTTTTACAAGGATATAAAAGGATATATGTGGATCAGCAGTTGTTACTTCTTGGCCTTTTGGAGGGGGTGGTAAAGAACCCTCTATAATCTTTTCTACTCCTTTGTGAACTCCTTTTTGAAATAACTTACAAAATGATCCTGGGAGCCTTTGAAATTGTGTGACCTCTGGCATGGATTTCTTTTGCCTAGAATTAGTCAGGGCTAGCTTCCTTTCTCCATTTCACCTTCTTGAATGCCCCTGCCATACATAGTATGCCAAAGGCTTGTATCTGGCAGTTGCACTACCTTTGCTCATTAGAGAAAGGATGTGTTTAAAAGAGAAATGGAGGAATGAACAATCAAGAAGAAATACAGTGGAGTGGCGCACATCTACAAAGCAGATGCCATGAAAGCTAAGGCTCGTAGTAAGTGGTGACTTCTGAAAAGTATAGAGATAATAATGGGGAGAAAGAGTCTTTGAAACATCTTTTGAGAGAAGAAGAAAAAGAAGGAGGATAAGAAGAAGGAGAGGAAAAAGAAGGAGGAGGAGGAGAAGAAGGAGAAGGAGAAGAAGAAGAAGGAGAAGAGGAAGAAGAAGAAAGATGGACTCACTGTTGACTTGTAGGAGTGAGCACAGTCTAAGGGAGAGAATGCCTGGCTCTGAAGTCAAAGGACCTGAGGGTCAAAACTCTCCTCAGACACTTGCTACCTGTGTGACCTTGGGCAAGTCACTTTATCTCCTTAGGTCTTAATTTCCTCATCTGCTAAATAGGGGGGGGGGGGGGTGAGTATTTAGACTAGTTGGTTTCTCCAGTTCTAGAGTTATGATCCTCTGACTTTCCCAACACCATGCAACTAGTCATCAGTGGCACCAGGGAGTCAATAAATATTAAGTGCCTGCTATGTGCTAAACACTGGGGATACAAAGAAAGGCAAAAGAGAATCTCTGTCCTTGAGAAACTCCCAATCTAAGGAGGAGAAACAACATGCAAACAATTAAGCTATGTACATATAAATTGTAAAGAGGACAAACTGGAAATAATCAACAGGGGGAAAGCACTAGAATTAAAAGGGATTGGGGAAGTCTTCCTGGAGAAGGTGGGATTTTAGCTTGGTTTTGTAGGAAGCCAAGAAAGTCTGGAGGGACAGATAAAGAGGGAAATCATTCCAGGAATGGAGGACAGCCAGTGAAAATACCCAGAGCCAAGAGGAAATGGATTGAAGAGTTTGTGGTGGGGAGTCAAGTGAAAGAAGATGAGAAGGAAGGGGGTCTAAGGTTGTGAAGAGCTTTGAACTCTAAATAGGATTTTATACTTGTTCCTGGATGTAGTAGAGAATGGTTTATGGAGAATGGGGGGCTGTCAAGGCTTAAATCAAGGTCTCCTAACTCATTCCACAACGCTAGACAAGCCTTTCTCTGAACACTTTCCATCAATACTAAAATACCTATATTAACTCTTTCCTGTGATAAAAGCCCCTGACCATTGGAAAAGACCAGGCTCTTAATATAAATTATCAGCCGACTAGGATGTCTGAGTTCGGGCTCCTAAATTCCTCAAGTTTATTAAAACCTTCCAGCAGAGGGCAGCAAAGTGCTACCAAAGGCTTGCTCTACCAAGTACTTTAAAGATGAGTGTTTTGGAAAAATTCTGTCTCAGGTGGGTGGGGAGAATAATCTTGCATTTCACACTTTGTAACATTAAAACTAAACTCCATTTCAGGAGAAGTAGGAGCCTGCTTAGGCCAGGGTAGTGCCGCTGACCACAGTGATGCCCACTTGGAAGTAATAGCCACCATTGGCTATAGCTCCAGCTAAATGAAATATCACCCTGCTTTACTCTCATTCCCAATTTTCCTGATGCATGATTGAGGCAGTGTCCAGTTTAAAAAACACCAAATGGAAACAAAGTCTAGTGCCCCTTCTCTCTCATTGGTTCATTCTAGTCCTGGCTCTGCAATCATTTCATGTATGACCTTGGACAGCTTATTGTCTCTTTGTCTATGTTAGACAAAGAAGCGTCCATACCATTTTCTGAATAAGATATTTCATTTCCTGCTTCTAAAACTATAATCCTCTGGTGCATAGTGTCTGATACATGAGGAGCTTAATAAATGTTTATTGAATGAGAGAAAAGACTCGATCACGTAGGCTAATAATAGCTAGCATTCGTCTAAATCTTTAAGGTTTGCAAAGTGGTTTACAATATTATGCCATGGGATCCTCACAAGAACCTGGGGTGTAAGCACATGTAAGTTGTTATTCCCAGTTTCACAGATGAGGAAACTGAGTCTGAGAAAAGTTACTTGTCCAGGTTTAGAAGGGTCAATACAGCATTAACTAACAAGCATTTGCCAATATTTGAATGGCCAATCTGAAACTTCAGGTATTTAAAAGATGAATCTTCTAGCCCACTCATCTTAAAAGCACAGCTAGAATGTAGCCCTTCAAATATGATGCAATCCTGAGGTTATATGAAACTTTTTTTTTTTTGAGAAGGCAGGGGGTATATGATAAATCTTGATTTTAAGCATGATTTAAATTAAAATTCCATGATGGATGGAGCAGAGCTTTGAAAGTGCATAATCAAGTGCTACATTGGGAGTTAAGGATACCTGGATTCAAATCCCACCTCAGACACTTACTAGCTATGTAACTCTAGGTAAGTCAGCCTGTTAGAATCTCAGTTTCCTTATCTGTAAAATGTGAAAAAATTAATGCCTGCCACTAGGCACTGGTGTTGTTTTGAGGACTCAATGAAATAATGTCTATATATAAATCTCATAGAATTTTAGACCGGAAGGACCATTGGTCATTGGACAAGGAATCTCAGAACTAGAAGGGGCCATAGGAATTATCTAATCCATAGGATTCCAAAGCATGTGATAACACCCCCTGGGGGGCACTCAATCAATTCAGGAAGGCAGTAGCAGCTTTGAGTGCAACTGGGGGACAAGAAATAAAAATAAGGAGGTGGTAGAAGCATGAGGAAAGAAAACAAGATAAGAAAATTTTGAAAAACCATTCATAGGTGTTTCATCTGTTGTGTAATGGAGTTAAAGTCATAGTGATTACATTATTTTCCAAATCAGCACACAAAATGCAAGTTATAACCCATCAGTGGCCAAGTCCACTGACAGGCCTTAACAAGTAAGCGTTGGCAGGGGAATGTGTCACACATTGTCAGGAAGTCCAGCATGCATCTGCAGGAATGTGTACTTGTAATGCCTTGTTTACAATAAGATACTATAAGGTTACATAACGCAATATTACATACAAAATTTTAATGCAGAAAATAACCCACTAATTTACAATGCATGATTAAATTTAAGATGTCATTTAATATATATAGATACTTAATTTTTTAAAAATAATGCAAACTTTAAAAAACAACATTAAAGGGTTAAAGAAAGTAGATTTCCTAAGGTGGCACTGAGTAATTTTTTTAAGAGGTTAGTAGGCCAAATAAGTTTGGGAAACTTTGAACTAATCCTTTCCCTTCCTCCTTCCCTTTTTGACAGTGGAAGAACATGGACCCTAGGGAGGGGAAGAAGCTTCTTAAGGACAGAATTCATGGAAAGAGCATTTGGTCAGTCTCATGCCCTCTCCACTATACCCTTTCCTCCAGAATGGAATATAGAGCAGCATTGGAGTCAGGGACAACTGATTTTGACAGGTTGTCCAAAATGCCAAAGCCAAGCTGGGACTGTTGTTTCATGAAGACCATGAAATACACAGTGGAATCTTTCCACTCTTTCCACAGGGGGGCGCATAACAGCCCAGAGTGGGATAGTTTCTAAAATCTGGATAATCTTTATTTCTAAGCATCTCTGTCCATTGTACTTTAAAATGAAAAGAATTCTGTATCGGTGGAGTTGGGAAGCAGGAGGATTAGCTTTAGGGAGAGGGTAACTAAAAAAGAATAGTTTCTATGAAAAGGTGTAGACCATAGTCCTCTGGGTCAGAACCACTAAAGAGCTTTGAAGGAGAATCACTAGACAACTCATGGTGAGATAATGGTAGACCTAGGCTTTTCTTCACCACTTTTGACCTGATATTTGGAAAGCGCTGAATGGAAATTAGAGATGGGGCATTATTTCTAGGTAGCCCAGGGGCGGTTGGAGTGTGCCAACTGCCTTCAAGTATTTCTTAGTATTTCTATCTCCACTCCCTCGGGTAGAAGAGTTGGAAATCTCTCCTTGCTCTTCCCCCTGGGGTTCTGAAACAGATCCAGAATTCTTTGAGGATGCATCCTACTGTGACATAGGCAAGACATGAATGATTATGCCCACTTGACTGATGAAGAGACCATCAGAAGCCATACAGCTAATAAGGGTCAAAGTCAGAACTTGAACTTGCATTTTCTGACTTTCAAGATGCTCTAGTTTCAGTAGAGGGTTGGGGAGTAGGTGGGGATGATCAGGAAATAGTCTTGGGACATCATCCTATAGAAGGGGTAGGGAACAGAGACAGTGGTACAATGCCTGGGAGGGAGAGGGAGAGAGGTGTGACAGGAACAAGGTGGGGCTTGATTGGTTTCTTATTTTCAATAATTATTGTTGCCAACTAAGTTTGATTGTTTCTTTTCTCTTTAATGTTAAAAATTCAATTAGAAACAATAATAAGCATTGATATAAGCAACTCTATTTTTCTTATTTCTTATGTTGGGGAAGTATGGTAGGTGCTATCACCTTTCTCATTGCTTTGTGAAATTGTCACCCTACAGCAAAGCCCAAGTTGCTCTATCCTAGTTACGGCTCTTCTGCTCAGCCAGATTACTGTCGCAAGAGACTTAGTTCTTCCTAAAGTATTTCCTTCTTAGAGTGCCCATTAAAGACTTATTTATGTCCTTCTAAGGACTGAAAAGTCACACATACTAGCAAATGGGGCAGCACTGAAGCAAAAGGGATATTTAAGGGCACCCAATGAGTATTGTTCCTCTCCATTACTTGTCAACTTAAGGCACAGATATTTTCCTAGAGTCTTTAGGGCAACTAGATTAGAATTTTCCTCCATTCCAGAGGAGGATGAGACTCTTTTTTCCATTTGGGTTCCTTTCCCATTCATTTTCTCACTCTCCTCTTTCCATCTCCAGCCTGGATGGAGCGAGTGCAAGGAAGCTGGGCCCTTGCATGTCCCAGCGGATTCCCTTTAGCTGCTGGGAGATCAGCCTGCCTTTGCCCTGCCTCTCATTACTCCCTGATAGACCGCGGCGCACCTGCAGGCCTCAGGACAGGGTCCCCTAGCTTGCTTCGCTCCTGCAATCTGATCCTAGATCTTGCAATCATTTCCAGCTCAGGTGCAAGGGAGGAGATCACAAATAAAATTCCAGGGGCTGAAAATTCCTCCCACAAGGATGCCTGCAAGTCCCCTCTTCAACCCCCAATTTCCAGTGAAGCAGAAATTTTAACTCTTCAGGGCAAATTTTCAAAGCTGAGTGAACTGCACATTACACACTTAAGTCGTGTTATTTGTTAACAGGATTTGAATGAGTAACCTGCTCCCACTGCTTTGAAAACATATCCTTTAATAGGGGAGCCGGAGCCATCAGAGATGAAATGTACCTGTGTCTAGGCTCTGCCTTTATGCCAGAGGCTGTTTGCTACCTGCATTCAGATGTTGGTGAAATGAACTTTCAGCAAAAGAATGTAACAAGAGGGTGATTAGTGGGGGAATGTGGTGTGTGTGTGTGTGTCTGTGTGTCTGTGTGTCTGTGTGTCTGTGTGTCTGTGTGTGTAGAATAGAGCTAAGCAGCAGACCTGGAGGAAAGGTTGGGGCCTTGGTTCATGGTAGACTCTTACTTAGCTTGATGCTTATAGGTTGTCCTTTGGGTTCTCACATTTCAAATGCCAAGAAGTGTTGAACCCCTTGAGAGACAGAGTTTGGAGCCCCAGCTGTGGATTTGGGGGAAGCAGTACCTAGGTTCAACCTTTCTCACGAAAAGAAAAAAGAACAGTGAATCATTTAAGGGTTAAATAAATGGGAGCTATTAGGACTATAACTGATCCAAAGGGGAGTTTCAAGTTTCCAAGCGGAGAAAAATTTTTCCCAAAAGTGGATACTCTCCCTGACGCTCCCCCTGAAGGTGCTGGTTTCATTTACTGTCATAGAATGAACCTGCATCCAAATCCAAACTCAACTACTACCTGTGTGACCTTGGTCAAAATCACTTAACCTCTCGAGGCCTCAGTTTCTTCATCTTTAAAATAAGGGAGATGGTCAAGATTGATTTCTAAAGTCCCCGGCAGTGGTATTATACAAACTCAGATAACTGACACACAATCATCAGTGATAAAGGCATCAGAGACATGCAAAACAAAGGATGACTTTGTTATAAAGAAAAACTAGTACAAGTTGGGGTACATGACTGTGATGGAATACTATTTTACTGTAAGAAATAATGAACTCAATGATCTTAGAAAAACATGGAAAGCCTTGGTGGGAAATAATGAAGAGTAAAATGAGCAGAACCCAGAGAACATTGTATACAGTAACAGGAATATTGTTTTAAGAATGACTGAGCAAATGAGTCATTTTAACTATTATAAATACCTAAATTACCAATAAAGGACATATGAATAAAGATGCAAAAAAACTCCCAAATTTAGAATATATTTTAGACAATAATTACAAATCTATAAATTGAATTTACTTTTAAATATTTTTTTTTTGCTACAAATGGAACTCCAATTGTATGTCAATTGGTTAGTCAATAAGCATTTCATTAAATACCTACTATTTACCAGATAAGGTCCTGAGCTTATATAAATATATATACGTATATGTATATATACATACATATACACACCTGAGTAAGGTACTGGAGTTCTAAAGACAGAAATAAAAGCATCCCTGCCTTCAAGGATCTGACATTCTAATAGGAGAAGACAATACACTTAAGTGTAAATAAATATGAAGTAGACACAAAGTAAATTGAGTGATTTCAGTTAGTAAGAGGGCCAGGTGAGGAGAGATCAGGTCTGTGGAATGCCTTGGTGGGGTTTGTATATATTACTGGGAAGGGAAATTGGAGTTTCTCAATATTTTTAATGCTCTTTTTTTAACTACTGATTTTCTTCCAAGGAAATGCAATGATTATAAATCAAAATATAGTCATCTCCAAAGAATCAAAATTGTGGATGACCCAATAGAAGCTTCCTTCTATCATGGTAGGTAAAAATAGGCTATAATCTATGACCAGTGAGGTCTCATGCACCATGGCCTGCTGGTAAATGGTTAGCACTGGCTCTCCAGCAGAAAAATGTATGCAAAGCACACTTTGAATTTTAACTTGCCTTATTCACATTTTCCTCAACACTTTCCTAAGTCTAGACAGTCAAGAAAATAATAAATTAAGCCTTTATTTGTAGCATTTGCTGATTTCTGAGCTGTAAATGTTCGCACTGATTATTTGATCATGGGCTCTTGTGAACCAGTATGAGTTGGTTCCAGCACACCCCTACTTAATTGCAAGGAATGGTGTAAAAATATCATCTAGGAGAAGTCTGGTTGGGAAAAGGCAGGGTATAGATTGTAACCCAGCACTGGACCCGATCATTCCTCTGATTTAGAGAAGGATGGGAGCAAGAGACCCTCAGGACAAGAGGGCAGGAATGGAGGTGAGCATTATCGAGGAAGCACCCAGGTCAGTTTGATCATAGATTCATTTATAAGTCTAGGAGTCTCAGTTTGAATGGATCTACAGGCTGCCAGGGTTTAAAGCACCTGATTACTCTCTTTAGTTTTGTCTGTTTATGGGAAACAGGCAAAGTCTTGGAAACACAAGAAAGCATCAGGATGAGAGTGGAACACAGAATTATTCAGGTTTTTAGATTCTCTTTTTGCTAAAACTTTTGAGAAAGCAAGACAAGTGGGTTCCATGTTTCTAAGTCTCTATAGAAATAAATGGATGTTCCCCTCACAGGGTCTTTGGGGCTCTTAAATCTTTGGATCCAAGTTAAGAAAAAAAGGAACAGTCTATCAACCTCTGGATCGTACATCAACATGAGAAAGATTCCCTTCAGGGAGACAGAGCAGAAAGGAAAAGAATGCTAGAGTTCAGAGTTAGAGGAAGGTTGGGTTCAAATCTCAGCCCTGCCACATACTACTGCCATGACTCTGGACAAGCATTTAACCCCTCTGGGCCTCAGTAGTCTAGTCTATAAAATGAGGACATTGGGTACGATGGCTTCCATTTCCCAATCAATGAACCTGTGATACTGAGCAAAGAAGGCTCAGAACCCTCTTTATTCACTGATGAGATGGCAGTGCCCTCTGTGAACAAAAATGCCTTTTGTCTTTGTACTTGGGAATTTGCCAACATAGACTACTTACCCTCAGTGGAAAGAAAAAGAAATCATCTACCACTGAAAAGTAGGGCTTAAGTTAGACAAAGAATTCCTTAGGTACTTAGGACCCAAAGTTCCCCCTGGGACAGAAAGACGGTTGATGAAAGAATGAATGAATTATGCTTTTGTAGAACTGAATCTCAGGCAATGACTCTAGACCCACAAAATCCACTGCCTGAAAGAGCTCCCCTCTTCCTGGAACCCTTAGAGACTATTTAGTTGTATCCATCACTTCTAGGCAAGATTGGATCTAAAACCTCGCACACAGTTGGCCTTCTGTCTCCAAACTCTTTCAAAGTCTCCATGAAGGGAATGCTGTTGTCTCTTCCAGAGAATCCAGCTCTCTCACCAGGAAGTTTTTTACCTTTGGCTGAAATGTGAACCTCCCCTTGACTTCAGGTCTCCTTGTTCCTCGGTCAAGGTCAAGAGAGATGAGGACTCGAGGAACTCCAAGATGAAAAGACATAAGTGAAGACAGTTCCATTCTTTGCAAAAAGCTTTTCTTGAGCTCTTATGTATCAACCGCCATGAAGGGGTAAGGATTCAAAGACAGAAAGGAAACCACCTAAGGTTTTAAGGAGATTACATTCACCTGGGTGGAAACAACATGGAAGCAGATAATTAAGTATAAATACAAAGTATGTGTGCGTACACATACGTATATGTACATATATACTATATCCTATATCATATGTAGAATATATATTTTTAGATACAAAGTACATACTCAGTAATGGGGTACTATTAACAACTGAGAGGATCAGTAAAAACTAGAAAGAGAAGATGACACGAGCTGAAAAGGAAGCTAGGAATTTCCAAGAGATAGAGGTGAAATGGGAAGGCATTTCAGGCAAAGGGAACAGCCTAGGCAAAAGCATGGAGGTGAGACATTGAAAGCAATGTCTGTAGACTGTCAAGTAGACCAGTCTGACTAGAACACAGACTGCATAAGGGGCAGTAATATGAAGCTAGTCTGGAAAAATAAGCCAGAACTAGGTCATGAAAGGCTTTAAATGCCAAACACAGGAGTTTCAATGTGGTGTTCCTCTCATTCTGTCTGAACCTCTTGATCCCCTCTTGATGGAGGTAGGCTGCAAATTGTGAGATGAAAAAGATGAAGTATGACACAAGGCTGCAGAAGTAAGGGGCCACAGACTAAAGATCTCAAGGTCAAAGAGATAAAAGAAAAAACTCCAGGGTGAAAGGGTAGCTGGCTGTTCTTGCTGGGCTGGTTGCCCAGGGAAATCATTTCCCCTGCTCCGTGATGAGCTGTGGAGCATCCAGCCATGACAAGAAGCAATTGGGGTTCCCAGCCAGCAACAGGACTTTAAACAGAAAAACACAAGCCTTCAGGAGTTCCATTTCTCCTTAGTTACTGAGTCTATACCATGTGCTCTGAATGATCCTGAGTCCCAAGTTCCTGAATCTTCAAAACTGGCCCTACTGGATTGGATAAAAGAGTCTAATATGAACAGAGAACTGTGTTGAATTGTCTACAATCTTCATCCAATGGCAGGAGGGGCAGCAAATCAACTGTGTATTACCCAGAACTCCTGTTTCATACAGCTGTGTACTACCTTGGGGCTGCCCAGGTCTGAGAGATGTTGCAAATATAAAAGTGCAATAGAAGTTTCATTATATATTCCATATTTCAAAGGAAACCAATAAAGATTGGTTCTATGCTATGATTAAAATGCTATTAACAGTATCCAAGCATGCCTTGGGGAACCAACTCCATTATGCCAAAGTTATATGACAAAGGCTTAGGAAAATGTGGTCAGGTTTGGAAGGGGTTGGTTTGCCAGAGGTGGGCTGGAGGACTGATCCTGATCTGGCAAATCTACAATAGTCTATGCCTCCAAGATAGTGAGTCAGTATAACCAACCAAGGAGGATGTTAGAAAGTCATCTGTTCTCTGAGAATTATAGAGAGAGTATATTTTTAGTCAGTGGGATAAATGCATAACCTCCAGAGTGACCATGAGATTCACCCAGTGCCAAATCACAGAATCCTAGATTTTAAGTATAAATGTGTTTATTTTAGTCTCATAAAGAACACCACTTCCTTGAAAACATCATATTGCTTTCCTAAAGTTTTTTTATAACTGTTGTTTGCACAATTCAGTTTAGTTTTCACTATGTCTCTACCTCCCGCCCCCCTTATCTTTCAGTCTTTTTGTATTTTTCTTCCACTTGGGTGTCCATCACTGGAATTTTTCTTATGAATAAAAATAATTTCATCAAATTTGATGGTTTATTTCCTTGTAAATTTTAATGTGATCTTTGCCATTCAGGTCAAATTCTATTTCAACAAATTTCATTGTAACAAAAATTATAATGGCATTTTCTTCATCTCAGGACAACAATGGTGTTTTTTAAAATAAATACAATGTATCCTTTTACCCTTCCAACCGCCCCTCCCCCCAACCCAGGTGAAATTATTTGTCCAGGGTCACCCAGGTAGTGACTGAGGCATGATTTGAGCCCAGCTCCTTAAATGTCAAATCCATGTATCTTTTCTCCTCTGTTACATTGGCTCCTCATCCTTCTTGTTAAATGTGTATGTGTTCATCCTTCGTTGCCAAAGAAGACCATGCCGTCAGAGAAATAATGACATGACTTGGACTTGACTTTGTTTTGAGTGAGGGAGGGCTGTGCAGATCACCAGCCTCACTTCTCCTCCAGAGCCATCTGAATCCAGTGACCAGATACTCATCAGGATGACTGGAGATGACCCAAGATGAGGCAGTTGGGGTTAACTAACTTGTCCAAGGTCACACAGTGAGTGTCAAATGTCTGAGATGAGATTTGAACTCAGGTCCTCCTGACTCATGCACTGGTGCGCTATCCACTGCACCACCTAGCTGCTCCTCTTGTTAAATGGCATCAGGTTGGTGTCTGTTGATTCCACCTGGTTAAGTTTCAATTGATTTTATGCTTGGACTTGGGGTCATCCAAGTGAGTGTCATGGCCAGATTTGTGTTTCTGGAAGATTAAATTGGCAACTATGTAGAAAACACAAAGATTGATGAGGCTAAAGGGAAGGGCATCACTTAGAGGATTATTGCAATGGTCCAGGAAAGATGTATTAAGGACATGAAAAAGGGTGATGGTTGTATGAGTGGAGATGCAAGAAAAAGGAGGCTAGACCCAAAAAGTGAGAGAAAATTTCCAAGTCTGGCTACTTTCCAAGACAAAAGCTGCTATAAATCCAGGCTATTGTTGATAAAGCTTATTCCTTCTGTTAATGACATTAATTAACACAGGGTAGTCAGGCACTCTCAGTCTTCAGGTACTTTCCTGAATACATAGAGGTTTCACCAGACTAGGAAAGAGAGGCACATCTTTTCTTTCCTCTTACTGGACAATGTGACATTTGAATTTCTATCGAAAATCAACTGTGGAGGACAGTTTAACTGAACTAACTCTTGTTAGGGGACATCTAGGAGCAGATATTTACTAGTTGTATGACCCTGGGAAAGTCACTTCACCTAGTTTGTCTCAGTTTCCTCATCTGCAAAATAAGATGGTTGGACTTAAGGACTTCTAAATTTCCTTCCCTTAGGGGTAGCTAGGTGTTGAAGTGGATAGAGGGTCAAGCCTAGAATCAGTAATCAAATCGAGCCTCAGACACTTACTCGCTGTGTGACCCTGGGCATATCACTTAACCCTGTTTGCCTCAGTTTCCTCATCTGTAAAATGATCTGGAGAAGGAAATGGCAAACCACTCTGGTATCTTTGCCAAGAAAACCCCCAATGGAATTATGAAGAGTAAAACAAGACTGGACTGAAATGACTGAACAGCAACAACAAAATTCTTGTTAAGGGAGGCATAGCACTAAGTCCTAAAGGGACCTAATTCCTCTAGAAGCTCACATGCTACTGTTGGTTAGAAGAGAAATAAAATCCAAAGTAGACTTGAAGAGGGCAAATAAAAGACAAAGCTTCTCTGGAAATTCCAGGACAGAAAAAATACTAAGTACCTGAGTGTGTGTGTGTGTGTGTGTGTGTGTGTGTGTGTGTGTGTGTGTGTGTGTGTGTGTGTGTGTGTGTGAAGCCTCAGGGCTAATCTTGATGGGAGATTTTTTTAAAAAAATCTGAAAAGTCGAAAGAAGAGAGCACGTTCCAGGTATGGGGGTCAGCCTGGGCAAATGTGCAAAGGTGAGAGACAGCGTGTCAAATTCAAAGAATAGATAGTCTGATTGGAAAAGAAGGGGCAAAATGAAAAAAAAAATTGTTGGAACCAGATATCAGAGGGCCTAAAATGCCACTCTGAGAAGTCTGTAGTCTTTCCTATAGGAATCTGGGAGTCATCCAAAGTTTTTGAGGAGGGGAACAGTCAATAATAGTTGGAGTCTTTTGGCGGCTGTGTGAAAGAAGGAAAGATACTAGAAACAAGGAAAGCAATTAGGCACAGTGGGTAGATTAGGAAGATCTGAGTTCAGATTCACCCCTCCTGGCTGTGCTATCTTGGGCAAGTCACTTAACCTCAGTCTGCTTAGCAATAAAATGGGAATAATGATAGCACCTACTTCCCAGGGTTCATGTGAGGATCAAATGAGATAATATTTGTAAAGTGTACCTAGTATATAGTAAACACCATATAAATTCTGGTTATTATTGTTCATTATGATGAAAGAAGGAAGGAAGTTAGGAGTTGCTGGGGGAAGAGATAGATACTTGGGGATAGAGTCGAGTTCTGGGCTCTGTTCCCAACTTGTTCATTCATTGACCTGCTGGATAACCTTTAGAAATCACTTAACTTTGGGCAACCTCAGTGTCTCCCTCCCTCTATAAAACTCACTGCAAGCCTTACTGGGCTTGTCTGATGATTAATAATGATACTACATAAGCAGAGTTTCTTTGAGGTCCTTGGATGAAAGGCAACCCATAAACTCTCCTGGAGATTTATTGGATTTTTGAAAAGCATGAATTCACAATGTGCTCCACCAATAAAAGTAGGCAAATGCTTTATGTATTCACATCAGCAGAAGGGGAAGTAGCATCTCCAGAAGCTTCTCTGTTCTCTATTGTATATGGATCATAGCTTCTACGCACATACCCCGACTCCACAAAGGTTTCTCAGAAATAGACTTACAGTCTCTACTTCCATAGTCATCTAGAGTTACAAGCACAGAAACTGTCATAGGGAATGCAGGCATAGAAACAGGAAGGCAACACCACTCAAGACACACTACTCATGTGTGAATGGGATCATGTGGACTGCATCCCCAGGGACTGTGGAAACAGGGATATTTGGGAATAAAAGGGAGGTCCCAAGTATTAGGAGCTGTCGGAATTATGAAGTGCAACACCACAACCACCATAGAACCCAAATCTGCTGGTGAGAGAGATATCTTGTCATATTTATCAGTCTTATTTATCAGTCCTGTTGCAATGGATAGAAAGGACCATGGGGCCATGACTTAGGAACAGGAAAAGACCTTAGACATAATCAAATCCACACTCTTCATTTTACAGACAGTAGCAAGAAGGAAAGGCAAGATTCAAACCTAGACCCACTAAAACCAAATTCAGCATGCTTTCCCCTGCCCCATGCTATATTCTTATTAGGCTCCATAAAATGGTGTTTTTTAAAGTCCGGAGCCCTGGGTTCAAACCATGGCTCCAAAACATACTAACTGTTCCACCTTGGGAAAAATATTTACCTGTTTCAGTTTCTTCATCTGTTAAATGGGGATGATGAAACTGATAGCATCCTTAGTACAACCTCAGGCGCAGATGGGATGATATGTACCTCATCTTATTCTTTCATGATTTTTATGTCTTCTGTCAGATCTTTCTATTTGTAAAACATTTAATCCCACGTCTTAAAGACTGTGAGAATTTGGCTTGCAACATCTGCTAAAAACATTATTGTGAAATTTTTATAGCTCAATACCACACTCAGACAATTATGGGCAACAGGTCTGTCTGGGATAATGCTCTGGGTAATAGTAGAAGTTATTAGCTGAGATGTCCAAAAATATTCTGAGTTCTTTGTTGTGTAGGGAGCTGTCTGTCAGTCCACAAAGATAGCTTTTTATGACATAGCCATCAAGGCATGTCTTACTAGACATTTGGTAGGCACCAAATTTTTACACTAAATTTAAAGATGGGTTGCATAGTTTCTGCCTTTTCCTTGTATAATCTTTCACTTCCTTGAACATTCTTTCAAAAATGAGATAGTATTTGTAAAAATGACTTAGCAGAGTATCTGACATATAATACATAATATGTGCATAGTATATATATGCATATATATTATATGTGGTATATAGAAGGCACTATATAAATGTGTATTCCCTTTCCTTTTATCCTCTTCTTTTTGAAAAAAAAAAACCCCAAGTATTTAATGGATACCTTTTGTTTTTTCACATCGCTATAATTTGGCAAGTGCTGTTCTCAGTTTTGGCTCAGTCATCACTAGCTGAGACTTCTGATTTCTTCTAGTTAAAGCTGGGATATCAAAGAGCTGGATGAGTCAAATTAGTGCCATCCCCAGGAAGGGACGGCATCACTGATCTCACCCTGGCATCTCTTATTACCTTGAACCATGCCACACCTTCCAGTTATCGTTGCACAACTTCCTGTAACCACCCCCATCTTCCACGCTCATCAGGCCTAAAGTCTAGTCAGTTGTTCAGCAGATGGGAGGGTAGGGACATATAGAATGAGTTGAGAGCTCTATCTCCCTGACTCAGCCTTTCTACTTTCTGTTACTGCTCAGTTGTTTCAGTCATGTCTGACTTTTTATGACTTTGAGTTTTTCTTGGAAAAGATACTGGATTGGTTTACTTTTTCCAGCTCATTTTGCAGATGAGGAAATTGAGGCAAACAGGGT
The DNA here is from genome assembly GCF_028372415.1 of Notamacropus eugenii. Classification (NCBI taxonomy): domain Eukaryota; kingdom Metazoa; phylum Chordata; class Mammalia; order Diprotodontia; family Macropodidae; genus Notamacropus; species Notamacropus eugenii. The sequence continues at coordinate 32,304,693 of NC_092877.1, read as the reverse complement.
TAAGTGACTTGCCCAGGGTCATGCAGCTAGAAAGTTTCTCGGGCTGGGTTTGAAGTCAGGGCCTCCTGATTCCAGGGCTGGCACCTAGTTGCCCTTCTACTTTGATTTTTTGTTTGTTTGTTTTTTTCCTTTTTTTAAATTTATTTTTTATTTAACTTTTAACATTCATTTTCACAAAATTTTGGGTTCCAAATTTTCTCCCCTTTTGTCCCCTCCCCCCACCCCAAAACACCGAGCATTCTAATTGCCCCTATCACCAATCTGCTCTCTCTCCTATCATCCCTTTCTGCCCCTGTCTCCATCTTCTCTTTTGTCCTGTAGGGCCAAATAACTTTCTATACCCCTTTACCTGTATTTCTTGTTTCCTAGTAGCAAGAACAGTACTCGACAGTTGTTCCTAAAACTTTGAGTTCCAACTTCTCTTCCTCCCTCCCTCCCCACCCCTTCCCTTTAGAAGGCAAGCAATTCAATATAGGCCATATCTGTGTAGTTTTGCAAATGACTTCCATAATAGTCGTGTTGTATAAGACTAACTATATTTCCCTCCATCCTATCCTGTCCCCCATTACTTCTATTCTCTCTTTTGATCCTGTCCCTCCCCATGAGTGTTGACCTCAAATTACTCCCTCCTCCCCATGCCCTCCCTTCCATCATCCCCCCCCACCCTGCTTATCCCCTTATCCCCCACTTTCCTGTATTGTAAGATAGGTTTTCATACCAAAATGAGTGTGCATTTTATTCCTTCCTTTAGTGGAATGTGATGAGAGTAAACTTCATGTTTTTCTCTCACCTCCCCTCTTTTTCCCTCCACTAAAAAGTCTTTTGCTTGCCTCTTTTATGAGAGACAATTTGCCCCATTCCATTTCTCTCTTTCTCCTCCCAATATATTTCTCTCTCACTGCTTGATTTCATTTTTTTAAGATATGATCCCATCCTCTTCAATTCACTCTGTGCACTCTGTCTCTATGTGTGTGTGCGTGTGCGTGTAATCCCACCCAGTACCCAGATACTGAAAAGTTTCAAGAGTTACAAATATTGTCTTTCCATGTAGGAATGTAAACAGTTCAACTTTAGTAAGTCCCTTATGACTTCTCTTTGCTGTTTACCTTTTCATGCTTCCCTTCATTCTTGTGTTTGAAAGTCAGATTTTCTTTTCAGCTCTGGTCTTTTCATCAACAATGCTTGAAAGTCCTCTATTTCATTGAAAGACCATTTTTTTCCCTGAAGTATTATACTCAGTTTTTCTGGGTAGGTGATTCTTGGTTTTAGTCCTAGTTCCTTTGACTTCTGGAATATGATATTCCACACCCTTTGATCCCTTAATGTAAAAGCTGCTAGATCTTCTGTTATCCTGATTGTATTTCCACAATGTTTGAATTGTTTCTTTCTAGCTGCTTGCAATATTTTCTCCTTGACCTGAGAATTCTGGAATTTGGCCACAATGTTCCTAGGAGTTTCTCTTTTTGGATCTCTTTCAGGCGGTGATCTGTGGATTCCTTGAATACTTATTTTGCCCTCTGGTTCTAAAATCTCAGGGCAGTTTTCCTTGATCATTTCATGAAAGATGATGTCTAGGCTCTTTTTTTGATCATGGCTTTCAGGTAGGCCCATAATTTTTAAATTGCCTCTCCTGGATCCATTTTCCATGTCAGTTGTTTTTCCAATGAGATATTTCACATTCTCTTCCATTTTTTCATTCTTTTGGTTTTGTTTTGTGATTTCTTGGTTTCTCATAAAGTCATTGGCCTCCATCTGTTCCATTCTAATTTTGAAAGAACTATTTTCTTCAGTGAGCTTTTGAACCTCCTTTTCCATTTGGCTAATTCATTCTTCTCCTCATTGGCTTTTTGAACCTCTTTTGCCAGTTGAGTTAGCCTATTTTTCAAAGTGTTATTTTCTTCAGCATTTTTTGGGTCTCCTTTAGCAGGGTGTGGACCTGCTTTTCATGCTTTTCTTTCATCTCTCTCATTTCTCTTCCCAGTTTTTCCTCCACCTCTCCAACTTGATTTTCAAAATCCTTTGTGAGCTCTTCCATGGCCTGAGCCCATTGGGTGGGCTGGGATACAGAAGCCTTGACTGCTGTGTCTTTCCCTGATGGTAAGCATTGTTCTTCCTCATCAGAAAGGAAGGGAGGACATACCTGTTCACCAAGAAAGTAACCTTTTATAGTCTTATTTTTTTTCCCTTTTCTGGGCATTTTCCCAGCCAGTGACTTGACTTCTGAGTATTCTCTTCACACCCACTTTGCTTCCAGGTCCACCCAGCCAGCACTTGGGGTCTGAGATTCAAATGCTGCTTCCCAGCCTCAGGGCTTTTGGCGGGGGCAGGGCTGCTATTCAGTGTGAGATTAAGTTCAGCTGCTCAGGTCAGGGCAGGGTCGCCTCACGGGTTCAGTTCCCTCAGGGGGTTTATGTGGAGACTTTCAACAATGGATCCAAGCTCCTGCCTGCTTGGGGAGCCCCGGTCTGCTGCCGCCCCTGCTGCTGCCTCCTGAGGGGGCCTGAGTTATGGGGGGACCCCACTCCCCTCTCGGCAAGCTGAGAAGACCCTCTCACCAACCTTTGGGGCCCGTGGGTGGATCTGCTCCTCTTGGTGCCACACGGCCAAGGCAGGGCTGGGCTCGGCTCTGGGTCCGGGGTGTGATGGACCTTTTGCAAGAGGTTTGCAGGGCTCTCTGGAACAGAAATCTCATCTGCTCCACTGTTCTGTGGCTTCTGCTGCTCCAGAATTTGTTGGGAGTTCTTCTTTACAGATATTTTATGGGCTGTGAGCTAGGAGCTAACATATGTGTGTCTTCCTATTCTGCCATCTTGGCTCCGCCCTGTGCCCTTCTACTTTGTAATCCACTCTTTAGACTGCCACCATCATGTCACTCCTCTACTCATCATCTTCTCCAACCACTAGATTAGAAACACTTTTGGAGCTTATCTCTCTTAGCATCCTCAACACCCAGGACACTGCTTTGCATATAGCAGTTCCAAATATAAGATTGTTGAGTTGAAATTAGACTCCAAGTCCAATGCTCAAACATGCTGTGCTGACTCTCAGCAACTATAGAGAAAATGTAGAAGAGAAGATAAAAAACAAATACAGCACAATGGAAAGAGCACTGGCTCTCAAGTCAGAAGACCTGGGTTCAAATTCTGCCTCTGCCATTACAACTTGTGTGACCTGGGAAAAGGTTAGTGAAGTAGACACAGTGCCTATGAAACCCAGAGATGACTGCAAGGGAGTATTGAAAAGCCTTTGTTGATAAGTGTAGGATTAGAGTAGCCTACTATGCGGGGCATTTAACACAGGGATGGGTGGCTCCACATACCTCATTAAACTCTGATGGTGTTGCTGTAAAAAGTTAATACGAAGGCTAAAGGCAAATCATCTCTACTGCTGAACTGAGACCTTAGACACTTTAATAACTTATCCTAGATCAAACAAGGTAGTAAGTGACAGAGCTGGGATTTGAGCCCAGGTTCTGAGCCTCCAAGTCCCATTCTCCCTTGCTTCCTTTTTCATATATATTCCCAGCTTGACTGGAAGTTTCTTTTTTTTAATTTTTTTCTTTTAAATAGTATTTTATTTTTTCCAATTACATGTAAAGACAATTTTTAACATTTATTCTTAAAATAAAATTTTGAGTTCCAAATATTTCCCCTCCCTCTCTCTAAAATGGTAAATAATTTAATATAGGTTATATATGTGAAATCATGTAAAACATATTTCCATATTAGTCATATTGTATAGAGGAAACACAATAAAAGGGAAAAATTACAAAAAAAGTGGAGACACCATCAGTTCTTCCTCTGAATGTGGATAGCATTTTCCATCATGATTGACTGGAAGTTTAATGAGGACAGGAACTATATCTTTGTATCTTTCACAATACTTTTCACAATGCTGGACACAGCAGGTGTTCCATAAATACATCTTAATTTGACAAAAATACAATGGCAAATTACCTTTATCTGTGGTCAGTTGAAGAAGGTAAAGAAGAAAACCATCACCACAACAAAATTTTGCCAAATATTTATCAAACATTGATTGCTACCACCATTTTCAAATGTAACCAGCAGATCCTGCCCTTACAAAGCTTGAGGTGACAAGACAAACACATTAAAAAAACTAGAAACAAAGAACTTTCTAATATAACAGAGGCTGTATTGAAAATGGTGCTGTTAATTCAATGCCATGCAAAATTACCAGGCACTTAACATGTACAGGATATATGCTCAGTGCTAGGGGAGACAGAAAGTTGAGCTTAGACATGAGCCGTGATGTTATTGTGGAGTAAGTTAAGAAACCAACATGGATAGCTCAAATACACAAGATTACATGATGCATGTATTCAAGAACTGAGGGGAAAGGGGTCATGTGAGATTCGTAGTGAAGGTTATTACCCTGCCATAGATCAAGAAAAGATATAATTTTATATTGGCCCAAAGGATGAATAAAAGCCCAACAGTCAGAGAGGAACAAGAAAGGTATACCAAGTATAAAGGGTTGTATATAATATAGTTATTGTAAAGGTCTGATGAAGTTTTAAATTTTTATGATGTGTGAGTTTCTTTGATTGGGTCAAGAAAAAAAGCAGTGTGATGTTTGAGCCAATATATAAAACAGAGGTCAGTGTAGAGAGGTCCAGGTCAATGGTAGAAGATTTCAGGTCTGGGGTTGAGGATTCCAAGTCAAGCCATACTCCTGAGAGAAAAATCCTTCTTGGGAAAAAGAAAGACTCTCCCTCTCCTTCTCTGTCTCCCTCTCCCAGTCCCTGTCTCCCTCTCCCACTCCATCTCTCCCTCTGTCTCTCCCACTCCTCCATCTCCCACCCCCTCCTCCTCTCCTCCCTCTCTCTCCCTCATTTTGTCTCTCCCTGTCTTTCTCTCCCTTCCTCTTTTCCACCCCATTCTCATTGACCATGTTATTGAAAAGAAAGGATTAATAGGACACAACCCAAAACAGAGAAAGAGGATAAATCCAGATGTAGATAGATACAGAAATATATCACCCTAAGAGAGGAATTAATTATTTCCAAGGTGTATAACCCCTTGGACCAGAAGAGAATGAAAACTGAACTAGCAAAAGAACTTCTGGTAACAAGGAGTCTTGAGTTTGTCCTTTGGCTACATATGTTCTCTATGATGTACCTCACTACCATCATACTCTCAAAGTTCATCACAGGCTTTTCGTGGGTTCTGTGTTTACTTGTGAAAGAGGGTATACCAGGATTTTTTTTCAAGGGAAATATTTGATACCAACCGTTCTAACCATATCACCTTAATAAATATCCTTTTTCTAGAAGGGGATTTTTAGATATTGATTGAGGCTACTGTTTGATAACCAGAGGAAAACACATTGATGGGGGCTCATAAGCAGGAGAACTAGAAACCCCAGCCCTTTAGATTAATTCTTAGAACCTTTAAGGGGAAACTAGTTATTATTCTCTGAAACCCTAATCCAAGAGCCCAGTAAGAATTGAGAGTGAATCTAGAGGGAGCTCCACAGAGACAGGGAAGTGGCAGCTATATTGGGTGGCCAGACCCTATTCTGGTTAGGCTGGTGTATGGAGAACATAGAGCAGAATAGTATAAGCCTGGCAGCAGGTTGAGGAGCGCTGTGAATGTCAGCTTGAGATGTATTGTATGGGCAAAAGGGAGCCACTGGAGATTTTTGAAAGACAAGTGGCATGGCATACATAAGGCAATGATAGGAAGGAGGAGTTAAAGTCGTTAGAGGGTGAAGCTAGGAAGGACTATTATGCACAGTTGTTTGGAACTCAACACATTTCCCCAATATAGAAAGAAAGAAACAATATAGAATTGGACAGAATTTTCCTAAAGATATAACGTCACCCAAGATGATAAGACCATTTAAGTCTATTTATTTAGTTTTTGAATTAAATGGAAATAGATAACATGCTCCATCAGCAGTCCTCTGGAATTATGTTGATCACTGCATTCATTAGAATTCTCAAGTCTTTTAAAGCAGTTTGCTTTTATACTGTGGTTGCAGAAAAATTTTCTGGTTCTGCTCATTTCATTGTCGATCACATCACATGTCTTCCTAGGTTTCCCTAAAACTGCCCTATTTTTCCACTTCTTACAGCACAATAGTATTTCATTACATTCACATAGCATACTTTGTTCAGTCATTCCCTAATTGATGGACATCTTTTTGGTTTCCAGTACCTTGCCAGCACAAATAGAGCTGCTGTTGTATGTTGTGACAGAGAGGAGGAAGAAAAGACAAACAGAGGTTTAGAAACAGATATTGTTACAGGAGATAGCTGCTAGAAGATAGAGAGGAGAAACCTCAGAAGCCAATGAAGATGTCACCTAATTATAAAACAGTGAAGGCACACTGACTTCCCAATGCTCAGAAAGGCAAAGTTTGTCACTGATGTGCTCTCTACTTTCTTTTCTATTTCTTTTTCCCACTTGTCAGTAACTTCAAGCTACCTGGGTCCTCCCCCTTCAGATTCCCCCCAATGGTACCCCAAATCTTACTTTCTCCTTCCCTTAACTGAAGCTCCTATTTCCTCAGCACAGCTTATCTCAGCTAGAGTTTAAGTGGAAAGCTATCCGATTAGATATCGCACTAATCTGTGAGGGATTTCTAGTACTTTAGCCCTTCCAAAGACATTGTCAATTGAAAAAGAAAAGGTTATTTATTCAAACAAACCTGTAATTGGTGGCATTTGGGGCAGTATAATGTGAATCCAAAATATTCATGCAGCAATTGTGTCTGGCACCTAGTTTGGAGTCGTGGAGTGGGGACAGCATTACATATAAGATAAGGAACATAGAAATTGGGTTGTTGTAGAGTGTTAAAGCAAAGTTTACCAGGCCCATGAGATTAACCTGGTCTTTTTCAGTCTTGATCCCAAGTGGATTTTTATGGACTAGGAACATGATGGTGATTGTGAGGAACATCCAAACTATAAACTCTTTGCAGTTTTCCTAAGTTGAGATCTGAGGGTGATGTGAAAATACTCAGGTATCTAATTCTACGACAAAAGATTTAAGAGGGCTTTTTGGACAGTATCTCTGCTCAGAAGTTGGAGGGAGAGAGTCTGACTATCAGTAGGGAAAAAGCAGTTTTAAAAGATAGTGCAAATTCTGATCATTGTAGTGATGTGAAAAGTCCCAGCTTTCTCATAAACATTCTGGGAAAGGTCTAAAAGGGGATTATACAGAGAATGATGATCAGGGAATTGAAAGAGAAAGACTAGTAAGTTCTTCCCTCCAGACTAGAGATGCACATGTAGACAGCTGCAATCCTTTAGGTGCTCAGAAAATGCATATGTCAGAGGGAACATAAGTCAATGTGAATTCTAACAAATAGGACCTGAGTCCTGGACTGTTAGAATTTCAATGTGGCACACTGTTAGAACTACATAGTAAGGTCAGGAAACCACAGGGGTTGTCTAATACCTCTGAAATCGGAACTCCTCTCAAAGCCTTAATAGGAGACAGCCAGCATTTCACTCTGGTAGCTAGAACTTGGGCCAAGAGTCCTGAGGTCAGCATCTCTCTTAGGCTCATAGCAGGAGGTAAGGCCAGCACAGTGTCTAGATAACCCACACAAGAATATCTTCCAAAGAGTCTGCAACCAGTATAAGTTCTCATATTCAATTGAAAGTCGGTAAGGGACATTGCAGGAGATATCTGTAGCCAATTCCTGGTTAGACTCATGCAAGGAAAATGCGATGGAGATGGATTGAGGCCACCACCAATATTCATCCACCAGAAGATGGAGGCAGAAGCCAGATATTGTGACAGAAGGTGGGGTCTACTCTCAGTCACCCCTTTCAGAACTTCAGTGGCAGTGGCATCAAATCCATAAAAGAGAAAGGACCAAATCAGATCTGCCCGCCTGATTTAAGAGAACAGGACAAGGTGAGATATAGCCTTGAAGCAAAGGCCTAATCTAGGAACCACGGCTAGAAATGGAAACAAACAGAAAGAAACCGAATACAATGGGAAAAAAATAGTGTCAGTTAAGAAAAGTCCAAGAAGTAAATCCAAAGAAGAGAGCAATTCTTCAAAATGTATAAACAAAGCCTCAGAGAAAAGAATGCTGTGGTCACAAGAACTCTAAGAGTAGCTGGAAGAGATGAAGCAGGTGAAAAAAGTGAAATTGTAATCCTTGGGAGAAAAGTTGGAAGGATAATAAATACTTTAGAACAGAAGGTGAAAGGTTTATCCAAGTAGTGGACTTCCAAAAAATAAAAATAAAAAAAATTCAATGATTCCATGTAATAACAAGATATGTTAGAGCAAAGCAAAAAGATTGAAAAATTAGAATAGACAGTATCAAGTATAAAAAATAATTGACATAGAAAATAGATCAAGTAGATTCTGCAGACTCTTTGAAAAAAAAAACCGACCACACCAAAAACCTAATTACCATGTCTCTACAAATACTATAAGGAAAATGCCAAGATCTAGTGAAAGGAAAGATTTGGATATATTTCAAAAGTTAAAATTAAAAGGTTTACAGAGTAATTTGTCATACGAATTTGAAGCCAATCTTATTGGGGGAAGAATGGGCATTTAATGTAATGGAAACATTCCTTATGAAAAGATCATTAGGTAGGTAGAAATTTTGAAATACAAATAGAGTAGGCAAGGGAACCCAGACAGTTTTTTTTTTTAAGAGCAATTGAAAGTGGTTAAATGGTGATGGAATGATTCATCATAATTAGGAAAGAAGAGACAAATTTCATGTCAGAATCCCATTATTTTCAAAGGTTACACAGGGAGTAACAACAAATACAGGCTCTGGAGGAGGTAAGGTGGGCTTGTTTGATTTTGTTGGTTTGAAAGGATGAAAGAAAAGGGATTGAGAAAGGAATACATGTACTTCAGAAAAATGAGGAAAAGAGGAAATTATCTTATTTACTTCTCATAATCGGGGTATGCCAGAAGAAAAGTATACAGACATAGAAAAGGACAAAGCGGGGAAGTGGGGGGAAGAACAGGTCATGAACTTTACTCTTCTCTGAACTGGGCCAAGGCAAGTTTAATACATACACTCACGCACATAGTTTAACGTTGAAATACATTAAATTCAAAGGGGAAAGAGATGGGGACATTAAGAAGGGAGAATGAGTGTCAAATAGGAAAGATAGAGTTGGGGGAAGAACAGTCACAAACAAAATATATTTCAACCTGAGAGAAAGAGTCATAAAGCAGGGGAATAAAAAAGAGAAACCAGAATTTGGGCTGGATGATGAAAAGTAGGAAAGAGGAGTGGAATCAGACCACATCAACTATAGATTATTAATGCTGATCACACTTTTTTTCTTTCACTACTTCCTCCTTTGTAAAGAGGGCAGTGGGTGTCAAAGAGAACAAAAGGTATGAAAGAACATAGCTAATGTGTGAATTTAGTTACTTGACTAAACTTATGTATTGTAAGTATAGATGAGGAGACTGAGGCAGAGAGAAGTTAAGAAGCTCATTTCTTTGATCCTCTCCTGACTCTCCAGACTTCTATATAACCCAGAAGCTTTTTCACCTTGGAAGATACTTCTGCTCCTATATTTGATGAGTTCTTCCTGGAACCTCCATTTTGAGGAAATACCCAGGCTGTTACTCTCACATCCCTATTCCTGACTCTCTGGACTTATCCACCATTCCACCACATGGGTACTTTCTCCCTTTCCTCCCACTTTTTAGCTTCCTTTTACAAGCTATCTTCCCCCATCAGAATGTAAATTCCTTGAGAGCACAGACTATTCTTTTTGCTTTTTTTGTGGCAAATCAATTCTTTTGTTTATTTATTTAAGTAATTTTTTTCAATCAATGAAAACTGCTTCTCTCCCTACCACCTTCTCCCCCATTGAGAAAAGAAAAAAGCCCTGCTATTACAAACATATATAGTCAAGCAAAATAAATTCTCTCATTGTACATGTCCAAATGAAGGTCTCAATCTGCACTTTGTCAAGTCTCTGTCAAGAGGTGGGTAGGATGTTTCACCATGAGTCCTCTAGAATCATGGCTGACCATGGTGTTAATCAGAGTTCTAACATCTACAGTTGTTTGTCTTTGCAATATTGTTGTTCTTGTATCTTTGTTGTTATTTATATAACATTTGTTATTATTGTATTATTTTCCTGATTTTACTCAGTTCACTTTGCATCAATTTATTCAAGTTTTCCCGGGTTTCTCTGAAACTGTTCCTTTTAAAGTTTCTTACAGCACTACAGTATTCCATTATATTCATATATCATAACTTGTTCAGGTCAATTAATAGCTACCACTTAGTTTCTAGTTCTTTGCCACCACAAAAAGAATTGTTATCAACGTTTTTGTTTGTACGTGTGAGTCCTCCCCTCCCCACTCCATCTCTGTCTCTATCTCTCTCTTCCTCCTCCTCCTCCTCCTTCTTTCTTGCTTGTATTCATAATTGCAGCATTTAACACAGTATTGGCACATAGTAAGCACTTAATAAGTAAATATTCATTTGATTCCACTTGGGGTAGAAAAATGTGAACATGAAGAGAGTAGGGGGGGTGGTGATAGGGATGAAAATTAAAGAGTATCAATGAAAATAGCTTAAAATACATAGAAGACAGAATAAGGAAATTGATAAGTAGGACAGTGTTGGTACTATCATGCAAATTTTAATCATACTTTAACATGTGTTGTACATAATAGAGATTTATGGTTTCACATCCAATTCTCTTTCTCTGTTCTTTGTACCTGAAAATGTTCATGCTTGTTGATGCCCAAGTCTTAAATTGTTTTTAAAGAAGAAAAATTTAAAAGGCAAACTTAGATGCCTAGTCTTGTCTAGCTAACTGGCTGGATGTGGCTGACTGAGGTCTATATTAAAAAGAGGCAAAACAGTTACTGTGGTGATGAACTGATAGCTGAACAGGCCTCCCTCCTACGGTGAAAGAGGCTGATTATCAGCCATAGGATAGCAGAGGGCATCAGGGAGCAGTTCAACTGGACATCCCTCTTGAGCGGAGAGAGCAGATCTCAGGCAGATCACATCACCAGAAGACATCAGCAAATAAGAGGGAAATCATTTTACGAGAATATGTTGTCCTAAGTGTGCATCTCCCAGTCACAGATGTTTACTGTGGATGTGTGGTCCTTCACCCACTGATGACATAGTAACTTGTGAGAAAATGTACCACAAGGTGTTGGGAGTGAGGTGGAGGGAGAGATGTTTCTCCTCACATATTTTCGATGCAGTTAAATTAAATGCCTTTTTCTTTTAAACTAAGGCATCTTCTGGTTAGATGGTAACAGAAACACGGTGTTGGAAGTTTAGAACAATGGTTTTGAGTGTATGGAAATCTATAATATGCCTCAAACCAGGGAAACCCATATGTGACAGGAATCCTGGGTGCTTCATAAGTCCATGGCCCTATGGGTAGCTGTGCCTAGGTCAGTTACTTTAGCTGTTTCTCTTTCTAATCATTGTATCTCTTCAATTCAAGAGGTCTTTACCCACTATATACAAAGCTTCTGAACTCAGAGTCTTTAAAAATTCCAAGTATTTTTGCTACGACACCAGTGGCATTACCAGGGGCAGCTCTGGTGGTGGAGCTGGGTAAGGGTAATGCCATTCATCATCACCATATGAATGGATCATGTGTAAGTCAGAAACTGTCTAAATATGAGTAAGTGTGCAAATATTTGTAGAGAATGTCTTCAAGCTTAGGTCTTTGCCACCATGGTGTCTGCTTTCCTTTGATAATTTCCTATTTTGAGGATTTGTCTCTATGTGGGAATTTCTTTGTGCATTATGGTCATTCTGGAGAGTTAAATAATTTCCCAACTCAATAAATCAGAACAAAGGAAAACTCTGAGATGTGTTCATAGCAAATAATTAAGCCCCACTGTGGGGAAAGTGTGAGCTTGCATTCAGCTCTCCTCTCAGCCATGTGCTTTTACTTCCTGGAGACTGTTTACAAAGTAACTTGAGAAAGAAAGGGAAAAAAAACTTAAAATACCATCAAGATCATTCACCAAGGTGCTCAGAGAAACAATGTTGTGTTGTATATGAAGTCGGAGAATTAAACTGGTACCAGATAGGATGTAAAGCTAAATTAAAATAGTAAACTTAAGGGTAGATGAGACATTATGAAGTAACCATGTCCAAATTTTCTAGGGATTGATTCAAAATTCAAAGGCAACAGCCATTCAAGGGATACGAATAGATAAATTGAAAGAGAAAAACGAGAGATTGTAAATAAACAAGGAAACAGCAATGCAGTTGACTGAGTGGGATGATCAATGATGAGAGTGAGAAAGAATGTCCAACAGAATAAGGTCCTGGAGGAGACAAGAGAGGATCAGATTAAGGACAAAAATGGAAAAGATAAGCCTTTAAGTAGGCTCATCTTCATGAGTTCAAATACCACTTCAGACACTTGCTAGCTGTGTGACCTTGGGCATGTCACTCTAACCTTGTTTTCCTCAGTTTCCTCATCTGAAAATTGAGCTGGGGAAGGAAATGGCAAGCCACTACAATATCTTTGCCAAAAAAACTCCAAAATTGGGTAAAAACGAGTTGAATTCAACTGAAATGATCGAAAAACAACAAAGACCACTTCAACTTCTGAGGTTCAAGAGGATACTCAGTGATGAATGTCACATCTTCAAAGTATCTTCAAGTACTTGTCTCTTGCTTGCCATCAGGATATCCTAGACTCTCTGACAGTGTCCTCAGGGCTGCCTGCTGGAGCTGCATGTCTGCTCAATCAGTCATGATGTCATCAGTCAAACTTTTTTCTGTTAGATTCTGCAGTTTGGTGACCCTGGACCTGACCAAGTCAAACTTATTTTCTCACAGCCAGGAGAAGTTCTTCATACCCAGAGAAACCCTTTTTAAGGCAGATACTCAACCATGTATGATGGTAATAACGATGGATTTTGCCCTGAACTTGAGTCTTGACTCAGCTGCTGGTAACAAAGGAAATCATTTCGTCTCTCTGGACCTCAGTTTTTTCATCTGTAAAATGAAAGGCTTAAACGTCCAGATTTACATCCTATGTTGTGCTCAGCCAAATAAAATGCTTGGCCTCTACCCACTTCCCTTCTGGGACAATTTGTCACTACCAGCTGGGCCTTCTTGCAATCACATTGCCAACAAGTCCTAGACACTGTTTCTATACCTGGCATTCTTTCTCATGAGCCCCACCCTCTGACTGGTGACTAACTGAGTCTCCCAGACACACTTGGAACCCATTCTTTATTTGAAATCATGTTTTATTATAAACTTAATAGTCATAAAAAAGGACAATCTCACCAACAGACACAATAAAATTGTTATACAACACTCCCCCCCCGCAAAGCTCTAAACTATAGTTTGTTAGAAGGGGTAAAAAAAAGCAAATGCATATGAAATATGTAATAAAAATAATTCTATCTTTTGCTTAAGTATCTTAGTCCAATCTTATCCTTCTCAAACTTTGTTACTATTTTTGCCTTGCTACTTCAATTGATCTGGGATTTCATTGATGTGGGTACCCTCCCCACCATTGTAAATTGTCACTGACTCCTGCCTTCTCCTCCTGATGAACTTGTCTATGAAATCTCATAAATCCTCCACAGCAGGGGATTCATACAGCTTGTGTGGGGAGGGGGGCTGGAGAGGAAGGGGATGAGTTTCTCCACATGTCTTGAGATTGTACTGATACCAGTGAAACACAATGGGGTGTCCTTGGGTTGTCCATAATCTCACTCTTGGATTGCCCCACCTTCTTTTTCAGTTACACATTTGTCAGATGACAACCTTACACAATATTTATCTGTAATGTGTTACAGCCTGTTCACATCCACCATGTGCCTATATGTTGTCCTTTGTGTGACCCTTAACTTTAATACATCAGATTCTGTGACATTCTGTGATTCAGGCATCTAGAACAGGATCACAGGATTAGAATCAGAAGGGACCTTAGAAGTCATTGGGTCCAACCCCCTTCCTTTGCACAAATGGGGAAACTGAGGCCTAGAGAAAGCTTGTCTAGAATTATCCAGGAGCAGCTAGGTGATGGGGGGGGGGGGCTAGAGTATTGGTCTTAGAGTTAGGAAGACCTGATTTCATATCCTGCCTCAGACACTTATGAGCTGTGTGGCCCTGGGCAAGTCATTTCATCTCTCACAGCCTCAGTTTCCTCACCTATGAAATGAAGATAATAATCTAATCTACCTCATAGGGTAGATTATAGGATGTAGGATATAGGATAAAATAACATATCTTATGTAAAGAGCTTTGTAAAACTTAAAGCACTATGCAATGCTTTTTGTTGTTGTTTAGTTGTTTTCAGTCATGTCCGACTCTTCATGGTTCCCTTTTTGGAATTTTGTTGGCAAAAATACTGGAGTGGCTTGCCATTTCCTCCTTCAATTCATTTCTCAGATGAGGAAACTAAGTCAAATATAGTTAAGTGATTTGCCCAGGGTCATCCTGCTAGTAAGTGTCTGAGGCTAGATTTGAACTCAGGCCTTCCTGACTCCATGTCTGGTGTTTTATCCACTGTGCCACCAACCTGCCCTGTACAAATGCTAGCTGTCATTAACACTATTATTATTCGTGGCATAGTTAGTAAGTATCTGAGATAGTATCTGAACCCAGATCTTCTTCACTCGAAGTCCACTACTCGGTCCAATATATGAAACTGAAGTACCAGAAGATTATCATGGGGAAAAAAACAAAAACAAAACACACAGCAAAATATGGGCTCTGTTCCAGGGAGAATGTAAGGGCTGCTCTTAATTTACTTTAAAAACAACCACAATAACATAGTGTGTATATCGTTCCATTTTTGTCTTAGCTCAACATCACTTTGTAAAGGTTTTTAATAGGTCATTTATTATTTTTGATTATCATTACATGACTGTCATTTTTAATGGGGCAATAATATTCCATTATACTTCCATGACCCATTTCATCCAACCATTCCCTAGTTGCTGATCTCAGTCCAAGTCCAAACGTAGTTCCTGTCCAACCACTGCTCATTCACAGATACACCCAGCTAAGCTCACAATGATCCGTCTTCTATCCTGGGAAATTTGGGGCTGGGCTTACTTTTAACGGCTTCCCCTCCCGAGGTCCTTCCTGGGACATTTTAATGAACATTTTTTGAGTCATTGCCCCATAAACTAGAGGATGGTTTGCAAGCTACTCATCAAGGACTGATGAGATCAATGTTTGGAGGGATTTGTGAATTGGTGATGGTCATGATAATGATGATGACAGTAATGATGATGGTGGTGATAGTTGACATTTAATGGTGTTTAGGATCTTAAAGAGACCATCTTGTCTAAGGCTTCTTAACTTGGAGTCTGGGAAAATCTTTAAATATATTTGGTAACTATTTTAACACAATTGGCATCCTTTGTAATCCTATATATTTTATTTTATGCATTCAAAAACATGATTCTGAGGAAGGATCAATAGGTTTCATCAGACTGCCAAAGGGATTCATGATGCAAAAAAGGTTAAGAACTCCTTGATGCACATTATCTTATTTGATAATAAGATAAAACAACCTTGCGAGATAGGTGTTATTCATACTATTTTCACCTTTTTTTCCTTTCTCTTGGTTTTTCCCTTTTGTTCTGATTCTTCTTTCACAACATGACTAATGTGGAAAAATGTTTAAGACGATTATACATGTATAATCTACATCAGGTTGCTTCCTATCTTGGGGAGGAGGTAGGGGAGGGAGGGAGAAAAAAGTTTAGAACTCAAAATCTTATAAAAGTGAATGTTGAAAACTTTCGTTACATGTAATTGGAAAAAATATTATGAAAAAAATAAGATTTGCCAGCAAAAGAGAAAAGATAGGTGCTATTATTGTCATTCTTTTACTGATAAAAACAACAACAACAACAACAAAAACAACCCAACCCTGAGACCTCTAGAGGTAAATGAATTTACTCAGGGTTACCCAGTTATAGTGAATGCTTGGAAGTCACTATCCTGGCTCTCCCTAGCACTGATGATTCAGGTTCCCAGAGCGCAATTATTATATCTCCTTGAGACTCTAGGGGTGGCCCTTACTGATCGGGGGTAGTTTGTCAGGTGCCAGAGTTCATTAGTTCCCACCAGAGTACTTCTCACCATGATTATTGAGTACTATCAATTAGTCAACATTACTAGTTTTTAGAAAGGGGTATTTATTTAAGGTAGATTATAGTAAGAACAATTGTTGGAAAACAACCCTTTCTTCCCCCAACCAACTCTCTACTACACTTTCCTATCAGTATATACAGAATCCAGGGGGAAATGGATTCAGGTTAAAGATACATGTAGCAAAGATGCTAGAGTTTTCAAGATGTAGTCCTTAGGTAAGGTGAAGATTTTTTTCTGCTGAGATTTTTGTAGATCTTCCTTTTCTCATCACATCCAGTCCAATGTTCTTGCTTCTGATGACGACAGAGTTGCTAAGTCACTGTTGTCCTGGGATAGTGCTAAGTTATCAATGAGAAGATCAAAAATTCAAGATCCTCCAGACCCTTTGGAGCTGACCAAGTCTTCCCTCAATCAAGGAGGGAGAAGAGGCTGAGGCACTCCATCCTTTTCTTCACTCTCCTTTTTGGTGATAAATGCCCAAATCTCTTGATTTCAATTAGCTTATTTTTTATACAGGTCCATGAGGATGTGACTAAGTCCCTTAAACAATCCCAATCTAAGGGAGTTTTCAGGCATTGTTTACATAGTAAACAATAAAATATGTCCTCACTTGAAAATTTTTTAGAACTTAATATTTTTGACATTCAACTTCTCTGGGATGGAATGATTTTATTGATTTATTTAATCAACTGCCACTTTTACATAGCTATTAAGTATCAAAAGTCTTCTTGACTCCCTGTCTAGCACTCAATCCACCATGCCATGCTGAATGAAGAGGAATTCAGAAATATCTTGGTATTATTATGAAAATAGTTTTTACCTCAGGTTCCCAGAGTACACTTGGAGAACTTTTGCACCAAGTACACTGACTCTAGGGAAGGTAGGTGGCTCAGTGAATAGAATCCTAGTCCCAGAGTCGGGAAGACTTATCTTCCTGAGTTCAAATTTGGCCTCAGATACTTATTATCTGCGGACCTTGGGCAACTCACTTAATTCTGTTTGCCTCAATTTCTTCAACTATAAAGGGAGCTGGAGAAGGAAATGGCAAACCACTCCAGTCTCTCCATAGCTCTTCTTATAACCTACTGAGGGGTGGAAGTTCCTTCTGACTCTGTGGTCAATTATCTTTTTTATAACCCCTGCAAAGTGGGTCAAGGATATAATCCAGAGTCATAGGGTCACTTATATCCTTTGGCCAGGGGCCAGATCTGTCCTACAGATCTTTCCTATAGGAAGGCACCAGAGTGAATACTTAGCTTCATGGGAAATGCTCCAGGCCACCTTGACTGCATTAACAATTATCAAATGATTATTTTTAAAACTTGAAAGTTTCTTGAAACTTTGGACTATGATTTCAAGTGATGTGAAGAGCTTCTAACTGCTACAATAGTACAGGACCCTAGCAAAGGGGATCAAAGCATGCCTCTGAAAGCTTAGCTACTCTTTAGTAGTAGAATGCAGAACACCAGGGAAATCATATTGAGCTATGCTTATTTTAGAACTCTTTGAAAAACAACTAACAAGTGATGAATTTGAAGCTTCCTCTATAAAGAACCTGACATCTGTAAACCTCTGTGTGGCTGAGTTCATTTTACAAAATTGTTCTGACCTGCCTTCATGGCAAATAAGCCTGGGGCAATACGCCCAGGGGAATGACACGTTATACTTTGAGGGATCAATAGGAAGGAAAGAAGGAACACCTGAGCAAAAGCTTGCAAATAGCTCAAATAGCTTCTTGACTATTCACAGAGCTTTAGGCTGAGACAAATTCACCAGCGTCTGTAACAGATCTCATTGAGAGCCCAATTGTGCTCTACTTTTGGGCTCACAATGGCAAAAATCAAGGGTAAGGTGCACCTTGCTGAATCTCAAAAAACAAAACTACTCAGATCCCTGGGTGGTGAAGGTAGTAAGGGACAAGGGTGGGAGTGGGGGTGAGTAAACCAACATTGCTCTTCAGGAAACAAAGAAAGGGTTTGTGAGTTTGTGAGATGTTCAGATAGGGTGAATTTTTGTTTGTAGAATGTACAGCACATGAGATGCCATATTTATACTGCTTTGCAAACCTTAGAGTGCTATATAAATGCTAAATATTACCTTAATAATTTTTAATATTGCATTGTGAACTCAACGAACACTTACTATATGCAAAGTAAGACACAGTGTGGTGTAAGCGTTTGACTTGGAATCAGGAAGACCTGTGTTCAAATACCACCTCTGACACTTACTACTGGTATGACTGTGGGTAAATCTAATCTATCTGAACCTCAGGCCACTCTTTCAACCTGTGAGTTATAGGGAGTTGGGCTCTAAGGTTACTGAAAGAAGTTCTTGCATCCAGGAAATCATAATATCTGAATCTGTTTACGTAGGTGCTTTCCCTGGTGCTGAGGAGAGAATGCAAGGACCATGACCTTCAAGAAACTTAGGTTCCATTGGAGTATACACGATAAACCAATAGATGAAAACACAACATAATTCAAACAGGAAGAGAGAGACTGGGCCTGGGAGAAGGGGTCAAGGATGTCTGGGGAGCACCTGAGCAGAACCTTGAAAGAAGATGATGATTCAACAATGATGAAGATGATGAAATACATTCTGGGCATGAGGAAATAAGACAGAAGTATGGGAAGTAGGCAGGAGACAGACTAGCCAGTCTAGCAATCCATTTCAGCAGAAACATGTGAAATGCTAAGGTGAATAAAGCGAAATAATGTTGTAAAAGCATGAGGAAGGCATGTTGTGGAGGGTCTTGTATTCTGTTTTCAAAAGCAACTTCCTGACACTTTTCATAGGATTGAGAGCTAGAAAGGACTTTAGAGATCATTTGTCCAGGGATTCTTAATCTGGAGTCAAATGATTTGTTCTTTTAATATTTTGATAACTATATTTCAGTATAATTGGTTTACCCTGTACTAGATGGCACTGTGGATAATGTGCTGGGCTGATATAAGAAAGATGTGGATTCAAATCCAGTCTCAGACACTTACTAGCTATGTTGTTGCAATCGTTCAGTCCTCAGTGGTGTCTGACTCTGTGACACTGTATACTAGCCATGTGATTCTGAGCAAGTCACTTCGCCTCTGTCAGCCTCAGTTTTCTCAACTACAAACTGAGGGGAAGGGTGTCACAATAGCATTTTTTCAAAAGAGGATTTGTGTTGTGAGGATTAAGGGGATAATATTTGCAAAGCATTTGGGACAGCTCCCAGCATATAGACACTTAATGAATGTTCTCTTCCCTTCCCCATTCCTACACTTTATAATCTTATATATCTTACTGCATGCATTTTAAAATATTCTGAGAAGGGATCCACAGATTTTACTAAACTGCCAAAGGGATTCATGCCACAAAAGTCATTCATTTTAAAGATAAGGAAACTGTAGCTCAGAGGGGAAGTTGCCCAAAGTTACATAGGTAGGAAATAAATGAGTTTGGAATAGTGGATCTGAAGATCTATGAACTCAAAGGACAAGTGGTCCAAACTCTTCTTTTGTATATGAGGAAACTGAGGCTCAAAGAAATCAGATTTGTCCCAGACAGTAAGCACCAGAGGCAAGATTTGATGAACCTACCACTCTTCCTCCCACATCATAACTTTCATTCATGACATTCTTCTTACATGGAATGATCAAACACATTTGTTCAAGTCCTTTCCATTCTTCCAGGATACAGGTCCTCTGACTCCAGAGGGTTAAGATTGTGCTGAACTCAGATCCTTCTACTAAAAATGCTCTTTCCAATCCCCAATACCATTTTCTCCACTGTGGAGAAATGGAGAACACTGATTCTTAAGTACAGTTTCAGCATTCAAAACCAACTCAGTCTATGGATCCCTTTTAAACCACATCTCACCAAATGTTAGAGCTGGAAGTGGCTTTAGGGATTCAGCCCCCTCATTGCATGGACACAGAAACTGGCTCTATTCCTTATAAAGTAATACTTCTTACAGTGAGAGAGTAGCCAAGTTTTTTATGGTGTGTCATTAAAACAATCATACTTTTATAGAAAAAAAACAGTGTCAGAACTTTCCCCCACTCAATTGACTCCCCTGAAAAAGAATGCAAGCATTTTGTTGCAATAAAATAGCTGTAACACAAGCACCAGGTACAGATTATGTCTCAGGGTAGAGCAGCTGACACACGATCATTCGGTATTAGTGAGCTGGGAAGAGAAAGCATTTGTATGACTCTACAATGAAGAAAAGCCAAAGTTGAGGTTGCTACTGTCCTGTTTTCAAAGAAAAAAAGGCCAGAAAACATCTCTGTTGTGGCAGTGAAGAAGCCATCTCGTTCACACGCTCATTAGTAGGATTGCCTTTCATTAATTAGCTAACAACAGATACATGGAAATAATTCAGACAAAACCCCTTCGGCCAGGGTTTCTCATGATGATATCATGGGCTATTCAGAAGCCAGTGCTCTTAATTTACTTGGGATACTCTTCTCGGGCCCTAAGAACTCTGGGTCCCAGGATGGCCTGGGAGAGAGAAGCTTGGACAAAGAGGAAGAATGGGATAAATCTTGCAGGGTGGCTTTCAGCATCTCCAACTCACTGCCACCTAAGGCTATCTTACCTGGACCTTTATATGTTATTGCTTTGTAACCCAAGTCTCATCCACAGATGTGAGATTACAAACATGAAACACAAATACTGATGTCACTCCCTGCTTCCAACTCTCTCCTCTGCTAGGCACCTGGTCTTTTCTGTACTCTTTCTTTTCTTAACATAGAGAACTCTGGATTATCTGTCACATGTTCTTTCCAACTCTAGCAAGGAATAGTGGGAAGAATGCTGAACTTAGAACCAAGACTCTCTCTCTCTCTCTCTCTCTCTCTCTCTCTCTCTCTCTCTCTCTCTCTCTCTCTCTCTCTCTCTCCACAAAATCAGCTTCTAATAATAATGAATTTTCAAAATAGGAAGAAAAAGAAAACTATAACACAAACCAATCTATAAAAATTCCAATATTATATGTAGTTTTCTACATGCATGTGCCCCCTAACTCCTACTTTTGAAAGAAGGAGGAGCAGGTCTTTTCTTTTATCTCTTCTTTGGGGGTTAAGCTTGGCAGGCAGCTATGTGACACGTTGAGTAGAACACTGAGCCTGGAGGCAGGAAGATGAGTTCAAATATGGCCTCAGATATGTATCTGTGACCTTCGACTAGTCACTTAACCTCTGTTTGCCTCAGTTTCCTCATATATAAAACAAGGAAAATGATATCACTTACTTCCCCAGGATGTTGCAAGAAACAAATGAGATATTTCTTAAGCTCTTAGCATTTAGCAGAGTTGCCCTGTCACAGGGTAGGTGCAAATAAATGCTAGTTATTACAATAATGTTATCATTAAGCTTGATCTCAGCATTTAGTTCTGATGGTTTTGTAACTGATGTTCTTTCCACTTACATGTTGTAGTTGCGATATATGGGGCTCTTCTAGTTCAGTTTTCTTCACTTTGCCTCAGTTCATATAACTCTTTTCATGCTTCTCCAATATAGGTCTCTTGATTCCATCACTTCTTAACTAAACAGAGTCTCATATTCTTCATCTGAAAAGAAAAAATACCAAAGTAATACTACTCGTTCAACCTACCTAGAGAGGAAGAATGACATAACAGACAGAGAGAATTGAGCTTCAAATGAAAAAGCCTTGGTTCAAGTCTGAAATATGCTGACTGTGTGACCTTAAGTAAGTCACTTTTCTTCTTGATGATTCAGAGACCTCTCTAATACTTAAAGTTACTTATGAGTTGCTGATCTTCATTGGTGGGGAGAATTTTCACACACTGAGTTCTTCATATGGAGGAAATAACAGTTCCAGACCAAAAAATTCCCTGTATCGGGAATAATTCAGAGGAGAGAACTTGGTAAACCTTACCGTGCTACAGAAATGTGAGTTATGATGCCACTGCCCCTTCCAATCATTCTGAGCAAGTAGTGGACCCTTTACCGTCTGTACTTTTCAGACAGCAATACCATTCCCTCCTCCATACTCTTAATTAACAAGGCTAGGAGTACAAAGAAGAGATGTGATCATTATAATAACTCATAATAGTAGTCGTTTGCATTTATGCATAGGTGTATACATTTATATACCTAGTATGTGTGAGGCACTGTGCTAAGCACTTTGCAATTATTTTCTCATTTGATTCTCACAACAATCCTGAGAGACAGGTGATGTTATTAACCTCATTTTATAGATGGAGAAACTGAAGCAAACTGACTTGCCCAAGGCCACACACTTGGAGGCCGGATTTGAACTTTTTCTGACTCTATACCCAGCACTCTATTATGCTAACCTACTTTCTTGGTAAATCGAGGGTTGAAGCAAGGTCAGATCTTCTAAAGTAAGCAGGCTTAAGAGCACAGGGGAGAGATAAGAGGAGGGAGTTGGAGAAGGGTCATATCTCCTAAAGTTTCCCCAGTCCCTTGGGAGAACTGCTAACAAAGTCGGCATAAACACCACTTGATGGATTATTTCTCCTGGTTAATCATTCATAGGCACTGATTCATGGAAAGAAGGTCCAATTCCACTTCTGCCCGGCCTCCCATAATTAAAGGTGGGAAGTTCCTGTTTGGGGTGTTCCACACAGCTATCATCTTTGACTGACAGATCTGAAAGGTAGAAATACTGGACTACAGCATCAATTCCCACAGACATTCATGTGATGGGAAGCTGGTGAGGCATTTAACCTTTTTTCCTTCTTCCTCCTGTGGCTCTTCACTGGGGTGTTGTGGGAGTCAGTCTTGGTGCTGTGGGTGTGGAACATACCACTGATGGCCTGCAATCTGATGGCTTCATTCAGAAAACGTTTCTTACAAAGTCCCAAGCTGTCAATGTTCTTATTCCTTACCTTTCTAAATCATTTACTCATTTACCCATCTCTAAGGATCATGGACTGGGAACAAGCAAAGGCCTGCTTTTGCAAGTCTGAAAAAAGTTGTATTTTGTCTTTCAACTTGACACATGGACATAACGATAGGGTTCACTATGAAATAAAAGATTCAATTCATCAACAGATATTTATCATGTACCTACTATGTGTAAGGCACAGGAGATACAAAGAAAAACCAGGGCTGTTCCTGCTCTCAGGAAGCTTACACACTGCTGGAGGGGAGAAAGAGGAAGAAGACATGTACACAAATAAGAAAACATAAAGAATACAGAAAGTAATATGAAATAATTTGAAGAGGAAGAAAACAATGACAACCGATGGGAATTAGGAAAAGACTCATGTAAGAGTTGGGTTTTTAGGAGAACCAGGTGTCCAAAAAGACAAAGGTGAGATCTATGCATTGCACGTGTGTGTGTGTGTGTGTGTGTGTGTGTGTGTGTGTGACCTGTGCAAGGGCATCCTGGTAGAAATGTTGTGTTCAGGGAACAGTTAGTAGGTCAGTTGACAAAAAATGGAGAAAATATGTAAAGGTGAAAGATAAAGGTGAATAATGTGAAATAAAAATAGAAAGGTAGGTGAGAACCAAGTAATCAAGGGCTTTAGATTGGTTTGAACTTGAGCAGGAGATGGGATCATAGAGTTTCAGAGCTTGTAGGAATCTCCACAGTCATACTGTACAAGTCCTACTTGAAACTGGAACTCTTGCTAAAGCATCCCTTTAAATGTCAGAAAAAAATGAATGTGGAAATTTTGAACAGATAATCTAGAAAACTGAACCTATTTGGAGATACTTACAAATAAGAAGACTCAGTCATAGATTCATTTTACAAGGCCCAAAGCCACGCAGTCAATAATTGGCAGAGTTGACCCTAGAATCGAAATATCCAAGGTGCTACCTATGAAATCCCTTCTGTTCTGACATTCAGTGAGTCTGTGTGTCCCTAAGTTGGTTAGACCTATGTATGGGTGATTTCAGACCAATTAGGGGCCAAATTGCTATATCATTGAACTAAATATCCCTTTTTAAAAGCTAATTGATGTTAAATAGTTTAATGGGCCTGAGGTGCTAGTAACTTCCCCACCACTGAGCAAACACAACCAGTGGAAGCTTAAGACAATGCTAGAGAAAAGAAACCCACACACTGCTCAGCATAACCTAATGCCTTGAGGGGAGATGTAGAGCGTCTGGCCCTGAGAGAGTGATCCCAGAGAAACAAATCAATTACATACCCCAAATGGGACACAGCTTAAAAATGTATATTGTTACTGTTTAAATGTTTCTTTGGTTATTTATCAAATATTGCTCTATGTTATGAGGTATCGTGCCTTTTTACATGTAAGTGACATCAAACAAACTGTGAATCCCTTGCATACAGAGATTTTGTTGGAGCATTCTTTATATTCCCCTCTCTGCCTACATTTAAAAAATATTTGCTACTCTAGCTTTTCCTACTACAGTCATTACTTTACACAGATTGTTTGATGCTGCAGGCAAACCCATGAATATGGTCTGGCGATTGCTTCTGGCCTTAGGATTCTGATACTGAGAAAGGAAACTCTTTTATCTTCAACTCACAAAAGTGTATAAACCAAAATGATGATGATAATGGTTTTCTTCAATAAAAGTTGGAAATTGTGAAAAAGAGACCAGGGTGGTGGGTCCTGTCTGTAATCCTTAGTATCAGGGGAAGGTTAAGGCTTGTGGATCACTTGAGTTAGGAGTTCTTAATAGGAGCTGCTGTAGGTGTAGAGATAATTGGCTGCCACACTATGTCTATGTGAGCCCCTGGGAAGACAGAGCCAACAGATGAATGAACCAGTCCAGGTCAGAAAAACAGAGCAGTTTAAAGCTTCCACACCAATTATTATTGAGATCAGGTCCTTAGAGGCTGCTGCTGTTCCAGTCCTGGTAAGATTGAGAGAGCTAGTCTAAAAAAGAGAGAAAATAGTGACAATTCAATCTCACGTGGATGCTAGGAAACTCACTCTAATGACCATCCACTCTATAAAGGGGCCAAGGGTCAGGTAAACAGGAATGTGGTAATAGTGATAAACAGGTGTCTCTCTGTGGCACCCCCAGGCCTGTGCTTGTGCCAGGACAGCTAGAAGGACATAATAGAATGCCTCCATCTGATTGACCAGCATTGGCAGGATAATAGCAGTGATAGTGAAGAGATCAGAAGACAGTAGTTGTTCGGATCAATTTTGGTCATATTTGCATAAAAATAAGAGATAATGATGATCAGAGCATAAATGCCTCTTAAGGCTGTTTATCCTGACGGATAGGGTCTAAGTGTCTGGAATGATCCTTAATGAAAAGCAGAAGTTGGTGGGCAGCAGGGGGAAAATGCCTCGAATTCCCCTGGGCAATCAAACAACAAATGGGAGGAGGGAGGAGAGTGATATGTGAAGTGGATCACGGTGCAGGACTGAAGCCCAGCAGAGGAGCTGCCTGACAGACTAGATACCGCAGTACCTGCTGAGCTCAGCACTAGCACAGCTAACAACTCATAGGGGAAAACCCATGAGCTGCTTATTTGGAGGGAAATTGCATGGGGGACCATATGACCAACAGTTTTGCTATTCAGTGCATCGGCCTTCAACTGCATCAAACTAAGTTTGAGTGTCAGGGGTTTTCTCTGAATTGCTTTCGTGGACTGCTATGGAGAACGTGATCCAGGGATACTTTTAGCTTGCATGGCCGTATCACACCGGCGTGGCAGACCCTTGTATGTACTATATAAACTGTCCAGAGACCCAGGTAGGATATCAGCAGAAAAGGATAAAGACCAAGAGAAGATAGCTTCTGAGGGGAAGGGAGTAAATGTCCCCCTTTTTGCAAACCTTTGCAATCATTCAATCCCTCCACCAGCAAGTATTTATTAAGCCCCTGCTATGTGCCAGGCACTGGAGATATGTGCTGGAGATACCAAGAAAAGCAAAGTCACACTTGCTCTCAAAGAGTCTATTGGGGGAGACAACATGTACATATGCTGATAAAATAAATACGAGGTAATTTTGGAGGGAGGGGAAGGAGGAAGTACTCGAAGTTGGAGGAGCCAGGAATAACTCGTATAGGAGCTGGTATCTGAGCTGAGCTTTGAAAGAAACTAGAGATTCTCAGGGAGGGGGAGTCCGTTTTGAGAAGAAGGGATAGCATGTACAAAAGTGTGTACATGGGAAGTGGAGGAACAGTAAGGCAACCAGTTTGGCTGGACCCAAAGTGAGTGAAGGGAAGTAATTTATAATGTCTGGAAAAGAAGCTAGGAGCCAGGCTGTAAAGGGCTTTGGAATTCCAAAGGAAACGGTTGTATTTGATTCTAGAGGTAATAGGGAGCCACTGGAGTTTATTGAACTGGGGAGTGACAAGGTCAGACCTAAATGTAGGAATTTCACTTTGCCAGTTACTTGGAGGATAGATTGAAGAGGGAAAGAATCTGGAGGCAGGAAGACCAATTAAAAGGCTAGTGTAACAGCCCGGGGGAGGGGTGCCTGGGGCCTGACCTAGGCTGGCAATAGTGTGAACAGAGAGAAAGGGAAGGATGCGAGATACTGTGGGCGTAGAATGCACAAGACTTGGCAACTAATAACATTTGAGGGAGAAGGCGGAGAGAGGAGTCCGAGGTTGTGAATCCAGCTGTGTGCTCAGGCCCTCTCAACCTCTGCCATGCTATCTGCCCACCGGGCTCGCCAAGTCGAATAATTTCAGGCATACACCTGTTACCCCCACGCACTTCCCCTCTTCTATTTTGCAAACTTGGCTCGGTTCTGGAAAGGACAACGGCAGGCCAAGCAGCACGTGAATCACGAAAGGCGCGACCAACGAGCATGAGAGCAGAGCAGAAAGGCGCCGACAGGGTCGGGCCCAAGCCAGGCTCTCGCTACGGCCGCCACTGCCACAGCCTGGGCTCCGGGGCAGCTCTCCCGGGAAGGGGGAGGAGTCACACGGGGAGGAGCCAAACTCCGAGGCCCTGAGAGCTTAGTGGCAGAGGGAGAGCGGCAGGAGCTCGGGACCCAGCGCGTCGCCCTAGGGGCGCCAGAGGCCCTACCAGAACCAGATCGAGAGCAGCTGAGGAGAGTGGTCCTTCCTCTCCACCCCCACCCGGAGCCCGCCCAAGCCGGACTCGGGAGCTCCGCCCCGGAGGCACAGGTCTGGCCAGAGCAACTTTTGGGGAGAGTTTATGCCGAGCGCGCTGGGAGACGGGGGGAAGAGTTGAAGCCCGGGCCGGGGAAGTTCCATTCACCCTGGCCGGGCTGCGGGGCTGCAGCAGCGGGGCCAGGCTCCCGTGGCCGCCCCTGACCCTCCTCTCTCCAGATCTCGGGTGCTGGGGGTGAGGGGCTCTTCCTTCACCGCGCCCGGTCTCGGGGAGGCGGCAAGGGGCGCAAGCAGGCGCGATCCGGGTGCACGATGGAACCGCCCGAGGAAAAGATCTCGGTGTGGATCTGCCAAGAAGAGAAAATCATTTCTGGCCTCTCCCGCCGAACCACTTGCTCGGACGTGATCCGGGTGCTCCTGGAAGACAGCCGCCAGCGGCGGCAGCAGCAGCAGCAACCTCGGCGGCGGCGGCGGCGACGGCGGGCACGAGGAGAAGAGGGAGGCGGAGAGGGAGAAGGGGACCCTCGGGGAGGGGAGCCGCAAGAGCCAGAGGAGGACGAGGAGGAGGCATCGGCGCAGGGCATGCTCTGGGGACCACCTCAGTGCTACTGCATCGTGGAGAAGTGGCGGGGCTTTGAGCGGATCCTGCCTAACAAGACGCGCATCTTGCGCCTCTGGGCCGCCTGGGGAGATGAGCAGGAGAACGTGCGCTTCGTCCTGGTGCCCAGCCAGGCGTCTCTGCCCAACACGGGGCCCCGTAGCGCCGAGGCCCGAGTAGTGCTCAGCAAGGAGAGTCCGTGCTCCGGCCGGGGATGCCCAGCCCGACCCAGCCGGGCCCTGACCCAGGAGAAACAGCGGCGTGTGGTGCGCAAGGCTTTCCGCAAACTAGCCAAGATCAATCGGCGGCGCCAGCAGCAGCCACCGTCTCCTTGTTCGTCCACCTCTACGTCGTCCTCCACAGCCTCGTCGTCTTCCTCTCCTCTGACCCAGGACAGCGCTTCAGGAGAACAGATGGAGACTTTGGTGCACTTGGTGCTGTCCCAGGACCACACTATCCGCCAGCAGGTGCAACGGATTCGAGAGCTGGATAGGGAAATCGACCGCTACGAGGCCAAGGTGCACTTGGACCGCATGAGGCGGCACGGCGTGAACTACGTGCAGGACACTTACCTGGTGGGGGCTGTCACTGAGGTGGACGGGTCCGGGGCCCTGAAGAAGGGCCCTGACGAGGAACCGTCTCTTAACCACAAAGGGGGCCCCGAGGCTGCGGCACTCGCGGAGTACGCCCGTCGGTGCGACCAGATGCTGCAGCTCCAGGAACAGCGAGCTCAGCAGGAGGAGCTGCTGGAGCGCGTGGCAGCTGAGATCCAGGAGGAACTGAACCAGAGATGGATGCAGCGGCGCCAGGAGGAGCTCTCGGGGCAGCCGGGCCCGGACGCTGAAGGCAGCCCCGAGGGCGAGCTCCTGTTGGAACAGGAGAGGCTGAAGACGCAGCTCAGCACCAGCCTCTACATCGGCTTGAGGCTCAGCACGGACCTAGAGGCGGTCAAGAGCGACCTGGACTACAGCCAACAACAGTGGGAACTCAAGGAGAGGGAGTTGCAGAGCCTTTTAGAGACTTTGGACTCTTTAGACTTCATGCCGAGCCCGGACGGGGCTGGGGAACCCGGTTCCAGAGCTCCAGGTCATGAAGAGGGCGAGGCACGGGCCAATGAGAAGGCAGCTGCTACTGGCCCGGGAACCGGCCCCGGACCCGCGGTGTGGGTGGACCAGGCCCGGGGTCTGGCCAAAGGCTGTCAGGGAAACGATGAAGACTCGGACACGGGACTCAGCTCCATGCACAGTCAGGACTCAGACTCTGTCCCAGTCTGTGAGTCTCTCGTGTAGGAGAAAAGATAAGAGGAAAGGTGGGAAGAAAGTGGTTTAGTCTCCAAAAGCACGAGCCAGCTCAGGGATCCCATGGGGAGGTAGGAGTACTTCGCCCTGCTACAGCCCCTTCCAGCAAGCCTAGTGGGTTGTATGCCGAGAGGGGGCATCCTTACAGTTTGGGCTAGGCAGGGCCAGATAAAGGGCATCTCTTTTTAAAAGGTTAGTTTTGTACCCAACCCAAACTTCAGCTGCAGAAGAGGGGAGTAGGAGGTAGGATGGATATCAGTCTGACCAAGGAACCTTGGGTCCCAAGGGATATGGTCCAGGCCCATTTTCAAGCGAGTATTATGTAAATTTCACTAATTTTCATTATAGTGAAGTCTTTAAATGGCATTTCTGGGAACAGTGACAATTGGAATACCAATTTGGGGCATTAGGTACTTTGGTTGGTAAAGAAATTCTTTGAATTTTAATTGTAGCTCTAACTTGTTAAAACTAGCCAAAGAAGAGGCATTTGTGTTGAATTCAGCCTTACATCCTGGAGAAAACAGAAATAGCCCTGGCTATTAACATTTTTCAGCTGATAATAGACTTACCCATGTCCTGCATTTTTGGCCCTTTTATTTCGCTTTTGAGGCTGAATTAAAACCTCAGCTCTTTCACTCCAGAGTTCATGCAGTGCATTCCAGCAGAATCTGAGATATAAAATCCTGGAAAGCTCAACTCTGGTTAAAATTTAATTTGGAAGCTTTGAGATTTGCTCTTGCAAAGTCAAGTATGTTGTTCCTTTGCAATTCATTGTGCTATTTCCATTCAGTTACATTCCACAAGTCTTTGTTAAGCACCTACTATGTGCCAGGTTCTGTGCTAGGCCCTTGGGAGTATGAAAAAGAAACAATTCCTTCCCCTAAGGTCATGAATTTAGCTGCTGCTATTTCAGGAAAAATTAGAGTGAAGATGGAGAAACTAAGGGAAACTATGTATTAGGGAATGAGCCATCTGATTTACAGTTCAAACTCAGGCTTTGAAAGTGTCCTGACATTTATGAGTACATAGCTGTATTTCTTTTGAATTGAGCAGTACCTGAAAGCCAACCTGAACTCAACACCTCACCCTAAACCCCAGAGAATGTATCTTTTACCTGCCAGAGGCTTAACTGAGACACTGTAAATAACAGTATTTGCTAGGCTAAGGTTTCAGAAATCATTGAATGTAACCACTTCTCAATATTTCTCTAACAGGCCGTTTGATTAACAACCCTAGTCAGCCAAGGGTAAAGGTATTTTTGTTTTAAAGTGACTTAACTGGAATGACTCAGTTCTGGACAGCTTATGCACACATGCTTAGAGATAAAAGTATAACAGCTTTTCAAAACCAGTTTCCAAAGCACCCAGTGGACTCAGTGTAACCTTTTTAGTTATTTCAATAAAAAAAAGCAACTTATCAGCTATAGGATATTTGTCGCCTCTTTTGAATGAAATCAGGCAGCCTGATTTCCTTTGGAAGCTGGACACTTCCTGGAGATATCATCAGGCCCGAGAATGAGATGTAAACAATGGTGAGTGTGGGGTGCCAGTCTTGGGTAGGCACTATTACTGTTATCAACTAGATTGGGTCTGGTTGCAGCAGGGCTTTACCCATTTTTAGGTTAATTTATGAAACCAGGCTTCATAGAAAAGTTTCTTCTTTAATTGCTAGAATCTTAAACTGGGTCCAGTTTTTGCAGACCAGTAAGCATGCCACTGTTTAATTGGTTTCTTTTTGTCAACATATTTCTTCCACTCCATTGTTGATGCAGGGATGTTTTGAGATTTTTGAGTAAAATGATAGAGAATTAAGAGGTTCTCTTCATAATTGATACTTTTAGAAGAAACTTACCATATAATTATGGTCTTGTGTTTTCAGGCTGTACTTCTCTTCCTAAGCAGAGTTAAAATGAAAAAGGCGCAAAAAAAAAGAAGCTTCAGTGTCCCCGAAATACAATGTAATACATACGTACAGACCAAACCTAATGATAGCTTTGACAGGAAAGCAAGGACTAAACAATCCTTATTTACAGTTTAGCAAAAAATCCTGTCTGAGAGGTGTATGCAGAGATGGGTCTGACCTAGTATGGGGTAGGATTTTTGTTTGTTTGTTTTGTTTCTGTAGATACTGAACCTTTGATTTCGTTGGTACAGGGAATTCCCAGGGAAGGAAACTCCTCTATCCACTATCTCCCCACCCCTACACCAGTTTACGGTCTTAGGTCACAGAGAAGTTAAATGGCTTGCCTGAGGTTGAGTAGACTTGTGTGTGTCCTAGGCAGAACTTGAACCCAAGTCTTCATAGCTCTGAGGCTAGCCTTCTACCCACTACACCATACTACCTTTTTTGTTTTCCTAAGATCATAAATTTTAGAGGTGGAAAGTATGTCAGAGGTATTCTAATCCAACACCCTCATTTTCCATATATGCAAACTAGGACCCAGAGAGAGGTTAATGGACTTGCTTAAGGTCACCAAGATCATAATGAAAAAAATTGGGATTGAACTCAAGTCTTCTGACACTAAAAACCAATCCTATTTCCATGGTACCATTGTTGGAGGAGGGTATGAGGAGTGGGAGGAAGTTGTAATGGTTCTCAGTCCTCTGACTGATGCCAGTGGCCAGGAGAATTAGGAGATAGTTGTGCCATAAAAAATAACTACTTTCCCTTTCAGCTGTTATTTTAACCTTTATGGGATCTAACGGGCTGCTGAAGCAAGCAGATGGATGTGACTTTTTTTTTCCAGAAGCCAGTAAAACAAACAGGGCACGTCACAATGATAAGCCCTGTGTGCACTCCACAGGCACCTGAGGACTCTCCGAGACAAAGGGCCCCTAGAATGGAGCAGGTTGGGACAAGGGATCATTGGACTGGTCACAATGAGCAACCTGCCCTTCCTGACGAGAGGGTACTTCCTCAAAGAGATTTTTCTCTTATGTGGGCAGGAAGCCTGGGGGCAAAGGTAGGCATCCAGGAGATAGCCCACAGTGAGGCCAATAGTTCCTCTTAAATTAGCATCCTGGGACTTAGCCAGCTACAGCTACTTCACAAGCTCTTCCAACTCCCAGAAAAGTGACCAGGCCTCTGGGACAAAGGATGCTGGTGTTCTCACTCTCCTCCTGACTCTTTTTTCCCCCTTAGGGACAGAGTAATTCTAGGAGCAAGAGCACAGCTGTGATGCTGCTCTGGGAGGACATTAAGAGATCAGGTTTTCTCCATCGGGAGGAAAGACAGCAGCAGCCCCTATTTGTAAGTGTGAATGCTTCCAGATCTGCTGGAGTAAGCAGCTTTCGAGTGTGCTACTTACCCATTGACACCCTGCTCAGGCTATCTTCCTGCTTAATCCAGGGGTTTTTATCCTGTCGGAAGGTTGCATTTCCATGACACCCTCCCCCCACATCCACATCTGAAATACCTGTGCACATACACAGATGTATAGTCATATGGGATCTGTTCATTTTTTTACACAAAGCAAATTAAAATTCGTTTTGCATTGAGTTTTGCAACAGCCCTCGGGATAGTTTTTGATACACACCCTGTGGTATAAAAAAACATTCAAGGTTGGAAACAACTGAATTAGACCTTCTTTGGAGTAGGATAATGGAAAGGTATGATCAATCAGTGAGCAGTGCGAATGTGTGCCTTTGTATGATTTTGTGTGTGTATGTGTACTTTTTTGTGTCTGTTAAAAGCTCCTTGTGGTGCCCTGCTACGATGATTGGGAAGTCTGTTGAAGCATTCTTGTGAATGGAGGGGGGCTGGAAGAACCTGGAGATCTTTCACCCTTTTCCCAGTATTATCTCTCAGCTCCTAGCTAATGGAGACATTGTCCCTGTTGACCTTCATGCTAATTGGTAAAGGGCTCAGCTCGATACCTCTCTGCAAGGAGGCAGCAAATATTTGCACATGGGCAAGATCAGGGATGGAAAAGAAAAGCATGTCATTTATTTGCAGAATTCATTCTATGTATTCCACATCTTGGGTTTCACAGATGAGGGAAGGAGTATGCTAGGAGCTAAGTCCATGAAACAGGTTTTACCTTCAATTGAATTTTCATTTTATTTTGGTCTCTGTTATGTAGAAACTTGAATAGCTGGTTGAGAAGTGACTGATTGGTAGGGAACAAGGACTGGTCCTAGTAACAGAAAGATCAGAGTTCAGATCCTGCCTCTGACACACATTACCTGTGGGAACATGGGCAAATAGGTCACTTGGGCTGTAGAGTCAGAGAACTTGGGATGCTTACTACCTTTTTGGTGTTGAGCAAGTTCCCCCGGGACTCAGTTTCCTCATTTGTAAAAGGAGAGGATTAGATGGCTTCCGAGGTCCCTTCCAAATCTGAAGTTCTAAGCCTTTTGAACCCCTATGTGAAGCAAGTGTCTGAGGCTAGATTTAACTCAGGTCCTCTTGACTCCAGGGCCAATGGCTTAACTTCTAATCTGTAAATTGTGGTTCTGTATCAGTAGGAGCTGGCATTATAACAATGAAATAACGTATGAATCATGGTTCTTTCCTCCTCTCTCCAATGCCTATTTTACTGTCCTTTTAGTAGTTGGTCTTCAGGACCCCCTCACATAATCTGGGCAAGATCAATTCATCAATCAATCAACATTTTAAAAGCATCTACTATATGTCAGGCTCTTGGCTACAATGTCTCTTTTTATAGTGCTTCTACTGGGTGGGTAGGACTTTAAGAAATGACAGTACGTTTTTTTCTTTTATATTTCCATCAACTCCTGTATTGCTTCTATCACATAGAGGAAGGGACTCTCCTATTGTTATTCCCAGAGCCAGAAGTCAACGTGGAAACAAAGAACTTTAGAGCTAGAAAGGCCCTTGGTGATTGTTTAGTTCATCCATCCCTGTTACTGCTCGGAAGAGGAAAATGACCTGGAGGAGGGTAGAAGTGGGGGAAGACAGGAAGGGAAAAAGGAATAAGCTTTTGTAGAGCACTTACTATGTGCCAGGAACCGTGCTAAGTGCTTTACAAATACTATCTCCTCTGATGCTCACAACAACTCTTCAAAGTAGATATTATTACCCCCAGAGGAAACTGAGACAAATGCCCAGGGTCACACTGATAATAAGTGCTTGAGACCCTATTTGAACTCAGGTCTTCCTGACTCCAGGCCAACTGTTCTAGTCACTGAACCATTTAGCTACTCCAGAGGGGGTAAGGGACTCCCACAAGGTCACACAGGTGGGGAATTAGGAAGAGATAGGGAAGAGAAGGGAAACCTAAGTGAATATTTGGGGAAAAGTAACTGAAAAACAACACAGGGCAAACTTGCAAATTGGCCGTGTCCCATTGCACAGCTCTCCAAAGCTGCTGGATTACTGATGTTTTATTAACTTACTTTGCACTGAGGATCTGGATTACTGATGTTTTATTAACTTACTTTACACTGAGGTGTTGAAGTGGAGTGCTGGATCTAGAGTCAGAAAGACTCATCTTCCTGAGTTCAAATTCAGCCTCACTCAACTGCTATCTGTGTGACCCTGGGCAAGTCACTTCACCCTGTTTGCCTCAGTTTCCTCATCTGCAATGTAAGCTGGAGAAGGAAATGCCAAACCAAGAAAACCCCAAATGAGGTCACAAAGAGTTGGATATGACTGAAATGACTAAGAAACAGCAGCAGCAGCACAGACAATCACATCCGGACAAGAATGTCTTCACAGATTAAATAAGGCAAAGGACATGGAGACAGTGCTGAGGATAAGTGAGTCAGGGCTATCACAGGGAGGCATACACAAGTAACTCTCAATGGACAAGTATGCAACATAACACAGACCCAGAAAGGCACTTTTATACTCACTCAAACACTTAAAGAAATTTATTTTTATTAATTTCATTTAATATTTTCCAATTACATGTAAAAATATTTAACAATCATTTAAAAAAATTGAGTTCCAAATTCTTTCCCTCCAATTCTTCCTTCCTCATTGAGAAGGCAAACAATTTGATATGGATTATACATGTGAAGTCATACAAAACATGTTTCCATATTAACCATGTTGCAAAAGAAAACTCAAAACAAAATAATAAAAAGAAAAGAAAAAAGCATGCTTCAATCTGCATTCAGAGTTCATCAGCTCTCTACTCCCAACAATTGTACATGCAGAGCGGGTACTGGGACTCGGCTTTTCCATGTGGAGCAGTTTCTCTGTGGTAACTCTGGGAAACTGACTTCCTTGACATCATGAAGCTGTTCCATTTCACGGTGCTCTCCAAAGCATTTGTAAAGCTAACTTCGGGAGCTGCAGCATTGGGACAATCCATCACTGCAGGAAGAATCCCCCATGCATGGGAACTGTTATTTGTGCACCAGTAACATGGTGGTGGGAGGCTTCTGTATTTCACAAACTTCATATTAAGAAAGGTTGCAGCTGCAGGGGAGATGGGAGTAGAAACTTAACAGTATTGCCATTCTTACAACTTGCAACTGAACCAGGCTCTCAGTACAATGCTTCTCTTCATTAGATCTCCAAGCTTTGGCTCCTGAACAAAGAAATTAAAAACAAACTCACTCTAATTAAAGTATAATTAGAAACCCTACACAGAAGTGGCAAGTACTCCTTCTGAAATGACCTATGGGACACTGTAGAGCTAGGAGTCAGCCTGGGCTAATAGAAATAGCACTGGACTTAGAATCGTGAGTTTTGGTTTCAAGTACTGCCATTTACTAGGTTACCTTGAGTAAGTCACCTAATGATGATAGCTGGCATTTATGCAGTGCTTTAAGTCTGGCAAAGCCCCTCATAAACATTGTCTAACTTAAGTCTCATAAGAACTCCATGATGCTGGGATGTTAGGTAGTGAAGTAGACAGAGCATTGGGCTTCAAGTCAGGAATTACTGAGTTCAAATCCAACCTCAGACATGTACAAGCTGTATGACCATGGTCAAGTCACTTAACCATTACGTGCCTCAGTTTTCTCAACTGTAAAATGAGGATAATTATAGCTCCTACTTCCCAGGGTTGTTGTGAAAATGGAAGTAGAAAACTGTAAAGTGTTTCCCATGGTGCTTGGTACATAGTAGGCTTCATACAAATATTGTTATTAGGTAGGTGGTGTTATTATCCCCAATTTATAGATGAGGAAACTGAGGTTCAAAGAAATTAAGGAATTTTTTCCCAAGTCACATAGTAAGTGCCTGAGGGAGGATTTGGGCTCCAGATCCTTCAGTCTGGGCATTACCTCACTCATCCTGGCTGCAAATTTCCTCACCTGTGAAAGAAGGGGAAGAATAAACCCTGTATTCTCAGGGAAAAGTAAGAGAGAAGTAAGTTAGGAAGACCTGAATTCAAGTCCAGCCTGTGACATATTGACTGTGTAAGTGAGGGAGGTGGGCAGTGGGAGAGGCAGTCTACCCCAGGACCAATGAAATCCCAGGTATGGAGGAAAGCAAACAAAATCATTTTTGAAAGGCAGCCTGAATAGAGGATTGACCTTGAATTCGCTGAGACCTGGGTTTAAGTGTGTATCCCACACCAATGAAGTCCCAGGTATAAATTTCCTACCCTCCAAAAGAACTTTTTTTTTTTTACTTACCAGCTGTGTGATGAGGACACATGGGATGATATACAAAATGCTTATTAGTCATTAAGTGCTGTGTAAATTAGCTATTTTTAATCAAGTGAAACACTAAATAATAGCTCTCTACTACCTTGTGGGTCACATGTAATCTGCCACGACTCCGGGGAGGAAACTTTTACTACCTCATTACAATTCTGATAAAAAGCACGTGGAGGCTTATCATAACCTTCACCTAGATTTAGACATCTCTTGAATCAACAAAGAGGCTAGAGCAACAACACCCTCTCTATGAATTTGACTTACGCTGACCCTCAGTCTTATTATGAACGTCACACCTCTGGGGGCAAAGCTCTCGGCTTTGTTGGAGAAAACATTATACTAATGGGCGGAGGGAAGAAGAGGGGAGAGTTAACCCACAAGACCCAGGTTCCTGTCCTGCCTTTTCCACTGGTTACTTTGAGCATATCCCATCACTACTCTCAGATTCAGTTTCCCTTTTATTTTTCATTATTATTATTTCATGGATGATTGAGTTCCACATCAAAGATAATACATTATCTTTTCCCTTAAACCCACCCATCTTTCAGACTTCTCTATTACTGTTCAGGGTGTCACTATTCATCTATCTTCCCAGCCTTTCAGGCTCAAAACTTCAAAATCACCGATGACTCCTCACTTTCAACGTAGGTATACAATTAGTTTGCTAAATCTTAGCTAAATCTTAGCTTTCCTATCTCCACCTCTCTCCTATCTATTCCCTTCTGTCTACTCACCCAGCTCTTATTCTAGTTCAACCTCTGAACATCTCTCATCTGGACTATTGGAATAGCTTTCTTATTGGTCTCCCTGCCTTAAAATTTTTCCCTTGTCTACTACATTGTCCATTTAGCTGCCAAAGTGATTTTCCTAAATTATGGGCTGTTTGTGTTACTCGCCCACTCAATAAACTACAATCTCCTTATTGAATTTAGGATCAAATAAGAATTTATCTTCATCTAATCTTTTAAAAATTTCTTTATTATGTTTTAACAATAATATTTACATAATATTTTAATTTTTGCAAAGTATTTTACAAATATTACCTCATCTTATCCTTACAACAATTCATAGAAGTAGGCGACATTATTATTCCTCTTTTACAAATGAGGAAACTGAGGCACAGAGGTTCTGACTTGTCCAGGGTCACACAGCTAGTAAGTTTCTGAGTCACGATTTGAACTCAAGTCTTCTGATTCCAAGTCCAGAGCTCTGTCCATTACTCACCCTAGATGCCTCTAATGTATATAATTATTAGCAAAGTAATATGCTTATATAATTTCTCAATGAGTAAATATGTGTATATTAGAGGGTGTGCTAAAAGAGTTTTTTTTTAAAGTTTTTGTTTCTACTCATACAAGTGCACAATCCCCAAAGTATGGAAACTGCTGTTCTAGAAATATTCTTCCTGGGCTGCCATGCTTTGGAAATGATTCTCTGAAATTTCAACCTGAACACTAATTATGACTGATAGCTGGAGGGGAGAATTTTGATTTCCTGTGTATTTCAAAGACATAGGACAAGAGATTGAAAGTTGGAAGGGACCTTGGAGGATATTCTGACCAATTTCCTTATTTTCCAGATTAGGAAACTTACACCTAGACAAAAACCTTCCAGTTTTCAATCTCTGCTCTTACAACTTTGAAATACACATGTAAGTCATCATCTTCCTAAGCAAAACTTTCACACACACACTCACACACGCACACACACATGCTTACACACACACACACACCACAGAAACATACATGCATGTGCTCACATACACCTAGGATTTGAACCCAAACTCCTTTGACTCCTTATCCAGCATGCTTTCCATCATATCAAGCTTTCAGTCCCTTGGGGCTTGGTTCATGTAACCACCACATATTTCACTGAGTCTTGCTTAATTCTGCTGCTAATTGGGATGCTTTGGGGTGGGGACTAAATCATCAATCCTAAGGCTAAAGGTGCTCAAGTATGTCCCAAAAGACTGCACTGTCAGAATCATTCCACCATTCACATTAGGAGCAGCTAATTATGTGATATGTTATCTGTAAAAGAAACTCTTCTCATCACCTTATCTATAAGCAGGTTTTTCAGCTTTTGCGTTTATGACTGGTAGCCTAAAGGTAAGTACTTAATCAGTTAATTCTGTGTTAAAATATAAATTCATAAAACTTCATTCTAATCCCTTAATGCACAAAGAAAAAACCCAACTTGCCTGTAGATATACTGCCAGTTTTTATCTTAACTTTCATAACCACTTCTTTCACTATTGAAGAAAAGCCTGCTCACATCAAATATTTTTCTTTTCTCTCTCTCTCTCTCTCTCTCTCTCTCTCTCTCTCTCTCTCTCTCTCTCTCTCTCTCTCTATATATATATATATATATATATATATATATATATATATATATATATATATTCCAGAATTAAATAGGCATCAGTTTGTTGGCCAGTGAGAAGGATAGGTATGACACCTCTTTCTCCCCATTGGAATCCTTATGTCTACAGAGATAGAACAAGGGAGCAAAGATTTAGAGTTGAAAGGACCCTTAAAAGTTATTGAGTCTAACACCTAGACTAGGTGCTCTTAACCTTTTTATTGTTATGCACCTCTTTGGCAGTTTGGTGAAGCCAATGTTCAGAAAAATGTTTTGTTGCCTACATTCATAATTGAAGGAGACACTAACATTCAGTTAGAGATTAAAGGAAATAAAAATGTATTTTTTCCACCCAAATTTAGATTCCCTGAATTCTATCCATGGACCATTTTAGGGTTTGTAGATCTCAGGTTAAGAATCTCTGCCCTAGACAATGTGATACCAGACCTAGAGTCAGGAGGACTTCATTCCAAATTCCAGCCCTGAGACTTATTTAGCTTTGTGATCCTGGGCAAGTTTCTTCATCTGCACACACCTCAGTTTCCTCATCTGTAAAATGTAGAACCAATCTCACAGGATCATTATGGGGCTCAAATGAGATTATATATTTAAAGTATTTTACAAACTTTAAATTGTTATATAAATATTGTTAGAACAGATGAGGAAACTGAGGCCCAAAGAAGCAAAGATATTTGTTCCAAGTCATATAGCCAATAAGTAGCCAAGGTGGGAATTGAACCCAGGTCCCCTCAAAGCCTGTTTTTATTCCTCTGTGCTATGCTGCCTCTCTGATTCATAATTAATCTTTGTGATAGCATTTGGAGGATCATATTTTATATGCTTTTCCCCTTATGCCATATTTTGTTATGATTAATATTATTTATTGCTACTAAATTCTGGGCCCACTGTGTGTTAATATTAATTAATCTATAATCAAGGAGTAGGAGGTTGGGCTGATCCTTTGGGATACTTCCTAGTGGTGTTATGTAATTACAAACCTTGAAACACCTTGATTGCAGAGGGACAGACATTACATGTAACCTAATGGGAGAGTGAAAGATGTCTCAGAGGCAGAAACAGCTTTCATTTTGTTTCCAAATATAAGTTGTGTGCAAGAAGTGGGATACAAGACATTGAGGACATATGGGAACTAAAAGGGAGATGGGCTAAGTCCTGAAGTGAAGAAACTGAGGGACAACAACATGGACAAAGAGGTAATAAGAAGTCACATTTCTATCGCAATTTAAGATTTTCAAGGTGCTTTCTTCCCTCTGTGAGGTAGGTAGTCAGTCAGTCAGTCAATGAGCATTTATTAATTACCCACTATGTGGCAAGCACTGTGCTAGGCACTTCCTGAGAAAATGAGCCTCTGAGAATTTAAGTGACATGTCCAGGTTAACATAGGTAGTAAGAGCTTGTGATTGTCTCAGCTTTCTTCCATTCCTTCAAGACCAAACTTAAGAAAGTGTTTCTTCCTTCTGTGCTTCCACTTTCTTAAAACCCATCCTTTTCTTGATCGTTTGGTATTTGCAATCTATCCCCACCATTTCACTGAAGTTGTTCTTTCAAAGATTATCAGTGACCTCTTAGTTAAAAAAATGGATTGCAAGACCTGTTTTCCAGTCCTCATTCTTCCTGACTTTTCTACAGCATTTGACATGGCAGATGTTGTTCTTATAGTTTGTCCATTATTGAAAAGGACCATGACATCAGGACGGTGATGCCATGACAAGCAAGTGAATTGGATTTGAGTGAGGCAGGGCTGTGCAAATTCACCAGCCTCCTTTTCTCCTGCAGAGCCATCTGGATCCAGTGGCAGGATATAGATCAGGATGACTGGAGATAGCCCCCAATATAGCAGATGAGGTGTTTATGAAAGATCGGTAATCATCCCAGTGTGACTGAGATTTCTTTTCGAGGCTATCTCTTCCCTCAGTTTCTATTGCTCTATACTCTCCTGGAAATTGTATTTCTCCCTCTTTAATCCCTCCTTCGTGGCCTCCTTTGATGACTCTTCATTCATTCCCCCCGCCCCACCCCAGTTCCCCAAGGTTCTCTCTTTCTCCCTCTTCTCACCACACTTTTTCTTAACAGTGTTACATGTACTCCCATTGCTTCAACTACCACCTCTATGGACGTGTTCTAAATCTATATGTCTAGCTCTGATATATTCACACACTCTTGGAATGGAAATATTTATGGCCATTTGGTCCACTCTATACGGAAAAAAGAATCCCCACAGTGACAAATTGGACAAACTCTCATCTTCCATGTGACTTCCCCAGGAAGACTTCCAGTGATGGAGACATCAGACCATCTCCCTTTTGAATAGCTCTAATGAGGAGGAAATTTTTCCTGACATGAAGCCAAATTCTGCCTCTGCTTCTTCCATCATGTTTCTCTTTCTGTCTTCTAGAGCCAAACAGAACAAGTCTAATGCCTTGAATTTTGTCTTTTTTCCCATTTCATCAAGACTAAATTAATTTAAAGACATACTGCATTATGTAGAAACAAACATCCCCATACTTCTGTGCATTCAAGACTACAAAAATGTCACTGTTTCTGCTAAACATCTTCCAATGAATATCCTCAAGTCATAATAAATCTTAACAAAAGGGACCTTCCAGAAAGGGAAACTGTTTCCTCAGCTCATGTTTCTCTGTTTTTGTAGTATGCACCAACAGCCCAATCAAGAAGAGTATATTAGTTGTAAGGAGGCATTCACCACAGACATTGACAGTTATAATGCTGGAGACAAGTGCAAAGGGATATGTCAGCATCCTGGCAAGGAATTTAGTGACAGCTTGGGAATAGTTCTTCATTTCTCTCATGGAGGAGACTTCATTCTTCAGTGCATAGAAATTGATGAGATAGGTCAATGAATTTCACAGTTGCAAGGTAATGACATCACCCAGAAGGGGAGAAATAAGGCATGCTAAGAATCCTAGGAAGCCTCCTGCTTGGTAAATGATAATTATAGAGTCACAGAATCCATAATATCACCAAGGCTTGGTGAATAGTAAACACTTGATGGTCAGTCAATAAACAATTAGGAAGTGATTACTATGTGCCAAGTACTATGTTAAGACTACAAAGGAAGACAGGGAGGTCCCTGCCCTTAAAGACCTCACAATCTAGTGAAGAACAAGACAAAAAATTGTTCAAACCAGATAACAGTGTAAGTGGAAAGTAATGTCAGAGGGAACGTGTTAGTAGTGAAGAAGATTGTATAGGGATTGGGGTGAGGAGCAAGAGAGGGAGAGACATAAGATCCCCTGCAGAAGATAGGATTTGAGCTGAGTCTTAAAGTCAGAGAAGTTAGGAGGCGGGAGCAAAGAGGGGAGTGTTAAGGCATGGAGATAGGCAATGAAAATGCATAGTCAGGAGATGGATGGAGTGTCATGTACAAGAAACAGAAAGAAGGACAACGTAGCTGGATCAGTTCACAGTTCCACCAACAGTGAATCAGTTTCCCAATTTTTCCACATCCACTCCAACATTTGTTGCTTTCCCCTTCTATCATTTTAACCAACCTGATAAGTGTAAAATGATATCTCAAGATTATTTGAATTTGCATTTCTCTAATCAATAATGATTTAGAGCATTTTTCATATGACTATAAATTGTTTTGATTTCTTCATTGGAAAACTGCCTGTTCATACCTTTTAACCATTTGTCTATTGGGGAATGATTCATGTTCTTACAGATAGACTTTAGAGTACAGATAGAAGAGTTAAAAACAGTATGAGCAAGACATTGGAAAGATGTGACATGGTAGGTAATGAGGGCTTTAATAGCCAAACAAGGGATTTTATAATCAGTCCAGGAGATAATAGGAAGCCATTTAAGTTTACTGAGGGAGGGGTGTTATTCTTTCTTTTACTCATTCATCCAAATATCCATATAAATAAACATCTATCCATCCACCCATCCATCCATCCATCCATCCACTCATTCTGCCAATGAATTATGCCAAAGACTTCAAGAAAATAACAAGGGAGGGGTGAGTGGTGAGGGCAGCAGCAGAACAAGGTTTCATCTGTCAAATATTCTTTTACTCTGTATTTGTTAATGATGTTTTCAAAAATGGGCAATATAAACAGAGAATACCTATTCTATACGTACAATAGTTCTCATAGTTGAAAACCCTATGCGATAATAATAGCTAATATTGATTGGCAGGCACTGTGCTAAATGATTTACAATTCTTTTCTCATTTGATGCTTACAACAACCCTGAGAGGTAAGGGATATTAGTCAATGCTGGATGGAGCATCTTGATTTTTCCTTTTTTCCTTTTAAAGTAAGTTATTGTTGATGTCTTATTTTTTACACTACCATAGTTTCCCCCATTTTCTTTCCTCTACCTGTCCCAGAGGGTCATGTGTGTTTTCATCCTTCATTGCCAAAGAAGACCATGCCATCAGAGAAATAATGACATGACTTGCACTTGACTTTGTTTTGAGTGAGGGAGGGCTGTGCAGGTCACCAGCCTCACTTCTCCTCCAGAGCCATCTGAATCCGGTGACCAGATATTCATCAGGATGACTGGAGATGACCCAGTATGAGGAAATTGGTTTTAAATGACTTGCCCAAGGTCACATAGCTAGTGAGTGTCAAGTGTCTGAGGTGAAATTTGAACTCAGGTCCTCCTGACTCCTGCACTAGTGCTCTATCTACTGCACCACCTAGCTGCCCCCCCCCCAGAGGGTCATCCCACATAATAAATAGCATTTTTAAGACCAAAAGAAATAAAAAAGAAAAGGAAAGGGAAAGAAAATCATCATATCTGATCAATATACCAAAAATGACTGAAAATTCATGTAATGTGTAATACCTGTAGATCTCCAATTCTCTGCAAAAAGGTGGTGTGGGAGTGTCTTCTCATGTCTCTTCTTTTGAACCGTGGTTGTTCTTTAATTTTGAAACATTCAGGGGGCAGAGCCAAGATGGTGGAATAGAAAGACACACATACATAGGGCCTCCCCACACAGCCCAGGACTCTCAACAAATTCTGGAGCAGCAGAAGTGGAGAACAACAGAGTGGAGGAGATTTCCAGCCCAGGGTGACCTGAAAGACCCATGGAAAATGTCAGTTGCACCAGACGTGGAGGAGAACCCAGCCCAGCCTTGGCCACGTGCATGCATGGGCTCGTGAACAGCCCTTGGGGGTGGACTCTCCAGTTGTGGAATCCCCAGTCCTAGTAGCAGTGGTTCCCAGACCCCTCAACCCACAGGCACCAAAGGTCAGTGACAGGGTATTTTCAGCTTGCCAGGAAGGGAGAAGGGCCTTCCCACGGCTCTGGCAGCAGGCAACAGCCACAGAGGGTGCACAGCAGCCTGTACAGACCGCTCATTGTTGGAGCGTAAAAACCCCTGGGGGCACTGAAGAGCTGAGTCTTACCTTAGCCCTGTGTGGAGGCCCTGGCCAAGCTGGTCTTTGTCTCGCACTGAATGGCGACTCTGCCCATTCAGCTTATCTGAAAATCAGCCCCCAGTGCTGACTTGGTGGAGCTTGAGGCCAGGAGGCTGTGGAGAGGTTACTGCTAAGATTCTGGGCACAAAATCCCTCTCTGCATCCAGATCAGTACACCCTTGATTGTGCCACCTTGGAGGAACTGAGATCTCACAGATTCCCAGAGTATATCCTACTCTTGACAAAGGACCCAAAAGTCAAGTAACTGGTTGGGGAAAATGCCCCCCCCAAAAAAGGGAAAAAAAATAAGACTACAGAAGGTTACTTTCTTGGTGAACAGATATCTTTTCCCATCCTTTCCGAAG
Source organism: Notamacropus eugenii (assembly GCF_028372415.1). Lineage (NCBI taxonomy): Eukaryota > Metazoa > Chordata > Mammalia > Diprotodontia > Macropodidae > Notamacropus > Notamacropus eugenii. The sequence continues at coordinate 32,259,990 of NC_092877.1, read as the reverse complement.
AGGAAGAACAATGCTTACCATCAGGAAAAGACATAAAAGCCAAGGCTTCCATATCCCAAATATCCAAAATAAACATTCAATGGGCTAAGGCCATGGAAGAACTCAAAAAGAATTTTGAAAATCAAGAGGGGGTGAAGGAAAAATTGGGAAGGGAAATGAGAGAGATGCCAGAAAATCATGAAAAATGAGTCAACAGCTTGCTAACGGAGACCCAAAAAAGTGCTGAAAAAAATAACACCTTGAAAAATAGTCTAACTCAATTGGCAAAAGAGGTTCAAAATGCCAATGAGGAGAAGAATGCTTTCAAAAGCAGAATTAGCCAAATGGAAAAGGAGGTTCAAAAGCTCACTGAAGAAAATAGTTCTTTCAAAATTAGAATGGAACAGATGGAGGCTAATGACTTTATGAGAAACCAAGAAATCACAAAACAAAACCAAAAGAATGAAAAAATGGAAGGTAATGTGAAATATCTCATTGGAAAAACAACTGACATGGAAAATAGATCCAGGAGAGACAATTTAAAAATTACGGGACTACCTGAAAGCCTTGATCAAAAAAAGCCTAGACATCATCTTTCATGAAATTATCAAGGAAAACTGCCCTGATATTCTAGAATCAGAGGGCAAAATCAACATTGAAAGAATCCACTGATCACCTCCTGAAAGAGATCCAAAAACAAAAACTCCTAGGAACATTGTGGCCAAATCCCAGAGTTCCCAGGTCAAGGAGAAAATATTGCAAGCAGCTAGAAAGAACCATTCAAGTATTGTGGAAATACAATCAGGATAACACAAGATCTAGCAGCTTCTACATTAAGGGATCGAAGGGTGTGCAATATGATATTCCAGAAGTCAAAGGAACTCGGACTAAAACCTACCCAGCAAAACTGAGTATAATACTTCAGGGGAAAAAATGGTCTTTCAATGAAATAGAGGACTTTCAAGCATTCTTGATGAAAAGACCAGAGCTGAAAAGAAAATTTGACTTAAAAAAAAAAGAATCAAGAGAAGCATGAAAAGGTAAACAGCAAAGAGAAGTCATAAGGGACTTACTGAAGTTGAACTGTTTACATTCCTACATGGAAAGACAATATTTGTAACTCTTGAAACTTTTCAGTATCTGGATAGTTGGTGGGATTACACACACACACACACACACACACACACACACACACACACATGCACATAGAGAGAGAAAGACAGAGAGCACAGGGTGAATTGAATAGGATGGGATCATATTTTAAAATAATGAAATTAAGCAGTAAGAGAGAAATATATTGGGAGGAGAAAGGGAGAAATGGAATGGGGCAAATTATCTCTCCTAAAAGAGGCAAGTAAAAGACTTTTCAGTGGAGGGAAAAAGGGGAGAGGTGAGAGAAAAAACATGAAGCTTACTCTCATCACATTTAACCAACGGAAGGAACAAAATGCACACTCACTTTGGTATGAAAACCTATCTTACAGTACAAGATAGTGGGGTGAAGGGGATAAGCAGGGTGGAGGGGATAATGGAAGGGAGGGCAGTGGGAGGAGGGAGTAATTTTGGGGAGGGATAGGATCAAAAGAGAGAATAGAAGCAACGGGGGGCAGGATAGGATGGAGGGAAATATAGTTACTCTTACACAACATGACTATTATGGAAGTTATTTGCAAAACTACACAGATATGGTCTATATTGAATTGCTTGCCTTCCCAAAAGGAATGGGTGGGGAGGGAGGGAGGGATGAAGAGAAGCTGGAACTCAGTTTTAGGAACAACTGTTGAGTATTGTTCTTGCAACTAGGAAATAAGAAATACAGGTAATGGGGTATAGAAATTTATCTTACCCTTCAGGACAAAAGAGAAGATGGGGATAAGGGAAGGGAGGGATGTTAGAAGGGTAGACAAATTGGTGATAGGAGTAATTAGAATGCTCGGTGTTTTGGGGCGGGGGGAGGGGAGAAATGGGAAGAAAATTTGGAACCCAAAATTTTGTGGAAATGAATGTTGAAAACTTAAATAAATAAATTTAAATAAAAAATTTTTGAAACATTCACTTTTGATTCTGTGTGTATGTAGTTGTTCTTTCCATTAACATCACTGTGTGCTTTGCTTTCTTGGCTCTGCTTGCTTCACTCTGCATCAGTTCATGTAAATCTTCTCATGCATCTTTGTATTCATCAGACATCATTTCTTATAGCACATGAATATTCCATTATAGTAATATACCATAGTTTGTTTAGCTATTCCCTAATTAATGGGAATATACTTTGTTTCCAACTCAATGCTATTACACAAAGTGCTGCTGTAAATATTTTGATGTATATGGTAACTTTATTTTTATTAGTGGTCTCTTCAGGGTATAAAATACCAGAATCTTGGGATCAAAAGTCACTTCGTTTGCATCGTTCCAAATTGCTTTCCAAGATGATTGTACTGATTCTCAGCTCTATTAACAATGCTTTAGTGTGCCTGTCTTCCCATAACTTTGTTTTGTTGTCAATTTGCTGTGTAAAAACACCTCAGGGTTGTCTTGATATGCATTTTTCTTATTATTAGTGATTAAGAGCATTCTTTCATATAGTTGTGAATAGTTTGAAATTCTTCTTTTGAGAACTGTTTATTCATATCCTTTGACCACATATATATTGGAAAGTGGCTCTTGATGTGTGTGTGTGTGTGTGTGTGATTAATTGTTTATATCAGTTACTCAGCCCTTATTATAGATATTTGATACAAAGATTTTCTTTTCCTGTTCAACTTCTTTCCTTCTTATTTCAGGTGCATTAATTTTTTTCTGTGTAAAAGATTTTTAGTTTCATGTAATCAAAGTTATCTGTTTTATATTTTCTAATTGCCTCTATGCCTTGTTTGGTTAAGAATACATCTCCCATCCATAGCTGTGAGAGGTACATAATCTGCTTCTCTTCTAATTATTTTATAGTATGATCTTTAGCAATAACGTCATGTATTCATTTAGAATGTATTATGGAATATGGTAAAAGGTGCTGGTCTAAGCCCAAATTCTTCCAGACTGCTTTCCAGTATTCCTAATAGATTTTGTCAAATAAAGTTCTTTTTGGAGTGCAATTCTATGCAAGATCAGACCCAAGTCTATTTCTTGACTCCTTGATCTTGTCTCATTTGTGGTATTGCTGGGAGTTAAGCCTTTAAATCAGAGGTTCCCAAATTTATCTGGCCTACCACTCCCTTAAAAAAATTACTCAGCACCACTCCACCAGAAATTTACTTTCTTGAACCCTTTAGCATTTTTAAAATTTTGTTTCATTTCATTCGAAATTTCATTTTAAAAAATATAAGGTATGTTTTTTAAAAAATGATGCATCTTAAATTTAATAATTTATTGTTAATTTGTGGGGTTTTTCCTGTATTGAAATTTTGATGATGCAACATTGTGTCAGGTAACTGTATAGTACAGTATATTGTAAACAAGTCATTACACACACATATTCCTGCCAATGCATGCCTGACTTCCCAACAGTGCACAACACTTTTGCCTGCCAGTACTTGTTTGTTAAGACCTGTCAGCAGACTTGAACACTGAGCAGTTTTAACTTGTATTTTGTGTGTTTATTTGGAAAATAATGTAATCACTATGACTTTGACTGTCTTACACAAGAGATGAAACATGTACAAATGATTTTTCAAAATTTTTCTTACTTCTTCTTCTTTCCTTATGCTTCCGCCACCCCTTTCCACCCCTCCAATTGCACACTACTACCACCACCCATGGTTCCAGCACCCCCAGAGTTCCCACTTTGGGAGCTTATGCAAAATAGTTCTTACTTCCCATATTATTTCCACAATATTCATAATGTTTTCAGCATGACAAAAGAGATGAGGGAATTGACAGACGATGTACAAAAAATTTTTATTCTCACAGTTGGAAAAAGAGGTTCATACCTACTTATATGAACATCTTCATGTGCATAAGAGGCTGTGAGAAGATGCATGGTGAGTCTCCAGCTCAGCAGCACCGGATGGACTTCTTCTGCCATGTTGGCATTTATAGACAGATCAACTGACCCACTGATTAATCAGGTCTCAGATCATGTGCTGGGACCGCTCGTTTTTCTGACCCATGGAGCTCCTCTTATCTTTTTTTCCATGTAAGAGACTTGCAGATACTTGTACACAACTACCATACTCTCCCTACCTACTCTTCTCTTTTCCAGGCTAAATATCCCCAGTTCTTTCAATCAATAGTTGTCTTACAATATGGACTCAAGGTCCACCCTGGGTACCCTCTTCTAAGGTCTCTGCAGTTTATCAATGTTCTTTTTAACTGGTGGCTCCCATCCCCCCATATGACAAGCATAGTTTGACTAGGACAGAATACAGTGAGACTATAACCTCTTTACTCCAGGAAGCTAAGCCATTCTTAGTATGACCTAAGTTCAAATGAGCTTTTGTGGAGCCACATTTCAACTGTTGACTCACGTTGACTTAGAAGTTTACTAACACCACCGGATTTTTTTAAACAAACTTCTATTTAACCATGTCTCCATTATCTTTCATGTGGAAAATTGGTGTTTTGAACCCAAGTGTAAGACTATGCCCTTGTCCCTAATGGATTTCCTCCAATTAGTCATCTCTCAGGGTCTTTTTGGATCTTGGCTCTGGCACCCAGTGTGCTGTCTTGTAGAGTTTTGGGTTATCAAGAAATATGATAAGTATGACTTCAATACCTTTATCCAAGTAGTCTTTGGATAACAAAATATGATTAATTGATAAAAATGTTAAGCAGTGTGGTCAAGTACTGATCTCTGAGGCATTCTGCAAGAGACCTCCTTTCCAGGTAACAATGGATCATAAGTAACTATTCTAGGAGTCTGGCCATTCATTTATTTCCCAAATCCATCTAATTATATTCTCATCTAGTGCACCTTTCTTCATCTTTTTTTTAAATAAGAAGAATATTTATCAAATATTTATATAACTTTATCAAAAGCTTCAAACCAAATCTACATTTGCCTGGTCATCTAGAACATGTCCACCAGAATGTCCCACTAGTAACTCAAACAAATAGTTTCCAAAATTTTGCTTCTTAACTTTTCCTCAAAACCCGTTCATTTTTATGACTTCACAATTTTTGCAAGTGTCATCATTCACTGAACTTTACATGTTGGAAACCTTGATGTCATTTTTGATTCTTTCCTCTCCCTCACCTCCCACATACAATCTGTTGTCAAGTCCAGGCCTTTTCTCTTCTGAATGGTCCCTTCCTCTTTTATTTCACTGCCACCACCCTAGGACAGATCTTCATTATCACTTCTGCAAGAGACTCCTTATAGATCATCCTGCCCCAACTCTCTCCTCCTTACAAACTGGCCTTTCCATTGTCACCATATTTATTTGTAAACAATCATTCTACTCCTCTGCTGAAAAGCCTTCAATGATTCCTTATTGCTCATCAATAAAGCCTGAACTTTTTAAGGGTGACATTCAAGGCCTTTAAAATCTGGTGCCACTCTACCTTTACCATTTTCTCTGACACTATCCGCTTCTATGTAGTCTATGCTTAGATTTGTACTGTACCCCACACTTAACCACCTCACATTGTTCTTTATCCCTGGCGTACTCTCTGCCTACTGAACTTCTAACATCTTTTAAGGTCTAGGTGAAGATCACGTCTACCATGAAATCTTCTCTCCTGACCTCTGTCATTCTTCCTTTTTTTCCCTACCTCAGACCTCACCTAGTATTGTGTTTGCACATCCCTTATGTTCTAATAGCCATTATTTTCTTTATGGTTATTTAAGAATATGTCATCTCTTCTATATGCTTCATGATAGCAGAGGTCATGTCTTATGTGCTCTTCATATATTCTCCAATTCCTACCAAGGGTATCCTGCGTATATTATAGCCTTAACCTATTTGTGTTGAATGGTAAATAAACAACTTTGTAAGACTGGTAGTATAAGTATTGTTATAGCCAAAGAGGCTCCATGATCTGCTCATGTTCTCACAACTAGCAAATTTGTACAGATGGTACTGAAAATCAAGTCAACCTGACTTGATGCCCAAGACTCTTCCTATTAAGCCACATGACTATCCAGTTAATGACTTTGTGGAAGAAAATCAGAGGTCAGACACTCCATTGTGAGTTACATCCACCAAGCTGCATGAGAACTGCCACTGAATTGAATGAATGGAATAGGAAACTTACCAAGCCACAGGCTTGTGCCTAAAAACTCCCACCTTCATACTTTGGAACTCCAGTGAGTAAGAAGCAATGAACTCTAATTAGCATTCCACTTGGCCTGTAGCTTCTAGGCCAACAGGATGGCCTTAGAAAAGCAGGATGTGGAGTAGGAGAGCGAGAGCGAGAGAGAGAGAGAGAGAGAGAGAGAGAGAGAGAGAGAGAGAGAGAGAGAGAGAGAGAGAGAGCTCTTTCCTGTCTCTGATGAGTGCAAAGAAATCAAAGGCTGGGCTGACAATTACAGTTCTCCAAAGGAATGAATAATGGCCATGATCATCAAGGAAGTGGAATTTGTCAGGCGTACATGAACTCTATTAGAGGCAGACGAAGAGGATCAAAATACGCCAGAGCTGGACAGGACCTCAGAGATCACCTAGCCTAAGTGGAAACTCAGGCCCAGAAGATGAAGAAACTGGTAAAATAAAAAACATATATAACTCACTAATAACATAGCTAGGGCTGGAGTCCAGATCTCCTGACCCTCAGCTTAGGGATTTTTTTCCATGAGACCTCTTAGGGGGAATAACTCTGGGCCACAATTTCCACCTCAGTAAAACAGCCAGGTTGGACTCTGTGATCTCTCTGCTTTCCTTCAGCTGAGACATTCTGAATGCTGTATGTGCTATACATGGCAGACATACAGTGTTCTCCCCTCTGAGAATTCAGTGAAAATTCTGTAATTCTGGAGGCAGTAATGCCAGATCAATGGGCAATTCTCGACTCCAGGGCAAATTTGAGAGTGAGGAACCCTAGGTGAGAGACCTCAGATCTCCCTACTATGGGGAGTTAGCTACTCTGGGACACACACTGCTGCTGCTGGGTAGGTCACCAGAGGAGGCAGAAAAGTAGGGCTAGACCAAAGAAGAGCTTCGCTGAGGTGTGGCTCCCAGAGAGAAGAAATACATCATCTGGTAGCTTCCCATTTTAATGAATTAATTGAGCTTGGGTGTTTCTATCAGTTGAAAAAAGTATGGGTGCTGTCAATATCCTCTGTATTTCAGTACCCTGGGAGGAAGCTCTAAGGGCCCTGTCCTAGTTATAGCTCTTATTCCAGAGAGCAGAAAGCATGGCTACATTTGTCAGCTTTCTCCGAGGAGCTGCCACAAGACCTCAAAGAAATTTTGCTCAGAAAAAAAGGAGCATTTGTGTCCATTCATGCTTGTCTAAGACACAAACATAAAGACAACTCAGTCAAAAGAACTCCACTCTTAGAATCTTGTGAACAAAAAAAAGCCTTAGAAAAAAACAAATCTCACTTTTCTCTTACTCTACTGAAGCACTGTTATCAGAGCTCTGGGTGAGGGTCTGACACTGATTGATTATAGGTCCATAAGGTTCAACCTTTGAAGGCTAGCTGTGTTTTTAATGGGGAACTTAATTTTTGCTAGAGTTCTGTACTCAGAAATTGACTGAAATGGACTTAGCATTGAAAGCTGGACTCATGTGAGCTATGACCAATAGTTCATAAAAGCGATTTCTTTGACAATTTCCCAGAGTTACATTTCCATGTGAATTCAGTCATGTATGTACCATGCACTGTGCTAGATACTAGAGATACAAAAGTAAAAGTGAAACGAACCCTGCCTGCGCTGAAGGAGCTTTCTCTTGGAATTGTCCAGGAGAAACATGTATGCATAGTAAATCTGTACATAGTAAATACATGTTAAAGACAAGATACTTCATGTGGAGGGATGCTTAGGCCAGGGATATTTCCATAAAACTCCTTCTGAAAGCCATAGGTATATAATTGATTGAGAGGTATGCTCATCTAGGTAAGTCATCAGAGCTAAAATGGGGTGAGGTGCTTTCAACCCTTCCCTTACGTATGCAAAATAAACACAACGTAACTTGGGGAGAGCTGTGGGAGTGTTAAGAAAATCAGGAAAAGTCTTTTATGGGAGTTTTCATTTCAACTGAACACTAAATAGAGCAAGGGATTTCAAGAGGCAAAGGTGAGGAGGAAGAGAATTCCAGGAATAGGACACAACCTGAGATAAGTCATGGAGGTAGCAGATGGCCAGGGAACAACACGTGGTCCACTTGGGCCACATTGTAGAGCACCAAGGCTTGTCATTTTTTTCTCTTACATACTCAAAGTATACATAAGCATAAAGGGTTGTCAGTCATTACCTACAGCGGCAAACAGCAGAAGATAATTAATGTAGAAGATTAATAGATTTATAAAGAAGCTTTTCTGATTCATTTGGACGTTATGAGGAGCTTTTATTGTAGAAATTGTGTAATAACCCACCTCCTTTGTGCTTTATTGCTGTCAACTCTGATACTATGCTTTCCCTTGACTAGATGTTTAGTTGAGCCATAAGTAAACAAAATATGAACATTTACTAGGGGTCATCCCTTTGTGGGGCAGTGGAATAGTTGACCTTAAATGCCAGTCAGAGACAACATGTAATTAAAAGTTTATGGAAGTGATGATCTCAACTAATACCAAATAAAAAATAGAACCAGTACCTATGCTTCTATGGCTACTGAGACCTATTTCCAGTGTGACTTTCTGTCTTTCTTTGTACGCCAGTACTTCGCACAGTAAGTTCCTAATTACTGCTTGCTGATGACTTCCAGTAAAGGCTTGATTGTCTGTGTTGAAAGACAGGACTACTCAGGTCATTGAAATACAGATTGAGCGCCTGAATTCATTTTCTTCAGTTTCTCTTTCACAAAACCTTAGCAAGAATTGTTATATGAAGCTAAACTGGTTGATCCATTTTTTCTGGTCCTGCTCACATTCTAGTGAGGAAGTTAATGAAATGGACCAAAGTCAGAAATTGGAGGAAGGAAGCATGAAACCCATAGAAATGAATATTTACCCCTCAGAAGGAGCATGAGCAAACTCATCTAATCCTTTTGTATCTGGCTTGACGGAAAGGTAAGGAAGCTTAGTCAATCACCATCAGTTTCTAGGCCATGGGGCAGCCGCCAACTTGTTGCCGTCTGGCAAATCACTTCTTGGTGCTTCTGTTTCTGTCTGTGTCCCCCTGTTGCTAAAGATGGATCAAGTTACTCCTTACTCTCTATTTCATCGAAGTTTATTCTTCTGTTTACTGAGGCGTAGTGTAGGAACAGCTTTGAACTCCATAAGCAAAAAGGCTATGAATTCATGGAACTTTACCAGGCCCAGAGATCGGTTATTATCTTCCCTTCCTGGATCAAGTTCTTCATTGTACTGTCATTAGGAATGGGGGAATAGAAAAGAAACAGAAAATTATGACTCCTGGTCTTGAGCAACTTACTGTCTAAATCAGTTGTTCTTAACCTTTTTGTATGTGATAGACCCCTTTTGTCAGTACAGGGAAGTCTATGAACCCCCTTTTAGAATAATGTTTTTAAATGAATAAAATAAAATGCATAGAATAACAAAAGAAACCAAAGAAACCAACCAAAATTACATAAAAATGTAATTTTTTTCCCATTAAAATTCCTGGACCCCCTTAAATTTATCTGTCCATGGAGCCGTAATGGGTCAATAGACCCCAGGTTAAGGACTCCTGATTTAAATGAATGTTACATTGTTTATAATCATCGATCCTTGAGGATTCTAGGAATACTAAAACCTTTTAGCTGAAAGAGATTTGGTCCTCCCCACACATTTTTAGAGAATTTTTGCAGGATCTCTCCTTTGCAATTATCTTCATGCTGTACATTGTAACATACTTATAAAGTAATCCCTTTGGACCACTTCCCCAATTGGGCAATTGTATTCCCAGGATGAAGTCCTCAGAGGGTGCAGCTCACCACCTCTCCTATCAGTGTTCTAGAGGTAAAGTTGAGACGCTGGATTTTCTGGTAGTATTGCTCCTGGTATCATTGAGTCCCCACTGGTGTGCTCCCCACTAACAAGCAATCGGTGAAGACATCAATTAGCTGCTACAAAAGGGATTTACCAAGAAGACACAGAAAAAACAGCTAGTACAAAACATTCTCTCCAAATTGGAAACACACCCTCCTCTTACACACACAGGTTTCCTGGGAAAAATGGACTGCAACTTAAAGTATAATGATGATGAGGGACATGTATAGAGAAAATGTGACAAAGGGCTCCCTCTTATGTTTTGGGCTTGGAAGTCCTTCTCCTTTTGTGGAAATCCTCATGGAATTCCCTTTAGGTGTTGCTTTCTGCTTTGTTGGCACCTCCATGAGAGGTCTCATTGCCTGAAGATGTCTTTATCCCCAGATGGCTTTCTTTCGGCATCCATCTGCAGATACTTCCTCTGTCATTAGACACCACCACTCCAATAGCCATTGTTTCTGTCTTCATTCCTTGATGGTACCTCTGGATCTTCTGAATTCACAAGATCACTTGTGCTCTACCCTCTATGAATGACCACTTGCCTAAGATCAGAAAAATAAAAACAAAAGAAATGAAAGTTTTATATATTCATGCACACACGGTGGCTGGTAGGGAATGGCTCCTTCCCCATTGGGTAGTTCAAAGTAGTCCTTCCTCACTTGTCCCTGTGAAGGAAAGAGATTGAGAGATGGATGGGTCACCTCTTTTGTACATTTACTCAGTTCTAGTTCAACCTCTTCTGAGTCATTAGCCAACATGAAGATTTATTTTTTGGTCATCATACTGTATCAATTCCTGAGTTAGTGATAGCTAGAAACTAGTTTCCATATGGTTTGATTAGAAGCAGGCATGGACTGAAACCAGGTAGGAAATAGCTGTGCTTGCTTCAAGGCCTGCCTCCTCCTTCTCCCCCACCATCCAGTTCACCTCACTATATTTGTGTGTAAAGGGAGGGACGTTCAGAGAGTAGGATTACCTCCGGATGAATGGCCCCAAGACTCTGACTCTTGTTAAAAGAGTAGACCCTTCCTCATCCTATAGAAAATTGAGCTGAGATGCCATCAGTACATGTGTGCTTGCATGAAGCCTGAGAGGGGAGTTCAAGTTACAAAGTTAGTAAACACTAGAGGCATAATTTGAAATGAAGCCATCCTGACTCAGTCAGAAATTCTGAATGTGCCATCTTGTCTTGAGGAAAGGACAGTCATTTCCCATGTTTGTATCCTTACCACCTATCACAGTTTAGGTCCAATAGGCAAGAGGGGAAATCCCAAAAGATATACCTATCCATTTCATATGATAATAATAAGTTTTAAGGTTTGCAAAGTGCTTAACATATTTTCCCATTTAATGTATTTAGAGCTAAAATGTACTTTAGACATTGTCTAAAGTCAAAAGCACCCAGAGGAAAGTGAGACCAGGAGAGGAAAGGTAGAATGAGTAGTAAGTGAATAGGAGAGTCAGGATCTGAAGCCAGGTTCTTTGACACCAGATTGCATCACTTTCTACTACACCACACTATCTACAGTAATGTCATTAATTGCTGGTCAAGATTTACTTCTTGTTGCAGACTCATTTCAATTGTGTCCTACCTTCTTTGACCCCATTTGGGATTTTCTTGGCAAAGATATTGGAGTGGTTTGCCATTTCCTTCTTTTACAGATGAGGCAAACAGGGTTAAGTGATTTCCCTAGGGTCACACAGCTAGGAAGTGTCTGAGGCTGGATTTGAACTCAAGTCCTCCTGACTTTAAGGTTAGCACTCTATCCACTGCACACTTAGTTGCATAGATTTCCTTAGCTGTGGACACAGGGGGAAATGGAAGCTATGTTTCTAACACTGGAAAAATTATCTCAAAGGTTAAATTCCTTTGAATCCAAAGTCATCCAATCTACCTTTCTACCATTATCTCCCTCTGTTCTCCTTTATTTACTTTCTGACTCATTTAAATTGGCTTGTTCTCCGCCTCCCCAACATACCACACTTTCAAGCTTGTATCTTCCCTCCTTTTGGAAGATCATAGGATCACAGATTTAGAACAAGAAGGGACCTCAGAGACCATCTCATTTGACCTCCTTGTTTTCTAGGTGAAGAAACAGATTTTCCTCTACTGTTCTTTGTGCCTGAAATGCCTTCATTTCATTTCTATGTGTACATGGCCCATGTAGCTCTCAAGGAGAACCTCAGATGCCACTTTTCCCATGAAGTTTTCTGGGATGCCCCCACCTGGAAGGGATCCCTCTCTTCTTTTGGGCTCATCATATTAATATATCTATAAATCGCTTTGAAAATTTAAAGCTCCCTCACACTATGTGTGTGTATGTAATATGGGTATGCATATATTTATACATACGTATATATATATTATATGGGTATATGTCTATAACACACATATATGCTACAGTTTATTGGTATTTGTGTCTAAAGTTACCTTCCATCTGCTCTACATATCCTATAGGTCCTGATTTGTGTAAATGTCATCTCCTCTTTTAGAATGTAAATTCCTTGAAGCTAGGTACTGTTTTTCACTTCCTTTGAAACCCAAGCACTTAGCACAGTGTCTGGCACATAGTATTTATTAAATTCTTATTGATTGATTGGTTGCTAGATTGTGAGTTCTTTAAGGTTGAGAGATAAGTTTTTCTTTACCTTTCTTAAAGGGGCCATTCTGTTATTACTTCTTAGAGAGGCTGATTCACTGAATGGCCTTACCTCACTCTAAGTGAGTACCTGAATAGGTCAAGATCTCCAATTGCATCCTGGGCCTTCTCCAGTCATCCTGATGAATATGTGGTTTACTGGATCCAGATGACTCAGGAGGGGAAAGTGAAGCTGGTGACCTTGCACAGCCCTCCCTCACTCAAAACAAAGTCAAGGGCAAGTCATGTCATCATTTCTCTGATGTCATGGTCTTCTTCGGAAATGAAGGATGAACAGACAGATCACTTTCAACACTGTGCCCTGCTTAGACCTGCTTGGATTTCATCACCCTGAAGACCTCTCAATATTTATGGATAAGAATTATTATATAAATAATAAAATATTTATTAATGGATTAAATTGATCTTAATCATATTATTTAGTATATTATTGATTATAATTTATTATAGTTATTGATTTCTTAATAAATATACATGAATGTATATTAATTCCCTCCATCAATGCAAATTAGGGATTTATCCATCTTAGGGGAACTTGGATCCAGGTGTTCCTGACACCATACTGCCTCTTAACATTGGACTCAGTAGCTATACCCACAAATGGTTAGGTTTTGTCCAATAAGTACTTGTATTTCCCTGGCAACTAGCACAAACTTTATCCTCCAAAAGCAAATGATGAAATGAATTATGGACTTCAAGTTATTTCAAGGGAAAAAGCTCATAGTAGTTGCTAAAATTGGTTTTAACTGAACTCAACAAACATTTATTAAGCACCTACTATGTACCAGGCACTGTGGTAGATTGCTGGGTATACAAAGACAAAAAAAAGTAGTCTTGGCTCTCAAGGAGTTTATATTCTACTGGTTTAGGCTTTTAAAAAGAGACGTTCAGGAATGCAGGTGCCTGCTCTCCATTTATCAAAGGGAATGGATAATAAATAATTGTGATAATAATACTTAATAACCTCTTGCAATTTATGTAGTCTCTTTTCCCAAAGAAACAGAAACTCTTCCCAAATGATGTTATGTAATTGTTCAGAGCAGCCCTGAGAGGTCTCTGAGAAGTAGGGGAGGTTATATGAAATTTTTGGATCCGGGAAATGAGGCCCAGTGCAAGCAGACAGCATATCTCATGGTAATGTGGGGACATGACAATGCCACCCAGCCACATTCTAGCCCCTTGCCCTCTACTCTGCCTGTCAAAGGAGCTGGCTTCTCACTTATAACCTATTCATGTATGTGCTTAAAAGAATATCTCTTGCCAGTTTCACGAAAGCTCACTCACAAGTGTGACGTATGCTTTGGAATAGGATTGGATTGAAGCAAATGTGTCTCAGTTAGGGAAAGGGTAAAGAGGACAGGGGCAGGATCCAGGCCATAAATTTTTTGGAGGAGTGAGCTTCACTTAGACAGTAGTAAGAAGTAAAGAGAAAAGTACACCTGGGAAGGGTAAGTCCAGGTGAAAATTATAAAAGGGGGAAATGTATTGTCCTGAAGTGCTTTTATGTAATGTGTAACCAGACTGATCTATTCTAATGACTATTAATTAAGCTGTCTGTTAAATGATCTCTGGGAAAAATCGCTTGTCTAAACATGCAGAACATGAAATGCACACGTTAAAATCTTCAACATTTAAACAGATACATATTTTTCTCCATCCCAAAGAGCAGTTTCAAAGAAAAAAAAGCTACATTTTGGGGTTTCTAGACTGTCATTCCACAGTCATTTGAAATACTCATGGACTCTATGGTGGATGTTCATGAGAGAGATCCATGTTTTTTAGTTCAGCTTTTGCTTCTCCTAACCTTTCTCTAGGAAGACCATAGATACAGAGCTGGAAGGGATCACAGAACCATTGACTTTAACCCATCATTTTCTAGGTAAAGGAAGTGAGGTTGAGGGAAGGTAAATGACTTTCCCAAGATCATACAGGTATCCCTCTACCTTGCCATACTGCCTCTCTCATGCTCTACCTGATTCTGGCCAATGTGCACATGTTATCTCCTTTTTCCTCATTACGCAGTAGTTCCTTGAGGGCAGAGACTGTGGAAAAGTAGCAAGAGAAGCCTTGGCAGCTGTCTCTGTGAGTTTTCATAGGATTAGAATAACCGAGTTAATAATAATAGCTAACATTTATATGATGCTTGAAGGTTTGTAAAACACTTTTACGTTAACTCATTTGATCCTTAAAAGCAACCCTGTGAGGTAAATGTCATCATTAGTCCTATTTTACAGGTGAGGAAACTGAGGTACAAACAAGTCGGATAACTTGTTCAGGTTCATTTAGCCAGTAAGGGTCTGAAGTAAGATTGGAACTCGGGTCTTCCTGACTCCAAGTCCACCATTCTACCCACTGTTCCATCTAGCTGACTTTGAGCTGGAAAAAACTTCAAGGACCCTTGAGCTTGCCACTCATTTTATGAACTGGGTAATTGAAGATGTAAGAGACATTAAGGCACTGACAACTCACACAGATAATAAGTGTCTGGGGCCACATTTGAACTCAGGTCTTCTGGACCAAGCCTAGCCCTCTAACTACTTTATTACCTAAATACATTCCACTCCTTATTTACTCTTTAATTCCCAAGGAGGCGACTCAACCCACAGAGATGTCCATGGTATCCTGGTGATTTTAATCTGTCATATGGTGGGATTTGGAGCTTCTCCTAGATTAATATCGTACAGTTCCGAGATGTTGCCCTTGCCTTTCTTTGGGGTATAGATTTGGATGGGGGACCTTCTTTGGAACCCCTCACTGAGAAGGTGCTGCTTCTCCTTGTTCTCTTAGATATTCTGAGAGTAGCTAAGAAGAGATTGTTCAAGTAAAAGAATGACTTAGCAGGAAGAATATGATGGCCAAGGGGAAAAATTCACATCTCTAATGGTACCTGAACTTTTGAAATTAGATTCTCTACTCGATTGTGTCCAAATAACCATGATCTTTCACTTATATTACAGTGAAATTTGGGGATTTCCCCTAGATTTTAATGTTCCTTTACCATCGTTCCATTTCATAGATAGTTACACCACCACAAGGGAGAGCACTCACAGTGATCATGTATGAAGCAAATCAATCCTGTTCTCTTCTAGTACAGATAATATAATGAAAGAGAAAGCACAGAACATGTTATGTAATGAGAATGGTTTAGAAACCTCCAATCCTATCTACTCAATGGGAAACTGCGGAAAATGTACATCCATCTGGAAATAGATGTGCTAATGATCATAAATGGGGAAAGAATAATTAGTGATTTCTGAATTATTCTTCCTGTTCATCTTCTACAATAGATGCTTATTAAATGCCTACTGTGTGCTGAGCCATCGTTATACTCTAGTAAGATCCAAAGCTTAGATCAGATATAGGCTCTTCCTTTAAGTGGCTTCATCTTGTAGGAAGATGACGATAAAGATAGCTCTAATACATGACATGACATGCCAAATGCATATGAGAATTATAAAACAAAGTGCTATGAGAGATCAGAAGGATAAGGTCATTCACTGCCAGATGGGTTGGCAGGCAAGTGTGTGGTTGGGTTGTCAAGCAGCCTTCACAGAGGAGGCCACTTTTTCAAAGAATAAGAATTCAACAAATAAAGTGAAGGAAGGCAAAATGAGTAAATTTACTGGTTATTTTTTGGTTTAAAGGACAGCTTGTGATGCTTCATTTTGTTTTGCATTGAGCTCTTTGTGACAATGAAAAAAATAGCATTTTTGTATTCTCAAAAGTCTTGAATTTCACAGAGGAACCAGGTTTAACAAATATATTTTCATATGCTAAGAACTCTTTTCGAGGCAAAAGCCTTGCCTTAAATTAGTTATTAAGCCTAAATATCTGACATAAATGCCTAGGATAATACTTGACCTATGGCCCAGGCTTAACAACTATTTATTGATTTGCCTATTAACTTGCTAATTAGTCTTCTTTCACTATGGACATTAACCTGAATTCGATCTTTAGTTGTAAAATCTATATGCTATCCTAGCAAACATGTTAATGGGTTTAACACCTTGAACTCCATTAGAATGACATGGAGCCTCAATCCAAAAGTTGAATAAGCTGATAAATGACAAAGAGCACTGTGCCCAGGGAAAGTGTTATGTAAATGGTGAGAATGCCTGAGAAGCTGCTATGTCATCACATAGACTTGCACTAGAAATATAATTGTTGACTGAAAGGTGAGGAGAACTCCCTTGTTTGCCTCACTAGGCTGCTGGTGTTGATAGACCTGCACGCTTGAGTTGCACCACTCTTAATCTATGCTCTTTAAACTTTCCTTAATTGCTACACTCCAGCGCAGACCTGCAAGTTTTTACATCAAACACTTATCCTACACCCACAGTGGGTTTTTAAAAAGTGCACAGGAGTACCTCCCAGCTTAAAAAAAAAAAGTCTGAATTACTTTTAGTCTTGGATAAAGCTTTATAGATCTGTTGGCAGGAAAAACAGAGTGGAATTTGCCATTAAATTGTAGTCAAGTAACTCATCAAACATAAACTGAACAATCAAACACTTTTAAATGTCAGTTGTCAATAGAAGTCTACATTGCCTAGGGAAAGTGCCAAATGGCATAGTCTTCTATGGAGTAAAGAGAGTATTCAAACTGTATTAGATTTCATTTCAGTCTCTCTAGCTCTAGAATAGCCAGGTTATGCAATTATTGATTTAAAGGTGGGAGGAAATGTTCCAAGCCCTGAATTTGACAGATGAGGAATGTGAAGCCCCAGATGGTGATGGGACCTACCCAAGATCCCATAGGATGTAAAAGGCAAAGTTGGCATCCAAATTCAGATATCCCTAACTCCAAGTAGAGCTTTCATTTCTCCCTTTAAAATTCTGCTCTAGAATCCCTTTTGTGGATATATATACTCTATGCTTGGATATGCTCTTTTTTTTCTTTTGCTCAGGAGAGAATGGGTAAAAGTTCATAGGATGAGAGGTATATAACTGGAAGAGACCATAGAGATCATCTTGTCTGATAATGCCATTTTACAGGGAAAGAAACTGAGGCCCAGAGCAGATGAAGGGATTGAATCAAAATCACACAGATTAAAAGTAGAAGATCCATTGATTAGTGCCAGAAATCAGAATATAATTCCTCTCTCCCTCCCAGTATCCTCAAAAATTTGGCTGTTCTGTTATAAACAGTAAATGCAATGAGAGTGGCAAGACAATGGAACTGGTCTCTTTTTGCTCCTTTAGACCACCAGTGGTTCCTGCGCCACACTTTTAAGAATCACAGCTGATAATACTTTTCATAAACACACTCAGCCATGTGTTTAGGGCCCCTCAACTGAATTGTTGGCTTCATCGAGAATAGACTCCTGTGCCAAAGTTCTGAAAAGTCTTCAAACAAAAAAAAGATAGAAAAGAAAAGAAAGAGACTGTGTGAACCAGTAGAAATGATAGTTGTGCAATGTGGCTGCTGGGCTTGTTCCAACACCTGTCAGTCAAGAAGGAAAATTCCCACCTTGTTTGTTCATGGCTCAGATCCAGCTCGAAGAGGCCCAGTGTTCTGATCACACCACCTGTGGGGAAGGCCCTGACCCCTGGTGAGGACTCAGGATGAACTCTCCTTCCCCAAGAAGGAGACTCCTGGGGCTATGGGTGGGGCCCTGAGAAGAAGCCACCCCAGTCCTTGGACCTCCTCTGTCAACAAGCAAGAAGCCATGTGTCATCTGTTGTTCCCGTCTCCAGGGCTGCTAGGGGAAGAGACTGATATTCAGGATAGATGGAAAGGATGAGAGGGGTGGGTGTGGGCAAGAATTTGTCCAAACTACAGAGCTTGCTGGGAAATCTTACCAACTCTAACTGAGGTATTTTGTAAATGGAATGTTGTTTCTCACCTTTTAAAGTTCTGCACGACTCATGAGAAAGTTTAGCAAAGAAGCCTTTCCTGGCCTTATGCCCTACCTGGACAAGTATGATGCAGTGGGAATAGTGAGGAGCCTGAAGTCACCAGTGCTGAGTTCAAATCCTGTCTCTACCATTTTCGAACTTGGGCATGTCATGTAGCCCAGTTAGGCCTCCATTTCCTCATCCATCAAAGAAGAGAGCTGGGTTAGATGATATCAATTGTCATTCCAGTTCTAGACTGATGATCCTATGATCTTTTGGCAAAACTGGCTTTTCTTTGGTCTCCTGATCCTCAAGTTTTATTTGGCAGCCTGGGATGCTCACACTGTTTCAAATTATGGTTTTCCTGGAGACTTTTTCTGAAAGGGGACACTCCAAGCAGACAATAGAGGCAACGTAATTCCCAAATCCTAAGCACTCTGGTATTCTGCATTGTGGGTACAGGGAGTACACAGCAAACTTTCCCCAATTCAGGCAGGAAGCACAAGAGGGCTTTGAGAAGGGCCTTGTCTTGTGGAAGGCATTTGAAAAGCCCACAAAAGCTGAGCTGACATCATTTCCAAAATCCTAATTCCACTAATCAGTACTGACTTGGGTCTCTCCACATAGCTTCATTCAGAGCTGAAAACACTGGATAGAGGGCACAAAACAAAATTCTAACTAACAGAGTAGAGCCCAAGACCCCTTTGGTCCTCTGCATGACAGTCTTCATTAGCATTTAAAATCCAGAACACAAAAGAAAAACCTCTAACCCCCCCATCCACTCCAGCAAAACCAAAGCCAACCATACTTCGAGAAGAAAGAAGCCCAGATACTATGCAGAAAAGTAGCACCTTGGGAAACCTCCAAATTCCTATTGGGGAGACCAAGAAATCTCTTCACTGCCAAGGACTTCCTGGGGGGGATCAAACTTGTAGAATGGTCCAAGGAGGCTAATTTTCCAGGAGCTGATCTAACTCCTTTCTAGTTTTCACAGGTCTTTTCTGGCTATGAACCTACAATTGAAAAAACAATTAGCTAGGAAGCTGTGGGTTTCAGTGGAGTGTAGAGAGTATTAGACAACATGCCAAGAGTCTTGGGTTCTAATCCTCCTCTCTAACCCACAACTTACAAGTGTCCAGTCTTGGACAAATCACTTAACTTCATAAATCTCAGTGTTCTCTTCCGTAAAAGGAGGGTAGAAAGGACCTTGGACTAAATGGTCTTTGAGATGTTTTCCATGATCCTACTTCAAATTTCTGAATCTGTTTCCTCATCGATAAAATAAGGAAACTATTACTTGTGTCTTCTGCTTACAGGAGTTTATTGAAAAAGTTCTTTGTAGATTGCAAAGAGTTCTAAAACATGTGCCCTCTCAGGAATTTTGGGAGCCATTGGGAAAATTATGAAGACTTTAAAAATGGAAATCATCATCACCTGCTTCGTAGAAATGATGATTGAGGATCCAAAGATTTGTAGTTTCAGAGCCTAGGGTGTTTGGCACATAGTAAGTGTTTAATCAGTTCTTGATTGTTTGAAATGAGATCATATATACAAAGTGTCAAATAACTGAGAGCTGCAAGAACAGGACATTAATAAATTTTTCACTATCCATCCCTTTTTCCAGAGTAACAGTGCAGGTAAGATTTTTGCTTTCAAAGAGTACTGGGTCACTAATTCAATGGAAAGCCTCCAGAAGGGGCCTAAGACTTGGGAAACTCTAAATTCTGAGTTGCATAGAGTTTGGAGATTTACAAAGTTTCTAGGTTTCTTATTAGTTTATTTTTTAAGACTCAGGAGCAAGAAATAACTTGGTTCTAATCAAGTCTCTGACACTCAGATAGGGCAGGTTACTCAACCTCTCGGTGCCCTAAACAACTCTCTAAACTATAAATTGTAGAGCAGGGGTAGATCAGCATTTGTAAAAGGTGTTTCCTTATCAGGGAATTCCCTATAGTAATGAAATACTAACCCTAGACCTCCCCAAAAGTGATTTTTTTTGCATTAAAAAACTCCTAGGAAATCAAGAAAATATGCTTGCAAATCCATTGTCACATCTGAGAAATCATTCAAATTGGCTTTTATTCTAAATTACAACTGGGGCCAGGCCCTGTTGGAACATGCCAACAGACGGCAGAGTTGTCAGCTACATTTCACCGAGTTAAATTACTTCCAAACTGATCTCTGCAGTTGATACACGAAATAAAGCCTCAAGTCGATTCCAGCGTATATTTTGTTTGGAGCGAGAGATGTAGAGTCAGGCCTGCTTCCTACATTTGGAAGAAACTCTCGGTTAGGGAACTGGGGGTTAGGGTTGGGGATGGAGAAGAGACGCAGTGTGCAGAAAAGGGAGTACAGTTATAAAAAGGACCCTAAATTAGCAGCCATCCACCGTCAGTAACCTCACATCTAGCTATGGGAGAGGGCTGTGGAGTATAGTTTGCATATCACTTGTACGAGTTGTAGCATAGATAATAAATGGAGAGCCAGCCTTGAAAATAGAAAAATTTTTATTCACATCTAACCTTGGACAAATCACATAACTGTTACTGGCCTTAGTTTCTTCAACTGTTAAATGAAGGATTTGGAGGCAGCTAGGTGCAGGGGATAGAGTGCTGACCCTGGAGTCAGCAAGAACAGAGTTCAAATCCAGCCTCAAATATTTACTAGCTGTAGGACCCTGGGCAAATCACTTAACCTTGATTACCAGACGGAGGGGGAGGGGGGGGGCGGGGAGGAAGAGAGAGAAAGAACTGGAGGCAAACCATTTAACCTCTAGTATTCTAGGAAACTCCCTAAGACGATAAGATGTACAGAAGGCATCCATCAGCAATGAGAGATGAAATTTCCTCCTCACCTCACCCCTACCTCCCATCTCCCTACTTTGTAGTCTGGTATTTCTTACCCTCAGTCAGCAAACATTTATTAAGAACTTACTACTGTGCAGCTACAAAGAAAGGCAAAAAATAGTCCCTACCCTCAAAGAGCTAACATCTGAATGGGGATGTAAATATATATAAATTTATTTTTATATATTATATAAAATATATTTAATAAAATTTATTGATTATTTCATATTGATTATTTAATACTCAATATAATATGAAATCTAATAAAATATATTTATTATTTATGTATAAATAACTGAATACATTCATGATATATATAGAGTAGAAGAAAGATATTTCTCATGAATACTGGCTGTATGAGTATGGGCAAGTGTTTGTAAGCTTCTTGGGGGCAGGACTGGTCTCTCACCTCTTTTGCTAACAGTTCTTAGCACAGTGCCAGACGCATAGTGCTGTTGTTCAGTTGTATTCCCATTTGGGGTTTTCTTGGGAAAGATACTGGAGTGATTTGCCATTTCTTTCCTCAATGGATCCATTTTGTCAGGCAATCAGAGGTTAAGTGACTTGCCCAGGGTCACACAGCTAGGAAGTGTCTGAGGCTGGATTTGAACTTAGGTTTTTCTGACTCCAGCCCCAGTGCTCTATCCAGTGAATCATCAGTTGCCTCCAATACTAAGCACATAGTAGGTTCTTAATAAGTGTTTATGATTGATTTATTTAACTTCTCTGATCCTAGGGAACTCTATAATACTCTTATGTAAGAGATGAATTGTTGATCTGCATCACACTAGAGGGAATTTCCATATCAGAAGTTCCCTCACAGATGAAATCACAGGACAAAACAGTCCTCTTATCACCCCCCATGAAAAAATTTGTTTGCATAGAACTGTTCACAACTGGATATTTCCCCTTTATGGGCATTTCTTGGCTCTTCTCACTTTCCTCTCCCCTTCTTGTCGTCCTTGATTTCCATCCCTCACACCAGAAAAGGACACAGTGAACCATGGGCCATAGAGGATGGGACCACAGGAAAGCCTGGGAGATTTGGAAGCTCAAAGCATTGTTGTCTTTCCCTTCTTAGGACTTGACAGGGTAAGAGAAAATAAGGTGGCACAAGGTGAGAGGGAAGTGGAAAAGGTGATTAGCCTAATTAGGTCAATCATCACACAATGGAGTGGCTGAGGTTCAAGTTGCTGCTCTGGCTTTGTCTGAGCCCTGGGGCTTCTACACGTGGGCTTAGAGGGAATGTCAAGGAGAAGTGTGAAAGTGGGAGTATCCCAGCCAAGCAGTTCTCCCATTAATGCCCTGTAGTTGCACTTGGAGAGCACCAGGAGCTCAGAATTCTGTTGACTAGTGATCCAAAGGGCAGTAGAGAGCTGGATAATGGGGTTGAATAGGCACGTTACCAGTGAGAATCATAAAAGACAAACCCAAAATGTGAAATGGAATGGCAGAGGGAAATAGTGGAAAGAATGGAAGATCTGGAGTCAAAGAATCTGGGTTCAAATGCTAGAATTGCTACTTACTATGTGTGACTTTGGGAAAGTCATTTCCCTCCCCCCACCTCAGGTCCAAGGGGGTTAGACTAGGTGACACCTTAAGTTCCCTTTCAGTTTTGAATCAAAGACACTATGAAGCAAGAATGAAAGACAAACAATAGATTGGCAATCTGAATTGCTACTCTAGTAGTGGCCTTGTGATATTAGTGGGCCCATTGGAAGGCTTCTTGTGGGTTAGGTGGATAGAGGATTCTTGGAAGAGCATGGACCTGTATCCCATTGGATGAAAAATAGGGAATAAGTTAGGATGGGAACACTGATGAAATCAGAAATCCACTGAAATATTCAAGCACCTGGACTGAATGTCAAACTCACTGAGTTTATTAAGGACAGCTCTATCAAGCACCCTTTCTCCCTAAACCACTTAGACTCTTGTTCTCTTTACTTCTATCAGTCAGTGTTGTGGGATTGACTATTTCTTTGAGGCAAGGAGCTCCAGGTGAGGACAGTCCCTCCATCAGTAGAGCTTAGCACTTATTCTACAACTTGGGTCTCAGAGAATTGCTCAGGGGTATCGGGAGATGAAGTGATATAGGTACATAGGATTCCATGTATCAGAAGCTAGACTTGAAGCCAAATCTTCCCGAGAATGAGTCTAGCTCTCTCTCCACCACAGGTTTATCAATCAATCTTTTTTCAGTTCTTAGGTCTAAGTCATGGTCTAGGTAAGGGCAAGGAAGCTAATTCACGTCAACAACCACTTCTTCAATAGATGCAGTGTCAAGACAACTAAGACTCACACATGAGAAGATAACTAGCTTACCAAAGCTTTGACTCTGGAATCAGAAGACCTGGATTCCAATAATACCACTTACTACCTGTGTGACCTTGGGACAATCAATAACTCCCTTGGGTGTCAGTTTCCTTGACTGTAAAACGAGGGTATGGGACTAGATAGCTTCTGGGGTCTCTTCCAGCTCAACACCCATCATCCTATAATAGGCATTGCACAGTAAGGAACTGGAGATGTTCCTCTCATCTTCCCTCCCACCAGAAGGGCTAAGGATTAGGGAGTGGACTAGTAGTTTAGTGTAACTAAACCAGACACATTAAAAACAGGAAGCCACCCCCCCCCCAAAAGAAGCAGGAGATCCTAGCAAACTTCCATGGGTTCTGCCTCGGTCCACTGTGATGCCAGCTAGGGAGCTGGTATAGTTCAGGGAATAGGGAGCATAGTTCAGAAGACTGCTGGTATGCCTGGTAGACGTATTGCCTCTTTCAAGTCAAGAGAAACTTGATCAACGAGTTTTTCTTGCCCTCTGAAAAGAAAATGCCAGTATAAGGGTAATAGCTGGAGATTGTGGTATTTGCAACTTTTTGCAAGGAGCTGTTTAAATGGCAAGATTGGCATATTTGTTCATGTGTCCACATCAGAGCATACACGAACAGGGCAAGTGGATTAGGTGGAGAAAGGGACCACGATGCAGAATGCTATCTATCCTGTCTTCATTGATGGCCTGGGGGAAGGGGGCAGTCCTTGGCAGTGGCTCCTTTCTCTGCTAGCCAGGTACCCTCGGCAATGAGGCACTGAACGAAGACTACAAGCAAGCTATTCAGTGACTGAATCCGGCTTCTTCCCTGCCAGAGATACACACTGTCTAGGGGACTGGGTCTCAGGTGGTCTGGAAGACAAGCATTTGGTTTTTAATGGGAGAGGAATAAGGCCATTTTACTGGCCTTATTTGAAGGGATGGAAAAAAGCTTTGCTTATGTAGTTGCATATTGATGCAGGTGAGAGATTCCATTTGATCAGTCAGGGGAGCTTTTTCCATATTGTTTCTAAGTCTTCTCTGGGGAGTCAGGAATTCCAGCTCTTCTTTCCTATTAACTGCCTGTGATTCTGGACAATCCTACCCACTACCAGTAAAGTGAATGTCACCAAATTCAAGTCACTCAATAAAACTAAATCAATAAATCAAGAGAATTCATTAAGCATCTACTCAGTGCTAGACAATATTAAATACTGGGGCCACAGAGACAAGAATGAAATAATCCCTGCCCTTAAGAAACTGGTATTCCGTTAGAAAAATTGCACATAGAATTATATGCTGACTGTGTATGTGTATATATCCACATATATACATATGTATGTGTATGTAGATATATGATATATATCGTGTGTGTGACATGTAGACAATAAATACCAGAGAGTTAGGGAGGGATGAAATTAGTAATTGGGAGAATTAGGAAATGCTTCATGTCAAAGTTGATGCTTGAGCTGTTTGTTGAAGGAGGTCAAGGATTCTATGACGCAGTGAGGAGGGGGTATAGCTCAGGAATAGGGAATGGCTAGTACAAACACTTAAAAGAGAAAGAAGTGTTGTGTGTGAGGAATAGAGAGGACAGCATGTAGGAAAGGGAGTAATATATGAGACAGAAAAGATCTGAACAAATGTGATTGATAAGCATTGATTAAATGCCTATTATGTGTAGTTGACCCATTGTACTAAGCACTAAGGACACAAAGAAAGATATATAACTTTTTTTGCTCTCAAAGAAATTTATATTATATCCAGGGAACAGCATTTACAAGCACCAAGCTCTGTGAAAAGTTACTTATGAAGAGATAGTAAGTTAATATCTCTGCCTTCTAGGAATTCATAGCTCTTCTGAATTGGAATATCTGCCTTAGAAACAATCAATGAAAATCCCGAGTGTATTTTGACAAAGATAACACTGAGTAATAAGAACTCAAGGATTTGACTGACAAAAAGGTATGAAAGAGTAGGAGTCATTTATTGGCTAATTGTTTGGTTAATCAATTACTCCACCCCACTTAAAGTTAAGTGATAGGATGCTATACCTTGTGTTTTGATCAGGTAAGAACATATTTCAAATGTTCACAAAGTGTGGAGAAGCCCTGCACAACTCACTTAGTGTGACAGGAAGTCTGTTTGGATTGTATGAGGGACTTGCTCATGCCATATGTAGGCTATATGAAAGAATGTAGCTAGGGGAAATGAAATTTTGAACAAGTGGTGAGCCAGGAGATTCTGGAGGTCCTTACCCTAACTTGTTCCTTCACTGACAAGTTGGATCCCCATAATAAAGCTGCTAAATCTCTCCTTGGGACTCTAGGGGCTCACTCTGAGAAGATTTCAGGTAATTTTTCTAATACTATAACTCACAAGCCCCAACTGATGTTCTTCCCACCATAATAATCAATTGATACAATTAGCCAGCCAGGCATAATTAGCTTTTAGTAAGGGATACTTACTCAGATGTTACAGTAAGAAAAGGTGTTATAAAATGTCTCTCTCAAAAGTCAATGACACATTGTCCCATCAGAGTCTAAGGGAAAAAGGTCTCAGTCTTAGAAAGTGCAGGTGGTGAAGTGAAACACAGATTTTTGAAGTTCTTTGGCTGAAGAACAAAAGGTACAGCAACAAAAAAGAGGAAACAGTAAGGGAATGATACTGGGTAGGCTCACATATACGGATAATAAGGGTACATTTCATGCATTTAAAAACCTTAGACTTATTAGTGGCAGCCTCACTTTTTCATAGAATCTTAGAGAAGGCTTTACGATCCTCTTGTATAATCTAATCCATGGTTCCCAAAGTGGGTGATAACACCCCATGGGGGATGCTGGAAAGGTACAGGGGAGTGGTAATAGCCTTAAGCGTAACTGGGGGTGTTGTTGAAGTAAAAAAACATGAGGAAAGAAGAGAAGAAATTTTTGAAAAATTGTTCATACATGTTCCATCCGTTGTGTAACAGAGTTAAAGTCTTAGTGATTACATAATTTTCCAAATAAAAACACAAAATGCAAATTATAACCAATCAGTGGTCAAGTTCACCAACAGGTCTTAACAAGCAAGTGTTGGCAGATGCATTTAGGGTAAGTCCAGCATGCATTGGCAGGAATATGTGTGTGTGTAATGACTTATTTACAATAAGATTCTATAAGGTTACATGATGCAATATTACATACAAAATTTTAATGCAGTACCCACAAATTTGCAATAGATTATTAAATTTAACATATATCATCTAAAAAAATTTACAGTTTTTTGAGGGGGTAGCTAAGTGGTGCAGTGGCTAGAGCACCAGTGCAGGAGTCAGGAGGACCTGAGTTCAAATCGCACCTCAAACACTTGACATTCACTAGCTGTGTGACCTTGGGCAAGTCACTTAACCCCAATTGCCTCATCCTGGGTCATCTCCAGTTATCCTGATGAATATCTGGTCAGTGGATTCAGTGGAAGCTCTGAAGGAGAAGTGAGGCTGGTGATCTGCACAACCCTCCCTCACTCAAAACAAAGTCAAGTGCAAGTCATGTCATTGTTTCTCTGATAGCATGATCTTCTTCGGCAATGAAGGACGAACACACTTTTTTTTTTGAAATTATGCTAATTAAAGAAAACATTAAAGGGTTAAGGAAAATAGATTTCCAGGGGGCTCCGAGTAATTTTTTTTGAAAAGGGGACAGTAGACCAAATAAGTTTGGGAACCTCTGAATCTAATCCAACACGAATTTATCAAATTCCTACTATGTGCAAAGCACTATGCTAGATGCTGAGGATACAGAGACAAAAACCAACAACCATTCCCTCAGGCAAGGGGCTTATATTATATTCTAAACCCCTTATTTTAGAGAGGAGGAGACTGAGACCCAAAGAAAGGGGAGACACTTGCCCAAGGGCACATTGTTTTTGTTGTGGTTTAACCTTTGTTTTCTAAGAAGACTAACGACGTCATAGGGGGATGTTTTGTCTTTCACATGAATTGGATCTAAGTGAGACAGCTGCACAAAGTCATCATCCTCACTCTCTTCTTCAGACTCATTGAAATCCAATGGCAAGAAGAAAGTCAGGGTGCCTCAGATGCTGTGGATGACCTTGGTATCTCTGATGTCTGCCCAAGCTCTGAACACGCCACAATACCTGCTTCAGCCACCTTCATGGTTATTGGAACTAAGTGTTCTCATCTGCCCATCCTGCCAGGGGAAGTCTCCACAGGCTTGGGGTAGACATCCCCCTACCTCACTGACAGGTTTGAGGCTGTTGGTTATGCCCAGCATGATTTAGTCTGTCTGCCAATACAGTTTTACTGCGGTGTGGCTACTGTGCATGCTCAAGCTTCTTGGAGCCGCAGGTGAGAGTTGAGTGACCAGCTGGACACCAAAGGTGGAAAAGGAGCCCTGAAAATGCTCAGTAGCCCTCACACTGGAGGTGCTAGTTCTCCAAAGGCACATAAGATGTTAGGAGAAGAACTGGGATAAGAATCCAGGTCTTCTGCCAAGTCGCATTGTGTTCTTTTGATCCCTGTATACCAAGTTACTTCTTTCAGGTTGCAAAGACTTGATTATAAAATTATTTCACCCTGTTCTTTCTTCCCTGTTTTCCTCACAAAATCTAATGTGAATCAAACAGACCTTTTCTACCCTTATGGTGGTAGAAGCCTGCAGAATCACTTATTTATGAGTGTTTGGACACTAATTTAACAGCACATCTGAGGCTGGAGACCCCTCCCCAGAGCCCAGGGCCGCGCATTGACTAAAGCTCTGCACCTATAACTTAGGTGATTCACAACCATAAAGCTTCACTGAAGAGAGAGATCTGTGTTCCTAAGAAGCTGTGCATTCTTAACATCCATCGCGGGGCCCACATACTCCACAGGAAATGATGAAAGAACAACATGAGCCTAACACAACAACCTCAGATGGTATCATATACTAATTAGGTTTAAAATAACTGGAGGGGAGGAGGTGGAGAGTGAAGGGTAGATTCACTTAAAAGCTGGGAAAGCTTTTCATCAGAAAACCTTGATGAGATACAACCTGAGCCTTCCTGAGCAATGCTTTCTGTCTGATCCAAGTTCAAGAGCAGACTGAGGACCCAACTATCCATGACTCAAGAAGCTGAGAGCTTGGGCAGTACCCATCGCAGGATTAAAGGAGTTGGCTCTGCACACGGGTTTCATACTTTGAGCTCCAGGAAGTCTAGCCCTGTGGGATTTCAGAAAGCCCAGCCTTGGTGAACTCAAAGACAAAAGCAGGCTGCCTAGGCAACACATACATACATACATACACACATACACATACATGCACACATATACATATATACACATACACATATATACATACATATGTATAAATGTGTGTATGTATGTGTATATGTATGACTGTGTGTTTGATCTTCTATAGCAGTGTGGAAACCAAAAAAACACCTTCTAATGTTGACATAGCTGAGCCTGGAAGATTTTCAGCAAATGTGAGAAGACACAAGAGCCCCAAGGTAACTTGCTTTCACTGGCTTTCAGGAATTTTTTCCATTAAAAGTCAAAGAATAGAATTCTAGACTAATATCATGGTTCTAGAACTAAAAGGGATCTTAGAAACCATGTAGTATAAGCCTCTCATTTTACAGTTAAGGAAAATGAGACTAGGGAGATTAAGAGATTTAACCAAAGTGATGCAAGTAGGAATATCAAAATCAGTATTTGAACCCAGGCCTTCTGATTCCAGAGCCAGTGCTTTTTCCACTGAACCACACTGTCTTCCTGTTTCCCCTTCCCTTTCATCTATTCACATCTAACTCACCTTCTGGAGATCCTGGGAAATCCTGTCTCCCGAGAATCCTCAATAACTGGCTCAAAGGTGTTTTCTCTTCCCTATTGCCCTATTCTATGGGATTTAATCAGTATCCCGATCAATGCTGGCTTCTAAAGTTCATGCTGTAGAATTTCTCAGTTTATCATGCATTGGCTATTTCCTTAACTGTTTTACAAATCCTGGGTCTGCCACTTACTAGTTTCACGATCATGAATGAGTGAGCCACTTCTTGGACCTCAGTTGCCTCATCTATAAGATGGTGTGATTGGACTAAACCAGAGGTGGGGAGCCTGCAACCTTGAGGCCTCGTTTGTCCTTCTAGGTCCTTGGGTACAGCCTTTTGACCAAGTCCAAGTTTTACAGAACAAACTCTTTCAGTAAGGGAATTTGTTCTGTGAAGTTTGGATTCAGTAAAAGGGCCACACTTGAGTTGCAGGTTTTCCACTCTTGGACTAGAATATTATTAAGGATAACAATATTATCCTTTCCATCTTTAAATCTAATATCCTATCGTATGACATGTAATTTGATACATACAATAATTTTTTGAGAAAGGTACTATGGTAACTGTTATTATATCCATTTCACAGATGAAACTGGGCCTTGGGAAGATTAAATCACTGGCCCATGGTCACAGAGTTAGGAATAACTGGATGTAAGACTGCAATTCAGGCTTCCACCTAGGGTAAACATTTAGGGCTATTTCTACTATATCACACCTGCCTCCCTGTAATTCATAGAATGTGATATATTACGACATGATATCATACCATACAGAATGACATCACAGCTGAGAACATAACATATCATAATGTGTCATATACTATGGAATAATGAGTATTGATTCAGAATATATGTATGTATGTATGTGTACACATGCTCCTGATGACTTTGTCAGCTGTTCATTGTGCACGGCAGGGAGCCTCCTGCACAAGAGCTCTGTCTTGCACTCACTCAACCTACTCAGTCAGTCAATAGGCATTTCTCTAGTGCTTACTATGTTCTATGCACTGTGCCAAGGGCTGCGGATACGAAAAAAGGTAAAAACCTACGGAGTAACTGCCTTCCTCTGCTCTGGGCAAAGTACACCCTCTTTTGTCTGAGCAGTTTGGTTGCTGAAAGGGGTAGACAATGGACTTCAGGGGGAAAAGAGTTAAATCACCTGGTCTGTTTCATATGTGACAATTTGGTTGCAAAAGGAGCAGAAGAGGAACTTTTGTTTAAGAAAAACCGATAAAAATTCAAGTGTGAAAAAAATTTTCAGATAATAATAATAGCTAATATGGACCTAGAACTTTACGGTTCAAAGCACTTTGCAAATATTATCTAATTTGATTCTCACAGCAGTGGGAAGAAGGTGCTGTTATTATTCCTGTTTTATAGATAAGGACACTGAGGTAGACAGATATTAACTTACCCAGAGTCACACAGCTGGTAAGTGTCTGAGGCTGTATTTGAACTCAAGTCTTCCTTATTCAAGGTTCAATGCTTTATCTGCTACACTGGACTAGCTTTCTGAAATAAAATATGACCCATCCAGATCTCTGTGAGAATCATATAGAGAAGGAAGAGATCTTTCTTGAAGATTGCAGGACATCATGGTCCAGCTGCGCTTTTAGTTTTTGAGAAGCTAAAACTCACAAAGTGGTAAATTTGGAGACCAGGGGATAAGTAAATAAGCATTGCTAGTTTCAGATACAATGGAAGGCTGCTGATTGGAGAAGCATCTGCATTGAGAATTGTCCGAAGGAAAGGGTAGGAGACGGATGATTGGAGAAGAGCTCAATTTCACTGCAGTTTCAGCAGTTGCCCTTTAGTGACATCTAAAGCCTCTCAGAAGTACCAGGCTAATTTCTCCTGTCACCACTAATTAAGATGGCAAAGTAGGTGTGGAAAACAAGGTTTACCGTTAGCTCTACTTTGCTGAAACAAGAGTCTGAGAACTGATTGGAAGGTGCAGAAAGGAATGGTGAAGAATCGGTTGGGCTTGTTTGCATTGCCCAGAGAGCCAACTTGAGAAGTCTTGCAACTATGTGACTTAAGGGAAATATTGAGCTCTACAATAGTAAAACATTTCCTTAGAACCATTTTAAGTGTGATTGAGAATTAAAAGAGCTGGTCAATATTTCATCAATTTAAGGATAGAAGAGGAATGCAAGAGAGTGGTGAAGTCCAGGAGGGGAGTATTTATCAGAGATATAAACAAATCAATGCCTTCAGTCCAAAGCTGTAAGTTGTTCCAAACATATGGGTTATGCTCTTTCTCGTGCTTCCCTGCTAGGTGTACTTGCTCTTCCATTTGGATATTGTGTGCATTGATGGGAGCATATGACCAAGGTTTATGGGTTAATTGTGATTCAGTGATTATTATTTACTTTGTTTTATTGTTAGCTAAATGTTTTGTGTGTAAGAATTTAATAGTGTCATCACTGTGATTAATTGGGAATGACATTGGTTGGGGTTGAGAAGATGAAATGGTGAGTAGAAGTGTATCACCTTTCTCAAGGTTACCTTTGGAGCCTTAGGAGAGTTTGAAATATAACCATGGAGAAAGCAAGCCCAGGTAGACTCTTACCATGCGAGGGACTACACTGTGAAGTTTTATACCAGGCAAGTCATACATACATTACATTTTCTTAGATTTAACCTGCCTTTTTGTCCTTATGCATACCTCCTACTTCCTTTGACTCATCAAACCTCTCATCTATTTAAACTCTGAAAGGTCTGGCTATCACCACCCCCACACCATTATCCTCACACTACCCCAGCACCCAAGCCCTCACTATAAGGCAATCTTCCTGAAATGGAGTTTCTAAGACCTGCTAACTGACCATGCTTACATATCCTGCCATATTAGGATTTTCTCATGAATACACATCTGATCAAGGCCAGTCAACTGGGTCATAAGAGGAAGATAAAATGAAATCAATTACTTAATTTAGGTTAATAAGATGGAGAGGATTCAGAAGAAGCAATTAGGATGGTGAAAATCAGACACGAGGGCTATTCTCAAGGATTACAAGGGCTGAACATATAGGAGATAAATCGTACTGTCCAGGGGCGGGGACAGAATCTGGAGCAATAAGTACGGACAAAGAGGAATATTAAGCTTGACATCAGTAGAAACTTCCTCAAATTTAGGGGTATTGTAGCATAACGTATAGAGTGCTGAATGTGGAGTTAGGAAAACCTGGGGTTATCTTGTCTCAAATATTTATTATTAGTTATCTTTCCTCTTCTTTTTATAAATGTGACTACCTAATAAGAACCTTTCCTTTCCTGCTAGCTCCTCAAGCTATGGTCATTCTCATTCCCTTTTATTGAAAAAATTCTAAGGTTAATGATACTCCACATTGTTGAACTTAATTGAATCCCATGTTCTTCTTTTCCAATTGCTAATTCTTTGTCTCCTTAGCTGATTCATCTGTCTACTATCCCTTAAACATCGTTGTCTCCTGAAGTTTAATCTGTTGACCTTTTTGTAGCCTCTTTCTGGTGATCTCTCCCACTCCCACATCTTCAGTGATCATCTCTATATTGATGACTTCAAAATCTATATTATTACCTCCTACCTCTTCCTGGAGCCCACTCCCATATTTCTAAATGCCTGCTGCATATCTCTACTAGATCTTTTAAGAACCTCAACTCCCATGTGTCCAAAACTGAACTCAGCATCTCCCCACCAACTCATTTTTTTTTGTTGATGGCATCATCACCTTCCAGTTATGCAGACTTATACCCTTAGAGTAATCTTTCATTCCATCAATATGTTCAGGGGAGATGTATTGAGAAATGAAGATGCTATAAAAACAAAAAAAATGTCAATAAAACAGAAACCTTTTTTTAAAGATTGCAGATGGCATAAAGTTTGAAACAGTAGCTAACATTTTGGCTGATAGAGTCAGCATCTTAAAGATTACAAAAAGCTAGAATGTCAGTCCAAACCTAGTAAGAATAAATGTGAAATATTGCTCTTTTCTAAAAATTGCCTTCATAGGGATAAGATGGAGGAAGTATGTTTAGATAAGAATTGGTGAGAAAAATATCTGGAGTGGACCACAAACTCAAAATGACCCAGTTGTGTTATATAACAACCAAAAATTCTGATTTAATCTCAAGTTTCAATAATAGAAGCATAATGTTTAAAATGAGAGAGGTGCTTAGATTGCATCTGCAGCATTCATTTCTGGGGGCCACATGTTAGGAAGGGCATTGATGAACTGTAGTGTATCACAAGAACGATTGGAGGGCTGAAAAGCATGCAAGACACAAAAAGAACTAGGGATGCTTAGTTTGAAGGTAAAACTTAGGGAGAACAGGAAATCTATCTTCAAATATTTAAAGGTTTGTCAAGTGGAAGAAGATTTGATTTGCTTTGCTTGGTCTCAGAAAGCAGAACTGGTACCACAATGTTGCTTTCTGGGCTCTCCAGCTCCTTTCAGTTGTCAGAGAGAAATCTCAAAACATTGCTGTCGGAGATGCAGCCCTCATCTGTTTCAGAAACATTACCTTATCACAGACTCTGCCTAATAGTGGAAGATTGATGCTAGCTAATGGACTGATCCTGAGTGCAACCATAGTTTTCTAGATGCCCAAGTGGGAGTAGAAACATTGAAACGACCTGGCTCTGTGAATTGCCTTCCCAGGAGCTGGCATTTGGGAGGGACACATGGTAACATCCAAAGAGAAAGTCTGAAGGTAAATTCTGTGATATGACCACATTTTTTCCTTTTTCCTTAAATCTGAGAGGTCCTCCAACATCTGAACTATAACCCTACTGCAGAGATCTCCAATATAATTTACTTTTAGAGATTATTATGGTACTTTGAACAGGATGGTAACAAAACCTCATGAAAAAATCTGTGAGAACCACAAGAACTCAAATGAACTTTTAAGTAGTTGTGTTAACATTAAATTTTGACAATGCCAAACACAGCATTCCTACTTAGAGGAATACTTTTTGGATGATTTGTCCATATCATCTATGTTATGTTAAGCACCTAGTTCCCAAAGCATCCCCCCCCCCCAACTACATAGGAATAACCAGATTCAAGCAATCAGCCAGGAAACCCCACTCTTTCTCTTCCTTGTATCCCCTGTTATATACTGTCCTGGCATTTCCATGATAGCGGCAGAAATGTGGTTCAGCTGCAGACGATTATGGGCTACTCCCTTTAAAGGCTTATGGTCTCTCTATTGCTTTTATACCAAGTACTAACATGTTGGGAAAATATGAGAGGCAGATATCAGCTCAATAAAGAAGAAACTTTCTAACACTTTGAGCTATGCAAAATTGGAAAGGGCTGCCTTGAGAGGCTGTGAGCTCTCCATCTCTGAAGATCTCCAGACAGAGGTTGAAAGAAAGACCACTTATGGGTGCTTTCTGCTCAGGTATGGAATGAATGAGGTGATCTTTGACTTTCTGGGATTCTATGATCTCTGACCCAGTCCTACTCTGCCTCTTCTAGAATAGGTGAAACTTGGTTACTCAGTGAAGATTCCCATCATCCTGACCATACTCTGGCCCTAAGCCTACTTGCTCCCACAAACTAAACAGTTCATCCTCCTCCCCAGGAGAGGTTGGCACTTGCTCAGGACAGGATTCTTTGAAGATGAAACTCATTCAAGCTCACTTGAGATGGAGGGTGGGATGGGTAGTAGCTCCAAGAAAGAATTTAATTTGTCTCCCCAAATCCAGTCATTTTAAACTCGCTCCTATATCACTGAGATTATATCTGCACTGGTGTCTTTAAAGCCACAGCCCTGAAACTCTTAAAGATAATAATCACAATAAAATTTATGACTTTATTTATTCATCTTTTGACATTCCCAACTTTGGAATGAAAAAATGAATTACATTATCTTTTACAGCTTCACACTTTTTTCTCTTCTGTTTTTCTCCCTCTTCTGCCCTCCTTTTGCCCTAACTCTAAACACCTGTCAGACTATAGAAAGAGGTACTGCACTAAATTTTTAGCAGTGAATTTGAAAAAAAAAAGGTGGCTGAGGGTAAGATAATATGGTCCATCTGCCATTTTGTGGCTATGTATAATGTAGAACACTTGTAAGAAACATAAAACTTCTTAACACTAGCTGAACACTTTTGGAAGCCACTTGGGGGTCCATAGGAAATAGGTCTAGTGAATAGTCTTTGAATACAGGATATCTCAGGAAAAGGCTTCATTGTTAAGTGCAAGATGTTAGGGGTGTGGCAAGACAGCAGTTTCTCTGACAAAGATCTGGGAGTTTTAGCAGACTGAAAACTCAATAAGTCAATGGCATGATAAGCCAGCCAAAGAAATGAATGCCAACATTGGCTGAATTAAAAGTGGCACAGGGCACAAGACCCTGCCCTGGTCAGACCACACACGGACTCGAATGTCCATTTTAGGAAGGATTTTGATGAGCTGGAGAACATCAGAAGGAAGGCAGTCACAAGGGCAAACATACCCCATAAGAATTAGTCCAATTCATTTTAAAAGCATTTATTAAGTACCTCCCGTGCACTCAGCACTAAGGAAAATGCTATTATGGCAAAGACAAAGTGAGAAAATCTCCGTACTGAAAGAGCTGACATTAATTATACTGAATGGAGCTGTTGTCGCTGTTGTTGTGTTTCTCCTTCGTTGCCAAAGAAGACCATACCATCAGAGAAATGATGACACGACTTGCACTTTGTTTTGAGTGAGGGAGGGCTGTGCAGGTCACCAGCCTCACTTCGCCTCCAGAGTCATCTGAGTCCAGTGACCAGATATTCATCAGGATGACTGGAGATGACCCAGGATGAGGCAATTGGGGTTAAGTGACTTGCCCAAGGTCACACAGCTAGTGAGTATCAAGTGTCTGAGGTGAGATTTGAACTCAGGTCTTCCTGACTTCTGCACTGGTGCTCTATCCACTGCACTACCTAGCTGCCTCTGCCTACTAGGGGAAATGGAAAACCACAGCAAACCAATATCTCTGCCAAGAAAATCCCAAAAAGGGATCATGAAGAGTGGGACATGACTGGAAAGTAACTGAACAACAAGAGAGAGTTTGCTAACAATTAGAACTGCCCCAAAATGGAATGGGCTGCCTTGGCACAGAGTGATTTCCATCTCATTTGAGTTCCTTAAATAAAGATTTTATATCCACGTATCAGATATATTGTCAAGGGATTTGCTACCCAATTATGGATTTGATTAGATGTCACTGAGGTTCCTTTCAGCTCTGATTTCTGTGATGTTATAAATGCTTCAATACTCGGAGAGATATAGATTTATGATTTCATCAGTCTGGGCATTCTCTTCACAATCATTCTACCTTGTTGTCTTCTAGATCCTTTCATAAATACTCCAAAATATATCTGTACAACACACTGTATAAGCTTCCTCTGGGCTTTCCATAATTTATGGATACCTGTGCAATACTAAGATTGTCTACCAGCTATCCTTCATTCTTTTATTGCCTGACTGACCAACTCACCTGATGGTCTGATCAAAAATGTCATTGATGATGTCTCAGACCGCTGCCCAAACCCCTCTATGGCATTTAGACATCTTCACAATGACTTATTACACATTACTCCTCTTCATGAACACTACCGACAGAGCTTGGCAAAGTATGGCTGAAGGAACAAAGCTCCACATACACACATGCTTTTGAATGACAGGCAAGCTCAGAATTGCTTTTACATTTTAAAATACAATAAAAGTTTATTTCAACCTGTAAAAACCTTTCTTAGCTCTTACAGCAGCAGGCTAGATTGGGCCTTCCCCAGTCTTTGGTCTGACCAGACTGTCCTTTTTAATGTTCTCCATAGATAACACTTCATCCTCACTTTCATGCCTTTGTAGTAGCCATCTCTTGTGGCTAGAATGCACTCCCTGCTTACCTCCACCTCCTAGAATCCCTAGTTTATTCAAGGTTCTGTTTAAGCACCACTTCCTACATGAGACCTTTCCTAGCTCCCTCCCGTACAGGTATCAGATGCCTCTTCCTCCTCTCACCTCCAGTTACCTTGTATCTACTTTGCACACACCTATAGGTACTTATTGTCTCCCTCATTATAATGTAAGCTCCTTGAAGATAGGGGCCATTTCTTAAAATACAGACACACACACACACACACACACACACGCCTATCACAGTGCCTGATACGTAGTACCTTACTTAAAAGCACCACACATCTTTTCATTACTCAAAATTTTGTCTCTTGACACCATGATATCCCATGGTTTCCAGCCATAGACCCTTAGTAGGATAGTGGATATGTAAGTAACAATAACAACAGGAAAAAACAAAACAACGAAACCAATATGTGCTTTAGCAACAAGCATCAGCTAGGGATCTTTGAAAGTGCCATGAAATTATTCAGTTCTTGACTCCACTCAATGTCTTTTTCTAATACCTATCCAAGACACAAGTATTGGCAGACATCGTCAATGGGCTAACCATTCAATGATATGCTTTGATATGGACAATAAACATTCTTCATCCACTTGGTTTCTCTGTCAATTTTTAGACTAATCTCTTAAAAGGTATTAATCGCAAATACGCTTTAACTTTTTATTTCAAATTCTCGTCAAAAAGTTCTCCTCGTTGTGGTCACATGATCACTGATTTTGAGTCATATGTTTTTGACAGAGTCCTCAGAGGCTAGGTGGTTCAGCCACTTTATTTTCCAGATGAAGAAATGAAGCCCGGGGAGGTGTAGCGACTTTCCCATGACCGCACTGTTAGGAAGTGTCAGAGGAGGGATTTTCTAAAATCCTCTAACCACAAATCCAATGTCCTTGCCACTGTACTATGCTGCCACTTATGGTGCGTCCCTAACCTGCTTAAATAAGCTGATTATGAAAAAAGGGAAATGGATAAAAAAGGAGACACTGATTATTTACATTTCTTAGGGAAGCTTAAGTGATACAAAACAATGGCTGCTGTGAGGAGGCCAAAAAAGCCCAGAAACCATCCCAACCCACAAGCTTTAGCTCTGCCAGCTAGGGAGGTGTGGCAGCCAAGAGCAACATCGATTTAGGACACAAGCTCATTTGCAAAACAACAGGAAGGAAGAGGATAGAAAGAAGATTATAAGCACTATCACATCACCAAACTGGGCAATAATGTCTCTACAGAATGTGTGACCCTCTAGGTCCTCAAGTGTGGTCCTTGGACTGAATCCAAACTTCACAGAACATGTGGCCTCAAGGTTGCAGGTTCCCAGACTCTGGTTTAGATCCAGCTAAGTTCTTAGTCTGTCCTGACTTCATCCTGCTGTGACCTACCTGTGTATTGGTGTAGCCCATTCCTTATGCCTGGAATCTGTCCCTCATCTCTCACTATTGGAATTCCTCCCTTCCTGTCACCTCAGCCTCCTTAAATTCCTCCTTATCCCACAAGCTGAATGTATTCTTTACCTTGACATTTTTTCCTAGAGCATTTTGTCTGGATCTTTCTTTTGACCTTTTGATGCCTTGACCATACAACTTGTGATATTTTCACGTACCATAGAATCATAGGACTTGGGGCTGAAAGGGACCTTATGAACCATTAATTTTACAGAGATGTTGGAGCTTTTTTGGTAGAATATGAGTACCTTGAGGGCAGGGACTGAGTTAGTTTTCATTTTTATTTCCCCACTGCCAAAGTTAAGGCCTTGCATGTGTGCTTAACAAACACATGCTTGTTCAATTGAATTGAATTGGCTGCCTACAGTTCTAAGGGGCAAATAATTCCTGAAGTTACAGGACATCGCTGTTCTGCTTAGTAGACCCATGAGAGCAACTTAAATGATGTGTCTGACAACGTAAAGGAAAATAACACATATAAGATGTCAAGACTCTGATTAATGCTTTAATGGATCCAAGTATAGTGTGAAGTAAAGTCCCCACTTGGCATGTGGGGGCTTACGAATGTGGCCAATGTACATTGGAACTTTATATTTGCAATAAGAGTTCTCTCTCTAGATTTTTGACTTCAGAGAACTGTGTAGTAATTCTCAGTAAAGAGGTGGCCAATTGTAGGTGTAGAACGAGGCTTTTAGACATGGCCAATGTTTTGATTTGTTTTGTGGAACCGAAACTGTTTGTTAGAGATGATGGATCTATATGGGAGGAATGGTCAGAGGTGGTCACGAAGTAATGACGATAAATTTTTTTAAGTACTAAAAAAATTTACTTTTTTTTTTTAAGTGAGTTGCTTAGTCTGTCTGGAATGAAGGTTCCAAACCATCATGTAGAACAAAGCTTCCTCACCTTTTTATATCTCATGGACCCCCTTGGGCAGCCCAGTGAAACCTATGGGTCCCTCCTCAGAATAATGTTTTTAAATGTATGCAATAAAACACACAGATTGCAAGGGAAAGGAAGCACATTGAAATAAAGACATAA
This sequence comes from Notamacropus eugenii, assembly GCF_028372415.1. Lineage (NCBI taxonomy): Eukaryota > Metazoa > Chordata > Mammalia > Diprotodontia > Macropodidae > Notamacropus > Notamacropus eugenii. The sequence continues at coordinate 32,220,158 of NC_092877.1, read as the reverse complement.
ATTTTTCATCTAAATTCAAAGATCCTCTGAAATGTACCTAAGAACTCCTTGATGCTCTGTGGTTCTCAACTTCAGAGCCCCTCATATAGTAGGTATAAGGAGAATGAATCTGTTCTGGAAAAGGATGTTTGTTGGCATAAGCCCCTAGGTTACTGTTGTGTTACTTTTCTGTTTTGCTTTGTTTTGCTTTTTTTTTTTTTTTTTTGCTCATTCTTTGAGGATGACAATCTATAGACCCTTAAGAAAAGGTAAAGGTAAAGGTGAGCCTTCAAGAGATCCAGTATAGCCACTTCACATGTAGGATATCTACACTGGAGGGCAGTTTTTGGGGAGACAGTTTGCTTTATCTTTATTGGCTCCTAAACCATAGGCAATGAGTGTGTCTGTCTTTCTGAATCTGGTTTAGTCAAGCACTTCAAATGGTCCAAGAGCTAGAGGCCATCTGATGAGTCTTGAGGGAAAGTCCCCTAGACAGAAAATATAGGAAATAGAGAAGGGGTCAGTAGGAGTATAAGAATTTTGAAATGACTAGGAATGAGCTCTAAATCCTATGATCCTATCATGCAAGAGATCACAGGTTGTAATGGCTGTGCATCACAGCTGATGAGCCAACCTGAAAGAGTCACAGTCAAAAACACCCCCTACCCTCCCCCCTCATCTCCTTTCCAAGGTAGTGAGGTACAAGAATAAAACACCAAATTTGGAGTCAGGAAACTTGGTTTAAAAACCCAGGTTCTTTGGCCATTGCCTTTGGGCAAATTAGACTCTGTGAGCCTCAGGATGTTGCTATTTTCACCGGTAAAATAAGAATAACACTTGTACTCTCTACTTCATAGGATCAAATGAAGCACAGAATCTCAGGGTGAGAGGGTCCTCAGAAACCATCTATTCCAACCTGGAGCTGGGAGAGAATCAATCTCTACAATATCCCTAATAAGTGATCATCCAGTCTTTAAGATGAATTAAACGTGTAGTTAGTGTGTATGTGTCTGTGCATGGATCCCATTGTCCTATAGTGCATGAGTCTTCAAGGGCCTTTCTCAGTGGAGAAAATTCTGCTTGCCTACACCTTTCAGAAGCCTCTGCAAGGGCTCTATGATGTGGTGCCCTCACCCAGCACATACTGTCAATTGGTAGGTATCCTTGTGGACGTGTAATTTAAAGGGCTATTGGAATCTTGTAAGACTGCTTGATGCAGAGATGAGAGACAGGAGGAAAACAATGGTAACCATATCTAGAAGATACTAGGGCTAACACAGCCATTTGAAACAATTGCAGTGCCAAAAGGGATCAGCATGACTTAGACTATTACTGTAAAAGAGTGAGATGGAACTGGAAGTCATTAAGCAGTTTGCTAGCCTGCTAGCCTCTAGCACCATTCCACCTGTCCAGGAATAATCCTAGGGCCTTTGACTCCACTGTTGTGCAACCAAGGGCATTGGTGAGCAATCCAGGACACTGTGCCTAGGGGACTTGCTGGAGGTGGTTGCTATTTGGGAATGGGTGCCAAGACCGTTTGGTGCTAATTCCTTGTTATTGCATTGGCATTCTATTTTCATTAAGAGTCTTTGTTTTGAATGTGTGTCCTACCTGGCCTGGTCTGTCACAAAGAAATATATCCAGCCAAGTCTTAAGGGTGTGGCATTGAATAGAAGATATGGGGATTGCTGAGGAGGATCCCATCCAGGGCAGTCCAGGTGACAGAGGTATTGCATGTAAAGACTTTGGAGGCGCATAGCATTATGTACACAAAGGTTGCACAATCATGTTATGGTCATTGAGATGCAGAAGAGTATAGTGGATCAAGGGCCAACTCCTTGGTGTCCCAGGTGACCCAGTGAGACTCTTTAGTTGTTAATAGAGACTTCTTGTAGAAGTGTCCACACTGGAAGTTTCCTACAAGGATGAAATCACAAGTCCAGATCAAAAAATATTGTTATCACCCCAGGCTAACCCTAAAGATAGGATAATACTGTGCAAAGAGTTTGGAGTTAGGTGACTGGAATTTAAGGTGAGGCTTAGCCATATACTACCCGGGTAACCCTGGGTAAGACATCTCATAATCTCAGTTACTTACATCATCTGTAACATGGCAGGGCAGGTTAGGGTTAGATGACATCTAAGCTCTCTTCCAGCTCTGAGATCAGATATTTAGAGCTGGAAGGGAACTGGGAACCCATCCTCATTTTACATATAGGGAAACTGAGGACCAGTGAGGTTAATTGATGTGTCCAGTATTACACTGGTCATAAGTAAGTAAGCCTAGGACTTGGACCCATGTCTGGAGCTGACCCTGGAGCCTGCATTCTTTCCACTATACCTGTATGGCAGCTCTAAATTTACCATCCTCCCACCCACATTTTCCATATCATCCCATCCCTTTTTGGCACCTTGCTAGATCATTCCTATAGCTTAATAACACAAAGTAGACACTAATCTGACTAACTCTGTTCCACCTGAGTTGATCCATTTAAAGGTGAACAATAATAGTAGAAATTGAAGGTCTTTTCAGGCACTTGGGCTTTCTCATTTCATCCTAATAACTCCAGGTAAGGAAGAGTCTTAAATGAATTAATCAGCTTCTCTTTCAGGGAGCTTTTGAAGGTCTTCTAAATGATCTTTAGACATTCTTTTCTTCCTGATTAATGAGTTTAATCATTTCCTCCTCTCCATCACTTCATTTAAGTTTGGAGGTAGGTACATGAGAGAGGAACTGAGTTAAATAGTATATCTTACACTTATTATTTGTGTCACCTTGGATAAATCACAAGCTCAATTTATTCATCTGTAAAATGTGGCTCTTGGATTATATGGCCTCCAAGATTCCTTCCAGCTCTAAATTTCTGATCCAAAATTGATTTTTTTCTTAGTATCCCATCTTATACTAGGAAATCTTCCCCCCCCCCTTTGAGGTACAAAGACAAATATGACACCTTTATAGCAGTCCTCTGTGACTGAGACTACAAGAAGACACATGAGAACCAAGACAAAAGAAACAAGGACATTCATCCTCAACTAATACTTCCATCACACCAGATGAATCTGACTGTTCTTCCAATCAATGCCCACTTTCCTACCTGGAATACAAAGGTTAGTGTCATATATTCTTTTCATTTATTGTTCAATGATAGCTGAGGGCCAATGATATAAAAAGTAACTGCTAACCCTCTCCAGTAGGGCTGGAGGGGAGATTGTGCAATTAGGTGGAGGGAAATTTCTAAAGGATTAAAGAAGGATGACCACTAAAATTTTAAAAATCTTTATCTACCCTCCCATTCCCTTTTCCCAATAAACTCATTCCCCCAGTAAAAAATAAGATCTGTATTCAGATATCTAAGAAGTGAAAACCCACAGGGTTAGGAAATTTAGAGTCTACCATCAAAATTAATTAAGGGGCAAGAGAGAGGGGTTGCCTTGGTTAATCAAATAGGGAAAGGGCCAAGTGAAGATTCTTGGGGGAATCTTTTGGGGGAAAAATAGATTTCCAGAGCAATAGACTGACAAGAATAGGGAATTTCTCATCTATTCCTCTTTCACTTGAATCCTCCCCCCAAAAAGCCCTTCCCAACAGCTGATGCATTGGATACCTCTGGAAACCTATAATCTGCTAAATCACTGCTTAGCAATGATTAGGATGCTTTGGCTGGCTTAATTCCTGTGGACTTTGGGATTTATCTGTAACATAATATAATGAAAAGAATCCTGGATTTGGAGTCAGGGGACCTGGGTTAGATTACCAGTTATTTTACAATCTGTGCAATCTTGGGTAAGTCACTTTTTGGACCTCAGTTTCCTCACCTGTAGAAGAGAGTTAGATTAGATTAGGAATTCTTAACCTGGATCCATGAACTTTAAAAAAAATGCTGCCTGATTTTGATGTAATTGTCTTCTTTTGTACCCCCATGTATTTATCTAAAAATATTATTCTGAAAAAGGGTCCATAGGCTTCACCAGGCTGACTAAGGGGTCCACGACATAAAAGTTGAAGAACCCTTGGAATAGATGATCTCCAAATTCCCCTCCCATTTTAAATCCTGGGAGCTATATGGAACTATGACGTAATTATAGGTAACAATTAAGATCACCTAAAGAGCCTAATGCAAGGAGGTAAGTTAGATTCCCCCAAATATCAGTGATATCATTGATAGGATGGAACTCATGACTAGAATATGGCTCTAGAAGAGTATATTTTGTTGAAAATAAATAGGATGGGGGAAGGAGAGGGAGGGAGAGAATTTGAAACTCAAAATAATTTTAAAAATGTAAAAGTTGTTTTTACATGTAATTGGAGAAAAAATGAAATATTAAAAAATGAATGTATTGGTTTTTTAAAAGTTATATTTTGTTTTGGAAAGGTATTCTTTACATAAGAAAACCCAGGAGTAAGTGGAGCAAAACATGGTTGAAAGGGTTTGGATGAAGATCAACAGTGCCAGGAATATCGCAATCTGAGAAGAGAATTAATAGATAAGGATTTTGGGAAACTGATCATAAAACTAAGAGACTCTCTCTCTCCATATGTATATATACACATATACACATATATACATATACACATGTACACATATATATACACATATACGTATATACGCACATACACACATATACACATATGCGCGTGTCCACATATACATATACACACACATACATATATACACACATACACATACATACATATAAACATACATATATACACATGTACATGCATATGTATACATATATACACATATATATGCATATGTATACATATATACACATATATACATAAGTATACACACTTAGATGGGATGTCTTTATCCAGACATTTCCCTTTTTATCAAAAGCAGAGTAGCTTAAAATATCTTGACTAGTTTTAATGATAATTTTATCTTTCAAAATATCAAGAAAGCAATGAAGGAACTGCCTTTTTTAACCTGACTCTAACCAGCAAAAAAAAACTGGTTACTGAAATACAATTGATGAACACCTTGTCAGGAAGTAACCATTTCCATCTTTGAACTTGTGATTTAAGAAAAAGAGGAATTCTGGATATAGGCTGATATACACCCTAAATTTGGAGAGTGGATTTCAAAGAGAAAGGCAAGATAGATTCTTATGACCCAAAATTTTATAGGGTAATTATAATTATATAAAGAGGGATTAGAAGTTCTGAAGAATGGAAGTCAGCAGATTCAAAGAAAAAATTCCAGTGAAAATGAAAAGAGGGGTTGTCTTTTGTATTCATGGGGAACCAACTGACGCACATAGATTTCTAAAAGAAATATAGGGAATACGGAAGTAAGGGCAATAGTGGAGATTGAAAACAAAAATCCATCATCACCCTATAAAATAGAGGCAGAAGAACTTAGACTCAGAATTAACCGAGGTTTGCAAGGAATACTAAGGACAACAAAAAGAGTGTGACTTTTTAAATTCAATCTTGGCAAAAAGAAGAGACTCAAAAAGGGATAGGATTGCTATTGAGGGTGAATGGGATGATGATAATGTATGCTAAAGGGAAAGCAGAATTATTTAACTCTTATTTTCTGTCTCTTTTCTCAGCTGAGATGTATACTTTTAAAATAAAGACAGACAGAACTGAAGTAGCAAATGGGAAATTGAACTCAAATAGTATAAGTAGGGAAAACACTCAGCTGCCTTAATCAGTTCAAATCACCAGGCCCAACCAAACTACATTCAGGATACTTAGAAAAACTGGCAGATGGGAATGAGAATCTACTGCCATTGCTCAATGAAAAATAATGGAGAATAAGAAATGTGTCACAGGACTGGAGGATGTCTTGATTTTTAAGAAAGGGAAGAAATGGGAGTATGCAAACTAAGGCCAGTGAACTTGACTTTAATTCTTGTCAAAATTCTACAAGAGAGGTCAAAGGGATGGTTAGTGAGCATAAAAAAGGAGATGGCATTCACTAAGAACCAGTACAGTCTCATCAAGGACAGGTCATTCCAGACTAACCTAATTTCTTTTCTGACAGGGTTACTGGATTGGCAAATTGGGGAATGCTTTAGGTATAATTTACCTGTATCTTAGCAAACATTTGACACAGTATCTTTGAGACAATAGAGAGATGTAGGCTAGATGAGAGTATAGTTAGGGGAATTCAGAACTGATTGAATAGCTCATCCTAAAAAGTAGTCACTTAGCTTGTCAACTTGGAAAGAGATGTTAAAGATCTGTGCTGCGTAAGATTTTTATCAGTGACTTGGATAAAGGCATAGATGGTATGTTTATCAAATTCATAAATGATACAAAGTTGGAGGAAATAGTCAATATGTCTGATGACAGGATAAGAATTCAAAAAGATCTGAAGAGGCTAGAATGTTGGGTCTATTAAGATGAAATTTAATATGATTAAGTGTCAAATCTTGTATTCAGGTTCCAAAAAATCAATTTCACAAACAAAAGACAGTGTACGTGTGTCTATACAACAATTTGTCTAAAAACAGATATGGGGGATTGAGTGGACAGCAAGATCAATTTGTGTCACCATTGTAATATGGATTGCAAAAAATGATAATGTGATTTGAGGCTACATTAAGAAAAGTATAGTATCCAACATTAAAGGGATGTGAATCCTGTTATACTCTGCCATGGTCAAACCTTATCTGGAATATTGTGTTCATCTCTGGGTGCCACATTTTATAAGGGACATTGAAAATTAGAGAGCATCTGAATGGAAAGCAACTAGGATGGTGAAAAGGTTGAGATTTTGCCATATGATTGATTGGAAGTCATGTGACCCTTCCTTCAGTTAAAGGATGCTTATTTAGGTATTCATTGACTGTGATGTGATGGCCTCTGAAGTTCTTTTCAATTGTGAGATTCTGTGATTCTATCCTTGTATGAATTAAAATGTGTATAAGGACAACAAACTATAAACAGTATTCATATACATCTAAATTACTGAATCATTGATTTATGGCTAGAAGAAAACCTCAGAGGGGAAGCAACTTGGCAGAGCAGAATGAGCAAAGGATTTAGAATCAAAGGACCTTAGTTCAAATTCTGGCATTTATAATATTTATTTAAATTTGGGCAAATTTCTTAGCCTCTCTCAGCCTAATTTTTCTTCTTTAAAATTAGGGTGTGTGCACTAAATGCTTTTCTAAAGTCCTTCTGCTCTAAATCTATCATTCTATTCAAACCACGTTTTTAGAGAGCTTTATATGTGTGCAGACCCTTTTTTTACAATACGTAAGTTGGCCAAATGAGTGACATCAGTAATGTGTGACTTTAGAGTCTAACAATGTATCATTTTCCATTTCTATATGTCAATGAATCTGTGATTTCATCAATGTTGACCCCTGCCAGTTCAAACTGAAACCCATCCATGCCTTCTCATTCTGTGAAATTCTGACCTGTGGTCTTCTAAAAGCCTCTACAAAGGATCTGCCCAGGGTGCTGAAGATTTTCCACTACCATAGGTCTTTTTTTCTTCTTTTTTTTACATTTTGTTAATACCAAGGGAAGCCTCTGTCTGTCCAGCTGTTATTCTTTACTTTTACCACAGGACTAATCTGTCTTTTCTCTGAATCACAACTTTCTCCATAGGTATCCCTTGTATCATTTCTTCTGGGTGAGCTATCATTGGAATATATGGAACTTTCTACATACTATGTACTTATATATACTTTTTATGTACTATTTTCCTTGATACTCCTCCTTTTTGTGTTACAATTAATCTGTAAGACTATTATATTATTTGGAAAATGTACATTCTTTTGACAAGTTCTTTATTTCATTTAATGATCAGCTTCTTGCAAATGTCTTTTCTTTTCTTTAAACGTACACACACATTTAAAAAACTTCTGGACTCATGATTTCATCAGCATAGGAAACTCTGCTGCCAAGAGCTCCCTACACTGATGAAATCACAGGTCCAGAAGTTTTTAAAATATGTGCTATTGTTTGAGCCCTTATAGTTCAGAGTGAGTGTAAATAGCAATTGTTTCTGTTTTGGCCAGAAATCTTGAGGGTCTTCCTTTCCCAGATTGATTTTTTTAACTAGGTAAAAGAGGCCATTCTTTGCCTCATTTCTTACCTAGCCTTAATCACTAAATCAGCGAGACCTCAGTCAAACTGAAACCTGTTAAAGCCCTTACCTTATAAAGACCAAAATCTCTTATCCATGGTCATATACAGTTATCTTGATCTATATCTTGCCACTGGACCCAAATGGCTCCAGAGGAGAAAGTGAGGCCCTCCCTCACTTAAATACAACTCACTTGTGAGTCATAGCATCACTTTCTCAGGGTCATCTTCCAGAAGAAAGGACAAATGACATCAATTGTAGGGAGCTCTTGGTGAGGAAACAACCTCTATCAATATAGATTAGCAACCAGTCTGAAACTTTTAGTCTTTGAGAATTGTCTTGGGGATTTGAGAATTCAAGTGACCATATAGCATCACAAAGATAGCAGGTGTCAGAGATGGGACTTCAACCTACATCTTATTGACATGGAACCTGGCTCCCCATATTTCTTTTTTAGTAACTGTTTATTAATTTAAATTGATGACAATTTATATTTTCTGAATTTGGGTTTTATTTGACAATGTTACAAGTGTGTATATATATATATATATATATATATATATATATATATATATATATATATATATATATATATATATATATATATATATATAAGATAAAATATACAGCAAGATTGATGACTCTTTTTTAAATGCAGAACTGCATCTTAAAATAGAAATGAAAAAGTCAAAACAAATTGTCAATTGAAATAATAGACTCCCTCACCTCACATCCCTTTTATCCTTGCAGGTAGACCTATATAATCCCAACATGTGACAACTCAGCTGTAGGCATGGAGATTCAAAGGGCAGCTACACACCATAGTGAATAGAACACCAGGCCTGAAGTCAGGAAGACCTGAGTTCATGATCCCACCTTAGATACTTATTAGCTATGTGATGCTAGGCAAATCATTTAACCATGTTTATCTCAGTTTCTTTTTCTGTAAAATGAGCTGGAGGAGGAAATGGGAAGCCACTCCAGTATCTTTTCAAAGAAAACCCCATGTGAGGTCACCAAGAGTCAGAGAGGACTGAAATGGCTGAACAGCAACATGGAGATTTAAAGAACCTCCTTTCTTCATGTCTATGGTTAAGCCTAATTCAATCTTGCTGTTGGTCCTGCTCTAATCTTGGGATCTCATAGTCTTCCAGTTGCTGAGTCCTTGCCCTTGTATCTCTGATGTATGGCACCTTTCTGATTCAGGAAATTTAGTTCTATGGAATTTAATTCACTTGCTTATGATCGCACAGATAGCTAGGGTTCCAGCCCACATTCCATAGCTTCAAATCCAACATTCTTTCCACTCTGCCATATTGCTTCTCCAGTGGTGAGAGTCACCAAATCAAGAGTTCTCATAGATGTGCTAGAGTTGGTTGCCTCCATATGAAAAGTCATTGATCTGTGCTGGTACTACTATAAAGACAATTTATCAGTATGTGCAACCTAATTCAACATTGATTATAAATGATGAAAAAATAGAAAAATTACATGAAATACTTGGTAAGATCCTTCCATTTGGAGTCAGGAAAATCTGAGTTGGCATTCCAATTTAGACATGTGATTCTGGGCCTCAGTTTCCTTACTTCTAAATTGAGTGGGTTGGATTGGACTCAGTGCTCTCTATGTTCCCATCCCATCTAAATTTATGATCCTATGATTCTTTAACTGCATATTTTAATACTCAATGACATTGATGTGAAAAGGAACACTGGGGAGGACAGCAAAATCCATGTTGGAGAATGTGTTTCAAGAATGAGAGATGGATAAGGCCAGAGGTGTGTAGACTCCTAAGAAAGTGCATACTTGTACATCAACAAAACTTCCTTCAAGAATGGAATTGGATATGTTTAATAAGAATGTATGTATAGAATCCATATAAGGTTGCATGCTATCTTGAGGAGGCAGGGAGGAAGAGGGAGGAGAAAATTAAAAAGTTATAGGAGTGATTGTTGAAAACTGAAAACAAACAAATTAATAAAAACAAATAAAATGGGCAAGAAATACAACAAAAAGAATGGAATTGGAAAGTGCTAGAGGTGGCGACTACCTTATGAAGTAAGAGGAGTAGAGTGTTCAGGATGAAGATGGGGACAATCCTAAGGCACCCTGACCTAGTCAGACCACATTTGCAGTCTTGTTGTGTTCAGTTCTGGCCAATTTTAGGAATACACTGATAAACTGGAGAGCATGCAGAGGAAAGGAGCCAAGATGATGAAAGGCATTGAGCTCATGCATTATGAAGATCAGTTGGGGGAACTGGGGATACTTAGCTCAAAGAAGAGGAGACACAGGGTAATTGTCATCACATATTTAAAAGATCAACATTTGGCAAAGACATTAAACTTATTCTACTTGTCCCCGGGAGATGGAACCAAGGCAATGGGTAGAAGTTGCAAATAGGCAAATTTAAGCTTTGCATTAGGAAAAAAAATGTCCTAACACTTAGAGGTGTCCAAAAATGGAAAGGGATGTCTGGTAAGTGATTAGTTTTGTCTCCCTGGAATTCTTAAAACAAAGGCTGGATGACCACTTATTGGCTATCTTTTATAAGTTATTCATGTTATTATATTGGCTGTTCCAGATGTTGCCTTCACATCCTTTCTAATCCTAAAATGCTGATTCTGTGACTTAGACTTGGCATCTAGAATTGCTCAATGGTTTACAACATAATTAGGCGTTTACTCACCTGCTGAGGCTGCTTTTTGCTTTTGCTTTCAGTGGAACTAGTCAAAAGGTAAATAGCTTATCTGACAAAGTGGTGGAAAGTGGGAGGGTTTTCGTACTGCCTTCAGGCATTCAATAAACATAAATTAGAGAATTTAGTCGGGGAAAAAAAATCTCTCCTCAAATGACTCCTTAGAAATCTTGGACACCCAAGCAAAAATTCTGAAAGGACAACCTTACTTAGTCAATAAGTATTTACTTGATATATATTTGTGTCAGTCCCTTGCTAAACCCTGTAGGATACCAGAGAAGGCTAAGGCAATGTCTTTGCTCTCTTGAAATTAATTCTATAAAATGTCTTGTAAACTAAGAAAATTTAATTGGTTAAATGTGTTCATGCAAGTTAAAAGCATTTAATTTGAAAAGAAAAGAAAGGATAGAAGCAAGACTTGATCATATGGAAAACTAATGGATTGGTGACTGGTTACTGATTCAATCTTTCCTCTCTCAGTCTTTTCCATCCTCCTGATGCTACTTTTCAAACCTAGGGATTGCCACTATGGCCATTCCTTTGCTATAAACAGGAGAATCAGGAAGAAGAGGGAAAGATGATAAAGGTTGTTTTTGGACATGTGGGCTTGGGTAGGACATTCCGATGGAGATGTAAAGCAAGGAGCTGAAACTATGGTATTAGCACTTAGGGATGAGATTTTTCAATAGAATTGGAACTCAGAACTAGCCATACATGTTCATGGAATGTTAAACCTGAGAGGGAACTGAGAGACTGTCCAGTCAGATCCATTCAGCTGAGGAAATCTGCAAGTGTAAGAGATCAAAGTTGCATATCTGGTAATCTACAGACAGGTGATAAATTAAGTCCCTGAGAATGAGAGTCTCCTTAACTGTTAGGAAGAAAACATAGAGGAAAGACAATCAGGTCTTTGTCAGACCTTTGGGGAATTCACGTATTTTGCTAGTGGAGGAGGTGCTGGCAAAGAGGACAGCAGAGCAGCAGGCAGGTGAGGAAACAGGATGGGCCAGCAGAGCAGCCGAGGAAGAGAATATGTTTCAGATTGAGAAGGTGCTGTCTATAGTGGTGAATGCTATGTACAGAGGACATGGGAAAGAAGGATCGAAAAGGCACCATAGGATTTGGTGATTGAGGGTGACTAGCTTTGCCAATGGTTTTCCTAAAGTATAATTCTGGTCAAATCACTCCTACTCAACAAATGCCAGTGGCTCCATTTTATCTCCAGGATCAAATATAAGTTCTGCTTAGTTTTTAAAGCCCTTTACAACCTGGTCCCAACCTATCTTTCTAAACTCTTCTTACATTACTTCTTCCTCTACTCTATATCTAATCAAATTGACCTTGTTGCTTGTATCAACACCTTGACTTGCTTCTCTGATACTTTGCATAGCCAGTCCCCTATTTCCTGGAATGAACTCTCCCCTGAACTGCTTCCTTAGAATTCATTTCCTAACTCTTTCCTGGTCCCTCCGGTTGCTAATGTCTTCTATCTGAAAATTTATCTTGTACATATCATGTATATACTTAGATAAGTACTTGCTATCTCCCATGGTAGGATGTAAGCCCCTTGAAGGTTGGGACTATTTCAGTGGAGAAATCCCTGAGCCTGGAGTCAGTCACATAATATCTGTGTAACTTTGGATAAATATTTTATCCCCTATTTGCTTCAGTTTACTCAACTGTAAAATGGGGATAATAACACCACCTACCTCCCAGGGTTGTTGCAAGGTTTATATGAGATAATATTTATTAAAAATACTTAGCTCAGAACTTGACATATAGTGGTGCTTTATAAATGTTTATTCTCTCCTCTTCCCTATAACTATATATATATATCTTACTAAGTTCCAGGCACTGTGTTAAACACTTTACAAATATTATCTTAGGTGGTCTTCACAGCAACCCTGAGAAATGGCTACTGTTATTATTCTCAATTTATAGATGAGGAAATTGGAGCAAACAGAGGTTAAATGACTTGCCCAGGGTCACCTAGCTAGTAAGTGTCTGAGGTTAGATTTGAACAGAGTGTTTCCTGACTCTGTCTACTGCACCACCCAGCTCGCCCTGGTTGTTTATGCCATAGTTAAGGAGAAGATAAAGACAAACAAGAGATATTTATAAAGGGACACAAGACTTAGTGGATTCTACTGATTCTTAGTGGTAACCTAAGTTGTTATTCATCACTCCTCTTCATGCAGGGAAGGGATGACAGCTAGACAGACATCTAGTGTGGCTAATGAATATCCATGAGTTTAGCCTCTGACTCAAAGGAACTCCCATCTTAGTTTTAACTTCATCACGTCTTACTGAGATCATAGCAACTGCTTCCAAATTTCTTTCCTTGTCTCAAGTCTTTCCCTATTCTAGTCTATCCTGAAGACAAAGAAATTTTCTTTAAGTGAAGATCTGACCATATGACTTCCCTACTTAATCAACACTAATGGTTTCCTGTTTTCTCTAGGGTAAAACACCAACTCCTTTGCTTAGCTTTTAAAGCCCTTCAAAACAAAGTCCCAACCTATCTTTCCAGTCTCACTGGACAAGGCTCTCCTTGAAACAAAGTGGCCCTCTCTCCATTCCTCATATACAACAGTCCATCTCTGCCCCTTTCAACTGGGTATCCCAGATGCTGCAACATACTCCCTCCTTCCCTTCCTCTCATCGAGTCCCTTTCCTCCTTTAAGATGCAACTCAAGAACCATATTTTGCATGAAACTATGGGGGGATGAAAGATGAAAAGACCTGGGGAACACTCATGGCTCCTTTCCCCCTAAGTCTATATCCTGACCAGGAGGGTCAGTTTCCTGAGGACAGAGATATGCTTTTCTTTGGAGCAAGGAGGGAACAGGATCTGATCTGCAGGAAGATTAGTCTGGTAGTCTATATAGGAGGGATTGCTTTGGCTGATGGGGATGGACTGTAGGTATTACACCAATAAAGGCTAAGAGGCTTTCTTGTAATTCTATGTAATTTATTGGTTAGTCTAAAAAAGTTTTTTTAAATTAATTCCTTTCTAACCTGTGCACTGAGAACTGGTTTTCATTTAAGTTCAAAGCATGAAAATACATATCCAATCCTGTTGCTTTTTTAAAATAATTTTTATTGATATCTTCTATTTTATAATGTCCAAATTTTTCCTAGGATTCCTCCCTTTTTCTCTTCCACATAGAACCAGGAATACTCCAAACTTGTTACATCTGCCCAGTTAATTTTTTTCCTCAAACACTCAGATATTGGGACTTGTCCCGTGGCTGTCAGTTTCCTCTAGTTATCTCTCATAGTTGCCTCTCATTTTCAGCCTGCCCCAGATACTGGGATAATAAAAGGAAGCTGGCCCTAGACTTTCTTTGGATTCATCTTTGCAAGGTACCCTCTATGATGAATGTTTCTTTATAGGCAGCTGAGGATGCTCTGAGGCTTCATGGTACAGGGGAATGAACACTCAATCCAGAGGCTTGAATCCTAGCTTTCCTATTTATACCATTTGTGACTTTGAGCAAATCAATCATTGCCTCAGTTTCCTCATCTGTAAAACAAAGAGGATTAGGTTAGACCAGTAGTGTCAAACTCAAATAGAAATGGGGGGCACTAAACCATCAATAAGGATCTCTGTGGGTTGCATATTGACTTAGAAAACTTATATTGGCATTATCTATATTTTATTGTATTTTTAGTTATTTTGTTAAATGTTTCCTTTGGTTCAACTGCACTCAGGAGTGTTACCAGCATAATATGACTGGGGACAGGTGTTTGGCACCTCTGTAGATGACCTGTAAACTTTCTTACTGCTTTCATAATATGATCCTATGATCCCATGACCCCTATCTCAATTCTTTTTTCTACTTTTCTACTAGTTACTTAAAATGGTTTTTATTGTTGTTGTTTGTTTGTTTTTTAGGCTTGACTGTTTTTCTTTGTGGCTAAATGTTCTCTCTATGCTGCTTCCTTTTACCCCCTCTCAATTCTGGGCCTTTAGCCTTGCCAGTTCTCACTAAAGAGCAGGATTTCACTGAAAATACCATCTAAAAGAAGGATGCTTTGTTTTCCTTGGGGATATTGAGAAGTCATCTTTCTAGGGGATTCATCCCTGCGAAGGCCCAGATGTGCACTCTAGAATTAAATGGGTCATTCTGAGGTGTTCTGAAGAACTCTTTCTGTAAAGTTTCCAGCAGGATCAGTTTCTCATAAATACCCAACCTGCTATTCCTGCATATACCAGACCTTAGCATGGTGTGAGAGTAGTGAATTATTTTACTTGGGGCAAAACCAATTTGGAGTAGTGGTGGTAGTGGTGATGGCAACAAAGCAGAGAATAGTCTGACTGTAGATATGGCAGTATCATGAGGACAGGGGGAAGCCTTTCCCACAGAATCTAACCCATGTTCCCTTGATTACTGGAGAGGAAGATGGGCCTAGAAAAAAAGCAGTTAAAGAAGAGGACCCTGGGGGTGGTGGAAGGATCAGACCGTAGAGAATTTACTGGAGAAAGATCATGAGTTATGAAACAGAGGCAGTAGCCTGTCTTTATACTGCCTAGGGAGGAAATGTTTCCCTCCCATCCCCTGGCTTTCCCCCAAGTATTGGTGCCTTTGGGAAAAACTCTGATCACTCTGCCCTAGTTACATGAGCATCTCACCCAGTGACATACTGGCCACTGAGAGGATTGGGAGCAAAACAAAACTTCCGACCCTGATACTGGTTTTCCTATGCCTATTCCAGGTTCCCAGGGGGTTGTCATAATGATCATCCCTTGAGAGAAATGAGCTAATGGAGCAAGAAGTGAGTTTTCCAATGGAACTTGAATGGAAGCTAAGTCAGATTTCCATGTAGGCTGTACGGTCCAGCTCCTCCTATCTGCTTTTTAATGTTTTTAGTAGTTTCCAAAGTGTTTAGAAAAGCAGCAAAGTTCCACTTTGGGGTTTCAGCAGGAAAGCAATGGGAGCCACCACCCTTAACCTGTGGGTAGCAAAGCCTAGGCAGTCCGAGGCTACCAAGTTTGGTGATCATTCTTACAACTCCAGGATTGGGAGCCAAGAGGAGCCTGAGGGTGCTGCCAAGCCCTGTCAAGAATATGGCTGCTTTGGATAACTGAAAGGAACTCAATATGGACATGCTCTGTCCACTGAAGTGCTTTTATTACTTGTAAAATTTCTAGCTCACTAATTCAGATGCTGTAATGCCCTACTTTATGGCCCTGGGTGTAGTAATGATCATCCTGCAGATAACAGAAATGATTGCATAGACTCCGCCCAGGTGAAGCTTTGCTGCCTGGTTTGTTCTCTTTCCTTCTACTTAACATTCACAATGTCTTTGTCTCTGGATTTGCTTGGGAACTCAGAGATCGACTAGGTCAGCCCATACCTGCTTGAAAGGAACTTAATGAAAAATGAAGTTAAATTACACAAAAATACTCAATAAAGAGAAGTCCATTTAAATAACAAAACCAGGCATGCCGAGGGTCTTAGGAGTTCGTGGAAGGGGGAGATCACTATGGGTGGTTGGAGTGGTTGGGAAAGGCTTCCTGAAGGACACAGATCTTGAGTTTGACCTTGGAAATAGGTAGAACTGAAATAAATGGAGAAAAGGGAGAAGAGTATTCATAGTTGGGAGGAAAAGAAAGAATTACAATATGGAGTTAGCTATTTATCCCCCAATTCTTTCCCCATTTACTCATGCCAGTGGGTTATTTAGACACGTCAAACTTGAGAAATCCCAAACTGGAGAGAAGTCTGAGGGAGAGGGTCTATGGAGGAAGGAACTGGAAACAGTAGAATGGAAACTGGTTAGATAGATAGACCCTTCATAACAGCTGGCTACAATAGACAAAGAGAAGAAAGGTCCTGGGGAGTCGTTTGGCTCAATCACAAGCCCTGGAGGTAACATGAGGAGATTTTGAGAGTCCAGAATCTTCAGTAGCTCCCTAATGAATGAACTCCTCAGGTTAAAGTCTTTCGTTAATATCCCTTGTTGTAAGTCCATGATCCTACCTTTCTTGGATTACCTAGTTTTTAGTGTTTTCCTCGCCCTTAAATTACCTTGAACTTACTAGTTTGTGTAAAAGTTGTATTCCCACAAGATTAGGATGTAAGATCCTGCAGACCAGGAACTGGTTTTCATTTTCAGGCTCCCTAGTGCCTTGCACATTTTGTTTTTTTTTACACAGACTTGTAATTTTCTTGGCATAAGGAACTTCTGGTTCTAGTGGCCAACTGTTCTATAACATACAGTCAGTGATTTACCAGGGTCATACAATCTTGTGTGTCAGAGGTAAAACATGAATCCAGGTCTTCCTAACTCTGACTGTCTAAGTCACTATATGCACATTGCCTCTCATACTCTGTGCATAGTAGGTACTTAATGCTACTGACTGAATCAATGAATGACAGGGGGAGTTGAATAAACCTACCTCGCATACACCTCTATGGAATCATTACTTCTAAGACTGAGACCTTGAGAAGTTACCAGCCTATTTCCTTTTTTCTGGGGAGGAGTGCCTGAAAGCCATTTCCCAAAGAGGAATGTAAACTAGGCACTTAGGTGAGGGTAGATGATAGAATGCCTGACCTAGAGTTGGGAAGATCTGAGTTTGAATCCTGCCTCAACTACTTATTAGCTGTGAGACTCTGGGCAAGTAATAGCCTCTCTGTGCCTCAATTTTCTTAACTGTAAAGTGAGAATAATAGTACCTATCTCCCTGGGTTGTGGGGAAGATCATATGAGATAATATATGTAAAGGGTTTTATAAACCTTAAAGCCACATAAATATTAGCTAGTATTACTAATGTCTTAAATGTCTCTACTGCCAAAGACCCCATTCTCTTTAGTAAATTATTTAGTAATTAATCCCACCAAACTTACAATCAGGCATTTTTTTCTTACATTTCTAGTGTTGAGGAACAGAATATGAAACCCATGTTAATACTTCTAGGGTTTGTAATTTCACCTGTGGGAGTAAATCCCTCCACCAATGCAGATCACAACCTTCCAATACCTTACTAAAGGTCTTCATGAGCAGCTATGATCCACTGCCCCCAAAAGGTGATTACCAGAGAAGTTGTGGTCAACCCTCTGATGATGGCCTTCCTTCACTCAGTGAGACTGGTCTTCAGATAAGTTACATAATCTGTTACCAGGCCCATGGTCAAAGAATTTCTAGCTAAGTAGGACATACCGGAGCTTGCATTGTGTAGATGTAGACTATGAGAGCCAGGATGACTTTAACCAAGGATCTACTACAGTGAATGTCCATAGGCTTAGTAATCTAATGTCATGAGACTTGGAGATAGAAGGGGCCTTGGTCTTCTGGTTTATGACCTCTTTTTATAAATGAAGATCCTGAGGTCTAGAGAGGTTTGAGTGATTTGCTCAAGGTCACATAGGTAATACATAGCAGAAGTGGGATTTGAATCCAGTATTTCTACCTCCAAATCCAGCATTTTTCCCACTATTTTGTTCATTTATTTTTCTATTGTGTCTCTTTATGAACCCTTTGGGGTTTTCTTGGCAGAGTTACTGGACTGGTTTGCCATTTCCTTGTCCAACTCATTTTATATATGAGGAAACTGATGCAAACAGTGTTAAGTGACTTACCTAGAGTCACACAGTAAGTGTTTGAGGCCAGATCTGAACTCAGGAAAGTGAGTCTTCCTGACTTCAAGTCCAGCTTGTCATCCTCTGTGCCACCTAGCTGCCCATTTCCACTACATTAAGCTGCTGTAAATTGACATTTGAAATCCATTGTTGATTTAATGAATTTGACAATGCCATATATGAAACTATCCCCCCAAGTCAGTAAAGTCTTAAAAAGTCAGGTAGTCAATGAGCATTTTTTAAGCACCTCGTATGTGTGAACGACATTGTGTTAAGCACTGAGGATTACAAAGGTAAACATAGTCCCTGCCCTCAAGGAGCTCACTATCTAATGAGAGACAATGTGCAAAGAACTCTATGTTGTATGTAGAAGACTCATATGATGAAATGGGAGGTGATCTCAGAGAGAAGGTTCTAGCACAGGGGAAAGCCTCTTGAAGAAGAGATTATGTCTAGTGAGAACCATATTGAAATTGTCTCAAACTCACTTGGGGGAAGTTAAGAAGGAAGTGATTCAGTCTTTGCAGAGGCTGCTGAGGATGTTGTCCTTGTTCTTGTCCACTTGCTTCCAGTTACAGAATTGAGGACTAGGAAGGACTTTGGAGGTCACTTTGATCAAACCCCTCATTTTACAGATGGGGAAAATGAGGCTGAGTGAAATCAAGTGACTTGTTCCAAGTCTCATGGGTGGAAAGTGGCAAACCTGAGATTCGAATCCCTAGTTTCTCTGACTCTAGAGTGAGGATAATTTTCACTTCGCTGGCTTCCCAGCAAGAGACCATCTTTATATACGTATGTGGAGAAGATGCTAAAGCACTTTTGTGCTTATAAAGAAGGCGTGTAAAATAAATTAATCAACCCTGAGTGGGGATAACACATCAAGAATTAAGTGAATGTGCAGCTGTTCAGATATAACTCATCACTTTAAGTTCAATTTTCCCCCAGTTCAACAAGTATTTATTAAATACTTGCCTCATGACAAGTACTATCCTAAGCACTGGCATTACAAAGACAAGCAAAATGGTTCCTGCCCTCAGGGAACTTGAATTCTTCTGAGGGACACAACACATAGACAGATAAGTAAATACAAAGCATAGACAAAATGATGCCAAAGAATCTTAAAGGGAGAGTGCATTGAAAACAGTCCATGGGGGACTCATCTTTCTGGTAAAAGGTTTACAAAAAACCTTTGAGAAACAATTCTGGAACCCAAGTTACAGACAATAGTGCTCATTTGGATTTTTGTTGGTCAAGCCAAAATTTTTTTGGTAGGATTTCCCCATCCCAGAATTCACTGGCATCCATGTTTATTTGCTCTGCTTTGAAGAGGGAGTGAGTCACAGGCAGTTGCTGTAAGCTGAAGCCCTAGAGAGACAGGCCCAGCCCAGACGTGTCTCTGCTCATGGCTTCATTGTGCTGACTTGTAGTTCTTCCGTTTTGGTCCTAAACTCCATGCCATGCTCTGTGGCTGCCTTCCTGCTTTCCTAGGGGAGTGGTCCTTGCCAGGGAGTCATTCAAGGCTGGGCTGGAGGTGGGAGGGATAAGGAAATTGGGATGAGACCCCAGGTTAGAGTAGATGATCTCCAATGTCATTTCCATTATGGAGGTCCAGGAGTCTGTCACTCTATGACCCATGACAAGGGCCCCCAATCTGCCTTGGAATTTTGGGAAGATACAAGTGGGGTTAAGGAAAAAAACACAGAGAGCAATCCTCAGTAAGGAAGGATAGAACAGCTTAGTGTTACACAGTAATCTCACACACAGCCACCTGGAAGAGAAAAAGGAGGCTTTCATTTCTGCTGACCTAGACTGGAAAGTGCCATCCCTCTTCCTTGGGTGCCTTTACTTCTGTTCCCCCTCTATCTCTCCAGCACACTCCTATTAACCACTCCCTACTCTTTATGTGGGCTCTTCCCTCCAACTCCCCTTCCTGGCCCAAAACCCCCTTCTTACCTCCTTCATAAGGGAGGCTCTTTGGTTCCTTTGCTGATCTGTCTGTCCTCCTACCCCCCTAAAGGGATCTTCCCTCCAAGTCTGAGAAGTCCTAAGCCCTACTCCCTTGGCTCTGCCATCTCTGCTTCTTAGATAAATTATCCTTTCCCATGGCCTTAACTGTCACCTCTTTGCTGATAACTCCCACATCTGCCTCCAGGTCCAATCCATGCTTCAGTCACATAACCTCAGACTCGACACATCTGAAATTTAATGCATCATCTCCTAAGAACACCCTTCTTCCTTTTACCTGCCCATATTTCCCCTCCCCCACAAAAATTCTTCTAATTTCCCAGTTTCTGTCAACGGCACTTCCATCCTTCCAAACTTGAAATGCCAGAATCATCTTTGACTCAATGTCTTTTGCCATATGCAGTCAGGATGAAAAGAAAGCTGGCAATCTATCAATCAATTACTCAACAAACATTTACAAAGTGCCTAATATGTGGTAGAAACTGCCCTAAGTGCTGGGGATACAAAAAGAAGCAAAAGACTGCTTCTGTCCTCAAAGAGTTTATAATCTGATGGAGGAGGCAACATGCAAGGAAATATTTACTAAACAAATTACATACAGGATAAATAGGAAATAATTCACAGAGGGAAGACACTGGAATTAAGAGGGGTTAGGGAAGGCTTCCAGTGTCCAAGATAACTACAAGATATCTGAAAGACAGAAAGCCTAGCAGGTCCTTCTAGTTACCAAAATGGAACAACTGAAGAGAGCTGGTTTAATTTCAGACATATTGACTTTGAGATGATTGGAAACCACTGACCAGTGATTTAACATTGGAAGG
Organism: Notamacropus eugenii; assembly: GCF_028372415.1. Classification (NCBI taxonomy): domain Eukaryota; kingdom Metazoa; phylum Chordata; class Mammalia; order Diprotodontia; family Macropodidae; genus Notamacropus; species Notamacropus eugenii. The sequence continues at coordinate 32,199,048 of NC_092877.1, read as the reverse complement.
GACCTCAGAGATCATCAAGAACAACTCCTTAATTTTACAGATGAGAAAACTAAGGCACAAAAGCTTAAGTGACTTGCTCAAGGTCCCATAGTTAATGTGTATCTGAGACCACATTTGAACTCAGATCTTCATGACTCTAGGCCCAATGCTGTGTCTACTGTACAAAGCTAACATGGAATATGTAGATATCCACCTTGATTGTGTAGTAACTAAGTCTGAGCTTTGAGTGACCAGTGAAACAAAGACTGTCTCCTGGAAGCTAACCCAATATTCTTCTTATTCGCTTCATAATTAAGGTTCAAATACAATTCAGGAAAAGATGGATGACCTGGATTTCAGGCCACTGTGTCCCATGGCTAAACTTTTCAGGGGAGAGAAAGTAGCACTCCTCCATCAAGGAGGTGCTGAAAGACAATCTCCAAAGCCTGGGCTTAGTAATATTTCTTTCCTATCTGATGGGTTCAGCAGGGAGGGACGTGTAGGAAGAGATAACAATTGAATACTTGGTTGGCCCAGAACAAGACACCTAGGCCTCTGAAACTCCCAGATGTGACTAAGAGTAGAGTTTGCTTTTGTTCTGACTCCCTCATTGCTGGATAGGGATCTTGTGCCCTGAGTGTTGGATGGTTTGAGGACAACATCATAGAGGGCTGATGAGTTTGACATTTGTTCTTGTGTCTTAACTTCATGGGCTCTTGTCAATGGAAGGTAATATGGTGCAATAGGGAGAGTTCTACATTTGAAGTAAGAGGACCACAGTTCCAATCCCAGCTTTGCTCTATACTACTCTGTAGCCTTGGACAAGTTATTTAACCTCTCTAAACCTCAGTTTACTCATTTGTAAAATGTAGGTACTGGCCTATAGGAGAATAGAGTGAAAGCTAGAAGGAATTTCTGAGGCTGTCTGGTCCAAACACTTAATTTTCTACCATTTTCTCAATCTAAAGGTCTTACTCTAACTCATAGTAGGTGTTTAATAAATTATTTTTATCTGTTTATTCATCCTATGGCCTGAGTCTCCTGGAGACAACTCAATAACTGTAGATCTGAAAGACAAATAGGAACAAAGGAGAAGCTGAATAGATAATGAATTCCTCAGTTTGAAGTCAGATGCTATGATGTGGAAAAACCATCCCTCCTTCCTAAACCTTAAATTCAGGGTGAATCTTGACTGAGAGATGTTTTGTTTGGACTTCTGGGATCAGAGATAGTGATGTCATAACGGGCCAAAGATAATAGTTGTTATCACTATTGCTATCTGTAAAGTGGACATAAATGTGTTCCTAATGGAAAGCCTAATTAAAGACCTTCTACGTCCTAAAGATCACCTGATGAAAGGCTCTGCAACTTAATATAGTTATTGTGGTCCTTACTTTGGTCCACCCCTCTTCCTCCTTCTGGTGTCCATAGCCTTAGTCTTCAATTTAGGAAAAAAGGTGGGGGATGGAGTAAGGGCAGGGTGAGGAAGTTGTTAAGCAGTATCCAATCTCTGGTGGCATAAATTATCCTTTGGTTTGCTTGCCTATTGCCTTGAGGAGTAATCAAACCTATCTCTGTGTGGGAGGGAGGCATAGGAAAAATGGCACCTAGAAAAGGAAATGGGTACATATTTGTTGTTCAACAATCAGATGAACTGTGACATGTCAACATAATAGAATTTTACTATGACATAAGAAATATAGATATGAGAAATTTAGAGAAACATGGGAAGACTTACTTGAACCAATGCAGGGTGAAGTAAGGAGAATCAAGAATAATATAAATAGTGACTACACTGTTGTATTGTACTACAATACTGTAAATAAATTTTGTAATTTATTTACAATATTCTAAATGAAAACACAAAAGGCAATTGTATTTAGAGCAAATGCAATCACCCAAACTGAACCCAGAGGTCAGATGACTATGATTGTTGAATATGGGAGATACAGACAAAGTTGCTTGTCTTGGTGAGTCTTATTTTGATGATTTCCTAGCACAGTGCTTGTTACATAGGTGCTTAATAAATGCTTATTAATTGATTAATTATAAGGAATGGTGGAGGGGGAGTGAGAAGGAACAACGCGCAGGGAAATGATTGTGGTAAAAACTATAATAACAATAACAGTCTAAAAGAAATATAAAGAGGTTTTGGTTTAAATATGAAACTAGAAATGTGTGCATCATTATTTTAAAATATAGCCATCTTCTGCTTTGGCATATTGCTGCCTGCTCTGTCAACAACTGGACACTCTAGCTCCCACCCTGGGACCCCTTGCAGGTAATTGGCAAGAGTTTAGAATAGTTTCATTGGGTCAAGGCCCATACTGTGCACTTTGACTCTCCTCTTTTCACGCCTTTACTTCAATCTACCCCAACTACCCTTGGTCTCTGACTAGCTACTGTAGTTCTCACCCTGGGCAGTCACCAATTAGTATATTGGTAAGACTGACACTCAACAGCTGTTTTCACCTTGTGCTCTAGGAACCATAATCAAAGCAATACTATCATTCTAGAAAGGACAAGTCAATCTATTGCTATGATCCCAGTCTCATCACCCCCACCACATTTCCCAGAGTAAAATATTCCTCCCTGGCCACCGTTCCTTGTATGTGTTGTCTCCCCCCATTAGAATGTAAGCTCCTTGGAGACAGATACTGGTTTGCTTTTTGTATACCTGAAACATAGTTAAGTGCTTCAGAAATCCTTTTACTTTCTTTAAAAATTAAAAGAGATATAGTATCAGAAAAGTAATCTGGCTAGAGATCTTAGAGTAGGAAGTTAAATGTGACAGTATCACTGAGCCTTGGTAGAATGTGACTTTCAGGAAGAAGAAGAAGAAGAAGAAGAAGAAGAAGAAGAAGAAGAAGAAGAAGAAGAAGAAGAAGAAGAAGGAGAAGAAGAAGAAGAAGGAGGAGGAGGAGGAGGAGGAGGAGGAGGAGGAGGAGGAGGAGGAAGAGGAGGAGGAGGAGGAAGAGGAGGAGGAGGAGGAGGAGAGAGAGAGAGAGAAAGCTGTACTAGATGGTTTCTGAGAATCCTTCCAGCTTTAAATCTATGCTCTTGTGATCCCACAACCCAGGACTTCAAAAGTGAAGCTGGCTCAGGAGAAATGGGGGGTGTTTATGGGAATGAAATGCTGACTAATAACTGAAATTTATAGGTGGCTTTGTAGGCATTCTTTCACTTCATCCTCATGATGACTTTGTAATGAATGTACCAAGGCAGTAGTAGGCTGGGGTCAGTTTGTTTCTAGAGAGGATAATTAAATGTTCAATGTAAGCATTTACACCTTGGAAATTATCAAATCAATAAGGGTTTGGTTTATTGCTTTGCTGATTGTCTAGACTTCAAAAAGTAATGGAGAAAGTGTTAATAAAGCAGATTAAACTAAAAGTGTGTCTGGCATACATTCCTGCCATCCCCTTCCCCAAGAGCCAGTTGTTTAACGTTTTCCAGCCTTTCCCCTGCACCAAAGGCACTATTATCCCCAGACAAACAAACCAAGCCTCAAAGAGGTTAAGTCACTAGTCCAAAGTCACATATCAATAAATCAGTCAGTCACTCAAATAAGCATTTAAAGTGCTTACTATGAGCCAGGCAGTGGGTTATGTGCTAAGGTTAAAAAAAAGGAAACACAGTTCTTGTCCTCAAGGAGCTCACATTCTAATGCTGTTTGGGGAAGAATCTGAACCTAGTTCTTTTTTATCTCAAGGTCGGCATCCTATACACTAATCCACTGCTTCTGAAAAATGGAGGGAGAAGAGGGGAAATTGACCTCAGAGACTTACGTGGCAAATTCAGATTTTGAAAAAGCCACTAATGTGAAGTCAAATAATGAGAATTTTTAAATAAATGAATAAAAAAGAATGGCATAGCCCTATAAATGTCAGAAAGGCTGTATAGCCCAGCAGGAGTTGAAAGAGGCTTGTGATAAAGCCAATAAACAGACTTAAAACATTTTACTAAGGACAAAAGAAATGATGGCTTGAAGTGTGGATAGGAAGATGTTCATGAATGATGGAGAGCAGGCAGAATGAGGTTTTTCTTATTTTGATGTAAATTCTATACAAAAGAGAATGAGTTTAAAACTGGGTGAAATAGAACAAAATGTTTATTAGAGATGAAATTCGAGATAAGTAAGGAGAGGCTAAAACTATATGAATATGTATATGTACATATGTATATTTATATATAATCTAACTATTCTCTGTGAGTCCCAAGTCATGAAGTCCAATCAAATGAAATTCCAAGGCCATAAAATAGTTGATGAATGTGATGGCCAAGTGGTTATCTGTGTTCTTTATTTTATGGTAAATGGTCTTTATTTTCAAGTGACCATCTACATACTAAATGAAATATGGTATTCATAAGCGCCTGATTTCTGTCAGCTGGTTCTGTTCCATCAAGGGTAATTCAAAGGACCCTAAATGGCTATATCAGCAATATTATTATGCCAAAACCCATCTAGATAGGGCTATTTTAAGGATGCTCATTACTTCCCAATACTCCATTGATGTTTACAATAAGGAAGCCCTTGAGAATGCTGCATAGAACTGTATTCAATTGTTAACTCCTTTAAGGAATTTTCTTCAGCACAAAAACCATCTAAGGAACTGTAACATTCTCCAGCTTACCAACTAAAATGCACAAAAAAGCTGTACTCACTAAATGACTTAGTATGAAATAAGAGATAAGAATATTCAGTCTTAGGATGAGCATTGAATCTGTAAGAAGTTAGATTCTCTAGACTCCAAAGATTCTGAAGTACCATACCAAATACTATACAGAAATAATTTAAAATTTTTATAAAGAATGTAATTTCAGCATGGATAAAGCTTCACATTCTACAGTAGGGCAACTGGACTGCCAACCTATCTATTGAATATGAGCTTATTTCTTTTATCCCATCCATTTATGAGGTAGTTTTCATGGATTTCTGGATGGATGTCACACACAAAAGCCAACAGGTTTTCTAGGACTTCCTGTCTATTCTTCTGGAAGTGGTTCTGGAGGACAGACATTTTCTCGAAGGTTTCCTTCTCTACTTCAGAGCTGCAACTGCCATGGCTACCAAGAGCCGCAGCTTCTTTGGCTTTCAACTCTTTCTCCCTCTGCAGTTGGCACTGCTCAATCTCAACCTAAGCTGCTTCTTTTGCTTGTTTCAGTCTCTGGTTCTTTCGTTTGCATGCCTCAGAAACCAGCCTGCAGCACCTGCAACTGCCTGGCCATAGCGACGCTGACACTACTACGCCTCAGCAGCTCCGGAACCTTCTTCTTCCTCCACTCCTTCTTCACCACAAGTCAGTTGCCCTGCCCACCCCACCTATATTCTTTTAAAATGAGAAATACAATAGTCTTGCACATGAGAAAATGATGCAAGAAGATAGGAAGAAAGGTAAGAAGAGAAAGTCTTCAGAACTACAGACTATTGAGTCTGATGTTAATTCCTGGTAAAAATTCTAAAAAAGATTATGGAAAGGATGGTTTCTAAGTACTTAGAAAAATTGATTAGTATCAACCAGTATGGATTCATTAAAAATAAATTATACCAAATGAACAATTTATAAAGTTTCCTTTTTTGACAGAATTATCAGATCAGGAAAATATTGTCAGGGTAGTTCAGGATTTCAACCAGACATTTGACAGGGGAATAAGAAGGGAAGGAAATGGAATTAGCATTTATATAGATGCTTTTATATACCAGGCACTATGCTAAATATTATCTAATTTGATCCCCACAACACCTTAAAGGAAATGACAGAGCAGCATGAACTGAAAGATAATACCATTAGGAGAATTCTGAGCTGGTTGAACAAACAGATCAAAAGAGTATTTGGTAATGGACCAATGTCAACTTGGAAAGAGGTCTTTAGTGAAGTGCTCCAGGGATCTACCAAAGGCTTGGGTATGTTCACAATTTTTATTAGTGACTTGTATGAAGGTATAGATGATATATGCTTCAAATTTGTGGGCAGCACAAAGATAGAAGTGAATAGAGCTGAAGAGCAAAATCAGGATCCAGAAAGATCTGGACAGGCTAAAAGGATGAGCTGAATCGAATAAGATGAAATTTGAGAGAGATATGGAGTCCCAGACTTGGCTGTACAATAGAAGATTGGAGAAGGTGAGGCTGGATAGCTATATAAAGTGTATGCTCTCACTTCACTCTTTCAGGGCCAGGCTTGCTACATCTCCCCTCAAAGTTCCAGGGGAGATGCTCCCCTTTAGATAGCTAGGATACCCTGAAGGATTTGGAATGTTTCTTTTCTTCTTCTTGGGTTTTGTTGTCATTGTTGCTGTTGATGATGAAGACAACGACGATGTTTTGGAGACAGTTGGGGTTAAGTGAGTCATGCAGCTACTAAGTGTTGGAGACCAGATTGGAACTCAGGTCTTCTGACTCCAGAGCCAATGTTCTGTCCACTGCACCCCCCCCCCCAAATTCCTCTGTTTCTCTTCTGCACTGCAAGGATTCAAGTCCCCACCAGCTGTTCCCAATTTGTTGCAAGCCAATCACTAGAACTCAAGTTCCATTTAACAGCTTTACACTGGATTGCTTTTGAAAAGAATATTCACTTCAAAGGTATAGCAAAATTTCCTCTACACCACTTTGGTCTTTGGGGAAGGGGGCAGAATTAAGCTTATAGCAGAGCTCAATTCCTACATAGCATTAATTCCAAATTCATGTCTAGATGTAGCCTGATTGCTAAATAAGTCCTTTCCCTGGACTAGGGTACTGAAGATTACTCCCAAAGGTTGATCCATGCTCCTTGGGGTAGTAACACTATATTGGCTGCAAAACATGGCTTGAATGCCAACTCTTAGATTCCTGTGGCTCACTCTCCTACTCCTTGATAATCCCTTCAATTAGAATGAAAATGAATTATCAAAACAGCCAAAGAAGCCCCATTTCTTGGGACTATATGACCCCAAAGGAGAAAGGTACTTCCATTTACTATTTGATCTCTCAGAACTGGATACTGTGAAAGAAAGAGTCACCAAGCTTCCCCAGATGAAAATGGAGCAAAGAGGCATCTGAAGTTGACTCAGGTCTTTTTGAAGATGTCTGTCTCCCAGGATAGTTAAAAAAAAAACTCTTCCCAACCATGTGGTTAGCCAACTGGAGTCAGTTAGAGAATGTCCACACATGTTCCACAATATTTCTTAGGCACTTTCTTTATACATCATCATGATTCTCCTAGAAATAACTCCTCAGCCACCTTTATGAGGATATGTAAGCTGAGGAAGTTTATAGGGTCTGTGCATGGGCCAGACTTCCATTACAGTTGTTCAGGTGAAAAAGACTTAAGGGTTTAGTAGCCTTAGTTTAATGTGCTTATGTAATATAGAATCCAAAAAACTTGGTGCTACATTAAAAGAGTCAGAGAGGACATAATGAGGAAGGATAGATTGTATTTGTAGTTTTATCTACATTCATGGGCATTACATTCTAATAAGGATACTGGCCAAGTGGGACACATTGAGAGGAGGACAACCAAAATGGTGAAAAGACTAGATACTGCACTCTACCTGGGTTATACAAATACAATCGCTATTTCAAATGTTTCTTCCACAGAGATGATAAAGAACTACTACTGTATCTTTAAAAGATCAATTAGATATTGTGGGAAAGGGCAGTAGCAAGGAAAAGTGCTCATAACTTGGAACTGTGAGTCAATGATACGAGGGACTCCTCTTTATGAACTCAAAGAGAAAGTGTGCTTTGAAGTGAGCAGAACCAGGAGAACATTATACATAGTAACAGCCACAGTGTGTGAGGACTGTTTCTGATAGATTTAGCCCTTCAGAGCAATGCAAGGACCTAAAACATTCCCAAAGGACTCATGATGCAAAATGCCATCTACATCCAGAGAAAAAACCATGGAGTCAGAACGCAGAATGAAGCAGATTATTTTCTCTTTTGTTATATTTTGTTTTGTTTTGCTTTTCTTGTAGTTTCTCCCATTCATTTTAATTCTTTTATGTCACATGACTAATGTGAAAATGTATTTAATAGGAATATATGTGTAGAGCTTATAGAAGATTGCATGCCATCTTGGGGAGGGAGGAGAGAAGAAAATTTAAAACTTATGGAAGTGATTGTCAAAAACGGAAAAGAAATAAATTAATAAATTTAGGGAAAAAAGAAAGTGTGCTTTGACTGGAAAGAAACTATTCAAAATGATAGCAGAGAGGAGTTAAAGATAACATTACTGGTTATAGCTAGGGAAAAACTTCAGAAAACGGAAAGAAAGGAGATGGAGAGATCTTTTCTGATGAAGCAGTTTTCACCTTTATCTTATGAAGAAGACTCTTCTTTTAAAAAAACTATTATTTATTTTTATCACTTTTTTAAAAAATTGAGTTCTAAATTTTCTCCCTCTCTCCAACCTTTCCTCCACCCACTGAGGAGGCAAGCAATATAACAATTATATATATGAAATAATGTAAAACATATTTCCATAGTAGTCACATCACAAAAAAGCAAGAAAAATAAAAATAGTAAAAAATAAGATACTTCACTTATAGAGTTCATCAGTTCTTTCTCTGGAGGTAAAGAGTGTTTTTCATCATGAGCTCTTCAGAATTGTCTTGCGTCACTGTATTGATCAAAGTAACTAAGTCTTTCACATTTGAACATCATTACAATATTGTTGTCCCTGGGTTATCCCCTATATCTTCTGGTTCTGCTCACTTCATTCTGTGTCAATTCATGTAGGTCTCCCCACTCTGAAACCATCCCCCTCATCATTTGTATTAGCATAATAGTATTCCATAATGATCCTATACCACAACTTTGTTTAGACATTCCCAAATTGATGGGCCTCCCTTCAATTTCCAATTCTTTGCCCTGACAAAAAGAACTGCTATAATTATTGTTATATGTATTTATCCTTTTCCTTTGACCTCTTTGACATAAAGACCTAGTAGTGATATTGCTGGGTCAAAAGATATGCAGAGATTTTTAGCCCTCTGGGCATAGTTCCAAATTGTGTTCCAGAATGGTTGGACCAGTTCACAACTCTACCAACAGATCATTAGTGTTCCATTTTTCCTATATCCTCATCAGCATTTGTCATTTTCTTTTCTGTCATATTAGCTAATCTGATAGATGTGAGGTAGTATTTCAGAGTTGTTTTAATTTGCATTTCTCTAATCAATAGTGATTTTTAGAGCATTTTTTTCATGTGACTATAGCTTTGATTTCTTCTTCCAAAAACTGCTTATTCATATGTTTTGACCATTTATCAACTGGGGAATGGCTCTCATTTTCATAAATTTGACTTAGTTCTCTATATATTTGAGAAATGAGGCCCTTATGAGAGAAACTTGCTGTAAAACTTTTTGATATTACTTCATTATTTATCGTACCTTTTAACAAAATATAGTTTCTCTGATTATCTCTTTTAACTCGGTCTGTGAGGGAAGCAGAGACAAGATAGTGGAGTAAAAGCGAGGACTCACTTGAGCTCTCCCCCAAACCCCTTCACATACCTTTAAAAATGGATCTAAACAAATTCTAGGGCAGCAGAACCCACAAAAAGATGGAGGGAAACAAATTTCCAGCTCCAGAGAACTGGGAAGGTTGTCAGGAAAAGTCTGTTGCACCAAGGTAAGAGAGGAGCACAGTCCAGTGCAGGCCATGCCATTGCAGACTGAACCACAGCAAATTAGGAGCAGGTCTCAGAGTAACTGAATCATTAGCAGCAGTGGCAGTTTCCAGACTTCTCAGCCCATAGACACCAAAGACAACTTAGAAAGTCGGTAGGGGAAGGTTCGTCACACCTGCATGAGAGTGGAGCACAGTCCAGTGCAGGCCACACCAGCACAATCCTGCCATAGCAAACCAGGAGCAGGCCTTGGGAATGACTGAATCAGCAACAGCAGTGGCTGTTTCCAGAACTCTCAGCACCCAGATGGTAAGGGAGTCAAACAGCTGAACAGAAGGAGATTATAGGGGTCTTTTTGCTAGCCCTGAAGCAGGACTCTGTTGCTTTGCCCATACTTGTATCTGCAACATAGTCCTGGGTGACAGTCCCAAGGCAAGGAGGAGCACTAGCACACAAGAACTTGCAGCAGCAGTAGAGGGGGAACCCTCTTCACAGTTCCAGGGCAGAAAAGAGTACTTGTACTCACTCACAGATGAGAGCACAGGCCAGGAGAGTAGCAAATATCTCTCCTTACAGGTCACTAGAAGTATCTCTGAAAACAGCTGCACAAAACCTTGAGACAATGCACCCTTCAAACTGGAAGCAGAGTCCTACTTTAACAAAAAATTAAAAGCCAAATAATAGGCTGGGGAAATGTGTGAACAATGGGAAAAAACCTATGATTACAAAAAATTACTATGATGAAAAAGAAAAATCAAAACACACACTCAGAAGAAGACAACAAAATCAAAGCTCCTACATCCAAAGCCTCCAAAAAATATGAATTGGTCTCAGTCCATGAAAAAGCTCAAAAAGGATTTTGAAAATCAAGTAAGAGAAGTAGAAGAAAAATTGGGAAGAGAAATGACAGTGATGCAAGAAAATCATGAAAATCAAATCAACAGCTTGCTAAAGGAGATCCAAAAAAAAAATACTGAAGAAAATAACGCTTTAAAAAACGGACTGAGCCAAATGGTAAAAGACGTCTAAAAAGTCAATGAGGAGAAGGATACCTTTAAAAGCAGAATTGGACAAATGGAAAAGGCGGTCCAAAAGCTCACTGAAGAAAAATAATTCCTTCAAAATTAGAATGGAGCAAATGGAAACTAGTGACTTTATGAGAAATCACAAAAGAATAAAACAAAACCAAAAGAATAAAAAATAGAAGACAATGTAATATATCTCACTGGAAAAACAGCTGACCTGAAAAACAGATCTAGAAGAGATAATTTAAAAATGATTTGACTACCTGGAAGCACAGATCAAAAAAAAAAAAGAGAGACATGACATCATCTTTCGAGAAATTTCCAGGAAAACTGCCCTGATATTCTAGAACCAGAGGGTAAAATAGAAATTGAAAGAATCCACCAATCACCTCCTGAAAGAGATTCCAAAATGAAAACTGCCAGGAATATTACAGACAAATTCCACAATTCCCAGGTCAAGAAGAAAATATTACAGCCAGAAATAAGCAATTGAAATATGGTATAGTCACAGTCAAGATATTACAAGATTTAGCTGCTTCTACATTAAAGGATTGGAGGGCTTGAAATATGATATTTTGGAGGTCAAGAGCTGGGATTACAACCAAAAATCACCTACCCCACAAAAGTGAGTATAATTTTTCAGAGGGAAAAATGGACATACAATGAGATAGAGGATTTTCAAGCATTCCTGATGGAAAGATCAGAGCTGAATAGAAAGTTTGACTTTCAAATACAAGACTCAAGAGAGGCATAAAAAGGTAAACAGGAAAGGGAAATCATAAGGGACTCAATGGGGTTAAACTGTTTACATACCTACATAGATATATGATATTTGTAACCCATAAGATCTTTCTTATCATTAGGGTAGTTAGGAGTATATATAGACAAAGGGCATAGATGTGAGTTGAATATGAAGGGATATCTAAAACATCAAAATAGGGGCGACAGAGAGGAACGTACTGGGAGAAAGAAAGGGAGAGGTAGTATGGGTTAAATTATCTCACATAAAAGAAGCAAGAAAAAGGTTTTGAAGTAGAGGGGAAGAGAGGAAGTGAAGGGAGTGAGTAAACCTTACTCTTACTGGAATTGGCTCAGGGAAGGAATAATATACACACTGAATTGGGTATTGAGATCTGTCTTGCCCCACAGGAAAGTAGGAGGGAAAAGGGAGAAGAGAAAGGAAGGGGGGTAATAGAAAGAAAGGAAGATTGAGGGAGGGGGTATTCAGAAGCAAAACACTTTTGAAGAGGGATAGGGTGAAAGGAGAGAATAAATGAGATGGGAGAATAGGATGGAGGTAAATGCAGTTAGCAATAGTAAAGGTGAAAAAAATTTCAAGTTTCTCTGATGAAGACCTCACTTCTCAAATATATAGAGAACTGAGTTAAATTTATAGAAATAAAAGTTATTTCTCAATTGATAAATGATCAAAAGATATGATCAGGTTTCATATGAAGTAATCAAAGCTATCCATAACCATATTAAAAAATACTATAACTCACTATTGATTGGAGAAAGGCAAATTAAAACAATTCTGAGGTACTACCTCATACCTATTAGATTGACTAATAGGACAAATGTTGGAAGGGATGTGGGGAGAATGAGGCATTAATGCACCATTGGTGGAGTTGTGAAGTGAGTTAACCATTCTATGGAGCAATTTGGAACTATGCCCGAAAAGTTATAAAACCGTGCATATCCTTTGACCGAGCAACATCACTACTAGGTCTGTAATCCAAAAGAGATAAAAAACAAAAAGGAAAAGGAAATATATGTACAAAAATATTTATAGCATCTCTTTTCTGGGGGCAAAGAATTAGAAATTGAAGAGATGTCCATCAATTGGGGAATGGCTGAACAAGTTGTGATATGTGATTATGATGGATATTATTGTACTATAAGCAATGATGAGCAGAATGCTCTCAGAAGATCTGGAAAGACTTTCATGGGGTGATGCAAAGTGAAATCTACTATGTACAAAGTAACAGCAATATTGTAAGATGATCAGCTTTTAATGACTTATTATTCTCAGCAATGCAATGATCCAAGGCAACTCTGAAGGACATATGATGAAAAAGTGCTACCCATCCCCAAAGAAAGAACTGGTGGTGTCTGAATACAGATTGAAGCATATAGATAGATAGACAGCTGGATAGATTAGATAGATAGATAGATAGATAGATAGATAGATAGATAGATAGATAGATAGATAGATAGATAGATGATAGAGATAGAGATACATATAGATTACATATACATATATTTTTACTTTTTTTACTTTGCTTGAGTTTTTGTTTATATATTATTTTTAAAATATTTTATTATTACATTTATTTTATATTTTCTTTCACTGCATGTCTATTGTGGATATATTTTGCATGACTAACATGTATAACCTATATTGAATTGCTTACCTTCTCAATGAGGGGTGGGGGTGGGGAAGGAGGAAGGGAGAAAATTTGGAACTCAGAGTTTTAAAAACAAATGTTAAAAATTGTTTTTACATGTAAGTGGGGAAAAATAAAATACTAGGTCTGTTTTTGCTTTTTCTTTGTCTGAGATCATGATTGCTATCCCTGCCTTTTTTACTTCAGCTATTGCATAATTGAGTCTTCTTCAGTCCTACATTTTAACTCTTTGTGTGTCTCTGTTTCAAGTGTGTTTCTTTTAAACAGCATATCATTAAATTCTGGTTTCTAATCTACTCTACTATCCTCTTCCATTTTATAGGTAAGTTTATATCATTCACATTCATAATTATCATTACTAACTGTGTATTACCCTCCAATCTATTTTCTTCTGTTTATCCTTTTCTTTCTTTTTATCCAGTCCCTCCTCAAAAGTTTGTTATATTGTAAGATGTTTTGAACACTGCCTCCCTTATGCTGCCCTCTCTTTTATTTTCTCCTCCTTTCTCTTATCCCCTTCCCCCCTACTTCCTTGTTGCATGAGATAGATGTCTATGCCTGAATGTGTCTATGTATTTTTCCCCCTCTTCAAACCAATTTCTGATGAGAGTGGGGTTCACTCATTTCTATCCTTATCCCTCATTTTCACCCCCGGTGTAAAATCTCTTCCTTGTGTGCCTCTTTTATGTGAAATAATTTCCCACATTCTTCCTATCCCTTCCCCCTTCTCCCAGTGCATCCCTCTTTTTCACCCTGAAGGAGATTTTTGAGAAGAAACTTTACTTGGAACCTTGGGAGAAACTGAATGGTGTGGAATTGTGTGTTCACAAATGAATAGAAGTTAGCTGATCTTAGAGTGAAGATTTAAGGTGTTTCTGGCTGTGACATTTCTTATATTCAAGGTGTCATAATTATCCTTATTTCTATGTTTATTACCAATTTCATTTGTCAATAAATTGTATGTATTCAGTAATTTTAATATTTATTAAATCATATGAAATTAAAGTATTTGCTATATTAAGAAATGAGTACTACTGGGAAAGGAGATTAACATTAACCTTTTTTGTACAACTGGAGTGGAGTCTCTAGCTAATTAATTAATGGGAAAGTTGCAACTTTATGAACTAGAAAGAAAATATTCAAATACACTTCCTGAATTTCTCTAGAATGTGGGATGATAAAAGAACAAGTCAAATATTCAGCTGAGGGGTGACATACAAGTCAATGTAGTCTGCCACTGCTCTTGGAAAGGATGTGCCATTCAATTATCCTATGGTCTGCTCACCATCTTTGGAAACCTCTAAATCAAAATATGCTTCCTTGGCTACCACTCTGCTATATGTATTCTCTTCATTAGAATGTATGATCTTTGAAAGTAGAGATTGTCTTTGCATTTATCTTTTATCCTCATCATTTAGCATAGTGTTTGATTAAGCATTCAATAAATGCCTTTTCCTTCATTCATTATAATGTTCCTCCTCTTATCACAATTGAATGGAGTCTTAAGTTCATTTCCCTTCCTTTCCAATCCTAGCTTCACTCTGCTAGATGATGGTTAGTCAATCAATCTCACGAATCCCTGCTAATGTGTTCGCTGTAAGCTGAGGGATTAATGGATTCCTTTGTTCAGGGAACATATTTTGTTCATATTCATAGTAACCTACTGGAACATTTGAAACATTTTTACAGGAACTTAGTTTCATGAATTCCAGCTATTGTGCTTAATGGGAGCAAAGGGATTAATAGGTCCCCTCACCCAGGGATAGTATTTGCATTTCATAGGAACTTTTAGTAGACAACATGTCTTCATCAAAAGAGATGATTCAGAGTAGGGATGTGTGTGCATGCCTATATGCATGAAAACTTGGGAGTAAGGAAGTCTTTTATCACTCCTCACATCAGGACCAAGCAGCTGTCATCTTCATGAGCCTCCTCATCAACTATGGCAAGATACTTCTTCCTAACTCAAATTCTTCCCAAATCCTGGTAACCTCCTATGGTTATAGAACTTCAAGCTAGATTAAATCATAGAAATAACCTAATCCAATACCATTTTCTTGCAGATGAGATAATTGTGGGAGGGGTGCATGGAGTGGGGGGAAATGAGTTGCTCTTGAATACACAGGTAGTGAGTGAATAACCAAACCAGGATATGAACTCCACTCTAGTACTTTTTCCCTTTTCCATGAATAGTCATAGATACTACTTCCCTGCTAGCTTTGGAGGAAGGTTGGGGTGCTGTTTCCCAATCCCTGACCCAGGTCAGTCCCATTTTCTCTGGCATTCTTATCTGTCATTCAAGTGCTAGAGAACTGGTTCAATGTTCTGCTTCTAAGGAATCTTCCAAAGAATCTTTTCATCCACAGCCTGGGAGATCAGATTCCTACTAAACAGAAAATGCTTTGTTCTTCTCCAGATCATTCCTTCCCTGCAAAGGAATTCCTGGAAAGTACCTGTTTGCCCACGGGCAGCATAAAGGAGGCTGAGGCTGTGCTGCGGCTGGGCCCCTCCCAGGCCTTGCCAACTTCTTTATCACCCCTTCTGAGTTCTCCTGCCAACTTGCTCGTCTCATCATGAGACTTAGTTTCTTATCCTTTGGGGATTTAAAAACTTTTGAATGTGAGCTAGAAGGAGGGTGGTGACCCAGAGCCTGTGCAGGCAGGCTGGTTTTCTAGTTTTCAATCCTCAGACACCTAGGAATGGGGCCCTTAAGAATTTCTTGCCTTTGCATCTCAGTCTATCATCCTGCCAACCAGGACTGCCTTGTAGTCCCCCAACTCAACCTATTCCTTCCAGCTTCTGGACTTTTGTTCATGATCAGAGAAACCATGTACAACAGATGTGGAATCAAAAAGATCTGGGTTCAAATCTTTCCTTAGACACTTCTTAACTGTGTATACAAGCAAGTCATTTACTTGTCTAAACCTTAGTTCCCATCTCCATAAAATGGGAATATTGACTGTAATGCCTACTTCACAGGATTCTTGAATCTCAAGTTGAAAAATCTAGGAAATGTGCTTCATGAACCTTGAAGTGGTATACATAGGGTGTCCCAAAAGTCTCAGTGCAATTTATAACGACGAAAGTTATTAAATGCTTTTAATGTCTTTAAATTTTAATAGCTCTAAATAGCACCGAGACTTTGGGGGCACCATATGAGTGTACGTACCTGGGGTATAGGATGTATTCAGGGAAGACAAGTGCCTCTGGGGTGAGGGCTGGGTGTGGCCATACTGTGCTGTCTAGTCAGTTGGAGGGCTCTATTTGTATCAAGGAGAACCGATGGACAACATCCCACTTATTGTAGGGTACATTATTAATTGGCAAATCAATAGGATAAGCCAGGGAAATCAGGTTTTCAGATCTTAGGATATTTTAGGTGCTTGTATCCCCTCAAGTAATTTCCAGCAACCTTTCACCCTTTGGTTCAAATGATTATGTAATCAAGTGAACAAGTCGTTGTGAAAACAAGCCAAGATTTCAATTATTGCCAAATAGATTAGGGATATAAATATAAGACACCTGACCAATCTGAGTCTGCGACTACTAGTATGGATAATGACTTCAGAGGAAGGAAAAATCATGGTGTTCTGCAATGATCAGAAAAGACCAGGCAGAGGAGGTGATGTTTGATCTCAGATTTTAAGAGGAAGGATGTTGGCATTTGAATGAGGGGCACAGTCTGAGCAAAAGCTTAGCACTATAATCAACATGGAATGCTTGTAGGACCAGTCTTGTTAACACCATGTTTGTGCAGAGCAAATGTTGACTTCTTTTGCATTATGGGACTCCTTTGTCTAGTGACCAGTAAACCTTTGGACCCCTTGTTAGAGTCTTTTAAATGCATAAAATAAAATACATAGGATTACAAAAAAAATTATATTGAAATAATTATAAAAATATTTTAATTGTGTTATATTAATAGATGTGATTATTAATGTATTGGGTAACAAAACAATACATTAAAATACAGGCAAGGTAATTTTTTAAAAAGACATGTTTGATGGTTGTTGCTTATCTTGAATAAAAACGTTAAACTGTGGGGTGGTTTGGTGGATAAAAGAGTTAAATATCTCAATTCACAAAGACATGTTCTTGAAAATGGAATTAAAGCTTCCATAGTTTGCAAAGTGAGGATATGCTTTTCTTAAGGAATACCAGGATTCTCCAAGCCTTTTTGAGTTAAACTCCACTCATGTAAAGTTTTCTTTTTTACATCAATAAGTTCATTTTTGACTAGGTCAGTATTTTCAATAGTGTATATCAGAAATAAAAATACTGGAAATTCATGGTTCAATTTCAGTGTCATCAAGATAGAAATTTCAAGGAGTTTTGAAGTATTTCCAGATGTTCACAGGTTTTTTTTTCAAAGACATTGACAATGAATGTTGTATGTCATCTCCATCTTGGTAAAATGTTTTCTCTAACATTTGGAAGATTGCAAGGGTGTTAACCTTTACTCTCTTTTTCTATATGAACAAATTAGCTTGGAATTTTTAGTAGCATCCATAATTGTGACTTCAGGATGTTGAATTGAAAAATTCATCTCATTTATATGATTAAAAATATCTATCAGGTAAGTGAACAAATGAATAGAATCCTTTCTTTCAAAGTATTCCAAGAACAGGTTCCTTTTTCTTTCTAAAAATGTGAAACTTCTGCCCTTAATTTGAACAAACACTTCAAGACTTGTCCTCTTAAAAACCAACACTTCTGTGCAGCAGAAGACTTCTGTATTATAGAAAAACATTCTGAGACCTGCTTCTGATAAAGTTGATGACATTTATGACTGTTGACAAAAACTTCTTTCAGAATTGTTGGAAATTTTTATTGCCAGTGCATGTCTGTGTAAAAAGCAATGAATAAAGACAAGAGGAGCTTACTTTTATTCACTAAAGTAGTACAACCAGATGTATTATTAAGCATTCATGAAAATTGTATAAAGCTTTTCTCTGCTTTCAAAGTTTTTTTAAAAATGATTTTCAACATTCATTTCCACAAGATTTTGAGTTCCAGATTTTCTCCCCATCTCTCCCTTCTCCCATCCTAAGATGGTATGCATTCTGATTACCCATTCCCCCAGTCTGCCCTCCCTTTTACCATCCCCCCTATTACGCCCTTCCCCTTTACTTTCTTGAAGAACAAGATAGATTTCTAAACTCATTCCCCTCCATTGTAAAAAAAAAATTTTTTTGCCTCTTTTATGTGAGATAATTTATCCCATTCTATCTTTCCCATTCTACTCTCAATGTAGTCCTTTTTCACCCCTTAATTTTATTTTTAGATATCATCCCTTCATATTCAACTCACCCTGTACCCTCTATCTATCTATCTATCTATCTATCTATCTATCTATCTATCTATCTATCTATCTATCTATCTCTGTCTGTCTATCATCTATCTATCTATCTATCATCTATCTATCTATCTATCTCTCTATCTATATCTGTCTGTCTATCTATCTATCAATAATCTATCTATCTATATCTATCTCTGTCTGTCTATCTATCTATCTATCTATCTATATCTCTGTCTGTCTGTCTATCTATCTATCTATCTATCTATCTATCTATCTATATCTCTGTCTGTCTGTCTATCTATCTATCTACCTACCTATCTCTCTCTCTCTCTATCTACCTACCTATCTATCTATCTATCTATCTATCTATCTATCTATCTATCTATCTATCTATCTATCTATCTATCTATCTATCTATATCTGTCTGTCTATCTATCTATCAATAATCTATCTATCTATATCTATCTCTATCTATCTATCTATCTATCTATCTATCTATCTATCTATCTATCTATCTATATCTCTGTCTGTCTGTCTATCTATCTATCTATCTACCTACCTATCTCTCTCTCTCTCTCTCTCTCTCTCTCTCTCTCTCTATCTATCTATCTATCTATCTATCTATCTATCTATCTATCTATCTCCTCTAACTATCCTAATACTGAGAAAGGTATCATGAGTTTAAAATATCATATTTCCATGTAGGAATGTAAGCAGTTCAACTTTAATAAGTCTCTTATGATTTTTCTTTCCTGTTTACCTTTTTATGCTTCTCTTGATTCTTATATTTGAAAGTCAAATTTTGTATTCAGCTCTGGTCTTTTCATCAAGAATGCTTGAAAGTCATATTCCATTGAATGTCCATTCCCCCCCCCCCAAAGGATTATATTCAGTTTTACTGGATAAGTGATTCTTCTTTTTAATTCTAGCTCCTCTGACCTCTGGAATGTCCTGTTCCATCCTATTCAATCCCTTAATGTAGAAGCTGGTAGATCTTGTGTTATCCTAATTGTATTTCCACAATACTAGAATTGTTTCTTTCTGGCTTCTTGCAATATTTTCTCCTTGACCTGGGAATTCTGAAGTTTGGCGACAATATTCCTAGGAGTTTTTCTCTTAGGATCTCTCTTCAGAGGTGATCAGTGGATTCTATCAATTTCTATTTTGCCTTTTGGTTCTAGAATATCAGGGCAGTTTTCCTGGATAATTTCTTGAAAAATGATGTCTAACTTCTTTTTTTTATTTTGGCTTTCAGGTAATTCAATAATTTTAAAATTATCTTTCCTGATTGGTCAGTTGTTTTTCCAGTGAGATAGTTTACATTGTCTGCTATTTTCTAATTCTTCTGTTTTTATTTTTTTTAATTTCTTGATTACTCATAAATTCATTAGCTTCTAATTGCTCCATTCTAATTTTGAAGAAATTATTTTCTTCAGGGGGCTTTGGACCTCCTTTTCCATTTGGCCAATTCTGCTTTTTAAGGCATTCTTCTCCTCTTTAGCTTTTTGGACTTCTTTTACCATTTGGGTTAGTCTATTTTTTAAGATGTTATTTTCTTCAGTATTTCTGGGGGAGGTTCTCCTTTTTTGACTCAATTTTCATGATTTTCTTGCATTGTTCTCATTTCTCTTCCCAATTTTTCCTCTACTTATCTTGCTTCATTTTCAAAAGCCTTTTTGAGTTTTTCCATGGCCTGAGCCCAATTCATATTTTCCTTGGAGGCTTTGGATGTAGGAGCTTTGACTTTGTTTTCTTCTGGTTGTATGTTCTGATCTTCTTTGTCACCAAAGTAAGATTCGATAGTCTGAGTTCTTTTATGATGTTTACTCATCCTTCCAGCCCAATACTTGACTTTCTAACTCTTTGTCAAGGTAGAATTCTGCTTGTAGTGGGGGTGGAGCTGGGAGTGGGGATAGGGGTGCATTTACTGTCCCAGGCTTCAGGGATTTTCTTTCAGCCACTCAATTCCCCATGATCTATGGACCCAGAGTTCTGGAAGCAACCACTGCTGCTGTTGCTGCTGCTGCCATCACCACTGGCTACTGTTGCCACCACCCCCATTGCCTTGGGGCTGGAGCCTGACCTGTGTACTCCTCTTTCACCCAGGTCCCACAGAGTTCTCCCACTGACCTTTTAGGTGTTTGTGGGTTTAGAAGTCTGAAAACTGTCACAGTTGCCAATGATTCAGTCCCCTGAGGCCTGCTCTGACCCGTCTGTGGCCCACGAAGGACTGTGCTCTGCTCCCTGCCCCATGCAATAGATCCTTCCTATTCACTTTGCAGGTTGTCTTGGGCTGGGGATTTGTTTCACTCTGTCATTTTATGGGTTCTGTAGTTCTAGAATTTGTTTAGAGTCCTTTGCAGGGTTTTGGGAGAGACCTCATGGAAACCTCCGCTTTTAGTTTGCCATGTTGGCTCGGAACTCCCAAAAGTTTTTTTTGGAAAAAAAAATATTTTTGCACATTTCCAAAATGTTGACAGTCTTTGTAGTTTCCAAAAGGGACTCACAAAATAAGAATTCTTCTTCTATGATGTTGGTATGTGCATAATGAAGAAAAACAAAACAGGCTACACTGAGAGAGATATATAATTTCATCAAGTTGCATACTGGGGAGAAATGGACAAGGCAGCCAATTCCTCAATAATCTGTTTCAAGATGTTAAAGAAAATATAAACTCTCCTAGAATGTATCTCATCATTTGGCCATGGAATCGCTTCCAGTTTTTCTTCTATATCAGTTCATATATTAGCTTGACCACTTCCAGCTCACATGGTTTTACTAAAACCTCTCCAACAGCATGTGGTTTCTTTTGTTTGGCAATCCAGTAAGCACATCTATAAGATGCCTAAGTCAAGAAAGGTTTTTGGGAAGTGGAAGCAAATCCAAGTTTTGGAAGAGTCCCAACTCTTTCAAATTGAGTATTCTTCATACAACCTCCCCCAACATCATTAAATGTATTTTCAACATGAACAGAGATGAGATACTCTTTCAGTTTTGCTGACTTCATTCAGAAATTTTCCAGCATAAAAATCACTATAGTTATTGTGTTTCTTTGGATTTATTAATGCAAACAAAATGTTATAACATATAGTCTTCATTATACTTCCTTTTCTTCCACACTTCAACTTAAATTGACTGTAAAAATTATAAAATAAAACCAGGAACTGTGGTATGTACTTGTCATCCTTGTTACTAGGGAGGCTGAGCAGTAGATCTCTTGACTTCTGGAGTTTCAAGTTACAACAGAGCTAAAGCTGTCCATGCTAAGTTCAGCACCAATGGGTCCCCAGGAGGAGGAAGCCACCAGGCTACCAAAAAAGGGACTCACCAATTCAAGTCAGAAATAGATGCTTTCACACCAGAGTGGTTGTGCCTGTCAGAGACTGCCACATTCAACAAACCCAGAACTCTAATAATCCAAAAATATGTAATGTATTATATAATAAAATTAAACTAAAATAAAATATTTTAATTGATATTTTTGAACAATTTCTGGTGGTTTTAATTTATATATTTGATAAGATCTACATGGAAATAAGTAATTTATATGCTAAAGTAAAAGACAAAATTTATATTATAAGTGGAATAAGGAAAATCCCACAACTTATCCAAAGTTTTAACACTTTTAATGGCTTTTAGCCTCTGACAGACACTTGTATTTCAAGACAGTTCAGAAGTCCTGTCCCAGAATTTGTCTATTATCACACATAGAACTGGATAGCCTTCTGCACTCTCCTAGAAATAATGATTTTCATTTCTGATATCATTTACAGTTTTCTTGAGAAGCTATTTTTAAAATTCACAGTGTTTTCACATCATCCTCATTATAATAATGATAACAAAACATGAACAGCAGTTGTACAGCATCCTGAGTGCGTGTGCCTTTACTTCATAAGAGGCAGTGTACAAAAAGGAAGTATAAAAAGAAAAATAGATAAAAGAAAGAAGCTCTCTACCTACACACTGAATATAACACTGTTTATGGCCCTGTGCAATCCATTCCCAATAATAAGTTCCTTTAAATAGCACACTTCACCCATCAGGCGTGTTTGAACTTGCCTAGTCTGTACTCACAGGCCACACACCTTTTCATGTTACAAAAGGCACATGGGCTATCTTGTAGAGAGTTAAGTATTCTTATTTGAATTTTGTCAGTTTTTCAAAACTTGAACAAACAATGAAGATTATTCGCCTCCTTCTGTATATCTACCAACGAACAATTCTGGATAGGGAGTACTGGAAAGTAATGTACATGTCCTGGCCATTGATTTAGGAACAGGAGACTTTTGTGTTTGGTAGCTGAAGGATTACTAGATGCAGAATTGCCTGATAGATGACCAGTTAGGTTAAATAAACATACATAAGCAATACGTGATCTAGATTGTAGGTCTAATAGCTAGAATAATTTTGAAGCAATGATGAATGTAAATGATATATTGATATCTGTAATGATATGAAATTGTAATGATACAAAAAACCTGTGATTTCTATTGGTTACATTTACAGGTACTGTTAGTACTACTATAGTTTGTCACCTACACTCATAATTGAAAGAAATACTAATTTTCAGTTAGAGTGTAGTGCAAATAAAGATGCAATTTTTTTCTTATCCAAGTTCTCAGACATCTTGAATTGTCTTCACCCTTGAGCATTCATGGTCCCAAGGCAGAGGAATAGTGATGTAGTGGACGCCCGCATCCCTACACAGCTCGGTGAAGTGGTGAAGAAAAGAGACACGGGAGGCGGGAAAAGATAGACCAATTCCATTTATTGATCTGAGGGTCAAGGTATTTATA
The DNA here is from genome assembly GCF_028372415.1 of Notamacropus eugenii. Lineage (NCBI taxonomy): Eukaryota > Metazoa > Chordata > Mammalia > Diprotodontia > Macropodidae > Notamacropus > Notamacropus eugenii. The sequence goes on along the minus strand of NC_092877.1, from coordinate 32,175,930 downwards.
GACAGAAACTGCAAGCCTACATGACATTCTGCTCACCTCCAGTCCCAGTGATTTGGCCAGTCTTACAGACTTTAAAGACTGTTAGGCTAGAGGGCATCTATTTTACATATTCCTTGTTTTCTGTAATTCTCTTGTTTGTCTCATGGAGACAGCAACATCTGGGGGGCATGGCCAGATGATAATGAGCAAGGTCTCAAAGAACAGTTTCCCCAAGGTCTATCCTGATCTTGTCAACCACACTCCACCTTGGCCCTCAACATAGTGAGAAGAAAAGAAAAGAGGGAATCATAAAATCATATTGATTAAATGGACCCCAGAAATAATTAGCCTAAAGGATTTCAATTAAATAAACAATTATTAAGCATTTATTCCATCCATAACATTTTGAGCAAGTGATTACTTCGGTAACTCCAGTAATTGGGAATTCATTCTTTACCTCACCAAAAATACTTAACTCTGATTTTTAGCAAAGTATAATAGTCTGTGAGAGTTTGGTGTAATCAAATCCCTAGTCCAGGAACTGGTGTCTTTCAAGGTCTTCATGTTCTTTCTTTTCCTCCTCCTACCATGGTCAAAGACTATTGTGTTTGATGTTCTAGAGAATCCCTGGCTAAAACCCTACCCTGTCTTTCATTTTTTTGTTTGTTTGTTTTTATCATTTTGGAGGTTTCATTTGTTGTTTTGTTTGAAGAGATAGGTATTGCTTTAGTGTTGTTTCCTAGTTGTTCCTGAATTCCTTTCTGAGCTTTAACTCTTGAATATCTCAAATTTAATCATATGTTCTTTGCTTGTTTGAGTTAAAATAACGGCAAATAAAAAAAATGCTTTCAGCATTTAAGGGTTTGTTGATTTCTTCTGTGAAACTCCTGTTAAGTCTTTTAACTACAACACTGGATTGGAACAGAAGCTACTTCTCATGTAAAGATAGATTCTATCTCTCTGTAGGTGAAGGCTGAAAGTTACTGTAGAGAGGCCTAATTCTGGGCAAGTTAAGAGCTCCATACTAGCACTCAGGCATCTTCTTAACATGTTCCTAATATAACAGCCATCATCCATATCTACTGCAACCTTGGACACTGCCTGGGTAGCTCAATTCTGCTAGATGAGCTATTGCTTTATCTTGTCAAGCCTCCATGCCACGTGTCAATCTTCTCCACAACACATCACCCTCTTCCCCATCTTCCATTTATGGATAGGCTTCCTCCTTTAAAATGTAAGCCCATTAAGGTGAGAAGTCAAGTCAACAAGCACCTATCACCTCCCTGATTGAGTAGAATAGATGTCTATTAAAGGATATAGTTGAGTGTACAGTGTTGAGCTTGGACACAGGAAGACTTTGTTACATCCATAACCATCCTCCATCCAAAGCTTTAGGACTTTTTACTTCATTCTAATAGAACCATTTTGCTTTTGTATTCACTCTCTGTTACCTGCCTTTGTTTCCATCTTCTATACTTGTCTTTTTTTAATCCAATTTTTTTCTTAATAATTCATCTATATTGATCTTTTTAGACAGCAACTTTCTCAGTTTTCTTTGAAATCCAATCTCAAAATCTAGGATGTGAATCACATTTTCTCTTTTCTATCAAAAATGTTAGGATTCATCATGGTTTCTCCGATTCATTTTAATTCTTCTTTTCAACATGACTAATGTGAAATGCATTTAAGAGGAATGTATATGTAGAGCCCATATAATATTGCATGCCATTTTGGCTTCCCAAGTAGAGAAGGGGAGAAAATTTGGAACTTATGGGAGTGATTGCTGAAAACTGAAAAACAAATAAATATGGAAAAATTAAATTTAAAAACTATGAAAAAATGTTAAGATTGAGTGGTTACCACCTTCAAGGCTGCCATCATTTCTGTCTTATCAACCAATTCACGTTAGTCCAAAATCACAGTTTCTCTCATTGGCTCCTCTTTCTTTTGAATGAACGAGCAAGTATTTATTATTTTTATTATATGCCAAGCACTGTGCTAGGGATACAAAGACATAAATTAAGATAACTCTTGACCTCAAGGAACATATATTCTAATAGGAGAGAGGGGCCACATGTAGAGGAGTGATGAACAGGGGGAAATAGTGTGGTTTGGAAAGTTTCTAGGATGGAAATTGGAGCCATAAGGAAATAGATTGCCATACCTTTTCCAGTAGCAGTGGTGGTATTCATTTGGTTATGGTTATAGAACTGGAAAGTGGGAATAGTCACAAAGGGTAGTAGAGTCCCCATGCCACAGAAAATGAAAGAATAGCAGGGGAATGGAAGCATGGTTGGAGCAGCTAGCCTGAGAATGGGCCACATACCAATCAGGACCTTAGAGTCCAAGGATGAGATTTCCAGAGTCGATAGGGTTAAGTCCTCCATGGCATGATTTCTGGTTTCAGCAATGAGAAAAAGGGGCTGAGAGGATAGAAGGATGCAAATTGAAGCATTTTAAAGGATGAAGTTATTAAGGCAAATCAAGAAGCTCCTGTTTTTGGCACAATGAATGCCAACAGATGACCCCCAGGACCACCATATTATGCTCCTTTGTCAGGTGTGTGAAGTGTTTTATCAGTTATTCATCAGTTACTTCCTTTAGGCCATTGTGATTTGTACTATACTTAAAGGAAAAGATAATTTAGAACTGGGAAGAAATTTAAAGGGACCATCTAGTTAACAAGCTCTTTTTACAGATGAAGACACCAAGGGTCAGAGAAATTAAATAATTTGCCTAAGAAAATGCAAGTATTAAATAAAGCCAGAATTTGAATTCATAACTGACTCCAAATCTATTGGTTTGATTTTTCCATTACAGAGTAATGCTTCTCCATGACAATGTCCTTATTTTCATCTCCTCTCCTCCCGCCCTTCCCCTCACTAACCCCTAGAAATTATTGAGCACAAAAAATTGTATCAATTATATTCAGACACACAATAACTGGTGAGCGATATGGACTTCACTTCTTAATCACCTATCGGTGTGCGCAGCCAGACCATCACCCAGTTAAAATAAAGATAAAAATTAACATCCAAATAAACCCTGCTAAAGATAAGGGTACAGCACGTAATTACAACAGCTCCACCCGACCTATTCAAACAAGTTACTAAAGCCAAAAGGTACAGGCTGAATAAATAGATATCTATATAGACAATCACTACTTTCTAAAGGATGTTAAGTCAAGTAGATTAATTACTTCCACTTCTAGTAAGGAAACTAACTTTGTGCATATAACTGTCATTTGGAACCAGCAGAAACACAAATAAAACACACTTTGCAGGCCACTGCAAAATTTCCTTTGCCCTCCATGTTTGTTCGAAATAAGATCCTTAGTGCTTGTTGGAAAGTTATGTAACTAGGAGCTCAATTGCCAGCACCTCCTGAGTAAGGCATTCTTTGTAGCAGCCCTCCTATTTCTTCTTGAAATGGAAAGCTAGGTGACAGCTGCTTTCACTTGACATTTGATTAGCAGGATCCCTCCAAAGCCCTAATGTAAACAGACGCTACCTTTAGGTATTGTCTCTGAGAAGTTCTCAAGCCGACTTCCAACTAGCAGCCATTTTTTATCTTTCTACCTCTTATCTCCTTTTCCCCGATCAGACGTCAGACATCTCTTCCCATCTTGCCCTTATCTGTTGCAGTGTCCTCTGTCCCTGCTACCCCTGTCAAGTTTTTATTTATTTATAGCCAACTAGCTTGCTTGATAGTAAATGAGCAGATTCATGCCAAAACTCTCTGATCAGAGGAAGGAATTTTCTCCCATCTTGTTACTTCTTCGCATTTCAATCTTCTTTGTCTCCCAGAGTCCAATATCAAATATTAAAATGTCTGTTATAGACAACAAGTGCTATGGGTTATCAGAGGGGAAAGTCTTACTGAATCTCTATTACAGCCCTCACTAGGGCTTTTCAAATACTATTTCTCTCTCCTAAAATGCCCCAACCCTAACCCCATCCATCTCTCTCTCAGCTGTGGACTTTGCCTCTACTTTACTGAGAAAATTGAAGTCATTCTTTTCTCATCCTGGCTATGATATTCATTATGTATAGGTCATTTTATTAAGTCACTTAATGCCCATGGGCCTTAATTTCCATCTTTGTAGAATGTACTACCGGTCTGACATAGCTATTATGAAGAAAGCACTTTTTAAACCTTAAAGCTCTGTATAGCTATAATAACTATTTTCTCCTGTCCTCTACTTCTTTTAAAAAAAAACACCTCTATGTCAGGGGTTCTTAACCTCATTTGCAGTATGGACCACCCTTTTTTCAGTCTGGTGAAGCTTATCTACCCCTTCTCAAAATAATATTTTAAAATAAATGTAATGCATACGATTGTTGTATAAAATAAGTCAATTGTAACAAAAGACAGTTATCAAAATATTTTAGCCAAGGTAAAGAACCCCTGCTCTATGTTTTCTCCCATATTCTTATCCATCTTGCCAGTATAGTAGGATGAAGTGGCTCTCCTCATCAAAGTGAGGCTTGTGCCATGATCCCATTTCAGACCATTTCCCTCTAGCCTTCTTCCATTGTTGATCACTTTTCTCACCTTCAATTTCTCCCTATCTACTTGATCCATCTTGATTTCTCACATTTGTTTGCATTGTCGATTTTGCCTCCACACCCTCATATATCTTCTCTCCAAAAATTTCTCTTTGATACTCCCTTCTCCCTTGACTTCTGTAACACTGAACTTTCTTGGTTCTCCTCCTATGAATCTAACTATTCCTCTTTGATTTCCTTCTCTTCTTCATCCCCCTCCTGAATGTGATAAGTAAGCATGCCCTTCAAATCTCCATCCTCTGCCCTTTTCATTGTACTCTCTCCCTTGAAGATCCTCTTCTGTGGTTTAAATTGTTCTATCTCTTTCCAGATGACATCCTGTTTTAGACCATGTCTGACAGAAGTTATTTTAGTGACTCAGACTAGGGACTGAAATGAAATGAGATGCACACAGACTATGAAACACTTAGCAAAAAGAAGTTTAATTAACAACGGTATGGAGAGGATATGGCACTAGATCAGACACATGCAGCTCCTCATCTCCATGTAGAATTGCATCTATGGAATGGACTGTGAAAATGTGTTGACTACTTGAGCAGTAGTATTCAAGTCTGAGGGGTAATGGCTTTTCATAGGCTGCCCTTTTTATGCCCTAAGCAAGCAAAATTAATGTCATTGGAGTCCCTTAGATCAAACAAGGCACCCATCCTTCTCCCTTAATTCTGGTCTCATATTTTCTCTTGCTAGTATGTTCAACTTGACTTGACCCATACCAAACTCATCTTCTCTTTAACCTCCCCCACCCAGTTTCTCTATTTTTGTTGATCATTCCAGGGGCTCTCTTTTAATCCTCTCCCCATCTCACCTTTACATAAAGTCATAGGATCACAGATTTCAACCTGGAAGACATTTTCAAGGTCTTCTTATTTTAAAATCCAAAACTAGCCCTTATACTGTTATCATCCTCCTTCCTGGACTATTTTCATAGCCTCCTATGGTCATCCTGCCTCTAGGCTCTCCTCTCTCTAATCTTCCCTTTCAAAGTAATCTTCCTAGAGCACACACCTGACCATCTCACCCTCCTGCTCAGAGACCTCAGTGCTTTACCATTTACTGCAGGATAACATCAAAACTCCTTAATTTGGTTTTCTGAGCTTTCCACAAACTGACTCCAGCTTAGCTTTATTTCATAGCATTCTCTTGTGCACTCTATGTTGTGAGCATAATCCTGTCTCTGCCATCCCTAAGACTCAGAATCAATGATTCCTACCTACTTTAACTTCTCCTTCTGTTGAATTTTTTTCTCTTCAGGGACTGCTGAAGATTGATCCCAACTAGAAATGATTATCACTCCTGCATCCTCTCAATTTATGTCATTTTCAATACACAGTGTTGAATTCACTTTCAGTTCACCATGTCAGTTCATTATTTCTCAAAACTTACATGCAGTGTTGTATTATGATATGTAGTTATTTTGTACATGTCTCTTCATCACTATATAATATAGTAAGATCCTTAAAGGTAGGGATTGTATAACATTTTCATCTTTGCAGTCTTAGCACAGAATACTTGCATATAGTTGGGCACTTAATAGATGATGTTTGGTTCAGTTTTGGGGAAAATAGCATAATAATATTAAATCCTATGAAAAACAAAGCATCCAAAATACTACTACATCAAGCAGAAAAACCCTTTGACAAAATATACAGAAATTTATATTTACAAAACCTACAAAGCATAGTCATGGAAGGGTCATTTTTAACAAGATAAAAAAATCTATCCCTAATTCCTAAAGCTAACATCATAAATAATGAGGAAATATTAGAATTTTCCCCAATAAATGCAGAAATAAAGCAAGAATGCACCCTTCTCTGGTGCTATTGAGCAGAGTTCTAGAAATGTTAGCAATAATGATGAAGAAAGAGAAAAAATTTAAAGGCATAAAAATTGGCATAGAGAAGAAACAACTATCCCTATTTGTTGGCAACATAATGTTCACTTAGAAAATCCTAGAAAATCAGCAAAGAAACTAATTGAACTAGTTGATAAATTCAGCAAAATAACAGGATACAAAATAAACCCTTAAAAATCAATAACATTTTTATATAGCAATGCCAAAGCCAAACAGGACACAATAAATTAGGGAAATTCCATTCAAAAATAACCAAATTAATAAAATACATAGAAGTCAATCTACCAAAGTATATGCTTCTTCATATACTTTGGTAGATGTTTGTTAAATTGAATTATCTAGATTATATCTCAATGTTGATATATCTTTCTTAACATAGTGACCAGAAAGGTACGAAATGTAGTTACACCAGGGTTGTTCATGTACCTTCTCCCAAGAGTGGGCAGAAGGCAGTGACTTTCTTTGCTCCCTATTGTAGTAAGATCTAGTGGCCAGGGGACAATGAGAGTGATTACCTGATAGCTGGGCTACTCTTGTGCAATGAATTTCCCATGATTTTGTTTCAACCTTACACTTGGCTTTTGCTGTGTGAAGCAGTTGAAATACGTCACTCCTGCTGCTAAGCACAGGGCTGTTTCTGGGCTTGGCCAGCACTGGATTCCCAAATTCTCTGCCTTGCTTTCTGAGAAATCTCTGGGGATTCCCAAGTATATTAATGAACAGGCTCCCTTCCTACAGGTTCTATTGCTGCAGGCTCAAATTTCAGACACACAAAGCCCTAGGAGAACCGTGGGAGGTTTCCCACACAATGCATCACTTCAGAGTGTGGGAGCATCGATTGGGGGAATGGCTAAACAAATTGTGCTACATGAATGTAATATAATATTACTGCACTGCAAGAAACAATAAATATGAGGAATACAGAGAACCATGAGAAAACATATGAACTGATACAATGTGAGATAAAGAGGGACCAGAAAAAATACATAGTGACTACAACAATATTAATGAAAAGAGCATACAAGAACTGTAACGGAATGCCGTGTCATTGTAAACATCAATCCTGGCTCTGGAGATGAGAAAATGCATCTCTTCCTTTCTTTGTAGAGATTACAGACTATGAGTGTAGAACATTGTGCATCCCACTGGGATCAGTTCATGCACTGGTTGGTTTTGCTAAGCTGTTTTTTTCTGTCCTTTCTCTTAATTATTTGACACAAGGGATGTCTTCTGGAGAGGGGAGGTTGAAGACAGGGGTGCATGTGAAAATGAAAATGACATTAAAAAATCAATTAAAAATTTTAAGGAGATTGTGGTGCAAAGTGAAAGACATGTTTACTCTAGTTTTTGTGAGATAAGAACAAGGCAATTAAAAAATTGATCTATGATGTCATATGTATAGAGAGTGCCCAGGGTGGAAATTTCTTTCTCTGGTGAAAATCACCAGCATTTCAGTCCTAGATTGCTGCTGGGGCACTGAGAGGTTCAGTAACTTACTCTCAGTCACAAAGCTAGTCTGCATTAGGGCCAGGATTTCAACCGACTTCTTCCTGATTTCAAGGCCAACTTTCTATCCAATAAAACATGTTACCTCCCACTGGGTACTGAAGGTCTTGTATACCAGATGAGTTACATACAAACTAATTTACTTGTAGAAGTAATAGGAATAATAGCTCACGTTTATCTGTGACTTCAGGTTTAAAAATACTGTTCCTATATAGCCTCATTTGATCCTTACAACCACCCTCAAGAGATCAGACAGACAGATAGTATTATTTCTGCTGCATGGATGAGGAAACCGGTGCTTGGAGAGGCAAGAGGCTAACTTGGATTATATGGTGAGCTAGAAGATCCAGGATTTGTGCCTGCTGTCTGTCTCAGAGTAAGATAGTTCAAAACGCCTTTGTGAGAGTTGGAAGGGACATAGCAACAATCTGGTTCAACTCATATCCAAAAGAAATCCCCACCATAACTTATCTGACAAATAGTCATCCAGCCTTTCCTGGAAGACTTCCAAGGACAAGGAACCCATCATACAGTCACTGCTGGCCATTCTACTTTTCTGGAATTCTTAAGAAGGTTTTCTCGAGGCCTAATTAATCTCTCTCCAATTTCTACTCAAATAGAGTAAATATGATCACTCTTGCACATGAGGGCCCTTCAAATGTTTAAGACAGCTGTCATTCCCCTCCACCTCTCTTCTCCTCTCTTTCTCTGTCTCCTGTTCTTCAGGCTAAACATCCCCAGGTTCTTCAAAATGATCCTCATGGAATATGGGTTCAGAATCTTTACCACACTAGATGCATCCTCTGAGGACTCTCCAATCTATCAATGTTATTAAATATGGTATCTAGAACTGTGAACATTAAATGTGCTCTGACTAGATCAGATTACAGTGGAATTAGCATATCCTTTTCCCTAGAAACTATGCCCCTTTTATCCTAGTCCCAGATTATATTTTCTTAATCTGCCATGCCAAATTTTAGTTCTAATACACATTATATCCTCTGATCACCTGACTTATGAGAACCCTCAGTCAAACACTACAACACAAAAGGCATTCAAAAAATATTTCTTAGCACAACAGAGAACACAGTGAGGATGGTGAAAGGGGAAACATGAAGCCACATGGGACAACAGTAGTTAAACTGCATTAAGTTTTTCATAAGCTTCTAAAATGCCTAAGGTCTACCTAAGGCAGATACTTAGCCAAAACTTCTTTCTTACTCCCATTGTCTATCTCTTTGCAGGTGGCGAAAAATGATAAGTGTGATAAGTGCTCAAGATAAGGCAGGTGTAAACCTGACTCACTGATAGCCAATCAGGAAATTCTCATCTCTGAACCTTCTGTGACTCATTGGCAGTACACCAGGTGGCTTTGTCTGGAAAACTCCCTTGAGGACAACACAAACAAGTATTTGGAAACTTCCCTAAGGACGCAAAGGTGAAAAAGATGGCGGATCAAACTTGGGCTAATATTATGATGCTCCCATCTTTTGCATTTTTTTGACGTTTGGCTCAAATATTGGCTTGATCTCATACAGATATAGCTATACATGTTATGACTGCTGTTGTTATCATATATGGAAAGATGGGCAAATGAAGTTTGGTAAATAAAAATGAAGGGATATGTAGGATAATGAGGGACCTGCTAATGCTAACGAGACTTCTCTAGAATCAGACTCAGTTTCAAGAGGTGATAAGGTCATTGCATAAGAAATGCCTTAAGGGGAAAGTTCCTGCCAAGATGACTGTGTGAAAGGAGGCAAGCAGCCTAGTTCCTACATACCTAGTCCAGCAAAAATCTATTAGCAGCACCTGAATAAATAATGAACAAGAATTCCAATGAGGACCTACTCTAGGTGACTACTTCCATCCATTTCAGAACTGTACAAAAACAGTTAGAAGCCTATGGACAATAGGAAAGATGGTATGCTAGAAAATACCACAATAGCACAGGTAAACAATCCAGAAGCCTCCTAGCATGATCAAAGAAACCTGTAGTTTTCATAACTCTATATCTAGAGGCATAAAGAGCAAAGAATTCCTATCAGAAAACCCCAAGGTAGTGGATTGTGAGAGCCACCAGGAGCACAAGTAACCAGTCTGTAGTGTTCAGGAGCTCTGAGGTCTATAGTACTAAGTCAAGAGATGCAACAGAGGCCTCTGGAGAAGATCCAATACACTGAACCTCAAAGACATATGGGAGCCTAAAACCTACTAGCATTTTTTGCTCTGATACCCCAAGAGGTAGAGGTCATCAGATAAACCTAGATGACCCAAGACAAGACCAAACCAGTCTTGTCTCACCCAACTGTTTCACCCAAAAGGACAGTGAGGGGTGGACCCTGGATCTGGTACAAAGCCCCAGTTCAGAAAAAAAAAAAGACTGGAAGTAATCATAACAATGGCCAATATTTCTATTACCCTTTAAGATTTAGGAAGCACTTTACATATATTATCTCATCTGATTATTCACAAATATCACCAAAAAAAAAACCCCACAAAAAACACCTTTGAGGTAAGTGCTAGTATTATCCCCATTTTACATACATGAAAACTGAGGCTGAAAAAGTTATGTGACTACTAGTTAACTTACTGTTAGTAAGTGTCTCAGACATAATGTGAACTCAGACCTTCATGGCTCTAAGTCCAAAACTCTATCCATTAGCCATCTAGATGCTTAAGGAAGCAGAAGCAGACACTGACCACTATAAAGAATTATTATACATCCAAAGATACAAAAAAATCAACCAAGAAAAAGTCACTCTATAACCACTGCAAATAGAAACTCAAAGGAAAAATGGATTTTCCCTAAGAACTAAATGAATACGTAGAAGGAAGAAAGCAAGAGACAAAAAATTAAATAAAAATTATAAAGGAAAGAATGAGGAGAATAAATAGCTTAGGATAGAGAGTGGTAACCCTTATCCTAGTAAGAAGATCCCTAAAAATTAGAATAAATACAAATCAATAACTCCATGAGACAATGAGAGATATTAGAACAAAAACAAAAGACTAGAGGGAAAAAAAGAAAACATGAGATATCTGAAAATACTACAATAGAAAAAAAATACTACAATATCCAGAGAAACAGTTCAAGTACCAAAAAGTTACAGTCAGGATAACACAAAACCTGGAAGTTTCTCCTGTAAATGAGTTCTTGAACTATAAGATTTCCAAAGGCAGAAGATGTAAAGACTTACAACCAAGAATAACTTGCCCGCAAAGTTGGGTTTAATTCTATAATTTAATAATTTAATTTAAACTTGGGTAGAAAAAAATACACCTGTATTTTCATTGTAATAGATTTCCGTGTTATTTTATGTATTTTATTCTATGTACTTAAAAAAATTATTCTGAGAAAGGGTTCATAGATTTCATTAGAGAGTTCATTAGAGAGGTCCATGAGACAAAAGAAATGCTTAATATTCTTTGATCTAGCTCCTTCCTTCCTGCCTGCCTTCGTCACTTCCCTCCCTTCCCTTCCTCCTTTCTGTCCCTCTGTCCACGTAGGGTATCATACCCTTACCTGTTGGTGCTCTGCCTAAAGGAATGTAAATTTTGATTCCTGAAACCTCACAAGATATCTTGGAGTTTACAGGTTAGAGTTCTTTCTTAAGGATTATGCCTTAAACCCAAGTCACTCTGGTTCTCATTGACTGACCAACACTAGCTCCCAGCCTAAGCCCCACTTAGGGTGGTTTGGGCTCAGAGTGAATGTAACTAGCAATTGTTTCTGTTTTGACCAGAAATCCTAAGGGTCTTCCCCTCCCAGACTGATTATTTTTTCTGACTAGGTAAAAGATACCACTCTTTGCCTCATTTCTTACCAAGTCATAGTGGGCATTGCCTCAGACAAATTGAGCCCTGGGAAAGAACTTAACTTAAAAAGGCCAAGGTCTTCCATTGTATTCTGGACCATCTCCAGTCATCCTGATCTATATCCTGCCACTGGACCCGAATGGTTCTGGAGGAGAAAGTGAGGCTGGAGATTTTGCACAGCCCTGCCTCTAGCATCACCTTCCTGATGTCATGTTCCTCTTCCAGAACTAAGGACCAACCACATCCTCCTCGTCCTCGTCCTTGTCATTGTCCTCATCCTTGTCATCTTCCTCCTCTTTCTTCTTCTTCTTCTTCTTCTTCTTCTTCTTCTTCTTCTTCTTCTTCTTCTTCTTCTTTCCATCTCTCTGCCTCTCTCCTCCTTCTCTTTTTTTTCTTTTTGCCACTTCTGACTCTTTTACTTCTGTCTCTTTATTTCTGTTTCTGTATTTGTCTTCATCTGCCTCTCTATCTCTGTGTCTGTCTATATTGGTCCCTCTATTTCTGTCTCTATCTCTATCTCTATCTGAATCTACCTCTCTGTATGTCTCTGTCTCTGAATGGTGATCCTTTTATTGAGTGGAAATTCAAAAGATATCTGTCCTATTCCAAGATCTCTTACAAGTAAACTGATAAATTTTTAGATTTGGAGGCAAATCGCTTTACCTCTCTAGGACTCAGCATACTTGTCCAGAAAAAGAGGGAGATAGACTAGATGAGCTCTTGGTTATTCAATTCTTCATCCATCCAAAGTAAGTTAAAAAAAATTAACTGCATGCCTATGCAAGGTTTTGGGTGACCCTCTTTTATATGCTGTTTTCAGGAAGCCTCAGATAAGGAGAGAGATTAATGCCTTCATTAGGAATATTGGTAGCAATAATTGCCACCTTCCTGTTCCCTCAGTTCTCTTGCCCTGCCTCCCTGATTGAGGTAACAGTTTATATAAATCCTTTATGTTTACTGAATGTATGAGTGGGTAAATAGGTTTCTCCAAATACATGTATATTCCAGTTCCTAAAATATTTAGGAGTGAGAATATAACATGGAAAAGTCATCAAGCATTTTAGATCCTTACATCAAACAGTCTACAACAATCATATTTGATTCTAATTTTAAAGTTTTTAGAAGATCCAATCTGTTTGTCATTAGATTATTCAAGGGTTTAATAATCCCTATGATAATTCTATCAATTCTAAAACACAATTTAATATTTTTTTCACATAAATTTCCAATTTAGGTCCTATTCAAAGGTGCTTAACTAAAAATATCAAAAGAGTGTTTTATAATCTGGCTGCACTGATGATCCTGCTAACATCTTATAGTAATTTGTACCTTGAATAGAATAGGGGATTTTCAAGCATTTCTAATGAAAAGATCAGAGCTGAGTAGGAACTTTAAATACAAACTCAAGAATCCAGAAAAACCTAGAAAGATAAATTTGTTTGAAAAATTGAAAGGAGTTTTATGATGATTAAGTGCTTACATTCTGATAGGAAAAGAAACAAATGTTCCATCAGAACCTGAATGTCTTCGAAGAGAATGGAGTTAAGTAAGAGAGAGGACCTAAGGGTAGGCTTGACTCTCTTTGGAGGGTTTGAAGATTGAAAAGAGAAAGGAAGATAAAAAGAGGAATACACTAATGTTGAAATAAGAGCCACTTATGGTGCATAAGTAGAGTACACCAAAAAATGGAAGAGTGGTCAGAACAGGTATCAGATGAACCTTATTATTCTCTCAAATGGACAAAGGAGGACTGAAGGGATATAGAATGTGATATGAAAATATGTCAAATAATAGAGAAACAATCAGAGAAGTATGTGTGGGGGGTAATACCTAGGTGAGAATAGTTACAAGAAAAACAAATTTCTGATCCTAAAGGGAGGATTAAAGGGAGAGAGAGAGACGAAAAGCAGAGAATTCAAGGGATTCTTTGGGTTCCCTCTTAGACAACTGAAGAATAGTTGAACAAATTTTGGCACATAAATGTAATAAAATATGCCACAAGAAATTATGTAAAAGATGATATCAGAGAATCCTAAGTAATATGGAATAATTCAAGGTAAAGCAAACAGAACCAAGGGAACAATTTATACAGGGACAAAAAAAATATCGCAAAGAAAAACAACTTTGAAAGATCTGGTCAGTGATGAAGTATATTAGCCACCTCCTGACAACATGATAGACACGAGGTTCAGAAAGACACATTTTTAATATGGCTCCTGTGTGGATTCATCTTGCTTGACTTTGCTTATTTCCCTTTGTTACAAGGGTTTTCTTTTTCTCTTTCTCTTGGTTTTTAATTGGGTGGGAGGCTCAGGGGAGAGCGTGCTAGCAATGACAGTACCGAGATAAAAGAGGTCATTGTAATATTTTTAACACTGAGAACAGAGGATATTCAGGAGGCATAAACAAGCAGGACAGTTGTTTTTTGAGTGACACATAGAATTTGTTACATATTTTTAAAAAACCAAACGGTATAAACTGGATTTTCAGAGTTTCATACACAATCTTCTTTTGATATTCAATATATGCAAATTTTTGCTTCCTTTTTCAGTTTTTAAGTTCAGAATTTTTATCAAAAAAAAAGTCTTAAACTACTTAACACACAGGATCCAATGAGGTGTTGTAGTTGTTTGTCCTTTGCTTTTGAAAACGATCAGTGACATCACAAGGGTGACGTCTTGATCGTGTGTGAATTAAATTTAAGTGAGGCAGAGATGCACAAAGTCATCAGCCTCATTCTTTCTTTCAGAGTCATGGAAGTCTAGTGGCAGAACAAAAGTAAGACTGTAAATTCTGGGTGACTGGAAGGATGGTGGTGTCATCAATAGACATAGGAAAGTTCAAAAGATGAGTGGGAAAGAGTTCTCTTTTTGGATATGTGGAATTTGAGATACCTATGAGATAACTAGATTAAAATATTCAGGAGATGTTTGGTGATAAAGAATTGGAGATCAGGGGAGAGATTAGGGTTGGATCTGAGTCATGAGTGCAAGGAATGGAAGCTAAGCATGTCACCAAGTAAGAGAAGAGAAGGAGATCCTTGGAGATCTTCATCCTACTGGTTTTGGTTATAACTATCCTCTTCATTTCTCCTACTGAGTTTCCTTGTCTCCCCCTGGCCAACTTGGTTTAAAGGCATGTTTGTGACCTTTGGACCTGGTACTTTTTTCAGATCATACACTGAAAGCTCAAGGGGACCATAGGGGTTATCTACTCTGATTTCTTCATGGGATGATAATAAGGGGGTGTGGAACTCAGGTCATGACATGCTAATTAGGCAACTCTAATGAAGTAGGTAAGGATCCCAATAGTGAAGGGACTGGGCCATTAAGAAGTCCCTGAAGGGTGCCCTAGATTAGGTAGTTCAATGTTGGCTATACCCTCCCATGGAACAACAGAAGGAGAGGAATCATTGATTTTCCATCTTTATTCTTCTGGAAATCAACAATTCAGGTTTATTTCAATCCTCAGGATTGAAGGCTTAGACCCTGTATGTCAGGTCTTAGCAGAATTTCAAGAAAGATGATGCCAAATACAGTTACTCCACAACCAAATAAAGCAATAAGTATTCATTGAACCTCAGAGATTTGCAGGCTTGTTCCTCTTTAGGGTACAATCTCCATGAGAACAGATTCATGTCTGACTCAATTGCTTTCACAGTACCCAACTTTAAACAAAGGATTATAGGATTTAGAGTTGGCATGGAACTTAGAGGTCATCTAGCTCAATTTTCCTCATTTTATAGTTGAGGAGATTAAAGACTAGAGAGGTTAGGTGGCTTTTTCAAGGTCACATGATAGCAGAATGGGAATTTAGACCCAGGTTTTCTGACTCCAAAGTTTTCTACTCTACCATACTGCCTCACATAATGGGCACACACTATGATCTTGCTGAGTTCATTAATTGATTGATTTGGAGAGGAGAGGTAACTTAAGCTACAAATTCAAGAGAACACCCATGGAGTGGAAAGAGAATAATAACAGACAACTTTTTCATATATTGCTTTACAGTATTAAAGGATTTTCACATCAATTATAAATGGAGGAGGTATGGAACAGTAGAAAGTACACTAGCCTCTGGAGTCAGACGTGGGTTCAAACCTGTATAACTTTTGACAAGTCACTTTGCTTCACTGGGACTCAGTTTCCCTCATCTGGAAAATGAAGAGTTTAGACTAGCTGGCCACAAGCTAGTTGCTTCCAGCTCTAGATTCTTATGGTCTCTTTTGATTCTTATACTAACCTTATGAAAATGCAAGTATCATTACCCCATTTGACAGCTGAGGGCACTGAAGCTTAGGAAGCTTACAGGTCTTACCTGAGATCATATAGATCATTTAGTGAGGGTCAGTTCTGGGACTTAATCAAGGTTTTTCTATCCCCTCTGCTAGATCCAAGAACAAGAAATCATCTCTTACCTTTAAATTCTGGGTTCTGTGACACTGCTTCTCCTCCCTTATAGCTGCCCTGCCCAAACTTGCTCCCCAGCCTCGAACCCCATGTGACCCTTTCTCCCAAGTGAGCCCAGAGCAGAAGGTGTGTCAATGGAATGCCTCTTTGCTGGGCTGGAGAAGGGTGGGGGAAGGAGTCCCAGAGCAGGATGAAGGCACTGGAGGCTCTCACGAGCCCAAGGGGATTTTAGGCATTTCCAGTTGGCTTAGAGAAGAGACACACAGAAATGAATCATATTATTACAGATAAGGAGAGATAGACAAACATTTCCTGTAAATGCTTCTATCCCTTACTTCAGACAAGTAAGTCTTGGACCCTAACCCACTATCCTATTATGTCTGTTTCCATGTGGAAAATATTTCTACATGGAAATTACTTTTCACCACATTCTTTTTGTCCAGAGTCATTTCCTAGGAAAGTCAGGTGAACTGAAGTCCTTAAAAAGCTCTTCCAGCTTGCTTCTGAGTGTTCAGTCTAAAGGACGTGTTGGGAACTTGCTCTAGCCCAGGCCAAGCCCCAACGTGGCTCCTCTAAAGCTGCAAGAGAGGAATCCACTTGGCTCCTTGACTGCCAGGTTCCACTGCTCATGGGCCATTAAAAGCACCTCAGACTGACTTCTTTTTCCTGAACAACTTATTAATGATGCCACAAGCTCTTTCCCTGAGGATGACTAGTCTCCCCCACTGCTTATAAACATGGTCTAATCGCTGCTGGTCTAATTACCTGATTTCAGCTACCTGTAGAAGCTCTCCCATCTCTTCCTCAAGACACCATCCTATTTCTCTGCTGCCTTTTACCTACCAAACTCTTTGAATGAGTTATTTATATACAATTCTACATTTTCTGCCTCCACTTCATGACCACCCATTCTTTTCTTAACCCCTAATAAGTACATTTATGCACTTATTGAGTGCAGCAACCCAACACACACACACACACACACACACACACACATACACACACACGCATACACCACTTTGTCTTTTTTGACTTCTATGACTATGACCTATCTTGATTCCCCTCCTACCATTCTAGTGATTCTTTCTCTGTTACTTTCACTGTCTCCACTTCCTACTTCATTCCCCTCAAATAAGGGGATATCCCATAGCCCGATCCTCAACTATATATTCTGAGGATTATATTTACCCACTCTTGTGATTTTAAATATTCACTCAATAAACATCTAAGTACCTGCACTGTTCTAAGTACTAAGAGAGATACAAAATCTACTTAAGACATAGTTCTCTGTCTTTAGGAAGTTTTGAGTCAACAAGCATTCCTTAACCATTTACCATGCGCCAAATACTGTGCTGCGAACTGCAGACACAGGTCAAAATATAGTCCTGCCTTCAGGGAGCAAACATTCTAACAGGGGAGTCCATATGTAAATAATTTGCAATACAAGATATAGACAGTGTCAATGGAGGGTAATCTCAGGGGGAAACTCTAGCAATAGGAAAGGCCTCTTGAAAAAAGTGGAGTCTGAGTTGTGTCTCTAGAGACCAGAGAATCTCTAAGGTGGAAGTGAGCAGGGAGGGTACTCCAGATGTGGGGGGAACAGCCAGTGAGAAGGTATGGAGTTCATGGGAAATGTATGGCAGGGGGATGTGACAAACCAAAATAACTGTCATAGACAACCCTGCATGACATGAAATTAGCGAATGACAGAACAAAAATGCTGAGTAAGGTCAGAATGTTACCGGCTAGATTAGGATGAGCGTTTGAGCTGAGAGAGAATGTCAGCGATTCAGTATCTAAAGGGAGGGACTCTCAGACAGAAATAAGAGGATGAGCAAGGGCATGGAAACAGAGGAATGCACAGTATACTTGGAATATACCAACGTGGCTAGAGTGGAGTACCCAGAAGGTATCAACTTTAATAATAATCGTAATGGCTAATACTTTAAGGTTTGCAAAGTGCTTTACAAATATCTCAACTTAATCACAATAACCCTTTGATGTAGGTGCTATTATTTTCCCCATTTTACACAGTCAGAAAGTAAGGCAGGTGGGGTCAAGTGACTTGCCCAGGATCACACAGTTAGCTCGTATTGTCTGGAGACAAGATTTGAATTCAGGTTTCCTGAATCCTGGGCTCTTTCTACTATGCCACTTAGGGAATGAAAAGGAAAAACTTAGGGGAGAGGGAATGAGACATAGCTCTAGAGCTGGAAGGACCTCAGAAGCCATTCAATTTATTCCTCTTCCTCTACCAATGAGGAAACTGAGGATCATGGAAGTTAAGTGACTTGCCTAAGGCCTTACGAACATTGTTCAAATACCTGAATAATTGTCATGAGGAATAAAGAGTAGACTTGTTCTGCTTCGTTCTGAAGGGAGGAACTAGATCAGTCAAGAGACTCCAGGGTGGATGAATCTAGCATGAGGAAAGGGAGAAAAAATCTGAAAACTATATTATAGGTTGAGGTTCTTCCCACAGAGGGAGGATCTAGACCTTGTGTGAGAGAAACAGTATCCTTGACTCTACTGGATGATGAGTAACTGCTGTAAGTGTCCCCAGGTGCCAAGAAATCTCTTACTTGTTTTAGGAAAAAGAGCCCTGAAGTTATGGTCAGCCAGCCCTTGATGAAGTTTGCCATCATAAAAATTCCCATTTAATAAAGTACTTCATGACACCTATCAGCTCCTTTATTTCATCTGACCCTCACAACCACCCTGGGAGGTAGATGCTGTCATTATCCAGGTTTTACAGATGAGGAAACTGAGGCAGGCAGAGGTTAAGTGCAGGTTCCCCATCCCCTGGTCTAGAGTCACACTGCTAGTACACATCTAAGGCTTTGAACTCAGGTCTCCCTGACTGCAATGCAGGTCCACTTCACCACCTAATTTCTATTATTAAGCTTGTATAAGTGGCTTTACTGTCGTGGAGGTACAGGTCTAGTAAGAAGCATGTATAAAATTAATTGAGAAAAGTCTTGATCATGGAAATATTTGTAGAAGAGCTTTGGATTTTAAATAGCAATAACTGAATCTGGGGGAAAGTCAAGGTAAGAAAAAAGGAATCGATAAAGACTTGTACCTGGCACATAGGAGCTTAGCAGCAAGCTTGTTGATTGCTTGTTTGACTGGGGGGTGGGGTGGATAAATGGCACCCCAGGAAGAAACCTAGGAAGAATTTTTTAAGGCTTACAAATTCCTGGGTAGGAAACAATGCACTTAGGGGAACAGAGTGCATTTTTTATCACTGCTGCTGACTATAAGGTAAGTGCTTCAGAGAGGAAAGGAGGGTTTGAGAAATGAATAAAAACTGGAGAGGATGGGGCCAAAGAGGATTTGATTTGCTGGACCATGGCTCAAGGTTCAGGGTCTTGGCAAAGGATCAAATACCTCTAATGAAGGTCAGGCAGGATGTGTTTGCCTGGAAACAAGCTGATCTTATTAAAGAGGGTTTTCAACTCAAAAGGGAGGAGAGGGAGAAAAGGGTATCCCATGGCCCAGATACAGTCGCTGCACCAGATACCATAGAAAGCTACAGTTAGAAAAAAAAAAAGAGTACCAGTGGAAATCCTCCGTAATTCACCAGTAACAATGACTGAGAAGTGGGATAGGAGCAGCGTGTTTATTCACAGTGCCTATCCACCGGTGTTCAAAGGGCATGGGGAACAATAAGGTGAGCTAGACATTTCAACATAAAGGGGTAAGCATGGCCTCATAGGTATCACTGGAATTTGATAGAATATCAAAAATAATTCACATACCTGTTGTACTTTTAACTTTACAAAATTATTTTCTTAAAATAGTCCTGTGAAATAGGTAGATCATTTACACTCCCGTTTTAGAGATGAAGAAACAATTGAGACCTGAGGGGGTAAATTGACTGTCCAAGGTCACACAACTAATAAACAGCAGTCTCAGGATCTGAACCAGGTTATTCTTGAACCCGAGTAAAGTCCAGTATTGTACTTTCCAATACAACAATGCTTCCTTGTCAGTGTAGTAAGAATGGATATGCCTTATTCAAAAGAAACAATGAAGGTAGTAGGGGAAGAAGAAAAGAAGGATGCATTTGAGAAGATAATCATTTCCATGTAAATCCATAAGGACAGGATCCTTGGAGAGCAAAGACTGAAAGGCGTGTTTGGGTGACAATCAATGGTGAAACAGAAATGATATCATGGTAAAAGCATGGTGCAGGGAAGTATGACACCTAACATTGTGTTCTGAGTCATTCAAGAGAAGCTAATCTCTCCAAAATTACCAGTGATTAAGCAAGCCAGCAAACATTAAACACCTACTCAAGGGCCACCAGGCACTGTACTAGGCACGAGGGATACACGTACAAAGAATGAAATCCCTACTCACAGTGGAGCTTACATTTTAATGGGAGAGAGGACAAGTTCAAACATACATATGTTCATATACCCATGAACATAAAATGAATAAATACAAAGTTGTTTGGGAGGGTATTAGCAGTTGGGAAATCAGGAAAGGCATCATGCAGGAAATGGTTCTTGAGAAGCATCTTCAGGAAAGAAAGGGACTCTGAGATGGAGGAAAGACAGGTGGGCACTCTACTTATGTGGGCAACAAATGCAAAGGTAGAGACAGGAGCGTAAGTGCCTTGTTGTAGGAACAGAGAAAGCCGGTTTAGTTTAATTGCTTAGTGTGAGAGCAGAAGTAATGGTGAATATAACTGGAAGGCTGGGGTCATATGAAGAGCTTTAAAAAAGAGGAGCTGATAGCTTTTCCTTTAGGCAATAGTAGGCCAGCAGATTTGACTGAGTTGGAGAGTCAGTTCTGTGCTTCAGGAAAACTACCTTGGCAGCAGTTGTGTTGAGTGGACTGGCATGTAGAGAGACTCAGGAGGTTGTACTAGGTAAGTGGCAATGAGGGCCTGAATTAAAGTGATGGCTATGTGAGAGAAGGGAAAGGGTCGAACGGGAGAGATCTGGTGGAGGTAGAAGCAGCAAGATTTGACAATTTAGTGGATACTTAGGGTGAGGAAGAGGGAGGATTTGAGGTTAATGCTGAGGTCACAAATCTGGGTTTCTGGAAGGATAACAATGCCTTTGACAGAAGTACAGAAGAATGGAAAAGGAGAAGATTAGGGAGAGAGGGGTAGGAAGATAATGAATTCCATCTGAGAAATGTTGAGTTTGAGAAGTCTCAGGTATATTCAATTTGAAATGTCCAATGGTCAATAGGCGATGCAGTGCTGAGACTCAAAGGAAATACTGAGGCAAGATAAAGCTTGAGACAGAAGTAGAGATAATAATAATAGGTGACATTAATATGCCTATTAAAATACACTAAACATGACAGTTATTTCATTTCATCCTCACAACAGTCTTGGGAGGTAGGTCATATCATTAACCCCACTTTACAGATGAGGAAACTGAGGCAAATAAAGGTTAAGTGATTTGCTCAGGATCACACAGTTACTGTCTGTCTTTCTGATTCTAGGTCTTCCTGATTCCAAGTCTAGCGCTCTATCCACTACACTACCTAGCAGTCAAGGTGGGGAGAGAAGGAAAGAGGGGAGGGAGAATCACTTTTTTTGCAAAAAGTCAAAAAATTTCAGCCCAGGGGAGGAATGTCACTTGGGAGTTCAAGCCTGTATCATTTGCAAAGAGTTTTTATTGATGGAAACCATGATAATTTGAAACTGTGTGTGCCTACTTAAAGGATGGAGTTGGCATGAGAGATTGGGAGAAGAGACACCTCACTTCCTGCTTCAAAAGAGGACAACTTGTTCCAGATGAGAGAGAGACAAGGGAGGAGGGAGGGAGTGAAGGAATGAGGGAGAGAGAGAGGAAGGGAAGGAAGAGGGAGAGAAAGATGGAAAGACAGAGAGAAAGAGAGTTAGAAGGAAGGGAGGAAGAAAAAAGTAAGGAAAGAAAGAAGAAAGGAAGACTTTGAGAACATTTTTGAGAAACTGATGCCTCAACATGTTCCTGATGTCCAGTTTGTCTCTAGAAAATTTTCCCTTGAGATCTCCCTTGAGTCTCCCCTTGGGAAGACTTGTATGAACTGATGCAAAGTGAAGTGAGCAGAACCAGCAGAAACAATTGTATAATAAGAACAATATTATAAGGACAGACAACTTTGAAAAACAGGAATTCTGATTAACACAAGGACCAATCATAATTCCAAAGAACTCAAGATGAAACATTCTACTCGCTCCCAGAGATAGAGGTGATAGACTCAGTGTAAATTGAGGTACTATTTTTTGACATGGCTAATATGGACATTTGTTTTGCTTGAATACACATTTGTATTGGGTTTTGCTATTCTTACTTTCTTAGTATGGGGAAGAGGAAGGTGGAAAGCTGAAAATAAAATAAAATTGAATTTAAAAATAAAGAAAAAAAATTTCTCCTTAGGTGAGACTAGGGACTCTCTCTTGGTTGAGTTGTGATATATAGCTAGCTCCCAAGAGTTCACTTATTCTGTGTATTGTCTGGTATATCGTAAACTGAATGACCTTCTCTGATTTATGTTTGCAATCTACTTGGATGAATAGGTTTACTTGCTATACACTATTTGTGATGGCCTTTTGTGTAACTAGCATTTGGTAGAAAGGAGTCATACTTTAGCATATAAACTAAGGAAAAGAACTAGAAAGGGCCAGGAGAACAGTCTAAAGCACTAATTAGAGAAACAGATAGATATCATCCTAGTCTGATACCCTCTCTCTGAAAAGAGGTCAGCTAGTCTACTGGCCTCAATCTCCTACTGCTCCCCTAAGGCAGGAAAACCTTCTTTGAAGGAGATTTGTGAGCAAGATTCCATAGCTTATTTTTACTTCCCTGAAAACTGCCTTTAGACAAGCCAATACGGACAGATACACAGTCTATGTGTATAGGACAACACACATCCTATGTCCATTACTCCCTTGCACACACTGTATGGTCTAAGCAAACTGGTTTATTTTCTGTTCTTCATATTCAATGCCCTATCTGTTGTCTCTGTAACTTTGCATTGGTTGTCCCTCATGCTTTGAATATTCTGTCCTCATCTTCTACATTTTAGAATCCCTACTTTGTGTGTTCATCCTTCGTTGCCATCAGAGAAATAATGACATGACTTGCACTTGACTTTGTTTTGAGTGACGGAGTGCTGTGCAGGTCACCAGCCTCACTTTCTCCTCCTGAGTCATCTTGATCCAGTGACCAGATATTCATTAGGATGACTGGAGATGACCCAGGATGAGGCAATTGGGGTTAAGTGACTTGCCCAAGGTCACACAGCTGGTGAGGGTCAAGTGTCTGAGGTGAGATTTGAACTCAGGTCCTCCTGACTCCTGCACTGGTGCTCTATCTACTGCACCACCAAGCTGCCCCAGAATCCCTACTACCCCTTAAGATAGTACATATGCCACATTCAGCAGGAAGCTTTTGTTGCTACTCTCAAGCTGCTAGTAATTTCCTATTTACCTTTGTATTCTCTTATCAGCCAAGAGTCTGAGAAGTGTAGTTTTTTCCCAGCTAGAAGAATGGACTGAAGGATTAGGAAAGACAGAAACCTCTAAGGACAGGGAAGCCTTAGAACTTTTTCTTCCTGTGAAGAGGGAGGATGCCCAGGTCAGTCAGCACCAGCAGTGAGCCAATGGCATGGAGGAATATTGCTACCTGAAAGTGAACATAATAATGAACATCTGGAACCTTGTCTGGGTCAATGACCCACTTAGGAATAATCTGCCTGCATAAAATTTGCTATTTACCTGGATATATCTCTTTGCCATGCTGTAGGATGTGGCGAAGTTATCCCATCTTCACTCTCTTTCCCCTGTCTCATTGTTTTCTGGCTAACTGGCATCTCTATTCCCAGGAGGATCCTGCCCTATTTAAACATTACTTGTTGTCTTCCTTTTAATAAAGGGTTTGTTTCCAGATAAAGATAAAGCTGATTTTTCTTTCATTCTGAACAAGTGTTTGCTATAGTGGACCACACAAGGGAGGGTAGGTCAAAAGGGAACCTGAGACCAATTGCCTTAGACTAAATTGTTAGCTTGTATCAAGTTCCCTGCTGACTAAGCAAAGAAGAGACCAATTTACAAAAATATTTTGTATGTATCCTGTATATACATATATAATATATATGTATGTATGTATATATATATATATGTTCTCTCCCCTATTAGAATATAAACTCCCTGAACGCAGAAACGGTTTCTTTTTCCTTTAAGTCCCCAGTGCTCATCACTGTGCCTGGCACTTAGGAGGGTTTTAATCAGTACTTGGGGATTGAATTTTTTTGTTTTTATCGTTCCATCATGTCTGACTCTTCATGACCCCATTTGGATTTTCTTGGCAGAAATGGTTTGCCATTTCCTTCTTCAGTTCATTTTACCGATGAGGAAACTGAGGCAAGCAGGGTTAAGCAACTTGCCCAGGATCACACAGCTAGCAAGAGTCTGAGATCAGATTTGAACTCAGGTCTTCCTGATTCCAGGCTGGGTGCCCCATCCACTGTGCCACTGAGTCACCCTGGTGACTGAATGACAGATGAATAATCAATCAATGACTTTTCAAATGAATGAATAGAAACAAAAACTCTCACAGAGTTGTCCGTTGATGGGAAGTTATAATTGTTAGCTCGATGGGCAGGTTGTTTTATACAAAGTAGGCATAGAAAAGAGTGAATTCCTACCTCAGGTGGGAGATGTCCTTTGAGGTCCCTTCCAGTTCTAATATATTTTATGATTTTTTTCTTCCTTTGTTCACATTGCATCATACATTTCAATTGGAAAGGGACCTCAGAGGAAACTGAGGCCAAGAAAAGTTGACAGCCAAGGGCACTAGGTAAGAGAGCCAGGATTTGAACCTAGTTCTTTGACTCCAAATCCAATGTCCCTTCCCTTGCACTGGACTGCTCTCTCACTTTCTACTCTTCATCTCTTTCCTGCCCTGGCCTCTACCTTCCCTCTCTGTACAAAGTGGTAGTTGGGTATGTAAAGGGGATGTGGAGGCTTGAGAGTGGAGAGGGTAGGGCAGTGGTCAGTTTACTGAAGTAGGGTATGGGAGTGGGAGGATCTGTCTCCTTCCCCCAACCCCCAAGCTATAGTGTTCTCACTTGGATTCCCTTATTTCTGTTCCCTATGAAGTCTTGGGCACCGGCCTGCCTGCATTCCTGGGAAGGAAAAACTCCTGGCTGAAGCTTCTTGGCTGAAACTATAGTGTGTATGTGTGTGTGTGTGTGTGTGTGTGTGTGTGTGTGTGTGTGTGTGTCAGTGTGAGTGTGTGTGTATGTGTGTGTGTGTGTGTGTGTGTGTGTGTGTGTGTCAGTGTGAGTGTGTGTGTATGTGTGTGTGTGTGTGTGTGTGTGTCAGTGTGAGTGTGTGTGTATGTGTGTGTGTCAGTGTGAGTGTGTGTGTGTGTCCACAGTGGGGGATGGGACCTCTTATCCACTTCCACCCCTACCTCACCAACTGCTTGTCTGAAGGTAACCTTCAAAGGCTGAACCTTAATCCTTCCCATGGAGGCAGAACTGGAGGTGGAGGTGGGGGTGGGGGAAGAAGCAACCAAATAAACCAGAGAATACTTCTCCGCCCCCTTCCACACCCCCAACTCCCTCCCTCCTTCTTGCCAGAGTGCAGCCACCCACAGCTCTTCAGAGGCCTTGCCTCCTTTGGTTCCCGGGTAGGGCATTTCCATCAAGCAGGGGCATGTGTTGTTGTGCTTTCCTCCAGGGAGCATGCAAGGGGTTAAAGAAAAGGCACACAAACAACTGGGGACTGGGCTCTGAAACCCAAGCCCACCTTGGTCCCTGCTGAGGCTCAAGCCAGCGCAGTATTTCATGTCAACAAATGCAACCCTTGGGCCAATGGGAAACCCGGGCCGTCTCCAATGGCAGGGCCCGACACAAAGCGGTCTCTAGGCAACGGAGCACAAAAGAGGAAGGAAGGACAGCAGGGGCTCTTTGGAATTTCAACGCCGCCCCCTCCCAGAGAAATGCTGCAGCATCTCTCTGACCGGCAGAGGAGGCATGCCCTCTCTTTGCTCAGGGCTCAGCCTCCTGCTTCAAGCCTTTCCCTGGTAGTCAGGCCCCTGAAGGTTTTAGGGTTTGGAGCATGGGTATCTTACAGATAAGATACCAACATTTCAGCCCAGTTTGGGAGCAAAGAGGAAGGGAGAAGGTTTCTTTACAATCTGGGCTGGTAAGAGAGGTCTTCTGGAAGGGAAACAGATAACACTCCTCCCAAATGGCAAACTCTTCCCTCCATGCCCTACTCTCATCCACACTAACAAGGATAAAGAAGTCAGTAGCCACATTTATCAACTCTAACCTCAAACGAGCCTGATGCTCTGTGGGAGGCTTAGTTCTCAGCTTTCAGCAAAGATGTCACAAGTTCAACGTGGGATGAAAAATCAGGCAATCTGAATTGGTAGGGGAGATTTCCTCCAAAGAGCTCCCTATACTGAGAAAAATCACAGGCTTTGTCAAAAACTGCAGCAAAAACTAGTGATTTAGAGTTGGAAGGGATTTTAAAGACCTTCTTCATTTTACTCCTTCATTTTACAAAGGGAAGAACTGATGACCGAAAGAGTACATCAGAGTTTGAACCCACATCTTTTCATTCCAAAGCCATTGACCTTATCAGTAGGTGACACTGTGTCTTTCAGACAAATCAAATCCCACTTGCTGCACATATCACCTAACATCTCTTGGCCTCTGCAGCCTCATCGGTAAAATGATGGGGTTGGCCGAGGTGGACCAATGAGGTCCCTTCCAGTTTTAGACCTATGATCCTAACTCCTTCTCTGAGTAAAGGGTCATCCAATGTATATATATATATATATATATGGTCAGCCCCTTCCCCAAGTCTTTTTACTCCAAAGGCACATTATATACATATACATACATATATATATAGACATATATACACATACAACTTTTTCTATTTCTCTCTCTCTCTCTCTCTCTCTCTCTCTCTCTCTCTCTCTCTCTCTCTCTCTCTCTCTCTCTCTCTCTCTGTCTCTGTCTCTCTCTCTCTCAATATATATAAGTTGTCTACCCTGGCAGAATGTAAACTCAAGAACAGAGACTTTTTCACTCCGTTACTGAAAGTCATTTAGAGAATTGTATTTTCATATGTCTTCGTTCCTTCCTCATCCTCTACTTCAGTCTCACCTTTGGAAGTATCAAGGGAGCAACTTCATTAGTCCATTTTGCAGATAGGAAATCAGAAGTATAATGTTCCCCAGCAGCAACACAATATAACTAGGAAGAGAAGTGGAGCTTGGATTCTACTGCATCTAGTGCCTTCTTTAAGCCATGGTGCCAATTTGTTGTGGCATGACACTATCTGAATAAGAAGGAAAATTTCAGCTAAGCTTCCTTCCTCCACCTTCTTCCTGACCACTGCTCTTTCCTCCAGAATGTATAGTCAGGGATAATACTGATCAAGCTTTCACCCCTTCCCTCCTCTCAAACCCTTATATTTAAGACTGACATATTAAGGCTGATGATTATCTGAGGCCTTGAAATACTGAAGAACAAAGACTTCTCTGGTTCTGCACTCCAGGGCTCATGGTCTTAATGGTCCAAGTGTTCTTCCTTATGACAGAACAGAATGCCCCTGCTCTAATCGTGGCTCATTTCTTCTTGTTCTCAGAGGCAACAACTTCTCCACATCCCTTCGTAAGAGTCCTTTACAGAAATAACACGATCAAGTCACTCCTTAACTTTGTCTTCTCTGGCCTGAACAATTCTTATTTCTTTCACCTTTCTTTACAGTTTTTCCACCCTTTCAATCATCCTTTTCTATTCTCTAAACCCTATCTAGTTTTTTCAAGACTGTTTAAAAACTATAGTGGCCAAAATAGAGCCATCACTTTGATAACAGGTAGACTAATAAAGAATATGCAGGAATGACACTCGCAACAATTTCACTTCACCCTTGAGTTACAGCAACAGCTTCCTAGATGACTCCCCTGACTCCAGAATCTCCTGTTAGTCCATCTTATACATGTAACAAGACTAATCTCCCTTAAATTTTTTTTCATCCTGTTATTTTCCAGATCAAGAACCAATGTTTCTCTATTATATACTACATTGAGATCAAATGCCTCTTTACAACTTCAGGAGTCAAGGTCAGTGGATTCTGAGGTCTAAGGGAGAAGGATGCTCTCATTCTGGGTCAAAAGATACTAGTTGGTTCTTCAATTCAGGAGAGTGGGGAAGGCATATTTAACAATCCAAGGCTCATCAAGTCTGAGCAGGAATGAGCCTGAGTGGGTGATAATTTTCTCCAAAGGCCAGTTAAACAATTACTAATCACTTACTAAGTACTTACTTCTTGGTAGGCACTATATTAGGATACAGTGGGGTTACTGGGTATACAAAGGCACAAGTGAGTCCTTGAGCTTACATTCTATTAGGGTAGACAACTCATATATATTGTGAGAGAGAGAGAGAAAGAGAGAGTGAGAGTGAGAGAGAGAGAGAATAGAGATAGATGTGTGTATGTACACAAACACATAGATGTATTAATACACATACCCACATGCATATGTAATCTGTCTTTGGAGTAAAGGGACTTGGGGAAGGGGCTGACCACTGGTTGGATTAATTTTGACTTTCAAGCTCACCCAATTCCCCAAACCTGGGGAAGAAGGAAGAGTAGAATGGGAGAGACAAGCAAGAAAGTAAAGAGTTTCCAAGAGATGAACCGTAAGAGTCTTTCAGAATTGAATAGATCCTGTGTTGGGATCTAGTTTTTATTCATTATTTACTTATTTAATCTTTTTTGTATTGATCAGAGTATCTAAGTCTTTCACAACTGACCATCATTATAATATTATTATAATATGTCCTCATTATAATTAATTAAATATAATTAATTAAATATAATTAATCATTATAATAAGGCTCCTCTGGACTCTCCCAGATTTAGAGTGATTATCAATAGTAACTGTTGCTGTCTCTCACCCAGCCTGATATCTTTCCTTTTCTTGGTCTCATTAAAGAGGCCGTGCCCTGGCTACTTCTTAAACAGGCCTATTCAATGAATGGGCGTTGCCTCACCCTAAGTGAGTAACTGCAAAGACCTTGGCCTGAAGGGCCCAGGGTCTCCCAGCGCATCCTGGGTCATCTCTAGTCATCCTGATGAATATCTGGTCACTGGATTCAGATGACTGGAGGAGAAGTGAGGCTGGTGACCTGCACAGCCCTCCCTCACTCAAAACAAAGTCAAGTGCAAGTCATGTAATCATTTCTCTGATGGTATGGTCTTCTTTGGCGACAAAGGAAGAACACAATCTCCTCCTACTTCCCTGTTAGGTAAAATAGATTTCTATGTCCAAGTGAGTGTGTGAATACATATTTACATATTCAGAATATGTATATATATATATATATATATATATATATATACACACACACACACACACACACACACACACACACACACACACACACATATATATTCTTCCTTCTTTGAACTAATTTCTGATGAGAATAACGTTAACTGTTGCTCACCTCCTCCCCACTCATTTCTCCCTTCTCTGTAAAAGCTCTTCCTTGGGCACACTTTTATATGAGATAATTTCCCCCATTCTCCTTTTCCCTTTCCCCTTCTCCCGATGCATCCCTCTCTTTCACTTCTTCATTTTTTTACATTCATCCAACATAATTGACATATCTGTGTCCTCTGTCTTTGTAGACACTTTCTAACTTCTATAATAATGATAAAGTTCTTGGAAGTTACATGTATCACCTTTCCATACAGAAATGTAAAAAGTTTAATCTTATTGAGTTCTTTCTGATTTCTCTTTCATGTTTACCTTTTTATGCTTCTCTTGAGTCTTGTTTAAATGTCAAATTTTCTGTTCAGCTATGGTCTTTTCATCATTAATGCTTTTCCACATCCCCTCCAGCATTTTTCATATTCTTTGTCCATCATGTTAGGCAATCTGATAGGTGTGAAGTTGTTTCTTAGAGTTGCTTTAATGTGCATCTCTCTAATCAGAAGTGATTTAGAGCATTTTTCATATGACTGTTAATAGCTTTGATTTTCTTTTGAAAACTTCCTATTCATATCCTTTGACCATTTATCAACTGTGGATAGTCTAATAATTCTTAAATGATCTCTCCTTGATCTATTTCCCAGGTCAGTTATTTTTTCAATGAACTATTAAATATTTTCTTCTGTTTTTCACTTTTTGGACTTTATTGATTCTTGATGTTTCACATAGTCATTAGCTTCCACTGGCCCAATTCTAATTTTTAAGGAGTTCTTTCCTTTGGTCAGCTTTTGTATGTCTTTTTCCATTTGACCAATTCTGCTTTTTAAGGTGTTATTTTCTTCAAGTTTTTGCTCCTCTTTTACCAAGATGTTAATTCTTTTCATATTTTTTTTGCTTCACTCTAAATCATTTCCCCAATTTTCCTCTGTCACCTGTAACTCTTTCTTTAGTTCTTCCAGAAATTCTTGTTGGGCTTTTGGCTAATTTGTATTTTTTTCCTTTGAGGTTTTGCTTGTAGCTGTTTTCATGTTGTCTTCTTTTTCTGAGTTTGTGTCTTGTTCTTTCTTGTGACTGTAGTAGATTTTTTATGATAAAGTTCTTTTTTTTTATTGTTTGCTCATGTTTCCAGTCTGTTTCTTATCTTTGAATTTTATGTTAAAGTTGAACTCTGTTCGCCTAGGTACATTGGGAGTAAAGGAAGTCTCAAGCTTCAGTCTTTTTCATGCTGCTGTTTTCAGAGGTATTTCTGAGAGTGTGAAAGTTTTCTCTGTTTCCAAAGTCATGTAATACAGGAAGAGGTGTGGTCAAAACTTTCCTGGCCTGTGTCCTGTTCTTTACCCAGGAAGAGCCCCTGCTGTTCTATAGCCACAAATGCTAGAACTTCTCTTGCCTCTGGAACTGTGACCAGATTCCCTATTCCCTTGCAGCTGCAAATGCTAATGCTCCTCTCTACTCTGGAACTGTGGCCAGAGCCACTGATCCCTTGTAGCTGACTACCCTGGAACTGTAACTGTAACCCAGAACTGCAGAAGGGCGATAGAGTTGCCAAAGAGCTCTCAATGTCAGTTCAGAGCTTCCTATAATCACTAATCATTCAGTGTTATGAGTGAAAAACCATCAGAGAAGAGAATTTCCCAGTGTCCTATTCTTTTTTGTAAGTAGGATCAGAACAGGAGCAATAATACCACCTTCTCTGTAAAAATGAAATCATAAAAACTTAATTACACTTCAATACTTCAAAAGATCTGCAATTTCATTGGTGCCAATGGTCCCTCTACCAATGTCAATCTCAACCCTTCTACTTCTTAGCAGATGGTTTCATGAGGTGATTTGAGTAAAAACTTCAGCATCTGGTGAACAATGGTGATAAGCTTTTCTGTGATTAAACAGGCTCTTTCTTAGATGTCAGATACAGTCTGTTGCTAACCCTGAATTCAAAGTTTCATTCTTGTTAGGATCTGCTAGAGCTTGAATTCCATTGGAATGGTCAACAGCAGAGGGTACTCTAAGTTTCTGATGACTCTCAGAGGGTTGTCTACTTCTCTACCCCTTTTCTCATTGTCAGTGTTTATCTTTTTAGCCTGATAATTTATCATGAGTAGATTTATGGAGTGTGACTCTTGGCTCAGTTCCAACTCTGTGGAAAATCTCAATTTATCTTCCTACCTCTGCTATGTTTCCATGGATTTTAATCATAGAAGCATAGTTTAACTCTGTACTCATAACAATAGGAAAAGAAATAAAATCAAATGTGTTCAGTGTATTGAAGGCATCTATAACTCCTTCCTCTTTGAATCATTCACCTGCAAATTGATATTTAGTTGGTCAAGCAAGTCAAAACTTAGGAACTCAAAAAAAAGCAGTCCTAGGGATTAGATCAGGGGTGGGGAACCTGTAGCCTTGAGGCCATGTGTGGCTTTCTAGGTCTTTGGGTGCAGTCTTTTGACTGAGTCCAAGTTTTACAGAATAAATCCTTTTATGAAGTGGATTTGTTCTGTGAAGTTCGAATTCAGTCAGAGGCTCACATTTGAGGACCTACAGGGCCACATGTGGCTTCAAGGCTGCAAGCTTCCCATCTCTGGATCAGATCCAATTCTCCCCTCCTGTTGCTGTGGGGAAGGGGTTCAGAGGAGGGAAATAGGAGCCACTCAGTTTCCTTGACTAGGCTTGTTCCTTTAATTTCTAAGATGCACAATGATATCAAATCATATTGGCTACTGTGGTAGCATCGACAGGCTGTGACTGTTGCCATCTGTAAAATTTAAACTTCTGAATAATGGCTGGTGGTAGTGCTATTAAAAAATTCCAATAATCCCACAAGTTCATCAAAGATTTTAGTCTTAAGGAGAGGTAAGGGTTGTAATTACAACAAATTAGAAAATGTTCTAGTGTAGCAGGAAATACACCAGATTTGTAGTCAGAGGAAATGAGGATACTTAGCCTAGAAAAAAGAAAAAGGAAGTTTAGATGGAACAAAATAGCATATTTAAGTGTTTGACAGCCTATTGTGTGAAATAGAGATCAGGTGTGTTCTCTTTGCCCCCATAGAGCAGAACTAAAAATAATGGGTAGAAAGTTCAGAGAGGCACACTTAGGCTCAAAGTAAGGGAAAACTTCGTAACAATTGGAGGTAGCCAAAAAGTGACTGGACTTCATTACGAGGCTTTTTGTTTTACTAAAGGTCTTCAAATCAAGTCTAGATGACCATTCATCCTGTATTTTACAGAAGATGCTCTTATTCAAATATGGATTGACTATGAAAATCTACTCCCTAGGTCTCTTTCAATTGGCCCTGTTACTTGCTATTTGTGTGACCTTAAGCCAACCACATCACCTCTTTGTGCTTCTGTTTCCTCATCTTTAAAAATGAAGGGATGAGAAAGATGAATTCTCAAGCCTAGCTCTTCTCTAGCTTTTAATACTAGGCTCAGATGCTTGGACTCTGCAGACTGCCAGAAGCACAATATGCTTTTTTTCTGTATCCTTTGTTTTGTCTGTTTCAAAACAGAAGCAAAATCAGTCTACACAATAATCCCAGGGCATTGGATGACTGACATCAAATTCTTCAATAGAACTCACAGCATTTTCATTTAAGCACAGGATCTGCTCAGGTCTCAGGTTAAGGGCCATATTTGCTTACGTGAAAATGAGTCAGTACTGACAGTTTCTGACCTTTACCATGACAGAAACCAAGATATGAATGGATATTTTTTTCAGAGAAAGAAATCTAAGCTATCAATAATCATGTGGGAAAATTCTCTGTCGCTAATCATTAGAAAAATGCAAATTAAAGCAACTCTGAAATACAACTTCACACCCATCAGATTGTCCAACATGACAGAAAAGGAAAATTACAAATGCTGGAGGGTGATATACTTACTGTTGGTAGAGTTATAATTCTATCTACCCAGTCTAGAAAGCAACTTGGAACTAC
Organism: Notamacropus eugenii; assembly: GCF_028372415.1. NCBI lineage: Eukaryota > Metazoa > Chordata > Mammalia > Diprotodontia > Macropodidae > Notamacropus > Notamacropus eugenii. The sequence continues at coordinate 32,142,391 of NC_092877.1, read as the reverse complement.
ACCACCAAATTATTCAATTGTGCCTACCCTTTGATATATTGATACTACTACTAGGTTTATATCCCAGAAAGATCAAGGAAAAAAGATTAAAAAAGGACTCATATGTACAGACATATTTATAGCAGCTCTCTTGTGGTAGGAAAGAACTGGAAACTGAGAGGAAGTACTCATCAATGCAAGAATGATTGAACGAGTTCTGATATATGTGTATGCTATAAGAAATGAAGGGCAAAGTTTTGGAAAAACTGAAAAGACATGTGAACTGATGCAGAGTAAAGTGAGTAGAACCAAAAGAACAATTTATATAGTAACAACAGTATCTTAAGGATGAACAACTTTGAAAGACTTCGGAATTTTGATTGATCTAATAATCAACCACGATTATAGAGGATTCATAATGAAATCTACTATCTATCTCCTGTCGTAAAGGTGATAGACTCAGAGTATAGATTAAGGCGTACACACACACACACACACACACACACACACACACACATATATAATATATTATATATATACACATGTACACACACATACACACATAAGCATGTGTGTATATGTACATATGTATGTTTATATATAATTTTTGACATAGTTAATGCAGGAATTTATTTTGCTTGATTACATATGTTTGTAACAAGTTTTGTTTTTTTCTTTCTTTCTCAGTGAGGGATGGGAGGGAAGAGAGGAGAGAGAGAAGGTGAATATTCATGGATTAAAAAAAATAAATTTTTGTTTAGAAAATGCAACATAACAAGAACCATGCTTCAACCAAAAAAGTGTTATATCCAGTTTCATTAAGCAGCTAAGGAGATGAGCTGCCTTCACATAATTAATAATAATAATATTTATACAGTGCTTTAAAGGTGTGCAAAATACTTAAAAAATTTTATTTTATCCTCACAACAACCATGTGAGGTAAGTGCTATTATTACCCCCACTTTATAGTTGATAAAATTGAGGCATACAGCAGTGAAGTGACTTTTTAGGGTAATAGGAAGTGTCAGAGGCTAGAATTGAACTAGGTCTTCCTGATTCTAGGTCCAGGACTTTATCCCTTGCACCACATAGGTGCAATTTAAAACTTTAATTTATAGTTTTAAGTTACAAATGCTATCCTTTTCTTCCCTTCCCCCTCTCTGACACAGTGAGCATTCAGATATAGGTTATACATGTGCAATTATGTATAACGTTTCCATATTAGTCATTTTGTACAAGAAGATTTGAATAAAAGAAAACGTGAAAGAAAGTGAAAAATACCATGCTTCTCCCTGTGTTCAGACAATATCAGTTCTTTCTCTGGAGGCAGATAGCATGCTTCACCATTAGATCTTTTGGATTGTCTTGGATCATTGTATTGCTGAGAATGGTTAAGTCAATCACAGTTCTTCATTGAACAATATAACTGTTTCTGCATTCCCCTGATTCTGCTCACTTCACTATGCATCAGTTCATGTAAATCTTTCCAGGTTTTTCTGAAATCATTCTGCCTGTCATTTCTTATGGGACAATAATATTCCTTTATAATCATATACCACAGTTTGTTTAGTCATTCCCCAATTGATGGGCATTCCCTCAATTTCCAATTCTTAGCCACTACAAAAAGAGCTGCCACAAATATTTTTGTAGAAATAGATCATTTCCCCCTTTTTAGATGTCTTTGGGATGTAGACCTAGCAGTGGCATTGCTGGATCAAAGGGTTTGCATAATTTTATAGCCCTTTGGGCATAGTTCCAAATTCCTAGATGTCTGTATGTGACTATTTGTTATCACAAAATTACTTATGGCAAAACCCCATTCTAGCCATGTCTACAGTACAGAACTTGAGAGACATTAATCACTTAAAATAAATTAGTCACATAAATATTTGCATTGCCCACAGCACTTGTAGCCGGTACACAATCATTCACTTTAGTGGTGTTTCCAGGGCTCCACAACAGCTGTCAGAGCTAGAAGGGGCCTTTGATAGCATCTAAGCCAACGACCTCATTATACTTTTGCAGAAGAAAAATTGCTTTTTTCAGGAAGAGCATGCCATCCTGGTTAAATCATGGTAAGATGCAAAATGTTTTTGATGAAAAATATTTTAAAAATAATTTCAGGTAATGCAACATGTATAAAAATGTGTTAAATTCCTGCTATGTACGTATAGCACTGTGCTTGAACAATAAAGGGAGATACAAAGTTTAAATAAGATGTAGTTCCTGCCCTCATGGAGTTCACAGTGTAGGAAAGGGGATAAGATACAGTAACAGATAACTGTAATACAGCACATTCCATAATAAGTATATCTAATAGGTACAAAACAAAATCCTATTGGAGTTCAGAGGGGAAAGTTGTTATGAACTGGGAAGATTAAGAACGACTTTCTAGAGAAGATAGCATTTGAGTTGGACTTTAAGAGATGGGTGGGAATTCAACAGGAATAGAAGCAGAAGGATAAGCATTCGGGTTGTAGAGAATATCTTGTGAAAAGACATGGAGAAAGGAGATCACAGGACATGTTAAAAGAACAAAGAATAGCCTAGGTTGGAAAGATGGAGGATGGAAAGAATGGAGAATGAAAGGGAGGGAGGAAGGAATGAAGGAAAGAAGGAAGGAAGGAAAGGAGGGAGGAAAGAAGGGAAAGAGGGAGGGAGGGAGGGAGGAAGGAAAAAATGAAGACTATCTGCTTTCAAAGAGCTTATGTTCAAAGTGAGTGAGTTATTTCTCTTCTATGGACCTTAGTTTCTCTATCTATGAAATTAAGATACTGGATCAGATAATCCCTAAGGTTCTTTCTGGCTCTAACATTATTTAATTCCATGATTCTATATGATTGATCTCTCAGATATGTTAGATCATTACCAGACATAACCATCAACAACTTTAGATTCTTGTCTCCACACAGAACCACTATTAATTGATCATTACATTCAGCCAAACACACTTGCTTCTAACAATTCACTGCTCTTTCAAAATGCTTACCTTTGCAAAATACTCCATGCTTATTTGAGCATAAAGAAACTCCTTATAGGAGGAGTTAAGCCTTATTTATGGGTCTGTCCATGCCCTTTGCTAAGCCAGAGGTGACAGCCTGCCACACAGTTATGAAAATAAACTTGCCTTCTGATTTATTAAGCTATTCTGAAGTGTTTCCTTTCACAGATGGCAAGGTCAATCCAACCAGAAGCCAGCACTGTAGAGGAAGCAAGGATTGAAGACTAGTCCTGGTTGAGAGCAAAAATCTACCTAATGTTCCTCAAATTTCAGCCACTCCACTTATGAAGGTGCTCTAGTAATCTCCTATCATTGTGAGACTGGTTAAATAGGACATCTGTTTTGAGGATTCCCTCCAGGGAATCCTCCATGATCATGGGAAGTGAGGAAGAGTATGCACTCCAAGGGTCCCTGATCTACTGGTATTTGCTGACTAACAAGCAGAACAAAGCAAACAGTGGAACTTATTTAGACTTTTTTTTCTCCAGACGAATCAGGCCTTATCTCACGATCCTAACTCATATGCTTTAATTATGCAGTTTTTTTAAGAGACTTTGTGTAATGTAGTAGAAGAGGCATGGAATTTGGAGTCAGAGTATGTGGGTTCAAATCCCAACTCATCTGCTACTTGTGTCATCTTGGACAAATTATATAATACCTATTGGCTTCTGTTACTTTATCTGCCAAATGAGGTGGTTGGACTAGCTATTCTTTTTTTTTAATTTACTTATTTATTTTTAGTTTTCAACATTCATTTCCACAAGATTTTGAGTTCTAAATTTTCTCCCTATCTCTTCCTTCCCCAAGACACTATGCATCCTGATTACCCCTTTCCCCAATCTGCCTTCTCTTCTATCACACCTCTCCCTTCCCTTTTTCCCATCTCTCCTTTCTTGTAGGGCAAGATAGATTTCTATACCCTATTACCTGTATTTCTTATTTCCCAGTTGCATGCAAAGACAACTCTCAACATTCATTCCTAAATCTTTGAGTTCCAACTTCTCTCCCACCCTCCCTCCCCACCCATCCCCACTGAGAAGGTAAGCAATTCAATATAGGCTATACATGTGTAGTTATACAAAAGACTTCCATAATAGTCATGTTGTGAAAGACTATATTTCCTTCCATCCTATCCTGTTCCCCATTTATTCTATTCTCTTTTGTCCTTGTCCCTCCCCAAAAGTGCTTACTTCTAATTACTCCCTCTTCCCATTTGCTCTCCTTTCTATCATTCCCCACCACAGCCCACTTATCCCCTTTTTCGCTACTTTCCTGTAGTGTAAGATAGATTTTCATACCAAATTGAGTGTGCATGTTATTCGCTCCTTTAAGCAAAATGTGATGGGAGTAAGCTTCACTTTTTCCCTCTTACCTCCTCCCTTTCCCCCTCCATTGAAAAAAGCTTTTTCTTGCCTCTTTTATGAGAGATAATTTGCCCCATTCCATTTCTCCCTTTCTCCTCCCAATACATCTCTCTCTCACCCCTTAATTTTTTTTTTTAGATGTAATCCCTTCCTTTTCAACTCACCCTGTGCCCTCTGTCTATATGTATATAATCCTTCCAACTACCCAAATACTGAGAAAAGTCTCAAGAGTTACAAATAGTATCTTTCCATGTAGGAGTGTAAACAGTTCAACTTTAGTAAATCTCTTATGCTTTCTCTTTCCTATTTACCTTTTCGTGCTTCTCTTGATTCTTGTGTTTGAAAATCAAATTTTCTATTCAGTTCTGCTCTTTCCATCAAGAATGCTTTATTTCATTGAATGATCATTTTTCCCCTGAAGTATTATGCTTAGTTTTGCTGGGTAGGTGATTCTTGGTTTTAATCCTAGTTCCTTTGACTTCTGGAATATCATATCCTTTAATGTAGAAGCTGCTAGATCTTGTGTTGTCCTGATTGTATTTCCATAATAGTCAAATTGTTTCTTTCTGGCTGCTTGCAATATTTTCTCCTTGGCCTATGAATTCTGGAATCTGGCTACAATATTCCTAGGAGTTTTACTTTTTGGATCTCTTTCAGGAGATGATCAGTGGATTCTTTTAATATTTATTTTACCCTCTGGTCCTAGAATATCAGGGCAGTTTTCCTTAATAATTTCATGAAAGATGAAATTTGATCATGGCATTCAGGTAGTCCCATAATTTTTAAATTGTCTCTCCTGGATCTATTTTCTAGGTCAGTTGTTTTTCCAATGAGATATTTCACATCGTCTTCAATTTTTTCATTGTTTTGGTTTTGTTTTGTAATTTCTTGGTTTCTCATAAAGTCATTAGCTTCCATCTTCTCCATTTTAATTTCTAAAGAACTATTTTCTTCAGTGAGCTTTTGAACCTCCTTTTCTATTTGACTAATTCTGTTTTTTAAAGCATTTTTCTCCTCATTGGCTTTTTGGACCTCTTTTGCCATTTGATTTAGTCTATTTTTAAAGGTGTTATTTTCTTCAGCATTTTTGGGGTCTCCTTTAGCAAGCTGTTGACTCACTTTTCATGATTTTCTTGCATCTCTCACATTTCTCTTCCCAATTTTTCCTCCACCTCTCCTACCTGATTTTCAAAATCTCTTTTGAGCTCTTCCATGGCCTGAGACCACTGAAAATTTATTTTGGAAGTTTTGGAGGAAGAAACCTTGACTTTGATGTCTTCCTCTAATGGTGTGCTTTGTTCTTCCTCATCCAAAAGAATGGATGAAAATATCTGTTCACCAAGAAAGTAACTTTCTATAGTCTTATTTTTTTTCCATTTTGGGGGCATTTTCCCAGCCAGTTACTTGACTTTTGAGTCCTTCATCAAGTGGAGGGTATACTTTAGGGACCTGTAAGTTCTCAGTTCCTCCAAGGTGGCACAATCAAGGGAGAGGAGTTTACTCCTCTTCTGGCCTGCACTCTGGTCTGGGAGCAACCACAAGCTTTTCTGCCCAGGATCTGAGAGTAGGGTTCCCTCTCCACAACCACCTCCAGCTCCACCACCAGCACTCCTCCTCACCCCAGGGCCATCACTCAGGGTTGAGATTCAAATCAGCTGCTTGATTCCCCCAAGGTCTTTAGGCTGAGGGCTCCAAAAATGGAGCCTGCAGCTGCCTGGGGCCAGGATTAGGGCAGGACCCTGCTCCCCTCTCACTCAGCTTTCTTACTGCCCTCTGAAGCTGTCTTTGGTGTTTGTGGGTTGAGAAATCTGGGAACCAGAGCTGCGACCCAGGATTCTGCACCCTGAAGCCTGCTCCAGTCCTGTCCCTGCCATGCCACATGGCCACGGTTGGGCTGCGCTCCACTCTGAACCCAGTGCAATAGACCTTTCTTGTTGGCCTTCCAAACTGCCTTGGGCTGGAAATCTCTTTCACTCTTTCATTTTGTGGCTTCTGCTGCTCTAGAATTTGTTTAGAGTTATTTTTACAGGTATTTTATGGCCTTTGGTCTGTCCTTCTGCTCCACTATCTTGGCTCCTCCTGAACTAGATATTCTTAAAAGTCCCTGCTCTCTCTGTGGACTACCACTTTAAAAGTGACTGTGTAAAAGACATAAAGAGAAGTCTTATATGCACCAAAATATTTACAGCAGCATGTTTTACAATAACAAAGAACTGGAAATGAAGTAGATGCCCATGGATTGAGGATGGTTAAACAAGTTGTGGCATATGAAGAGTGTAATAGAAGATGATTGTGCAGAAAGAGGAACAATCAATACAAAGAAGTTCAGCAAAACCCATCAAGTCACCAATCAGGTCTAACAATATAAGCCATATTCCCAAAGTCCCTCACCTCTGCAAAGAGGGGAGGGTGCTGCATTTTCTCATTTCTCCTTCAGGGCCAAGATTGATCATCATAATTTTACAATATTCAGCATCCTTTTTTTTCCCCTGCTGTTGATTTACATTGTTGGAGCCATGGTGTATATTGTCTTCCTGGTCTGGCTTACTTCATTCTGCATCTGTTCAAATACATTTTCCTTTGTCCCTCTGACAATAGGCTATGACCATGGCTCAGTAATATTTCTCAGCCTCAGTTTCCTCATCTGTAAGCTGGACATAATGATGCTCACATGACTTGTTTCACTAGGTCATGAGAAGTCAGTGACTAAAGCTTGTGAAGTACTTTGTAACTTTGTTATTCTGGGAATACTCCCTTTCCTCATTTCTGCCTCTTAGAATCCCTGGCTCCTTTCAAAGCTCAGTTCAATTATCACCTCTTACAAGAGGTTCTTTGATGGTTCTTGCAGCTGCTAACATTCCACCCCAAATTGTTTTCTATTTATTTTCTTTGTATTTTATCATCCTGATGAATATTTGGTCATTGGATCCAGATGGTTCAAGAGAAGAAAGTAAGGCTGGTGCCCTTGCACAGCCCTCCCTCACTCAAAACAAAATCAAATGCTAGTCATGTCATCATTTCTCTGATGTCATGGTCCTCTTTGAAAATGAAGGACAGACACAATTTTATTTCCTGTAAGTCTGTGTATGTATTTTCATAGGAAAATAGACCTAGATCTGAAAGACACCTGAGAGCCACCCCCTTCATTTACAGATAAGGAAGCCTGGGCCCTGAGGCTTAAGTGGCATTGTTTTTCCCTGAGAGAATATAAGCTTCTTGAAGACAGGGATTTGTTTTATCTTTTCTTGTATTACTAGAACTTAGCACAGTTAGGTTCTTATACATACTGGGCATACAGTAGATATTTAATAAATGCTTGTTGAATTGAACTGGATTTTATCAAATGCTTTAAAAAATTATTATTGGTGATTATTTCTGGTATAAATATATCATTAACCTTTTCAATCATGAAAGATAACATTTTGTCAGTCAATAAGCATTTATTAATGCTTATTGTGTGCCCAGCACTGTGCTAAGAGCTGATGATCAAACATAAAAAAGAGAGTGCCTGCCCTCAGGAGCTTATCATCTAATAGGAAGTAGACAACACATCAAAAGAAGATGGAAAAGGGGCTGGGGCAGGGGACTGGAGAAGAAGATCCCAAGTGCAGAAGCAGGTGTGCAGGTCCAAGGCCCTGAAATGCCTTTCAGATTACTACGTCCAAGAAGCACAAATTGATGGGGAATGAAGAGATTACACAGTCCTGCAGATCCTTTTTATATGGAGGTTGTGAAAGGAATCCTTTGCTCCACTCTCCAGTCCTCCAATCATATGGGCAGAGGGTGCTACTGAGGGTACTGATCAAGTATGAATACCAAAAACTGATACAATCTCCCAGGATGATGAATTTTCTGAGGAGGAGGCTTTCTTGGGAAATGATTGAGCCCTATCCAAGGAGAACAAGTATGTGAGTCAGAGAGAGGGAGAAGCTGGAGTCAATGGAACCCAAGGGGCCTAGAAGTCCCTCAGATCTGCTGGAAGTATAGATCATTCAGCAGTATGGGTAGGAACTATATCCCCATGCATTTCTTAACTGATTCACCAACTCATAAGTGACACATCAAACCTTCTGCCAGGGAAATGAAACCTTGAAGTAAAGATGAGTTTTCAATTTGCTCCAAAGGTGAGAATTTCCTTCGAAGAGTTTGCATTCAGGCATGGTGAAAGTGGCTTTTTTTTTCCTACACCACGTGTTAACCACTCCTTCCTTTGGCCTGGAAGCACTATGCCACTTGATAAATGCAGAAGTATTCATTGGCCTAAACTGTACATTCTCCAAATTATTAAATGTTGGAGGTTTTCTCAGTTAACAAGGCTAATTGGCAGACTTACCACTTTCCTTGCTGCAGTTGAATTGTGTTCCTTATGTTTCTTGGACTGAAAGACGCATCCCTCCTTGATCCATTCATTCTGCTCCTACACAAGAGGCCCTTGTCTCAGTCACTGATCACATTCCCACGCAACTTTCATTAACCATTTGGCTGCCAGAGAAAGAAGGATTTCTCATGGGGTCACACTGGAATGGACGTTAACAATATTCATGAGTACAAAATACCACTGGGCCCAACCTGTTCTTTCCCCCTTTCCCTAACTTCATCATCTTGTCATTTAATTTTTCATTAAAAAATTCATATAACTTGATAGTACATTTATAATCTATATCAAATTGACCACCTTTCAGAAGAGGGGAGTGGAATGAAGGGAGAAAAAAAATTTGGAACTCAAAATTTTGTAAAAGATGAATGCCAAAAATTGTTTTGATGTGTAATTGAGAAAAAATACTGTAAAAAATTCTTGTAACTCCAAGTGTGTGTGTGTGTGTGTGTGTGTGTATGTGTGTGTGTGTGTGTGTGTGTGTGTGTGTGTGTGTGTGTGTGTATGTTATGGGAAGAGATCAGAGCTTGGAATGAAAAGATCAACATTCAAGTTCTGACTGCCCACTAGTATAGGGATGTCACGTAAATCCCTGAATCTTGCTCTCACTTATCTCACATGGGGTTAATTATGTTTGTACTTGCTACCTGGCAGAGTTTCTGTAAGGAAAATACTTTTTTCAAGTTCTCTCCAAATATGTACAATTGTAATTACATTTCCAGTGTTCAGTTCAGTAGAATATGAATGAATTAGCCACCCACTTTCAGAAAGGCACTGTGCTCTTGAGATACATTAGAAGCACAGAAACATGGAAGATGCCTCAGAGGTCATCTTGTCCAATATCTTCATTTTAAAAGCAAGGAAACTGAGGTCCAGAGGAGAGAAATAACTCACCCAAGATCTTATAGTAATTTGCAAAGTCAGAGTTTGAACTCGTGTCTTCTATCTCCAAATCCAGCAGTCTTTCCACTGAACCATGAATTTTTATCCCAAAGCTTTTCACTCCATACTCTTTTCCTTAGAGAATATCTACTTACTACAGCTTTAAGCTATGACCTACGTATGTCAATAACTCTTAAATCCACATTTCCGGCCCTGAGCTCTTTCCCAAGCTCCAGGCCCCCATCTAGAGTTTGTGTAGAGGAAGACAAGCAAGATAGTGAGAAACCCTTGAAACCATGGCAAAAGAGGAATGACTGAAATAATTGGGGATTGCTGCATGAACATCTAGCAAAACATGACTGCAGTGTGGAGATAATTGTCTGTTAAGAATGCTTTTTGCAGCAGATAGGAGGTTGCACTAGGTCAGCATTTCTCAACGACCTCTTTAAACTCTTAAAAATTACTGCTGTTCAGTTTTTTCTCATTCTTCATGACCCCATTTGGGGTTTTCTTGGCAGAGATACTGGAGTGGTTTGCCATTTTCTTCTCCAGATCATTTTACATTTGAAGAAACTGAGGCAAGCAGGGTTAATTGACTTGCCCAGGGTCACACAAGCTAGTAAGTGTCTGAAGCCAGATTTAAACTGAGGGAAAATGAATCTTCCTGATTCCAGATCTAGTGCTCTATCCGTTGTGCCACCTAGTTGCCCTAAAAATTTTTGAGGACCACCCCCCAAAAGCATTTGTTCACATGGATTATATCTATCAATATTTGTCATTTTAGAAATTAAAATATCTTAGTACTAGTTATAAAAAAAATAGTTTTGACCACATGGATCCCTTGGAAGGGCATTGAAGATTCCCAAGAGTCCCTAGCCACACTGTGAGAACCATTGAGTATCAGGTGATTTTAACGCCCTGACAACTATAAGATGTTCTGATTGTCAACCAGTTGTTAGATTTTTAAAAAGGCATAGTCCTTGCACATGTATGCACACGTACATGTGTGTATATGTCTATTTGAATATAAATATATGATAAATTATTATATTAAATGTAATATAATGTTATATTTGTATATAAAGTATGTTTATATATTTGTTCATATGCACATGTACAGATATATACATATATGTGTATATATACATATATGTTCTCTGTGTGTATATGTATTTGTATATGTAAATAAATGGACAGATAGATAGATAGATAGATGAATGTATATAGATAAAGTCACACCTGATAGAATGTAAGCTCCTTGAAGGCAGAGACTATCATTGTTGTTTCTGTGCCACCAAAGTGTGTGTCACAGATACTTAGTGGATGCTCATTGATTAATGACTATACTATACCTGTAGTCAGACTGTCCTTGTTACAACCTCCTCCACAAGACAGCTCTCCATGTTGCTATCACTGCCCCGTCCTGGGTCTTTTCATCATCACCTCCATTCCATCCATGACCAACTATGTTGCCCCAGCTGAAATAATTGCTAGTTAAAGCTCTGCTCTCTTACCCTAACCTCAGCTTCTTCATTTGTCAAAGGAGTGGTTGGGATTTTAAAGTAGCATTACAGTTCTATGAGAAAACTTCATCACTCCCATGGTTTGTGAATTATTTTCTAGTACACTGTTCCATAGCCTTCCACAGATACAGGCTCTCTCTAAGAACAAAGCAAGAATGGAAAAGTAAAGCCCACAATGCAGAGCCTCACAAAGGCAGAGAATTCTCAGATGAGAGGACCCTTCTTGGCCTCCACCAGCAGCAGAGCCGGACAAGGCACCTTGGGCATGCAACTCCTCTGTGTAACTGTCCAATTACAGATCTAGGCTTTCAATGTAACCCATGCATGCTGTCACTCCCAAATAAAGTTTCTCTCTGTAACATAAAGAGTGGAATTTCTCACCATCAAAAATATTCATGTTTATTAAAAGTGTGTCTTCTTGTTCTCCCCCTGTTTGTTGTGTTCTCGTGATGACTTGTGACCTACTCCTAGTCCCAGCTCTGGTCAGGAAAACTTAAAGTTTCTGCCCTTGAAGCTATTTTAAAATGTCCAAGTTAATCCTGTCTTGATCTGGATTAATTGCTACAGAAGTCTCTGATTCATATTGCAAAATACTTCATAAAATTTTCCCTCTCCGGGATTCTTACTCTCCCTGAACTTGAAGGTTTTGTCGGCACATTCAGGGATTGTTTACTCCTCTCTTGAACCTTGGGCCATCAGGCTCCTGTTCCACCCCCTCCCCCACTCCAGGGCTACTTGGAGATTCTTTCCACCTCTGAGCTAAGGGAATGAATGGGTCATGTCAACTTTTAGTCAGGTGGTCAAGGTGTTCAACTTCCTCAGGACAGGGGCAAATTGGCAAGTAGACAAAGCAGATGGAACATCTGGGAATGATACCTGTTGGGCTAGAAAAGTTAGATGAAAACAGTCAGAGAGAATGGCCTGCAAGCCACCAATTGAACCCTATCTAAGGGTTGTGAGACTATGGATCTTACTTAAAAGCAATAGAAAATCAGAGTGAAAGTCTGATCAGTTCTTAAGTTGTACCATTTTACTTGAGATTCCCATCTAACAACAGAAGGAAAACTGCAAGGAGATAGAGAAGAGTTTAAATTGAACTGGAAAAATTGCAGAAGGTTGGATGGACATTCATGACACATCACCTCCCAGTTGTTGGTCATACCAAGCCAGAAAGCCTTATGGCCCTTGTCATGGCAGTAGAGAGTACAGGGGAAAGAAGACTGGTTCTGGAATCAGATCAAGTCAAATCAACAACCATCCATTAAGTGTCTACTATGTGCCAAACACTTTGTTAAGCCCTGGAAATAAAAAGAAAGGCAAAGACAGCCCATGCCTTCAAGGATGGAAGAAAATAAGTATTTATAGAGTACCTTCTATGTGTCAAGCACTGTGCTAAGCATTTTACAAATATTATCTCATTTGATCCTCACAATAATCCTGGGAGTTAGATGCTTTTACAATTCCTATATCATATTTGAGGAAACTGAGGCAGACAGAGGTTAAGTATTGGCCAGTATTGGAGGCCAGATTTGAATTCAGGTTTTTCTACCTCCGGGTTCTATTTACTGTGCCACCAAGGTGCTTCACGTCTAATGGAGGAGATATCATACAAATCATGTATGAAGAAGAAGATTTATACTGGATAAAGTAGAAATAATATCAAAGGGAAAGCACAAGTATTAAGAGGACTAGGGAAGGTCTATTGCAGAAGATGGGATTTTAGTTGAGATTAGAAGGAATTCAGGAGGCAGAGGAGGGAAAGTATTATAGGCATGGGAGATAACCAATGAAAATGCATGGGGTTTGGTGATGAAGTGTCTTCTGTGTTGCTGTTGTTTGTGCATGGGTCTTTAAGAGGACCAATGACATCACGAGGGTGATGTCTTGACTTGTTCAGCTTTGCCAGTGTCACTGGATCACAAATTATGTAGGAGTAAGTAGAGTATGAGAAGACTGGAAACAGGAAGGAATCAGATTAGAAGAACTTTTAGCGGATTTTGCATTTGATCTTGGAGGTAATAGGGAGCCACTGGAGTTTATTGAGAAGGTGAGTGACATGGTCAGATCTGTGCTTTAGGAAGATTACTTTGATAGCTGATCCATCTCACAAACTTAATACCTATGAGACCTTGTACAGGTCACTTAAGTTCCCTAGGTCTCAGTTTTCTCTTCTATAAAAAGAGAAGGATAGATAAGATGAGTTCTGAAGGCCTTCCTAGCTCTAGTCTACTATGACAGCCAGCGTCTGTCATCTAAGGACCAACTTCAATTTAGGTAATCATAGAACAGGTTTGACCAGATCAGTGACATGAGGAGAGCTATCAAAGATTTGCTGACAACAAGAGCATGATTCCCTTAATCTGACTACAGTTACACAGTCACTGCATTCCCACTGAAATTTAAGAGGAAGCTAGAGAGTTAGTCTGAGAATCAGCAAGGTCTAGTTTAAGTCTTGTCTCAAATACTTACTGGCTCCATGACCCTGGGAAAGTCACTTCACATCTATTTGCCTCAGTTTCTCCATCTGTAAAATGTAGATAATATTGTTATAAGTATCAAATAATATATGCAAATCACTTTGCAAGCCTCAAAACATGATATAAATGTTAGGTGTTTTTATGACTGTTATTATTACCACCCGAGTCTCCAAGTTCTTAAAACTTTTTTTAACTGTAGGAAAAGAAAGGGGTGGGGGAATACCAACAACCCCCTATATCTGCGCTGTACTTTCCCAAACCTTATCTCGTGAAATGTCCCCAAGCTTTAGGAGGCTCCATTTGTTGTAACGGGAGGTTAGCCAGGGAGGCAATCCAAGCAGAGGGAGGCGACTGACTCCTCAGTTGGCTCTAAAGAAATCCTGAGGCTCATACACCTACAATAAGTCTGCAATCTGTTTCCAATTCCAATCCCTTTCCTTACCAGGGCAAATAAGGTGATTCTGTTTCCCCTTGGGGTTTCTAAGCTGTCCTTAATGTTAATTTATAATGATTTCACTGAAATAAAAGTGTTGGGCTCAGGGAAAGGGCTAAAAGAGAAGGCAGTGTACCCTATTATCTGACCCCAGGTCATTGCCTTGACTGCCTTAGGGATAGTACTGATGATCTCATTCATATTTTCCTGGTTTTACCCCCTCTTTCAAAACCCTAAAATGTGATTAAATTATTTCCTGTTATACATATGTGTGTGTGTGTGTGTGTGTATATATTTCAGTTCTTTCTTTTCTGCTGTTTTAACTTTCTTCTGCTGAGCTAACCCTGCCTTCCTAAAGAGGAGACTGCACATTCTGGATGACTCTCCACCTTCAGTTCTATACTGGGTGTGGTTTCTACCTTCAGGGAACATACAATCGAACTGTTCTTCAAGCAACTGCTAAAAAAGAAAGCCTCATTTGGTCGAGTACAATTTCACCAATCAGCAGCGATGCACTAGGTACTTTGTTCTGGTCTCAAATGTAAGGAGAAAATTAAAAAGATTATAGTGGAAATAACTACACCAACAATAATAAGTGGCATTAATAGAGTCATTTATAAACATTAGGTCACTATGCCATTTGGTAAGATAATAATGAGAGTAACAAGAAATCGAGACTTCTCCCAGTCCTCCTTCCAAATTAGGAATTAAATGCTGAAAAGAAAGAAAACTGCTACACATTTGACAAGAAAATTAGATCAACAAAAAGACATTGATCAGAACAAAAACTCAGCTACTTAGATATGTAAATGAAACCATGAAGCCACTTCCTTTCACCAAAGCAGATCAAATATTGATGCCCTTTTTTTGTGGTGGAAAAGAATTGGAAATTGAAAGAACCCATCAATTGGGGAATAGTTGGACAAGTTACGGTATATGAATGCAATGGAATACTATTGTTCCATAAGAAATGATAAGCAGGTGGACTTCAGGAAAACCTGGAAAACCTTACTTGAACTGATGCTGAGGAAGTGAGCAGAACCAGAAGAACACTGTACACAGCAACAGCAGCATTGTTCGGTGACCAACTTTGGTAGATTTAGCTCTTCTTAACAATACAAGAATCTAAGATAGTTCCAAAAGACTCATGATGAAAAATGCTATGCAATCCAGAGAAAGAACTATGGAGCCTGAATGCAGATTGAAGCATACTATTTTCTACTTTGTTTTAATTTTGGTCTATGCATTCTTTCACAGCATGACTAATATAGAAATATATTTTGCATTATTGCACATGAATAACCTATATTAAATTGCTTACCATTTCAGGGAGGGGATGGGGAAGGGAGGCAGAGAATTTCAAACTCAAAATTTTAAAAAAATGAACTCTAAAAATTGCTTTTACTTGCAATTGGGAAAAAATAAAATATTATTGAAGATGAAAAAATAAAATAGGTACCACTTAGAAGTCTGATGAGAACCAGAATAGTTTCTATGGTTTGGGTGCTAGCTGCCAGGGGCATAGTAGAAGCTGAATTGAATTTGTTCAGTCTAAACCTAAATATCAATCTGGTCTAGGAGGATTTTCATTTATCACTCAATCAACCATTCATTCATTCAATAAGCATTTATTAAGGACTTGCAACGTGGAGACATCATGTTAACCGATGGTACAAATCAAGATCAAAAACAATTTTTGCTCTCTGGCAGCTGACATTCAAACTGGGAAGGTATATACATATACATGTAGATAGAAGAGACATACAAAACAGGATAACCTTAAAGCAGAAAGCAGTAGCAGCTGTCAGGACTCAGGGAAGACCTCCTGGGGAAGGTGGCACTTGAGGTAAGCTTTAAAGGAAGTCAAAGATTCTAAGAGGCAGAAGTGAAAATGGAAAGTGCTCGAGGCATGAGGGACAGCCTGTGCAAAGGCACAGAGTTTGCATCAAGTATCATATGTGAAGAATCGTAAGTAGGAGCAGCCAAGTGGTGAATAGAGTGCTGGACTTGAAGTCAGAAAGACTTGAGTTCAAATCTGATCTTAGATACTTACCTACTGAATGACTCTAGACAAGTCACTTAACCTCTGTTTGCTTCAATTTCCTCATTCATAAAGTGGAGATGATAATAGCACCTACCTCCCAGGATCAAATCAGATAATCATTGTAAAGCACTTAGCAAAGTGCCTGGCACATAGTGAATGCTATATAAATATTATCTTGTAGAGTGAATGGGAAAATAATGTGTAAGCTCTGAGTCTGAGTGAGATATATATGAGAAAGACGGTTTGAAATGGCCAACTGAATGCACTGTAGGAATCTCAAATTCAACACAGTGGAAGTGAGATGATTAAAAAAGTAACATCTTGATCTAAGGAGCTCTTTTTCTATGTCTACTGGGCACAGCTGTGGGCCTGACTAACAAAAGAGCTGAAACATCATGAAGCATGGGCAGTCTTGCAAAAGAGTGATAACACTCCTTTTGGAGGAGAATAAACCTCAGCAGCCAAAGTCAGATCTGGGAGATGCCAATAGCTCATTGAGGGAAGAGGAAGGTCAGCAGTAGATGATGGCTTAGCAAAGAGAGAAGCAGGAAGTGACAGTTTCAGAATGAGAGAGGAACATCCATAAGGCACAGCTAATTGCTAATAGTCAGAAATGTGAGAGGTGTTTTAGCCAATGTAACCCTAGGATCATGAATTTTCAAAGGAATCTTCTCTTCCGACTGAGATGCGAGAATCAATGAGAGATTATATTCTGTGGTATAAAGAGGGTGGACTGTTGGGGACATTGTATTCTGTGGTATAAAGAGGATGGACTGTTGGGGAGATTGTATTCTGTGGTATAAAGAGGGTGGACTGTTGGAAAGATTGTATTCTGTGGTATAAAGAGGATGGACTGTTGGGGACATTGTATTCTGTGGTATAAAGAGGATGGACTGTTGGGGAGATTGTATTCTGTGGTATAAAGAGGGTGGACTGTTGGGGAGATTGTATTCTGTGGTATAAAGAGGGTGGACTGTTGGGGAGATTGTATTCTGTGGTATAAAGAGGATGGACTGTTGGAAAGATTGTATTCTGTGATATAAAGAGGGTGGACTGTTGGGGAGATTGTATTCTGTGGTATAAAGAGGGTGGACTGTTGGGGAGATTGTATTCCGTGGTATAAAGAGGATGGACTGTTGGAAAGATTGTATTCTGTGATATAAAGAGGGTAGACTGTTGGGGAGATTGTATTCTGTGATATAAAGACGGTAGACTGTTGGGGAGATTGTATTCTGTGGTATAAAGAGGGTGGACTGTTGGGGAGATTGTATTCTGTGGTATAAAGAGGGTGGACTGTTGGGGACATTGTATTCTGTGGTATAAAGAGGGTGGACTGTTGGGGAGATTGTATTCTGTGGTATAAAGAGGGTGGACTGTTGGGGAGATTGTATTCTGTGCTATAAAGAGGGTGGACTGTTGGGGAGTTCCCCTTTTAGTTTACCCTTTTGTTTCCATTGAAAGCTTTGATATTTGATTTGTTTCCTATTAGGATGGTAGAGACTATAATGGGTGGGAGCTTTCAAGTTGTGTTTCCATTACCATAATTGCTCCAAATAGCCCTGGAGAGTAGCAAACTGTGCTACAATCTACTATTTTTCATTTTTACAACATAACCAATACATCTCCTCTTCTATTCTTACATTTCCTTGATGATTCTTTCATGCCTCTACTTTTCCAGGAGTCATCAATAGTAATATTCTGAAGTCTACTCTCATTTACCATTTTCATTTCTCTTTGGTTGACTTGAAAGCTGCTATACAATTTTTAAAAATACAAAGTAAAAGAAACAAGAGATAAAATCACCAGAAGAAATACACATTGAAACAGTCTCATGAATTTCATGAGAAACAAACAAACAAAAAGATATCTTTGAGATGTACTAAAATAGCAGATACTTGAGAAATTAAAGGAGTAATCAAATTTACCAAAAATATTGCAAGAGGGAAATTAAAGGAAGAACTGCAATTAAGATATCTGTGAAATAGATAGCAGAAAGAACACCAGATTTAAAATTGGAGAGCCTGAGTTCAAATCCTTCTTCTGCTAGTTATCTATGACTTTAGAGAAATCACTTCCCTTCCTTGGGCCTTAGCTTCCTAACCTATAAAATCAAGGGGTTAAATTCAGTGATCTTTAAGATCCCTTCTAGATGTCATCTTCTGAGTAGGATATTTATCGGAATGAAAAGTAGCAAAGAGAATTTAAGAGTTCGAACAAGTGAAACCCAAAGTGGGATTAATATGCTGAGAAACAGAATGAAGTCAATGTGGAAAAATAAGCTTAGAAAACAATAGTCCAAAAATTTGGTAGCAATTTTGATTGCATATTTCAGGTTTGTTGGATAGATCAAGAAGAGGAAGGTTTAGAATTACTGAGGTCGCAGAAAGCATCAAGAAAGACAAGAGGTTGATTGCGATTTTTTTTAGGAAATAACTCAAACATATTTCCTAACACTATATCAAAATCAAATGTCACTAAATTCCTTTCCTAATACCTTACCATGGCTGGAAGTAACCCTGTGGACTCTAGGACTATACCAGTGGACCATAAAATGTCACATGGGCCTGGCAACATCATCCTACTTGTTCAGTGAAGGCTCATTGCCAAAAATATGGCTATAAGATGATAAATTTAATGGCCAGAAAAACTCCTTACTTTGGAAAGTCCCTGAGTCTCCGTTTTTACTTCTGTAAAATAAGAGAATTGTATGAGATGGCCTTTGAAGTCCCTTCTAACTGTAGGTCTATGATCCAATGAATATCTGATCTTTAAACCTACAGAGATGTGAAGGAGTTTCATCTGTGTCAACAGAGAATATATAATGTTGCAGAAAAATCTTTTGAAGTGCTATGGAGTCAAGACACAGGGATTCACTGGTTTAGGAAACTGCCAATTTAAGTTGGCTTTGTTGTTGTTTAGTCATTTAGTTGTATCTGACTCTTTGTGATCCCATTGGGGGTTTTCTTGGCAGAGATACTGCAGCAATTTGCCATTTCCTTCTGCAGCTCATTTTACAGATGAGGAAACTAAGGCAAACAGGGTTAAGTGACTTGTCCAGGGTCACACATTTAGTGTCTGAGGCCAAATCTGAACTCATATCTTCCTGATTCCAGGGCCAGTACTATCCACTGCAATACCTATGTGCCCATGCAAGTTGGCACCTTCTCTGAAATCTTAGAAAGTTGTCCAGGGCACCAAAAGGGTAAGTGAATAGTCTAGGATCATACAGCTATTATACATCAGAGGCAGGATTTGATTCAGGTCTTCTTGATTTCCTTCACTGGCAAGCTGAAACAGTCAGAGAAAGGTGACAAGGATACAGTGCTGAGTCAGTCTCTGTACCATGTCATGTGTTGCCCCACCCCTTACTCTGCCTGATCCCTCTCCCATCGTGCTGCTTGGAATAGCAGGGATCTAGTTACAGAATGCATGCCTATATTTGACTGACTGATTGATTGAGAATATAATAGAGTTTTTTAAATTTAATTTTGAGTTCCAAACTCTCTCTCTCCCTTTCTCCCCTCTCCATTCACTGAGGAGCAAACACTTTGATTTCAGTTATACATGTGTGGTCGTATCAAACATATTTCCACATTAGCCATGTTGAGAAAGAAAACACAAACAAAAGAAAACAATAAAAATACAGAAAGTGTGAAAAAAGAGTATGTTTCAATTTGCATTCAGAGTTTATCAGTTCTCCCTCTGATGGTGGATAACAATTTTCATCACGAGTCCTTTGGAATTGCCTTGGATTATCATCTTGCTCAAAGTAGCTAAGTCTTTCATAGTTGATCAATCTTACATATTGCTGTTATCATGTTCTCCTGGTGCTGCTCGCTTCACCTTGCATGAGTTCAAATAACTCCTCCCAAGTTTTTCTGAAACCATCCCACTTGTCATTTCTCATAAAACAACAATATTCCATCACAATCAGATATCACAACTTGTTCAGCCATTCCCCAATTGATGGGCATCCCCTTGATTTCCAATTCTTTGCCACTACAAAAGAAAAGCTGCTGTAAATATTTTGTGCAAAAAGGTCATGTTCCCTTTTCTTTGATCTCTTTGGGATACAGACCAAGTTGTGGTATCAAAAGATATACACAATTTTTTAGCCCTTTGGGCACAGTTCCTAATTATTTTCCAAAACGATTGGACTAGTCCACAACTCTATCAATAGTGAATTATTGTTCCAATTTTACCACATCCCCACCAGCATGTCATTTTCTTTTTCTGTCATGTTAGCCAATCTGACATGTGTGAGGTGATATCTCAGAGCTGTTTTAATTTTTATTTCTCTAATCCATAAGGATTTGGGTGATTTTTCATGTGACTATTGATAGCTTTGATTTCATATTTAAAATGCCTGTTCACATCTTTTAACCATTTATCCACTGCCCCTAGTCAATAAATGGACATGGCCTCAAACAAACTTAGGCTTGGGAAAGACCTCAGTTTGGAAAGACCTTAATTTAGAAAAACCAAGATCATCCATGCATCTGGGGCCATTGCCAGTCATCTTGACTTTTGCTTTTCTGCTGGACTTTGATGACTCTGGAGGACAGAGTGAGGCTGGCCTCTCTACACAACTTGACTCATGTAATCCAGTGCACTCAAAAATCAAGTCATCACCCCCATGCTATAACTGATCCTCTTCAAGAACAAAGGATGAACATCAAGAAGTTATCACCAGGTCAAAGAGTAACTTTATTGTGAAAAAGAGCATAGACAAGGTGGAAAGAAAGAAAGAAATGCATGGTACAAATCTCAGAGACAGTGAAGTCTCCTGTATCCCCATGCTGAAGTAGAGTAGAAAAGGAAGTCATTGAAGGTGGGCTATTTAGGAGATAATCTGAACATTGAAGCTCTTGAGAATTAAGATAGGCAATGGATTAGAGAGGAAGACTATGAGTCGGGGTACTTAAATCAGCAAAATGTTTTGGAGAATGACCTGAAAGTCAGTAGATATTGGTAGTAACAAGAGTGGTCCAAATGGACTGCATGGACATGGAAGTATGGGACACCATTTGTGCCCAAGGTTGAGAGAGTGGAAGACAAGAATTGAAGATAAACTACTCCTGGAGGTAGAATGGTGTGATATGGTCTATTAGCAAAATGTTTTCTGTAAAGAATATTGCAGAGAATTCTAAATGGAATTTGAGGTGTTTGTATTCTGGAGGGTCTCTCTTTTCAAAGTCTCCTTAGTGCAATCTTGGACATTCCTCCTTATGGACAAGTGAGTTCTACCTGAGGAAAGGGAGGCCCATGGAGCCTGGGTGACTTTCCCACAGTCACACAAGTTGAAAGTGGCAAAACTGGGATTCAAACCCACATTCTCTGAGACTAAAACCATTTCTCTTCCCACACATCACTTGTGTTTAACTATCAGTGACTGAAGATGCTCCATTTGGGCATTTTAAGATCCCAATCATTGCATTTGTAGCCATTATTAGAAAGTTTCAGACATTTTTCAAAGGCTACATTAATATACTTGTAGCATAAATGGACAACCCTGTGAGCAATGGGGCTTTGCAAATTCTGGATTTCCCCCAAGTGAAATGTGATTGAGTCAAGCATTTAATCTTGTCTATTAATGCGCTTGTGTTCATCAATTTCCTAGCAAAGATAAATATTATCTGGAACTATTATTCTCATTTTACTTGTGAAGGAAATTAGTCCTAAAAGTCATGTGTACACATGCAAAATGAGGTGGAGAATTAGTCTAAATTCTATGCATAGCTTACGTTAGAGCTTTTATTCCCTCCATCACCACTCTCCACCATGGTTGAGTTGGTGAATGCTAATAACTTGAGGGTATGTATGACTTAGGAACCAAAGGGGGGAACCCTTTTTTGGGGTGGGGCTAGTGTACACAAGTACTTGGGGAAAGTAAATTGGGAAATAAGAGAGAATGATTGCTGTTCCCTGCCCAAATGAGGAATATCCAGTTGCTGGCAGGACCCCATAACTCTGGTTGTCATATGGATAAAATACATTGGGGCCCTTCATCATCCTTCTTGAGCATGGGGAGGATCTGTGCTGGGTATTTCTGCTGTGTCTGAACTGAAATAAGAGTTCTAAAGATAGAGGGCCTGTTACTTCTCAAAAGTAATACTGTTTGGGCTACAGGTGGGACAAAAATCTCTGGAAACATGAGCTGTAGCAGAGAAAGCTGGAACTCTAGTTAGACCAAAACGAGAAGCATCTGTGCCCCTACTGGAATCAAGAGAGTATTTTTGTCCCCTATGCTACCAGAAGATGTTAGTGTGTGGATAGTACAAGAGTTTGCCACAAAAGGGCGTTTTAAAGGATCACTGCAATAAGTAGCTGAGTTTATCTGAGAGAAAGAAATAGTGATCTGCCACAATGAGACCCTAGCATGAGCAGAGGTTAATATTGAGACTTGAACATACCAACCAAGAGTGTCACTGGAAAATGCTCAGTGAGAGACCTTTTGTGGCACAAGCATGGCATAATTCACTTGGAGAGTACACAATTTTCTTTGATTCTTCCTTCTCTATGAATGACGTTTCACTTTGATATTCTATAACCAAGGGCCAGTAATATTCTGATCTGTTCAATAAAGAGATTTCCTCAGCTTTTGGAATAAGGAAAGACACTTTCCAAACTTGTCTCTCTCTGTTGTGTCATGTGGTATCATTGACGCAAGGTCTACAAAGGATAATTAGACTCTCCTCAAATTGGAAACTAAGACAAAAGCATTACTTTATTGAATTTATCTAGCTCAGTATATCTGGTATACACCATCTCAGCAAGGAGTGGCTTTCAACTCTGGAGCTAGACAAAGAGTTATTCAGATGATTGAAACCCAAAAAAGATTCAGTGGAGCCTCCAAGATTCAAAATTAATGATTCCCGTGTTGTTGGACACCCCCGCTCTTGGTTGCTCCCTGGACTCTGCCAAGACCTTGGCCTCTCCTCCTTGGAAGATGAACTCAAGTGGCCCCGGCTACCCCATGGTGTCCCTCTGTGTGGGCGACCTACACCTCGACGTGACCTAGGCCATGCTGTACGAGAAGTTCTCGGCTGCGGGGCCCATCATGTCCATCCGCATGTGCCGCGACGTAGGCACGCGCCACTCCCTTGGTTATGCCTACATCAACTTCCAGCAGCCCGCTGACATTGAACGAGCCTTGGACACCATGAACTTTGAGGTAATCAAGGGCAGGCCCATCCTGTAACATGTGGTCCCAGCGGGATCCAGTGCTCTGGAAATCAGGAATTGGCAGCATCTTTATCAAGAACTTGGATGATTCCATCGACAACAAAGCCTTGTATGACACCTTCTCTACCTTTGGGAACATCCTCTCTTGTAAGGTGTTATGTGATGAGAATGGTTCCCTAGGATTTGGCTTTGTCCACTTTGAGATCGAGGACGCTGCAAACCAAGCAATCAGCACTATGAATGGGATGCTACTTAACGACCGGAAAGTTTTCGTGGGTCACTTCAAGTCTCAGCAGGAAAGGGAGGCAGAACTGGGGGCAAGAGTGTTGGAGTTCACCAACATCTACGTCAAGAACTTCAAGGAAAACGTGGATGACCGGTGCCTTCGGGAACTCTTCTCCCAGTTCGAAAAGACTCTAAGTGTGAAGGTGATGGTTGATGAAAACGACCATTCCCGAGGTGTTGGCTTTGTCAACTTTGAGAAGCATGAGGAAGCACAGAAGTCTGTGAGTAGCATGAATGGGAAGGAGTTCAGGGATCGTGTCCTGTATGTTGGACGGGCCTAGAAGAAGACAGAGAGGCAGATGAAGCAGGAGAGAGTGAACCGCTACCGGGGGGGAATCTGGATGTGAAGAATCTGGATGATATCATTGATGATGAGAAGCTAAGGAAGGAGTTCTCTCCATATGGCGTGATCACCAGTGCCAAAGTGATGACAGAGGGTGGCCACAGCAAGGGGTTTGGCTTTTTGTGTTTTTCCTCCCCAGAAGAGGCTACAAAGGCCGTGACAGAGATGAATGGGCGGATTGTTTGCACCAAGGCCCTCTATGTGGACCTAGTCCAACGAAAGGAAGAGCGGAAGGCTATCCTCACCAACCAATACATGCAACGCGTCTCTGTCCACCAGAACATAAATGGCCCCATCCTTCCTCAACCCACCAATTATTTCCTGCCTGCCATCCCCCAGGTGACTGCAATCTTCCAGTCGCCTACCCGAGCATCCTTCTACAGTCCCAGCACCGTGGCCTCCATTCAGCCTGTCCCAAGGTGGAGCAGCTTCTCTCCTGGGTCTTCCTCCACACCCCAGCACTTCATCTCCAACATCAACACTGTCTGGCAGGCCTCTACTCAGGTGCCCCAGGCAGGGCCCCACACGCAGAGAGTGGTCAATATTAGAACCCAGACTATGGGAACTGAGTATCCAGGGTCCCCGGGCCCCACCATCGCCCAGTACAAGTACTCCTCAGTAGTGCCTAATGTAAATCAGGTAATGGAGCCAGCTGTGCATATCCAAGGGCAGGAGCCTTTAATTGCATCTATGCTGGCCTCAGCCCCTCCCCAAGAACAAAAGCAGATGCTTGTGAGGCTGCCTTCCTGGCTGTTCCACAGACAAGACCCTCCATCTCTCGGCTCTGGGCATTTTTTCTGGCTGTCCCCCAGGCCTGGAATGTTCTCCCTCCTCATCTCCACCTCCTGGCTTCCCTCAAATCCGAACTAGAACCTCACATTCTACGGGAAGCCTTTCCCAGTCTTCCTCCATCCTACTGCCTGCTCTCTGTGATCTCTTGCCTCTCCTTTATGTATACCCAGTTTGTACACATGTGTTTGCTTGTTACCCCCACCAGATTGTGAGCTCCTTGAGAGCAGGGTTTGTGTTTTGCCCTTTTTTTTGTATCCCCAGCACTTAACACAATGCCTGGCACATAGTACTGCTTAATAAATGTTTATTGACTGAAAAAGATTCAAAATGAATTTAAAAATTTCCCACAACTTCCCAATTTATCTTGTGTTTATCATCACAGTTAAAATGCGTTATAGAGTCTACATTCTAGAATCTACTGAGACTAGAATGGAAGCCTACTGACTTTTAGGACATGTCTAATAGTAATGAACCAATTGATGAATTTGTGCTATATTGGCCCTTATAAGTAAGAGATAATTTGGATGCAACCATCATATCATTCAGTTGCTCTTGGCATTTATGTTGGTCAGTTCAGAGTTATATGTTGATGACCTAAGAATATATATGAATAACGAAAACCAAATGAAATAGACATTTGACAAAAACCTGGTTCACCTGATACATTTAGACAGTCAATCTTTATACTTTGTAGTTTCATTGCCTTTTTAGCTATCTATACTGAAAAAATCCAAGGACAACAAAAAATAGATGTACAATGGAACATATTTTCCAACATTTCTATTCTGATCTAATCTAATCATTGATGCCAGTAAAACCACTAAATTTGGACTCCACTTACCTCATTTTCCATGTACCCTTAGGGTAAAGTAGGGAAGATGGAGACCTTGCAAGGGATTTCAGCTTTGTCTTAAAAAAAATCAGAAGAACCAAGAGGAGAGAAGGCAGGACATGGTTGGCATAGGGCACAGTCATTGCAAAGGCTGGAAGTTAGGAATTGGAATGTTCTACAAGAAACAACTAGGAAGCCGGTGTGGCTAGATCAAAAAACTCAGTGGAGGAGAGCAAAAGTGTGACCTTTCTGTGTATATTCTTTGTTACATAACAAAAAGCATTTGACTTGGTTGAACAAATTGCAGTCCTAAAGGATCTCTCCCCACTTCGTGTATATGTTAATATCATATTTGGTTATTTTATAGTGGTAACCACAGAGATCATATTATCTGTAGAATTATAAGATCACAATGTGAGGGTCATTTTACAGACAAAACTGAAGTCAAGAAAGATTAAATAACTTGCCCGATTAAAACCCAGGTCCTCTGATTCCAAATCCAGTATTCTTTCTATTGAACAATACTCCTCCATTCAACCATTTTGAGCAATAGTATTAGTTGAGGAGTAAAACAAAGAAATCTATACTCCTCAAAGATGCTCATTACTGTCCTAAGAAGTATCCTTAGGCTCCTAGAATTAGGTGAAGGAAACAAGGTAATGTCAAAGATGGGATTTGAACGCACAATTCCTGAGTCCAGTCAATGTTTCTTCCACTGAAAGGATTTCCTCCTGCTAGTGAAGTTCTCCAGATGCTCCTTCTATCTACAGAGGACATTACACTGACCACACCCAGTACTTCCTCAAAAATACTTGGGAATGGTGCTATATGACTGATTTATGGGATTCCATAATCACAGAAAATTAGCAACCATAGGTTACACAAAGAACAGTGGAAAGATACATGTGGCCCTAAGCAAGCAAGAGTGTATTACCAAAGATGATGCATCTGTCCTATCAAAGATACCATCAGGGATATGGATGACTAAGAAGGGACATGAACTTTTTTTGGTGCAAGGGTAAGGAATGGACAAGTTGTTGTACTGTGTTCAAAAAAGAGAATTCAAAGAAGAACTCCAGTGGACTGAACAGATCCAATACAGAAAATATATTCATAGCCTTGGATAAGAATCACACTGGGTGAGAAGTTACGGGTTGGATGGTGATTTGCACCAGTGAAAGGAGTAACCACAGGGAAAAGATCACAGACACATCAAAACAAACCAGCATCCATTTGTGCTGTGGAGACAAGTTTAAGGCAAAACATCAATCACTCAACAACCAAGGCATTATAGTACTGGCTGTACCACTCACTTTCTCTGTGGCTTTGGCCAGGTGCCTTCCCTTCTCTGCGTCTCATCTTCCTTTTCTGCAAAATAAAGGGGTAAGACTAGATAGCTCTGAAGATCTGTACTGACAGTGGCATTTTGGGACATTGGCTTTAAAAGCACATAGCAATTTAATGATTATCTGAGCATATATGCACATGTATACATAAGAGGCAATATGGCAGAAGAGATGCAGAGAATTGATCTCAGAGTCAGAAAATCTCGGGTTCAGGACCTGCCTGAAGGTAGGTATGCTTCTGATACCTACTGGTTATATACCTGGTGAGTCACTGAACCTCCCAGTGCTTCAGGCAACTCTCAAAAACTCAAAAGTCAAGTTCCCCAGCATTTATTAAGCACCTACTATGTGTCAGGCACTATGCTAATAAGCATTAGGAATACAAAGAAAAGCCAGACCAGAGCTCACTCTCAGGAAGCTTCTTGTCTAATGGGAGAAACAGCATGCAAACAATATGTATGTATATATATGTATGTATAGAAAGATACATACATACAGGCATATATATATACATACAAGATATACATATATGCTCAATTGGAAATAATCTCAGAGAGAAGGTGCTAACATTAATGGGTAGAGTAGCTGCCAATTTGCACTGGTAAAGGGAGTCAGGGAGTTCATTCAATGAGAGTTGCCTACCCCATTGAAATCACAACTCTGTCTCTCCAGCTCTCTCCTCTCTCTCTGTCTCTGTGTGTGTGTCTCTCTGTCTTTCTCTCTGTCTTTCCGTCTGTCTCTCTCCCCTGTACTCTCTCCTCTCTCTCTGTCTCTGTCTCTCTGTCTCTCTCTCTCCTGTATTCTCTCCTCTCTCTGTTTCTCTCTCCTGTAGTGTCTCCTCTCTCTCTTCTTTCTCCATCTCTCTTTCTCTCACACACACATACATACTCTCTCCCCCTTCTACGTATGTCTTAAAAGTCTTAATGCAGTTTTAAACTTTAATAGCTCAAAACTGAAATAAGACTTTGGAATAACCTGTTTCTATATGTGTATACATGCTCCTACACACATAGATATGTCTTTAAAACCCACTATAACTATAAACTAGTCTTAGAGAGTATCAGAACCGGAAAGGACTTTTTCCCTCAAGGAATTTATAATCCATGAGACAAGACAGACCATAACTGCATCAGGACAAATACAGTATTATTTACGAAAGGGTCATTAAGCGGGAAGAGTGGGGGAGGAATTAGCATGTTGCCAAATAGGTGTGGTTACTTGGGAAGTTTCTGGAAAGAGAATTTGAATCTTGAGCCATGAATGAGGGAAGTAGCATGGCATTGCCCAACATGTTCGGCAATGCACAAGCAAAATATTGCAATGACTGACTCAGCCCTTCATTATCAGTCTCCAGATGGACTTTTTACCTTGCCTTAGCACTCAGTACCTATACCCTCCAACTGGCACTGACAATGGACTGCTTCCTATAGTTAGTTATCTTTTCCCTGATTTATGGATGGGACTGTGAGTTCCTGGGGTATCTTCATTATCTTCAGCAAGGAACCTAATAATTATAATGATAGAAACAATCCACATTTACACACATCATCTCATTTGATCCTTCAATTACCCTGTAAGGTAGGTAATGTTGGCATTATTATCACTATTTGATAGATAAAGGAACTGAGGTTCAGAGAGTACTCAACTTGTCCAAGGTCATGTAGCTAGAAGATAGTAGTCAAGACTCACACTCGGGTCTCAAGTCCCAGTTTTCTGCTATCCGTTATCTTGAACAACTGGTTCATTCTCTGTAGGTCTCAGTTGACTCACTGATAAAATGAGACGGCCAAACTCAGGACCCTTCCAATCTAAATCCTATGATCCTGACACCTGGTCTAGTATTCTGCTGTATTGCCTGGTCTGTCCATACCAAATGTTTAGCTGAATTACATTGAATTCTATATGAGGGAGCTCTACAACAGATAGACACAGAATTTCCAACTTGAAAGACCTTAGAAGCCAAGCTACTCTATCCTTGTACTCTAATAAGCCCTCCTTACAGATGATCATCAAGCCTTTGTCAGAAAACCATCAGGGAGAAGGAACTCACTGGCTCCTGGGGCAGCTCTTTCTATATTTTGTAGCTCTTATTGCTAATGCGTTTTCTCTTACTGGAAATATGCATCTGCAGCTTCCACCAACACCAAAGCATTGGTTTCTGAAATGTCAACCCTGGATTCAGGTTGCCCATCTCTGACTTCTTCACATCAGAAACTTCCCCCACCATTCTGGAAAACTTTTCCAGATCTGACCCACCTTGAACTGCCAGTTCCTGCCTCCTGTCCAAACTGCCTGCAGTGAGTGGGACCTCACAGTACACAATACCACCACAGGCCACAAGTTTGGGTCTTGAAGGAAAACCTTGAGTCTCATAGTGCCTCTTCTTTAATGGACCTTGATCCAATCACTAATAACCTGCTTGGACTCTTTCCTAAATGGTTTGCACACACATACCCTCATCATACACTGCCCATTACAATGATTAAGAGCCGCTGGCTTACTGTACAAACCCTGCTCCCATTCCCATCAACCCTACCTCCTAATTGTCCAACTCCAGACCTTGGCACCCTTTTACTGTGCTCATTGGAATTCCTGCTCGTTAATGAATAAACTTGCTGAACACTGTTAAACCTTTTCCTTTCCCCTGTCTTTTGGTTTTACTAGACCAAATTTATTACTTGGTTTTATTTATTGGACTAGCTGGCCTCTTTTCTCATGACAACCCATCCTCCACTCAGCCACCTAATTGATTTTCCTGAAGCTCAGATCGGACTATGTTACTCCCCCTACTCAAGAACCTCCAGTGACTTCCTATTGTCTCCAAGATCAAATACAAAATGCTTTTGTTTGCATTCAAAGCCTTTTATAATGTAGCCCCCTTCTACTTTTTCAGTCTTCAAAAAATATTTATTTTTAACATTCTTTTCTTTTTTACTGTGAAGTTTCAGATTCTCTCCTCCTTTCCCACCTCTCCCCACACACTGAGAAGGCAAACCGTGTGATATTAGTTGTACATGTGAAATTATGCAAAATGTATTTCCACATTAGCCATATTGCAGAAAGCAAACTAAAATATAATAAAGTAAGAAAATTCTACTTTAATTTGCATTCTAAGTTCATCAGTTCTCTCTGTGGAAGTGGTTAGCATTTTTTCATCATGAGTCTTTTGGAACTGTCCTGGATCATTGTATTGATCAGAGCAGCCAAGTCTTTCATAGTTGATCATCATTACATTAATGTTAATGATCTCCAGGTTCTCACTTCAGTTGGCATGAGTTCATATATGTCTTGCCATGTTTCTCTGAAACCACCTCCCTCATCATTTCTTATTACACAATGGTACTCCACAATCAGATACCACAACTTGTTCAGCCATTCTCCAATTTATGAGCAATCTCCTCAATTCTCAAATCTTTGTTACCACAAAAAGAGCTGCTTCAAATATTTTTGCACAAATAGGTCCTTCTCCTTTTCCTTTGATTTTTTGGAATACAGATCTAGTAGTGGTATTGTTGGATCAAAGGTTATGCACAGTTTTATAGCTCTTTGTGCATAGTTCCTGATTGCTCTCCAGAATGGTTAGATCAGTTCGCCACTCTACCGCTAGTTCATTAATGGACCTATTTTCCCTCATCCCCTCCAGCATTTGTCATTTCTGACAGGTATGAGGTGATACTTCAGAGTTGGTTTTAATTTGCCTTTTTCTAGTTAATAGTGATTTAGAGCATTTTTTGTATGACTTTGGATAGTTTTGATTTCTTCTTCTGAGAGCTAACTGTTCATATCCCTTAATCATTTATCAATTGGGAAATGGCTCTTATTTTTATAAATTTTACTCACTTTATGTTTGAGAAATGATGCCTTTATCAGAGAAACTTGCTGCAAGTTTTCTTGATATTACCTCATTGTCTATAG
This sequence comes from Notamacropus eugenii, assembly GCF_028372415.1. Classification (NCBI taxonomy): domain Eukaryota; kingdom Metazoa; phylum Chordata; class Mammalia; order Diprotodontia; family Macropodidae; genus Notamacropus; species Notamacropus eugenii. The sequence goes on along the minus strand of NC_092877.1, from coordinate 32,111,615 downwards.
TACCCTTTAGCAAAAGTGAGTTTCCCTGATATCTCTTTCAATTATGTTTAATTTTGCTTCTGCTTTGTCTGAAAGCCTGATTGCCAGTCATTCCTGCCCTCTTCATTTCAGCTGAAACATAATAGACTTTGCTCCAGCCCTTCATTTCAATACTGTGTGTGTCTTTCCCAAGTATATCTCTTGTACACACCATATTGCTGGATTTTGGTTTCCAATTCATTCTGCTATATCTCCTTGCCTTCTATGGATTAGTTTATCCCATTCACATTCACTAATTGAGCATTTTCCTCTGTTTGTCCTCTCTATCTCTCTTTTTATCCTATCCTTCTTCAAAGTGTGTCTTGCTTGTGACCACTGCCTCACCTTATCTGTCCTTTCCCTTATTGTCTCTCCCCCCCACTATATCTCTTATCCTTTCCTCCTCACCATTTCCCTATTGGCCAAGATAGATTTCTATGCTCAACTGAGTGTGTGTGTGTGTGTGTGTGTGTGTGTGTGTACTTCCTTCTTTGACTTAATTCTAATGAGAATGAGGTCCAAGCATTACCTACTACCTTTTCCCCATTTCCTGCTCTATAACAAAAGCTCTTCCTTGCACACTTTTATGTGAGAAAATTTGCCCCATTGTATCTTTTCCTTTCCCTTTCTTGCAGTGCATTCCAACATAATAGACTCATTTCCGTTCCTTCTGCGTGTGCATATTCCCTATGACTATGTCTGTGTGCATATGTCTATATTCATGCTTAATAATGACAGGACTTAGTGTCTGACACGCAGTGGGTACTTAATCAGCTCTCACTCAGACCTGGTATCCCTAGTCACCTTTCAGGTATTGGTTGCTCTTTCACTTATTACTCTCCTGCCCTCACACACATATCCACTAGTCACCACAGGGAAGGCAGGATACTCCTTGCTTCCTATTGCCACTTTGGGATTCTTCTGCTATCATCACCCAGCAACCTCTCCTTTGAGATTCACACCATTCAAATTTATTGTCCAGTCCAGAGAATGGTGGTTGCAACCTATTTAACCCCAGAATATTCTCCTTCAATTCTCACTGAATTCACTGTCTGGCTCAGCCTTTCTCTCTTCCTCAACTCATGCCCTCATATTAGGAGACCAACACATACATTATTACTCCCTCAATTTACCCTAATTTTCCAGTTCCTCAATCCATTTAATCCCCATGACACACTCCTCCATACTATCTCAGCCGCACATGTAGATAATTGTATCCTTGATCTTGCCATTATTCACAGGTATTATAATTCCAAATAATTCTCAGGTTCCTTTATCTGACCATAATCTTTTAACATTCCATCTTTCCCTCTGCCTTATGACCCTTAATCTTGTTCTTCATCCTCACCATCTGGTCTTCCCACCATATTGGCTTCTCCTCTCTAGACAATCTCCAGCTAATAAGAACAATGATAATAATATTTGTTATTATTTATTATTACAATTTATATAGCACCTACTATGTGTTGGACATTGCTCAAGATTCCACAGGTAATCAGTGTGGGACTGAGTTTGAACTCAGAGCTTCCTAACTCTGGGTCCAGCACTCTCTCCACTGCACAACCTAGCCCATTCAAACAATAATATGTTTCCAAAAATACAGGGGCCAGAACTGAACAAAACATTCCAGATGTGGTCTCACCAGGGCAGGGTACAGGGGAACTATCATCTCCTGAGTACTGTACAGTTTTGCTAGAAATGTAGCCTAAGATTGTATTAAATTTTATTGTTGACTCAATCTGGCCTTGCTGTCCACTAAGATGTCTAGAGCTTTTTCAAGTCAGCTGCTACCTATGCAATCCCCCAATCTTATACTTTGAAAGCTGATTTTTCCCTCCTCATCTTTCTGGGATGAGGTCCTGTTGGGCCCTGGTCATCCTGCGACCAGTTCACTGCTTTCATCCCTCCTGAAGTTAATAATAACAATTCTACATTTATGGAGTAATTAAAAATTTACAAAGTGCTTTGCCCTTAGCCCCTACAGGAAAGGCCACTAACACCTTGAGCTAAGCTACTCCTCTACTCTAGTATTCTCCATAAAATGTAAAGCCAGATCTCTTCCCACTGTACCATACTTTTTCCAGTCATAATTGTGAATTCAGTGTCACTCAGGGACAATGCAGAGACAGTCCCCGCCTCTTGAAAGACTTGTAAAGTGGTGAGAGGGCTGAGATTGGGTTCTGTCCAGGATGCTTGCAAGTTGACTCTGGGAAAGCTGCTTAATCCCTTTGAGCCTCCATTTTCCTCATCTGTAAAGATAAGGGAGCTGGGCTCAGTAGCATCTAAGATCCCATGATCCTGTGGTTGCTTAAGGACCTTTAAATACAGTTGGGAAGAAAAGAAAAATGTGCATCAAGCAATTAGAGAACAATACAAGGCAATATATAATTAAATCCTACTCATGTGTTCAGGACATATAAGTGCTACCTGGTAAGGATGAGGAATCTCCAGCCCAGTCTGGGTTTGGCCTTTGGATTCATTTTACTCAGTCAGTACCAAGTTTTTTTGGAGTTATGTGGTGTAGTTCCCCACAGTTCCAAGCCATAAATACCTGTTTGTATCTGAAGGAATGTTCTGGAGCCATGCCCAGGGACTGACGTCCTAAAACAGAAGCCTGGGTGCCTTCCTCTGAATAAACACGGCTGGAGAAGTAGGAGCAGATATAAAGCAAATTACATCAGCTAGAATTTTTCGGTAGTGGGAATAGGCACGAGGTTGATAGCTGGTGGCACTAAATTAACAATAGCGACTGGAGTAGCTACAGGAATGGGGGGCTCTGGGGAAGACATGGGGCCTATGAAGTGCTGGGCATAGGTTGAAGGGAAAGAGACTTTGGCTGGCTGACTTTGAGGCAGAAAGACGAACATGGGGGTTGTAAACTGCAAATATGAGTGTGCCTGAGATGTTGGTAGTAGGAGAGGCAGATAAGGCTGCCCACTTAAGTGAGAATACTTGAAGGGAGTCAGTTTGAGCCACTGGGAGAGACTGAAGCACAAGAATAGTACTTTTGGAAAGACAGAGAGAAGACACCAGAAATCTAAAGTGGGCAACAGCAGTAGGGAATGTAGGAAATGCTAGTCTTTTTCTCTCCTTTCTTCTCTTTCAGTCTCCTTTCTCTCCCTCTCTCCTTCATTCTTTCCTTCTTTTCTCAGTCTCCTCTGTCCAGTTTCACAGTTCTTTAGTCCCCTTTTCTCCTTCTCTTAATTAGTCATAATTTGAGCCAAAGTGTATATTTATGTATATAGAAAGATAGATATTTGTTGCATTTATTAAATAAGCTTGCATATTTCTTTTTCATATTTTTTAAATTAATAAATTTAATTTATTTATAATAAATATATTTACTATGTAATTTATATATAATTATAGATACATATTATATAGATATAATTTTATATAGATAACAAATTTAAGCAAAATATTCCAAATCTCTGCCTTAGGAGCTTTAAGAAGAGAATAATAAGTTATAAATTTGGTTGGAAACCATAATTTATTTTGATTATTTTTTTTTAGAGCAGAACTATGATTGTATTGGAGTTGGCAACTCTCTATGAAGAATCTCCCTCCATCACCCTCTAAACAAGCATCCTCTCTACAAATTGCCCAAGTCACTTAAAGATGACTCTCCCAGGGTCATACAGCCAGTCAAGGACAGAACTTACCCCCAAGTCATCCTAATACTAAGCCAGCTTTCTATCCACTATCACCCTGCCTCTCCAGGACTGGGAATGAAAGTTTATAATTATGTATATACGTTATAAATCATTACCCTTAATTGAATTTTGGAGGGTCGATCAGTGACTCTATCACTCCTAATTCTGATATTCAAAAAAGGAGGAGATAAGCATGGAAGGATCTAAAGAAAGGCCAGATGGTTACTCTTCTGTTATATAAATGTATTAAACTTTCCCTTGGCTTTGACCTCAGTTGACGTCATCTGTGCTTCATGAACTGTGTGCAGGTATCAAGTGATTGAATGATGCTCTAGATGCCCTCTGACTAGTGGGGAAGATGCCACCCTGAAAGGGCTCTCTCCTCTTACACAAAATCACTCAGTCTAAAGGGACTAGGAGGTCCCCAAAGAAGCAGCCAGTTTGACATATGACCAGATTTCTCCTGAGGAACAAGAATTCCCCTGGCAGGCTAGAAAGTAGGCTAGAAGGCAGGGAGCTCAATGCCCACATCTGAATATTCAAGAGATTGACATCTCGTGTGTTACCATTACAGGAGGAAGAGCACGTTGGCACTGACTACAGACAAGCCATATGTTGTCGATAGTATTGTCATTCAAATCAGAGGTTTCATGAACATTCCCTGAAAAGCCAATTCTGCCATGGAGAATTTGGAGAAAATTGAAGAATTGTATATAAACTGGTACAGAGTAAAGTAAACAGAACCAGTACAACAGTCTACACAGTGACCAAAGTAATGTAAAGGAAAACAGCACAAACCCCTTGGAACTCTGACTGATGTAATTAATCAATCTTGACTCCAGAGTACAGATGTGGAATGAGGCATACCTTGCTGAGCACAATGTTTTACTTGGTTTGTCAATGTCACCTATAGATCAGTACTAAGGTTCTTCTCATATTGGGGTCCCACTAAGGCAAATCACTGTTTCATTTGTTTTGCTTAATTATATTCCTTTGTTATACAGCAGCATTCAATTGCAGGGGTTAGAGGAAGGGAAGAATTTTAAGAAGTGACAGTGCTAATAGAAAACAATCCATAGAATATTTTAAAAATCATTGAAAAAATCAACTCAGTAACCATTTATTGTGTTTGCACTAAAGGTAAGTCCCTATGGTAGGCACTGAGATTGGGAGTGGGGAGGAGGGAAGGGGAGAGATTCAAAGTATAAGATTTAATCTCTATTCTCAAGTATTTTCCATTTACTGGGGAAGAGAGGGCTGTCACACAAATAATTACAAGTGCAGCCTTCATAAACTTTGGGGTTATTTATTTTAACTCCCCCCTGCCATTGAGGAATTGGGTCCCCAGAGGGCTTGTGGCTATATCTCTCCTCCCCTACTCCTCTGAGAGTTCTAGAGGTCAGTTTATTTATTCCAGGGTGTTGTTCCCAATGTTAAACCAATTGATATCTCCACTACACTGCTGATTGACCCAGAGACTGGTGCTCTGATATCACTTAAACAATTAACATCAATTAGCTTTTACAATGGGATATTTACTAAGATGATTTAGCAAGGACAAAAGTGATAAAAACCCTTCCCCCAGCAGATCGCTCTCTTCCCGCTTTTCACCATGGACTTTTCAAATACAAAGTAGCTGCTACAAAGCATTTACCCCACTAAATTCACTTTCACTGTTCTTAACTAATGCTGGGCTGGCACCCAAAGGTGAGTTACTGTTCCCTTGATGGAGACTCTGTAACTTGACTTTGATCAACATCTGCCAGCTTATATTTGACACATAGGTTACCATCCTCATTTTTCTTGCCGCCAATCATATCTTCCCATATTGAGACATTCTAGCAAACTTGGCTTCCTGAGTGATTAGCCCTGCCCTAATGGTCCATGATTTTATTAGTGATCCCCTCTCAGTTAGGCCTGAGATTCTGCCAATGATAAGAGGCGTTAGCCACTTTTTAAGCAGTTGCAGTTGAGGTATACATCACAGCATCCCCAGATCTCAGAGGTGGAAGGGACCTTGGAAGAGAAGAGAGGACTTAAAGCATATATTGGAGGCTCTCTTCAAGTATTTGAAGGGTGTCATGCTTGGCCCTACGATGCAGAATTGGAAGCATTGACTCCAAGCTGAATAGAGGAAGATCTTGGCTTGATGTAAGAAAAATCCTTCTAGCAGTTATGTGTGTGAAAGTAGACTGTGGTACCTCAGGAAGGAGTGACTTCCCCTTCATTAGAAGTCTTTAAATAGAAGCTGGATGAACCTTGGTCAGATATGTAAAGGGGGTTCTCACTGGACTAGATGACCAAGCAAATGTTTCAGCATTTATTGCAGTTCAGTTCCATATAGCTAAATTTGGGACTTGATTTTAACCTACTGAAATCATGTGGGGTCCTAACTTTGGTAACCAGCATGTTACCTATACTTCTGTTTTGTGTCTTCAAATTTGACATCTAGCCATGTCATCCCTCAAATCACGTTTAAAAAAGTCAAACAGCATATGCCCACGCAGAGAGTCCTGGATTAGAAGTCTCCTTCTAAATCAATCTTTATAATTAATTATAAAAATTAAATTATGATTAATAATTATTCTTTATATTCAGTTATTCAATCATTTCTCATTTCACTTTACTATCATCTAGCCCACGTTTCCGCATTTTGTTCACGATAGCACAAAAGACTTTGTCAAATATTCTGCTGAGATTCAAGCATACTATGTCTTTGACATTTCCAAGATCTAGTAGTACTGCACCCTCCCCCAGAAGAGAGAAAGGAAGGAAGAAACAGAAAGGAACAAATTAAATTAATCTGACATGATCATGATGCAGCCAAGTTGATTTTTACTATCACTTTCTTTTCTAAATGTTCACAAACTGTCTTGTTAGAAACAGGTTCTAGAATTGTGCCAGGTGTTGAGACCAATATAATTTGAAGAAGGGCCTGCCCTCTTTACATTTTTGAAAATCAGAACATTTGTCCTTCTCTGGTCCTCTATGAAGTCTCCTTCTCTACCCAGTTTCTTAAAGATGGCTGAGAGCAGCTCAGCAGTCAAACCCAATAGCTCTTCCTTCATGTGCTGCATCTTCCATTGGTGATCATTATAAAAATTGTAATCAGAAGAAACATCCCAGGATTAGGAGCAAAAAAAAAAAAAAAAAGAGGTAGCTTTATTCTTCAAAAATAGGAAATCTTTAAACTGAAGGTCTATGATCTTTTCCTTCCCCTTTCTCACACACACACACACACACACACTAGGACTTTTTTATTTAAAAAACTTTATTGATATCTTTTCTTTTTATGTCACTTTTATTTCTTTCTGTCTCCTTTTCCCTGCAAAGGGGATCATCACTTATAAGACATATTTTAAAGGAAATATGGGAGGATAGCTATTCAATAAAACTAACCAACACATCGTTTCAGTAAGTCTAATGCTCTGTGCAATGTCCCCTACCTCTGCAAAGAAGGGAGGGAGGAACACTATTTTATCTGACCTCTTTGGCCATTATAATTGCATAGCCATGTTTCATTTGCTCTTTTGATCATTTTCATTTTCACTGTTGTAGACACTGAATATATCATTTTCCTGGTTATGCCTTTTCTCCTTTGTATCAGTTGAAATGTCTTCCCATGACTCTTTGAATTCTTCATATTCATAATTTCTTACAATATGGTAATATTCCATTACATACATGCACCATGAATTTATTTATTCATTCCCCAAAAAATAAGGATATATTTTGTTTTTCAGTATTTACTAGTATAAAAAGGGCTATCTTGAATGTTTTAGTTTCTATGGGATCTTTCAGTCTTTGACCTTTTTGGAGCATACACATAGCAGTACAATCTCTGGATCAAACGATAATCTATGGACGTTATAGTCACTTTCTTAGCATAATCTAAGAAGCATTATTTAAAGCAAAGGTGCTAAACAAATGCCAGAGGTGCATTGCATCCCACAACACATCTGAGTCCTAGTCAAATCAGATTACAATATAATTGGGAAATATTTAACAAAATAAACAAGAATACAATGAAACACAGATAACATATTTGAAAATTAAATCAAGATTTGGTCGACAAGGATTCTTTAGTGACCTCTGCCAGTGATTCAAAGAATGATTTGTGAGCACTTGTGCACAGGCAAGATGTCAATATTGACTTAAATTCAATTGGTCTGGGTTGGAAATTCACAGAGGTTTCCTAAAATGCATGTAGTAGCATTGATAAAAACTGCAAATTAATTTCAAATTCCTGAAGAGAATTGTAGGTTTCTGCTTTGTTAGAGGAATTATAATACTATGGGGTGGGGGGAAAGGAAGGTCTTTCATATAAGTAAGTATTTGGCTTAATATGTCACATGAGGGAAAGAGCAATGGACTTGGAGTCAAACGATTAAGGAGACTTTGATTCGTGTTCATATCTGATATTTATTAGTTGTGTCATTTTAACATTCCTGGGATTAATTTCTCTCACTTGTAAAATGGGGGGAGGGGGAACTAAATGACCTCCATGATTCCTTGAGACTCCAACATTCTGTGGAATTCAATTTGTTTTTATTCAATTCCTGAAGAAGTGCTTGTTCTACAGTTAGCCCTGCTCTTTTGGGCATGCTAGAGTGAATTTAAAGTCAAGAGACTGAGATTTGAATCTGAGCTTTGCCACTTACTAGCTCAATGACCTTGGGCAAGTCATCAACCTTCTCTTTGCCTCAGTTTTCTCAGCTATAAAATGGAAAAAAATTAAATCTGCATTACCCTTATGATCTTGTGTAGTTACTACTTATGTTTTTCCACAAAATCTTTAGAAGAGGATCCATCCAACATGCTGGGGGCCTTTCTCTAGTCCAGTGGTCTCCAATTTTTTTAAAAAATCATATTCCAATCAATAAAAAAGTTTCGAATATGTCCCTCCAATATGTGAATATTATTTCTACACTATGTGCACGTATTACTGTACCAGTGTTGATTATACAATTTACACAAGCAGAGAAATAAAAAAGAGATGGGATAAAGATGAAATATTTTTTGATCCTTGAGTCAATAAGGAATCATTGGAATTTGCTGAGTAGGGAAATAGCATGGTCAGACTTGCACTTTAGGAAAATCACTTTGGCAGCAGAACAGATTGGAGATGGAAGAGACAAAGCAGAGAGACCAATTGGAAGACTGTTGGAATGGGTAAAAGGCAATGAGAGCCTGAATAGAGTTGTTTGGCTTGTGAGTGGAGAAAGATGTTGAGATGAGTTTGAGAAGGATAGTAAATAAAAGCTATTTTGTTCATAATGTCATTACTAGAGTTGTCAAATTCCTCACTGAAATAAAAATAAATGACATTTACAACATTCTGCCATCCTAATTTTCCCCCCAAAGGAAACACAGTTATGATGACTTAGAGATAACAAACTCATGTTGACTCCTAGAAGTCATCATATTATTTGTAATTTGATACTATGAATCTCTAACTTGTCATATATGTATTAAAATATAGAAAATTCTTTAAGAGACAAAAAGGTTTGGTGAAGAAGAGAAGGGGGAAGAAACCAAGAGATGAGGGGAGAGATGGAAGAGAAGGAAGAGGAGGGGGGAGGAAGAAGAAAGGAGGAAGAGGAGGGAAGAAAGAAAAAGGGAAGGCAGAAGAGGAGGAGGAAGACAAAAAAGAAAGGAGGAAAAGGAGAAAGCTTAAGGAAGAAGGAGAAGAAGAAGAAGAAGAAGAGAAACAGGATGAGGAAAAATATGGATTAAGAAGAGGAAATTAAAGAAGATAAAGAGAAACAAATAAGAATGAAGAGGAAGAAAAAGAATAAGAAAAATAGTAGGAGAAAAGAAAAAGACAAAAATAAAAATATGAACACAAACGAGAAAAAGATGAGGCAGTAATTCTAGATTTCAATCTTGTACTTTTGTATTGTATATTTTATATATACCTATATATGTGTGTTATGTATACCTACATATGTGTGTATATATATATATATACATACATATATATATATATATATACACACATATGTAGGTATATATAACAATTTGTATTATATATTAAGAACCAGGGCTGAGCCAAGATGGTGGAGTAGAAAGACACATATACTCTAGCACTTTCCCCTCAACCCAGAAAATACCTGTAAAAAATGACTCTCAACAAATACTAGAGCAACAGAAGCCACAGAACAACAGAGAAAAAGAGGTTTCCAGCCAAAGGTAACCTGGAAGGCCGACAGGAAAAGTCTATCTCACAGGATGCTGAGTGGAGCAGAGCCCAGCCCTGGCCATGCAGCACTGGGAGAAATAGGACATGAACAGACCTCTGGGGCAGAGTTTTCAGCAGGGAGGGTCTCAGATACCACAACCCACAAGCAACAAAGAAAGCTCCAAAAGTCAGTGTGGGAGGGCTTTCCCAGCTGGGTGAGAGGGGATGGGGTTCCTCCAGCAATAGCCCCAGGTGACAGCAACAACAGCAGCAGCAGACTGCAGGCAGCTATGGTGGCCAGGAAAGAACTTGGGTCCATTGTCCAGGCAGCTCAGTTTAAAACCTCTGGAGGTAGAGAGCAGCTGATCTAAACTTCAGCCCTGCATGACAGCCCTGTCCCCACCCAAAGCCCCACGGAATCGAGCAGCTGAGTCAAATCTCAGCCTTGAACATAAAACTGGGGAGAGAGGCAATAGGACCATCCTCTTGACAAAGGATTCAGAAGTCAAGTAATTGGCTAGGAAAATGCCCCAAAAAGGGGAAAAAAAATAAGACCATAGAAGGTTACTTTCTTGGTGAACAGGTGTCTCCTCCCATCCTTTCAGATGAGGAAGAACAAGGCATACTGTCAGAGGAAGTCAAGGTCCCTGCCTCCAGGGCCTCCAAAGGGAACTTAAATTGTGCTCAGGCAATAGAAGAGCTTGAAAAGTGAGTTAGCAGCTTGCTAAAGGATAACTAAAAAATGCTGAGGAAAATAACAGCTTTAAAAAGAGGCTAACTCAATTGGAAAAAGAGGTCCAAACAGCCAATGAGGAGAAGGAGGCTTTAAAAAGCAGAATTAGCCAAATGGAGGAGAAAGTTCAGAAGCTCACTGAACAAAATAGCTCTTAAAACATTAGAATGGAACAGATGGAGGCTAATGACTTTATGAGAAACCAAGAAATCACAAAACAAAACCAAAAGAATGAAAAAATGGAAGATAATGTGAAATATCTCATTGGAAAAACAACTGACCTGGAAAATAGATCCAGGAGAGACAATTTAAAAATTATGGGACTACCTGAAAGCCATGATCAAAAAAAGAGCCTAGACATTTTCTTCCATGAAATTATCAAGGAAAACTGTCCTGATATTCTAGAACCAGAGGGCAAAATAAATATTGAAAGAATATACCAATCACCTCCTGAAAGAGACCCAAGGAGAGAAACTCCTAGGAATCTTGTGGCCAAATTCCAGAGTTCCCAGGTCAAGGAGAAAATACTGCAAGCAGCTGGAAAGAAACAATTCAAGTATTGTGGAAATACAATCAGGATAACACAGGATCTGGCAGCTTCAACATTAAGGGATTGAAGGGCTTGGAATAGGATATTCCAGAAGTCAAAGGAATTGGGATTAAAACCAAGAATCACCTACCCAGCAAAACTGAGTATAATGCTTCAATGGAATAAACGGTCATTCAATGATACAGAGAACTTTGAAGCATTCATGATGAAAAGACCAGAACTGAAGGGAATATTTGACTTTCAAAAACAAGAATAAGGAGAAGCATGAAAAGGTTTGAGTGGCTAACCTCAGTGGAGACTGCTCACTTCTCAATGAAATGGTCCGATTTAATTTTGCATTAAAAAAGCACCATCAGACATGTGTCCAGGACAGAGCCCTTTGCTCCATTCTGGCTGTTAGAAAAGTTAGCAAAGAAGATGCCAGAAGGCTGTTGATGAAGTTTTTGAATCCTGCTTTAATGACCATGAGCCTTTTGGAAGGATATCACACAGCAAGAGTGATGCAAAGCATGCCCATCGAGACTTTCAGAACTGAAATCACTATTACTCAAATGTATGAAGACTGTGGGGATCATCCTGTGTTCAATAATTACAGTGTGTATAGAGAAAATAAGGTTCATAGACTGACATGTTAAAATCAAAATTAACATGTAAGTATGGATCCACATCAAACAGAGGCAAATTCCATTTGTTGGTTAGAGAAATGAACAGCAAGGCAGAAATGAAACTTTCTTGGAATTTTGGATATTTTTAAGCCTCAAGGCAGAGACTTTTCTTTTGCCTTTTCAGTGGTTAGTATTTGTGATATCACCTTCTTATGGCAAATAAGTGAAATTTGAGTATTTTCTACAAAAAAAAAAGTTGTGATCCCAACCCTAGGGTTCTGCCCTTCCAACGTCAGAACCAGTACCTATGAGAAGAACCTCTATAGCCTTATGTAGCACTCTATGCTCAAAACAATAAGCATTTATTGAGTGTTTACTATGTGCCAGGGACTGTGCTAGGTGTTAGGGATACACACAAAACACATACAAAATGTCTGTTCTCCAGAAGCTTGTATTCTGTTAGAGAAGGCAATGTATGTATGCATAGATAGATGATAGATAGATAGATAGATAGATAGATAGATAGATAGATAGATAGATAGATAGATAGATAGATATAGATGATAGATAGATAGATAGATAGATAGATAGATAGATAGATAGATAGATAGATAGATAGATAGACAAATAGATACAGATGATAGATAGATAGATAGATAGATAGATAGATAGATAGATAGATAGATAGATAGGTGTATATATTTATATGTATACAAATAGACATAAACATGAATATACGTATATATACACTCATATATATGTATATACGCATATATACACACCTATATAATAAAAATAATGATATTATTATTTTAAAAAATGAACCTTTTTAATTCCCCCTTTTGGGGGAAATCTAGAAACAAGACATAACCTAAGCTATAAGTAAATTTTCCCCAAGTGTTGGAATGATGAAGGGTGGAGTAGGGGGATTAATAAATTGAAGAGTATGAGAAAGGGAAGCCTAATTCCTCTAATGAGAGGCCAGGTTTTCCCAGGACTGAACCTGTCTAAACTGCATGCCTGGGTACAAAACGGGGAGTGTCCCAATACCCCAGTTCCTGTGGACCTCTCCTTAAGGTTAGATAAGAAAAATCTGAAAATTGTGCCTTGTATCTACTACAGGTTTTGAACTCTTACACAGAAGCTTTATCACAATACAAAATTCCTACATGCCATGGAAAGCAGATTTTTCTGGCATTAAAAAGATGCACATTCTGGATGCCCTATTAAGATGTGGCTTTCTTTGCTTCCCTCTAGGTTCTGCATGTTAAACTTACCCTAGACCTAGATCTCTTTGGCTCTAGCTCCTGAAGTTTGCATTTTCCTGGTTCTAACCTGTTTGGGGGTTTGGGGTTATTTGTTTTTAACTTGTGACCTGCTCTTGACACTGTGAATACCTACAAGGGGAGCATGGTCTTCTTCAGCAACAAAGGACGAACACGCATTTAGTTCGTAGCTTTGATAACCTGATTCCAAACTCCCAGCTTTTGACCATTGACTTCCAGGTACTCATCCAGGTCTACCTCCATCCAGTACCTATTTTTCTACAGGCTCAACCTTGCCCCAGGTCTCTTAGTCTTAGCCCTTTGCCCATTTTCCAAAAGTCATTGTCACCCATGACCTGGTATGAAAACACACTCAAATTGCTTTTCTTTCATTCTTGCTTTAATTTGGATCGCATCTTCTGTAAGTTTACTTATAAAGTCTAGTTTAATAGGATTCTTGAAATTATGTTACCAAAGAGTTTGTTTAATTTTCGTTATTATGGAAATTATTTTATTTTTATTTATTTTATAAAATCAGATCTGGATTTGAATAGTTAATATTTTTTTAATTTCTAAATTATTCTTATATCAAAAGAGACCTAAAGAGACCTACCTAGTCAGCACTCCATGATGAAATCACTGAATTTGTAGCAACAATCCATATAGCAAATATAAATTCCTAAAGCAGCAATCAAAGTTGAAGAAGGTACTAAGCCAAGTGGACTCTCTCTCAGTGGATCAAATGACAGAGCTGCAGAAAGTCTAGAGGGGAAAAGGTGGTAAATGCACAGGATATTCTGGATATCCTTGACAAACAGACAAATAAAAAAGTGGTGGGAGCTAGTGACTTAGAATCAAAATTGTACAGGAACCTAAGGACAGCAACAGGACTGATGTGTTATCAGAGTGCCTTTTATCCAAAAGAAGGTTTAGAGAGATGGATATGGGAACTGTAGACTCCAGTGTCATATCTCTTTGGTGAAGCTAAAAGAATCTCTAGTAAAAGATAAGATTTTTGAACTAGTAAACAAATGTAATCTGTTTGGAGAAAGACTACCTTGTTCTTATTATGGAAAATCATGCCTGACTAAGGGGGGGGAAACTTGTAGGAAAGGAAAGATCAATAGATTTAATTTAATTAGACTTCGTTGTTGTTGTTTCTAATCTACATACCAGCTATGTGGCACAGTGGACAGATTGCTGGATCTGGAGTCAGGAAGATCCGAATTTAAATTTGGCCTCAAACATTTACTAGCTCCCTGACCCTGGGCAAGTGATCCAGGCAAGCCACTTAACCCTGTTTGCCTCAGTTTTCCTGTCTATAAAATGAGCTGGAGAAGATTGGCAAACCACTCCAGTATCTCTGCCAAGAAAACTCAAAAAAGGGTCATGAAGTTGACCACTACTGAAACAACTAAACAATGACAACAAAGACCATTATCAGAGAATGTTTCTTATAGACTGGGAATTGTTTTAGACATACTAAATGAAACAAGAAGTAGCATTCTAGGGAAATATGGACATTTCCCTGAAAGGAGAAATATACACAATAAATGTAAGTACTACCCTCCCCGTGATGACTACTAGGATCAATCTCAATTTTGAAATTTACCAGTGACCAGGAATGAGCATGGAATCTCTACATATGCAGATGGCTCCAACTCATTCCAAGAAATAAAATGTCAAATCAGTGGGTATAAGCTAAAAGAGGATATCATGAGCCTGTGTAATGAGCTATCTCAGTCCTACTTTGAAGCCTCTTCATGTCTTGGAGCTCTCAGAGACTGAAAAAAATAGGAGGAGTTGTAAAGAAGTTTAAATGCCAAATGGAGGAGATATTTGATCCTAGAGGTAAAAGAGATCCATTATAGTACATTGAATAGGGGGGCAGAAAAGTTTTAGTCAGATCTGAGCTTTAAAAACATTTTGTCAGCCCTATGTAAGATAGACTGGCATGGGAAGAGACTTGAGGCAAGGAGTCCAATTAGAAGGATGTTACAATAGTACAAGAAGTTATAACAGCATGAAGCAGGGTAGTGGCTGTGGAAAGAACAGAAAGGAAAATATGCAAGAGATGCTATGAAGAAAGAGAGTACAACATTAGGAAAGTGGTTGGATACAGGGGGTGAGTGGTGGACAACACTGAGATATGGAGTCTGGGTCATCAAAAGGATGGCACTGCCCTTGACAATAGGGAAATTAAGTGGATTTGGGGGAAAAGATAATGAATACTGTTTTGGACATATTGAGTTTCAGAGGTCTATGAGACATCCTGCTCAAAATGCCCAACAGGCAATAGGCGATGCTGGCCTGGAGAGAGGTTAGGGCTGATTATATAGACCTGGGAAGTATCAGCATAGAGATGATCATTGAACCTCTGGGAGGTGAGGAGATCCAACTGAGGGGTCACCAATGGAGAGAATAGAGAGGAAAGAAAAGAAGACCCAGGAGAGAGCCTTGGGGGAAAACCACAGTTGGTGGGCCTGACACAGATACAGCAAGGTAAACAGAGAAGATATTACACAGGCAAGAAGAGGACCAAGAAAGAGGGCAATCAATGATCATACAATTATGAGTTCTGTGCCTTAAGAAAGAATCTAACAGAAATGCTGTTCATCATAAAATCACCAGATTTCAGAATTGGAATGGACCTCAGGGGGTCATCTGGTGTCACCCAGGCCTGAAGAAAAATGCCCTTGACAACATCCCTGATAAGCGGTCATCTGTCCTTTCCATAAAGCCTTCCAATGAAGAGGAACTCATTAGCTCCCTAGGCAAGCAATTCCACTTCAGGATAGCTTCAGTTGGCAGGAATTTTTTCTTTACCTCAAGCTGAAATTGGCCACTTTGCAGCTTGTACCCATTGTTCCCAATGCTGACCCCTGGAAACAGCGTACTCCCTTTTATATATGACAAGTCTTCAGTTAATATAGTTAATATTTGAGTACGGTAATCAAGCCTCTCTCCAAGCTAAACATCTCCACTTCCTGCAGCTTTATCCTTACATGGTATGAATTCAAGACCTTTCACCATTCTGGTTTTCCTCCTCTGGACATTCTTTTTGTCGATGTCAATATTAAAAAATATGGCACCCAAATCTGAACACCATACTCCAGATGTGGGGAATTGTTCCAATGTCTTTCTGTGGTTGATTCAAAATGCCCAGTCATTGCTGGGTATCATGAGGAATGTCACTGTAAACTACACAAACAACATTCTCTTCCATTTATGTTTTATAAAGCAAATACCTGTGTCTAGAATACTAAGTACAGATCTGGTCAACCTGTGGAAACATGTAATAGAGCTAAAGGTGGTCTTGAGGGGAGACAACATGGTAAAATTCATGGTGAGTGATAAAAATTCAACTTCCAACTCACCAAACATTAATTAAACACACATATAATATCATAAAAGATCTAGTCGAACACTTTCCTTCCTTCCTCAGTGATTTCAGTGCCTGATACGTGGTTTTTTTCTTCTCCCCAACTCCTGCCTTCATTCTGGGGACTTTCAACAAGCACATTGATTCTCCCTCAAGTACCCTAAGTTCCCAGTTTCTCAATCTACTTAATGCTCATGACTTATTCTTCTATTCCACGTCTGCTGCATAAATATATGACCATATACTTGATCAGGGATGGGGAACCCATATCCTCAAGGTCACATGTGGGCCTTGAGGTCCTCAAGTGCAGCCCCTTGACTGAATCCAAACTTCACAGAACAAATCTCCTTAATAAAATGATCTGCTCTGTAAAACTTGAACTCAGTCAAAAGGCTGCACCCAAGGACCCAGAAGGCCATGTGTGGCCTCAAGGCTGCAGGGTCCCCACTCCTGGACTTGATCTTGCTGTAACTCACAAATGTCCCACTTCCATGTTCCTGAACTCTGAAACATCTTTATCTCATTTTTTGTCATTCTATCTCCTCCTTTGTCTTTTGTCGCCTAACTCTGTTCTTACTATTTACCTGACCTCCAGTCCTGCTGCCTCTTAGTTCTTTCCCAAACCATCACCCCTGCACTGGCTACACTCTCCTCTCTTCTCCTTCTTGATTCCTTGGTGAACCAGTTAAACTCTACACTATCCTCTACCTTGAATCCCTCACCCTCTTGTCTTACTGATGATCATGCCCTGCCAAGCCCCAGACTTGAATCACACCCACCATCTCTTGCTTTCAGTCTTATTCTTGGGCTGCTGACTTGAGCTAGAAAAAATCACAAAAGTATGCTGACTAACTTCAAATTTACATTATATAATCTTAACTGGGCCTTCACTGGGGCAAAGGTAATCTTTCTATACCTCCCTAATTGATTGATTCACTATTCCATTCCACGCAAAGGCTTTTTCAAGTCTTTTCATGCCTCCTCAAATTTCCCATGGCTCCCTATCTCTCCACCCTCTCAGTTGAAAATCTTGTCTCATATTTCACAGAAAAAGACTTTGGGCCATTTTGCAAGAGCTCCCTCTTGTCTCTTCCTCATCTCATACCATGTAGATGCTAGCCCCCACCATCTCCTCCTTCACCTCTGTGTCACATAAAAATGTGACTTCTCTCCTTGCCAAGGCAAACCCCTCTACATGTGCATGTGATCTCCTTCCATCCCATCTTCTCCAGCATAATGCCCCTTCTATAATCCCCATTCTCTCACTACTTCTCAATCTCTCCTCATCTACTGTCTGTTTCCCTGTTACCTACAAACATCCTTAAAATACTTCCTGTTACCTGCAAACACATCCTTAAAACACATTCTTCCCTATCCTTAGAAAAACTTTCACTTGGTTCTTTCATCCCTTCTGGCTTTCATCCTATAGTTCTCCTTTCTTTTGCAGCTTTGTGGTTCTCTCCTTGAGAATCCATCTACACTGGTGCCTCTACTTCCATTCCTCTAACTTTCTTCTTAACTCTACATTCTGGCTTCATATCCTATTATTCAAGTCAAACTGTTCTCTCCAGAACTGATAATGGTCTCGTAAGTGCCAAAACTAAGTGCCTTTTCTCAATCCTTATCCTTGACTTCTCTACAGACTTTGATGCTGCCGAACACTTTCTTGTTGACATTTTCTTGGTTTTCATGACACTGCTTCCTCCTGATTCTTTTTATTCCTTTATGACCATTCCCTTTCAGTCTCCTTTGCTGCATCTTTATCCAAGCCATGCTTGCTGACCACAAGTGTCCCCCAAAGTTATATCCTGGCTCCTCTTCTTTTGTTTCTCTATACTACTTCATTTGGTGATCTTATAAATTCCTGTGGATTCAACTAACATCAGAAGATGATTTTCAAATCTATTTATTCAGTCTTAGTCTCCTTTGACTTTCAATGTTTCATTGTCAGATGCCTATTTGAAATCTCAAATTTGATGCCCTGTAGATATATTAAAATCAAAACAAACAAAAATAAACTCATTATCTTTTCACTCCAAACCTTCCATTCTTCTAAACATCCCTATTTCTGTCAGGGATACCACCATCTTCCTACTCACCAAGGCTTACAACCTTAGTGTCACCCTCAACTCCTCATTCTCTCTCACCCTCTCTCAATATCCTACCAGTTGTCAAGTCTTGTTAATTTAATTTTTCCAACATCTTGTGCGTATGTCCCCTTCTGTCCTCTGATATTGCCACCAACCCATTCAGTCTCTCATCACCTCATACCTGTAATATTGTCATAGCCTTCTGATTGGTTTCCTTGCCTTGTCTCTTCCTATTAGAGTCTATTCTCCACTTGGCTGCCTAAGTGGTCTTATGATGACGCTATTTCCCTACTTAACAAACTCCATTGGCTCCCTATCACCTCCAGAATCCAATAGAAAATCTTTTGTTTGACTTTTAAAGTCCAACATAACATAGTCCTTTCCAGTCTTCTCACCACGTGCTCTACAATCCAGTAGTACTGGCTTCCTTGTTCTTCCTCACATAAGACACTCATCTCCATACTGTGCATTTTCATTGGCTCTCTCCCACGACTGGAATGTACTCCTTCTTGACCTCTGCCTCTTGGCTTCCCTAGCTTCCTTCACCTCTGTTAAAACCTTTCATTCTGCAAGAAGCTTTTCTGGGTTCACCTATTAAGAGATCACCTCCTTTAAATTCTGTACATACCATGTTTGTGCATAGTTTTTTGTATATTTTCTCCTCCATTAGAATGTGAGCTCCTTGAGGTCAGAGATAATTCTTTGTCTTTCTTTGTACACTAAATTCTTAGCACAGTGCCGAACATATGATAAGTACTTATTATTGATTGACTAACTAGATGAGGTCATTATGACCTTCTTTACCCAACTCTTCAACAGCAGGATTAAAGGGAACCCTTTATAGCTTAAAGAACTGACTGTTCATGTCCCTGTTCAACAATTTTCATTTAAGAAGAATCAGAGGAAGTCACTTTTGAATGCATGGTTTTGGACAGCAGAGAGGGTTCACTTAGGGGCTGAGCAGCTCAGGAAGTAGTGTGCTATAAATCTACATAAATGCAAAGAGAGTCTCAAATGCAAAATGCAAATCACGAATTATGCATCTATGATAGGCTATACCATACAAGAAAAATCTACAATTTCATCAGGAAGGGAACTCTTCTCCCTCTCCAACTCAACAATGCAGATCCAAACCAGTGTATGACTTAGTAAGTAAATATGATATTAGGCAAATCATTACCTTCTCTCTACCTATTTCCTCATCTGTGAAATAGGGAACAAAGATAAAAAGCCTCTTCCTACATATTAATTGCACAACAAAGAAGACTATTATATTACAGAAAGTGACCTTCGGGGCAAAGACACCGAGAAAGGAAGAGTGAGAATATTCGAAAGTAGGATACTGAGTAGAAAGGGATTTGCAGGAGTCATTTATGGGTAGTCCAGAGATTAAGGAGAGAAGTATAAAGAAAGAACTTATGACACTCTGGGAGAACAATTGCTTTAGTGAAGAAAAAACCCACACAGTGTAATTCTTTACAAAAAGAATGTGTTCTTGAACAAGACTTTTACTATGATAGAATCGAATGAAATATGGAAGGCAGTTTGTAAGAAGCAATAGATTTAAAGTCAAAAGTTTGTTGTTGTTTAGTTGTGTTTGACTCTGTGATCCCTTTTGTGTGTTTTCTTGGAGAAGACACTAGAGTGGTGTGCCATTTCCTTCTCAAGTTCATTTTACAGATGAGGAACCTGAGGCAAACAGGGTTGCACCACTTGCCCATGGTTACACAAGTAGTAAGTATCTGAAGTCAGATTTGAACTCAATTCTCCATAACTTCAGGCCCAGGCACTCTATCCACTGCACCATCCACTTGCCCCTTAGAATCAAAAGGCCTGAGTTCAAATACTGTCCCACTTCTGTGGTCTTCGGCAAGTCATTTAACTTCTCAAGACCTTAGTTTTTTCATCTGTAAAATGGAGGTGGTTCTCATCTGTACAGATGAGAACACTGAGGTCTTGAGAGACTGACCTCTAAGACCCATTGTAACACTAAATCTACATAAAAGTTTAATGAATTGCCTGGGGTTTATGAGTATCTCAGGAGAGAGTTGACCTGGGTCTCTCTTACTGCTTGTCCATCACTCTCTGCACTAAGTTAGGCTTCCTTAATACGGTAGGTTATAAAGGAAAATGAAAAGAGTTTAGGAGAATACCCCAAAGTTCTTCAGGGAAGACAACCTGCCCCAGTCTTCTCCTGGTGCTCCTTGTCAGAGATGCTATGTTCCGGGGCCAGATGGGCCATAGACCTGCCTTAGGAATGGACTTTGGATCTTCATGACTGTGGCAGGTGAGTGTTGGGGGGTTTAGACTTTTGGTTCTTTAGCATAGGAAGCTCTGGCTCCCTGATATTGATAAACATATACATGTATGTATATATATGTATATATACATATATACATAGATATATGTATGTATATACATATGCCTACATATATATGTGAGTGTGTGTATGTATATATTCCCTGATAATGCATAATTTAAGAGTTCTAGAGAGGTGCCTTCAGGGAGTGGGGCTTTAGAAATGGAAGGATTTGCTGCCAGAGGACCACCTGTGACCTCACAAAAGAGGTTGGAGAGCTACTTGTTCCTCACAGAAATCACAGAACACAAGAGGTGGGAGGGACATGAGAGATCAGTTTCCAAGACCAATGAAACAAGGGACCAAGGAAAAGGGAAATGAACAGCGGTATTCCATGGCTGACTGGGGACAGGAGAGGTCAGGCATTCTCTTTGTGCTCACTGTGAGATAACATGAAACTTAGGTTGTCCTCCAGTAAGAGTCCTTTAACAATTAGCCAATATGTGTTCAGGAACTGCCAACTCATTTTCACATTAGCCCAAGTAAGAAGACATGCTAGGAATGGCCAGCTTGTTATCAAGAAGTCACAATCACAAGGCCCATTTTCAAATAAAACAACATTAAAGCTTTTGGGGTTCTTTGCTGTTTGAAAACATTTGTGCTTGTTTGTGTACTACTCATGGTCCTCAGTATGACTACTTAACTCTTCCCTCTCTCCTATCCACCCCATATCCTTTCAGAAGCCAAGTCTTGTCAACTTGATCTCTGAAACATCTCTCTTATCCATTCCATTTCCCCCATTCACATAACTTCTATCTTCATGCAGGATCTCTTTCCTTCTTCTCTGGAATTATTGCACTTGTCTCTAATTGGTATCCTTCCCTCTAGTATCTCCTCTCCATAATCCATCTTTTACATAGCTGTCAAAATGATATTCCTAAAAAACTTTATCTGATCATGGTACTCCCACCCCAATTCAAAAATCGTCTATGATTCTCTGTTGCCTTCAGGAAAACAATACAAAATCATCAGCCTGGAGTTGAAAGCCTTCCATAGTCTCATCCCTACCTACCTTTCCAGGCCTATTTCATATTATAATCTTTCATGAGCTCTATTCCAGTCAAACTGGTCCATTTATTGTTCTCTGAATGCACTAACCCATCGTGGGCTCCCAAGTCTTTGCACAGATGATTTCTGATGTCTGCACTGCAGTCCTTCTTCATTTTCTACTTTTAAACTTCCTGGCTTCCTTCAAAGCGCAACTTAAGAGCCATAACAAATGTGGGAATCTTTCCTGATGCCCTTCAGTAGTGAGTGCTTTCTCACTCTTGAAATTAGTTTCGTATTACTTTATGTGTATTTTCTATTTACTTATTTGAGCACATGTTGTATCCCACCAACAGACTGTAAGAATCTTGAGGGCAGGCAGAGATTGTCAGTCTTGTATCCCCAGCACATATTAGGCACAATAATAATTTATTGAATTGAATTGAATCCAGACTTGACAATAACTAAGCACAGGCATGTCTTTTGCTCCAAATGGTCACATGTGTGTCATTGCACTGTTTACATGCTGCCTGCTTTACAACCATATACATCTTTCACTAGCAAGCAGGAACATGCTAGTTTGTATATTAATTGCTACTTGGAGAAGATTCTCATATTTGACAGTTCTGTATTATGACTTTAGAAATCATTACCTACAAGGGAAAGGGTAACATTTGGCCAGGAAATGGAATGATGTTTCTAATCTCTCCTTCTCCCTGTCTTTTCCTAGACAAAATCTATGAAATAAGAGGCCGATATTTGGCTAGCTTTCTATGACCCAGGAGACCCTGTTCTCTTCTTTAAAGGTGTTTGAAGAGGCCTTCAAGGTGCTGTGCATCCCCAAATAGCCTGTCTGCCAGTGATTTGGAAACCTCACAGAGGCTTCTTGCCTCTTCAGTCCTTTGTTAGGAATCCAAATCCCTCCAGGCTGCTGCCAAAGATGAGAGCACCCTGGCAACGCCCTAGTTTGTGCACTGTTTAATAGACACTAATACCCCCAACCAGGGCACTCTGGGCAGATCTCATAATTTTACAGACATGTTTCAACAATCACATAAATAGATCAGAGTATTTTTCCAAACAATACCTTTGTGGCAGAAAACAGCCAGGGAATGGGATAGGGTGACTATGAGGTGGGCGGACTCAAGAAAAGAGGTGGTGAATTGCATGGATTCCTGGGTGCTTGTTTACTGGAGATCTTCACAATTTTTCTAAGGATTTTTTTGGGGGGGTGAGGAAGATTGGGGTGGGATTGCAAGAATACATTCTTTGTTTTTTATTCTTAATGCCCAAGAGGAAGTTTCTAATCTGAGGTGACATAAAATTGGTGAATTGAGATAATTGTCCCCCAGACTCAAACTCCAGACTGAGAGAGCATTATCAGGAGTCTGAAAATTGAGGTTCTCTCAATTAACTAATCAATGAGCATTTATTAAAGGCTGACTATGCTCCAGTTACTGTGCTAGTTGCTGAGGTCACAAAGAAAAAAAGAAACAGATCTTGTTCTCAAGGTGCTTCCACTCTATCAAGGGAGGCAATATGTATGTGTATAAATGTATTGAGAACTGTTACAAAATAAATACAAATTGATGAAATACAAGGTAGTTAATGAGGGAGAGTGTTAGAAATTGAGGGAAGGGAGTGGCTCAGGAGATGCTTCATGGAGAAAGTGGTGCTGAAGCTACATCTTAGAGGAGGTAAGGAATTCTATGAGGTAGAGATAAGGAAGGAATGCA
Source organism: Notamacropus eugenii (assembly GCF_028372415.1). NCBI lineage: Eukaryota > Metazoa > Chordata > Mammalia > Diprotodontia > Macropodidae > Notamacropus > Notamacropus eugenii. The sequence goes on along the minus strand of NC_092877.1, from coordinate 32,088,056 downwards.
TTCTAGGCATGGAAGAAAGCTGATGCAAAATCATGGAGATGGGAAATGGAGTCTTGTATGAGGAACTGAAAGAAGGCTAGTTCATATAGATCCCATGGGGGAAGGGATGAAAAGTAATATATGATCAGGGAAGGAAAATTGATTGTGGCCAGATTGCAAAAAGACTTTAAAAACCATAACAAAAATCACTATATTTGATAGAGAGCCTCAGGCTTTATTGAGTAGGAGAGTGACATGGTAAGACCTAAACTTAAGGAAAATCAATATGGTAGATACATGAAAGATAGATTTTAATAGGTAGCAACTTGAAGTAGGACAATGAACTACAAAGTTATTGCAATAGTCACTGTTGCAATGGTGATTAATATCTGATCTAAGGTGGTGGCTGTGTGAGTGAAGAGAAGGGGGTAGATGCAACAGATATTGTAGAGCTAGAATTCCAAGATTTGGCAATGGATTGGACAAATAGGGTGAGGAAGAGTGAGGAATTAAGGATGACACCAAGGCTGCAAGCCTGGAAAACTGAGTGAATGACAGAGCCTCAAAAGAAACATGAAGTTTCAGAAGAGATTATGGGATCAGGGAGTTGAAATATAGGACATCTGGTTTAAAATGGTCAATAAGCAGTTAGTGAGGCAAGACCATTATCAGAAGAGAGAGAATGGCCAGATATATATAGATTTCTTGAGTCATCTGCATAGATCTGATAATTCAATCCATGAGAGCTGATGATGCCAACAAGAAACTGTTGAGAAAGAAGAGGGACAAGGACAAAGCCTTGGAGTACACTGATAATGAGGGAGTATGATATGAATGTTGTTGTTTATTCATTTTCAATCTTGTCTGACTCTTGATGACCCCATTTGGGGTTTTCTTGGCAAAGATACTGGAGTAGTTTGTCCTTTCCTTCTCCAGCTCACATTTTTCCTCATTTATAGATAAGGAAACTAAGGCAAATGAAGTTAAGTGACTTGCCCAGGGTCACACAGCTAGTAAGTATCTGAGGCCAAATTTGAACTCAGGAAGATGAGTCTTCCTGACTCTAGGCTCAACATTCTATCTATTGTACCACCTAGTTGCCCCAAGATATGGATTATGAGCCAGCAAAGGATACTGAGAAGAAGCAGTCAGAGAGATAGGAGAAAAGACAAGAAAGAATAGTGTCATAAAAAGAAGAGAGAAGAAAAAAAATAACCAAGAGGAGAGAGGCAGTCAACAGTATCAAATGCTTCAGAGAAGTCAAGACAGATAAGGACAAAGAAAAGACTATCAGATTTGGCGATTAAAGGATCATTGAGAACTACGGAAAGAATAGATTAATTTGAGTGATAACACTATAAATCAATTTACAAAACTCAGAGAAGTGAGTGAGAGGAGAGAGGGTAGTCAATGAGCATAGATGGCTTTATCTGGGAACTTCGTTGAGAGAAAGAGGAGAAGCATGGGTTGATGGTTTGAGGGTATGATAGGATCTAGTATAGTTTTTTAGGGTGATGTAGACTTTAATATATTCAAAGGCAGCAGGATAGGAACAAGTAGATAAGAACCAGAAGATAGAAGAGGTTGAAGATTAGGGAGTGGCAGATGTGTGAAGGAACAATTTTCTAGAGAAGGAGGAATGACATGGAATCAAGGCCATTGAAGAGGTAGATAGCTTCAACTTTTTGTCTGACTGTCTATCTGTTATTTATCTACCCTCTTATTTATCTATGAAGTAGGGTTGGTGGTCGCAAGAAGAAAAGCCATTTAATTAAATACTGAGACAAAGGAAGAAAGAGTGGGGAGTGATGTAAAGATCTGAGATTAAAAGAAGGAGAGGAGAAAGGGAGCTCACATGGAATGTCTTCTAGTTTTCTCTGTAACATAAGCTCCTCAGTTAAGAGGGTGAAGGTAAAGGACAGTATAAAAAAATGCCACTAAATTACTATGTGACCTTGGGCACACATAGGATCATAGATTTATAACTGGAAAGAACCTTAGAGGTCATATAGTCCAACCCTCTCATTTTACAGGGGAGGATGCTGCGGACTACGGAGCTGGAAGTGACTTGTTTAATTAACGTAGATAGGAAGCAATAGCTTTACCCACTTTAGATCTCAATTTCCTTCTCTTAAAAATAAAGGTGTTAGGTTAAATGATCTCAAGGGTCTTGTATAGTTGCCTGAAGTAAAGATATATCATGGATAATCTCCACATGAAAAACAGATAATTACTGCATAATGATCAGTTCCCTACTGCATAGATACTTGGTTTGTTTAAGCCCCTAGTCAACAGTTACTAATCTCTTTGGGGACTATGAAAGTTATCACTGTTTGATTCATCTTGTGATCTACTCCTAAATAGAGAAAGGCATTCTATGGCATGGATTTACTTTTTAAATCAAAGTGAATCAAAAATTAATTTATGTTGATAAATATCAAGGGCCCTCAAGGGACACTTGTGGAGATCATCAACCATAAGTTGGTGGTCTCTGCCTTCGCTGAATGTTATACTGTACCACCCTTAACAATGCTGATGAGATACGCTTACAGGAAATCTTTGAAAACTGTGGGTAAAGAGATTCTGCTTTGAAATGGTTTCAGTTTTCCCCATTTCACGGGGGGAGAGTATAACTGAGTAAACTTGGAGACAAAAAGGAGACAGGGTCACGTTGCTACTGACCCATTCAGGCTATTCAAAAGGTCCGTTAATAATTCACCACCATCTAATAGTTGAAGCATAAAGATAAGACCACCTCAACCAGAGCATCGTTTTTCCTTGTATCAGATACCATTGTATTGTGGCTGAAAAAAAAAAAGTATGCCATATTTGGAATCAGGAGCTCTAGATTAGAATCCTGCCTCTGCTATTTATCACCCTGTGACCTTGACCAAGTCACTCCACTCCTATGGGCCTCAGTTTCCTCCTCTATAAAATGAATAGAATTGGACTGGATTATCTCTAAGATCCCTTCCAGACCTAAAAAAAATAAAACAAATTGAATAAAAAAACAGAAAACAGCAGTATGTAAAGAAAACTGAACATATGTCTCTAACAAAAGTGAAGGCAGTGTACAAAGTGAATCAGGAGACATAGATAATGAATGCTGTTACTCTCTAAAAAATGATGACTATTCAGGGAAGCATGAAATGACTTCTTTGAACTGATGAAGAGTGCAATAATTGCAAAGAGGACAAGAATATAAATAGTGATGACAAAAATGCAAATAGAAAAAAATGAAATGATACTGAACTATGTAATTATAATGACCAAGTTTGATTCTGGAAAGAAGATGAAAAAAGTGTACCTCCTTCTTTTACTAGAGAAGTGTTGAACTGTTTTGTTTTACAAAATCTTTTTTTGCAAAGAAAGGCTTGATGAGTAGAGGTGGAGGGACAAGTATATTTACAAATAACTGTAATGACAAAAACTAATATATAAAGTAAACCTCTTTTAAAACCTCGCTTTGCACCTACCTTTTTTTGAGGAAAGTTTTCTTAGCAGAGTACAGCTATTCTTTCTGGGAGAATAAGCTGTTTTCCTGACATAATACACCAAGATTACTTTGATTGCTCAAAGTCTGTGATAAAAACAAGAATATATACAAATACTTGTGATTTTATGATCTTTCAAGTCATAAAATTCCTACGTCATTTGATATATAGAACTTCAACATTGTACAAATATGTGTAAATCTTTGCATTCAGTAAAAATTTATTGAACCCTGAAACAGTGCTTGGAATTTTTTAAAATGCAATTATTCAATGAGTGTGAGTAAATTTAAAAGTTAGAATTATTGTACTGACCATAGTAATCTAGAGCTTGATAAACCCAAAGATTTAAGCTTTTGGAACAAGAACTCACTATTTGACAAAAATTGCTGAGAAAACCAGAAAGCAGTTTGGCAGAAACTAGTTATAGACCAACATTTCACACCTTATACCAATACAAGGTCAAAATGAATACATCATTTAGACATAAAGAGTGATATCATAAGCAAATTAGGGGAGCATAGAACATTTTGCCTGTCAGATTTGGGGATATGGGAAGAATTTATGACTGAATATGAGATAGAGAATATTAAGGGATGCAAAATGAATAATTTTGATTACATCAAATTAAACAGGTTTTCCACAAATAAAACCAAGGTAGCCAAGGTTAGAAAGAAAGTAGAAAACTGGGGAAAGGGGGAATTCTTAGGTAAGTTTCTCTGATAAAGGCCTCATTTCTCAATTACAGAGAGAACTGACTCAAATTTATAAGAATACAAATCATTCCCCAATAGATAAATGATCAAAGGATATAAGCAGGAAGTGTTCAGAAGAAAAAATCAAAGCTATCTATAGTCATATGAAAAAATACTCCAAATCACTATTGATTAAAGAAATGCAAATGAAAACCACTCTGAGGTACTACTTTACACCTATCAGATTGACTAACGTGAGAGAAAATAAAAATGACAGATATTGGAGGGGATATGGGAGAACTGGGACATATACATTTTGGTGAAGTTGTAAATTATTCCAATCATTCTGGAAAACAATTCAAACTTTTCCAAAAGGGATATAAAACTTATATCCTTTGACCCAGCAATACCACAACTAGGTTTACATTTCAAAGATACTTTTTAAAAAAGGGGAAAGGACTTATATGTAGAAACAAACTTACAACAACTCTTTGTTGGCAAAGAATTGGAAATTGAGAAGATGTCCATTAATTGGAAAATAGCTAAACAAGTTATGGGATATGATTACGACGGGATATTATTGTTCTACAAGAAATGATGAGCAGGGAGACTTCCAGGAGCCAAGATGATAGAGTAAGCAGTAAATCACTATAACTCTCCCAAATTCACCTCTAAACAACCACAAAATAGTTACCAAAAAAAATTCTGGACCAGCAGAACCAGCAAAAAGATGGGATGAAACAATATTTGAGTCCAAGATACTTGGATGATAGGTAGGAAAGGTCTGCCTCACTTGGATAAAAGGGGACCACAGTCCAGGACAGGAAGGAGTTCAGCAAGCCAGCTACAAGCCCCACCTCAGTGAACCAGTGGTAGATCCTGAGTCCCAGTGTGGTGGTGCAGGCAAAAATGAACATCATGACCCACCATGTGCCTCAGTATAACCAGGGGAATAGGCAGGATCCAGCTCTGAGAACCAGCACTTCCTTCAACATAGCACTTGGCAAGCAGATGAGCAAAACACAATAAAAAATAATCTTACCATAGAAAGTTATTATGGTCACAGGGAAGACCAAGACACAAACTCAGAAGAGAAAAACAATGGCAAAACACCAGTGGGCAAAACACCAAAGAAAAATGAGAAGTGGTCTCAAGCCCAGAAAGAACTCATTGAAGAATTCATAAAAGAGCTTAAAAATTATATGATAGGTAGAAGAAAAATTGGGAGAGTAAATGAGAGTGATGGAAGAGAATTTTAAAAAATAGAGCCAACAATCTGGAAAAAGCTTAAAAAGTAGAATTGGTCAAGTGGAAAGGAGAAGCAAAAAATCCACTGAAGAAAACAAGTCCTTAAAGAGTATATTTGACAAAATGGAAAAGAAATCACAAAAGCTAGTTGAGGAAAACAACTCCTTGAAAGTTAGAATTGGGCAAGTGAAAGCTAATGACTTTATGAGACATGAGGAATCCATAAAATACTCAAAAGAATGAGAACATACCTCATTGGAAAAACAACTGACCTGGTAAATAGATCCAAGAGAGACAATATCAGAATCACTGGACTATCTGAAAGCCATAATCAAAAGGAGGACCTGGAAAGCATCTTTCAAGAAATTATCAAGAAGGGCAGGGCCAAGATGGTGGAGTAGAAAGATGCATATACTCTAAGGCTTCCCCCTAAGCCCACAAGATACCTGTAAAAAATGTCTCTCAACAAATTCTAGAGCAGCAGGAGCCACAGAATAACAGAGTGAAAGAGATTTCCAGCCAAAGGTAATCTGGAAGGCTGACAGGAAAGGTCTATCTCACGGGACACTGAGCAGAGAGGTGCCCAGCCCTGGCTACACAATATGAGGAGGAACAGGATGGGAACAGGCCTTCAGGGCAGAATTCTCAGCAGGGAGGGTACCAAATCCCTCAACCCACAAGCAACAATGAAAACTTCAAAAGTCAGTGTGGGAGGAGTTTCCTAGCTGGGTGAGAGGGGAGTGGAGTCCCCCCAGCACTGGTCCCAGGTAGCAGCAGAGGTAACAGCAGCAGCAGCAGTTAGCAGACAGCTACGGTGGCCACAGAAGCAGCCTGGGTCCATTGTCCAAGTGGCTCAGCTGAAAGCTTCTGGGGGAATTGATCAGGGGATCTGAATCTCAGCCCTGAGCATGGTCCTTGGGGGAGGAGAAGCACTAGGACCTTCCTCTTGACAAAGGATTCAGAAGTCAAGTAAATGGCTGGGAAAATGCCCTCAAAAGGGGAAAAAAATAAGATCACAGAAGCTTACTTTCTTGGTGAACAAGTATCTTCTTCCATCCTTTTGAATGAGGAAGAATAATGCATACTGTCAGAGGAAGTCAAGGCTTCTGCCTCCAGTACCTCCAAAATGAATATGAAATGGGCTCAGGCCATAGAAGGGCTTGAAAAGCAAGTCAGCAGCCTACTAAAGGAGAACCAAAAAATGCTGAGGAAAATAACACCTTTAAAAATAGGCTAACCCAATTGGAAAAAGAAGTCCAAAAAGCCAATGAAGAAAAGAAGGCTTTAAAAAGCAGAATTAGTCAAATGGAAAAGGAGGTTCTAAAGCTCACTGAACAAAATAGTTCCTTAAAAATGAGAGTGGAGTTCAGGGAAGCTAATGACTATACGATAAACCAAGAAGTTACAAAACAAAACCAAAAGACTGAAAAAATAGAAGATAACGTGAAACATCTTAGTGGAAAAACAACTGACCTTGAAAATAGATTCAGGAGAGACAATTTAAAAATTATGGGACTACCTGAAAGCCATGATCATAAAAAGAGCCTAGACATTATATTTCATTAAATTATCAAGGAAAACTGCCCTGAGATTCTAGAACCAGAGGGCAAAATAAATATTGAAAGAATCCACCAATCACCACCTGAAAGAGATCCAAAAAGAGAAACTCCTAGGAACATTGGGGCCAAATTTCAGAGTTCCCAGGTCAAGGAGAAAATATTGCAAGCAGCTAGAAAGAAACAATTCAAGTATTGTGGAAATACAATCAGGATAACACAGGATCTGGCAGCTTCTACATTAAGAGATTGAAGGTTTGGAACAGGATATTCCAGAAGTCAAAGGAACTGGGATTAAAACTAAGAATCACCTACCCAGCAAAACTGAGAATAATACTTCAAGAGGAAAAAATGGTCATTTAAGATGATGATATAGAGGACTTTGAAGCATTCATGATGAAAAGACCAGAACTGAATAGAAAATTTGACTTTCAAACACAAGAATCAAGAGAAGCATGAAAAGGTAAATAGGAAAGAGAAATCATAAAGGACTTTCTAAAGCTGAACTGTTTACATTCTTATATGGAAAGATAATATTTGTAACTCTTGAGACTTTTCTCAGTATTTGGGTAGGTAGAGGGATTCTACACACACACACACACACACAGAGAGAGAGAGAGAGAGAGAGAGAGAGAGAGAGAGAGAGAGAGAGAGAGAGAGAGAGAGAGAGAGAGAGAGCAGGTTGAGTTGAATCAGAAGAGATGATATCCATAAAAAAATAAAATTAAGGGGTGAGAGAGGAACATATTGGGAGGAGAAAGGGAGAAGTGGAATGGGGCAGACTATCACTCATAAAAGAGATAAGAAAAATATTTTTCAATGGAGGAGAAAAGGGAGGAGGGGAGAGGGGAAAAGTGAAGTTTACTTTCTTCACATATAGCTTAAGGAGGGAATAACATGCTCAATAAATATGGCATGAAAATCTATCTTACACTACAGGAAAGTAGGGGAGAAGGGGACAAATGGGGAGGGGGGATGATAGAAGGGAGGGCAAATGGGAGAAGGGAGTAACTAGAAGTAAACACTTTTGGGAAGGGACAAGGTCAAATGAGAGAATAGAAAAAATGGGGAGACAGGGTAGGATGGAGGGCAATATAGTTAGTCTTATGCAACATGACTATTATGGAAGTTTTTGCAAAACAACACATATATAGTCTGTATTGAATTGGTTGCCTTCTCAGTGGGGATGGGTGGGGAGGGAGGGAGAGAGGGAAAGAAGTTGGAATTCAAAGCATTAGAGATGAATGCTGAGAATTGTTATTGCATATAACTGGGAAATAAGAAATACAGGTAATGGGGTACCGAAATTTATCTTTCCCTACAAGAAAAGAGAGAAGATGGGGATAAGGGAAGGGTGGGGTATGATAGAAGGGAGGGCACACTGAGGGAAGAGGTAATCAGAATGCAAGGTGTTATGGGGTTGGGGGAGGGGAAAGATTGGGAGAAAAATTGGAACTCAAAATTTTGTGGAAATGAATGTCAAAACTTAAAAATAAATAAAACTATTAAATAAAAAAGAAATTATCAAGAAAAACTGTCCTGATATCCTGGAACCACAGAGAAAAACAGGCATTGAAAGAATCCACTGATCACCTCAGGAAGAGATTACAAAATAAAAACTACAAGGAATATTATAGCCAAATTTCTGAACTATCAGGTCAAGGAAAAAATATTCTAAGTGACCAGAAAGAAGCAATTCGAATATTGGAGAGCCACAATCAGGATTACATAGGACTTAGTAGCTTCAACATTAAAAGATAAGAGGTCATGGAATATAATATTCCTGAAGGTAAAGGAACTAGGACTATAACCAAGAATAACTTACCCAGTGAAATTAAGCATATTACATCAAAGGAAAAAAGGATCATTCAATGAAATAGAAGAATTTCAAACATTCATAAGGAAAAGACTGGAATTAAATCAAAACTTTGATCTCCAATGTCAACACCCAAGGGAAGAATAAACAGGTAAAAAGGGGAAAGAAAACTTAAGGGATTCAATGGAGTGTTTCCATCCATATATAGGAAGATGATACTTGTAATTCTTAAAAACTGCATCACTAATAGTACAGTTAGAGGGAATATACATACAAAGACGATATCAGTATAAGGTGAATTTGAGAGTATGACAAAAAAATTAAGGAATTAGAAAGAGGAATACACTGGGTGCACAGAAGGAAGGAAGAGGTAGAATGTGGTAAATTATTTTATGAGGAGGTGCGCAAGACTGATTATAGCAGGTGGGAAGATGGGAAGGTGAGCAATGGGCTTTGCTTGAACCTTAGTCTCATCAGTATTGGCTGAAAGAGGGAATAATATGCACAATCAATTAAATATTGAAATTTATCTTATCTTACAGGGAAGTATGAGGGGAGAAGATTAAGTAAAGGCTGGGGGTGGGAAGGGAGATAATAGAAGGAAGGACAGATTGAGGGAAGTAGTAGACAGAAGCAAAAAAAAAAACCACTGGTGAGGAGGGAAAGGGTAAAACAAGAGAGAGGACAAACAGGAGGAAAAATTGGATGAAGATTAATACACAGTTAGTAATCATAATTGTGAATGTGAATGGAATGAATTCTCCCATGTAATGGAACCAGGTAGCAGAGTAGATCAAAAACCACAATTCTAAAATATGCTGTTTACAAGAAACACACTCAAAGCAGAGAGACACAAACAGAGAACAAAGCTAATGAGCTAGAGCAGAATCAGTTATGCTTCAGCTGAAGCAAAAGAAAATCAGGCATAGCAATCCTGATTTCAGACAAAGTAAAAGCAAAAATAAACCTAATTAAAAGAGATAAGAAAGGGAACTACATCTTGCTTAAAGGTACCATAGACAATGAAGCAATATCAATAGTAAATATATATGTACCACGTGGTATATTATTCAGAATTTTTAAGAATATGTTAGATGAGTTACAGGAAGAAATAGCAAAACTATATTAGTGGGGAACATAAACTGTCCCCTCTCAGAACTCAATAAATATAACAACAATAAAAACCTGAGGAGGTAAACAGAATTTTAAGAAGGATAGATATTAGAGACCTTTGGAGAAAACTGAATAGGAACAGAAAGGAATATACCTTTTTCTCAGCAGCACATGGCACCTACATTGACTATGTATTAGGACATAAAAACCTCAAAATCAAATGTAGAAAGGCAGAAATATTAAATGTATTCTTTTGGGATCATAATGAAATAAAAATTACATTAAACAAAGGACAGTGGAAGGATAGATTAAAAAATTATTGGAAACTAAATAGACTAATCCTAAAGAATAAGTGGGTGAAAGAACAAATCATAGAAACAATCAATAATTTCATTAAATAGGATGACAACAATGAGACAACATACCAAAATTTATGGGATGCACCAAAGCAGTACTTAGGGGCAAATACATTTCTCTAAATTCTTACATCAACAAAATAGAAAAAGAACAGAACAATGAATTGAGCATGCAAGTAAAAAAAAAAAACTAGAAAAAGACAAAAATCTCCAATTGTCACTAAATTAGAAATCCTGAAAATAAAAGGTGAAATTAATAAGATTGTAAGCATAAAAAACCCTATTGAGCTAATAAATAAATCTAGGAGATGGTTTTATGAAAAAAACCAATAAGATAGATTAACCATTGGTTAATTTGATTTTTTTAAAAAAGAAAGAAAAACCCAAATATCCAGTATCGAAAATGAAAACGGTAAAATCACCACCAGCGAAGAATAAATTAGAGCAATCATTAGGAAATATTTTGCCCAATTATATGCCAATAAATCTGACAATCTGAGTGAAATTAATGAATGTTTACTAAAACATAAATTACCCAAATTAACAGAGTAGGAAATAGAATGCCTATATAACCCCATCTGAGAAAAAGAAGTTGAACAAGCCATTAATGAACTAACTAAGAAAAAATTCCCAGGACCAGATGGGTTCACAAGTGAATTCTATCAAACATTTAAAGAATAATTAATTCTAATAATATATAAACTATTTGGAAAAATAAGCAAAGAAGGAATCCTACGATACTCCTTTTACGACACAAATGTGGTGCTGATACCTAAATCAAGAAAAATTAAAACAGAGAAAGAAAATTATAGATAAATTTCATTAATGAATATTGATGCAAAAATTTTGAACACAATACTAGAAAGGTGATTATAGTAATCTATCACAGGGATTGCACACTATGATCTTGTGGGATTTATGTTAGGAATGTAGGATTGGTTCAATATTAGGAAAAACTATGAACATAATTGATCACATCAATAATAAAACCAACAGAAATCATGATTATCTCAATAGATGCTGAAAAAGCTTTTAATAAAATACAGCACCTGTTCCTATTTAAAACAACAGAGAACATAGGAATAGAAGCAGCATTCCTTAAAATGATAAGCAGTATCTGTCTGAAACCACCAGCAAGCATCTGTAATGGGGATAAGCTAGAAGCCTTCTCAACAATACCAGGGGTGAAGCAAGGATGCTCAATATTATGACTAATTCAATATAATACTAGAAATGTTAACTACAGCAACAAGAGAAGAAAGAGAAATGGAAGGAATTAGAATAGGAAAGAAGGAAACGAAACTATTACTCTATGCAGATGATATGATGGTATACTTAGAGAATCAATAACTCAACTAATAAAAAACTACTTGAAATAATTAACAGCTTTAGCAAAGTTGTAGGATATAAAATAAACCCACATGAATCATCGGCATTTTTTGGTATGACCAGCAAAGCCCAGCATCAAGAGATAGAAGGCAAAATTCCTTTTAAAATAATTGTAAACAATGTAAAATACTGGGGAGTCTACTTGCCAAGACAAACTGAGGAACTATATGAACACAATTACAAAGCATTTTTCACATAAAGACAGATCTAAACAATTGGGAAAATATCAATTGCTCATGGGTAGGCTGAGCCAGTATAATAAAAATGACCATTCTACCTAAGTTGATTTACTTATTCAGTGCCATAGTAGTCACATTGTCAAAGAATTATTTGATAGAACTAGATAAATATAACCACAAAATTCATCAGGAAGGACAAAAGGTCAAGGGAATCAATGAAAAAAAATTTAAAAAGAAAGTGGCCTAGCAGTGCCAGATTTCAAACTATATTATAAAGCAGTGATCATCAAAACTATCTGGTACTGGCTAAAAAATAGATTGGTGGATCAATGGAATAGATTAGGTACAAAAGACACAGTAGTCAATCACCATAGTAACCTAGTCCTTTGGGATAAGAATGCACTATTTGACAAAAACTGCTAGGGAAAACTGGAAGCATATTATTTTCGCTTACTTTATCTGTTGCACTTTTGTTCTGTTTCTTCTTTCAGACTAATATGGAAATATGTTTTACATGTTAGCACGTGTATAACCTATATCAAATTGCCTACCATTTTGGAGGAGGGCAGGGGAGGGACAGAGGGAGAAAAATTTGGAACTCAAAATCTTATAAAAATGAATGCTAAATATTGTCTTGACATGTAATTGGGGGAAAAATAAAATACTATTTAACAAAAAGATAGGAGGCAGAAAAACCTGGGAAGACTTACATGAATTTATGCAAAGCAAAATGAGCAGAACCAGAAGAACATTCTACATAAACACAGGAATATTGTAAAGATGATCAACTGTGAATGACTCTGCTATTCTCAGCAATCATTGTTCTAAAACAATTACAAAGGACTTATGATGAAAAATGCTATCTACCTCTAGAGAAAGAGCTGATGACATCTGAATATAGATTGAAACATACTTTTTTTTTTAATTTAACTTTTAACATTTATTTTCACAAAATTTTGGGTTACAAATTTTCTCCCCTTTTATCCCCTCCCCCCCCCAAACCCAAGCATTCTAATTGCCCCTGTGACCAATCTGCTCTCTCTTCTATCCTCCCTCTCTGCCCTTGTCTCCGTCTTCTCTTTTGTCCTGTAGGGCCAGATAGCTTTCTTTACCCCTTAACCTGTATTTCTTATTTCCTAGTGGTAAGAACATTACAGTTGATCCTAACACTTTGAGTTCCAACTTCTTTAGCTCCCTCCCTCTCCACCCCTTCCCTTTGGAGGACAAGCAATTCAATATAGGCCAAATCTGTGTAGTTTTGCAAATGATTTCCATACTAGTTGTGTTGTATAGGACTAACTATATTTCCCTCCATCCTATCCTGTCCCCCATTACTTCTATTCTCTTATGATCCTTTCCCTCCCCATGAGTGTCGACCTCGGATTGCATTCTCCTCCCCATGCCCTCCCCTCTATCCTGCCCCCCACCCTGCTTGTGCCCTTGTCCCCCACTCTCCTGTATTGTGAGATAGGTTTTCCTATCAAAATGAGTGTGCATTTTATTCTTTCCTTTAGTGGAATGTGATGAGAGTAGACCTCATGTTTTTCTCTCGCCTCCCCTCTTTATCCCTCCACTAATAAGTCTTTTGCTTGCCTCTTTTATGAGAGATAATTTGCCCCATTCAATTTTACCCTTTCTCCTCCCAATATTTCTCTCTCACTGCTTGATTTCATTTTTTTTTAAGATATGATTCCATCCTCTTCAAATCACTCTGTGCACTCTGTCTCTATGTATGTGTGCGTGTGTGCATGTGTGTGTGTGTGTCATCCCACCCAGTACCCAGATACTGAAATGTTTCAAGAGTTACAAATACTGTCTTTTCATGTAGGAATGTAAACAGTTCAACTTTAGTAAGTCCCTTATGACTTCTCTTTGCTGTTCACCTTTTCATGGTCCTCTTCATTCTTGTGTTTGAAAGTCAAATTTTCTTTTCAGCTCTGGTCTTTCCATCAAGAAAACCTGAAAATCCTCCATTTCATTGAAAGACCATTTTTTCTCCTGAAGTATTATACTCAGTTTTGCTGGGTAGGTGATTTTTGGTTTTAGTCCTAGTTCCTTTGACTTCTGGAATATCCTATTCCATTCCCTTCGATCCCTTAATGTAGAAGGTGCTAGATCTTGTGTTATCCTGATTGTATTTCCACAATACTTGAATTGTTTCTTTCTAGCAGCTTGCAATATTTTCTCTTTCACCTGGGAATTCTGGAATTTGGCCACAATGTTCCTAGGAGTTTCTCTTTTTGGATCTCTTTCATGCAGTGTTCTGTGGATTCCTTGAATATTTATTTTGCTCTCTGGTTCTAGAATCTCAGGGCAGTTTTCCTTGATAATTTCATGGAAGATGATGTCTAGGCTCTTCTTTTGATCATGGTTTTCAGGTAGTCCCAGAATTTTTACATTGTCTCTCCTGAACCTATTTTCCAGGTCAGTTGTTTTTCCAATAAGATATTTCACATTATCTTCCATTTTTCGAATCCTCTCTCTATGTTCTGTGATATCTGTCTTTCTCATAAAGTCCTTAGCGTCCATCTGTGCCATTCTAGTTTTGAAAGAACTATTTTCTTCAGTGAGCTTTTGAATCTCCTTTTCCATTTGGCTAATTCTGCTTTTGAAAGCATTCTTCTCCTCGTTGGCTTTTTGAACCTCTTTTGCCAATTGAGTTAGGCTAGTTTTCAAGGTGTTAATTTCTTCACCATTTTTTTGGTTCTCCTTTAGCAGGGAGCTGATCTGCTTTTCATGCTTCTCTTTCATCCCTCTCATTTCTCCTCCCAGTTTTTCCTCCACCTCTCTAACTTGATTTTCAAAATTCTTTTTGAGCTCTTCCATGACCTGAGCCCATTGGGTGAGCTGGGACACAGAAGCCTTGATTTCTGTGTCTTTGCCTGATGGTAAGCATTGTTCTTCCTCATCAGAAAGGAAGGGAGGAAATGTCTGTTCTCCCAGAAAGTAACCTTCAATAGTTTTATTTCTTTTCCCTTTTCTGGGCATTCTCCCCAGCCAGTGACTTGACCTCTGGACATTCTCCTTACACCCACCTCACCTCCTGGTCCTCCCAGCCAGCGTTTGGGGACTGAGATTCAAATGCTGCTTCCCGCCTTAGGGCTTTTGGCGGGGGCAGGGCTGCTATTCAGTGTGAGAATTAAGTTCATATGGTCAGGTCGGGGCAGGGCCACCTCTCAGGCTCAGTTCCCTCAGGGGGGTTATGTACAGACCTTCCACAATGGATCCAGGCTCCCACCCTCTTGGGGAGCCCCTGTCTGCAACCGCCTCTCAGCTTCTATCTCCCGGGGGGGCCCGAGCCATGGGGGCACCCCACTCCCCTCTTGACCCGCCAAAGAGACTCTCTCACCGACCCCCGTCACCTGTGGGTGGAGGGGCTTGTGCTGCCACTGGAGATCCCGTCCCTGAAGCCTGCTCGGGTCTGTACCTCTCGGAGCCGTGGCCGCTGCAGGTCTGGGCTGGGCTCCGCGTCTGCAGCGTGACGGACCTTTTGCGAGAGGTTTGCAGGTCCCTCTGTGGGTGGAGGGACCCGCGTGGCCGCTGGAGATCCTGTCCCCGTAGCCCGCTCAGATCTTTTCCTCATGGTGTCGCGGCCGCTGCAGGGCTGCCCTCTGCTCCCAGTCCCTGCACCCAGTCCGCAGTGCGAAGGACCCCCTGCGAGAGGTTTGCCTGTCTCTCCATAACAGAAATCTCCCTCACTCCAATATTCCATGGCCTCTGGGTGCAGGATTCACCATGAGTTGGTCCCCTCTAGCCGTTCTGTGGGTTGTGGGTTTGGAGCTATGTGTATGTGCGTCTTTCTACTCCGCCATCTTGGCTCCGCCCCTGAAACGTACTTTTTAAAAAACTTTATTATTCTTAGGTTTTTTGATCTCTATTTTCCCTTGCAACACAACTAATATGGAAATGCTTTACATGACTGTACATGTATAACCAACAGCAAATTGCTTGCCATCTCAAGAAGGGGGGAGGGAAGGAAGGAAGAGAAAGAATTAAGAACTCAATTTTTTAAAAAAAATGTTAAAAATTTTTGTTCACATGTAATTGAGAAAAATAAAATTAAAATGAACATAAAAAATAAAATTTACTATATGCCCCAAAATACTATGTACCACAGAAATGCATGGAGAAGCAAAAATATCTACTTAAATAAGTGAATAATAATTTTTTTCTAAAAAAGAAGGAACTATTACATAAAGATGTTCTTTTAAGCCAGATGCCACCACCATGGAGCAATAGAAAGGGGGCTGGATTTAAGCTTAGGTGATATCTTCTGAACTAGCAGTATGTCAGACGGCACCTGCCATTCAATTGTCTTGAGTTTTAGAGTTGTTACATCTCTGAATAGCTGACCAGTGAGGGTCAATGTCCTAAGGAAGAAATGTAGGCTTGAGGAAATGCCACCTAAGCACATCTGTGGTCATAGACTATCAAGATGTCTTTGGTGAAGTTAGAGCATATCTAAGGATATTTAGCTGCAACCCCCAGCAGAATGTATTCACTAAAGAATCTTAGACTCCTGACTTGGGAACCCTGTATGCCTATCATTCAAGTCCCAGCATCTCAGAGCTGGAAAGAACCTCTAGTGACCATTGCCAAGCAAGAATCCCTTCTGCAACATTTCTGACAAGTGGTAATCTAGCCTCTGAAGGCCTCAAGTAAGAGGCAATCAACTACTATAAGCCAGCTCATTGCACTCTTGCATAGGCATATTAGGAAGTTTTTCTGGCCATCAAGCCTAAATTTTCCTCTTTACAAGGCTCATCCAGGGCTCCAAGTTCTTCCTTCTGGGGCTAAAAAGAAGTCTAATTTCTCCTGAAGGTGGCAACTCTTTGAATACTATTAAGTAATAATGCCTAGAATTCATATAGTGCATTAAAGTTTGCCAAGCATTTTATTATGTTATCACAACTGTGTGGAGTAGGTGTTATTATTATCATCACTTTTTGAGGGGGGAAGGGAGATTAAGTGACTTGCCCAAGGTCACACAGCTAGTAAGTGTCAAGTGTCTGCGGCTGGATTTGAACTCAGGTCCTTCTGACTTCAGGGTCAGTGTTCTATTCACTGCACTCACTATCTAACTGTTCCCATCACCTTTTATAGACAACAACACTGTGGCATAAAGAAATTAATTGACTTCCAGGGTCACACTGACTTTAGGTGTCTGAGACAGGATTTAAATTCAAACCTTCTTGATTCCATCTGGTGGCCTCTAAACACCAGCATTTATCATGTTCTCCCTAGATCTCTTTATCATCCTCCCCTTCTTCAAATTATCCTTATATGACATCAACTTAAGGTCCTGCGCCACTCCAGTTACTCTTTTCTGAACACTCCTGCTTTTATCAATGTCTTTCTTAAAAAATGATGCCAGGAATTAAACATGACATTTCAGATGTGTTCTGGTCAAGGATAAGTAGTCCTTCATATTATGTCTCTCTTCCTAAGACCTAAGATTGCATTAATTTGGAGGGGCTGCCATATCACCTGGATGACTTACATGGAGCTTGTAACTGACTAAAGTTTCCTGAACTTTTTCAGAAAAACTGTTCTCTAGCCATACCTCTCCTGTCTTGTACTTGTAAATTGATTTTTTTTTTAAATCAAGCACAAGACTTGACATTTGCCAGTATTCCATTTCTCCTTGTTTCAGTTAGCTCAATATTCTAAACAATCAAAATCTTTTTTTGGATTTTGACTTTGTCATCCAACAGGCTAGCCATCCACCTAACGTTTGCTTCATCTATAAATTTGATAAGCACTCCATTTTAACCCATCTATTCCTTCATCCAAGTCACTGATAAAAAGTGTTAGGGGACATGGTGAAGCACAGACACCTGAGGTGCTCTAATAGAAACCTTCTTCCAAGTTAATAAACTAAGTTCTCATTGAATCCAGCCATTCAACCAGTTCAATATTCACCTAAATGGATTGTCCTCTAACTCACATCTCTCCCCCTTGTCCACAAAAATAGCAATGAAAGTCATTTTCCCCACTAGGGAAGGAATGGGCAGAAATAAAGGCAGATGACTTGTAAAGACTATGCTTCAAAGAGCTTGGTAGTTCATTGGACATGGCTGTTTTGAGCTACTCAGTTGAGGGAAGTGGGAAGTTCTTACCATCTGGATGGTTCCACACTACTTTGGATTGTTTTTGTGAAGTGGGCACATCTTATATCTGGAACTTCACTTCCTCCCTTATTCTTCTTATCTGGACTTAGCTCTAATTGACTAGTACTTAGTCTTTCCAGGTCAACAGACATTTAACAGCTATCATAAGTATACCTGCTAATTACTTAGCCAAGACAATGTTTCTCTCCACTGACCCTGGGGAAATCTCTGGACCAAAGTGATCTAGAATTGCCTACTTCTAGATGATACCACACTTCCAAGAATTTCATCGGGGACCATGCCAGGGTGAAGGGAAATAAAGGGCAAAAGAGAAAGAGGAAATTTGATATAGAATTTTATCTTCAGTGACCCTTCTCTCCTTGACTCCTGAAACCTCAATTCTCTTTTAATTAAGTGTTCTCCAAGATTCCCAGTGGTCATAGAGACCTCTAAAACCAGCCCCCTAGGAATGCAAAGGGTTTTCTATTAGCGTTTACTGGTAAGTGAGGGGTTTCTTTGTAAAGCATGCCGTAGAATACAATGGAAAGTACCTTAGAATGCCAGTTAGTGTTCCTAATCTATTTAACCTTGGACAATTCACTTAACCTATCAAAATTTTATTTTTATCATCTGTAAAATTGGAATGTAGCATGTAATCTTCACAGAGTGACTGTTATAATTAAATAGATTTTGAAATTCCCCCAAAACTACCACAAAAAATGTCAGGGATAGCAATACCCAAAGAAAGAGGAAAAAGCACAGGACTGGAGTCAGAAATCAATCTATCAACATTGCATTTGTTAAATTCCTTTTATGTGCCAGGCACTGTGCTAGGCACTGGGGATACAATGGTAAATTTCCTGCCCTCATACCTTCTATCGGAAGACTTGGGCTCAAATTTAGACACTTACCACCTGCCGTTGCCAAGTCACTTAACTCTCAAACTGAGTTTCATCATCTGTAAAATGCCAATAGCTCCTACTGTTGTCTCAGGGTTGCTATTGGGACGAAACGAAACAATGTGTATAAAAGCCTTAAAGTAGCTATGTAAGTGGGAACTGTTATTATTATCACCGTCATCATTTTTCATGGTCATAGTTGTTTAAGTTACCTCATGGAACAGGTTGTTTCTATCTTTCTTGCAAGCTTCCTAAATTAAAAGAGGAACCTCTAGCCTAGGGATTCCTTTGTTTGCTGTTCTCATTTACCATCCTCATCAGCAGATTACCCTGGCTTTGGGAGGAAAGGCCTGAATTCTCCTCACCTCTCTCTTTCCCTCACCTTCTCAGTGACATTTCTTTCATTCACACTCCTCTCCTTCCAACTGTCCTCTGTCCCACCTTGTCTGCTCCCTGTTTTGCTTCCACCAACCACTTCATTACAAATATCAACCACAGAATTCTTGAATCTCAGAGTTAGTAGAGACAGCAGAATCCACTTAGTGCAACCTATTATACCCCAAATCATGTCTCCTCTCTACATTTCCAACACCTAGCCTTTGCCTAAAAACTTCCAATGATGGGTGAACTCACTACCTCATTCTAATTTTTGAAAGCTCTACTGGTTAGCATATTTCCTTATATTGAGCCAAAATCTGCCTCCGTAACTTCCACCCGTTAGTGCTAGAACTGCCAAGCAAAACAAGTCCAATTCCTCTTTCACATGAGAATCTCAAATATTTTGAGACCACTATCATTTCCCTACTAAATATTTTCTTGCCCAGGTTAGACATTTCCAGTTCCTTCCATCCATCCTGATATGACCTGGCTTCAAGTCTAATGATCATCTGGGCACAACCCTCTCCGCAGACTCTACCCCTACAACATACATCAGTTTTTCAATGTCTAAAATTGAATACATACTCTGGTTCTGGGCTAATCAAAAACAAACAAAAAACAAAACAAAACAAAAAACACATAACAACCCCCTCCCTTGCTCTGACCACTGTAACTTTTTATATAGCCTAAGCACACAACTACTTTTTTGGCTGCCATGTCACACTGTTGACTCACATTAACGTTGCAGTCCACTAAAATCCCTTACTTTTCTATTAGCATTAAGACTAATCACATGTTTTGTTTGTGCTAATTTTTAGAACTATGTGTGGGAAGTACAACTTTATTATCTTCAGTCTATCATTCCAGCCTGTCAACATCTTCATGAATTTCAATTCCATCATCTCGTGGATTTTATCTCTTCCAGCTTTAAATCATATACAATTTGATAAGCATGCCAACTCTATTTTCTTTGGGAAAAAAATGTTACTTAGTAAAGGGTCAAGGATGAAGCACTGGGACCCTGGGAGGAGGAGGTTTTCACTGAAAACCTCAGTCTATATTGATATCCAATTCACTATGCATCACTCTTCAGTTTATTTGTTCAATCAATTCTGAATCTACCCAACTGGTGGTATGATTCAACCCACACCTTTCCATTCTGTCCATAAGGATATCATGAAAGACTTTGTAAAATTCTTTGTTTCCATCTTGATATACAATATTCATTGCATCCTCCTGATCTACTTGTCTAGAAACCTTATCAAGAAAGGAAACGAGGTTAGTTTTTTATAAATTGTTCTTAAAGAGTTCTTATTATCTTCCTCAGTCCCTTCCAACTATCCCTTTAAAGATGAAGTTTAGGATTTTATTGTGAATGAGTCTAGCTTCTTATCATGTAGCTGAAAATATACACCTTCTATCCTTCTTTTAGAAAATCATGCCAACATTTGTCCATTCCCAGACTCAAAGCACCACTCACATCATCCGTGATTCTTTAAAAATTATGAACAACCTTAGCAATCAGATCCACAAATTTTTTCAGCATTTCTAGAAGTACAGTTCATCCAGGTATGTATTTATTGAGGGCAGTTAAATCATTTCTTACCATCTCCTTATTTACCTTAGGTTTCACTTCCTTTGTCCTAATCTTTTCACTAAATATTATCTCAAATATACATAAAATCTGTCCACAGCAAAAATTTACATAGAATTTACGGAGATATTCATCACATAACTTTTTCCCATTATTTTTATAATTCCTAGCAGTCCCTTATAGAACAATCTCACCAACTCTGAGTCAGTAGTTTTGGAGACCTCCTGCATAAAACAGGTGTGGAAAGAATTTAGAGAATTGACTTGATGTTCTTTAGAACTTGATAGTTCTTTAGAACAAGTTTTACTTATTGCAGCTTAATAAAGAGCCCAGTATGTAGCAGGCTTTCCAAAAATGCTTGTTGATTGAGTGGGAGGGTAGTATTATGTGTTGTGACTGCTGATCTATATCAAAATAATAGAAGAGTTGGGTTTACTAACTATTGTCACTGATGAGAGACCTTACAATGTGCAGGGGCAGAGGAGGGGAGGTGGGAATTTGAGAAACCAAGTTGTCAGACCTGAAGGAGACAAATAAAAGCAAATATAAAATTCAAGTAAAGTCAGCTATAGCATAGTCCTGAGTGGCACAGAGTAAGTTAAGTAAAGAAAAAGAAAATTAGAACACCAAGCAGATTGGATCAAGATCTCAGAGAGATGAAACAGAAATTTCTAGAGCTGATCACTATGGAGACAAGTTACCCAGTAATGATCTGGAACCATTAGCCAACACAGTAGTCATGATAATCCTAATGTCTTAAAGGAACCATGCCTCAGTTACCCAGGACCCCAATATCTTTCTATATTTCTTATGCCCCCAAACGTAATCCTACTGCAACTGACTTTAACCCAGGTTTTCATAGCAAAGAGTTAGTCAACCAAATCTTTCTTTAAAAAAAAAAGTCCATGAAGGACCCACATATATAAAAATGTTTATAACAGCTCTTTTTGCGGTAGACCAAAATTGAAAACTGGGCATTTGAGGGGATGCCCATCAATTGGGGAATGGCTGAACAAGTTGTGGTAAATGAATGTAGTGGAATAGTGTTGTCCCATAAGAAACGATAAGCAGGCAGACTTCAGAGAAATCTGGAAAGACTTACATGAACTGATACTGAGTGAAGAGAGCAAGGAGAAGAACCAGAAGAACATTGTACACAGTAACAGCAACACTGTGCAAAGAATAACTTTAATAGACTTGCTCTTCTTATCAATGGATGGAAAATGCTATCCACATCCAGAAAAAGAACTATGGTATCTGAATGCAGATCAAAGCATACTATTTGCTCACTTTTTCACTGTTGTTTTTTTTTTCTCCTAGTTTCTCCAATAGGTTCTAATTCTTTTCTGCAACGTGACTAATGTGAATTTTTTTTTTAATTCATGAAAGATGTTTGACTTTTCCCATGGGAAAGTTAAATGGCTTTTCTAAAAATGCTGGAAAAGTTAACTAGACATGGTCTGTTCCTGCTTTCTTAGTCTAGACTACAAATGCAGTAGAGGTCAGAGATTTTGCAATCTCAGAATCACCAGTTTGAAGTTCGAAGGAATGTCAAAGGCCACTTAGCCTAATCCTCTTACTTTACTTGAAGAAAGTGAAGTTGAGGAAGCTTAAGTAACTTAGCCAAAGTCACACAGTCAATATCAGAGGCAGAATTTGAAACCACGCTCTCTGAATTCAGTCACTGCTTTTTCTACTGTAGATTTCAGATGGAGAACAGACGTCCCCAAACAGGGCAGTGCTTCCAAGGATCCCCTCCCCATGCTGTATGGTCCCGTTTTCAAGTCTTTCCTTTAGGGAAAAAGCAAACTTCAATTTTTACATTCAAAAAGCTAGACAACAGCTTTTATGTGGACCCCTCTCTGGTGAGAGAATTCAAGGACTCCCCTATCACCCTGGGGACCAAACATCAACTATTTAAATGTCAAGCTTAACAATCAAGTCTGATTAACTCAAAACCTGACATCATCTCCAACTGGGCAAACAGCTCTTCCTGAACATTTATTCCTGGGGCTCTGCCTGGAGCGATCTCTCTGTCAGTGGTCTTTCAATGTGTTCCAGCATTCATCTGATATAGACACATGATCCCAGGTACCACCCATCAGGGGGCAAGCATCATACCTCATACACAATTGTTGGACAGGTGAAAAAATGGGGCATTCTTGCAGAGGAAAACTGATTACTGTCTTTTAACTCCCCTGCCCATCTGGCTGCATTTAAAGACAAGAATATCCTGACATATGGTCTCTAGCTGGGGAGAAGGGAAGGGATTACAAAATAGACCCAGTGAATCCTTGCTGCATTCTAGCTTTGTTGACCAGCACAATGCAGTCTGTGATGAGGATTATTCTTAAATTGCTTTTGAAAAAAAATCCACCAGGAGTCAAGGCCTTTGAGTTTTGGTCCAGTTCTGCTGCTGATTCATTATCCTCCCTCCACCACTGTCTGACAAGACTTCCTTCCTTGGACCAGAAGCCAGGGATAATGACATGCATTTGCCTTGCAGCCATGTGGCAAATATTAATTAATGTTTATACAAGGATTAGAGATTTACAGACAAAAAGGTAGTGTTCTAGGCTAGAACAAGGGATTATTACTTTATTATTGCAATTTTCATGATGAATCAGATTTGGGAATAAGGTTTCAAATAGTATAGGAAGTAGAGCACTGACCTTGGAATCAGGAAGACCTGGGTTCAAATCCTATCTCAAACACTTACTAGCTACATGAGCCTGGGTAAGTCATTTACATTTTTTGCTTCAGTTTCCTTATTTGTAAAACGAGGAATTTGGGTTCAACGGACTCCCAGGTCCCCTCAGCCCTAAAACAATAATGTATGATCTACATTCCTAGATGGACCTTCTGGTAGAGTGGAGAGAGTCAAATCAGGAAGCCTAGATTTTTTTCCCATCTCTACCACCTATTAGTAATATGACCTAGATCAAGTTACTTAACCATTTGGATCCAGTATCTTCCCCTAAATTAGAACAACATGGGAATAATGATATCTATCCTGTATATCTCACTGTGTCACAGTGAAAATTAAACAAAACAATTTAATGTGGAAAGGCTTTGAAAACTGTGAAGTACAATAATAATCCCTTAAGGGATTATAATTGTTATTATTTAAAATCTTAATGCCAAATAAACTTCCTTTTTTTCTATTCAGGAGGCAAATTAAGGAAAGTGTAATTAACCTTAAGAGGAACAGGATAATCTCTTGGTGGCATGGTTTTATCTGTATGGCATTACTGATTGCATTGTGTGCTCTTGTCAGAATGGGCTCTCGGAAAGAAGGCAGCTCAGGAACTTTCTGACCTCATTAACCATTCAAATTTTTCTGATAAAAGTCCCATTTCAAAGATATATGGAACTGATTCAAATTTATAAGAATAAGAGCCATTCCCCAAATGATATGAAAAAGATCTCAACAGGCAGTTTTCTAAAGAAGACTTCTAAGCAGTTAACAGCCTATGTAAAAACGCTCCAAATCACTGTTACCTGGATTTCACACAATGTTTTGTGTGCAGTTTAGAGGTAGTTCTGGATAGTGGAGAGGTGATTACTTGCTAAAAAACTAATGAAGCACACACCTCACATTCCTGTGATTGGCAAACGATACATTGATGCACTGATGGTGGTATACTTTGGAAGCAATTTGGAGCTATGCTCAAAAGTCAATAAACTGTGCTTATGTTTTGGCCCAGTGATACCACATTAAGTCTATTTTGCAAAGAGTTCAAAGAAATAGGAAACAGGCTCATATGTACAAAAATATTTATAGTAGTCCTTTTTAATGATGGCAAAGAACTGAAAATCAAGGGGATGGCCATCATTCGGGGAAGAGACTGAACAAATTGTGGTATATGAATGGAATGTATTATTATTCTACCTTAAGAAAGAATGAAAGGAACTGTCTTAGGGAGCTTATGAGATCGCTGAGAATGTGTGGAAAGCGAAGTGGAGAGGGACTCAGAGAGAACTTTAGGACACATCAAAACAAAGAGGGTAGGATAGGGAAAAGAAAATCATGTCAGCCATTGATTCCACCCTGGAACAAACACATAGGACTCCTCTGTTTTTCCCAAACTTGTTCTGCTTGTCCTTGGGGATTTTTGTGCCCTATTTAAAAGACACAGAACTAAGGAAGCAAGATGGAAAATTGTGAACATCAAGCAAAAATAACCAAAGAGCTGCCCTTTTGGACAGTATAGCATCATGGTGGTCATGGGCTACATTAAGCTCCAATCAACAAATAGTCAAAGAGGGGAATATACTCAGTTTTATACTAAGGAGGTCAATCTAAAGAGGCACAAAATGGACTCAGACACAAAGGTACTGGGGTTCCACCTCAGCCCCTTGCCAATGAATTAGTGTATGATTCCTTGTTCATCAATGAAGATGGCATGACCAGGGTGAGTATGGAAATCTTGGCTGTCACTGTGCCATCTGGACTAGAGACAATGCTTTCCACAACGCCTGTCCTGGGTCTCCATTGCCCTAACTAGTTAGTGCCTCACCTGGCCCACTCTATCAAACCAGGCCACTTCCAATCATGCTTCACTTTACATCTCAGTCATTACCTCATCAGCTTCTTTGCTGCTATGTATCACTTTCCAGTTTTCATACCATAATCTAATCAATATTTCCATGGCTACTAGAGAGTCATTCTGTTTCCCTGTGATTCTACTCACTATCCCTGTAACTTTTCAGATCTGACTACTCCTTCCAGTCACCTTTGTTTCTTTCTATTAGAATGTAAAGTTCTTAAGGAAGGAACCATTTTCTTTCATATTTGTTTCACTAGCACATAACAGTGCTTGGTATATGGTAAAAGACTTAGAAAATACTTTTCCACTCACTCATTTATTCATTCATTCCCTAAAACCTGGGCTAGAATACAGCCATGCAAGCAACCATTGAAGTAAAATCATTATGATTGGGGTCCTGGGTAAGGAGAGTTGACAAGGACTACTCACTGGAACTAGCCTGATTAGAGAGGGTAGGTTGCACATGCGAAGGATAGCTGGTAATTTCAGAACACAGACTAGATCCAGGCCAACAGGGCTGAGGACAGAATTGCTGAATCTGAAGAGTAATGAAACATGAAGCTAAGGGTGGGTTTGATAGAACAACTGGAATTGTTTCCAGATGAACTCGTGCTAATGGAGATAGACTAACTCAGGGCTTCTTTCAGGAGCCCCAGTGTAGGGTTAATGTTAAGTTCACATAATCACAAAACCTTTGAGCAGTCATCTAAACAAACCCATTCCTGAACAAGAATATCCTCAATGACATTCAATCAATCAACAAACACTTATTAAGTGAATACTATGTGCCAGGCACTGGAGATACAAAAAGAGGAAAAGGATAGACCCTGCCCTCAAGGAGGGCAATTTATTACAATTTATTTTACAATTATAATTTTTTAATAATGTGATTAATTTTACAATTAATTACAATTGATTCATGACAACTGGTCCTCTAAGCTTTGGCTTAAGTACCTCCAGTGGCAGGATGGGATGGAAAGAGGGATCAAATTAAGGTAGAATCCACTACTCAAAAAGGGAAGCAGATTTTTCCACTTTGAGATAACCAGTTGTTGGGAGTATTTCTTTATATGAAGTTGAAATTTTCCTCTTTTGAAGCTTCTACCCTGTGCTCTTCTAGTTCAGTCCTCTAAGGCCAAGCAGATCAAGTCCAATTGCCCTTCCATATGACAGCCCTTCAGGCAATCAAAGAAAGCTATCACCTTCCCCTAAATCTTTCCTTCTCAGAGCTAAACATCCTCATTTTTATCAAATAATCGTTATATGGCATGAACTTAAGATGCTTCACTATTCTGATTGCCTTCCGCTGGACAATCCAGCTTTCCAATGGTCTTCCTAGAGTGTGGAGCACAGAACAGTGTAGTGTTACTATCACCTCTCAAGTCCTGGATGCCATTCCTCTTTTTAAACACTGCCAAAGTTCACACTACTTTTCTTGGCTGTCATCAAGGTCACACAGTTACTAAGTAGTAGAATCAGGTCCTCTGACATCTGATTCATTTCTCTTGCTACCACATGATGTTTTGAAAGGGCCCAGTCTGTCAGCATTGATATTATTTTCCAGGAAAAGAGGGTGTCTTTTTTTGTCCAGATCCTCTCCATATATGTATCTGGAAACAACATTATATCTTCAAGGCAAATAAAAATGTCAATGGAGCACTGGGTAGAGGATGATTTTTCCATGTTCTGAAGGGCTTTACTGCTGATCAACTCTTTCCATAAATCCAAGGCCAAATGTCAAAAATTGAGAACTGGACATCTGCGTTAGACTCTGACAGTCCCTAAGATACACTTGGTTCATTTCCACCTCTGCATCGTTGCTTACACATGTTTCTCTGGGCTTGGAAGTCCTCCCTTTTCCTTTTCCCCATCCAAACCTTTTAGGCTCAGCCACTAAATCTCTCCTGGTTTCTATGGTTCACACTGAGCATCCTGTAGCCTCATTTAGTACCTGCTCACATCCTATGTAATGTCATTCCCTAATTATTTACAGAGCTGACATTTACACAGCGCTTTAGGGTTTGTAAAGTGCTTTATAAGCATGATCTCATTTGATCTCCACAACAATCCTGTGAGAAGACTATAAAGTTTTTATGGCACTTTATGACCTAGGCAGCACTCTCACAGACATCATCTCATTGTACTCTCCCAACAACTCTGAGAAGCAGGTACTATGGATATCATTGTTCTCATTCTGCAGGTGAGGAAATGGAGAATCAGAGACCTTCATCTGTTTAAAGTTATTTCGCATGTGCTATTCTCCACCCTTCCCCAAACTCAGGAGTTAGGCTCCTCAAGAGCAAGGACCTATAACACCCTTCATTTGCTTCCCCCACAGTGTCATGCCTCCTCTATAGCAGGAGCTCAATAGTTCTATATCTATTAGCCCCAATCCTTTTCGTCTCCTTGCTAGGGCAGCAGAGATTGACTCAATGAAGAGCCATGATTGGAGAATTCCTGGAATTTTCCTCCTTCTTGAACATGGAAATGTTCAACAGTCATTCATTCAAAGCTAGAAAGGGAACCATGGGCATAGATAGTGTCTCTGATATGGGAAGGGAGGAGACTGTAAAGAATTTTTAGCACATATAATGAGAGAAGAAAGTGTAATCTTCAGTGATGTTTTCCTTTAAATCCCTTAGTGCTTAAAGCAATCCTTCCCACATAGCAAGCATTTAGTAAAAGCTTGTTCTTTGATAGATTAAAACTGAATGTTTGCCTCTCCAAGGGAAGAACCTTATTTCTTTGGGATAGAAGTACCATTCATCCTGTCTGCTTCCATTCCCACAGAGTTTAGGGAACTAGAGGAGAATGGGGAGATATATTCTTTGACCTGAGAAAAGGTGTTGGCTAATGAGGCCACTGAAATCCCAAATTACCATTGCCTACTTATTCTCAAGGAGAATAAGGAGTAATTCACATGGTACTAATACATAATTAGTAGCTAGAAAGGAGATTAATTATGTAGAACTTTGTTCAACTAAATTGTACCTCTGTGGCATGAATAACTCTTACATTATACTCTGTTGTCAGAGAGAAAATAATCAACCTTCCTATTCTCTAGGTGAATTAATATCATTCCCTGATAAATAGAAACTGGTAACTGGATGACTGCTGAGTTTCCAAAGGACCTAAAATATTTGGTCCTATGCCAATGTTGCCTTGTGATGCCAAGCAAGCAATTGCCAGGAAAGAAGCAAGTGAAGGATCTGTAGCAAGAAAGGGAGCTTTTGAATTGGAAAACATTCCTTCTATCTCTTTCTCTAAAAAATGCACAGCTATGTGAAGAGATAGAAATTTTCTTTAACTGGAGACTTTTTGATTAACATTAGAAGCAAGACAAGTTTTTCATCATTAAAAAAGAGTTGCCATTCAACTTTCAGATGTCACCAGAAGACACAGTCCTCTTTCCTGCTTCCATTCCCGTAGGGGCTGGGGAATGGAATTCAAAGGACAGAATTTAAATGATGCTTTGTATTTTGACTACTGTAACAATGATTGTGAACTAAACATATGACCCAATGGATCATCATCAGTCATGCATTGTACAAGTGTTTAATAAATGTTTGTTAAATTTGAATTAAACTCAATTTTTCCCATTTTCTTTTCCTTTTTTTCTGAACTTAAACATCAAGTAAAATAAGTATGTGAATATACACTGTGGACCAGGAGAGGATATTATATGAAGCTGTGAATCATTATATAATGCTTCTTCTTCTTCGAAGTATATTTAAATACATAATTTTCAAAGCTTCCTGCTTGTCTGTGATACATTCTGAACTTCCTTCTCTTGTCTTCTCATTTTAGGGGAAAGGAGAGAAAGTCCTACATCCAGTCCCCTTTTTCAGCCCTCCACTCCATTCCACCTCCCTCCATAAAGTGAAAAAGAAAAAACAAAACTCATCACAAATATGCTCAATCAAGTGAAATAAATGCCCACATTGGCCATCTTGAATTTATCCTCTGTCAGGATATAAGTAGCATGGTTCATCATTGATTCTCTGGAACTATGGTTAATCATTGCATTCCTAAGTCTTTCAAAATTGTTTGACTTTACAATCTTGTTGTTAATGAATAAGTTGTTCTCCTGGTTTTGCTGACTTCGCTCTGTACCAGTTCATAAAATCTTCCTAGATTTTTCTAAAACAGTCCCATTCATCA
This sequence comes from Notamacropus eugenii, assembly GCF_028372415.1. Taxonomy (NCBI): domain Eukaryota; kingdom Metazoa; phylum Chordata; class Mammalia; order Diprotodontia; family Macropodidae; genus Notamacropus; species Notamacropus eugenii. The sequence continues at coordinate 32,058,542 of NC_092877.1, read as the reverse complement.
TTTTACACACAATTATAATCTACTTCATTCATATATCATAAGTTTCTTCAACCATTTCTTGAGTGGTACCCCCTTAGTTTTCCATTCTTTGATACTTCATAAAGAGTTGCTATAAAACTTTTTTTCTCTTTGGGGAATGGGTCTAATAGTGGTATCACTTGTTCAAAGGATATTCAGAGTTTAGTGAGTCTGACGACATGATAATTTAGTTGAAATGTGAATATACTGGGTCTCCTTCAATCATGGCCTTCCTGAAAGCTATCTCATGTTCAGCTTCCACTTTAGATCAGCATCCACTTAAAATCATACCTCATAAGCCTTCACTTTCTTTTACCAGACCAACCAGAGGAATACTAATTCTAAGCAAAAGACATTTAACTCTAAAGCATAACAAATGAAAAGGAAAATTACCCCCATACACACTAGTACACTTTTCCATCAGTTAACACATTATGGTGTAATAAAGGACACCAGCAGGGTTTCCCTATAGGCAGGGAAATCTTGTGGAGTGGGAATGTGTTTGAGGAATAAACATGGAGCAGTCACATTCATAAAGAACACAAAGCTAGGAAGCATGGGTGTTCAGGACAACTCATACTCTATTTTTCTACATCTCCACTAGGATACTTTTCTGCTTCTGTTGCTGCTGCTTACTGCCCCATAGAATTATCAGTGTTGTCTACTGTTCTGGTGATAGAATCAGGCTATGAGATTTTTTTCCCTCACTGCTAAAGTCTTCTGCTGGTTTATTTCTTTCCATTGCTCTACTATTTGCTGTTGTTTAAGTGAAGCTGTTCTCTACTGCTTACATCTGCTGGTTTCCATTGAATTATAGCTGCCACATATCCTTTCTTCTTGGGGATAGGTCTACTAGCTCTTTTAGTTCATGGTCCCAGGGGCTATCTCAGCACTTCTGTGATTCAGTAGCAGAGCTATAGACAGAGAAGAAAGAAATTAGAGACTAAGACAGAGAAGAAATTAGGGACTAAGTATGACTTTTTAGCTGCCTTTCTGAAGCCTCAAATGCCACTTTTTAGATTCAGTCTACTCTTTGAGTTAAAGTAAGAAAATTCCTTTTTATTCCTTTCAACTTTGGTTATGCTTCTGACCATTCAATACCAACCATCCCCCTTGAACTTCGTTTAGCAAGACTTGAGGGGTGTAGTGGCATTTTTTTCCCCTGGCTTGCTCAAATGACATTCAATAACTATATATAAAATGATTAGCTAATTAGTGGAATAATAGATAGAATTGATAGATAATAGATAGATATGGTACAGTAGAGGTTGGTGTCTATACAATGGGAAAAAAAATCTAAAATTTTTTTAAGTAGGTGTTCACTTCATTTCCCCAGAGATTATACATATGTATGCATGTTTTTTAAAACTTTTAAAAGTTTCTTTCAACAAGGATCTATCATATCAAAATAAACTCCATAAATACACACTTAAATTTCTTAGTAAAGGCTAGAGGCTGCATCAGGACTTGTAGTAGGAAGAACTGTAGAATCACAGGTTTTGAACTGGAAGAGATTTTAAAAGCCATCCAGTCTAACTAAGGCACATAAAGATAAAGTGACTTGTATCACATAGGTAAGAGAAGAAGACATCAAGGGGTCAAGGGATAAATACGAATGGACCTTTGTCACAGGAATCTTAGGGGTCTTCCAACTATGTTGGTAATCTTATTCCTGGTCCTAGCTGAACTCAAAATGTTCTCCTCTGATCCTGATTTTGGCCTAGTCACCTGATTCTGACCATTTATCAACACTTCTCTGACCTTGGTATCTGTCTTCTGAACCCTAATATCATCTGAATGAGAATAAACTTTTCCTGAAAAGAAAGACCCAACATTTTCCTCTTTTTTATGTTTATTTAGTATTTTTCCTCAGTTACATATAAAAACAATTTTAACATTCATTTTTAAAACTTTGAGTTTCGAATTCTCTCTCTTCCTCTCTCCCCACCCCACCTCCATTGAGAAGGCAAGCAATTCAATAAAAGTTGTATGTTGTAGTCATGCAAAACATATCCATAATAGTCATGTTGTAAAAGAAAACAGATAAAAAACTTAAGAAAAATAAAGAAAGTAAAATAAGTATGCTTCAATCTGTAGTCAGACACCTTCAGTTCTTTGTCTAGGGACGGAAAACATTTTTCATCATAAGTCCTTCAAAGCTGTCTTGGATCATTGTATCACTGAGAATAGCTGTCATTCACAACTAATCATCTTAGAATATTGCTATTCCTTTGTACTCAATACATTTCACTTTGCATCAGCTCACGCAAGTCTTTCCAGGTTTTTCTGAGAGCATCCTGCTCATCATTTCTTATAGCACAATAATATTCCATCATAATCACATAACACAACTTGTTCAGTCATTCCCCAATTGGTGGGCATCCCCTCAATTTCTAATTCTTTGTCCCCAGAAAAGAGCTGCTATAGCTATTTTTGTACATATAGGTATTTTTCCTTTTTGGTTTTTTTTAATCTCTTTTGGGATACAGACCTAGTACTAGTACTACTAGAAGACCTAAAATTTTCCCTGAAAGTGTGAGACGTGACTGGTTCCTTATATCACTTTATGTTTTTGTGACACATTATAATTTACAAGACACTCTCATTTCTATCATTTCATTTTATTCTCCTATCAGTTCTATGAATATGGTCATATTATCAATCCCATTTTAAAGGAGTAGAAATATGCCTTCAAAGAGGGTAACTGAATTGCCCAGGTTTGCTTGATTAATGAGAGCTAGAACTGGGTGCCTTGATTCTCAGGACAAAGCTCTCTCCTGTTCATCATTCTATTTCTAATATTTATTTCTGATATGAATGTAACCTGGGTTTTGAAGGCTGAGACATTGTGAATGTTGTGGCTTAGGTGTGACTTTGGATTGGTGGAGAAAATGTACACACACACACACACACACACACACACACACACGTACACATGGCTTTGTGCCCTGAATGAGAGGTGGGGTTAGTGCAAGAGCTTGGAAGAGGAAAAATAATATTTGAGAAAGGAAAGGGAAGAGAAAAGAAGATAATGAGTATTTATATAGTGCCTACTATGTTCCTAAGTCCTTTACAAATGTGATCTCATTTGATCCTAATAACAATCCTGCCAGGTAAATGCTGTTATTATTCCAGTTTTAGAGTTGGGGAAACTGAGGCAGGCTGAGTTTAAATGATTTGCCCGGGCTCACACAGGTAATGTCTGATGCCAGATTTGAGCTCCATTCTTCCTGACCCTAGCCCCAGTACTACATCCTTTGAGCCACCCAGCTGCCTGTAGAGGGGATCTGGCATTCTGATTTCCTGACATTCAGAGAGTAGGAGAAAAACCTTAGAAAACTCAAATGTGTAGAAGAAGTCAGTTCAATTTGTCCCCAATTTCCAGCTTACCTTCCTTGATACTTCAGAGAATTTCCCCTTCTATCACTATTTTCTAGTCTGTTTTAACCTGTATAATTTCTCCGATTTCTTTTTTGTAGTTTGCTTGGATAAATGTGATTGTTTGCTATTTGCTATTTGTGATGGTCTTTTGTATAACTAGCACTTGATGGGAAGGAGTCAATCTGTGCATATAAGCCTGGGGTAAATCTCCTCTAAGGTGTAGGGACAAAGGAAGTGATTTTTGTTCTAAACTTACAACTCTTGTTCCTAGACTAGCAATATTAATGGACACTGGCCCTTGGTGGGAGTTGGAGGGGGAAGGGTGCAATTTAAAGTTTTCAGAGATTATGGTATTCCATGATTTGCAGCCATATAGTATCACCAGAAGAACATCAAGCCTGCTTCTAGATTCCTTTAATGCTATTCTCACTAATAAAGAAAGTCTTTCCCTCCTTCTTAGAGGTTAATAAAAATGACAGTACAACAATGGGCAGTTTCTTCCCTGCTTCTAAAGCCGCACCCTTGTGTAGAGTGTAATAGGTAACTAGGAACCCTGGATTAGCTTATGTTTAGATAGCCTTTTCTCAGTGAGTACACACTACCCCCCTTGTTTAGTGATTCTTTTACCCCTTAGAAACCATGTATTGGTGCTAGAAATGATACAGATTGTTCAGCAATAGAAGATAATTGCTAAATCCTTGATGCTGAAAATTTCTTCTCTCGTAAAGCAGAAGGAATGAACCACCTCCCCCCCCCCCCCCCCCCCCTTCCAGCTATTCTGGATTTAATTCTGACCAAAAAGGAAGAAGTGGTTTGTTGAAGTGAAAGCCACAGGAACCTTGGGAGAAATTGACCTGCTCATCTTGGTGCCCATAGTCTTAAAGGAAGGAAATGCTGAGTGAAGTCAAATGTGTCCCTTGGGCTTTGGGAGAAGAAAACTGCCCAGAAAGGGGGCAGGAAGAGAAGAATTGCTGAGTACAAAGGCCACTTGGTGGTAATGGTCTGTAACTCTCCAGAGCCTGTCATACAATAGCATTATATTTCCCTTGGTCTCAGAAGGCTTCTGTGGGGAAATACCTTGGGTAGCCTTCTTTTGTGAAGGAAGAGGACAACCACCAAGAGACTGGGCTTCCTTCTGTAATTCAAATGAGTCCTATTTTAGCCCCTTTTCTATTCAACAATCGGACACTGTCACTTAGTGTCCTGTTGTCCCCCACAGAGGGTCGAAAAACAGAGATGGGTAAGTACACAAGGGGAAGCCCTTCTCCAAAGGCAGGGAGAATGAATGCCAACCAGCCAGACTGAAATAACTAAATAGAATTGTGTGAGGTCAAGAAGAAAAAAGGGAGGGAAATGGAGAGAGAGAGAGAGAGAGAGAGAGAGAGAGAGAGAGAGAGAGAATAGCACTCAGATTTTTTAAAAAATGTACAATGAGGAGCCAAAGAAAAGTAGGACCAAGATCAATTTGCAGAGAATGTTGATGGCCTTTCTGTAACTAGATGGTTAACTAGGGCAATGTGATCAGAGCTTTGTCCCAGAGCGCCAAAATCTAGAGGGTGTTATTGACACTATCCTAGATGCTCTCCTTTCCCCTAGAAGCTGTACTTTCTGGTCTCTGGAAAGCGCTATCACCCACCTCCCTGTCAAAAGTTCTTCATTTGGCCACGTGGGAACTACATGGTATGTCAAGATGTGCTTTCTCCCCTACTCCCCACCATCCTGCCCCACCTTTTGCCTTGCTCTAGCTTTTCCCTATGAAGAGAAATTTCTACTTATATCTCTGTCTGTGATATTTAAACAACATATGTATGCATGTATTTGGTGGAGGATGGTGCTGTACCTATCAGTTCTCCCATCATATTATCCTTAAATTCTTTAGAAAATCTTCACCGATGGAGTTATGAGCTGATCCAGTCATTCTAAGGAGCAGTGTGGCACTTGGTCCAAAGGGTTGAAAGCTTTGCATACTCTTTGACCCAGCAATACCACTACTTGGTCTGTATCCCAAAGAGATGATAAATTTGGAAAAGAACCGCTTTGTACAAAAATATTCATAGCAGCTTTTTTGTGGTGGCTAAGAACTGGAAATCAAAGGGCTGCCCATCAATTGGGGAATAGCTAAACAAGATGTGGTATATGATTATGATGGAATATTATTGTACTATAAGAAATGACAGACAGGATAACTTAAGAAAAACCTGGAAAGACTTACAGAACTGATGCATTGTGAAGGAAGCAGAACCAGGAAAATGTTGAATACAGTTAACAGCAATACTGTTAAATGAAGAACTGTGAAGGACTTGGCTATTCTCTGCAGTACAATGATCCAAGACAATCCCAAAGAACTAATGATGAAGTATACTATCTGCCCTGCCTCCAGAGAAAGTACTGGTATTGATATGATACAGGTAGAAGCATGCTATTTCTCACTTTCTTTCATTTTTTTCTTTTCTTCTAGTCTTCTTGTACAAAATGACTAATATGGAAATGTTTTATACAATTGCACATGTATAACCTATATCTGATTGCTTACTATCTTAGGGAGGGAGAAGGGGAGGAAAGGTTAGAATTTGGAACTCAAAACTTTAAATAAAGGTGTTGAAAAAAATAAAATGTAAAATCATTTTTAAAAAAGAAAAGAAGGAAGGAAGAATTATGACTGACAGCTTTTCAGCAAAACAATAATCCAAGACAATCCCAAAGGACTCATGATACTCTCTGCCTCAAGAGAAAGAATTGTAGTCTGAATACAGACCAAAGCATAGTTGTCTCTTTCTTTCTTTCCCTTTCTTCCTTTCTTCCTTCCTTCCTTCCTTTCAAGTTTTCTTGCACAAAATAACTAATATGGAAATGTTTTACATGATTGCTCATGTATAACCTGTATCAGATTGCTTACCATCTCAGGGAGGGGGGAGGTGGAAAAGATAGAATTTGAAAATTAAGTCTTAAAAATAGTAATGAATCTTAAACATTGTTTTTTTGCATGTAAATGGGGGGGGAAATGAAATATTATTTTTAAAAGAAAGAAAGAAATCTTCCACAGACTGTGTATAAGATTTAGGGGAGGCAGAAGAGAGATCAGCTGGCTAAGAGACTGTTCAATTCTCAATGATCAAAGAAGGGAAGGGGTCTGGTCCCAATCCATTCGTTAGTAGTAAGTTTCTGGACTCATTTAGGGGAAGGGAATGAGATCAGAACCACCTAAGCATTGGTCCTAGGTCTCAAAAGTCTAGTACATCCATTGCACTTTGGTATCATAACTAGAAAACTATAAATAAACTCCTCCTTTTTTCCTTCCTCATGTAATGCTGTACAAGCTTGAACATTTGAATAGGATTCTCTTCATTGGTGGAAAGAATGATTACTCAGCACTTGATGGCTTCTTGAGGGGCAGAACTGTGGAAAACTCAGAAGAGTTCTCTTGCTTCTGGATTCCAACTCTAAGAGAGGATACATGTAGGACCAGGCCCTCTTCAGAGAGAGGCCACTGAGGAGAGAGATAGACTTTTGGAAAAGTCAGCATGTAGAGATGTAGAGGAACCAGAGCCTCAAGCATATTTCTTTTTCAGTTTGCCCTACTAGAGACATTGAGGAATTTCCCTTTGAGTGAAATCAGGTGCTCTCTCTCTCTCTCTCTCTCTCTCTCTCTCTCTCTCTCTCTCTCTCTCTCTCATTTTCTCTCTCTCCTTTCCCTCTTTCTTTCCTTCTCCTTTTCTCTGTCTGCTATTTGAGATATCTCACTCTGAGTTGGAGAGTTCATTCTGTGCATTTTCTGTTATATTCTAATCTGTATATTTCTCTGTTTTTATTTGCCGTTAATTGAAAAATGGATTCGTTCATTATTCAATATTTGTGATGGTCTATGTAGAGTGGGTGTATTGCCTATGTATGTTATATGTATATGTCCAATGTCTAAATGAAGCTTGAAGGAAAAAGTATCTCTGAAATCTCACCACCCCTCTCCAAGGAGACTTTGATTCCTACTTGAAGGGGAGTCATGAGGTTGGTCCAGTCTGCACCCCCCAGAGAGGGGATATTGGACTAAAATTATATCTGTCTTCCCGATTAAATATTTCTAGTCTAGTAAAAATTATTTTTAGGTTTGTGCCACTTTCCTGATCACTATCCCTTAATGGGAAAGGAGTACTCCCAATGATATCCAAAGAACTTACTGCATTTCCACAAGTTGTTATTATGCAAAAAAAAAAATCACAAATATTGAATAATAAATAAATCTATCAACCCAAGCTGGTAGCCAACAGAAAGAAGAGAAGAGAAATAAGAATAATCATTACTGGGAAAGGATGGCCTTCTGGGTCACATAATCAACAAGATGGAGGACTAATTTTTTTTTCAGTCTTCACTAATTCTCAAAAATTCCCTAAAAGAAGAATTATGTCCCATGGATAGAAAAATTACAACTTCTCTACAGGAAAACACACCAAGAAGCACAACAAAGCAATTGCTTTATGAATTACAGCGGAGAATGCTAATCCCTAATCGGCTTACTCAGCACCTCTTCCACCACCAGCACCCACAGTCTGGCAGGGTACACAACCTGACCCATGTATTCTGGTATCCACCCTGCAATTTTCCTGCTTCTGCTACAGTCTTCGCTGGCACACCCTGTCTTTGCCCTCATCTCTTCCATTCTATGGAAATAAACAGCAGATCTCAACTCTTCCCAACCTCTTGTAGAGGAGGAGAAGAAGGTGTAGGAGTGCAAGAGCGGGTACAGCCTGGGGAGGCAGCACTCAGTTAAAAAGAAATAAAGAGGAAGGAACTGGGGCAGGGAGCTAACATGCATGTGGGGCAGAGCCAGGATTAAAGAAAAGGAACAGGCATCCAGCTGGGGTTACTTGGGGCTGGGAGTGAAGTCAGTGAAAAGTAAATTCTCCAATGTAAGAAGAGGCTGAGAGAGAGCTTTGAGGTCTAGCCCCCCAGGGCATCTGACATCAAAGGAGGAATCAGAAAGTAAGAAATAGAATAATAAAAGAAAAAAAGACTAAAATCACCAAGAATCTCAGGAGAAAAAAACTTAATTAAAAGCCTTAAGGAAAAGCAGATCAAACAACAAGAAAGATGTTAAAAGAGATGGACAGTTGTCTACAAAGATATCTAAATGACTGCAAATGACTCCAAATAAATTCTGCAGAGAAAAAATAAATTAAATGAATACCTAATGGTTTCATACAGGACCCTATGGACTTCCAAGAAAGCATGAAACTGCAGCCAGATGTTTTCAAATGGTTCAAAATAGAATAGAATCTTGAAAGAGTTTAAAGAAAACAAATGGCAAAAAATAATTGGCAGAATAGAAAACCTGAATCTATGGTGATGGATCTCTCCAAAGAAATAAAAGAGAGAATAATTGGTTGGAAATACAAATATGCTGAAGTAAAGAACAATCTGTAAGAAGAAAAGCAAAAAAAAAACCCAAAACCATTAATATTAAAAGAACACACAATCTTTATACAAGAAAGTCACATTGATCTGAAAGACAGGATATGTAGATTCAGCTTAAGGTAGGTATAGGCCTCCCAGAAAAACACAACAATTCAAAAAACCTAATCACTATAATGTAAGAAATAATAAAAGAAAACTCTCCAGAACTTGTAAATATAAAAAAAAAGCTAACTGAAAAAATTCACCTATCACCTCTAGAAAAAGAAAACTTCAAAACAGAGTGATTGAAGTTAACTATTCTAATAACAAATAATAAATTCTGCAAGCAACTAGGAAACTTTAAAATATAAAAGAAAGGGAAAGGACATTTCTCTAATGTTTTGAATAAATAATATTTAATGAACTGGGGTATGGGTTTGAGGCAACAGATAAATTAATAAGATGTTGCAATTTTTTCAATTAGAAATAAAATTTCAAACACACCCCTAGATTATATTAAGTCAGTAGTGTCATCAACGGCAGTCTATAGGCCACATTCAGCCCCACAACACCCATGAGTATAGCCCAAATCAGACTAAAATGTAATTGGTAAATATTTAACAAAATAAATAAAAATGCAGCAAAACATAGATAATGTTAATATGTGGTTTTCTAAGTCAATGTGTCACCCACAGGGATCCTTATCACCAGTTTAGTGGTCCATTTCTATCTGAGTTTGACACCACTGTCCCATATCTTGGGATAAGATTAAATAGGCGAATGACTCAAGTAGTAGGCTAAGAGGCAACCTAAAAATGTAGCATATTATCCATGTAATACTATTATGATAGTTTACAGAGAAACTCTACTTTCTGTTATCTTACTGTAGAGATTTATGTGACTTTTCTATAATCATTCTGATCTTAAAATAAAAGCAATAATTTCATACATTTAGTGTAGAACAAATTTTGTGATAGTCACATATTCATATTTACCATATTAATTTTTATATATTTACTCATATAAATATATATATTTAATATATACATATTTAAGTTCATGTATACATAGAACTAACTTTGTGATAATCATATATACATATTTAAGACAGAAATATAGCCAGGCAGGAGGAAGACAATAACCCTGACCCTGGGCTTAGTTTTGTGCCTAAATCTTTTCCCCTCTTCTATGCATTGGATTCCACTGGAGAACAAACAAGTTTTGGAGTTGAAAAACTGAGAGACCCCAGACCAAAGAGCTTTTGATAATTTGCTGAAAGAGTTGCCTAGATATAGTTTGGCCATCAGAAATTAAATAGAAAATTACATGAGATTTCTTACCAAAAATGAGAGATGACTGAGATTTCTTTCTGGAGAGAAAATGCCCATTCTAGACAAGGGTCAGAGAAGCAGACAAGTCTCCTTAAGAGAAAAAAAGCTAGGAAAGACTTTTTCTCTAGCCTGGTAACTAGGTGTAATAAGGTTGCCTTTTCCAGGGGGAAAAAACTGGCAGATAAAAGCTCTGGGTTTTAAGTTAAAAGAGTGACAGCAAAGCACATGTACACCCACCTAAGAGGAAGAGATAGCACCCTAGCTGAGAACTCCAGATGAAATCAGTAACGGGAAGTTCAGCAGCAACATCTTCAATGGAGCCACATGGATCAGTAGTGAGCCTGGTGCCGACAGAGCAGTATCCAGCAGCAATCACACCAGAGTAGAAGGGAAAAATGCTTGGCAGAGACAGACGGATCACCAGTAAGGAAAGACCTTAGAAGGAGTGCATCCGAAACATCAACAGAAGACATAGGCAGACTTTAAGCATGGTAGGTGGGAGTTGCCCATGCATGTAGGTGCCTTGTTCTCATATGCTCATTCTGTGTACACTGTCACACACATGCCTTCACTATGCATCCCCTACATGTCCCTATTCTTCCCACTAATGGTGTGCATATTTGTGGGAGAATGTACACCAGGTTTATGGAGAGAATTTTTATTACTACTTTTCTTACTATGAATATTTCTTTCAATGCTTTTGTTTTGAATGATTTCCTTTGGCTAACTGGTAAAGGCAAGCAGTTGGGAGAGTGGGTTTACGTGTGGTTTTGAGTGGAAAATGTACAGAACACCTTGCACTCAGGGAAACATCCTATGTGATTTGGGGGCTATCTCCAGTTGCTTTTTTTCCACAGAACTCAGTATAATGCCTTGTACATAGTAGCTGATTAATAAAAGCTGGTCACATTACAATGGATTAATAAAGATAAGAAATTCAATGATTTGGATAAGATGCAAGAACTGAGTGAATACCATAAACTCATAAAAGAAACTGTGTTGGATTCAATTGAAAAAAACCCTTTGGTTGTCCCCACCTCTGCACTACTCCTCCATTACTTCCAGATAAAACAATAAAAGGTAATGTAAAAAGGCAATCCAGCCTCAGGAACTTACTAGTTGTGTGACCTTGTTCAAGTCACTTTACCTTTGCCTCAGTTTCCTCAACTATAAAATGGGAGTAATTTTAGCACCTACTCCCCAGGATTGCTCCCCAGATATTTTTTTAAAAACTTAGCACAGTGCCTAGTACAGAATAGGGGTTATATTAATGTTAGCTATTATTATTAATTATTATTATTATTATTGTGGAAAGAGCAGTGTGGGGTGAAGATCAGTTTAGAAAATGGGGTTTTGAATCATAGACTTGCCCCTCAAGCACTGTATAACCTTGGGGAAGCCTCTGGGTTTCAGTTTCCTTATCTAATCTATGATTTCAATTGTTTCAATTTATCAAAACTTAGTTTGACTGAATTGAACCATTTTTAAAAATAGCTAGTAAGAATATTTGCAAAATACTTAGTTCTGGAATTTCAGAGAATTTCAGACATAGTATTTCTCCCTCCCTGCCTCTCCCTTCAATCACAACATGATCAATTCTACTAAGCTTGGGGTACCTAGATAGTGGTGATGTGGTCTCTTTATTTTTGTGTTAGGGATATACATAGAAAAACTGTCACCAAAGGAGCTTGTCCTACCCCTAGGCTTGATCAATGAAAGGATGACAACCTCCACTCAATTGCAGCCAAGCAACGATCTCACCGAAAGGTAAACAAAACACATGCATGCCCAAGCTGCAGGTGAATGGAAGTGTTCTCACTGCAAACCGGATGGCCCAGCCCCTCTAGCTTCCTAAGTGCTGTTTCCTGCAGGAAATCAGGGGAGGATAAGTGAAGAGGGAGGTGGGAGGCACATGTTGCTGTGAACTCCAGGGTGTTGTCTCTAGGAATCTAGTCACAATGGGCCACTAATGACCCCAACGCCCCACCTGCTCTCCAATGATGGACAAGCATCCTGCTAGTTCTTCAGTTATGGCAGAGAGTCAAAGGCCCTGGAAGAGGACAGCCTTAAAACACCTCACCAACTCAAGGATCATAGCTTTAGAGCTGGCAGAGAATTAGGAGATCATCTAGTCCAATCTCATTTTACAGATGAGGAAACTGAGGTCCAGTAATCTAAAAAAATTGTTTAAGGTCACATTGATAGTAAGTAGCAGAGTTGAGATTCAAAGCTAAGTCCCCTCCAAAGACAACTGTGTAATAAAGGAAATACCACAGGATTTGGAGTCAAAATACCCAGGTTTGAATCCTAACTAATACTTACTGACTTTGGAGTAGTGACTTCAGTCTTTCTAGATCTCAGTTTCTTTACCTGAAAAACGAGGTGGTTGGATTAGATTACCTTTGAGCTCCCCATGAGGCATTAACAAACATCCTTGGGGCATATGCTCAGTAGTGGGATGGCTGGATCAGAGCATGTTTGGGTTAGTAATTCCCCTCCATAATTTCAAATTGTTTCTCAGAAGAGTTGAACCAAATAACAGTTCTATCAACCAAGTATTAGTGTGCCTGTCTTCCTATAAAACTATCAACGTTGGCCGTTTCTGTCTTTTATCATCTTTGCAGCAACCTCTTTCTTTAGCAATCTTTAAAACTAGCTACACACCCAGATGTCTGGAGTAGTCTGAAAGTAGACCTGGCAGTCAAAAATAGATCCCTTGACTTGACAGAATAGTGATGAATTATAGGTTCAGGAATTCAAACCTTTTGACCCAGCAATGTCTTGGTTTGTATTGATTAACTGTGTTTCTTTGTTGATAACTGTGCTTCTTTGTTATAAGGGATAGTTGCAGGTGAATATGAAGGATCATTGGGAAGAGACAATGATGTAAAGAAATATGTATCAATTAAACTTTTTTTTTAAAGAAGAAAGTAATAGAAGTAAGGATGAACTAAATGGAATAGAGAAATCTATTCCAGTTCTAGGAATCTGTGAAAGTCACTTCACCAAAATTATTTCACTTGCTACCCTGGATTCAGATTTATAAATGAAATTCTTCAGAACGAACTTTGCTTAGACAGGGCTGCCCCCTCCTGTTCATCTTAGAAAACAGAACTGAGATCTCCAGGTTAACTTTGCTTTCTGTATGAAGGATATTTCTAAAGAATTAGTGAATGACAAGAATTTTTGTATGTCACATTATGCCCATTCAATGACTTCTATTATAATTTTGGAAGTATACTTTTACAAGAAAAATGCTTAATCCAAGTCCAAACGTAATAACCAGTTCAGAGAACCAATAAAGTGAAGTGCAGAGAGGTTCATCTCTAAGGATCTGGGGCTACAAAGACAAAGACAGAAACAGCCAATGCTAGAAGAGTTACAGGAAAAGAAGTACACTAAAACTTTGTTGGTAGAACTGTGATTCAGTCCAAACTTTTGGGAAATAGTTTGGAATTAAAGAGGGGAAGTACGATAGCTAAACTGACCCAGCAATCCAGCCCTCCAAGACAACTCCATACACAGAATGGGTTCGATGATACTGCAGTACTCCAAAAAGTCAATGATTTCAACAGAGCCTAGTCCTTCAAACAGGAATTAAAACATGCATTCAAAGGAACCAGGAGTCTCACCTCCAAGCAGTGCACTCCTAGCAACGTGTGTGAGTGGAAGACAGAATGGAAGGGGGAAAGGTCCAGCAGCAGTAGGTCCCATGTGCATGCTAAATGCTTCATAGCATGTAGGTGATTTGAGACTGCAAAATCAGCAGTTTCTGGGAATGGTTCTCTTCCATTGCTACTTTTGGCTATTCTGCATAATCAGATGATGTACCAAAAAGGTTCCCTCTGCTTGAATGACAGTGAAAGAAGCAGAGAAAAGGAAACTTTAGGAGAGTTTTACAGTAAAGCTGTACTCTCAGGCATCCAGGTTTAAGTCACACTGATTAATGTATAAGTACATTATGTAGCTCAACAAATGTTTTCGTGCCTTTTTCTTGTTCACACACCATTGGCAAGCCTCAGGACAAAGGCTGCTACCAGAGGACTGACTGTCAGGACAATGTAAAGGGCTGCTGCGCCTCTCAGAAAGAGAGTGGGGAGCCACGTTTGCCTTGTGTATGTTTCTACTTCCCTTTCTGTGTCCTTCTCTCTTCTCCAAATGAAAGCAATTCACAGGAAAGTATGAATAATCAAAAAGGGTCTTGATTTCATGTTCTCCAACTATTTTGAAAACTGTTGATCACCTCCTTTTTTAAAAAAAATATATCCTCAACATAGAACAATGGAAAGATCCGTGCTTTGTAGTCAGAGAACCTGGGTTCCAGTTCAATCCTCTGACATTTACTGCCTATACATGTTCGGCTAGTCACCTCTACCCTCTGAGCCTCAATGTCCTTATCCATAATATGAAAAGATTCCATTAGACGGTCCCTAGAGTCCCTTCAAGTACTAATCTATGATCTAATAATACTGCCTTGGTTTGCAATCTAGTCCAACATGCATTTGTTAAAGACCTACCATATGTAAGGTGCTGAGGAAGGTACAAAAAGAGGAAAAGGAAAATACTCTTTGACTTTAAAAACTTGGGGGAAAGGCACGACATGTAGATACATAATCCTAGATATTTTACTTTTATTCAGATAATGTTTAAATTACACAGATTTACAAGTATTGTTACAGTATAATCATTCATTTCAGAATTTTCTGATACATACGTATCTAATGGTAAAACACAAGTTTAAAATATATGCATATAAACAATATCCAAATATTTTTAAATGAGCAAAAAATAATAACTTACAGACCAATTCTTTATAAAATAAAACTAGTAATGACTTCTCAATTTAAATAAGAATAAAATCATTTTTATATCTAATATATATTTATTATTTCTATTGTCTCACCTCATTTATCTCTATGCATACACATGTGTCTCCACATATACATATATGTGTATGTATATATGCTTATATATGTGTGTGCATACATATGTGTATACCCTTCCATATAACTGAGTCCCAAGGGCCACCAGTTTCCTTAAGAGATTTGCATACTTGGGGTTGATTTTCAGTTTTGAAAATATAAATCACTACCCCAATTCCAATCTTCTAATCTCCCTGATTATCCCTACTACTGTACACTCTGCAGCGTTCTTGAGTCAGATGCTGACACACTAAGTTGATATTTTTCCACTCCGTCTGCTCTGGCTGATTAAAAGACAGAATAGTTATTTTCAAAAGGTATAGTGACATCCGTTACAGCAGGAGTATAGTTCTTATAATTGAGAATTACGAAGCCCTGGCAAAGAGCCTCTTCCAACCCTGGAACAGTCAAATTGACTGGAACCTCAGTAGTTTCCAGCACTTTGATCGCCTCACTAGTTCATTTAAAATGGCATCGTGTCATTGGGTAACAGTTCCACTCAAACGTGACCAAGGCCATGTGGGAGTGCCTCATGTGGTGCACCAAGCTGACAACAGGGCTTGTCTCCAGAGCCAAACCTTCTGACCCTATTTAATGAAGCACTGTCTGATCTGGTTCTATGAATAAAACGCCAGTCTGTGAACTGGGTAAAGGAGCCCTCCCTCATTAAAAAGCTGGAGTCTAAATCTATAAAGGTGACTGAAAGCACCTTACCCTGGTGAAGCCTGCAAACTAACCATAGTCGGTCATACTCTCTAAGTGCCTGATTTAATGTTCTCTCCACCTCTGCTGGGACCAAAGGGTTATACTCTCCTAGCTCCTGTTCTACTGGTCTGATCATTTATTCTCTGCTTCCTTTGACAGATTCTCTTCCTCCTCCCCCTAGAATGGG
Organism: Notamacropus eugenii; assembly: GCF_028372415.1. Classification (NCBI taxonomy): domain Eukaryota; kingdom Metazoa; phylum Chordata; class Mammalia; order Diprotodontia; family Macropodidae; genus Notamacropus; species Notamacropus eugenii. The sequence goes on along the minus strand of NC_092877.1, from coordinate 32,042,613 downwards.
ATTCCCCCAAGATTCTATAGTCGGTCCTCTTCTCTTCTGTGTCTGCATTCTCTCCCTTGGCAATCTCATCAAACCCCACAAATTCAATTACTCTCTTAATGGACAAAACTTCCAAACTTCTGTCTCAAGCCCTAATCTTTCCCTCAACTCCGATCCCAAATTTTCTGCATCCTGACTAATATGTCCATGTGAATGTCCTGACATAGCTCCAAACTCAATACATGTAACTAAACTTATTACCTTCTCTGTCCCTAAGCCACCTTTTGTTTTTTCTGACTTCTCTATCTCTGTTGATGGCACAACCATCTTCTCAATTCACGGCTGAAACCTCAGAATTATTGTTATGTCTTCCCTCCCTCCCTATGACATCTTTCTGTTATGTGTCACAAGAGCAGGATGGACAAGGGACAGTAATTATGGAAACCCCTGGAGAAGAGGAGTTTGGAAGGAGAAAATATGAATTATCACTAGAGACAGAGAATTAGAGGTCTTAGATTTAGAACCAAAAGAGATTTAATCGAATACTCTCATTTTATAAATGAAGAAATTGAGACCCAGAGATTTGTCCAACATCACACCTTTAGTGGGTATCAGAGTTGGAATTCAAATCTAGGTCTGCTGACTTCAAATTATTGCTGTACGTCCTTTGTTTTTGAAGCACACCAATGCCCTCATGAGGTGATGTCTTGGCTCGAGAGTGAATTGAATTTAAGTGAGGCAGAGTTGTGCAAGTTGTCAGCTTTACTCTCTCTTCCAGAGACATCAAAGTCAAGTGGCATGACACAAATCAAGATGACTGGTGATGGTCCAGGATTTAGCTTCTTCAATGTCTGACCAAACTCTAAGTGCTCCACAGCACCTGCTCCGACTGCTTTTATGGTTTTTGGAGCAAATTATTCTCATCTGCCCATTCTGCTAGGAGTGAAGGGAAGCTCTTTGCATAATTGGGGCAGATAAGTCAGTTACCCTCAACCTGGTTTAGCCTGTCTTGCCAGGGTGTGGTGCTGCCCATGCTACAGCTTCTTGGAGCCACAGCTGAGAGTTGAATCCCAGATGCCTCTAAAGGTCAAGTCAGTTCATTACCAAAAGCTCTGTGAGATGACACATTCAAGGGACTGATGCTGCATCTTCTCTCACCTCCATCCATTGGCCCAGGCCATCCCCAAAACCAGACTCTCCCCACAACTCTGCCTGGTCATATTCTTTCCTCTTTCAAGACCAAACTCAGGTGCCATGTTCTCCCTGATGTCACCTTCTCTAATCTCTTCTCTCAGAAGGGATTTCCATGCTCTTTAATTCTTAGGTCACTCTGTTTGGACCACTTTTATGCACTTACATACCAGGTTGTATTAGATTTATGTGTGAACATGATTTAAGACCCCTTATCAAACTGCAAAGTTTTTGAAAGCAAGGATTGTGTCTCTGTGCCTAATTTCATCTTTGTATCCCCTGTATTGAACACAATGCATATAGTAGACACTTTGCGTTTTTTAAATTAAATTGAATATTAAAGGAGGAGTTTCTTAATCAAACTGAATCTCCATTTTGTAGAATGTAAGTGAGGAGATATTTATGAGAAGAGGAGCTTTGAGTATTCCTGTAATTTGAGATTTGTCAATGGGACAATGGCAAAAAAAAAGAAAAATAAAAGGTCCAATGCTCCCTTCTTTTTGCGGGGAAGACGTCACTGCCTATTTAGTCTTTTAAAGAAAGGAAGTTTCTTACTAATTGTGTGACCTTAAACAAGTTATTTAACTACTCTGGCCCTCAGACAACAAGATTGTCTCCAAGATTTTTCAAGTTCTATAAGTTAAATAGTCTCTGAATAGGAGTCAGGGACAGCCCCTAGATATCCTCCTACCTTCCTTTCTACCTCCTTTTCTCATTTACTAGTACTCCCTCTTTCACTCCCTCTCCCCATCCCTAACTGCCAATAGCTTATCCCTGTATGATCATTCCTTCTTCCCTGCCCTGTCCTAACTACAGACAAGACTTCCAGTTACGTGCTTTCAAGGTACATGAAATTTGAGGCATGACTGTCTTCCTGCTCCCTCTGTCTATTCCACTACTGAGGGACTCCAGAAGTCTCTCTCGGGGATTTTCAGACTGAAGCTCTGCTAGAATTCAGGCAGTGAAGGCATGCCCACTGCTCGGACAATGCTTATCATCCAGGGTCTTGAGAGAGACTTATTTCCATCCTTTGGTTTGTGAAGAAGGTCCAGAAAGGCTGGGATTTGACCCAGGGCTGTGTGGCCATATTGTGAATTCTACATTCTCAGGCTTTGGCCATTTCTGCTGCCACATCGTTGCTCACTAATCAAGGCATAAGCAGGAGCCGGGAGAGTTATTGATGTTTCCATCCATCTGATTTGATTGTTATACTTTCCTATCTAGAGAAGAGATTAGAACTGATGACTAATGTGAACTAATTAGAACTGATGTGACTCAAAGATTTAGTGGAATAAGCACTAGAATGTGAGTCAGTGACCCATATCCTAGTTTAATTCTGCTCCTAAGGCCTTATAAGTCTTGGATAAGTCACTTGACCTCTCCGCCTCAGTTTCCTAAACTACAAAATGAAAGGTTAGATTAGATCTCCAGCCCTAATATCCAGATTCAACATCAACTCCCTTATTAGGAGAATTATTCAGGCATAGCTATATCTTCTTTCAGAAGGAATGGGAAAAAGGGATGCATCTTTTCTTTAACTACAGAGGCCCTGCCCATTCTTCCTCAGGGAGGAGCAGACTGTAATGTGGTTTGTATTACTGCTATATTACTGTCAAGATGCCTCCATGGGGGTCAATTATCTGTGTAGAAAACTCATATGGTAACTTCTAATAAAAATAATTTCTTTAGAACATTCCCTTATTCCAAATAATTTCGCAACTTCATGGAATTTCAGAATTCAATTTTTACTCAGAACAGAAATCCCCTCTTAAAATATCTCTAAGTTCCTTCAAATTATGCCTATATTACAAATTTCCTTGCCATCCTGGTCATCATCCTCCCTCTGTATTCTGAGTTCTCAATGACCTTCCTGAATGTGGTGCTCAGAACTGACCACAGTACTTTGCACATGGCCTGACCAAGATCAGGAAGGTTGAGGATTGACTGGTGGTCCTCTCTCTTTCCTCTTATTCTGCTGTGGTGACGTCTTTACATGGAAGAAAGGAATGAATGACCTTCATTGAACCAAGGAGACTTTAAAGTGTTGAACTACAGGGTAGCAAAAGGCATGTCACTGGAGTTGTGAAAATGGGTACTATTACCTCCCTTGTTCTGGACATTATAATTCTATTATAGAGACCAAAGATCTCCTCCCTTTTAGCTGATACCTTACTTAACTGATTTATATAGAGCTTACAAGTCACTAAAAGCCCAGAGCATTTACACACTGACTGCCCTCTTGCCACATCTCCCTCAGTCTATATTTGTGTCATTGATTTTTTAAACCTGAGTCAGACTTTATATTTATACCTGTTGTTTTCTTCTTTAGTCAGTTAAAAGGACTTAGTGTGCATCAAGAGCCAGGGAAAGGTAATCTGTCTCCATTATTCTTGTGAATCTTGGCCCATCTTTCTTTTCTGACTTTATGCTGCTTTGTGACTAGGACCTCTTAATTGTCCAGGCTTCGTTCTTGCTCATTTCACTTTGTTCTAGGAATACTTTCCTGATATCAGCAATGGTGCACCTGCTTGCTTGTGTAATCTAGCAGTTTCTCCTCTGCTACCCTGCTAAGGAATCAGACTCCCTGGTGAGATACATTGGCATAAACACATTCGTCCATCAATATTACTAGCTCAGGGCCAGGTCCCTGCTGCCCAGGCTTGGCTGGTACTCTCGGCATCTGAAAATCATATGGGCTAGAAGCATGCCCATTAGCATTCTACTTTGTACCTACTAGTATTCTATTTTGAAGTACGATGGTTATTGTCTACTAGTAATTGTGTTGAGACAACCCAACCAATTAACTTCTTTGCATTCAGAATTTTAGATCTAATCTACAGATCTTGACCAAAATGTATATATGCCAAGTATATGCAATGAAGGCAACAGGTATTTATAACCCCTTTCTAACAATCATATGGATTTTTAAAAGCTCAGTACCAGATGCTCCAAAGCCCCAAACCTGAGACTATGATAATCTAGAAATTCACAATCCTAAAGCTGTTGTCTTCAGAAGTGGAGTCATATAAGGGGATACTAGGTGGCACGGTGGATAGAGGACCTGAGTTCAAATCTGGCTTCAGACCCTTACTAGCTGTGTTACCTTGGACAAGTCACTCAACCCTGATTGCCTCCCCAAATAACAACAATCAAAGAAATGGAGTCATATAGTATAAAGCTTATTGGACTGCTAGTCAGCAAAGCTTTAAGTTAAAATCCTACCTATTATTCTTACTGTGTGACCCTTGTTCAGTTCCTTACCTCTCTGTCTTAGTTTTTTACATCTATAGAATGGGGAATCATCCAACATTTACCTCATAGGGCTGTTACAAGGAAAATGTTCTGCAAATTCCAAATTACAATAAATTTGAGATATTACAGTTATTGAGAGAGTCCCTTTTAAAGGACCTGGGAGAGAAGGATGCTATTACTAAATATTTCTAAATGAACATCTGTTTTTCTTATACATATTGGCTCCAAGCCTCGTGATTTTTTAAAAATATGGTCTGTGATTTCTTTGATATAGGGAACTTCCCTTGAGGAAAGGCATTCTACAAAGAAGAATCAGTATCTTGTCTGGAACAGAGAGTCACCTGCATCACAAAAAGGTTAAGAAATGTGCCCATGGTTATACAGCTAACCAGTCAGTTATTGGTACTATTGTTTCTAGATCTGGTGGGTTGGGAAGGGCATAGTTTAGAGAACCAGATGGAGGAATTCAGAGTCATATGTCAGAAATTACATCATGATGGCAGGTTCTGGGTCCACATAAATGCCAGTTCTTTAAGAATGAAAGCCCCACCATTTCAGTAGGTCAAAACAACTTGACAGACTAATTATGTTGTTCAGATGCAAAATGTACACTTGCCAAAAAGACCATATTTTGGAGAAGTCACACAGGGCAAATGTTCACATGGTGGTCAGAAGAAGCGATACAAGGACACTCTTAAGAACTTCGGAACTGATTGTATGACATGGGAGACACTGACACAGGACTGCTCATCTGGTGTACCCACATCAGAGAAGGTTCTGTGCTTCATGAGCAAAGCAGAATTGTAGCTCAAAATAAATACAAGATGTGTAAATTTAGGGAATCCTCTCCAAATGTTCATGTGGACTCTTTGTACTTGACTTGTGGTAGAACATTCTGACCTTATATTGGTCTGATCAGACACAGTCAGACATCCTGTAACTTGACTCTAGCATAGTGATGTCCTTTTGGTCCTCCTTGAGAATGAAGGAGAACAACCACTCAAACAACCAATTGTTAATCTGGTCCTACCTATCTTCCTGGTCTTACTGTGGTCTATCACTAGTACTTTTTAACTCTTAGAACCATATTTTCACTGGGTTCTTGGCCCATTTCTCTAGTATGATGACTAAAAGAAAACAATTGTGGTGGCCTACCTTATGAGCAACTGAACAGAACAATGTCTAGATGCCAATCTAAAGAAAAGCTGAAGAATTCAAGGCACGATGATAGACTAGAACTGGCCTTAAAGCCTTGATAATATTTTGTTTTAGGCAATCCACCAGGAGAGAGGCAAGCTATTTCAAGGACAAAGTTGGACTGCTAAGTTTTCTCATCTGTAAAATGGGGATGATGACCCCTGCCTTGCCTCAGAGGATTCCCATATTATAGGGAGCAAATGAAAGGATGAACGTGAGAATGCCAATGTAAGGGACTTTTTATTATCAGTGGTTTGGCATCTGGGAGAGTTTGAATCTCATGAATGGGTTCTCTGTCTCAGAAACAAGTAATATATCATAGAAGCAAGAAATCTGCACTTTTTTTGCTATGGAATCAGAAAGAGCATGATGCAAATTTAATTCTATAACATGAGGAAACATTTGTTTCTTTGTGATTCAACTAAGCTCACCAAGCCATAGCAAAAAAAATGAGACTTTTATCAGTGATTGCTGGGTGGCCCGGGCAACATCTCTAACCCAGTGAGTCATTGATGCTAAGGTACAAGGACTCTTTTCTTCTAGAAGAGGCAAATTCAGATCAATGATAATTGTTATTCATTGAAACTAGTCCTGATGCTTACAGAGGATGCTATGGCAACAGGTAGCACTAGAAAACAGGAAAACTGTTGCTTAGCAACTGGAAACTTGCAGCACCTCTCAGAGAGCCAGTTCACTATTGTAGGAGGTATATACACAGATTGTAAGGGAAGGGGGTGGAGTGAATGGGCAAGAATCATAGCAAGAGGTCAAAAAGCAGTGTGGTCTAATGAAAAGTGCAATAAACTTATCCACAGGATAGATGGCATTTGAATCCTGGCTCTCATGCTTACTCACTGTATAACCCTGGGGAAGTTATATAATGTCTCTGAATCTCGGTCTCCTTGGTGGCAAAATGGGGTTAATTTTCCTGTGCCAAAGGATTGTTGCATGAAAAATGCTTGGTAAAGCTTAACGTGCCCCATAACAATAACTGTGTGAGGTCAACACATCTTATGGCTGTTCCCATGGTGGTTCACAAGCTTGAGAATTTTAGAAATGAAAAGAACTTGAACTGAAGAGATCAATTTGCTTCAATTCAAGAAAGATTTATTGAATATACTCCCTATAAGGTACTGTGCTGGATGTTAGGCATTCTCAGACAAAAAAAAAGGGAAGCAGTCCTTGCCACTCCCTCTCCCAAGCCACACTCCTCCCAAAAAAAGTTTGCCTTCTGTGGAAGGAGTACAACATGTGCACAGATAAGTAAATACAAGGTAATTTGGGGGAGGAGAGACAACCAAAAACTGGAAATGATCAATAAAAAATGACATATGACATGAGCCTTGAAGAAAGAGGATTCTGAGAGGTAGATATAAGATGGAAAGTTCATTCCAGAAGGAGCTAGTGAATAGAGCTCTTGGTCCAGAGTCAGGATAGACCCAAATTTCAACCCTGCTCCAGAAACTTCCTTACTGTGTGTTTCTGAGCAAAGCACTTAACCTCTGTCTACCTCAATTTCCTTGATTGTAAAATGGAGGGAATAATAACACCTTCCTCATAAGGTTATTGTAAAGTTCAAATATAAATGCTAGGTATTATCAACATAATAATAACTGTTATTCTGTTGTAACAGAGGTAATCAACAGAGCCCTCCTAATCTCAGGCCATTTCGGATTGGTCACATGGGGTTCAGTTCTGAAAGACTATGTGCCTTAGCATGACACAGTGCTCCTTTGGTCCCAAGACAGCAGTAATGATACCTGTGTTCAAGAGGACTGGCCACTGAGTTTGGATTAACTATCCAATAGAGAGACTTTAAAGAGAAAGACTGACCCACCAAAACCACTTTTAGCTCTATTTCCCAAAGTGATCGGGGGTGGGGGGGGGGGAGGAGGAAGGGAGAGAGAAGGAAACGAGTATGTTCTAAAATATTTATAGCAACTCTTTTGGGGGGTGATAAAGAACTGGAAACTGACAAGATGTCCCTTAATTGGGGAATAGCTAAACAAGTTGTAGCATATAATTATGGTGGAATAACATTTTGCTATAAGAAATGATGAGCCAGCTAATTTTAGAAAAACATGGAAAGGCTTTTATGAAATAATGAAAAATGAAATGAGCAGAATCAAGAGAACATTGTATACAGTAACAACTATATTGTTTGAAGAATAATTGTGAATGATCAAGTTATTCTGAGTATTATAAATACCAAAAGCAACTACAAAGGATCTATAAAGGAAGATGCTATCCACCTCTGGAGAAAGAACTGATAAGTAGAAGTTTGCATAATATGATTTTACTTATGTCTATAAATCTGTGCCAAATGGTGGCCTTCTAAAAATATAATTGGGAAATATTTAACAAAGTAAATAAAATACAATAAAAAGTATTGAAATCAAATGCTGGCTCTAGTACAGCATGGGGAGGGGGAAAAGGAGGCTGTTCAGAACTTAAATTGTAACAGAAAAAATGAAATTAAATTTTTAAAAAAAGAGAGACAGACTTCAGTTCTTGTTCCTTCCTTCCTTCCTCTAAATGTGAGGCACAGAACTCTCTCATCCCCTTTTCTTCTCCATATTCCCCCAGGTTGGGACTATGTTTTCAGCCTCTAGTCCTGGAGAGTAATTTTGGATGGAATGAAGGAATCCATATCAGTATGTTCACAGATAAGCAAATACAGGATATGTACAAAATAAAGGGATCTTCAGTTCTAAAGCCTATCATCTTATAACACACTGAGATCTTTGGTCGGAAGAAGAAAAGACTAGGAGGGCGTCCCAAGACAGTCTTCCTATATTTCAAAGGTATCATATGAACAAGGGATCAGATTTGGTTTTGTTTGTTTGTTTACATAGAGACCAGACAAGAAGCACTGGGTGAAAGTCACAGAAAGGCAGATTGTTGATTCCATGTAAGGAAAAACTCTCTGACAATTAGAGCATTTCAAACATAGAATGCAAGACCTCCATAGGGAATGCCATCCCCAGAGGCCTTTACCTGGAGGCAGGATGGTCATTGGTCTGGTACATTGTTTAGGAGAGTATTGCAATAGTTGGAGCTTAACTAGATGCCTTTGAAGGTTCATCACAGATCTGAGATTCTTTGATCAGGATTTCATTGACTCTTAGGATGGGAAGGGACCCATTTAGTCCATAGCCCAGACAATCTAGGAATGATCACTGTAACTTTTCTGATGGGAGAGAGGGCTGTTTCACCCATAGCCTCTGCCTCAACACTTCTAGCAACAGGGAGATGATTTTGTAGTGTAAAACCCAATGTCACAATATTGCCAAATTCTTATAATTTGATCAAAAGAGAGACACCAGTTCTAGCACATTTGGCCTCTATAAGACTACTTCTACCCGTAGCCTTGTCACCCTACTGACTCATCCATCACTAAGCAGACTTCCTCCTGAATAGAAGGTAGAAGACCCTTGAGACAACTAGCCAGTAGAGGTCAGATGAAAAATGTAATTACTGGACAGAAGAATCCATATTTGCAAAGTACTTCCAATTGTTGCCAGCAGATGGAGCTACTCTAACAGTTTTTCATCTACCCCCCCCACCAAAATTTTTGGCGGGAATGGGTTGTTCGAGCTTAGAAACCATCTAAGGTCATAGATGTGAACCTGAAAGACATTTTAGAGACCATCTAGACCACCTCCTCATTTTACTGATAAGAAAACGTGGGCCCAGAGTGGTCAAGTTTCATGGCCAGGGTCACAAGGGCCCGAAGCAGAATTTGTAGAGGCATCCTCTGACCCCAAAACCAGCACTCTCCCTTGAACCACTCTGCCCTTCCTCTCCCTCCCCATTTTGCAGAGGAATAAACTAAGATCTTTACTGGAAGAAGCTTATTTTGTTCCTCGGTTTCAAATTTTGTGATCCTTCCCTTTCTTCTATCACATTCTTCCACTTCCTAGTGTCATCGCACACATCAGGATTATAAAGAACTAGATCTTTTCTTTTCCTTTGTTTTTGCATTAAATGTTTTTTCCATTTAAAAAAAAAAATGCAATGCTGTGGGTGGGGAGAAGGGACTGTGGGAGGGCAGCATTGTGGCCAGAGCTTGGTTCCTTTCAGCATGCCAGGATCTAAGAATGTGTGAACAAAATTAATTACCAGCTGGTGCTCTGGGGGTAACTGCTAAGCTCCCTGAGCCCCTCTGGCTCACAGAGTGGCTCTACCACTCCACTGGTGGTGACCATTTTCTAGTCTATGTAGGGTATGCATGCTTTTCTTTGTACCATCATGCTCAGCACAGTGCCTGGCAAATAGTAATCACTTAATACTTGTTGAATGCTTGAAATCTCTGATCCAAGGCACAAACAACAGGAACCACAACCAAGTGCTATTCCTTTCAGCTATCTCATTGCCACATTTTTCTGCTGTACCTTCTCAGCCCTCTGCTCCTACAATCTCCTGAACTATCTAAGTCTAGAATGGAGCATGTGGAGGAGTAAAGTTTCAATTTTTCCAAAGTCTGCAGAGGATGCACGAAATAGGGGACAAAGCACTGATGTAGGTTCAAACCCTGGGTCTGTCATTTACAAGCTGTGTGACTTTTGGCCAGCAACTTCCCCATTCTGGAACTTAGTTTATTCTTCTGTAAAATGGAGGGAAAGGATAGATTACAGGCATTGTGATTGAAGGGAAAGAGTACAGGCTTTGGAGGGAGAGGAGAACAAGGGAGAGTAGTGTTATGAAAACTTAGAGAAAAGAGGGTATCAAGAAGAAGATGGTGATTGACGGTGTCAAACACTGCAGAGAGATGGAGAAAGATGAGGATTGAGAAAAGGCCATTAGATTTGGCTATTAAGAGATCACTAGTAAATTTCAAGAAAGTTTTCTTTGAATGGTGAGGTCAGAAGCCAGACTATTGGGAATTAAAGAGTGGGAAGAGGAAAGACATTTATTGTTAGCTGGCTTATTCGAGGAGTTTAGCCAGAAAAACAGAGAAACATAGGATGATAGCGGGGAAGGACAGATCAAGTGAGTTTTTAAGCATGAGGGATATGTAAATCCACAGCTGCTGTAAGATAAAAGATTAGCGAGTCAGGGTGAGATGAAGAAGAAATGAATAGTGGTGGTTAATGATTCTTTGCTAAGAAATCTTGAGGTAGCAATTTGTCATAACAGCAAGAAAATTCTTCTACCTTCTTGATGCTTGTAGCCAGAATGCAACAGAGAATCTCTTAAGGCTTAGCAAACTGGATAGCCACTTCCCAGTTCTTTTGATTCCCTTGAACACAAATAACATTGCCTTAAGGACTCTAGATTATGAAGTATTATGCAAGAATCTTAAGACAGTGGGGCACAGTTATCATTTCATCATTGCTGAGAAACAAGGCAAAAGCTTCAGAAGAGAAAAGAAGATGTTGGGAAGGAAATGGCTCATTTGGAAAATGCTATTGGAAAATGGGATGTGGACCATACTTTAAAATACAGGAATGGCAGCTTTCTGGCCAGAGATGTATGATAAGAAGATTGGTAAGCAGCAGAGGCTTTGGGGGAGCATGTGCAATGGATAGAATACTGGATTTGTACTTAGAGAACTTGGTTCGAATCCCAGACATACTACTTACCATCTATGTCACCTCTCATCATTAGTAAAATGAAAGGGTTGGGCTAGATGGAATCTAAGATTCCTTCCATTACCAGATCTATTATCAAATATTTAATCACCTAGCTTGGTTGAGTTGGCAGATTGGCCATTTACCAAGTGGAGCCCAAGGAAAGAGAAAATAGAGGAAAAGGGAAAAGTCTGGAGTAACAGAGGGCCCAGGAAGGGCAATTTCATTTCAAGAAACATTTATGAAGCTAATGCAGGCAGACCACTGTGCTAGGCTCTGGGAGAAATGAAAACTTATCTAAAGATAAAGGTCCTGTCTTCACAGAGCTTAGTCTAGTATGAGGAAAAGGCATATAGGGGAGGGGGGTGAAGGGGAAACTCCCAATCAATTTGTTGGCCATGCCTCTCCCCCAAGAGAATACAGATATACCCACAAACAACTGTTAACTTAGTTAACAGAACAAAGACAACTCAATCTCTTTTGTGGCTAGAGCTGCCCCCAAATTATTGGTTGTTCAGGATGCTTAAAAGGTTGGGCTCTGGCTAAAAGAGCTATCTATCCTCCTGTGCCAGCCTGCAAAATCACATCAGTCTTTCTGTTTTTTATCAGCTTCTCCTTTGCTCCTTTATTCCAGAGTAAGGGGTGAGGAGGGAATATGTCCCCTCTGAGAAGCCAACTGTGATGCCTTGAGGCAGAGGGGCATGTCAGAGATAGATATACTTGCTTCTGAAGCCTGAGAGGGTGGAGGAGAGAAATTCCTGAGAGAGGGCATTACTTGAAAGCAAGGGGTGTTTTAAGTTTTGTCTTTGTATTCTCAGTGTCTAGCTCAGTACCTGATACATTTGCTCCACAAATATTTCCTGATGGCTTAATTCCCAACCCAAGAGATGGCCACAGTCAGGACATTACCAAAATTTCCTACAGAATCTCAGAGCAGAAGAGCTCATATGCTTGCCACATCACCAGAGATGGAAGTTCGTGAACAATATTTGAATGTCCTATATAGAGGAGAGGAGAACCTTAATTTACTAAATTGTTCAGCCTTCTAGTCAGAGAAGGAAGATTTCTTGGGCTTTGGGGATAGTCTCATTAGCAAGTTCAAGAGGTTGCAGACCCATCTCCTAGAGATGTTCCTAAGCAGCATTCCCTATTAGGAAAAGAGGAGGGTTATCTGGTAGAAGGAGCAGCCACAGGGTTAAAGTCATGATAAGGGAGAGAGCCAGAAATCAGGACCTTGACAGCTCCAGCTATTTATTACCTTGAGTATGGTCTAGGGATAATGGCATTGGCTTTTCCATGGGAACTCTGAACCACATGGTGGCACTGTGAGTCTAGATGTCACTAGATGGAACGCAGCTGGTGAGACTTTACAAGAAATGTCCAGAGGTGGCCCCATCGACAATTCCTAGTTTGCTTCCCTTTCAAGGGGAAGTTATGAATTACAGTGAATATTTTATGAGTTTCCTCTATCTATATAGACATAAGCTATGGTTTTTAGAATTATATCTATGGTTATAGGAAACATTCTGAGTTTTTCAGAGTAAATTCTGAGCAAGGACAAATGAGACAAAAGAGAAAATGATCCTTTGGGTTCAGATCACATCTAGTTCCTGTGATTCCAGAGCCTGGGGGTGGGAAGGGAGGCAAGCCATGGGTTACACACACACACACACACACACACACACACACACACACACGCACACACACACAGTGTGACATTAATACATAACAGTACAAGAATGTACACTCCTTGCAAGTAAGGATTGCTTCATTTATTGCTTTATTTCCAGAGCTTAGAACAGTAAAAACACTGTCTGACACAGTATCTGGCACTTAATAAATACTTATTCATTGATTGATGATATATGTATTAGCAAAGTTCTATATAACATCCAAGGGAAGAAATTGTTACCAATGGTAAGGATTAGTTTTGGGGCACATGAAGGAGATGACATTTTAGTGGGGCTATAAAGGATTCAATAGGACATATAAGGGGAAAGAAGGGTGTTCCAGGTTTATAAGGAATGCCAAGAACAAAGGTATAGAGGCAGGAAAATGTAGGACATATTGGGGTATCTGGGGTCTGGGCGATGAATTTGATTGAAGAATAGACCTCCTAAAGAAGAGTAATAAAATATAAAACTGGAGAGGTAGGATAATGTCAGATTGTGGAAGGTCTTGGACATTACGCTATACACTGCTTATTGACTGGCTGAATGGAGACAAGCAAGTATTACACCCATTTTACAGATAAGGATATTGGAGCTCAGAAAGGTTCAAATGATTTGCCCATGATTACAGGACTAGTAAGAGGCAGAACTGGAATTTGAACCTAGATATCCTGAGTCCAATATGCTTCCAACCATACAACATTAGCTCCCTGTTATTTTCCCTTCCTTTGGGGCATAAAGATACATTGAGATGTTCCTGAACCATAGATGGACGGATACCATGGTACCTCCCAAGAATAACATGGCCAGGGGCTCCTGCATTTTCACTAGTAATATTTCTGCCATGTCTACAGCTGGTTCTTCCTCAATGATACAGGGGACCTTTATGCTGCCCTCTCCCAGGAGCCAGACTCTTCACTTCCCTTCTTTATACTGTTACTAAATCCATTCAACTCAGGCTTTCTTTAGCTAACCCATAATGATACAGCTAACTGCAGAGGACCTCCAAAAGAAAGAAATAATCTCTTCCCTTGTAGGCTCCCAATACAGAAGTCAAATGGACAAATCCAGGTCTTTCTCCTTGTATGTGCTCTGTGTGCTGACTCGGATGGTTTGGCTCAGTGTATAACCTCAACCCTGTCAGCACTCTGGTCTGGGGGCATAACAACTTCAAAACAAAATTGCTAGCTTCCCTAGTTTCTATCCCTTAAGGAGAGAAGGGTAACTCATGCCTTCTAATTTTCCCATCAAGATTCTAGTCACACAAAAGACCATCACAAATAGTGAACCCATTCATCCAAGCAGATAGAAATAGAAGTTATACAGATTAAAATGTGGGAGAGCATTCATAGGATGAATAAATTCTCTCACTGGAAATAAGACATCTTAGCTCCAACCAAGTGAGTGAGGTCCCAACCTGACACAAGAGGAAATTCTGAGATGCCTCTAGCTAGTTGAAAATCATGAATATGTTGAGATGTCAGCTCTATCACATTTGTAAATTCCAAAGCCTTTCTCTCTCTCCATGTGTCTGGTGTTGATCCTACAGTGCATCTGAAACTACACATATATCCTCTCTCAGAAGTAAGAAAAAGAAAGAAAAGAAAAAGGAAAATGTTTTCTCTGTATGAAACTGTCACACCAACTCCTCCCCTCCCATAATTATTCCTCTCATTACATCAGCATTTCCTCCATCGTCAGGAGAATCTCATGGAAAGTACCCCAGGCTTGGCTAGAAACCCAGATTATACATGTAACTCCTTCTGAAAAAGTTAAAGGAGGCACTTTTATAATGATCACTATCCCCCAAATGCAGGGCATATCCTTCAAGAAGTACCTTGAATCTGGTAGCCACAATGGAATTTGGAGGATAAAAGTATGGGGGTAGAATTTTCCCAATGCCACCTGTGCATCATCTTATAAATACCTGGATGGGAGATAAATTTAAATGATTGTCTGAAGCCTGGTTCAAAAGGGGGAAATTGAAAGTTTCCATAACAAGTGGTAGGTGGAATTTCAGGGGATATGTGTAGGTGTGGTTGCTCTGGGGACAAGCCCCAAAATTTGCTTTTGAAGAGAAGGTGGTCATATACCTTTTGGGGTCAGGCCATGGTCCCCCAGGGGATCCTTGCTTCTGGTATGGAAACAACTTATTTGGACAATTAGAAATCATTGACAGTTTTTGAGTAGAGAAATATGATCAGTAAAAGAATTACCCTTTCTCCTCCCTCCAATACTCTGATATTGGGGCTTTGTTAAAATTCTATAAGTCCCTTTTTGGTTAAAGAACCAGTAGCCCTCCAAAACAAACAAACAAACGAAAAAACAGAGTCAGAGGTAGAGGTACAGAGGGACTGAAAGAGACAACGAGACTGGAACAGAAAGACACAAAGAAAGACAGACAATGAAACAGAAGTGACAAGAGTATTGAGAGCAGGGGACAGAGACAGGGACACAGAAAGGGCAAGGAGAATAGTTGAAGAGGGAGGTGCTCGTGGGTATGTTTCAATGAAGAAAAGGGAAATATGAGGAAGTTCTACCCTGAAAACTGACTAATTCTACTGGATCTGTGAGAAACAAGGAGGTTAATTCAGTGAAATCTCCCAAAGATACCACTTGCTAGCATTTCCCATTTAAGATAATAGGGTAAGCCTTTCCTTGAAAGGGTTGAGATTGCTGAGGGTTTAATGAGGAGGCTTATAACAATACTGAGAATCCCATATGAATAAAGAGACAATGGCTGCTGTCTTCAAGTATGATTAACAGCGAGATGTAAGAGAAAAGAGGAAATATGGGGCCTGGGAAAGCATGTTTCCCTCTTTGCAAATCCATTCCAGGGCTGAGAATCTTGGGCCGCCTCATCTGAGCCTGGCAAGATTAAATGATATTCCAGAGCTGACTCATGATCGGAAGGGAGGGCTGGCTTCGAGGCAGACAGCGAGGAAAGCCACTGCTTACCCTGCTGATGAGATCACTAACCAGGCAGCTCATGAGCAACACCATTACACCATGGGCTTCTCTGTCCATCCAGCAAAGAAACCCAAATCCACAAGCGTCACTAACCTCAGCAATGTATCCCTGACATAGCTCTCCTCATGGGGCATGCCTCAAAGGCGGCATTCCTGCCTACGTTATGAGATCTGTCTGTTCTTAAGGACAAAGGCAACACACACACACACACACACACACACACACACACACACACACACAGATTAAAATGAGTGGGTTGGACTAGAATGATTTCTAAGGCTGCTTCCTCTCTAATATTCTGTACTTCTGTGATCACACACAGAGGCTCTCTCAAGATGATGAAAACTATTGAAAGCCAGTTGTCTGGGGTTCTCAGCTATCTTGGGGGGGAGGGGCGCAATTCAGATCAGAGAATGAAGGATATGAGAGACAACTGCAGTGTGCCTCTGCCTAAGGCTCCTGTTTGTAGTTCCCAGGGCGGAGCAGGGGGAAGAAGATTGTTGGAGCATAAGCTTCCCCATTAACACCCACTCATATCTGTTCTTAGATGTCAACTTTCTGGTCTCCCCGATGCTCTCTGAAGAAGAAGTCCAGTAGTCTAGAGAAGCTTAATGAGCATCTAGTGCCACCCCTCATTTTTGAGATAAAAAAATCTGATGTTCTCTAAACACAGCTGGTATCAGCCAGGACTCAAACTCAGATTGTCTGACTCCAGGACAGATGTTTGAAAATAATTGAGATGTTTCTTTAGGAAATTCAACTTCATTGCAGAGCTATTGAGGGTCTGAAACTCTGACTGGTATGTGTCCTAATAAAATTGTCTACCAAGTGAGGGTTGTGACATTACTCCAAGATCTAGGTGGTAATGGTGTGAATAAGGGGTGCTAGGAACTCCAAAATGCAAAGGTACAGGACAGAGGTCTGCCATGAAAAAGTCTGAGCCCTCAGGCCTTCTTTCAGTCCAAGTGGCAGGTTAATAGAAGCAATAAAAGTGGGCCAGACTCCTAGTGAGTCTGCAGTATTTGTGATGCAAATACAAGCAGACCAGATTTCAAGAATTTAATGCTGGAAAAGACAGTTTTATACGGAAGGACTGTGGGAAGATCTGGATGGGACTAAGGAGTGGCAACCTGGGGTGGTCCAGAAATAACAGAGAAAGGTGTCTAGAGAGTGTCAAATAAGCTAATTAAGTAATCAAAGTGGACTGGCATGGGGCATAGACACCAGTGATTTGGGCTACTGAAATGTACAGGAAAATTCGGGGACTGGGTTGTTTTCAAACTGGGTCTTTTTCTTTCAGGGGTCCAGGTACTATTCCCATCAGTAACATCCAACCCTCCTCATGAGACATAATCACTGGTTTGTCTCCAACACAACTATACCATGTCCTTCAGCTCTTATAATTCAGCACTCCCCAACTCCACTTTTCCCACAGTTGGCCTCCCAGGGCTATTGTGAAGTTGACAGTCAAAGTTATTTTAACCTAATTTAGACCAAGACATTCAGAGTAGCCACAAAGGCAAAATTCCCCTCTCCTTTCAGCATCTCCACCCCACCCACCCCCAGATTTGCAGTTCAACAGGTTGCCCACAACAGGCAGGCTCAATGTGACTGGGTAGTACTTGGTGAATAAGACCTGCCTCAGTTTTTGTTTTTTGGTAGTGAGAGAAATGACTATTTCTTTCTCATACTAATAGCCAATTATTAAAATTGGGAAAACCTCAGCTTTTTTTTCCTTATGCTATTTCCTTGTCCAATCCATCAAGGACAGGGCTGATGGAAAATAGGTTTAACATTCTCCTTGTTCTGAGGATTGCTACTTCACCCAACTAGCTCAGGCTTGGACCAAGGTATAGATTCTTTGTCTAAATTGTCCAGGGCTGGGGTTGGTCTAGGTTTTGGGATGGTCTCTCTGTCCAAGAGTGACATGATGTCTCCCTCTGCTCCACATTGGAATGATCTCACTTCTCTTTGAAAAGTCTACCTCTCGTTAATTGTTAACCAATCAGAACTGATTGCCACCCTCAGAAACACTCCATTTCCAAGGGCGTATAAGCTGTGAGTCTACTGTCATCAGGGTCTTTGGTATTTGGGAAAATCATTGATCTTTTATTAAAAATGCTGGCATTATTAATAAAATGACTAATTACCCCAAAATGATGTCTCCTGAACTTTTTAAATACCACAATAGGAAAGCATGAGTAGTGAAGGCTTAGTAGCCCTGGGTGAGTGTTGGTCTGGACTGCATATATCTTTGCATTATCTTTCCACACAAATTTACCCATCTTTTGAACTTCCTGGTTTATATCAACCATTTCTATCTACCATTCTTTGGTTATGCCAGGGTCTCAATATCATCATTATTCTCAATTCTTTACTTGACTAAAACTTGTTTCTTTAAAGTTACTAATGATCTTGTAATGAGCAAATTCAAGGGCCTTCTCCCAATCTTCATCCTTCTTGACCTGTCTGGAGCACCTACCACGGTAGATTAACCTTCTTCTCCTGGATGTTTAGCCTTTCCTTTCTGGGATAGTAAAAACAATAGGTAGATCACCTATAAAAATTCAAATCTGCGTAGTTTTAAAACCTGGAAACAGAATTTTCTAATTTTAAAAATCTTCCAGGTGAAGAGTTTCAATGCATTTTGAATAAGTTTGTTAGAAACATAAAAATGTCACACTTTCTCATTAGTGGGCAAGGATGACTGATGTCATGGAAAAATAGAAATTTACTAAATGAATTTTTTTAAAATACCCTTTGCATAACTGGTAGATGGGATTGAAAAATGAGTACAATAATTTAGTAAGTAAAATCAATGATGCATTTCTCCCATTTGATCTATGTGTCTTTGTGAGTTATCTTTTTTAATTATATCAGTCCTTAAATTGAATTTAAAACCAGACTGAATTACATAACCAAACTGAATCTCAAAGTGTTAGACCAAGATTTAAAAAATAATAATAGTGGGGGGGGGGGGGGGGCAGAGCCAAGATGGTGGAGTAGAAAGACACAGAAATGCATGCTCTCCCCACACAGTGCATAAAATACCTGGAGAGAGGAACTCTCAATAAATTCTGGAGCAGCAGAAGTGGAGAACAACAGAGTGGAGGAGATTTCCAGCCCAGGGTGACCTGAAAGGCCCATGGGAAACATCATTGCACCAGATGCGGAGCAGAGTCTAGCTCAGCCTTGGCCAGAGCAGAGCCCAGCCTAGCCTTGGCCATGTGGCATGGCGCAACTCTCAGAGGAGGACACCTCAGGGGCGGAATCTCCAGTCCCAGCAGCTGCAGGTTCACAGATCCCTCAACCTATAGGCACCAAAGGTCAGCGATGGGGTTTTTTCAGCTGGCCAGGAAGGGAGAAGGGCCTTCCCATAGCTCCAGCTTTTGGCAGCCACCACAGAGGCCACATCTGCAGGAGGCAGCAGTTCCTACTGTAGCCCCTACAGCAGCCACATCCATTATTGTAGCATAAAAACCCTGGGGGCTCTGAGGAGCTGAATATTACCTCAGCCCTGTATAGAGGCCCTGAGGGAACTGATCTTTGTCTCACACTGAATGGTGGCCCTGCTGATCCAGCTTATCTGAAAATCAGCCCCCAGTGCTGACTTGAAGAAATGGAGGCCAGGTGGCTGTGGAGAGGAAACTGCTAAGATTCTAGGTACAAAAATCCCTTCCTACGCCCAGACCAGTTTACACGCTTGATTGTGCCATCTTGGAGGAACTGAGATCTCACAGATTCCCAGAGTATACCCTACTCTTGACAAAGGACCCAAAAGTCAAGTAACTGGTTGGGAAAATGCCCAAAAAAGGGAAAAAAATAAGACCATAGAAGGTTACTTTCTTGGTGAACAGATATCTCCTCCCATCCCTTCAGATGAGGAAAAATAATGCTTACCCTCAGGGAAAGACATAAAAGTCAAGGCTTTTGTATCCCAAACATCCAAAATAAATATTCAAAGGCTCAGGCCATGGAACAGCTCAAAAAGGATTTTGAAAATCAAGTAAGAGAGGTGGAGGAAAAACTGGGAAGAGAAATGAGAGAGATGTAAGTAAAGCATGAAAAGCAGGTCCACACCTTGCTAAAGGAGACCCAAAAAAATGCTGAAGAAAGTAACACCTTGAAAAATAGGCTAACTCAACTGGCAAAAGAGGTTCAAAAAGCCAATAAGGAGAAGAATGCTTTAAAAAGCAGAATTAGCCAAATGGAAAAGGAGGTTCAAAAGCTCACTGAAGAAAATAGTTCTTTGAAAATTAGAATGGAACAGACGGAGGCTAATGACTTTATGAGAAACCAAGAAATCACAAAACAAAACCAAAAGAATGGAAAAATGGAAGATAATGTGAAATATCTCATTGGAAAAACAACTGACCTGGAAAATAGATCCAGGAGAGGCAATTTAAAAATTATGGGTCTGCCTGAAAGCCATGACCAAAAAAGAGCCTGGACATCACCTTTCATGAAATTATCAAGGAAAACTGCCCTGATATTCTGGAACCAGGGGGCAAAATAAATATTGAAGGAATCCACCGATCACTTCCTGAAAGAGATCCAAAAAGAGTAACTCCTAGGAACATTGTGGACAAATTCCAGAGTTCCCAGGTCAAGGAGAAAATATTACAAGCAGCTAGAAAGAAATAATTCAAGTACTGTGGAAATACAATCAGGATAACACAAGATCTTCTACATTAAGGAATCGAAGGACTTGGAATATGATATTCCAAAAGTCAAAGGAACTAGGACTAAAACCAAGAATCACCTACCCAGCAAAAGTGAGTATAATACTTCAGGGAAAAAATGGTCTTTCAATGAAATAGAGGACTTTCAAGCAATCTTGATGAAAAGACCAGAGCTGAAAAGAAAATTTGACCTTCAAACACAAGAATCAAGAGAAGCATGAAAAGGTAAACAGCAAAGAGAAGTCATAAGGGACTTACTAAAGTTGAACTGTTTATATTCCTACATGGAAAGACAATATTTGTAACTCTTGAAACTTTTTTCAGTATCTGGGAAGTTGGTGTGATTACACACACACACACACACACACACACACACACACATACACACACACACAGCACAGAGTGAATTGAATAGGATGACATCATATCTTTAAAAAAAATGAAATTAAGGGGTGAGAGAGAAATATATTGGAAGGAGAAAGGGAGAAATGGAATGGGGCAAATTATCTCTCATAAAAGAGGCAAGTAAAAAACTTTTCAGTGGAGGGAAAAAGAGGGGAGGTGAGAGAGAAAAAACATGAAGCTCACTCTCATCACATTGGACTAAAGGAAGGAATAAAATGCCCATTCATTTTGGTATGAAAATCTATCTTACAATATAGGAAAGTGGGGGAGAAGGGGATAAGCAGGGTGGGGGGGATGATGGAAGGGAGGGCAGTGGGAGGAAGGAGCAATTAGAAGTCAGCACTCTTGGGGAGGGACAGGATCAAAAGAGAGAATAGAAGCAATGGGGAGCAGGATAGGATGGAGGGAATTATAGTCTTACACAACATGACTATTATGGAAGTCATTTGCAAAACTACACAGATATGGCCTATATTGAATTGCTTGCCTTCCCAAAGGTAATGGGTGAGGAGAGAGGGATGAAGAGAAGTTGGAACTCAATGTTTTAGGAACAACTGTTGAGTATTGTTCTTGCAACTAGGAAATAAGAAATAGAGATAACGGGGTATAGAAAGTTATCTTGCCCTACAGGACAAAAGAGAAGATGGGGAGAAGGGAAGGGAGGGATGTTAGAAGGGAGGACAGAATGGTGATAGGGGTAATTAGAATGCTTGGCATTTTGGAGTGGGGGAAGGGGAGAAATGGGGAGAAAATTTGGAACCCAAAATTTTGTGGAAATCAATGTTGAAAACTTAAATAAATAAATTTAAATACAAAATAATAATAATAATAATAATGAAGTATATCCATTCACAATGTTCTTACTAAAATTATTAGTACACTGTTAGTAAGAGCAAAAATGGATTTATGCCATTCCTAAGTAAAGTATTATTTTCAAATTTTATTTTTATCTCATTCTCTTAATTGCCATTTTTGTGTAAGTTTTACAAGGTCCACAATTATTAATGTGGAAGTACATTATATTATTTATAAATAAGTAAATATACATCTTTGCGGTACATACTCAAACAATTTTTTTTTACTAATAGGGACAAGAGATTAAGAAAATTTAAAGCGCACTTCCCTAACAGAAAGAGACTCTGCTCGGAGAGTGCCATAAAGCATACAAGTCCTACCACAACTATGACATTTATTTATCAAAGACAAACCCTGGGTGTTAAATGTGGGAGGCAGACAGCAACAGACAGACACAACATCCTAGGAACCCAGACATTCTCCTCTCCTTCCGGTGAACATCATTCCAAAAGGGAGAGGAAATTAGCAAGAGCATATCTATGCAAGCACGTCCCAGGATGCCTAGGCTCATCCACAGGTGGTACCTGGCTCTCTTCTCACTCTATCTTCCATAAATTCTCTCAATCATAGCATCTCACAGTGGGAAGGGATTGGTCATCAAGTCCAATGTGTCCCTGAAGCTAGAAACCCCTCTACTGTTCCTCCCTCTCTCAAGTGGCTTTCCATTCTCTGCTTAAAGACTTGCAAAGGCAGTCTCCAAAGGAACTCATTACCTTCCAAGGTAGCCCATTCCACTTTAGGACCCCTCCAATTGTTCCTTTTAAAGGGTGACCCCAAAGACTTAGTAAACTTTTAAGCTTTAATAGTTTTAAATTGCACTAAGACTTTTGAAATTTGAAAGCAAATGACTTATATGGAGTTGAATATTGATTCCAACTTCTCATGGGATCCTAGATTTAGAGTTGGAAGAGACTTGTATAAATAAGCTAATATAGCTCATTCATCATACAGATAAGGAAGGTACATCCCAGAGAAAGAAGTCCAGTGACTTGCCCAAGGTCACACAAGTAATAAATAGTACATTCATGCTTTGAACAAAAGTTCCCAGACTCCATTTTTAATGTTCTTTTCAATATCCCATGCTTCCTCTTATTGATCTACCCATATGTCCTAATTGTGTGCTCAGGGAACAGCTAGACCAAGTTTCTTCCACAAAGAACCTTTGAAATACTTGAAAAAAGCCATTATGCACCTCCACCCACTCACCCATTCCTGATGCCAAGTATTCTTTTCTCTGGGCTAAACATCCCTACTTTCTTCAACAAATCCTTATATGACATGGTTTCTAGCCCCCTCTCATTTACATATACATATATATACATATATGTATATATACACATACATATATACATATCTACATATACACACATATATACATACTCACATGTATAAAATTTGTTTTACCAACACCTAAAACAGTGCCTGGAACATGTGAATTGCTTAACACCAAATTGAATTGAATCCATGTCTCCAAATGAGCCTTCTCTGTTCTACTTTCTTCATCAAGTTTTTCCAACACTCAGCAAAAATGTTGAAGTTAACTCCCCAGATAGCCTGGCCCCATTTACACAATCCTATTTTCCATTTCTCTTCTCACCATTCTAATGAGAAAAAACCATAAGCAATGAATTTTTACGTTGGCCGAGGGCATTTGAAAGCATTAAGGTTTTACAGTACCTAGATTCTAATGACAATTGAATTTATAGAGTTAAAATAGATCTAAAAATCATAGCCTTTCACTAGTTCCCTAAGAAGTTAAAAATAAATTGAAGCTATTTCAATTACAATTTCAGAGGTCACATCTGTAGTATTTATTTATATCACCCGCCCTCTTCCAATTTTCTGTAATAACTCCCCTCTCAAATGTGCTTTTTTTTTTTTTATTTTGGAGGTAATTTGCAGGGAAATCTCTCACTACCTTTTATATTCAACCTTCATTAGTCTTTTGAGATTTTTTTACCCCCAAGTACTAAAAATGTAGTAACTACATTTATAAGGAAAACAGACAAAGTTAATTGCAATCTAGCTCTCTGAACATTTCCTTTCTTCAACAATTTATCACATTTCTAAAAAGTGCCACTTAGAACAAAAGGCTGAGTCAAGCAAGGAAGTGAGGCTGCAAGAAATTGTGTGTAAAAGGGAGAGAAAGTGAATGACTTGTAGAGAACTAAAAAGTGGCATTTAAATTCAGGTTTTCATTTCACAGATCAGCTTGGGAGTTGATACCTTTGATCCTAAAAAAGAAGGATGAATCACATGTGGTGGTTCCATATCATCGTTGATGCCTCTAGATCTGAGGAGCTGGCCACCTTGCACTGCCAGGCCAAGGGAAGCACCTAGAACACAGGGATAAAGAAAGGAGCAAGAAACAGAAGGACCAAAGTAGAACCTGTCTTTGCCTTCACCTCTCCCAGGATAGGCTTCTCCACCTCACCGCCACTTACATAGCTAGTGTGAAACAACTTTTAACTGTTTGTCTACCGTGGAGAGAG
This sequence comes from Notamacropus eugenii, assembly GCF_028372415.1. NCBI lineage: Eukaryota > Metazoa > Chordata > Mammalia > Diprotodontia > Macropodidae > Notamacropus > Notamacropus eugenii. Next base: position 32,018,347 of record NC_092877.1, on the reverse strand, counting down.
AGAGAGAGAGAGAGAGAGAGAGAGAGAGAGAGAGAGATGAATAGAGAAATAAATCACTATTCTCTTAGGGAAGCAGAGTTGTCTAATATCTTAGAGGTATCATTTTAGTTCTGAAGACCAAGGTTCAAATTCTGTCTCTGACAGATACTGACTGTGACTTTGGGAAAGCCATTTAACCTCTCAGTAAGCATCTCAGGCAACTCTAAAATTGCAAGTTCTGGAGAAGATGCCAATCTGCAGAGGCAGAAGGAATTCCTCATCACAGCAATCTACAGTACCAAAATTAAAGGTTCAATCCAAAAGAAAAATTGCTTTTTTTTCCCCAAGAAGAAAACAAAACAAAAACTGAGGGATAGGAGGAGAGGGTATTGTTGAGGAGGAACATTTTTTTTCTTTAATTCTCAAAGTATTCAAGGGAAATACATATAGGAGGGAAATAGGTCAGTAAGTCTGATTATATTCCTATTTATAAGACTGTGACATAGTCTTCTTAGTTTGGAGATGGATTGGAAGGCATAGTACAGAATATCATAGCAAGGCAAGGATATGCTGATCCCTGGTTATATTAGAACTAATTTCCCTGGCAACCTTCTTAGTTATGTGCTTTTCATTTGCTCGAATGATTCATCCTAAAACACTCTGACCTACTCTGTTTACTTTCTAATGAAAATCTACATAGAGCAGAGAATGAAAAGAAAAATTTCTGTTCTGTTTAATCATCAGCACACTGTATATTCATCTAAAGACTCTCAAGTCTCTCATTTAACAATCTTAGATTTGCAATTTGAGATGCTGAATACAGCTTCCAGGGACCAGAAAATTAACCTAGTTATGGGAACAAGTCGATCGTTTCTGCAAGTAAATAGCAAATAATCTGTCTAGTAGCTGCCAAGAGGATGTTGTCTAGACAATGCCCTTTCTATGCCTGGATTTAACAGGATCCTTATTTAGAAGGTAAAATAACATGGAGAGGAAGTCTCCAACTAGCACATGTGGGGAAAGGGGGCAGAAACTAACCACACACACACACACACACACACACACACACACACAGTAATTCATAATTGTTAAAAGTATGGTCATTGTCATCCGTGATACTAATAAAAGCACATGCAATCTATCAGAACCAGCCTTCCAAAAACCTAGTACATCCAATCAAGGAAAAGACAGCAATGAGGTGAAGTCTGCATAATCCTTTGGGACAAAGGTTCACATAAGGGTAGGTGAAGGTCTGTGATTCTATCCTTTCCTGTTATACTTCAGTGACTTCACTAGGGAGAGAAGCTGGGTTTAGCACTGGCAGAGTGAATCCAGGGTGTGGCTGCCCTCGCTATAGTTACAACCCCATAGGCTGTTGATTTCACCTTGAGACCCCTTGACTAAAAGGAATAAGCAGGGTTCCAATAGATAACTCAAAAGTTGTTAAATCTTGAATGTAATCTACCCTCCTCATTTTACAAAAGAAGAAACGGAGGCTTGGAGACATTCAGTGACTGCACTTAAAGTCATACAGTTAATCAGTATCAGAGCTGGGACAAGAACGAAGGCCCCCCGACTCTTTCCAAGGCTTTCTCTCCACTTTAACACACAGCAGACGCCATTTTTCCCATTCTTGAGGTGGTAGTCAATTGAATCATTAAGACCTGGTTAAACCAATTTTCCTGACTATTTCCTGACTAGACGAAGGAAGGTTGGGCTTTGAAAAAGTATTTAGTTACTAGGCTATTCTGTTTTGTTCAGAGGAGTAAAAAAGCACAATGGACATTTTTTATTATTTATAGCAAATAGAAATGATGTTTCTTAAGTCACTAAAGTTTCTCTTATTAACTTTTACATTAATGTGAGTAAAGATTCCAGGTAGGGGAAAGCCAGGCACTGTTATCTAGAGCAGTCTGCCTCTGCTACAGCTGCTAAGTAGGAGCCAGATTTAAAAAGCATATTCCTGCCTCTACCCAAACAGTTTTCCAACAGTAATCATCTTTGTGGAGAAGAGCACTGTTGGCAGCAGTATCCTCCAAAAGGAAAGATGGTAACGTTATACATATATAAAAAACCTGTGCACATTCTGTTCTTTTTAAAATTAACGTAAGCCGTGCAAAGTTGAAAAGGGCAGTAGAAAATAAACATCAGGGAAGAAGACTAGCAGCTGTTTGTTATCATTAGCATATCATTATTTTAAAATTGAATGAATAGAGCTCATGATGTATTTAGACATCCCCAAAAATCATGCATTTGACTCACTTATCATTAGAAAAAGAACACAGAGTTGCTCACCATCAATCAACAAGGACTTCGTAAATACCTATTGTGTGAAATCCCTGTGTAGGGAACTGACGATACAAGTACAAAAAACTGAAACAATTCCCACTCTTAATGATCTTCCATTTTAATAGAGGAAGCAAAATATAAAAATACATGCAGTACATATAAAAATATATATACAACATGAATAAAATGAGACTAAATGCAAATATGCACAGTGGAGTTAAAAAGAAGTTTGGGAAGAAAGGAGTGAGGGCTTTAGCAATAGTGGAGATTAGGCAAAACTTCATGAAAAAGTTAATGCTTAAACTGGGTCTTAAGAAAAAGGGGAGGAGGGCGGAGCCAAGATGGCGGAGTAGAAAGACGCACATACACATAGCTCTGAACCCACAACCCATAGAATGGCTACAGGGAAGTAACTCACGGCGAATTCCGCACCCAGAGGCCACGGAACATTGGAGCGAGGGAGATTTCTGTTCCAGAGAGACCTGCAAACCTCTCGCGGGGGGTCCTTCGCGCTGCGGACTGGGCGCCGGGACTGGGAGCTGAGTGCAGCCCTGCCGCGGCCGCGGCACCGAGAGGAAAAGATCCGAGCAGGCTTCACAGACAGGATCTCCAGCGGCCACACGGGTCCCTCCACCCACAGGTGACAGGGGTGGGTGAGAGAGTCTCTTTGGCGGGTCGAGAGGGGAGTGGGGTGCCCCCATAATTCAGGCCCCCCCCCCCCCCGGGAGGTAGAAGCTGAGAGGCGGCTGCAGACAGGGGCTCCCCAAGCCGGCGGGAGCCTGAATCTATTGCGGAAGGTCTGCGCATAAACCCCCTGAGGGAACTGAGCCTGAGAGGTGGCCCTGCCCGGATCTCAGCACCAGATCATAATCTCATACTGAATAGCAGCCCTGCCCCCGCCAAAAGCCCTGAGGCTGGAAGCAGCATTTGAATCTCAGACCACAAACACGGGCTGGGAGGATCAGGAGGTGAGGTGGGTGTGAGGAAAATATTCAGAGGTCAAGTCACTGGCTGGGAAAATGCCCAGAAAAGGGAAAAGAAATAAGACTATAGAAGGTTACTTTCTTGGCGAACAGGCATTTCCTCCCTTCCTTTCTGATGAGGAAGAACAATGCTTACCATCAGGCAAAGACACAGAAATCAAGGCTTCTGTGTCCCAGCCCACCCAATGGGCTCAGGCCATGGAAGAGCTCAAAAAGAATTTTGAAAATCAAGTTAGAGAGGTGGAGGAAAAGCTGGGAAGAGAAATGAGAGACATGAAGTCAAAGCATGAACAGCAGATCAGCTCCCTGCTAAGGGAGACCCAAAAAAATGTTGAAGAAATTAACACCTTAAAAACTAGCCTAACTCAATTGGCAAAAGAGGTTCAAAAAGCCAATGAGGAGAAGAATGCTTTCAAAAGCAGAATTAGCCAAATGGAAAAGGAGATTCAAAAGCTCACTGAAGAAAATAGTTCTTTCAAAATTAGAATGGCACAGATGGAGGCTAATGACTTTATGCAAAACCAAGAAATCACAGAACAAAGAGAGAAGAATGGAAAAATGGAAGATAATGTGAAATATCTCATTGGAAAAACAACAGACCTAGAAAATAGATCCAGGAGAGACAATTTAAAAATTATGGGACTACCTGAAAGCCATGATCAAAAGAAGAGCCTAGACATCATCCTTCATGAAATTATCAAGGAAAACTGCCCTGAGATTCTAGAACCAGAGGGCAAAATAAATATTCAAGGAATCCACAGAACACCGCCTGAAAGAGATCCAAAAAGAGAAACTCCTAGGAACATTGTGGCCAAATTCCAGAGTTCCCAGGTCAAGGAGAAAATACTGCAGGCAGCTAGAAAGAAACAATTCAAGTATTGTGGAAATACAATCAGGATAACACAAGATCTAGCAGCCTCTACATTAAGGGATCGAAGGGCATGGAACAGTATATTCCAGAAGTCAAAGGAACTAGGACTAAAACCAAGAATCACCTACCCAGCAAAACTGACTATAATACTTCAGGGGAAAAAATGGTCTTTCAATGAAATAGAGGATTTTCAAGTATTCTTGATGAAAAGACCAGAGCTGAAAAGAAAATTTGACTTTCAAACACAAGAATGAAGAGAACCATGAAAAGGTGAACAGCAAAGTGAAGTCATAAGGGACTTACTAAAGCTGAACTGTTTACATTCCTACATGGAAAGACAATATTTGTAACTCTTGAAACATTTCAGTATCTGGGTACTGGGTGGGATTACACATGCACACACGCTCACATACATAGAGACAGAGTGCACAGAGTGAATTGAATAGGTTGGGATCATATCTTTAAAACAAAATGAAATCAAGCAGTGAGAGAGAAATATATTGGGAAGAGAAAGGGAGAAATTGAATGGGGCAAATTATCTCTCATAAAAGAGGCAATCAAAAGACTCATTAGTGGAGGGATTAAGAGGGGAGGTGAGAGAAAAACATGAAGTCTACTCTCATCACATTCCACTAAAGAAAAGAATAAAGTGCACACTCATTTTGGTAGGAAAACCTATCTCACAATACAGGAAAGTGGGGGATAAGGGGACAAGCAGGGTGGGGGGGATGATAGAAGGCAGGGCATGAGGAGGAGAGTGCAATTTGAGGTCGACACTCATGGGGAGGGATAGGATCAAAAGAGAATAGAAGTAATGGGGGACAGGATAGGATGGAGGGAAATATAGTTAGTCCTATACAACACAACTATTATGGAAGTCATTTGCAAAACTACACAGATATGGCCTATATTGAATTGCTTGCCTTCCAAAGGGAAGGGGTGGGGAGGGAGGGAGGAAGAGAAGTTGGAACTCAAAGTGTTAGGATCAACTGTCGAGTAATGTTCTTGCCACTAGGAAATAAGAAAAACAGGTAAAGGGGTATAGAAAGCTATCTGCCCCTACAGGACAAGAGAGAAGATGGAGACAAGGGCAGAGAGGGATGATAGAAGAGAGAGCAGATTGGTCGTAGGGGCAATTAGAATGCTTGGTGTTTGAGGGGGGAGGGGATAAAAGGGGAGAAAATTTGTAACCCAAAATTTTGTGAAAATGAATGTTAAAAGTTAAATAAATAAATTTAATAATAAAAAAAAAATGCAAAAAAAAAAAAAAAGAAAGAAAAAGGGGAAACTCTGAGGCAGAGGTGAGGAGAGAGCAGCCAGTGCAAAGGCATGAACACAGAAAGTGGAAGGAGTATCATACATAAAGAAGAGAAAGGTCAGTTTGGCTGTATCATAGCGTGCCCCTTTTCCTTGGGGCAGACTTCCAGCATCCTTGAATGTTTTATTATTCATGCAGCAGTCAGGGGTATTGTCCAAATAAGCATGGTAAAAATAAAATAAGCTACATGGTGCTTGGCAACAAGAATCAAGTGACCAGAAAAGCTGTGTGTGTACATAGAACCAGACCCGAGCAAAACTGGAATATAGGAGAGGTTTGTCTCCAATTAGAGAATCATGGGTTCACAGAATATCATAGCTAGAAGGGATACCTTAAGAGATCATTTGGTCTACAGATCTCATTTTACTGTAAGGCAGAAACTGAGGCTCAGAGAGGGAAAATCATTTGCCCAAAATTGCATAATGGGCAGCTAGGTGGCACAATGGATAGAGCACTGGGTCTGGAGTCAGGAAGACCTGAGTTCAAACCTGGCCTCAGACACTTACTAGCTGTGTGACCTTGGGCAAGTCATAACTATTTGCCTCAGTTTCATCATCTGTAAAAATAAGCTAGAGAAAGAAATGACAGACCATGTCAATGTCTTTGCCAAGACCCAAATAGGGTCATGAAGAGTCAGACACAAATGAAACAACTGAACAATCCCCAAAACTGCAGTTAGGATGCAACAGAATCAGGATTTAAAGTCAAGTCATATGAACATAATTCCAGTGCTCTTTTCCCCTATGCCCCAATGCTATTCCCTTTTAAGAAGAGATGTGGCCAGTACCACTACCTAGTATCACATGGTAGCATAGTCTCTGTTTCAGGGCTTTTTGACATCTCCCCTACCATGTAGTTAAAGATTCAACTCTCCCACATCACGAACAACCATGTCTGCTCTGTTGGTCCTCCAATCACAGGAAAAACACTTTAAAATAGGGGGTTTTAATCTAGATTCTATGGGTCTCCAAGGTAATCTGCAAATCTGGATAGGAGGAAAATTACATTTTTATTTCAATATGATTGGTTTCCTTTGTGATCCTATGTGGTTTATGCATTTAAGTACATCATTCTGAGAAGAAGTTTTTAGGTTTCACCAGAGTATTAAAGAGACTCAAAAAAAGGTTAAGAACCTCTATTTTAAAAGATAACAGATTCATAAATATAGACTTGAAAAGTAACTTTGAAGTCACCTCATCTAACCCTCTCATTTTACAGATGAGGAAAGTTAAGCCCGAAGAAGTTAAATAACTTGCCCAAGATTACACAAGTTTTATCAGAGCTGAGATCCTAAATCAGATCCTTTGACCCCAAGTTCAGCACTTGACCCACTATATAATGCTGTGTCCCACTAATACAATCCTTCCATTTTACAAAAGGGAAAACTGAGGTTCAGAAAGGTTTCAGAACTTGTTTAAGATCATGAGTAAGAGAGACCAGAGGTGAACTCAGGTTTTCTAATTCCAAATCCAATGCTTTACCCACTAACATTTATTTTCTCTGCTAGAGATCAAGGAACAGTTGTTAAACAAATCTACACTGATCTAAGAAGGAAATCCGAGTGGGGGCGATTTATGTCTGAGTTGGGTTATCTGGATGACCTCAATCTTCGTTCCACTTTCACTTTTCCAGTTCTAAAACTGTGGGCTGATTTTAATGTTCCCTCTAAATTCCTTTGTCCTCTCAATTGGTTTCCACTTCCACGTAATTTCCAGCCAGTGTTCCTACTTCTGCACTTCCTCCTGGATAGCTCTAACTTGATGGAATTGCTGAGTCATTCATGATCAAATATCTTTGAAAGAGGATAGAGAATAGGAATGATACCAAAGGGCTTGCAAAGAACAATATCCTAGTTTTTAAGAAAGAGAAGAGAGGCTGCAAAATTTCAGCTAGTGAGCTTGTCTTTAATTTGTGTTAAAATGCTAGAAGATATCAATAAAGGGGAATTTGAAAAGAAGTCAGGGATCATGAAGATCAAATGTGACTTCATCGAGAACAGATTAGACCATGCTGACTTCATATATATATATTCATGTGTATGCACACACATATACATATATACATACATATATAGGTATGTGTGCATATGTATGTATATGTGTATATATAGTCATTAAACATATAAGGGAATAAACATTTTAAAGCACCTACTGCCAGGAGGCAGCTAGGTGGTTCAGTGGATAGAGCACTGGGGCTGGAGTCAGGAAGACCTGAGCTCAAATCTGACCTCAGACACTTACTAGCTGTGTGACCCTGGGCAAGTCACTTGATCCACTAGAGAAAGAAATGGCAAACCACTCCAGTATCTTTGCCAAGAAAACCCCATGGACAGTACAGTCCAAGGGGTCATAAGAGTCAGACTCACCTAAGTGACCTAACAGCAACATGTGCTAAGTGCTTTATATGTAGGATTTCATCTGATGTTCACAACCTGAGTTCAGTTCTGGTCTCTGTTAACCGTGGTCTTAAGTCCTGGAAACTTTTTGAACCTCAGTTTTCCCTTTTGTAAAATGGAAGGATTGTACTAGTGGGACACAGCATTATATAGTGGGACAAGCGCTGAACTTGGGGTCACAGGATCTGTTTTAGGATCTCAGCTCTGATATAACTTGTGTGATCTTGGGTAAGTTACTTAACTTCTCTGGGCTTAACTTTCCCCATCTGTAAAATGAGAGGGTTGAAAGAGGTCCTGTTCAAAGGTCCTGTTATCTTTTAAAATAGAGGTTCTTAACCTTTTTTTTTTTTGAGCCATAGATCCCTTTAATACTCTAGTAGATGCTATTATTATCATTATTTTACATTTGAGGACACTGAGACAGAGGTTAAGCAACTTGCTGAAGGTCACCCAGTTATTAAGTATCCAAGTTTGGATTTGAAATCAGGTCTCCCTAATTCCAGGCTGAGTGATCTATCCACTGTACCACATATTTGCCTCTACATATGCTAGTAGAAAACTATAAATATAGTTTTCCATATTTTAGGAATGACAGTGATACACTGGATAGGGCTTAGACTATGGTTATCAAAATGGTGAAAGGCCTAGATTCACAGGGCTGGGGAACCACATGAGCCCTTGAGGCTACAGCTTCCCCACCCCTGGCCTAGTACTTATTGCAGATGAAAGTAACAGCTGTCTGACAGATCCCACAGCTGGCCAGATCCAGGCTGAGAACCTCATAGGACAAATCATTCACACTATAGATAAACCGACTAGGGTTGTTCTGTTTTTAGATGAAGAAGATGGAAGATGCCTATGATCTTGTGAACTTCCAAAGGTAAGGAAAACAAGACAACAGAAATCTAGGAGGTAGAGTTCATACTTGAGCCATCTGCTTAACTCAACCAAGTCAAGTATCACAGAGATACAGCCCCACCCAACCATCATCCAGGCAACATCCTGAAGTGAATTTGGCAGGGTGAATACTAGATAGAAACTTTTATTAAGTTTGAACTCACTCTCCCCAGAGACTAAGATGGTATAAAGAAGACTATGTCCAGATGTTAAAGAGAAATGTTTGTGACTTCTGTTCTTGTTCTATCATTGTAGTAAATATTCCTTTGCAAAAGCTCTTAATTGGTTTAATGAAATTAGATGCTAATTAGTAGCAGTTAAGGGGGGAGAGGATGAAAAATTAATCTGAATGAAGACTTGAGCCAATAGTAGTAGAAAAATCCATCCCAACTCTCAGGGTTTCCCCTAGAACTCTGAGGGGAAGATGCAATCAGTCTCACTCTGAGAGCATAAGTCCAAGGTATTGTCATACATAGATTTTATCATATTCTTCCTCTATTCAGGGATTCTTTGTTGCCTATCTAATACAATCTAGACTCCTTAGTCTTAATGGTTCCCATAAGTTTTCCAAAGGAAGCTGAGCAATAAGTTGCAGGGAGTGGAGGGTGGAGAGGGGGTACTTCATAACCTGTTATAGTGGGTATGCCCTTGACTCCCTCCTGCTTCTTCTAGGACTTTGCTCTAATTATCAAGTCCCCTCTCTTAAGTACCTTCAATCTTTCTCCTGGTTTTTCCTATTTCCTTATAGTGGATCCAAGTGAAAACTGTAGCATACCCCCAAGAAGACTGGTATTAATCAACCAAAAATTGGGAAGAAGATGGGTAAAATCAATCATGTGACTTGTATCCAACATAACCACAGCTACCTTTCATTCATTATCTTCCCATCTCCCACTGCTGTGCAAGATCCCAGGACTTCCCTGTTTTGTACCTGTGTTGACCCTTCAAGGTATTTAAAACCTACCAGGGTGCCCACAACAATAACTATGCAGTTGTCAGTGGAAAAATCTCCTCCTCTTCCTCTATCATTTTGTAGGTGTAACTAACTCTGCCCTTTGTGGGTAGTAAAGAATAGTTACAGCCCTCAACACATACCCTGCCATTTTATTTTGGTGGGATTGTACACCACAGAAAATATGCAGGCATAACTGAGTTATGATCACCTTTGTAGATCTCATTACACTATCTTTCACTCTAAACTGTGGCTCAATCTTTTTTGCCATGGGCCCCATGGTAGTTGGGAAAATCTATGGACCCCTTCTCAAAATGATGTTTTAAAATGCATAATTTTAAAATGGATAAATATATGGGATTACCCAAAAATAGTTATATTGGAATATAAAAATATTTTGAAAAAATAAGTTAATGGGCCCCAGGTTAAGAACCCCTCTTCTTAACACAACCTCTCTATACAAGCTCCAAATTTCCCCATTACTGTTGAGAGACCCAATATCCTTCCAGTCATCCAGGTTTGCAGTCTTGGTGTCATTCACGTCATATATCCAAGCAGCAGTTGAATATGGTTTGTTCAGTCTCCAAATCAACATATCTTGAATCTCTCCTCCTTTTTTGTCCTCCCACAGCTGCCACACTAATTCAGAATTTCATCACCTCCTCTGGACTGCTAGAAAGAATGAGGTTGATGACCTTTGAGTAACTCTCTGCCTCCCTTAAATCCAATTCACAGGCAAGTCATTGCCCCATGATGTCATTTATCTTCTTCGGAAATAAAGGACCATCAACAAATTGATCTCCCTGCATGGTCTGCTGTCCCCCAAATCCATCTTCCATATAGCAGCCAAAATGATTTTTCTTAAGTATCCGACTACATTACTCCCTACTCAAATCTCATGGTTCTGTATTGATCTAAGATCAAATATGAACGCCTTCCTTTGGATTTTAAAACCCATTCAGAAGCTCTTCCTAAATTATCTTTCCAACTTTATTCTACATCATTCCATGTTTGCATGTTACCATACATGCAAACTGGTTTTCTTATTGTTTTTCCCGCTCTCACATGAGCACAACTAAATTAGCTAACATGAATAGGGAATTAGGAGTGACATCATCCACTAAGCAGAATCATGTAAAGAAGGGGGAAATTCAATTTACTGCTCGTATGAAGTCAAAGGTACTAAACTTTAGTTTGTTGTCTTTTTCATCATATATGGTGAATATCCATGAACAGAGACACATGATTCCTACTGAAAAAGTGTTATGTCCTTTATATGACCTATTATTTAATGGTTATTTTGTGTAATTTTCAGTTAAAAAGAATCTTTAAAAAGTTCACCCACTTCACTATGCTTGTTGATCAAATTAACTCAATAATCAAATAAAAATAATAATTCTTTACATGTGTATCCTACTTGGTATAAAGGAATCTTTGGAACATAAAGAAACTTATTCAACCACATTTCAGTCACTGAAAACATTATTATTTTAATATTATTAATAATAGAGACATTGTTCATATTTAGTGAATTTAAAAAGGTACTATATCATAAAGAAATATCATCTTGTTTATTTCATTCATATCACATCATTTTAAATCTGTATCTTTTTTTATGATTAGGACCTGGACTGGGATGGTTGTACTATAAGAAGAAAGAAGGGGATTAAATTAAAAGATGTTGAGGAGCTCTTTTGTCTTGATGCCTGGATCATCTTCCTCTTCCTCACCCTTAGATGCTACAAATATGTGTTAGTGACCATCTTTCTTTTCCTCATTACATTCTCTTCTTTGCCCATATCTTAATATTGCAGATCTGTGGCATCACTGGAGATGAGGTTCTAATAGAAGGGATAAATCCCCCTCATTCTTCCTTGTCCTTGCTTTCTAACACAACAATAGTGAATTTAAGAAAATTGGGCTTTTTTGTAGGACTTTGCAAGTAAAACCTCCTATTCCCCATACCATCCACCTTCTCCTTTTCTCACTGTGGACCCTAACCTTGATTCTGTTACAGTATGCTAGGTTTAATCTTTACAGGATTTGCTGGAAAATCAAATGACCCAAGACATAGCAGTGCTTTGTGAAAGCTAAGGCACTATATAAAGGTTAGAGCAGATAGATGACTCAGTGGACAGAGCGCTGGCCCTGGAGTCAGGAAGACCTGAGTTCAAATGTGGCCTCAGACACATAGCAGCTGTATGTCTGGGCAAGTCACTTAACCTCAATATGTTTTAATCCTCCGAAGACGGAAATGGCAAATCACTCCAATATCTTTGCCAAGAAAACCTCATGGACAGTATTGGCGTGCTACAATCCACAGGGTCATAAAGAGTCAGACACGACTGCACAACAACAATAACATTTTAGATGTTAGTTATTCCATAGAATGGGTGAGGAAGGAGGGGCCAGGGAGCCATAGTCAATACTGGGTTTTGTAGCACAACCATATTGGTCTGAGCATCTCCAGATATGAGCTATCTCTCTAATATTTATTGTCTTTGAAAGGAACAAGCATTTATATACATATATGTTATATATGCACATGCATATATATATGTGTTCATGGGTGTATATATGTATATATGTGTGTGTATACACACATAGAAAGAGAAAAATACTGCCAATTATAGGTTACACTCAAGATTCAAAACAAGTTAGATTTTGGGGGAAAGTCTTCCTATGATCAAGCCAGTATAGTTCATTTTGGAGGGGCGGGAGTGGTAACCTTGTGGTATCTACTAGAATAGAACATGGTTTTTAAAAAGGCTAATATCTTTTAAATTTGTTGATGACAGATACTAGCCAAAATTTTTGTGGGCCAGTAGGTTTCTTTAAATTACTTTCCAGGCTCTGTTTCATGCTAACTCATCCAATGCTCCTCCCTTAAAGTGAGCTAATACATCATTATTATGGCATTACAAAACTCACATCACCCTTAACCTTCTCAGCGATGAGGAAATTGATGGGGAACCTTTCCTGATGAATCAAAGGCCTTAAAGAGTCAATAGGAAAACCAGGGTTAGGACTCTGAGTTCCTAACACTTTCTTCTATGTTCAAGATAACTGACTACAATACCATCCCACTTCACAGCAAACACACAAAGAAAACTTAGCCGTACTGGATGAGTTGAGAGATGCTGCTGACCACTTACTGTTATAAGTTGTAAGATAAGAAGAAACAACTAGAAGCTTATCAGCTGTTTTATAGCAAATTTTCAGGGGGGACTACAGTTAAAGATGAGATTCCCAGTCCCCCAGCCCCCCTCTTGCCCCCAGGAACAAACACAACAATCTGCAGAACATCGTGTGAGCAGCGTGCCCAGGTACCTGCAGGTTCTTGACTGCTGTCTTTTTCTGCCTTTCTTTTTCCTTTTCTGAAACAAGTCAGAGACCAGAATCCTGAGAATGGACCTTCCCAGTTTGTGAGGTTACCTCATGAGTAACACACTTAAAAGTAACACCAAATTACAGGCCACACTCAGATTTTTCTGCAAACTAGATATGGGAAAGGGGGGATATAGCCCATATTTATCCATGCTTGAGGTTTCTTTACCAGGCAAAAAGACAAATTCCTAGAGATTTATTACAGGATTAAGTCTAAAAAAATAGGAAAGTAATCTATCTCTAGTAACATTTTGGGTCCAATAGAAATATGTCCCTACTACTACCACTGAAGTCTCTGTTATCTCTTTTGCCAATAAGAAAAAAAAACCTCACCATAAATGACTTCATTCAAATAATTCTTCAACTTCCATATCCCAGAAATCATATTATAGTGGAGGTTATTCTTTGGGTACAGGTGGGTAACACATCTCTTCACGAACCATATCTCACTTGATCCTCAACAACCCAATGAGTTGATAGTGTTGGAATCATCATATTCAGTTTATAGAAGTTCAAAGAGACTCCGAATAGTTTTTGCCATGTTCACACGGCTGATAAGTGTGGAAGCCAAGAGTTCAACTGTCTTGATTTCAAGTCCTCTTTTCTTACCAAATTATCAGGGAGTCTCAAAGACTTCTAGGCAATTGGACAGGAGAATGGTGTCAGATAGACCATCAGGTATACACACATTTGCTGAACATTGATCATGACATACATAGCTCTAGACAGGAATAATATTATGCCCAGATGAATTAAATGCCTGGGGAACAGAAACATCAGCCCTTCTCCCTGCTTGACTACCATTCCCAGAGAGTGGGGCAATGAGTAGAACCTGCCATCTCTTTTCAAAGAGGAAAGAAACAGCCTAGGAAAATGTGACCCCTGCAACCATACTCATCAGTCCCAATGAAGTCTTGAATGTACCCTCCTCTCCCTCATTCATCACACACAATTCCTCTGTAAACTAAAGATTATATCTTCTGGCCTCATAATACTCCTGCCTTATAGCATTACCTCCTTCCTTTAAACTTCTGGGAAAGTCAGGGCAGGCCAGAGCACAAACTTCTAAGCTGTTATACTAACACACTTGACAACGAACAGAAACCGTGCAGTTTCCACAACACTGTCTTCATTTCTCACCATACCACCTGATTATTTTTCATCCATTCAGTCACTTAATTTCAATTGACATTTTTTAAGCACCTATGTTCCAGACACTGTGGTAAGTGTTAGATATCCAAAGAAAAACCCAAACCAATTCTTGCCCTCAAGGAGCTATTTGAGAGCATAACATGTAGACAACTAAGTAAATGCAAAGTAATTAGAGAGAATTAGGAACTAGATGGATGAGAGACAGGAGCGTGGAAAAGATGGCATCTACACGGTCTTGGATAAAGTCAAGGATCCAAAGAAGCAGAGATATGGAAGGTCATGCTAAGCACAGGGCATGACATATGCAAACACACAGAGACAGGAAAAGAAATGCTAGTTTGGAAGAATAGAGAATCGTAGGAAATAAGGCTAGGAAGGCAGTCTGGAGGCAGCACTGAGGGCATTAAATGCCAGGATGGGGAGTTCGTGTTGAAGCGGCAAAAGGGAACAACTGAAGATTTTCGAGGAGAATGGCATGGTGAGACCAGAACCTTGGGAACACCGGTGCATTAAAGCACAAGGCAGATTTCAGGAACAGAAAACAGCTGGTTTGTCTGGAGCAGAGTATGTGATGAAGTAACGGGAGATAAACCTGGAAAGGTGGGCTGGCAGTGGACTGTGGAGGGTTATCTGAACTTTACTCACACGCAAAGGCAACTTAGTACCTTTCTGTTTCATGCTGTCTGACAAGACAATCTGTAAGACTGCTCAACTGCTACCAAGAAATAAAGGAAAAAGTGGCTCTGGAAGTGTCAGTAACTATATTCTCTGTCACACTTCTGCTCTATCTTTCCTTCCAGCTCTTATATCTTCCTACCTTGTCAAAACTCTCAACAGAATGAGTTTCATCACCTCAGAATTAGTATAAGTTCAGAAGAAACCGCAGAGTCCAGTTAGAGGAATCCCCTCATTTTATGGGGAAGAAAACTGAGAACAAGAGTGGTTAAATGATTGTCCCAATGTCACACAGATAGTAGCAGAGTCTGGCTTTGAACACAGACCCTATAATTTTTAATCCATTACCCTTTTCACTACACCATGCCATCTTCTCATCCATGCTCTGCATTAAAATGGTAAAATAATTTAGACTGTCTCAAAAGTTAAAGAAGCAGCCCACTCATTTAGCTGTTAGACTAAGATTTAAAAGATCCATTATATCTATCTAATGTATACATATATTTATATATACATGATATGGATATATGCACATAATATATGTGCCATGTATATGTACTATATTTGTATATATGTATTATATATGTATGAATAAATCTATATTAGATATTTGTATGTGCATATACATGCATATGTATATAGATTAAAAACATCTATGAATATGAAACTGACAAGCATGGAACATGTCGAAATGCCAAACTAGTCTTTTATAAATCTGCTTCTGGAGGAGGATAACAATGTTGCCTAGAGACTTGCATCTACTTAGGAAATGTTACCATTCAACCAGAAAAATCCACAGGAACAATGACTGTGTTGCTGATTCTTTTTTTGTGCTCCCACATTCTGCCATTGACAGGCATCCATCACTATGGCTTCAACAGTGACCCTGGAATCCTGAAACAGCAGCCTCATTGTGGCAAGTGGCCCTGAATTAAGAGATAATGTAGGGGAAAGATAGTGTTGTCAGTGCTTACAGAAAAATACAAGGCTGCCTACGGAGTGATTAAGCAACGTCAAGCTAGGGTCTCTCTATTAGCCTCATGAGCTAGAGGATCAGTGTTCAGGTTCACATTACAAAATGTTGGAAATAATTACACAAGAAAGGCTAGAGGTGTGTACGTAAGGATATAGAGGCTCTGGTGGAAGTCAGTGCCTGCAAGTTCCTTTCCAAAAAACCCTGAAATGGCCACCTCATTCAGCATAGTTAGCCCTGGGTACTTCCTGTCCCCTGAAATATGCTGAGAGATCCATTCACATCAAGGAAGGACATAACCTTACACTGTGCTGACCTACTGCCCTTTCTAGTCCACCTTTTATAAGCTTAGAAAAAGTGTGCATGAGAGCAGCATCTCAACAAGAGATCACTGCTGTCCTGCTAGACTCTATGGGTTTTCCAGAAAGTTGTATATTTTCCTTTGTTGTTGTTGCTTAATCATTTCAGTCTTGTCTGATTCTTTGTGACCCCATTTGGTTTTCTTGGCAAAGATAATGGAGTGGTTTGCTATTTCTTTCTCCAAATTGTTTTTACAGATGAGAAACTTCAAACAGGATTAAATGACTTGGCCACAGCCACACAGCTAGTAAGTGTCTGAGGTCATATCTCAATCCAGGAAGATGAATCTTCCAGATTTCAGATCTGATACTCTGTCTACTCTGCCACCTAGCTGCCTCTTATGCCTGTGTCTGGTATGTGAAGACCAATAAATTCCTAGAATGTACAAAGTAACAGGATATGCATATGTGCCCTGGGGAGGGAGGATTGATCAGTGGGATCCTAGGAGTATGCACAGTTCTTGGAATATGCAGTGGTCTGTGTCTGCTCCATATTCACATGGAGGCTGCTTCCAGAAATACATGATGATGAAAAATGGAAAAATCCACCCCTGGTTGCTTTTAGGGTATGCAGAGGTACTCTGTGACCGTTTCTTGAAGAGTCACTACATAATGGCAGAAAGCATTTTAAGTGGGTGCTAGATCAGAAAAATGTATGACAAGGAAAAATGGATGGGTGTTTAATGACATTGGGAGGAAGTGATAAGCAGTGGAGGGTCCAAGTGTTTCATTAGAATATATTCAATGTCAAACAATCCAGAGGAGCAGAGCCTGTGCTCCAGCTGCACGTGAGTGACAGATCTTGGATAGATTTACAGGAGATGATCAGCAAGACTTCCTAGTAAGAGCAGGCATGGGTGGATTGGGATTTGCATCACTGGAAGGAGTGTCCCTGTCAGTGAACAGGAGGACCCATCAATGTACACATAGAGATCTGGTCTATATCTATTTATGAAGAAAGTTGAGACGAGTATTGCCCTGCCATGAAAGCTCTGTTCACTTAATTCTGTGCCTGGAAATCTGCAGAACAAGCTGGCATATTGATATCATCTTTCAATTAAACAATTATCAAAATAAAAAGGTATAATGTGTGCAGTAATGGATGAGTCTTTCAGAGAATACCTTCACCTTGTATAAGTAGATGTGTCATTCCTTAATTTATCTATAACTTAATTGTTTTGGTAATTCCATTCTTCCTAAATGTATGAGTATAAACAAGGGAAGAAGGGAAAAAAAGAAACCTTTAATTAATCTCAGTTTCTAAATTCTAAGTCTTCTGTAAAGGAAAATGTCAACCTAGTACAAGTCTTCTACTACAAATTGCAAGAATTGCCAATTAGGATCACAGATACATAGAAGAAGATATATTTAGGATCAGATTTCCAGATGGAAGAACCTAAGGGGCCATCCAATTTATTCCTTTCATTTTACACATGAAGAAACTGAGAGCTAGAGAGGTTAACTGACTTGTCCAAAGTTCCTAGGAAGATTAGGTTGCATGAATACATGAATACCATTTTAGGCTTCTGCACAAAAGAGGATAAAATAGGAACTCTCCTACGTTCACAATAAAAAATTCATCTTTGGGAGGACATAAATGGAGATTGTGGGGGCCTCAGAAATGATGGTTTCTTTAAAAAAAATGGCCCTAGCATAGCATATCAGGAGAATTGTATAATGATAAATTCATAAATTTCTAGAATTTTAGAGCTCAAAGACACTATAGTAACCTCCTAGAAGTATCAGGGTATTGAAAAGGATTTAGAAATAGAATACCTACATTCAAATGCAGCGTCTGTTTACTTAGGTCCTTTATACTTTGGGCAAATCAATTAACCTCTCTGAGACAGTTATCACATCTGTAAAATAAAAGGATTTGATTAGATGATCTCTAAAATCCCTCTCAGATCTAAATGCTTTGAGAATTCAAGGTTATCCTCTCAGTTTGATGAGACTGTAGAGCAAGATTTTAATGGATAAGACCGGAGTAAGATTTTAATGGAGAATGTATTACCTACCAATGGAATTTTAAGAGGTTTACAGTGTAGGTTTAACTGGAAAATACTAGTTTCCACCTGCCTAAAAGGGTTGTAGTGAATACATAAAGAAACTGAGATCAAGAAAAGGGACTTGTCCAGAGTCACACAGTATGAGGGAACATTCTACACTGGAACAGCAGCATTGTAATGATGATCAATGATGATGTAGTAGGCTTGGCTCCTCTGATCAATACAAAAATCTGAAATTCCAAAGGATTCATGATGAAAAATCCTTTGTCTAGTTCTCTCCAGACACAGAATTGATGGAATTCTGAGTGCAGGTTGAAGCATATTTTTTTAAATTTTTCTTGTTTTCTTTTTCACAACGTGAAAATGGAAATTTTTTTCATAACTTCATGTGTATAATGGGTATTATAGCTCTTATCTTCTCAATGGGGGGGTAGGGAAAAATTTGAAACTGAAAAGATTTTTTTCATTAAAAATAAAAAAAGAATATATCTCCCCAAACAAAACAAAGCAAAATCATTCAGTTACTGTCAGAGTCAAAACTAGGACCCATGACTTGATTTAGATATATCAACTTTATTTCCTAAGATACAGGATCATGCCCATTTCCCAAATAAGTATCACAGACTAGACTTAAATTTAGAGCTTCCTGACTCTAGCATCCCAATCTCTATTAATTATGCCATACTATTTCTCCAGATTACTGTCTAAGTCCAGGAACCCTACTTAACCCAGACATGAAAATCTTACCCAACAGTTATTCCATGGGAAAATGCAATAATTCTATTTTTTGATGCTACCAAGGTCTTGCCTAGCCCTGATCCCTCTTCTACTTTCATTCTCACATGTAATTATGGACCGAATAAGAACATATGTAATATCAGGTATTCACATCTATGTGCTTGTGCATGTGTTAGAAGCATGAAGTAGTTTAAATACATATTTAGTAGCTAACAAATCCTTGAAACTTGGAATCCCATGTCTTTAATGATTTCCCCTAATCTTTCCCACCTCCCCATCTCCCATACCTAGTAACATTGTTGGGTTGGGGCAGCTTGTTCTTGATGAAGCCATGCTGCCTCTTCAGTGGGCACTGCTTCCCTTTCTGAGTTTGCACAAACCACCCTTTTAATAACATGTATTGATATTTTGACAATAATCAACATCAAGTTCTCCAGGTCTCCTGACTTTTAAGTTTAAAACTTTTCCCACTATATCCTACTGCTTCTACTTGTAAAATACTGTGCTAGGTTCTAGGGAAGGAAAGATGAAATAAAATGTGGACTGCCCTTAAGGGGTTGTTACCTAAATGAGGTCATGCAGGAAATCAGGAAGGTGAGGAGGGTGGGACTCTATGTTACAAGAAAATAGGATGGTATAAGCAGAAGCTTATGGAAATACTGAAGGTTTTGTTTTGTTTTGTTTTTAACAGAGAATGATACGATCTGTTCCATTAGAAAGATCACTGGCTATAGTATGAAAGATAGGAAAGAAAAGGAGCCAGTGAGATCAATTAGGCAGTAATTAAAATAGACCAGGTGAAAGGTAATGTAGGCCTGAAACAGAGTGAAGAATCAGTGAGTTGAAACAAAGGGACAGATGCAAGAGATATTTTGGAGGTAGAATTGACAGGACTTGGCAACAGAGTAAATGTGGGGAAAGGGAGGGGAGAGAAAGAGAGAGAGAGAGAGAGAGAGAGAGAGAGAGAGAGAGAGAGAGAGAGAGAGAGAGACAGAGACAGAGACAGAGAGAGAGAGAGAGAGAGAGACAGAGGGAGAGAGAGGGAGAGAGAGGGAGAGGGAGGGAGAGGGAGGGAGGGAGGGAGATGAGTTGAATAGGAATCAAGTTACAAAACTGTGTGACTGAAATAGTCAACAGGGCAGGGGGAGTTCTTGGCAGGATAAGGGAAGATGAATTCATTTTTAGATTTATTGTTTGAGGTGATGGCAGGAGAACATCCCACTGGAACTGTCCAGCTGGAAGCTGTAAACTTAGGACTGCGGGTCTAGGAGAAGACAAGAGGATTGCTATCAAAACCATAAGAATTGATTTGATAGTTAAAGAAGGATATATCTAGAGTAGTGCAGTAGTGATTTGAAGTGGTAGCTTAAGGATTGGAAGGAAGGGAAGAAACCAGTAAAGGAATAAACAGAGAAGCAGAAAGAAAGCCATGGGATTTCGGGCCATCAAAGTCAAAAGGAGGAGAGAATATCAACTGGAGAGGGTACTTAGTAAAAGTCTGCAGAAAGCACCAGGAGAATAAAGGTTGAAAACATCTATTGGATTTGATGTTAAGACAGTCATTAAGGCACTGAAGAGTGGTTTCTATGGAATGATATAGAGGAAAGCCAGATTGAAAGGAGCTAAGAGATGAGTGAGTGATGAAAAAGTAAAGGGAGGAGTGAGGACAGATTACTCTTCTCGATGTCTGGCAGTGAAAAGAAGACATAAGATGATTGCTTGGAGGAATAGGAGGGTCAAAGGAAGGAATTTTTAGAAGAAATCTGAATTGAGAAGAATTAAAAGAAAGAAGAAAAAGAAGAGGTGCTTGACAGAGAAAATGATGGGTGGAACAAGGTCCTGGAGGGACACAGCAGTAAGTATACAATCCTGTTGTGTTTATTATTTGTTGATTACAAAGAAGTATTTGACTCAGATGAGTAAAACATAGACTCAAAACCTCTCTTTCAACAAACTGACACTCAAGTATATATTAAGAAGCCATAATATAAATGAACCAGATAGCTCCATTCAATAAGCCATCTCCACCCCTACTCCCAATTATTAACATCAAATGAAACATAAGATATGAAGGTATATGGTCACCACTGAGAATTAATTCAATTCAATTCAATAAAGGTTTATTAAGTGCCTCCTGTGAACCAGGCACTGTAATAAATGTTAGAGATACAAATAAAAAGACAGTTCCTGCCCTCAAGGAGCTAACAGTCTAACAGGAGGGTACCTTGGTGAGCACCCCACCTTGGTAAGATATCTTGTTCCATAGAGCTGAAACCTAGCAGAACTGCAGATGGAAAGTGGAATGATTTGAAAAGTCTGCCCTCTATAAAGGAAAGCTTTAAATGGCATTTAGTGCCCCGGTTACCCAGGATAATGAAGGCTTGGATGTATTACAAACTACATCAAGGGATGCAACATCCTCATCACAGACCCACTAAAGTATATTAGTGAGTTCCAGAAGACAGAACTGGATATGATAAATGAAGTTGAAGGGAAGGCAGATTTTGGCTCAACATAACAATTGATTCTGACTAAAATAGAATGGATTATTCAAAGTCATGAACTTCCCATCACTATGTTTTCTCTCCCATTAAAGTATGACTTCCTTGAGAACAAGATAGTTTTTGCCTTTCTTTGCAACCCCAGCATTTAGCACAATGCCTGACATGGAGGAAGCACTTAATAAATGTTTGTTAATTTGACTGTATGCAGAGACTAGGTGATGACATGCATTGATAAGAAGTTGGAATAGAAGACCTCAAAGGCTTTATAATTCGATGACTTTTTTCTCAAATATTATATATATATACTGTATATACATATATACTGTGTGTGTATATATACATATATGTATATGTGTATATATATACATATATGTATATGTGTATATATATACATATATGTATATATATACATACATACAGTGCTGTCAAGCAGTTCTGTGTGCTTAACACCTGGATAAATATAACATTTTAGATAACTTCACATAATACCCGCTCTGGGGCAAATTTCTCAACTCTCACTTGTATCTGTGAGACTGATCCTCCAAATGTGGTTAACTACTCCTATTCCAGGTTCTAGAAGTGACCCTGAGGGCTGCTTAGGTTTCTAGTACTGTGGCTCATGAACCCGTATGGGTAAGCTCCCCATTGTTTATCAATTGGATTTAATTAGCTTGTAGGTAGGATATTTACTAACCAAGCTATCATAGAAATGTCCCTTCAAACCAGAGGTACTCTGTCCCCTCACACACACACAACATCCTTGGCAAAAATGGATCTACATTAGAAGGCACATGCAACCAAAGGGTAAACTCACATTTCTTGATTCCTGGAAATCCTTTTCTCTCTTCCTGGAGTTCTCATGTAACTCCCCTTTGGTGTGGCTCTCTGCTGGGTTTTGAGGGCTGGTGTCTTTATAGAATCCTGAAGCTACTTTTCTGCCAAGTGTCTGGTTTGTCCTTGAAGAGTGTCTCAGCTCCTGATGCACACACTGACATTAGCCGCTGATGCTCTGGGGACACTGCTACCAGTGCTGATTAAAAACTTAAGATGTTCTGACCTTTTGAAGTTGCCAATGTTGTCAGCTGTCAATGAAGGAGAAACTAACTCCTTCAGAAAAAAAAACAACTCTCTCCTTCTTCCCCCCACAAGCTTCCAAAGGCAATTTCCTGTTAAGAGTGAGTCTTTGACTACTGGATTCAACCACTAGGACTGACTTGCTGTTGAAGCAGTCAAACTTCCAGAATAATTTGCTCTTTTAATCCATAGACTTACAAGGCATGACTGAGTCTCTCTAACTAATCACAAGATATTTCCCTTGCGACACCATCTGCTTTCATCCAATGACCTGAAGTCTTTCAAACAGATTAAGGACTTATTCACATCTCATTCATTTTCCATCGATTGACTCAATTGAGATTCCTGGGCCTTCTGTGATTGCTTGTAGTGGGAGTGGACACCCCTCCCCTCCTCCATACACACACTATTACATTTTTATTGGGGAGGAACCCCTAAGAGAATAAAAAAGGGGGTGGGGCTGCAATTCCCACCACAGGACCCTAAGTGTCACTTCTGCTAACAATATCTACAAAATTAGATAGATTCCCATAGTAATAAACTGTCCTGGGGTCCTGGTGTTTAAGATCCCTTCCACCCCCTGCCCCAAACTTCTTTTTTAATTTACTTTTTCTCTACTACCTGTCTATAAACTAGGTAACTTCAGAGGTTGCATGAATTCTTTCCTGCTATCAGGGAACAAAGGATTTAGTAAAGCACAATGAATTTAGTAAGTAGTTTAGTAGGCTAGAAGAAAAGAGAAAGGAGAGGGAACTTGCCTCTAAACAAGATGACATTTTTAGGATATTTTAGTATTTTAAATATTGAAATTTCCTCTTAAGGGTCAGATCATCCATCCTGATTGCTGTGTCAGAAAATCATATTGACTATTTCTATTTAGAAATAAGAATGTGACATCTTCTTGTGAGAGGCCATAGAGCCTTGTGATCACTATCAGTGATGTGATAAAAGCTGAATCTTTTGCTAGTCAAAGAGAGATCCTTGCACAAATCTGTCAGTCATCAAGAATTAGAAATCTATGGAGCCCCAATTTTTCAAGGATCATAGCAGACATTTATATCAGATCATAGATTGAGAGTTAAAAAATGTTTTAAAGATCATCAAATATAGCCTCCTCATTCTATTGATGAGCAAACAGAAGCCTAGAAGTGATTTGATTGCAGTCACACAGAGTAATACAGTCAGAATTGGAAGTCTTCTGTAAAACAAGGGGTTTAGACCAGATCACTTCCAAGATCCTGTCCAGCTTGAAATCTATGATTCTGAGACTCTTGCTGATGAATATAAAGAAGCTTATCCTAATCCTCTACCAATGAGTATTCTTTCATTTTCCTTCTACCACATGACAACAGAGGCCATCAATGTGTCTGAAAATATCATTACTGGCCATGTCAGGAATTTCTTAGAACTGTAAGAGTAATTGTGAAAAAAAATCTCTTTATGAATAACTGAGGGAAATTAGAAATAAGAATTAAGAAAGATCTACACACAAGTTGGTAACACAACCTACCAAAAGTGTGATGAGATGCATCATTAGGGACTTGGTCTTTCTTGGGATCTTGCTTGAGAATTCTCTCCTGTCTAGAAAGAGGTGTTCATATTCTCATTTCATATGATCTCCATGAAGATTATATATAAACTAAGGGCTGAAAGTAAGAGGGGAAATTTATTTGAATGTGTTTTGTTAAAGAAGGTTAATTGACAGAAAGGAAGAGTTACAATAAAACCTTATACTTGGAGACAGAAGACAGAGGATTGAATTCTGCTTCAGACACTTGCCAGATATTTGTTTGATGATTATGGACAAAGAACTTAATAACTCAGCATGCTTATATTTCCTATCTCCTAGGATCATTGTTAGTAAAGTGCTTTGCAAACTGTAAAGCAGCACTTAGGTATGAATTATTGCTACTAATAATTTAAATCTTGTCATTTTCTCTGTTTTTCACTACGTTGCTATTGCTTCTATTTCTTAAAATGTTGACTGGTGCTTTAAATTAGCTTGCTTCCATTATCTCTGGTGATATCATTCTTTAAAAAAAAGTTTGCCTGGCTCTTGTTTGTAAAATTCCGTTATTTATAAACTGATAGAATCCCCCTTGTTCTCCAAGGTGATTAAAACAAAATCAGGCAAGTATGCAGTGAGTGATTACATTAGGTTCCAATAACCTCACTGTGGACTTTCCTTAGGAGGCAGTGTTCAGAATTTCTAGACCCTGTTAGGAATCTTGATACCTTAGAGAGAAGCCCAGACTTCAAAGTAAAATTTTCAGCAACCATGTTCAAGAAGGGTTGTTAAACAAATCTTTTTTAGCCTTCTTAATTGTTGGATAAATTTCTTCCACTCTCTGTAAGAGATTTTCAAGGAATGTTCTTGATGAAGCTGGAAAAAGAGACACTATGATGAACTGGAAAATGGGCAGTTTTTTTCATGCCTCAATTTCCCTTGTATGGAACTAAGGGAAGTCAGTTACATATGACTCTGGACACACTAAAGAGTTCAGTGACTTTTTGTGAGTGACCGTTGTGCAAGTAAGTCTGAGATAGACTGATTACAGCTTCTCTGGGGCTGCATGTATGACCTACACCTGGTGACTGAGCAAAAAATGACTGAGAACATATTCTATGAGGTAAATACCACCTTAACCCTGTTGAACTGAGCTAAGTGTCCTTCATAAGTCATCCTTACTCTAGAGTCCCTATGTAAGAGTCCCATATACACTCACCAAAAGGCTGGATTCTTCAGCCTTCACAGAAATCCAGACCAGTGTAGAACCTCCAGGGGATTTGGGAGTGTCATAGGACCAGGAAGCCTGGTAGAGCAGCTGTTACTAGAGCTATCTGCAGAGCACTAACTTTGATTTCTATGAATCCTAAAAACAAACAAACAAACAAACAAACAAACCTATACAATCAAGGTTTGCTTTGTTAGTATGTTTCATTTGTCAAATCACCGGAATCCTTTGAACTTACTAACTCAGTCTAAGACATTGATGCACCATATTTTTCCCATTATTATGACTAAATACTATCTATAAGAAAAGTGGGGCTGTGACATCAAATTAACATAATGCTAAATTAATTCTCTCTTCCCACTCCTGTCCTCTGACTAAAAGACTTACATGGTGGGAGAAATATGCCCAAAGTGACAGTGGCTTTCACAGAAAGCTATGCTGTAGGATTGTGGAGTTACTGTAGTCCATATAGAACAATATGTAATATGTAAACTAGTGAGGCACATCTGTAAGCTATCAAGAAGACAGAGGATGAACAATCTCATTAAGCAAGGGGTTCTGAGCTGCGGTGGACTACAACAAGCAGGTGTTAGCATTAAGTGAGGCCTCAGCATGGTGAGCTTCCAGGACCAGGGGACCACCAAGGCTGCCAAAGAGAAGCCAAATGGAGCCAAATCAAAGCTACCTTTGCCTGTTAGTCACTGAGATCAGGCTCATGAATGATCTTTGCACTTCTAGCTGGAGTTAAATAGGGAACCCTGGTCTTAAAAATAACAACAGCAGCAGCAGCAAATCAAAGTGCTTCGAAAAAATGATTCCCTTCTGCTGGAGAGGACTCTCCAAGCTCACACCCTGAGAGTCATCCTCCATTCATGTGTTTTTTCTGTTTCTCTCCTTTGGACCTCACATTGTTTTATACCCCTGCAGTAGTAACCACTTCTAAAGACAGAGTAAGCACTCAAATACTAGTTAATTCAATGCAATTTTCTTCAAATATTTATTAAATATATACTATGTATAAAGCATCATGCTGGGTGCTAAGGAGGCAAAAAACTTACATGGACACAATCCCTTCCCTCTAGGACTTTACTTTGGGTGGGGTAAGGGAGGAATGAAAAACAAGAAAAGCATACCACATGTAGGGAACAAAGGAAAGACCCAGACAAAGTACATGAATGCAGGATGAATTAGAGTATGAACCTGGATGACTCAGATTAGTGATGCCCTCAAGAGAAGTATTGGGGGGCAGCAATGTATGAGAATAGAAAATTAGCTCCATTTTAAACATGGTGAATTTGAGAAGCCAACAGGATATTTAGGGGAAGAAGACCAATAGACTGTTAAAGATGTAGGATAAGGCTAGCTATATAGATAGAAAAGTCATCCATATTAGGGTGAAACAGGACTCCATTGACCCCTAAGGAGGAGAATGTGGTAAGAGAAGAGAAAAGGACTTTGGAGCAAGCTTTGGGGGAAAACTCATGATTGGGGGAAAGACGATAAACTAGTAGAAACCAAAAAGATGTCAGGCTGTTGGGGGAGAATCAGGAGAAAGCAGGAAGCAAGAGGAGTTTATAGGAGGAGAAAGTGGTCATTGATCATGGGTATTGTTTTTTGGGAAAAAAGAAGAAACTTTGAGTACTGCATTTTATATATTATATTTTGTGCTACATGGGCATCCATTCTTTGGGGGGCATATAAAAGATATGCTCTAGATATTCTATCTATTTCTAACTAGCAACAAACAAAAATTATACATGAAAATCATTATCTTCAGTCACATGCTCATTAAACATTATTGAAAGACAAGTTACAATAGAAATATGAAAGCTTGAAGGAGTTAAGATATAATTTGAATGTTATCAGTCAGTTAATAAGCAATTATTAAGTGCCACTATGTGCCAGGCACTGCACCATAGTCTCTTATAAATTTTCTACCATTACTTTAACAATAGTTATGTATTATAAATTATATGTAACAACTTATTTACAGATATGAGCTTGGTTTTCTGACCTGTAGTCTTCAGGTCTAGCCTTTTTAAACCAGTTAAGGAAAATCTGGGATATAAAGGGAAGGAGGGAGGCAAAGGTGGGATTATAATATATCTCAATACTGAATTTTGTTTTACATTCTAAACATTTTGTATTGATTTCAGGGAATATCCCAATCATTTAGGAGCAATTTACAAGTTATTGTGGTTTATAATCTATAATGACATACCTGAATGCTAGACACGCAGAGTTTCAGATGTATTAATACGTTCAGTACATGCAAAACAGAAATCATTGCTTCCCCTTTCAAGTCTGCCCCTCCCCCAAATGTCTCTGTTTCTGTTGAGGGCACCACCATCCTGCTGGTCACACACTTTTGTAATCTCACAGTAATTCTTGACTCTTTGCTTTCCCCCGCCCCTCAACACACCCCCATTTCCCATTGCCTACCATAACCTAACAGCTGTCAAGTCTTATCAGTTCAACCTCCACAATATCTTTCCTATCTCTCCTCTTTTCTCCAATTACGCAGCCTCCCTGCCTAGTACAGGCCTCCTAATTTCTCTGCAGGACTCCTGTTGGTAATCCATATTGGTCTCCCTACTTCCATAGTCTCTCCTGTCCAAGCAATCCTTCACAAATCAAACAAAATAATCTTCCTGAGGTAGAGGTCTGACCATGTTAGGCTCTTGCTCAAAACCTTTCAGTATGGCTCTCCATTCCCTTTGAAGACAAAATGCAATCTCCTTAGCCTGGCTCTGTAGGTCCTTTACAATCTGGATCCTTCCTTTGTTTTCAGCTTGATTCCATGTGGAAAGGGGGACTGGCCAATGAGAGCCCTGGGCTGGTGAGGATAGCAATGATTTTGAAATGGGAAGGGAAGTATAATGGTGTCTAGCCAATGAAGCCAGTTCTAGGGGACCCACATATATTTGGTGAACCTATGTCTGATAGTGCGTGATGATGTGAAATGGAGCAGAGTCCAGCCCTCCACTTCAGGGAAATTCACTAAACATATTACTTCACTTCACGAATTAGCAATTCCCTTTACTCAATCTCTCACCTTCAGCATTTCCATAAGCCATTCTCTGTTTACACACTCCCTCTTTATCTCTGCTCCTTAAAATCTTTGTCTTTCTTCTAGGATAAGCTGTGGTCCTATTTCCTATGGGAACTCTTCTCAATGCTTTCAAACTCCTCAATTTTCCAGAGTG
Source organism: Notamacropus eugenii (assembly GCF_028372415.1). NCBI lineage: Eukaryota > Metazoa > Chordata > Mammalia > Diprotodontia > Macropodidae > Notamacropus > Notamacropus eugenii. The sequence goes on along the minus strand of NC_092877.1, from coordinate 31,989,851 downwards.
TGTGTGTGTGTGTGTGTGTGTGTGTGTGTGTGTGTGTGTGTGTGTGTGTGTGTGTGTGATATCTGCCTCCTTTTAGAGTAAAGACTATTTCATTTTTTATTTGTATCTCTAACCCCAGCATGGTATCTTACACCCAGTTGAGATTTAATACACATTTGTTAAATTGAACATGGCATACCGTTAAGTGTTAAAATACATTTTTTGCCAAATATTGCAAGGTATACACAGACATGATAGTGAGTGTCTTTAGAATTATTAGATTATAGGTCTGGGAAGGACCTTAGAAGTCATTTAAGTCAACTTTCTTCTCCCCTTCCCCCATTAGATGAAAAAATGGAAGCCCAAGGTCACAAAGATGGCACAGTCAAGATTTGAACTCAAGTTCTCTGAATCCAAAGTTATATATTGTGAAATATATATGCTATATAAATTCAAATAATGTCAACAAGAAAAGGAAAAAAGCAGAAAATGTCTTTTTAGGTAAAATTTAAAGAGGAGGTGGCAATGAGACTACACGATTATGTATAGTCACTTTTACAGCGATCCCTTAGGCTGGGTCACTTGTCCTGAGAACCTGCTTCTCTCTGGTTAAGATACATTTTCAGGAGATTGTCATATATCAATTGCTTTGTTTATCCCATTGTCAGACTGTTTTGGAAACACCCTTCTAGGATCCCGGCTGACTCATAGGTTAAAGAGGGTGAGTAATCCTTGTGGAACTCCTTTAGACCAGGAGGGACCCCTCCCATTCTACTTCCTGTCTTAAAAAAAAGGACAAGATAGCTCATTTTCCTACGCTGCAATCATCGTGACCCAAGGATGGAAATCTCTGCATTCTGATGTTTTGTTTATCATTAGATTGCCTTAACGGTTTTTTGTTCTATAAAAGTGGTATGAGAATACGATTCAAATATACTTATATCCCCAAACCTACTGACTTCACTTCATGATGTTAAAATGAGAAAGCATGGTCTAATTTCTTAAGAGCCAATATTTTCATTTGGTTTCATCGGTATAGATAGGCTAGGGGGGAAAGTCTTATTTTCCTCCTTCCCCCTTGTCATTTTTAAAAGTAGCATAAGTTGCCTAAAGTTCTTTCATGTAAAAAAATAGCTATGTATCACTTTCAGTAGTGAGTAGGAAAGCTCATGATTCAGTTCTAAAGTAAGTAGGGTTGCATACAGTAACACTTTTGCCAGACTGGTAAATAGACCAGTTTACATCACAGGACTTTTACTTTAAGTACTTCTTTTGTTACCAATAAATGACTAAAATTCAGAGGAAAAAAAAGACTTGTGAAAGTTTTTTTTAATTGGAATCTACTTCTGCTTGCAAGTGATTATTGTTTTTATCTAGTCACCAATAAAGCAACTGCCTGAAAATGACTGTTGCACAGTTTCCCATGAGATCCCGTGTTTACAGTGAGAGGGGACTTGATAGATAATCTAGACTCAACTCCTCATTTGACAAGTGAGAAAACTGAAACCCAGAGAAGCTAGGCAACTAGCTCAACATCACCCAAGGTGTAAATGATAGAGCTGAGATTCGAGCCTGGATCCTGTGACCTCACATCCAGCAGTCTTTCCACCGCTCCTCAGTCGTCATCTCACCTCATGCCTTTTAAATAGGTGCACATAGATTAGATAGACAGATAGAGAAGTAGATAGATAGATAGATAGATAGACAGACAGACAGACAGATAGATATTCTCATCAAAGGCATTTGCCTCTATGGCAAAGGAGATCCAGCACAGAATCTAGGTCAAAGGGGGATGATGATTTTTTCTACTTGTGCCTGTTTGTACATGGTGCTTTCAGTGTCAATCCCTAAGACACTACAAAGCCTCCTAAAATAGATCTGTAATCACTCAAAATAGTTTGGCCTGCCCATTAACACAGGAAAGACCAAATGGATGAAGAATCTCTCTTGCCCAGATGTCTATATTCAGGATGGAAACCCTCTAGGGCTTGTCTATGGACAATGAGCCCAGAATTAGGAAGGAGTGCACAGGGTGGATTACTTTAAGGAAATTATAAAATTCTTTTACTGATCCCAAGTTTCCCATGAAAGCAAAAGTCTCTGTTTTCAGTACTATTGTTTTCACCATTGTTACTATATGACAACAAGAACATTGCTGTTTCTGAAAAAGAAGGAGTATCACACAGAAGGCAATGGAGAAGCACATGGTGTGTGTGGGCAGGCTGCAACACATAACAAAGGAGGGATTCTGAGGAATAGAAGTCACCAGGGAATACTCTGACAGGTCACATGTCAAGGGATAGACAGAGTGCTCTACTGGTAGCCTTGTAATGTCAGGATGAGAAAAACATCTAGCCTGTTGGGTAGACTAGCTGGGGTGAACTTTTGGGATGCGATGAAGATTTCACACAAGATAGGCAGGCTTCATCATTGGTGAGAACTCCTGCATCCAGGAGATCATAGATGCACTTGTGTGTATTTATACAAATACACATACATATAGAACACAAATAGGATTAGACTGTAACTTCATTGGCATAGGAAACCCCTACTGAGAAAACTCCCTGTGTCAATGCAAGATTGGTAACTAACCCATAAATCATAGTCTTATAAAACTGTCTGAATAGGTTAAATGAGTCGGCAAGCCTCAAGTAGCCAATACGTATCAGAAGCAGTTACATTAAACAGGGTCTTTGTGATGCTAAAGGCAGATCTCTCTTTTTAAAATTTTTTATTCATTTTGGATTAAAATATAAAAATAAAAAAAGAACATTTCCACATACATAGTAAAACATTTTAAAGAGATTCAGTATAAAACCATGGATTTCCATTTCACACTGTTTACTTTAAAAAACCAAACTATGTGATAAATACTGCACATCATTTTCAAAGCCACCCTGATTTTCTGGGCTTCCTTCTAACTTTTCTTTTGGTTTTTTTTGCTTTTTTCTTACTCCCTCTCCACCCCACCCTAGAGAAAGTTACCTCTAGGCACAAATGTGTGTGTGTGTGTGTGTATATACATACACATATATATGACATATACATATACACACGTGTGTGTGTGTGTGTGTGTGTGTGTGTATATACATACCCATATATATGACATATACATATACACACGTCTGTGTGTGTGTGTGTGTGTGTAAAACCATACTATACATACTTCTCTTTATCAGTTCTTTCTCGGGAAGTAGATAGCATCTTCCTCCATAAGTCCTTTGTAGATGATCTGAGTATTTATAATACTAAAAATTACTAAGTTGTTGAAAGTTGTTCTTAGAACAATATTGCTATTACTGTAGACAATGTTCTTTTGCTTCTGCTCATTTCACTCTTCATTTTTTCATGTTTTTCTAAAATTCACCAGCTCATCATTTTTTATAACACAGTAACGTTCCTTCACAATCATATACCACACTTTGTTTAGCCATCCCCCAATTGAGGGACATCATCTCAATAAAAGTTCTTTTCCTTTTTCCTTAATCACCTTGGGAAACAGACTTGATAATGATATTGTTGGGTCAAAGGATATACACAGCTTTGTAACTATTTGGGCCTAATTCCAGATTGTTCTCCAAAATGGTTGGATCAGTTTACAGTTCTATTGGTAACAGTGAAATAGTGTTCCAATTTTTCCACATCCCCTCCAACAGCTGTCACTTGCCCCTTCTATCATTTTAACCAATCTTATAGGTATAAAGTGATATGTCAAAGTTGTTTTAATTTGTATTTAAATTTGCATTTAATTTGCAAAAATTTAATTTTGCATTTAATTTGCATTATCTAATAAATAATGATTTAGATAAATTTTATAAGACCATCTGTAATTTTGAATTCTTCATCAAAAAACTAACTGTCCAAATCCTTTGGCTATCCAATGGGGAATGATTGATATTCTTATCAATTTGAGAAATTCTTTGTATATTTGAGGTACAAGATCTTTATCTGAGAAACTGTCTAGAAAAATTTCCTCCAAGTTTCTGCTTTCCTTCTAATCTTGACTACATTGGTTTAATTTGTACAAAACCTATATAATCAAAATTGTCCATTTTGTACCTCAGAATGTTCTCTATCTCCTGTTAGTTCATAAATTATTCTCCTATCCACAAGTCTGATAGGTTAATATGTTCCATGTTCTTCAAATTTTCTTATGATTTTTCCCTTTATATGTGAGTCATATATCCATTTTGACTTTATCTTGGTAAATGGTGTAAGATATTGGTCTATGCTCAATTTCTGCTAGACTCCTTTCCCAAGCATTTTTACCCAATAGTGAATTCTTATCCCAAAAACTTAAATCTCTATATTTGTCAGATGCAAGGTTACTATAATGATTTGTTGCTGTGTATTACATGTCTACTCTGTTCCACTGATCTACCTCTCTTAGCCAATACCAAATAGTTTTAATAATTACTGCCTTATAATATAGTTTAAGATCTGGTTCTGCTAAATCCTTGTTCTCTTAAATAGGCATAAGTACATTTAATAGGTACTTTTTGGACTGTATTTTAGTTCCTACTGTGACCTTGTGCTATTCTAAATAATGAGGATAGAAAAAAATACAAGGTCATTGCCTTGAAAAAGCTTATAGTCTCGTTAGAAAAATAAGATAAATATGCATAAAATTATTCAAGAATAAATGCACAGTAAGTACTAAAAGATGTGACATGGAAAGTAAATGTTATAAGAGGTTAGAGAAGAAGGGATCCATGCATGTGCCTACATTGTTTTACCTTCCATTGTAGACAGGAGAGAAAACATGGAAGTGTTAAGTCAATCATACAGCAGAGCTTAAGAGAAAGAATTGCCTTAGATATTTGACACAATTAAACATGCCTTTTCCTTTTGCCTTATGTTCATGTAGGAAGTAGAATTTGGGCTGGAACCTGAAGCATGAGCAGGACTTGGGCATGCAGAGAATAAGTAGGTGGGACTAGGAGGCTGGGGCGAGAGCCAAGCAAAGTCTCTGATGCATATTTGGGAAAGTGAAGAGATTAGCCTAGAGGAGGCAGAAAAGCCATATTATGGCATAAAGGAATAGAAGAAGGGTCAGATTGTGGAAGCCAATGAATGTCAGGATAAGGAATTTGGACTTGATCTTATAGACAATGGAGGGTCACTTGTGAATTTGGGTCAGGGAGTGGCATTCTTCAGGAATATTAACATGGCACTGGTATGGAGTATGGCATATATGTATAGGGGTCCCTTTGGGCCATCTCCTCCATACTTGTTCCCATAAGACGGGTCAGGGGTGGGTCTTTTAGAGGTCAGCTACCAAAGTTTCAAGGTGTTTTGTGGGTCTGAACTCTTAAAATTGTAACTCACAAGCCCCCATTAATTGATAACTTTTCACTACTTGGTCAGAGTGCACAATTTGTTCAAAATAAAAGCATACTCTGGAATAGCAAAGTAAGATTTACAATAAAAATATGTATGATGTCTATAAAATATGTTCAATTTATAATTACATAATTTATTTAAAATATATAATTTATAATATATTTATAATGAAATAGAACACCTTCTGTGGCCTCCCCCCAAACACTTCCAACAATATATACACCATTATTGGAATGAATACAGAAATCATGGGGCCCACCTATGGGGGGACTTGCTCTTTACCAGGCTTCACCCTGTGGCTGTAGTCTCTGTCACCTCCTGCTTGTAGCTTCTGGGCAGCCATATGGCACAGTGGATAGAGTGCTGGGCCTGGGGTTAGGATGACCTGAGTTCCAATCCAACCTCAGACTAGCTGTGTAATACCAGGAAAATCATTTAATATATGGTTGCCTCCATTTCTTCAGCTATAAAATAGAGATAATAATAACACCTTCTTTGCAGAGTCACTTGTGAGGATCCAGTGAGCCAGTATTTGAAAAGCAATGAGCCCAGTGTATATAAGCACCTCAGCACTATAGCACATAGTAGACACTATATAAATGCTTCTTGTCCCTTCCCTGCTTCTAGCTAAGCTTAAGTGCTTAGTTAGGTCAGTGCTTGGCTTCTTCAGAAAGATCCAGAGTCCTCATGCTGGGACCACTAAGAAACATCCTCAGTTCTGCCCCATAAGAGTTTTAGCTGTGATAACTTCTATTTGCAAAGCAGTAGGATCTTTGCTGCAGAAGTCAAGAATTTTATCTTCAAATCTCTCACGTTGTTAAATTCTCCACTCAGATTTCTTTCTTTTTTAAAAAATAATTTTTAAATTTTCTTTATTTATTCTTAGTTTCCACAAGGTTTTGAATTCCAAATTTTCTCCCCATCTCTCCCCTCCCCCCATCCCAAGACATGGTGCATTCTGATTACCCCTTCCCCAAATCTGCCCTCCCTTCTATCATACCCCTCCCTTCCCTTATCTCCATCTCCTCTATTTTCTTGTGGGGTAAGATAAATTTCTATACCACATTATCTGTATTTCTTATTTCCCAGTTGCATGCAAAAATAATTTTTAACATTTGTTTTTAAAATTTTGAGTTCCAACTTCTCTCCCTTCCTCCCTCCCCACCCATCCCCACTGAGAAGGCAAGCAATTCCATATAGGCTATGCATGTGTAATTATGCAAAAAACTTCCATAAATTCATGTTGTGAAAGACTAACTATGTTTTCCTCCATCCTATCCTGCCTCCCATTTATTCTATTCTCTCTTTTGACTTTGTCCCTCCCCAAACGTGTTTACTTCTAATTATCCCCTCCTCCCATTTGCCCTCCCTTCTATCATCCTCCTCACACCCCACTTATCCCCTTCTCCCCTATTTTCCTGTTGTATAAGATAGATTTTCATACCAGATTGAGTGTGCATATTATTCCTTCCTTAAGCCAAATGTGATGAGAGTAAGCTTCACTTTTTCCCTCTCACCTCCCCCCTTTTCCCCTCCATTGAAAAAGCTTTTTCTTGCCTCTTTTATGAGAGATAATTTGCTCCATATATTCCTTTCTCCTCCCAATATATTCCTCTCTTACCCCTTAATTTTATTTTTTTAGATATCATTCCTTCCTATTCAATTCACTCAGTGTCCTCTGTCAATATGTATAAAATCCCTTCAACTACCCAAATACTGAGAAAAGTCTCAAAAGTTACGAATATTACCTTTCCATGTAGGAATCTAAACAGTTCAACTTTAGTGAGTCCCTTATGACTTTTCTTTCCTTTTTACCTTTTCATGCTTCTCTTGATTCCTTGATTTGAAAGTCAAATTTTCTATTCAGTTCTGGTCTTTTCATCAAGAATGCTTGAAAGTCCTCTATTTCATTGAATGACCATTTTTCCCCCTGAAGTATTATACTCAGTTTTGCTGAGTAGGTGATTCTTGGTTTTAATCTTAGTTCCTTTGACTTCTGGAATATCATATTCCAAGCCCTTAGATCCCTTAATGTAAAAGCTGCTAGATCTTGTGTTACCCTGATTGTATTTCCACAATACTCAAATTGTTGCTTTCTAGATGCTTGAAATATTTTCTGCTTGACTTGGGAACTTTGGAAGTTGACTACACTATTCCTAGGAGTTTTTCTTTTTGGATCTCTTTCACGTGGTGATCAGTGGATTCTTTCAATATTTATTTTACCCTCTGGTTCTAGAATATCAAGGCAGTTTTCCTTGCTAATTTCATGAAAGATGATGCCTAGGCTTTCAGGTAGTCCCATAATTTTTAAATTGTGTCTCCTGGATCTATTTTCCAGGCCAGTTGTTTTTCCAATGAGATATTTCACATTGTTTGCTATTTTTTCATTCCTTTGATTTGGTTTTATAATTTCTTAATTTTTCATAAAGTCATTACCTTCCATCTGCTCCATTCTAATCTTTAAGGAATTATTTTCTTCAGTGAGCTTTTGGATCTCCTTTTCCATCTGGCCAATGCTTCTTTTTAGGGCATTCTTTTCCTCATCAGATTGTTGGATCTCTTTTGTCATTTGGGTTAGTCTATTTTTTAAAGTGTTATTTTCTTCAGCATTTTGGGGGTCTCCTTTACCAAGCAGTTGACTCGCTTATCATGATTTTCTTGCATCACTCTCATTTCTCTTTCCAATTTTCTCTCTACTTCTCTTACTTGATTTTCAAAATCCTTTTTGAGCTCTTCCATGGCCTGAGACCAATTCATATTTTTCTTGGAGGCTTTGATTGAGGTGCTTTAACTTTGTTTTCTTCTGTTTGCAAGTTTTGGTCCTCCTTGTCACCAAAGATTCTGTAGTCTGATTCTTTTTCTGGTTTTTGCCATTTCCGCATTCATTTACTTGACTTTTGAGCTCTTTCTCAAGGTAGTTCTCTGCTTCCAGTAGGGGTGGAGGGGTGTACTGTCAGTCGCTAAATCCCCCCACAATCTGTGGGCCTTGAGCTCCAGAAACAGTCACTATCTCTCCCCCTCCTGCTACTCCCCTTCCCTTCCCCCTCCACCACCCTGGGGCTGGATCCCAACCACTCCACTCTCCTGCACTGGTCCCACAGGCTTTTTCCACTGACCTTCCAATTTGTCCTCGGTGTTTGGGGGTCCTGAAGTCTGGAAACTGCCACAGGTGCAAGAGATTCAGTCCCCCCAAGGCCTGCTCAGGTCTTGCCTGTGCCAGTGCAGCCCACGTTGGACTGCACTCTGTTCCCAACACAGCATATAGACACTTTCTGGCAACCTTCCAGGCTGTCTTGGGCTGGAGATTTGCTTCACTCCATTCTGTGGATTCTGTAGCTCCAGAATTTGTTTAGAGCCATTTTTTATAGTTATTTGGCTGGGCTTAGGGGCAGTGCTCTAGAAAGTGTGTGCTGTTACTCCACCATCTTGGCTCTGCCACCCCCCACCCCACTCAGGTTTCTTGTAAGCATTTCTTCAGGGGTCATGTGCTTCTACTACAAGGCACAATTGCCAGGAGGGATGGGGGAAGAAAGAGAAATCCATCCCTTCTCATCCCTCTCACAATCTGCTGGATGTGTTCCTAAGAGCTGACTTCTTAGGTGGACTGCTTCTTCCAAGATCAGTGCCCTCATTTTGAAACTCTCAGTCTGTCTTGTCCAACCATGTCTGTGAGTCAAAGAAAAGGCATCTGAGAAAGCTACAACCAGGAGTAAGTCCCTTATCTCTGCCAATCCTCAGCTGTCTTTCTGATGCTTCTATATGCAAATGTGGTCATTTGAAGTCTAAAGGGGGCATACCTTTACATCCTTCATCTCTGTTACCAGTTTTTTACACCCTGCATGTGAGGTCACTGAAATCTCCAATGTTTTTTCCCCCTATAATTTCATCAAGTAGGATGAATGGGGAAGGCCTTGATCAATTCTCCACTATGTATGTATGAAGGGGATAAAAAAAGTAAGGAAGATCTAGAATTGAGGTATAGCTCTTAGGAAACAACTGCTGTCATCAAGGCAAAGTGATCATAAAGAAGAGCCTATATTGGGCCTTGACAATGGTAACAAAGAAAGCACATACTTGAAAGCATAAAAGAAGAATGGATATAATCCAATACTTGACCACAGGCAGATATAGTATAAATATTGGAAAGGAAGAGTGAGGAGTGAAAGAATCCCCACTCAGTCTGATGACTTGTCCAATCAACTGAATGGGACCTTTGTCAGAAATGGAACATGAGCTCTTTACATGGGCAATAGCTCCTTGCTAAGATGACCCAGGAAATATTAATTTCTTAGGATCACTAATAACCAACCTACACTGAGTAAAAAAAAACAAAACAGGAAAGCAACTAGGAAATGGGAGATCTAAGAATCTCAGTCACAGGCTCCACTTGAGCAGCATATTTCCTACTCCCTACTCCCACATGACTCTGCTTTAAGTCACCGCCACTGTGAAAGGGAGAGAGGGAAGAGAAGAATCCTCTCCCCCTTGATGACAGACCAAAAGAGAGGAAACATACAAAAAGAGCCTTCAAAGAGAAGTGTCCTAAGAAAGGAAGAATCATTTCCACGGCTCATTCTTACAGGACACAGAGATGGAAGGCCCTTCAACAAGTCTGTCCACCCTGATTCTCAATCATCAAACATTTTTGACACAGTCCTAGTCACTGGAAACTTCTTAGGGGTTCCCCATCTTATCCCTGCAAGGGGTTAATCTTCATGTCTAGCTCCATGGAAAGTACCCCTTTCTGATAAATTCCATCAAATTCACTGAGGGACTCATCACATGGAGCAGCTTCTCCTAATAATCTATGCTACAAAGGGAATTAAGGCAAGAGAAGAGAAAAAACAATTCCAGATCTCTTAAGTTGGATGCCTGGCTGAATGATGGCACCATTATCAGAAATAGGAAGTTGTGTCTATGTTACAGGGTTTGGGGAACTATTGTGGGGAGAAAGGCTTCAGATCATTTGGCAGTAGGACATATAAACAGAAATCTCCATTTAACAGGGTAGGCAATTAGACACATGGAATTGATAGGAGAGAGAAAGGGCCTAAACAAATTTGGAAATCATTTATACAAAAACAATAACTGAAATTGTGAGAATGGAAAAGTAAAATAAGTAGAAAATAACAAAAAGGTCTCACACTGGAACTTGGGATATATATACAGGATCAGGAAAAGAGGAAGAAAAGTTCATAAAGGAAACACAGAAAGGCTGATCACAGAGGAGGAAGGTCATTTGTTTTGGCTATTTTGTCATTAGTTATCTGTAAGAGCAGAGTTCCAGGAGAACGAAAATGGGGCAGCAAACACAGATCACTTGCTTCAAAAGATAATGAAAATGAGAAAAGATGATAGCTCACAGTAGAACCCTATCCTGTTTATCTTTGGATCCTCTCCAGTGCCTAACACTGCGCCCTGTGCATAGTAGGAATTTAATGAATTGGATAACTCATGTTTCTAGTACAATTGTTTCCCTACCATCAGATGTGCTATGTTTTCAATATTAAATCAAAGCCATTTTAAAATTTGAAGTCCCATAATATCTTCTCCCCATTCGGTAAAAGAAATATTCACCAAAATGGCAGTTTCCCTAGTTCTACAGCTTGATCCCCTCTTTCTTTCTGTGCAGAGCAGTTAGGGTTTGGGGATGGGGAGTGAATGGAGAGGTGGACATTAGGCAACTAATACAGGGGTAACTGTGCTAAGGAATAAGATCAAAGAAAAGGCAATGGACACCAGAACCAGTGAGGTCAATGGCAGGTTTCTACTTGCCTGGGGTCAATGGCTAAATCTAGCCAATAGCTGCAGATTGGAGAAGGACAGTACTGAGAAAAACTCCTATCTTCTCCTAAAAAGACACTTCTCAGGGAACAACACACCACATTGCCTGCCCACCAGTTCCCTCTCCTCCCTCTCTTTCCTCCAGAATTCTGGCTGGGGAGCTCTGACTATATCTAGGCTCCTATGACCCGCCCTAGCCAGCTCCATATTGTGTCATCTACACAGCCTCCTCCTCTTCTATTTGGAAATTAGACTGTAACCCATTTGAGCTTTAGCTTTATCTATTAGTCAATCAATTAGCATCCCACCAGGAACCTACTCCTCTTTATGTGTTGTTTTCCCCTATTTGAAAGTTCCTACAGGATGAGGCCTGGCCTGCCTCCTTATATTCGTATCACCAGGTCTCAAGTCTTAAATGCTTTCCCAAGAATTCCCAAGTTCACCCAGAACCTCAGATTCCAAATCTGTTCTAGATGATGGGTCCTGCTGGACTCATGTGTTGAATCTCATGTGGAAACGTTTTTTTTCACATTCCTTTGCTGAATTGCAGAGGGGCACACCACACTGGGAATGGGCCAAATTCAAAACATACATTTCCTAGAACTCCTGAGTTTGAAATAATTTCTGAACTCTCTGAGGGACTTCTGGGTTCTAGAGGAGTGGTCATCTCACAATCACCTGGTAGATGGTTTGCATTTTCTTCTTCTTATGAATCAGTTATTTACTTATCCATTGTAAGAGTAAAGAAAGCTGCACACAGCATCTGAGCATATTTGTCTGCTTCTATGGAACGCCAGCTCCCTTATGCTAAGGTCCTTGTGCCAAACTCAAGAAGGAAATGGGGTTTGCCAATAGTAAGCATTCAGATTAACTCTAATTGGGTAAATCCACTAATCTATATATGCTGCCCCAGAAAAAGAAGTAGAACCAAGAGACAGAAAGATCTCTCCTGAGAAAACCACAGAAGACCTGGCACTTAATGTGTGATAAACACTTCCTCCCAGAAGGGCAAGAAAAGACCACCAGGACCCAGATTATCTATACTGAACTGAATAGTACTAGGTGAAAAGTTGTTAGCACAAGTTACATATAAACAGACATACTTTAAGTGACTTGGAAACTTGGATTTCCACAAAAGATAATTTAAGGAAAGGATGTCCATTTTACGGGAGGTCCCTTAACAAAACGATTTACAGTGTTATTTTAAATAGCAACATCTAGTGAGATTAAAATGTGAGTCAATTTACAAAGTTTCAATTACAGTTCTTAAGAGGATAAAAAGTATGTAATAAGTTATAGTTTAATTGCCCTGCACAAGTAAATCTTTCATTGTTAAGTAATCTCCGAAAGAAGAAAGCAGGAAATGTTATGACAAATTTTCAGTCTAACAAAATTCTTGTTAGTGCTGAATAGGTAAGTCTCAATTCAGCCTAAAATAGGATGAAAAAGGAAAAGGAAAAACCTGAAGCTCAACAGGGAGAAGTGGAGCCAAGGAGTAGAAGCTATAACAAAGCAGGTTTTAGCTCAATCTAAGAAAAAACTTGCTAAGAAGAATTGTAGGTGAATGATGCTTCAGCAAAGAGGCTGTTGAGGTGGTTTATGCCTCAGATGGTTAGACCAGACTCTTAAGACGCCTCTCAACTCTCAGCTACTATAGCTTGGAGTCTGCTTAATATATGACTATCTACACCTGCCTTCCCTGCTCAAAAACCCTGTTCTATCCCCCTCCCAATTTGATGATGCAATAAAGTGTAATCCAACACAACTCTTAGAACTGCTCATGAAACTTTTCACAGTGACAGCAATTTGAATTTCTGTGATTTTTTTAACAATGGAAAACTATGGATATTATTTTAAAGTAGAACTATTTAACTTCTTTCTTAAATCTTTATTATAGATTTTTCAACAACAACAAAAAGGTTTTTTTAGAGAAATTCAATTCACATCACATAGAGACATCAAGATGGTACAGTGGATGAAGCACTGGACCTAGAGACAAGGAAGCCTGAAATAAAATCTGACATCAGACACTTGCTAGCTGTGAGTCCCTGGGCAAGTCCCTTTCTCTCTGCCTCCATTTCCTCATCTGTAAAATGGGAATAATAATAGCACCTATTTCCCAGGGTTGTTGTGAGGATAAAAACAGATGATACATGTAATGTGCTTTGCAGACCTCAAAGTTCTATATAATGCTAGCTATTATTATTACTATAAAAAATTAAAAAACTTTCCTTATATTTGTAAATGAGTAAATATATCATTTGAAGATAATGAAAATGAAAATTCATTATTTTATACTATTATGTAAGAAGAAAGACGGCAGGTAATAGAAAGAGAATTGGACATAGCATAAAAAAAAAATCCAACAACTGAATCCAAGTCCAGGATTAGTCGCTTAATGGTTATGATCTTGGGAAAGTCATTAACTTCTCTAAGCCTCAGTTTCCCCATTTGTAAAACAAAGTACTTGTATTACCTCATTTCACAGGACCATTGTAAGTACCAGTTCAATAATAGATCATGCTTTAAAGCCATAAAGCACCATTTTCTTTTTCATCCAGAAAAGAAAAAGGAATTCTGTGAGAGAACTTTCCAGGAAGAAACTTTGATCCATGATAACATATTACTTTGGAAGAGGAATTTCATTTCTAAAACCCTGCATGAGGTTAAATGGCTTAGAAGAAAAGAAATGTTGATACTAACTAAACAAAGCTCAGGTTGCAGGTGCATACTTAAGTGGAGGGAATGTCATGTCCTACCTACTTCTCATATGCAAGAGAAATGGCACCATACCTACCTAGGCACACATAGAAAGAACTGTTTTGGATGAATGTGAAGGAAATTTCAAACATACTTGGGCAAGATTGTCATCCTACTTCTTGTTATAATTAGCAGAAACAATTTTATCATTCTTAGTATTCATTAGGCATTATTAAGTATCTTTCTTTGTGGATTTGGGAAAGTAAGAATTTTCCTTGAAATTAAAGACATCTGGAGATGGTTAATAGATGACCTATGAGTTTGTCAGTATGGGAAACTCCCTCCACCTACATAAATTTCAGTTCATCTACCACTGACTAGTTTCAGAATGGTTAAGTGACTTGCCTGTGGTTACACAACTTGTATGCGTCAGGAAGATCTAGGTCCCTTGCTGTAGTCACTATGCATCACTGCTTCCCTATACAAGTAAAACTCTCTCTGTATATATAAAGTATTAATTGGGCTGGCAGTCAACGAATTTTTTCTGACAACTTGTTGCGCATTAGCAATTCAGCTCTATTAAGTGATCCTACCATGACTTCAACATCATCTGATTAAAATGGTCATTCACTAGTTTAATATAGTCCAATGAATTCAGTCAAGAATAAAAGGGAACACATTTCAAAAGAGCCAATGTTGAATAGATTGGATGTTGGAGATGGTGAAAGAGGAAGAAGGGGGTTGAAAAGGCTTAGCTATTTTCCCGGGTACTCAGACTGTCTCTTAGTTATAGAGATGGGCAAAAGGCCCTAGTTAAGAGAGAACCAGGCCTTGAGGTCCTCTTTTGTCTTAAATATCCCTCTGGAATATGTCTATTTCCAAAGCCACTGATGTCAGCTGCAGAAAAACTACTAAACACCATGTTCTGCTATCCGTTTGGGTTTTGCTCTGGTAAATTTAACTTCTGTTATGGAAATTTAAAAGCCAACTCAAAATTTGGAAAAATCAATTATTGAATAAATACGTGGGATTCATGGCTTTAGGTTCCTGATTGGAATTTTCCAGGGATCCCTTTCAACCCAATACATGTGATCAAAAGCAAGTTCTACTCCCTGTTCCTCCTACACCACTAAGAAAAGAAAAGGACAGAAAAAGAAAACAACTCTGAATTCAGCCTTCATTAGGAAAACCAATAAAGCTGAATTAACAGTATGACTTACAAACAAGATTATTTTAATGATAAAATCCCTTAATTTGCTAAGTCCATCATTATTTGATCAGGCATAAAGATTCTGACTATGTACTTCTAAAATATTACAATAAATAAAACAAAGTGCTTTGCTTGGATGCTTTGATCATAAACTCTTTGACATCAGGGATTGTCTTGTTTTACACTCAGTGTGTAGCATGTATATTGGATTATTAATGAATGTTTTCTGGATCGAATTGAACTCATGATCATTCATAGGGGTACCCCTGCACCACTAATGTAGACTCTAGGTTTCTCATCTGTGCAAATTTTGATATATCATCATAGAGCCTTCATAATGGAATTACTCACCATAATGAAGGACTTGGCTACTGCTCTCTTTCTTGAGAATGTCTGTCATTTCATTTCTTGCAAGCTAGTTGTCATGAGTAATCAGCTACAGCCTGTTTTCATAGGTTATGCATCTTTTCAGAGCCCTTTGACTTGTCTGTCCTGTTAATTCTTCAGAGGATCAGTTTCCATGATTCACAGCTGTATAGTATCACTGGACAATATTATTGTTAAATAAACTCAATTGCAGTCATCTGAATGACAGCATTACAAAAAGTCCTAGTTTCCCAAATGCAATTCAGCTTTACATCACTCTCCTATCTAAATCTGGGCCCAGATCATTCTCTCTCTGCAGTACCTATTCAACACACACACACACACACACACACACACACACACACTTGTGTGTCTAGATCTATTTACCTAACCACAATTCTATTTAATCTGTCTCTTATTTTTCTATCCATTTCTGACTGTATCTCTCTATCTACCTGCCTGCCTATCTATCTAATCTATGATAGGTGCTTCTAATAGCCCTTGACTCTCCTGGACATTTAAGGGAGGAAGACAGATCAATGGGACAATGAGGGAGGTAGGAAAATGTATGGGGGCATTCATTTGTCCATAACCCCCAGGTTCTTTTTTTGCACTTGAAGAGACTTCCGGTCTGACATTCATTCCACTCCATTCTATTCTTTCTGTGCTGTGGATGGGAAGGGTGTCAGCCTGTTGCCAACATGCCACTCTCAGCAGTTTGCTGAGGCTGCCAAATCTGGGGCCACTTGAGTCAGGTGTAGCAAAAGGTGAGCTGGGACGGATCCTTCAGAGCAATGGTAGTAGAGACAGAGCCCCAGAATGGAGACGGGACCAGTGTTGCAAAGGTAAGAAAGATCAGTGCTGCTACAGATTACCAATTTTATGACACCAGCCTAGTAGTTGTTGTTGAGTTTATAGTGGGATACTAATCTCAACCCTTAACCCTGCCTCTTTATTTTCTTGGTTTGTTGTACCTCCTCTCCTAGCAGGTTCTCAACATGCACCTCCATCCCCTAATCTTTTTCCCTCGTGCTCCAATAGTTTTGAAGGCAGTTGAAAAACTGATGGGAAAGACTATCAGTCAAAGCAATTTCTTTACAATTTGTTATTTGACCACAAATTTACAGTTATTTAATATGCTTTAACAAACTGTTGTGGGGATGGAAAAGCCAATCATCTGAGTATGAATGAGGCTGTAGACTGAGAGTAAGAATTTTCCTAGAATCAGGATAGGGGCTTAGAGCTGTAATGAGGTTTCTATAATTTTCATGTTTCAGAGTGATATTTCATTTTCTTTTTCTATATTCCTATCATACACTATCAAATAAGGGTCAGCACCACACTGTAAGTCCTGGGAACACAGGGCAGTGAAAGAGGAACTAGTCTTAAAGGTTATCAGTAAAAGCACTCCAATGAGCAGCAGGAATAGTGTGTAGCCTTTGGAAAAACTCACACATGCACACTAGTTAGTTGCTCGCAGATGAAACCAATTGACTGTGTCTTGAGTTAGCTCCACCTGGTGGACAAATTGTTATAGCCCTTTGCTGATAATTGTTTCAAGGACCGCTTACTGTTCTGTGGGTTGGCTGACTGTAGTAAATAAACTGGGTATGAGCGTCTACTGCTCTGGCCATACCACAAATGCCAGCTGGAACATTCAAGGGTACATGATATACTGATGGGCCAGTTAGATAGGCATGTATCCCATCCCTTTCAATCTCCTCTAGGTCATGCTCCATCAGAGCCTTACTTTCTATACTATCTTCTTTATTATAGCCTCAGATCTTTCCTATTATAAAAAAGAGCCTTTATTTTTATCCTTCTACCTCCCTTCAAGCTAGTTTTCTTCCTTCTAAACTTCACTGCCAAACTTTTGGGAAAAGTTGCCTGTAGTGTTACTTATACTTCCTCCTCAAGTTCTACCTCCCTTCTCCCAATATGTCTCCATCATTATACTGAAACCATCCTTTTCAAGATTATTGATAACTTCCTAACTGCCACATTCAAAAATGGTTTCTCAGTCTTAATTCTTTTTTTATGGAAATAGTATTTTATTTTTTCCAATTACATGTGAAGATAGTTTTCAACATTCATTTTTATAAGGTTTTGAGTTGCAAATTTTTCTCCCTCTTCTCCAAGATAGCAAGCACACTGATATAGGTTATACATGTGCAATCATGTCGAACATATTTCTGCATTAGTCATGTTGTGAAAGAAGAAACAGAACAAAAGGAAAAAACCACAAAAAAAAAAACCCAAACCAAAGAAAGTGAAAATTGTATGCTTCGATCTGCCTTCAGACTTCGTTAGTTGTTTCTCTGGCTGTGGACAGCATTTTCCATCACCTGGTTCTTTTTGTGATCTTTTTTTTGGATTCATGACCCTGCGATCTCAGAGTTAGCACTCTGACAGCTCCTTCTTCACTGGTTCATGCCCCCTAAGAGAAGATGCTACACAATTCAGTGCCATCAACGTCAATAAATGTGTTGAAATGAATCAAATTTATCGTGACTACAGCGTGTAAGCCCTTGTGCTCTGGGCTAGGGATACAAAGATGGAGAATAGTCAGCACAGTGTAGTGGGAAGGAATTGGAATTCCTCAGAACTGGAATTGAAATCTGGAGAGACCTGGATTTAAATTCTGCTTCCAACAGTTACTCCCCTTTGGAACAGAGTTAAGTCATTTTACCTATAAAAAGATAAAAATTTCTGTCCAATAGTATTGTTGAGATCAAGTGAGAAAATGAATGTGAAATGCTTGGTAAGCCTTAAAGTATTATTTAAATGTCATCTATTATTGAAAACAAACCCTGCCCTATGAGCTTAGGCTCTACGGGGGCAGAGGAGAGGGTGGAATCAGAAGGGGGAGTAACATGTGCACTTCAATACTTGGGTGAATCCAAAATGTTCTCAACTGATGGTCCCTGTAATGACACATGACATGCCCCATCTTGTGCGTTTTTAACCTCTTCATACTTGGTCATTCTCTCACAGATCCTCCACAAAAAATCTACCCAATACACTAGAGGACTTCTTCTAGGTCTTCTCTTTTCTGGTGCCATAAAAGCTCCCACGTATCTGTTGTCTCTCACTACATGCTACGACTGGCCCACATTTTCTGATGGTATCCCTAACACCATTTCTTAAACATGTCATTGTTGGAAATGCACAGAAGCGTACTTATGCCTATCATGCATCTCTCCCACTGCCCTTTGGTTAGCTCACAATTTTAATTCTTTAGAGAAGGGAAGGGAATCAGGGAATAAGAATTTATTTAGCCCCTACTGTAGGCCAGGCACTGTGCTAAGAGCTTTTTACAAATATCTCATTTGATCATTACAACAACCCTGTGAGGTAAATTCTATTATTATCATTCCTACTTTATATTTGAAGAAACTGATGCAGACATAGGTTAAGTGACTTGTTCAGGGTCATATGGATGGTCTTCCTGACTCCAGATGAGTCCTTTATCCACTGTGTCACCCAGCTTCAATCTAGAGATTGCAATGTTTCATGATTCTCAATCATTGTTAAACAGTATTTCACTATTTCTGAAATGCAACCCAATCTTCTCCCTTTCTCTTTTTTGTTTGTTGGCCCAACTCATTGTCCATCTTTACAGCCCAAGTTGTACTGACATATATGGGATATGTACTAA
The DNA here is from genome assembly GCF_028372415.1 of Notamacropus eugenii. Taxonomy (NCBI): domain Eukaryota; kingdom Metazoa; phylum Chordata; class Mammalia; order Diprotodontia; family Macropodidae; genus Notamacropus; species Notamacropus eugenii. The sequence goes on along the minus strand of NC_092877.1, from coordinate 31,970,811 downwards.
AGTACTAACTCAACAGGCTTCCTCTTGAACTTCAGGTCAAAGTCTGGACAGTAGTAATTCTTTATCCATCTGTTTTTTCCTATGTGGAATCTCAGATTAAATGCAGTTGAATGGGGGGGGGGGGGAATCTCCTTTAGAATGCTCTGTAATATTTTGGATCTCACTGTAGTATTCTCAGTGCTGGACTTAAGAGTCTGGAAGATCTGAGTTTTAATCTTGCCTCAGACACAATAGCTGTGTGAATGTTGGCAAGTCACTTAATCTTTCTTAGTCTCATTTGAAAAAATGGGGATAATACTAGCACCTACTTCATACGGTTGCTGTGAGAAGCAAATGAGATCATTTAGAATGTTCTAGTCTTAGTGTAGGAATCTAAGGTCTTAGTGCAAGTTTAAGCTTCAGTAGCTGCACTGAGACCTTTGGGACACAGTATGCATTATATGTGACAAGGGTTTTAGGGTCAATCTTCACCTTACACTTAGTCTAGTTGAGGTGATCGCTTCTATCTAGTCTATTACTATCCCATTTTCCTTTACTATCCTTTAGTCCTTACTATCCCATCTCATTTTAGGCTTGGCTCTCTCTCAGGCAATCAACATATATGTTCTGATGTTTCTTCATTAATTATTAAAATTACAAAATTTCTCTCATTAATTAATTAGCTCTAGGCCCTCACTAAATTTATGAAATATTATGTACTTTGAAAAAAAAACCCAGAGAAATCTCTTTCCATGTATCAATCTTCTAATCTCCTGGGTTTAAACATAAAGGTTACTAACTATATGATTTACTTAGAGTAGAACATACAATAAAACAAACATAATATTAAGTGCATGAGAAAGGTCACGGTCAAAGTCACCCTTAAGCATCATTATAAATGTTGACTTCCTCAGTTCTAGAAACACAGTCCCACCATTCAGCTTTCTCAAGAATGCAGTCAAAACCTTGTTTTGGAGTATTTTATGGAGTATTCACTCCATACTGATTCTTCAGAAGATGAGATTTAAAATTATTCCTTTAGGGAAAAAAGGTCTCTTCATCCTCTTTAATTAGAATGTAAGTTCCCTGAAGAGCATGTTTTTATCTTTCTATGTATCTTGGAGCTCAGCTGGTCCCTTGGCTGGCTTGCTTGCCTGGTTTCTCTCTGTACTTTATGCAATCTCTCTTCTGCTATGCTAGGTACCAGTCTCAGCAGAACCTCAGTTTAACTTCCAGTGTCTTAACGATAGAGTAATTTGTCTATGATCTCTGTGGGAGAGGCTATTAAAGCTGACAGTACATCTGACAAGAATTTTGAAAACTTTAAAGTGCTATGAATGGCTGACCATGGAATGAAGATGCGATAGGAAAGGAAGTGAATCTAGAATGAGGATGGATTGCTAATTAATTTATGAAATTATGAAATGAGGCAGGCATGCCTGGTTCTTTGAGTACTCTCCAGGAAAGACCATGATGGCAGGAGGAAGTAAGTCTTCCATTTTCCTTTAATAAGGCTTGGAGGGTGTTGGGTTGAACAGACAAAGAAAGAACGCAGACAAGAATGAAAGGAGGAGAGGGTACAGAGGCAGTCAGTGTGGGAATGTGGATGGGTTGGGGGAAGAATGCAAGTGACTTGGGGAAGAAACACAGAGAATAACTCAAGGAACCATGGATCAGAGTTGGGAGCACTTGGCAGCATGGACCTGACAGTGATGGAAGAATGCTCCAGGCAGGATTTTTGTAGGGGAACAGACTAATTCTTATCCATGCTACCTTGGGATTAGTTAATTAACATATCCAAATCAGCTTGAAATTATCAATAAAACTTTAAAGTTAGCATCTCCATATTATTCCTAGGCTGCTAGATGGCACAGTGGATTAAGCACTGGGCCTGAAGTCAAGAAGGCATGAGTTCAGATATAGCCTCAGATATTGTTAGCTGTGTGGTCCTGGGCAAGACCCTTAACCTCATTCACCCTGGTTTCCCTACCTATAAAATGGGAATAATAATAGTTCGTACATCACAGATTTGTTGTTGACAATAAAGTGAGATAATAATTGTAAAATGATTTTCAAACATTAAGGCACTATGTAAATCATAGCTATTATTCATTAGAGGTAGCTAGGTGCTGCAATGGATAAGGTGCCAGACCCGGAACATGTCATCTTCCTGAGTTCAAATCTGACCTCAGACACTTCTTTCTGTTTGCCTCAATTTCCTCATCTGGAGAAGGAAATGTCAAACTGCTCTAGGATCTTTGCCAAGAAAACTCCAGATGGGGTCACAGAGAGTTGAACATGACTGCATAACAAATTACTCATAAGAGGAGGCAACTAGGTGCCCCAGTGGATAACAGTGCATGACCTATAGTCAGGAAGACCCGAGTTTAAATAAAGTACTATCTGTGTGGCCCTGGGCAAGTCAATTAATCTCTGTTTGTCTTAACCCACTGGAGAAGGAAACAGAAAACCACTCCAGGATCTCTGCCAAGAAAATCCCATTAACAGTGTGACAAAGAATCGGACACAACCGAATGACTAAACAACAACAATTATTCATAAGGGAAGGGTAGAACAATTATTCATAAGGAAAGAACAGGCAGAATTAGTTCATGGAAACCAGAGAGTTGGGAAAGCAATGTTGGGCATACGAAGAGGGTCTCCACAAACTGAAGTATCCATTCATTCATTCAACAAGCATTTATTCAATGCCTTTTATGTGCAAGACATTCTGCTAAATTGTGGGGATACAAAAACCAAAGTGAAAGAATCTCAGCTGGTAAGAAGCTAATATTCTCCTGGGGGAAATCACAGATACTCAGCTAAGTAAAAACAACATAAATACAAGATCATAGGAAAGTGGCAAAACAGTAACAACCAGAGGCATCAGGAAAGGTATCTTACAGAAGGTGGCTCTTGAGGTTAGCCTTTAAGGAAGCCAAGAGTTTCAAGAGCCAAAAGTGAGAAAACAGTTTTCCAGGCATCAGGTTCAGCATGTACACTAACAGAGGTAGTAGTTGTTCATTCTCCATACTCAAAGAGGATCATTACATTTGCATCCATGACATTTGGTTGGGTTTAGGTAAATGGAAGCCAGTGTTGGTGATGAGAAGGGTGAGTGTGAGATGCACAAGTCTTCAGTCATAAGTGATCACTTCCGTTGCTGTTTCCCATTTCATTAATCCCCAGGATCTCCTATAGTTTCTGACAGCCTGTGCCTACACTGGCATGATTGTTATTTGTAGCTGTCCACCCTTTGTTCACCTCTGATTTCGGTTAAGCTGGCCTGCATGTGCCAGCCTGGTTTCATTCAGGGTCACTATTTGGATGTGATATCTGCTGAGTTATCTTGCAACGAGAGCTGTTCCTCTTTCAGATCTATTGAACTTCATGTTGTCCATGAGCGTGTGTACATTCTACGTACCAGTGATGGGTAGAATCATCTTCACAAAAAAATTTGTACATTATTTTGTGTTTTGACATTAGGCATGATTCCTACACACACACACACACACACACACACACTCACAAAAAAATTTGTACATTATTTTGTGTTTTGACATTAGGCACGATTCCTACACACACACACACACACACACACACACACACACACACACACACACTGAGCCCAGATAAGGAAGTCAGGATTAGACTACATGAAGAAGACAAAATTTTGGTCACCTTTTCTAGCCACTTCTTCAAGCCAGGAGATGAGCAGTGTGGTCCTTAAAAATGGCTGCTCAGCAATTTTGAACTACGCCTAAAGATCTATAAAACTATGCACACTCTTTGATCTAGCAATATCACTACTAGGTCTGTATACCAAAGAGATTTTTTTTTAAAAGAAGAAAGGACCCATTTGTACAAAAATATTTATGGCAGATTTTTTTTTATAATGGCAAAGAACTGGAAATTGAGAGGATGCCCATAAACTGCAGAATGGCTGAACAAGTTGTGGTATATGATTGTAATGAAATATTACTATGTTATTAAAAAATGATGAGCAGACTGATTTCAGAAAAACCTGGAAAGACTCATACAAGCTGATACAAAGTGAAGTGAGAAGAACTAGGACAACGACACAAAGTAAGAACAATACTGTATGATGATCAACTGTGAATGACTTAGCTCTTCTCAGCAATGCAGTGCAATAAAGTGATCCAAGACAATTCCAAAGGACTTAGGAGGAAAAATGCTATCCACTTCCAGAGAAAGAACTGATGATGTCTGAATATAGATTGGAGCATACTATTTTTTGCTTTCTACATTTTTTTCCTTTGGGTCTGTATCTTCTTTCACAACATGACTAATATAGTAATATGTTTTGTATAATTGAACATGCATAACTTACATCAAATCACTTACTGTCTCAGGATGGGAAAGGTGAGGGAGGGAGGGAGAAATTTTGGAACTTGGAATTTTTTAAAAAATGAGTGTTAAAAATGGCCTTTAGATGTAACTGGGGAAAAATAAAATATTATTTTAAAAAAGATGGCTTTTCAGTTGCTCAGCCACCCAAGAGCTGCCAAATCTCACTGCTGTTTCTATCTAGTGGGAAGATGACCATATGCCCTGGGACACCTGTGAGCAGGGTTGTGACTACAGCTCCCAGTATATCCACATCTGCTGCTTTGTTACTAGCCTGTCACTGAAGGACTTCAAGATAGGTAAAATATTAAGAAAGCAATATAGTTGCATAAAAAATAATGAAATTATAAAAATCATGAATGATGAGTGATGTCTTGACTTGCATGTAAATTAGATTTAGATGACGCAGAGTTGCACAAAATCATCAACCTCAGGGTCATTGAAGTCCAGCAGCAAGACAGAAGTCAATATACCTGGGTGATGCCGTGGATGACTTTGGCCTCTTCAACGTGTGACCAACCTCTCAGATCTCCACAGTGTCTGCTTCAGCCACCTTCATGGCTTTTGGAACAAATTGTTCTCATCTGCCCATTATGCCAGGGGAAGTCTTCACATGTGGTAGACATCCCCCTAACTCACCAATGAGTTTGAGGTCTGCAGGTTGATCTCAACCTGGTTTAGCCCATGACAGTTTTACTGGGGTGTGGCCATTGTACTTGTTACAGCTTCTTAGAGCGACAGATGAGAATTGGGTGGCCCGTTGGATATCAAACATGGATGGGCAGCCCTGAGAAGGGCTCTGCAAGCCCTTGTACCAGAGGAGCTGGTCCTCCCTGAATACCCCATACAACCCAATAGAGAAGGAGTAGGAGCTGCAGCGTCAGCATTTATACAGCACTTCAAGGTTTGTAAAGTGCTTCATTTGTTGACGTTTTCGATCCCTCAGACAACACTGTGAAGTAGGTACAATTATTATCTTCATTTTAGAGAAGAGGAAACATGAAACTGAAGCCAAGAGAGATCAAGCAACTTGCTCAGGGTCACATAGCTAGTAATTATCTGAAGCAGGATTTGAACTTAGGTCTTCCTGATTCCAAGGTCAGGTCTCTATGCCCTGTACCACCTACCTGTCTCGGGATGAAAGGCTACATACTGGGGATAAGTAGATTCGTTTTCGTAGAATAAAAATTCATAGAATGAATAATTTGTAATGAGCTTGGAATTCTAGGGGGGAGCCGGACTGTGGAGGGTTTTAAACCTCCAGGAGAGGAATTTATGTTTTGAAATCAAGAGCCACTGTAACTTGAGCTTCTGGGACACACTCGGGCCAGTGTTTTGGAAATGTCATTGTTAGATATGATGCAGGGATGGCTTCAGAAAAGCCTGGGAAAACTTCTATGAACTGATATAACATGAAGTGAGCAGAACCGAGTGAACAGTGTACACAGTAAGAGCAATATAATGATCCACCACAACTCCAAAAGACTCAGGATATAAAATGCTATCTACCTCCAGATAGAGAACTGGTAGACTGAGAGTCCAGACTGAAGCATATTTTTTCCTTCATTTTTCTTGTTTTTTCCTCCCAGAACATGGCTAATGCAGAAATGTTCTGCATGACTCCATATATATAATGAATATCCTATTTCTCGCCTTGCCAAAGTGTTGGGAGAGGAGGTAAAGAGAGTGAAAGAATGTGGAACTAATTTTTTAAAAAAAAATTTTTAAAGAATCTAAAAAATCAAGAAATATCAATTTAGCAACTTTGGGAGATGGATTGGAAGAGGAAAGAGGCTAGATGCTGGGGCACCAATGATATTGTGGCAATAATCCAGGCAAAGAAAGATGAGGACTTGAATTAGGGTGGTTGCGGTTTTAATGGAGAAAAGGGGATGATGTGAGAGATATTGTAGAAGAAAAATCAACAGCTGGCAACTGACTGAACTGGGTAAGAAGTGGGGACAAATAAAAGAGAGTGAGGTTGACATCGGAGTTACCAATCTGGACTGAAAAGGTGGTAGTACCTTTGACGGAAAATGGAAAGTTAGAAGGGGTGAGGTTAGGAAGAAAGAGAAGGAATTTTCTTTTGGACATGCTGACTTTGAGATGCCAGGTAAAGATGTCCAATAGGCATTAATAAGTAGGCCTGGAATTTAAAAGAGAGATAAGGACTGAATTTATGTTCCTTTCCCAGCTGTAGCCTCCAGTCTACCCACTTGTACATAGCAGACGTGCTGAGTAATAAAATTACCCAAAGAGGTAGGTAACTTGAGGGTAAAAAAAAGCCAAAGGTTGATTATATTGGCTTCAATACTTTAAAAACCTGTGATTTCATAGGTGTAGACACTTCTTCCACCAGGGCTTGCAGAGGATAAGTTCTCTGTGACTTAGTATATGATTTTTAAGAGTCATTGGAAAACTGAATTTGTAGTTTTCCACCCACCAGCCACCCCAACCTGGTAGTGAACCTCTCCAAGCACGGTGGGACTGGACTTCTAACAAGAGACACATACTTATCACTGGTCTGCACTTGATTGAAGCTTTTACATCTTGACAGGACCTGTCAGGCTGAGCTCTCGTGTCATTGCCCGTGTGAAGACAGGACGCCCCTTTGCCATCCAGATATCCAGCAGGAAATCAGGCGCTATCTGGTCAGCTTGCCATTTGTTCCGCACAAGTGGCCCCTTTCTTCCCACTAAGAAAATCGAGCCTCTTACTTGGACCTCAGGAGATAGACCACGCTCCTCTCTGCCTGGGAGAGTGAGGCTGCTCTGGTCTAGGACTAAGATGTGCTGTTTGGTGTGATGAATGAAAACTTGCCTAATCTATTATATCTGGATGGCTCCAGACTAGGCTTTAGATCCCATGTAGGCATCTACCACTGCCACTACAAGTGTGCTGCATGCCACCCCACTTCCAAGCCCTGACTTTTTACCTCTTGCTCTTACTCTGAGAACATTAAGTAAATAAATACTAACATTGCTATTTGAAAGGGCTCTAGAATAGAGGGACCTATGGCTCCACTGACAAATTTCTATATCTTCCCCAGAGCAAAACTCCCTGCCCTGGCCCATTCTTGGTATGTATGTGTGGTATCCTGCTTTTAGAATGTCAGTTCCTTAAGAAAAGGAACTGTCTAACCTACATTTTTATCCTTGATACCAAGCACAGTGTATGGTACATATTAGGTGATTAAATTATTTTTTCTTCCTTTTTTTATGTCACAATGAGTCCCTAGAGGATACTGATCTAAGTGGAGGTATCATATAAAGTGCACTCCATGGTAACTGAGGGTTTATTTATCTGCAGCGCTTATTCTAATTGTTTTTGATATCTCTAGTGTTCATTGAAACACAGAATTGGTGTAATTAAAAAAGAGAAACTTATCTAAAGTAATTTTCAGTTTTCTTTTAAACTCTGCTTCAACAACATTTTTATTTACTTTATAATACAATCTCTTTCATGATAAAGAAAGAAATACCAGGAAGAGGCATGAGAATCTTCTGAGAAATAAATCCCCCATGATTACTTCAATTTATAGCCATTTATTACAGTCTACGCAGGATGTAATGAACTGCTGATCATGTTAATGACTTGTGCAGAATCTAAGAGCAAGGAAATTTCCACTTCTAGTAATGTTTCAAACAGTTTCAGTTTCTTAAGAAATAAATTACTTGAAATGATTTAAAGAACATTTGTTATTATAGTATATATCTCATATTAAAAAATGGAGTCTCTTGAAGCAATTTTTTTTTAAATCAGGAGATTTTTATATAAGTAAAACAAGGGTCTCTGTGGTCATTTCGCATAGTCTTTGATAAACAGCAAAACTATTTTCCAGTTCAATCCAACAATTATTCATGAGGTGCTACTATGTGCACAGCACTATGTTAGGTGCTGAGAATACAGAGACAAGATGAAAATGTTTCCGGCCTTCAAGCAGCTTCTATTTTACCACAAGGAAGCACTGACCAGACCCCAGCCCGGCCTCAAGTTACCCTCCTCTAGCTCTTCTCCCTTTCTAAGCCAAACTCATAGAAAAAGCTGCTTCTGATTCTTCTCTTCTCCTCTGTCACACTCAATGACTTCTCAACCTTTTGCAAGTTGGCGTCCGATCTCACTGTTTAACTGAAACTATTCTCTCCGAAGTTAGCAATGATTTCTTCATTGACACATCTGAGGGCCTTGTCTAAATTCTAATTCTTTTCAGCCTCTTGGCAGTATTTGACACAATTGGTCACCTCTTTCTGAGTACTAAGTTTTTGTAACACTTGAGTCTCCTCTTGTGTGACTGCTCCTTGATTTTTTTCTGCTGATTGACCAACCATACTGTGGCTCCTAACAAAGGGTAGACCCCAAAAGCTGTGTCCTGGACCATCTTCTCTTTCCCTACATTTTTATTTGGTGACCTATTAGTTCCCATGAGTTTAATTATCATCTCCATACAAATGACTTCCAGATCTATGTATGTAGTCCCAGCCTCCCTGTTCAGCTCCAGTCCTGAATTTCCAATAGTCAGTCAGTCAGCAGTCATTTATTAAGCACTTACTATGTGCCAGGAACAGAGCAAAGTGCTAGAGGATACAAAAAAAGGCAAAAAGTCCCTGCTCTCAAGAGCGGGTATCCCTGGATCAGAGCCCACAGGGGTAAGGTATAAGACCAGAAAGGTAGGACGAGGTCAGTTTAAGAACGGCTTTGAGCAACAAATTTCTGCTTATAGGATACTGCAAATGTGATGCCTCATAAGTATCTCAATGTGTCTAAAACAGAACTCATCTTTCCCCCCAAACTCACCTCTCATGAACTTCCCTATTGCTCTAGAGGCCGCCATTATTCTTGTAGTCGCCCCAGTTTGCAACCTTAGTATTATCTTCAACTCATCCTATAAATCCAATCAGCGGTCATATTTTGTCATTTCTGCCTCCACAGTATCTCTCATATCCATATCTTTTGTCTCACTCATAAGGCCACATACTAGTTTAGGAGCTTATCATCTCTCACCTAGACCAGACTTCTAATTACTCACCCAGCCTCAAGCGTTTCTCCTGGACGTGACTCCCCTACTTAATAAACTGAACAACATTTTGTTCTCTTTTGAATATAAACTATTCTCTTTGGCTTTTAAAGCCCTTCAAAATCTGGCCCCAACCTACCTTTCCAACATACATTAGTCCAGGATCCAGGCAGACTGGCAATCTTGTTGTTTCTCACACACGATATTCTTACCTCTGGTCCCCATCCTCGAGTTCCATTTCCTTCAAACTCAGCTAAAGAACTCCCTTCCACATGAAGTCCCTCCTGGTCCCTCTCTACTTCTTCTTCCTCAAATTATCTTCATATATTTGTATATGCATATAGGATCATAGATTTAGAGCTGACATGGATTTTGGGAGGCCAAATCCAACCTTCTCACTTAACAAATGAGAGAGATGAGGCAGACACCAGTTAAGTGACTTGCTCAGGGTCTGAGGTTGGAATTTAATTGAGGTCTTCCTGATTCCAGGCTCCATGCTCTATCCACTGTGACAAAAAGCACAATGCCTGTCACACAATAAAGGCTTAGTAAATGTTCTTTGTTTGATTGATAATGCTGCTTTTCCACACAGGATTGGCATAAAGTCCAGATGGGATTCAATACTTGAAAAATGTATAAAGGACACTAGGTTAGTCTGGTATAACCTGTTCTTGATAAAGCTACTTTAGTTATTGTGATCACTACTTCCTTATTTAAATATTCACTACTATCTCTTTAATAATACATTCTAGACTAGGAATTCTTAACCTTTTTTTGTCTCATGGTCCTCCCTTTGGGCAGTCTGGTGAAGCCTATAGACGGCTTCACCAGAGTAAATTCCAAAGGAAACCAATTATACTGAAATGCAAATTACCAAAATATATTGAAAAAAAATACCACCACAAAGCAAACTAAGTTCACAGACTGCAGTATTATATATCCTGTCAAAACATAGTTGATGTTAACTGGTTTTTACTGAACCACTTTCTCCTCTTCCATTTTTCAATAATGTTTGTTACAAGGTGTAAGGGTAAGTGTTTCAATCCCACTTTGATATAAACACAGAAGGCCCAGGCATCTTGATTGAATCATCATAAGTAAACTATATTCAAGTTTTTAACAAATTTGAAAGGATCGTAGACTTTGGGTCATTGGATAAAAGCAGATGACCTCCAAGGAGAGAGTGCTAAGACAAAAAAAAAGTATCTATGGGTAGATTAAAAAGTAGGAAATGAGGGTAATGGCATAACAAAGGAAAAAAAGACATCAATATTTTTTTTTTAAATCTCACCTGTAATTTCATTGTTGTAGGGAGCTCTAGGCAAGGAATTTCCTACGCCAAAGTAGACCAGCATCCCTTCTATAATTTACAGTTTTAAGAGACTTGCCTGCGGCTCTGAGTTTAAGTGGTTTGTCTAATGTCAAATGGTCAATATGTGGCAGAGATGAGACATGAACCCAGGCCTCCGACACTCAAAAGCCAATTCTTTATCCACATTGCTTACATTGCCTCTCTTTAAATAAAAGTAAGATGAAAAGAACAGCAGTTCTCATTAGTTGTAGACTTTCCAAAAGAACTGAAGTCAAGCTGACCTCTCGAGAGTTCATAGATTCCATTCTCTTCCCATTTTTGACAACTGAAACAAAATTTGCCCAGGCAATTAGGCAACGTGGTGGATATAGCTCTGGGTTACAAAAACCTAAGCACAAATCTGATCTTGGGTACTTACTGTTCTGATCCTGGGCAATCACTTTAACTTCTCTCTGAGTTTCCTTATCTGTAAAAAGGAGATCACAACAACGCCTACCTTCTAGGATTGCCATGAGCATTACATGAGATGATATCTGTAAAACACTTTGTATGCCCTCTACTTCTGATCTTTCTGATATCACTGACAGTGGCTCAAGTCATCAGGATCTTCCAAGTCTTTCAGTTCCTGAGGATTAAGTTCATCTGTGATTTGGTTAATCAAGACTGCATAAAGTGCTATATAAAACTATAGCTACTGCTATTATGAATACAAAGAAAGAGCCTGGAGAAGGGAGGAGGTACACCAAGAAAGAGACTTACAAGAAAGGAAAAATTGGGGTTTGAAGTTTAGATAAAGTTGGAACAGATCCAAAAGATAAAGCACTAGGATTCCAATTAAATTGCAAGTTCCTTATGACCACTTTTATTTATTTCATCTCTGTCTAGAGTACACAAGATAGCAAGTAGTTCTGTGAATGATGTTGACTGACTGACTTTAAAAGGCATTCTACTTTTACTGATTACCAAATTCTTTCAAGGCAGTCTTTGTGGGGGATAAAAAGATGTACCAGGCAGTCCTGCTATCTATTGTGTAGTCTAAAAAGGAATAATTTCAGGAGTCAGGTGATAAGGTGAATAGTCAACCTACCTCAGCTTGTTTCTTCTCAAATTTAGATATGAGGTCCTAATCTCTCTCTTGATGTAGTCTAGGGATACTTAATCTGGGGTTCAACTTTAAAAAATGATCTTGATAACTGTTATTTCAATACAATTGTATTCTTTTGCAACACTATGAATTTCATTTTATGCATTTAAAATATGTGATTAAGGGTCCATAGGCTTCATTAGATTGCTGAAGCGGTCCATGACACAAATCGTTGAACTAATTCCATATTACCAACAGCTCACCGAACATCTCCATCTAGATGTCTGCTAAGCATCTGAAACTCAACTCAAAATGGAATGCATCTTTCCTTCTCTTAAACCTGTTCCTCCAGACTTCCATACTTCTAGTGGGGACAACATCCTTTTAGACACACAGGTTTCCAGTTTCTTCCCTCATTTTTAAGAGCCCTTTCCTCCCTTCCCCATATCCAATCAATTATCAAATATAGTGAATTCTACCTTCCTAATAGCTTTCCTGTTCTCACCTCTCACACAGGGTAACTCCTTAATTCAGAGCCTCATCAGCTTTTGGTTGGGACTACCTCAAAAGACTCCTAATCAGTCCTTTTTCCAGTCTTTTCCTTCTTCCCGTCATTTTTCCACATAGTATCAAAAGTCATCTTTCCTGTTCCCACATCACTTCTCTCTTTAAGAATCTCTGGTACCATCTCCCTTTCGCCTCTAGGATAAAATACCAGTTTCACCTCCTGACATTTAAAACTCTTTCCACTTTGGCCCTGGTCAACCTAGTTCCTTTTACTCACTTTTCCTTTCTATTTGCTGTTCTCTGAAATCTTAATTCCACCTCTCACCTGCATGGCACACCCCTCCCCCTCCTCCACACAGAACGTGTCCTCTCTCACCTTTCTTAGAACTTTCTTATAGATTTCTGCCTGGCATGACTTCCCCGACGCTTTTCCTGGTCCCCTTCTCAGTATCTTCTTCTCGATTTTCCTTGACCACACTTTGTGTACTTGTGGCGATCCCTCAAACCTACAAACTGAATCTTAAAAGTCGATTTAAAAAAAAACCGTTTGTCTTTGTAGCTTCAGATCCCAGCACAGTGTTCTGCACTTGGTATGCGCTTAATAACTGCTTGCTGACTTAGCTAGACTCCCCCTCCCCCTCCTCTGGGGGCTCAGCTGGAAAGGACCTTGCTGGTCTCCTAGGTCAGTTTCAGTGTGTGACCTCTGAGAAGGCCCTTTAACCACTACGTGCCTCAGTTTCCTCCTCTGCACGCACAACGGCTGCGGTAACCGCAAGCGCCCAGGGTCCAAGGCACTCCCGGGAGACAAAATGAGTCGGTGGACTGGAAAGCTTGCTGGGGTGTCCAGGGAGAAGGCGCAGAGGACCGGGGAGGACCCGGGAGTGAAGGCCAGTTCCAACTGCGGGCTCCGGGTCCAGCCCAAAGGAGCCGGGAGGTCGAGCTTGGAATGACTCGGCATCGAGCAATGAAGGGCCACCCAAGGCAACAGGTGCTCACCCCGCCGCCGGCAGAGGAATGCGGACAAGCGGGGCAGTGGGGTGGGGAGGAACCCAATAGAAAAGGAAGCGCCCGCTCTGATTGGAGGCTTCTCCAGGGTGTGAACTTTAGATGAGTGTGCTGATTGGTTGGGATGAAGCGTCAGGTAGACGGCCCCGCCCTCCTACTTCCCCACCTCCTTGGCGTCCCTCTATTGGCCAGAGCCGCTCCCCAGGCTCTCAACGATTGGTGAATCTGACCCTCGGAGCCGAGCTCCGATTGGCGAGCGGTGGCCGCCGAACCGGGGTCCCTCTGGGCTTTTTGATTGGCTCGTGGAGAGAGGCAGGTATCCGGGCTTCCAGGCTCCTCCATTGGAGGGAGGAGTAAGGGGGGGTTGGGCTCTACGATTGGTGGGCTGGGGGCCGGGCCTGGGCCGGCGGGGAGCGGATTGGTCGGAAAGTAGGTTAGTGGTGCGACATTTAGGGAAAGCAGAAAGTAGGTCAGGGACGGAGGTGCCTGTTTACTGGAGTGGGGCTCGCAGTTGCCTCCTCCTCTGCCTCCTCCTGTGCCACCGCCGCTGCTGCCGCCACCGCCGCCGCCGCCGCGGAAACCGAGGAGAGCTGGGGCCCCGGACCGCGCGCCCTCCGGGCAGCTCGCCCGCCCACGGTGAGTTCCTCCGGCTGGCCCGGCGGCAGGGAGCCGAGAGGCAGTGGGCCCCGGCTCGGGCTCCGGCTGCCCTCAGGGACCGTTGACGCCCTTAAAGGCACAGTGCCCCTGGGCCGCCGAGCGCCCTCGGACGATCGGTCTCCCTTAAAGGCACAGACCGCCCCCTCCCCGGTCGGTACCCCCTCCCCTAGAGAGCCTCTCTTAAAGGCGCCCAGGGACCGTTCTCCCTCCGGCTGCCCCCCAGCTGGAGCGGGGGAGGGGGGAGCGGCCGAGGTTCCTGCTGTCACCTTAAAGGTGCAGGGTTCCCAATTCACTCCTCAGACCCTCCCCGCTCCCTCTACCTGTCATGGGGGAGGGGAGACTGTTTGCTGCCTCTTAAAGGGACAGAACGGGGGAGCTGGGGCCGGCTCGCGCGAGTATATTTCAGGGAAGCAGGGAAACCGACGTCAGCCTCTGGCAGGTTTCGAGAAGGGGGGGAATCCTTCTGTCCTCCATCCCCTCCCCCTCCTCGCTCTGAGCAGTTCGATTCATAAACGTTTATTAGACGCCTGCTGTGTGTCAGCCCCTGTGCTAAGTCCTGGGGATACAGAAAGAGGCAGAGGACTTGCCTCGCTTTGGGGGGTGGGGAAAGAGGGAAGAGGGGCGCGAGCTGGTGGTTCGGGGCGACCCTGGCCGGCGCCCCGCTTGCTCTGCGCTTTGGCCAAGCGTCGGAGGGCGTGAGAGAGGATGGGCCACCCAGTCCATCCGGGCGGACTTCCACCCGGGATGTGCTCTTGGTTGGACATTTGGACCCGCGAGTCGAGCCCAGCCCGGGCTGAGCTGACGGGGAGCGCTTCTGGGGCGCGTCGTTAGCCCTCGGGGAGCGGGGTCGCCTCGGTCCGAGCCCCGAAGGCCCGAGGGGTTTGACAGATGTCGGGGGAGGGGCGGGGGGAGGGCCCGGTGTTTGTCCGGTGTTTGTCCGGTGTCCACCGCCCAACCAACCAACCCTTGTTTGCTCAGTGAATGGGACGGAAGATAAAATAAGACTTGCTTTCTGGGACTCTCGTGTTACCCAAGCCTTTCCTCCAGGTGAAAAGGGGAGGGGTTCGGAGAGGGAAGTGTGTTTTGGGGGTGGAAAAGTCTTTGCCCTCGCTTCAGGTATGTTTGTCTTTTTTTTTTTTAAGTTTAGGTTGAGGTGACTGACCTGAATTAAACCCACTTGACTTGCGTCCCCGCCCGCTTTATAGGCTGCTCCACCTTCAAGGTTTCACCTTTCAAACCAATAAATGGTTTCCGTGTTTCAGCAGAAAATGAAGATGAACGTTTTCTTAATTGTGTTTTGAGCAGTTGATTTAGGATTGATCAATAGTCATTCCTTAACAGGCCTTGATTTGGAAAAGATATTTTTAAAATTTGGTGTTTCAAAGCTGCGTTTTAGGTAGCGTTCATTCTGAGGTATCTAGAGCTGTCATTTATTTTTCTGTCATCTGCTGATGTCATATGATAAACTGTACGTAAAATGTCCACTCTACTAGATAATGACTTTGGCTTCTGATGTAAATTTGGCTTGTTGGGATTCTTAATTCATTGATTAATTCATTGTTGAGTTCAAAATGATTTTTACCATTGGTAATTTTGAGTTATGCCTTGATTTTCTTTCGAGTTATTGTCTAACTCCCAGTGACCCGTTTTGAGTTCCTTTTGGCAAAGATACTGGTTTGCCATTTCCTTCTCTAGCTCATTTTACAGATGAGGAAACTGAGGCAAAGTGGGTTAGGTGACTTGCCCAGGGTCACACAGGTAGGAAGTGTCTGAGGACAGATTTGAACTCATGAAGATGAGTCTTCCTGATTCCAAGCCCCAGTGCTCTTGTCTGCTGTGCCACCTACTTGCCCATTGCTTGCAAGAGAAAAGCATTATTTTAAATTTGGTTACCATATCAGTACATTGAAATATTAAAAATTGCAGTTTTCCATTCATATTTTATTGCCAAGTCTTAAAAATGGTTCACTTAACACATTTGAGATGAATTTTTGAAATTAATTTCTGATGCAGGATTTGAAACTACGTACAGACAATTGGATGTCTAGTGGAATTCCCATGTTTTAGATGTAAAAGGTGAATAGCTTAAATTAAAACTATAATATTTGACATGATTTAATTTTGGATTATTATTTTAGCATCAAATGTAAAAGAACCTACTTCTTTTTGTGATATATTTGTGATATATAACCAGCCTTTTATAAATGTAAGAACACTAGACTAGGAGTCAGGAAAACTAGATACAAGGTCCAACGCTGGCATCAACTGCCTTTGTGATTTTGGGTAAGTAAGTCATTTAAGTGAGTCTTATAAGGTTTCACCTGTAAATGAAGGGTTTGGACAATATGATCTCTAAAGTATAACCTTTCCAGCCCTAACCTTCCAAACATAACTAATTAGAAATTCAGAAAAGAATATATTTATCTGCTAAATATCTCTGAAGTGTCTTTGTTTGAAATTTATTCTTCCGGCTGCAAGACGTAGATGGCATGTTTATCAGATTCTGAAAAGATAAAAACCTAGGAGGCCCATCTAAAATTGACTTGCAATCTGAAAGAATCTTAGCTGCATTGATGACAGGCAAATTTAATCACAGCTAATTTTAATCAAATAAAATAGAGATAAATGTAAAGCCCTGTACTGGGGTTAAATTTTTTTCAGCTGAACAAACTGTTAAAGATACATAGGATGAAGAAATCATGGCTAGACAGGGGTTCATATGAAATAGACCTTAGGGATTTGAGTGGTATTGCAAACAGTATGAGGCCACATTGTCTCATGGCAGCCAGAAACACTAATATGATCTCAGATTGCATTCATAGAAGCATGTTGTCTAGAAAGAGAAAGTCCCACTAGCCTTGCAATCTGCCTTGGTCAGATCACATCTAAAGTTTTGTATTTAGTTCTGGGTTCCACATTTTAATGACATTGACAAAGTAATGCATGTATAGAGGAAGGTTGCTGGGATGGTGAGGGTGGTAAGGATGGAGTTGAAATTCTCTTATCTGAGGAATGCTTGAAGCAAATGGGGATGTTTACCTTGGGAAGAGAGAATTTGGGGGGCAATATCCTTGTCTTTGGGAGATGGAATAATTTCCTGCTTGGCCTTAGGAAGGCCTATGCCCAGTGAGTGGTAGTTTCAGGGTTTTGCTTAACATAAGAGAGAGAGAAAAAAAAAAACCCTTTCTAGCAAGTAAAGCTGTCAAAAAATGAAATAAGCTGCTTTGGAATGTAATGAGTTCCCACTTAACAAAAGCATCACAAAGGAAATTCATGCCTCATTTGAGGAATTCATATTATAGATGTGGTCTGATAAGAATAGAGTTCATTGGATTTATTAGCTTCAGTATTTAAACTAGATGAGTTCTAAAGTCCCTTCTAGCTTCAAGATTCTCTGTTTCTGTGGCATAGAATCATTAAGGTAAAATCTGATTGAACATAATAACATGTATTAAGCATCTCCTATTTTAAGACATTATAAAGTCATTAGGTACCTAATTCCAGTCCAGTTCCTTCATTTTATAGATAAGGAAATAAGCCAGACTTTTAAGTGACTTGCCCAGTATCATACAGATCGTGGTAAAAGCAAGCCTAAGGCCCAGCCCTCCTGATTCACAATCCTGTCTTTCCATTCATTCATACTATATTTGTTACAGGGCTAGAAAAGGAAGTGAATGTGATTTCTTCCTTTGTATCAAAGTCTATATTTTCAGTATAGGTTATATATTCAAATTTTGTACTAGCAGTATAAGACTGACTTAGTTAATGAGAACACCAGGAATATAATGATTCAAAAATTAAACATTTCTGACCTTGTTTTGAGATAAGTGTTGTCTTCTGTCCATTATTTATTGACTTATTTCTGATGAAGTAATATTTCTGCTAGAATCAAAGGTCTTGGTGAGGAGATAGTCCTGTTCTAGAAGATTAAACAGTTCCCATCAACAATCAGATTTTAAATATCACAAAACCGATATTTCTTTTGTGTTAGTATTATTCTGGTGTAGACTGTGACATCTTTACAACTTTGTACGAGTTGTGACTGAAACATACACACACACACACACACACACACACACACACAGCATTTCCAAAGTTTTAGTGCAGTTTTTTTCTTAATATTGTTTGTGTGTGTGTTTGGGGGTTATTTGCATGGAAATGATAATTAAGTCCATAGAAATCAATGAAAGGGAGAGAGAAAAGAAAAAAGGGCCCTGAATAGAGTCTTAGGGGACACTTTAGAGGGTGAGAGATTTCTGTGGCTTAACAGTGGAAAATTTCCAGTGAATAAATATTGGACTTTATTTCATAAAATACTGACTTTATGTAGAACTTTTTCCAATAAAGTTTATAAAACCCATAATTGGTATTTTTTATCACATACTTATATACAGTTTTTCCCCCTTTAATGTGCTATGCCTGATACAACTTCTATAAGGAATTTGTAATTTAATAGGGAAGATAAAACCATAATTTCATAATACTCAGTGGAATGTAAACTCCCTGAGGTTAGGGAGTGATTTGTTTTTGTCTTTGAATTACTCTCTGGCACATTGTTAATAAAATGTTTGTTGAGTGAAATTGAATTATATTTTTATATATACATATAGATGCACATATACCCAATCTATATAAATAACATGGATGGTTAGAGCAGAGAGTCTGTAGAATCCTGGTATCTTGGAATTGTAAGGATTTTAGAGGTCATTTAGTCAAATCCCCTGTGAAACAGGAATCCCTTTTTCTAGAGTCTCTGATAGATAACTGATCATTCAGCTTCTGTGTGAAGAGACTGATGCAGTGGGCCATCCCATTTTGGGAGAGCTGTGATTGGTAGGAAGTTCTTCCTTAAGCTGATACAAAGATCTGCTTCTCTGTAACTTTGATTCATTGGACCTTTGATCCTTTGGACATATTTTGCCCCCTGATGTCAAGCATAATAAGTCGTTTTTCCCTTTTCCCCATGAATACTGCAGTCATGTCACCTTAAATTTTCAGGGCTGCTATTATAGCCCTTGAGGACTCCTTCATAAGGGGACCCCCAGAGAGCTACTGCAAGTCATTTTGTTTGGTCAGTATGCACTTAAAACCATTAAGTCACACATCTCCACCAACATATTAAGAGCCAACCAGAAGGTATAGAAGTTCAAAACAAACAACACAGTAAAATAATTGACAAGAAAGATATTCCCCATTCATGTATCTTGTCCTTCCACATCTTACCATATGCCAGCAGTGGTAGAGGGAAGATATATAGGATCATGGCATTGAGGAGCATACCTGTAGGCAATATGTATGGTCAGCAAACGTGTGACCAGGGGAGCTCCCACCTCCAGTTCTGTAGCGCTACTGATTCTCTAGGAGTAGAATTGCTCTCTGTAGGCATCTTCACTTAGGTGCTCTCTGCTGCCACCAGCTGGTTATTAGCGGCAATTCAGATTTTTTCCATAAGAGGAAATTCTGTCAGCTCTTTAGTTTAAAGCCCTCTGGGTTAACTTAAACTCTTTGGTGATGTAGGCCCCAAGCTAGGCTCCTAGCTGGCAAGAAAAGCCCGTACACATTTTCAAGTCTGTCTTTTGAATTGTCTTTCCCCTGCTACTGCTAAGGTTCTTATTCTTATTTGAGCTATGGCCCCCATACCCTTCTCTTTCTTTCTTTTTTTAAATAATATTTTTTTCCTCAATTATATGTAAAAACAATTTTAAACATTCATTTAGAAAATTTTTGAATTACAGATTTTCTCCTTCCCTCACCTCCTCCCTCCTTAAGACTGTAAGCAATTTGATATAGGTTGTACATGTGCAATCTTGTAAAACATATTTCCATATTAGTCATATTGCGAAAAAAGAAACAGACCAAAAGAAAAAAAACACAGAGGAAATAGTTTAAAATAGTATGCTTTGGTCTGCATTCAGATTCCATCCATTTTTTCTTTACATGTGGATAGCATTTTTCATCATAGATGAGTCCTTTGGAATTCTCCTGGATCATTGTATTGCCGAGAATAGCTAAGTCATTCACATTTATTATCCCTACAATATTACTGTTACTGTGTCCAGTGTTCTCCTGGTTCTGCTCACTTCACTTTGCATCAGTTTGTGTAAGTCTTTCCAGGTATTTCTAAAATTAGCCTGCTTGTCATTTCTTATAATACAGTTGTATTTCATTACAATCATATACCACAATTTGTTCAGCTATTCCCTAGTTGATGGGCATATTCCCAATTTCCAATTCTTTGACACCACAATATGAGCTTCTATAAATATTTTTATACAAATAGGTCCTTTTCCCTTTCCTTTAAAATCTTCGGAATACAGTAGTATTGCTAGATCAAAGGTATGCACAGTTTGATTGCTCTTTGAGCATAGTTCCAAATTGTTCTCCAGAATCAGTTCACAACTCCACCGACAATGTTCCATTTTTCACACATCTTCTCCAACATTTATCACTTTCTTTTTTTTTAAATCATAATAGTCAATCTGATAGGTGTGAGGTGGTACCTCAGAGTTGTTTTAACTTGCATTTCTCTAATCAGTAGTGATTTAGAACATTTTTCATATATCTGTAGATAGCTTTAATCATCAAAAAACTGCCTGTTCATATCCCTTGACTGTTCATCAATTGGGGAATGACTTGTATTCTTATAAATTTGACTCAGTTCTCTATATATTTGAGAAATGAAGCCTTTATCCAAGATACTTGTAAAAATTGTTCCCCAACTTTCTGCTTCTAATTTTGGTTTCATTGATTTTGTTTTTGCAAAAACTTTTAAATTTAATGTAATCAAAATTATCCATTTTCATCTCATACTATGTGTATCTCTTGTTTGGTCATAAATTCTTTCCTTCTCCATAGATCTGACAAGTAAGCTATTCCTTGCTCTCCTAATTTGCTTACGGTATCACCCTTTATATCTAAATCATGTACTCATTTTGGCCTTATCTTGGTAACCCAAATTTCTTTTCATTACTAGCATACCCCTCCATTATTAGCTTGAATCCCCTCCAAACAATCCTGAGTATTCCATTAAGCAAAACTTCAGAGGAGCTGGGATGAAGTGATTTTTTCCCCCTCCCATGAAGTCCTTGGTCCTTACAAAGAACAACTTCAGAGCAAGACTGAAAATGCCTGGGTGAGTCTGGCAGTGCTTGCAAACTTTATTTCTCCAGCAACCAGAATCACTTTCTCCCTAAGATATATGAAGCACCAGCATGTGTGGTGATTACCCAATTGCTCTTAAGAGAATTTTATTCTTCCCTCATTGGTGAGCTGTACAGCTTATCACAGAGCAGGACTGGTGCCGATTTGGCCATTGTCCCCCAGAATTAGTTAGGATTCACAAAGGAGAATATGTTAGGAGTTAAGAGAAATAGCATGAATTTGGAGTCTGAGGACTCGCGTTGGAATCTCACCTTGTTTTTTAATCCCTGTGTGACCATGGTTAACTTGCTTCTCTTAGAACTTTAGCATACTCATCAGTAAACTGAGGCAGTTGGAACAGATGCTTTGTATCTAAACTATTTTCTAGCTTTAAATCCTATGAAACCTATGTAAATGTTCCCTTAAAAAAGATCTTGTTGTGAATTTCTGTTTCTCTTGTGTTTTGGTCTTCCTCTCCTTTCACTTTCTTAATATGGGTCTTGTGTGTCTTTATGAATTCCTGTGCAGTCAGCTCACTGGAGATGAGGGATTTTAATAATTCCTCCGACTTCAGTTTTTTCCATATCCAAAAATCCCTCGCCTTAAACTCCATTGTTTCTCTTATTGAAGAAACACCCCTTAGATACTGCTCCTACATTCTCTCCTTCCCCTCAGCTTTTCGGCTCCTTGCCAACTTCTCAACCTAAGAATGGGGGAGGGGGGTAGGTAGGCTTGCAGGATTTTTAAATGCTGACTGCTAAAAATAAATTTAGACAGTAAGGGAAAACAATGTTATGTCAAGAACATGTTATATAAAATGTGCTATATGTGGTTCCTTCTCTATACCATCCAGTGAATTTGTGTTCTGTATTTTTCCAAAGAATTAAAATATAGTCAAAGTATAATGAACATAAGTTAATCATTGATTTACATTTAATCTTTGGTAATACATGATTTACATGTTTTGGTTTATATTTTAGCTCAGGATTTTAGGGTAATCATCCTGTCTCAATAGCACTTAGCGTAGTGCCTGCACACTGTAGGTACTTGCTAAACACTAGTTCAGCTGTATGGAGTCGGTATGGGACTTTGGACTGAATCGCTTTTGCCCTTAGGACAGTCGAAAGTGGTGTTGGTGTTTTTTTCCTTAAGTCTTAGCTTGTTTACTTTGTTATTGATATGCATCTATAATAAGCCATAGCCCTAAGCCTCAATTACTGCTCTTGCTTCCTAAACAGATCTTCCTTCCCTCGGGCTTCCCCGCCCCCCCCCCCCCCCCCACCTATTCTACCTACCCCTTCCTTACTGATCTCTCTTCCTAATCTACTTCTACAGTTTAGCTACTTCCTCTGAACTCCTCCTATGCTTAGTTTTCAAGGACCTCCCTCCCTAATCTGGCCTCACCCTGTCTCTTCTAAGTCACTCTTTCTCTTCATGAAATCTCAGTTTTAGTTAGACCAGTGTTCTTGTGGCTGCATTCTAGAGATGCAAACATTTCTAGGAAGAAGTTTTATTTCTTCCTACTTTTATATTTTCTGATCATGTTTTCTCTCTACTTAGAATAGTTCTTCCTTTGCATTTGAATGAATGGTTCAGTTCAAAAAATGCAAGTCATTATGTTGAGTGGCAGTAAATAATACTTCAGGCCTTCGGTAGTGTTCAATCTATAAGATTGCCAAAGTCATCAGTACCCTATGGGTAGTCTACATCCTCATCAAGTCTGCTCTTCAGATATTCTAGTTTTTAGTCATTATTTATTAAACACATTTGGGGTAGGGGGGTAGTGGAGAGACTGAGGAAGGGGGAAGCATAAAGAGTCCATCCTTTTGATTTTTACATCTTCTGTTAGGGGTCCTTTTACAGGACTTAAAATGTGCCTTCAGATCAGTGCAATGCAAACTGAATGTATAAATGATATTCTTAGAGAGTTGAATATTTGAGTCCATTTTAAAGAATAATTAATTTATTTGTTTTCAGTTTTCAACAATCATTTCCATAAGTTTTAAATTTTTCCCCCTCCTTCCATCCTCCCTTCCCAAGATGGCATGCAATCTTATATGAGTTCTACACATACATTCTTATTAAACACATTTTCACATTAGTCATGCTGCACAGAATTAAAACAAATGGGAGAAACCATATGAGAAAAGCCAAAACAAAACATAACAAAAGAGAAGATAGTCAGCTTCATTCTGCGTTCTGACTCCACAGTTTTTTCTCTGGATGTGGGTGGCATTTTGCATCATGAGTCCTTTGGAGATGTTTTAGGTCCTGCAATGCTGTGAAGGGTTAAGTCTATCAGAAACAATCCTCGCACACTGTGGCTGTTACTGTGTATAATGTTCTCCTGGTTCTGCTCATTGCACTCAGCATCAGTTCATATAAGTCTTTCCAGTTTTTTCTGAAGTCCTCCTGTTCGTCATTTCTTATTGCACAATAGTATTCCATTATATTCATATATCACAGCTTTTTCAGTTATTCTCCAATTGATGGGCATCAATTGGACCATCACAAAAAGAGCTGCTATAAATATTTTTGTACATGTGGGTGCTTTTCCCATTTATATGATCTCTTTGGGATACAGCCCTAGAAGTGGTATTGCTGGATCAAAGAGTATGCACATTTTTAGAAATTAAATACTAAATAGTAATTGTTTCTCTCTTACCCAGGAACCCTGAGGGTCTTCTCCTTCCAGTTTAATTTTTTTTTTTTTATTAAAGGGCCATCCCTTGAGCAATTACTTAAAGAAATCTATTCATTGAATAGGGGTTTCTCATTTAAAGAGAGAATGCTATAAGACTTTAGCCTGAAAGGGCCAGGGTTTCCCATTGCATCCTGGGCCATTTCCAGTCTTCCTGATGAATATCAAGCCTCTGGATCCAGAGGGCTCAGGAGAAGAAAGTGAGCTTGGTGACCTTGCAGAGCCCTCCCTCACTCAAAGTCAACTGCAGGTCTTGTCATCATCTTGATGCCATGGTCCTCTTTGAGAATGAAGGACAAACACCACAACCCTATGATAGTATATTCTTATTTTTTTATTAATTTTTTTTGTCAACAAAAATCTATTTTTTTCTCCTTCTCTTCTTCCCCTCCTCCACTGGAGAAAACGAAACCCTCATAACAAACATGTAAAATTAATTCCTGCATTGGCCATATCCAAAAAATGTGTTTCATCCTGCATCTGAATTCTGTCACTTCTGTCAGGGAATGGGTAGCATGCTTCATCATCTGCCTTCTAGAATTATGGTTGATCATTGTGTTTGTTAATCATAGTTCTTAAGCCCTTCGAAATTGTTTGACTATGATGTTGTTATTATATAAATTATTTTCTTGATTCTGTTCACTTTACTCAGTATCATTTCACACAAATCTTCACAGGTTTCTCTGAAACCTTCCTCTTATAGCACAGTAGTATTCCATTATGTTCATATACTATAATTTGTTTAGCCATTCACCATTGATGGGCAACTCATTAGTTTCCTATTCTTTGGCACTACCAAGAAAAGCTGCTATAAATATTTTTATACGTATAGGTCCTTTTCCCCCCTTTTCTTTAATCTCTTTGGGGTGTAGGCTTAGTGGTCATATTGTTAGATCAAAGGGTGTGTATAGTTTATATAGTGACTTTTTGGGAATAGTTCCAAATTGCTTTCCAGAATAGTTTGACTAATCCACAATTCGACCAACAGTGCACTAATGTTCCTTTTTTCTTACAGCTCCTCCAACATTTATCTTCTTTCCTTTTTGCCAACTTTGCCAATCTTATTATGGTTATGGAATAGAATCCTTGAGTTGTTTTTAATTTTTATTTCTGCAATTATTAGTGGTCTGGAGGACTTTTTTTCCCCTCAAATAGCTATTGAGAGCTTGAATCTCTTCCATCAGTTGAGGACTGACCCTTCTTCTTATAAATTTGAATCAGGTACCTACATCTTAGAAATGAAACCTTTGTCAGAGAGACTTACTATAAAAAAATTTTTTTTTTTTTACCAGTTACCTGCTTCCTTTCTCATTTCAACTGTTTTGGTTTTGCAAAAACTTAAATCTTATGTAATCGAATTTGTCCATTTTATCTTCTATGAGCTTCTTTTCCCCTTGTTTGTTTCTGAACTCTTTCTACATCCATGAATCTAAAAGGTAATTTCTTCCTTGCATCTCCAATTTGTTTATGACATTACCCTTCACGTCTTGGCCATTAACCCATTTGGTGCTTATGTTGGTACGTAGATGTTGGTCTAAATCTATTTTCTGTCAGACTACTTTCATTTTTTCCTAGCAGTGTTTGTCAGATTCATATCCCAGTAGATAGGGATTTTAGGTTTATCAAATACTGGTCCATTATGTTCTTTGCTTCTATAGGGATATAGTTAATTTATTCTACTGGCTCTCTTCACCAGTACCAGATTATTTCGATGATTACTACATTGTAGTTTAGTTTGGGATCTGGTACAGCTAGGTCTTCTTGCTTCTGTGTGTGTGTGTGAAATTACTGTACCTCTACCCACATTTTAAACACTACTGTAGCAGCTGTTACCAGCACTGATAACACTAATTTGCCTAAATAAACCCTTTCCTATTATTTCTTCCAAAGGGTCCTGTCCTCTTCCTCCTCCTCTCCCTTATTCCCAAGGCAATTAAAGAGAAAGAGATTCTCTTAGTGGTCCTTTGGGCAGAGTTATGCACAGCCAGAATGGTCAAACCAGATATTAAAAATTATAAAGAACATAGTTCAGTCACCCATGAAATTGATATCCAAGTTGAATTGTGATACTGATCTATTGACTTCCTCATTGAATTAAAAGAAATATAGGTAAATTTCTGAGTTTTACAAAAGATAAATAGAAAAATATATTTTTATATTCTGAAATTAAAATGATAACTATAGTTTTCATTCTTTTGAAATATATTTGAAGGTTCTTCAAGGGAAATGAATTAATTTGAGAATGAGAATATGAAATCAAAAATAAGTTTGAAATATATTCATTCAGACTATTTTTGGTGTAACTCAGTAAGAGATAATGATAGAGAAGTCTTTAGAGAAGTTGAGTCCTTTTTGCTAAGAAACATAAGGTTCCTAGTGGTTTAGATGGATAAAAACTTCTTGTCCCTATTATTCCACATTTCTCCTGCTTCTCTTTTTGGAGTTTGGTCTGTCGCTGTCATTCCTGTGGGTATTTCATGATTATCGTAGGTAATATTTGTTACCCTTTTTTCTTTGCCATTTGAGAGATCTTCTTTTGGTGACTCTAGTGATGGTGGTCATTGCTGAAATCTGCCTACAGCGACTCCTAAACCTATTCCTTCTAGCTTTCTGGGGCCAACCAAATTAAGTCCAATCCAAGTCTGGCAGGACTTGCTTTGATGAAATTAGTAGTTTTCAGATCCTATTTTGTTCCTTTTTTGAAAATGATGACAGCATTTGCCTGTCTCCATTCCTGTGGTATTTCCATGTGTTTTCCATGACCTTTTAAAGATCACTGACAGGGCTTAGTAATCACAAGAGATATCTTGTACTCATAGGACCATATCACTTTTTGTATTCATTCCTTATTAAATGTACTTTCTTCCATTTTCTATGAATTTTTTTTAATCAATTGATTGATGAGTTCCCCTATGTAACCCCATCAGTATCTTTTAGACATCTGTCTTTTTTCTTTTTCATTGGAAATATTTGTGTTTATTTCTTAAGAATTTCATCCTTGAGAGTTTCTCATCCATCTTGACTGATTTCTCCTATTGTGTTCTCAACCCATGAGATCCTATCTATCTTTTGACCAAACCCTTTGAAATGAAATCCATTCCCCCAAAATGTGAGTTGCATGTCAGACTATGCCTGACTTTCCTCATCATTTTTCCCTCATGGTCTCTGTCCTTTTTATTTCAGCAGTCAGTTCCCCTTTGTTGGTCAAAATCAGGCCTAGAATGGCAATACCCATTGTTCATTCCACCTTTTGATGAACATACTTGTCATTAAAGCAAGTCAAGAATTTTCCAGTTGCTCCAGTTTTGGTAGATGTCCGAGACTTGGCATCCCTCATGACTGTGATCTCCTGTCTTTGTTCCAGATTATCATAATCCTCTGAAAGTCCAAGTAGTCTAGAGCAAATGTGGCAAACTCAAATAGAAACTGTGAACCACTTAATCTATATAGGCTGCATATTGACTTAGTTTTAAAATGTAATATTTTCTGTCTTCTTATATTTCTATTTATTTTGTTAAATCAGTACTGATCTGTTGACTACCTCATTGAATTAAAACATTTCATTTAATTTAAACATTACATTTTCATCTGGTTTGGGCAGCAGTTGAATGTCTACATCTTTGGCACCTCTGGACCAGAGTCCAGAGTCTGGACTTCCAGGACAAATTTTTTTTTCTTTTTCCATTATTCCTTACCATCCTTTTAAATTTATTCTTTACTGGGCTTCCTCTTTCTGTTCCTGCATTTTCTCACAGATATATTGTCAAAATTTTATTATTCCACTATACCTTTGTATTTATTTTTTTTCCTTTTCAACAAGGTATACTCTTGTATAGGCATATCCATTCATGAATTTCATCTCACCAAGACTCAGAAATACCTGAGTGTGCTTTCTTGTATTAGGATTTCTTGTTCATCTGATCCATTATTCAGACTTTGTGCATTTGTTGTTCCTGATTTTCCTGTTGGGAATTATTTCCTGTATTATCAAACCTCTACTAATTTTTTTCTTTTAGTGCTGTAATAGCTACTCTTTTTGATGTCTGGTCTGACAAATGCATATAGACATTCTTTTCTCTTACCTCAAATTTCAGTTTTAATCCCTCTACCATCAGATTTTGAGGACTCCTTACAATTACATTTTTACTGGTCTTCTATAGGTACATTACATCATTGAACAAGAGCCCCTCATTCTGTAAGTTGTAGTCCAGAAATCTAAATATCATTCTCAGATAATATTTTTATCCAGATGTTCACTTCTCAGATCAGTGTTTCTCTTAAGAAGCCCCTGCTTTCACTTGGCAGCAGTGATGAAGACACCATCTGTACCCTATGGTCTTCATTTTCTATCCCAGGATTTCATCATCACTGGGTTCCTTCTGTTGGTATCATTTGTGCCTCCTATTTATAAAATCAGAGAAGGCTGTCTTCACAGTAGATACGTACCCCCAAGAAGATGGCAAGTCTTTGAATTATTCAGATCAAGTCAGCGAAGAACAGCATTGGTACCGCCTCATCAGAGAGTTCCCACCTCTCCCTACTTGTTTCTCTTTTTGCCTCTGGCAGTTAATGACTAGGTAACCTTTATGCTGGGGGTACCTGTGGATCCACATCATTGTTCCTTAGAATTCGAGAAGCTGCTTCTTGCCCAGATTCAGCTTCCTGCTCTGTGGTGAGGTGAGAGCCTCATAAATATTAGTTCCAAAGTTTAGTGATCCTCCTTTTGTTCCTTTCCTTTGATATCATTCTCCATCTTACTGGCATGGATTAATTCTCCTTTCACCATCTTGAAACACATTTTTCATTCTCTTAAGTAAGATACCCTGCCCTGCCCTTCAACCCCATCTCTCTTTAGAGGGGAGAGAGGTTCTTCCAGCCCTTTTACCCTCTCTGATAGGGAGGCTAGTCTGTGCCTTCTGCATCTATGGCTGTTTATTTGTCATTCATGGAGACACAAATGGAGTAAGCAGACTTCTCTCTTAATATTGCTACAAAATTTTCTACCTTTTCCATACTTACTGCAAGTAAGAGCCTCCGGTTTTGGTTGTTCTTAACTTGTAACTCTCATAGCTTATTTTTGTAGCCTGAATGTTGTGACCAAGTACAGATTTCCACCCATATCCCTCTCTTCCCGCCCCCCCCCCCCCCCACTCCTTCTAGATACAAGAAAACCACAGCCCTAGAAGAGGAGCCCCTGGACATCAAGGGGGTTTAGCAGCATTACCTCCATACAGGGCTAACCTAGATATTTTAGGTAAAACCTAGAACACTTCTAGATGTAAGCTCCATTTTTCACTATTCCTTACCATTTCTAGCACTTAATACAGTCCCTTTACACATAATAGACAATAAATGCCTGTTGAGTTAAATAGATAATGCACTTTGATCTGGGCACAACTACAAGGGTGGTTCTTCCTTCGTTTCCAATTTCCTGTCTACATGCCTAGTAACATTACCTGGATGACGAGTGGCCATTCAGCATCTGAGCCTCCCACACTAGGAAACCCCTTCCCTACATTTTGGGCAGCCCCTGGTGCTTTTGAACAGCTTTGCTGATCAGGAAGTATTCCCTTACCACCTGAAATCTACTGCTTGAAGATTTGGACATCTGGGTTTTGGACATGCACAATGTAGGAGTTAGTTTTGCTTATTGTTGCTTATTTATTAGGAGTATTTTTAAGTGTTTGTTTTCTTTTTTCCTTTTTCCCAATGGGAAAGTGGGAGTGGGAAGAAGAGAAAATTGAATTTTGTTCATGGGAAAAATTTTTAATTAAATTTGGAAAATGTCTATTTCTTTGCAACTTCCACCTATTGCTTCTAAATCTGCCTTTTGACACCAAGAAAGATAAGCCTAATTTCTCTTGCAAAAAACAAAATTTCAGGCATTTGAAGGTAGCTGTTCTTTCTTCTCTCTTCCCTCCCCCTTCCTTAATATGCTCTTCTCTATGGTAAACTCACTTCATTGCTTAAACTGATTGTCATGTCGTTTGGCTTCTAGTCCCTTTATCATACCACAAGTTATCAGAGTCAGTGGGCCTACCACCTCTCAAGGGCATTATTCTTTTTTTAAAAAAAATAAAACCTAAAACATCATTAGAATTTTTTGACTGCCAAATAACACTTATATTGCATTTGTAGTCTACTAAAATTCCTGGATAGCTTTTGCATGTACTGTCCATACCTAGTGCTTATGCAGTTTTTTTAAAGTGTAAAACTTCACATTTATCCCTATTTAATTGCATTTTATTAGATTTGGCCCATTATTCTAGTCTCTAGAGACCTTTTAATTTCTCACATTAAAAATCTGTTGCCAACATGTTTGCCGTCATCCTCAGCTTTGTATCATCTAATAAGTGTGCCATAAGTGTATGTTTTTAATTAAAGACATGGTTAAAAATGTGGAAGAGAACCAAGTCAAGGGAAGGTCTGTGGTGCAATTGACTGAATACCACCATCCAATTTAACCTTGATCCATTAATTCTTAACCTTTGGGTTTGAGCACTTAATCAGTTATGAATCCAACTATCTTCCCATCTAGCCTGTGTCTTTCCCTCTGGTCTGTAAACATATCCTGAGAAACTTTGTCAGTTCTCTTTGAAATACAAATATATAACGTCCATGGCATTCCCTCAGCATACCAGTTTGACAGATGTCAAAAAAATCTTTTGTTGATTGTTGACTCTATCCAAGGTAGATAGACAAGGTAGTGTCTGTCTTTCCTTTGGTCTCAGCCCAGCCAAAGAAATAACCAAAATTTTGTTGAAATGCAACTTCCACTTAAATGAACACTCTGCTCTACATCTCCATGCTTTTGCACTTGCTCTGCATGGCTAGAATCACCTCCTACACTTTTTCCTTCAAAAATCAGCTTCAGCTCCAGTTTCATAGGAAGCCTTTCCTGGTTTCCTACCTTCCCCAGGTCCTGCTACCTTTTCCTTTCCTCTCCCTATGTTCATATGTTTATACATGTACCTTTTATCTCCTCTGATAAATTGGAAACTCCTTCTGGACATGGATGCTTTTGTTTTTGTAGCCTCAGCACCTAGAAAGCTTCTGGCACATAATATGGTAGGGACTGGGACTGTACTTTTGATTTCATTGGTATTAGAAACCTTTAGGTAATGAAACTCCCTTTACCAGTATGCTTTCCCCTTAACTTAGAGCTGTTACCTTTAACACTGAGAGGTAGTTACTTGCCCAAAGGCATAAAATCAGTTTGTTTCAGAGGTAGAACTTGAATCCAGGTCCTCCAGGCTCAAGGACTTTGTCAGATCTGTTTTTGAAATGCAAATATTTAGCTGATATGTGTTGGTTGGCAATTCACTTAAGTTTAACCGTAACTTCACAGAACAAATCCTTTTACTAAAAGGATTTGTTCTATAAAATTGAACTCCATCAAGTTGCTGCACTCGAGGACCTAGAGGGTCACATGTGGCCTTGAGATCGCAGGTTACCCACCCGTGCCCTAAACCTTTCTAGGCCTCACATTTTTCATTTGTAAAAATGAGTCTATTGGACCAAATGACCTTTAAAAAAACCATTCTGACTTTAATGTTCTGTGATTCAATGATGCCAGAGTCACATTATCTTGGATTTTGAGTCTCAAGTGACCTATTTGCTTCTTTTCAGGTATATTTTTATCTGAAAAATATATTTTTACCTTATCTCTTTTCCATCTATCACTCACTGTAAGTGTTAGTGCTAGACCAATGTTGCAAACAACATAGTACTGCTAAATAGCCTATTACCAGGAGCGTTGGGCCTCCTTTTGCCTGACCTCTTGGAGTTCAGTTAAAACAACGCATCCCCTCAGGAAATACTTTTCCCTGTTAACTACAGGTTCTTTCCCTCCTCTTTTCTTACTGTGTCCTAGTCTGTAGGGCAGATGATGACTTGGGAATACTGGTCTCCGATCTAGCTTTCAGTGAATTCAAACAGAGTGCCAAAAGGATGCTGACCAGGGACACTTTTGCAGGGTACTTCTAAAGGCACATGACGAAGTTAAGTTTTACCTGCCAACTTAGTTTGGGAGACCACTCCCCAAATTTGAGTGGTAGTTTGTAGACCTGTGTCTACATGATGAGGAAGTCAACACTCATTGCAGATTCAATTCATGTTTATTTTTCTGTTAGGTCCAATTCCAACCTTCTCTTTAGCCTTCAGCGTTACTAAGTTCTTTGTAGGAGTTTGTGGTTTTTTTCCATAATCTTGTTTCTGGTTGTTGATGGAGCCAGAATTAGCACCTGGTGATTGTAGAATGGAAAAAATGAAAGAATTCAAATGCCAGCTTTGAAAACTTGTTGCTCATCTGTATACCATGCAGTGGGAGACTTTTGTGTTGTCACCAGGCTCAAACCTTGCACCTTCAAGGATGACCTTCAGAGGTTGGTGATACTGAGCCCTTTTAGTAAGTCCTCATCCTGATTTACTTCCTTGAGGTGTCACCTTAACCGTATTGCTATTAAAGCATTTCAACTGAATGCTCTTCAGTTTCTTTAGTGGGCTGGGTATAGCAAGGCAGCCCAGAGCTGGCTTTCTGAGTTATTCTATGGATTTGAATCAGTCCTTAGAAATATCCTCTTCATGTTCAAAACAGTTGGGAGCTTTGTGGTTTGTAAGTGATATCTGGCCATGTATTACTGTTTTACCTTAAAAAAAAAAAAAAGAAAAGTTTTTGTTTATTTAATTCTCTATAGGCTTTGGTCACTGTTCTGTAGAACATAAGTAAGTGGTAGCAAAAGGGGGAAATGGGTTGAGCCACTTTGCTGTGGTGTTAACCTTTGATGTTGGCTTTTGATTAAAAACAAAGTTGCCAGTTGACTAATTTGAGTACTTTTTTCTCCTGATCATTTAATAGTAATGACCCAACCATTTCAACTGAGTTTGCTTCCTGCCTGATTTGAACCATTCCTGACTGAACGAACACTCTTTTGAAACTGAGCTGAAGTTTTACAACATCCAAGAGTTGGAAGGAACCTCAGAGGCCACCTAGTCCCACCCAGACATGAAAAGAATTTTCTTTGTAACAGACTCAACAAGTGGTCATTTCTTTGTTGGAGATTTTAAAGAAAACATTTTTCTTGCTCCTTGATAGTCCAGGATGGAATAATAAAGTTTCTATTGATGGCAATGATAACAAAAAGAATCTTTTTGAAGTAACTGGTGTTTCAGGGCTGGCTGTATTGCTGTTGTAAGGAGCAATCATGAGTTGCCTGAGGTGGGAAGTTGTGTGCAAGAAAAATCCACCAACAAATAGTTCTTTTGAGAGTCGATGCAGGACAACATAAGAAATCATCTAAATATGCAATCATGAGTCTGTTCCTAAAGAAATCACGTAGGCTGTGACATACTTTGTCTCTCTCCCTAGACACATGCGCTAGAGGTACCATGGTCCAGTGGTTAGAGAACTGGTCTCAGAGTCCAGAAGACCTCAATTCAAGTCTTCCTATCTGTGACACTAATGAGCAGTGGGACTTGGGCCAATCTCTGGGCTTCTTAGTGACCCAGCAGCTCTCTATAAGGCATTTATGTTGCAGAGAAGGTACTGACCTTTACTGACACAGGAAGTTCCTCCCCAGGGATATATTGATGAAATCACAGATCCAATACAAAGTATGTGCATGTTAAACCCCATAGCATAGCATGCTATTACATGCTACCATAGTTGACGAGGGGGGAGGGAGAAGGGAGAATCCAAGTGTAAGACTGTATTTTATTCTTGCGAATTTCATCTAGTTAGATTTAGCTCACTGATTTGCATTGATTAGATCTTTTAAAATTCATATTCTGTTACCCAGCTTGTATTATCCACACATTTAATAAACACCCCTAAGTCATTGCCAGAAATATTGACCAGAACCAGGCTAAGAATAGAAACTTTTGTATATCACTAGAAAACTTCCCTTCAAATTGAATTTGATAAGGTCAGTCAGTCATTAAACATTTATGAAGTGTCCACTGTGTGCTATAAGCACTAAGCGCTGGTGATATAAAAAGAGATAAAAAACAGTCCCTACCCTCAAGGAGCTCACAATCTAAGGGAGGAGACAACAAGACAACACACATGGACAAACAAGCTATATACAGGGAAAATAGGAAATAATTAAAAAGGAGAAGACACTACAATTAAGAGGGATTGGGAAATGCTTCCTGAAGAAGATGAGATTTAGTTGGGACAAGATTTAGTTAGAGAAAGCCAAGGAAGTCAGACTTGTTAATAAGCACTGCTTGCATATAGTTATTTTTCCAACTGTAATTTGATTGTAATATCTTAAAGAGCTTAAAGCTCATGTTTATCTATTGTGCTTACAAAAATATCTGAAAGACTTTGTTAAATATCTTGGCTAAATCATAATATATAATAATTCTAATATAGAATCTATAATATTTCTATTATCTGTTAATCTAGCAAAAAACAAAGGCACTAGTTTGGCATGGCTTGTTTTTTGTGAATCCATACTGGCTCTTAGTGATCACCCATTTAAGTTCTCACAAGCCAACTATTTAATAATCAGATCTAGAGTTTCTCTGGGAATTGTCGTCAAGTTAACTTCCGTATAGTTTCCATAATCTACTATTGCTACCATTTAAAAAATTTGAATACTATTTGCCCATTTCTAGTCTTTTGGCACCTTTTTTGTTTTCAACACTTATTAGAGATTGCCAGTTACTGTTCAGCATTCAAATTTACAAGTTTTTTCAGTATTCTGAAATGTAATTTTATATTAGCTGAAGTATTTGAATTCATTTAAAAGAGCTATTATTGTTTTATTAGCTCCTTGCCTATGTTGGGCTTCAGTTCCCCATGTTTATTCTTTTCTTTCCAGATTGAAGATCATTTTCCTTGGCAGATTAGATGAAAGCAAAACAGGATTTTAAGTAGCTCTGATTTCTCTGTCATCAGTTAATACTTTTTTTTTTTAAAACCATCTGCCCCAAGCAATGGGCCTTTATGTTCCTGGTTTTTCTTGCTTCAAAGATAGTCAGAAAAACTCTTTTAAAAAATTTGTTGTTAGTATTTTCTTTCAAGGCTCAACTCATTCTTGGCTTTGGCACTGTTCTTACTATGCCACTCATGTATTTGTGGCCATATAGTGCTCTTTAGTTTAGCTTTTGTTTGTGTTCATAAGGGCAGCCAGATGACTCAGTGGATAGAGCTCTAGTCCTGGAGTCAGAAAGACCTGAATTCAAATTCAGCCTCAAACATTTACTAGCTATGTAATCAGGGACAAGTCATTTAACCTCTGTTTGCCTTAATCCATTGGAGAAGGGAATGGCAAATCACTTCAGTAACTTTGCCAACCCTATAGACAGTATTGGTATACTATGGTTCATGGGGTCAGGAAGAGTTGGACATGATTGACCAACAATATATACAAAAGAACAGAATTCCTTAAAGAGCTTCATACACAGCCATATTGGTGTTTTCAATGTCTTTTCTTTCTTGTCAGGATCTTTTGCAATAATATTATTAGAATTAAATTTTTAAGGCCCTCCTCAGGAAATTTCCTTTTAGAATCTCTTTTTCCCCCCTTCTGAACTTTTAGAAGACTACTTCATTAGACTGTGAGCTCCTTGAGGGTAGTAGACAGTCTTCATAATACAGTACTTGGCACATAGTTAAGCATTCAATAAATACATGTTAACTTCTCTCACACAGTCTATGGAACATGTCTGATTATGCTTAGCTTTCTCTTACTCTAAGGGAGAGCTCCAGAGCATATAATCTGATCATCCCTTTTAGTAAGGTCAGAGGGTCTTGAGTTGAAAGATACTTTAGACGTCATCGTTTCCAACACTTTCAGTTTCACAGATGTCCCAATAAAAAGTTAGGGAAAGAAGCTTAACGTATGAATTAAAGTTCATGGAATGCTGGAGCCACCAACCCCACTATCTCTCCCAAGGACACACTTTGCCATGGGGTAGCATACCTGAGTCCATTAGGTAGGGTCAGTCGGGGACTCTCCAGAGGACGACATCCCCTAAGCCTCAGCTGCCAGGAGTGAAGGGAATGACTAGACAGAATAGAAGAAAGGAAAGTTGCTGTGTGACCTTCTTTCCAGTTCGATGCTTGGAGCAAGGAACCAATCACCTTTAGTAAAGTGAGACGGGAGAACAAGGCTCAACATATGCTGAACTGATCTACCATAGTCCTGAAAATTTCTGACCAGAGTAGATTTTACTTAGATCTGGGGAATAAACTCTGAAATGAATTAAGAATTACTTTTACAAGAAAAATATATAGTTTTTGTAACAAAGAAGCAAAGTCAAGCAAAGCAGATTCCTACATTTGGTAGGGTCAGTCAGTCAGTAAACTTTATTAATCACCTATTGTATGCCAAGCCCTGTGCACTCTGGGAATATAGGGAAAGACAAAATACATCCCTGCTCCTGAGGAGAGTCTAACGGGGAGACAATATGCTAACACTACATGCAAATAAGATAGGTACAGGACAGATCTAAAATAATCAATAGAGAGGGGGTGCTAGAATTGAGGAGGATCAGGGAAGGCTTCCTATAGCTCAAAAATATGTCACATTCTGCATCTTGAATTTTTGGTCCTCCAGAGTCATGCTTGGTCATTGCACTGATGTGAGTTCCTAAAACTTTCAAAGTTGTTTGTAATTTATATTGTTATTTTGTGGGTTGTTCTGGTTCTGCTATCGGTACCCTCCATCAATTCATACGAGTCTTTCTGGATTCTCTGAAACTTTTTTTTTTTATCATTTTATATGACACAACAATTATCTTTTAAAAAAAACAATCCTTTTATTTTCAACAATACATTATTTTCTCTCCCTCTCTCACTTCCCCTTTTCATGAGGGTAAATACCACAATAAAATCTTTATAAAAATTATGCACAGCCAGAATCATGACTGCTCACTGGATTGATTTTGAGTTTTTAAATCTTTTAAAATTGTCTTTAGAATGTTGTGATTGTATAAGTTATTCATTTGGTTTTGCTTACTTCATCTGCATCGGTTCATACAAGCTTTTCCAAGTTTTTCTGAAACTAGTCCTTTCATTAGTTTTTTTTTTTTTCATCTCTAACACTTTATATAAATTATCCTTACAACTATTCCCTGAGGTGGGTAGTATGAATATGTCTTCATTTTATAGGTAAGGAAACTGAGGCCTAAAGTGGTTTTGTAACTTACACAAATTATAGTAGATGGCTGGTTAAATACTTAGTAATAATTCTGATTCAAATCCCAGAATTTTCCCATTACACCATTGTGCCTTCAACTGGACAGTCATAGATTTGTTACAAAACTACTCTGGGCTATGTAGGATAAAAGTTACTAGAACCCTAAAACAGTATAACAGTGTAGGATAATTAATCATTTTAGCATGCAAATTATAGGAACTCAGATTCCAAACTTACTGTTGAACCACAATGTTTTTCATATAGGCGATGATAGACACTGCCCCTCCTGTAATGTCATACTCTATTTACAAAAGCATGACATTTTCAGTGGTAAATCATAAAAAATCTACTCTGATGCCTTTTTATGGTATTCTTGCATTGTTTCTTATAGTACAATAATATTCCATTACATTCATATACCATCGTTTGTTTAATTGGTCCCCGACTAATGGACACTCCCTTAGTTTCCAGTTCTTTGCCACTAGGAAGAAGACTGCTATAAATATTTTTATATATATGAGTTCTATTTACTTGATGTCTTTGAGGTAAAGACCTGGTAGTTTTATTGCTTGGACAGTGTGCCCAATTTATTGCTTTGAGGGCATAGTTCCAAATTGCTTTCTAGAATGACTTGACCAGCTCTCAACCAACAGTGAACAAGTGTTCCCATTATGATAAATAGTTCCTAACGTCAAGGAACTTATAATCTACTAGGCAATATGACATATAAAGAGACAAATATATACATGATAGTTTAGGAGTGGAGGGAGAGAATCCTAACAACCAAGGGGAGTCAGTAAAGTCCACACATGAACCATCTTCTTTTAAAATAATGTTTTATAGATATGTTTAGTTTTAACAATACATTTACAGATTACTCCCACTTTGTGAGAGGTCTTCTGTCCCAAAGTAAAACAGCTAAGTAAAATTAGTACTACAATGACCTCATCTGAAAGTGTATAGAATATTTCATATCTATAGCATTCCCCTCTCCCCCATTTCTTTATAATAAAAAAAAAATGAACAGAAACGTGTTTTCTTTCCTTTCCCCTTCATCCCCACCCCATTGGGGGGAAAAAGAAGATAAAAAAATTTCTTGTAACAAATATGTATCGTCAAGCAAAGGGAATTCCCTCAATGACTATATACAAAAATATGCATTCCTCCTTCTGCACCCTAGTGGATAGCGCGTTTCATCAAAGGTCCTTTGGCAAAGGTTGGGAGCCAGAAGTAACAAATTGTTGAGCTTAGTTTGGCTGAAAGATGTTAAGAAGAGGAGTAATGCTAAATAGGCCTGGAAAGGTAAGCTGTAACAAAATTAGTCAGTCCTAAGAGCCAGGCATTGTGCTTATAAAAAGGCTTTAAAGGCTGTTAGCAAGAACCTACTATGTATGGCATTGTATTTGTGAAAGGTTTTAAAAGCCTGACATGGTGGCACGTTCTTGCACTCTATGTCCCTGCTTGTGGGGAGATTGAGGTTAATGGATTGCATTCAGGAGTTCTGAGCTGCTGTTGCCAAGCCAATCAGATGCATGCACTAAGTCTGGTACCAGAATGGGAGAGCCCTCAGCAGGCAGGCTTCATCAGACTACCAAAGGAGGGGCAGACTGACACAGGTCGGAAAAGGAACCTATTCAAGCTTTTGTATTGGTCAATACTGAGATCTGACCTTCAAGTGACTACTGCACTTCCAGCCCGGGTAAGATGAAAAGACCTAGTTTCCCAAAGAGGTAAAATCTTTAAATGTCAAACTAAGGAGTTTATTTTTTTTTTCCCTAGGAGCAGTAGGGAAAAATGGAAATTTCTTGTTCAATCCATTACACTTTCTTATTCTGAAAAACAAAACATCTCTGGATCACCTAGCAATATAATGAAGACCAGCTAGTACCTATGGAGCTCAGCCTTTCCTTGGATATAAGTACAGACCTATAGTTGTAGCATTGTGGATAGAGTGTTTAAACTTGGAGTCAAGAAAACCTAGGTTCAGATCCCACCTTTGACACATGAGCAGCTTGATGGCACAGAAGATACAGTGCTGGACTTGGGATTAGGAAGACTTTGAGTTCAAATCCTTTCTTAGATTCTTACCAGCTGTATAACTCTAGGCAAGTTACTTAATAACTGCCTGCCTCAGGTTCTTTATCTGTAAAATGGGAATAATAGTAGCACCTTCCTTCCAGGGTTGTTGTAAAAAATCAAATGAGATAATATTTGTAAAGTTGTCTGCAAACTTTTAAGTGCTATAGAAAGAATTGTTATCATTATTATTGCCTCCTACATGCTGTTGAACAAATGACTTAAGCTCCAGTTTTCTTGTCTATAAAATGATATGTACAGTATCTACCTCACAAGGTCCTGTGAGGCTCAAATGAAATAATGTGTAAAATCCTCTGGGAATGGCTTAGATGGGAGATGCAGCAAACCCAGGGCAAGAGCAGGAGTCTCTGCTTAGCTCCGGTGCAGCGTGCATCCACAGTGCTGCTTCAACGTGTTGTGGCAACCACAGGAATGAGACCCTTTGTGTTAGGCAGACATGTAAAGACCCATGGTCTTTTACTTCTCTGACTTTGGATTCTGCTTAAGTGAACTGTCTGGTGCTTTCCAGCTTCTCCCTTCTGATTTTCCCAGTCCTGTGGCTGCTTACCTGCCAGTGTGACCTCCTCATCTACTCAGGGAGTGTCTGTAAGGCCGATGGTTTCATGCTCTTAGTGATCAAAAAGGAAACCATCTGCCTGCCCATGTGCATTTTCAGTTATTTACAGTGGTGTCACAGAAGACTATGAATTACAAGAACTTGGATACTTTTTTTCTCATTTTTTGCAAATTTTATGCATCAACAATTGGAATATTTGATTATTTGAGGGTATCCATTAGCCTAACTTTCATGTGGTTACTGGTTTTGGAGAAGCAGCAGCAGGAAGAAGCCTTCTGCATCCATTATGCTGAAAAATACCCATTTGTCCTTTCTTCCTCATGGTCCTATTTAATTATTCCCATATCATTTTTATTAATATTTTTAAGTCACATTTTTAATATTTCAGGATTATTTGTTCACTCCAATAGAAGTTGGAGATACTCATTGTATTCAATTATATTTGTACAATGCTTTGAGGGGGGAGGGTGTGGAGAGCTATTGAGGGAGACATCAGAACAGTGACCCTGCAATGTGATCATACCTTCAGAGGCTACAATTTGGCCTCTGGTTTGCTGGAAAGGAAGTACTGTGGGTGTAGCATAAATGTGATGTCCATAGGAAATGAGATGATGGTCCCACTGTACTTTGGGATTGATGGCCCACATGCAGAACAGTGTCCAGTTCTGGATACCACATTTTAGCGATGATAGTCACAACTGGAGCATGTCCAGATGAGGGAGGCAGGAATGATGAGGGAACGCAAAACTCTGTCATATGAGAACCAATTAAAGGAACTTGGAAGTTTGGAGTTTGAGGGGGTAGAGTGTAGGAGGAGATTTCACATCTCTAGGCCCCTACACTACCTGTCCAACCTTTTCTCCTAACACTTGCCAACGCGAACCCTCTCTTCTAATGAACTACCTGAAGACATATTTAACTTATTCTTGCTTCTGCGCTTTGGCTCATGTTTTTCCCTCATGCCTCTAATCCTCCATTCTTATAATACCTTTTCTGTTTTTCTCTATCTGATCCTGATTATCTTTAGTTTTATGTCCTCCAAGAAATCTCTATCTTTCTGCTTCTTAGTATTCCCACATTTTGGGGCTTAACTAAAAATAATACTAATGAGAATAGTTCCTTGAGGGCAAACACTTTCATTTTTTTTTTTTTTTTGGAACTACAGCATCTTTCATACAGTCGACCATGTCAATAAATGCTTGTTGAATGATGGAATATGTATGTATATACTTCTAACTATAGAAACTTGAAGTTTTCTAAAATATTTTACATGTTCTGTCATTGGATCCTCATGACAGTCCTGTGAGATAGGCACTTCAC
Source organism: Notamacropus eugenii (assembly GCF_028372415.1). Lineage (NCBI taxonomy): Eukaryota > Metazoa > Chordata > Mammalia > Diprotodontia > Macropodidae > Notamacropus > Notamacropus eugenii. Next base: position 31,929,923 of record NC_092877.1, on the reverse strand, counting down.
AGGTTTTATCCTCCTCATTTTACAAATGAGGAAACTGAGACTCAAGGGAATTAAGCTCCTTGGCCATGTACACAGCTAGCAAACAATAGAAGCAGAATTTAAACAGGTTTCCTGAAATGGACTCAAGTACTGACATATTTATTTTGTCCTGTATTGTTCTCTAATTGTTTCATCATGTCTCACAAACAAGATTTAAAGGGCATTGAGGTTTCAAAACTATGTTGTATGCTTTTGATACCCTACAGCTGGAACACATAGTAAATGCTCAGTTAATACTTGTTGTGTTAAGTTGAAAGTGAGTTAAAGATTTTGGCGCTGGGGATGATTGTACTAAGGATTAGTTTGTAGCTGGAAATCATTTTATTACAAATATTGCTTCAAAGCCTTTTGGTTTCTAAGTGGCGGTCTAAAGGACAAGTGTTGAAAGTAGTTTATTCTTAGAGGAAGTGAACCACAAATATAATGTCTTTGGAGGGAGTATTCTCAGAGTGATACTTCTTTGGAAATATGAAAAAAATATGTTTCCTGCTGCTGCAGTTATTTTAACAGTCTGTATAAACCATATTAAAGCCATTAGCATTTGTAAGGTCATAACTTCTGCTTAGGCACATAAGGAGACTCTAACAAGACCTTAATAGAAAGGTCTCTGGCATGGTTGGTTGTGGCTTGGTGATCTCTGTGGCTTACCACATGATTGTGATCTCTGAACTCTGGTGATCTGCATTGATTTTTGCAGATCAGAGGGAAGGGATTGATGCAGCTTCCTTTAGATTCATGAATCACTTACAGACCCTACTTTAGTTGACCTACTTTGGGTTTGACCTTGATTTGCACAGTGAAATGTTATTAATATACCCGTGATTAAGCCAATTGTGTAACAAACCAGTGTTTTTTCAACACACACAAAGATGTGCAGTGGGAATTTTTAGGGTTTTACTGCTCCTGCTTTTTAACTACATTATATGGAAAGAGTCTCATTTGAATAAAGTGAAACAGTTATTTGAGCATGGATAGGACACTGGGCAAAGACAGTATGCTTTGATTCCTTTCTAGATGGAAGCTTAATCAGGAAATGGCCTAGATGGCATTCTTTCAAGTAGGTCCTTGAAGTATCTTGGCAACAGTCTCAGGGTCATAATTGGAAGAATTTGGCTCTGTTTGTCTGTGGGTGTTTACAGTGTGTTATAGGGCACTTTTTCTTTTATTTATAGAATATTATAAGCAACAAGCAGCTGAAGGCTGAAAAGTCACTAAATGTGGATTTATTTGGAGCAGATTCCATTTTAAAAAGCACCAGAATAAAAACAGAGTTATTATAAAAATATATTATGGTTAAGCTTGACATCTATAACTATAGGGTTGCCAGTGTCTGTTGGAACCACATTTTAAGGGCTTTATAAATCAACTCTTGTTCAGTCCATGAACTTGAATTTGAGTCATCTTCATTTGGATAGAGGGTGTAGTTATGCCTAAGTGAATAATTGTTTATCTAAAAAAATGCCTACTTTCTAAATTAGAAGGTTGAAGTGCCTGTCATAGTGATCCTAAAAGGCTCTGGTAGTGGAGGGAAAGTTCTGGAAGGTCCTACCAACCTAGAAAAACTAGTTGGCCAGTAGGAGATTTTTCCTGCTTTGGGAATGGTGGTCTGCAGCAGTTCATGAAACTTACAAGGCTTTAGAAGAGTTTGTGCATTGATGGAGGAAGTCCCTGCACTGACTAACCTTTCTTCTCTATGACTTCTGTTCTCTGAGTTCAACATGCCTAGTTCCTTCAGACAGTAATTTTTGGCACAATTCCAAGGCCTTTCACCGTGTTGATTCCCTCCCTCTAGCTTATTGTGTACTTCCTAAAAGTTGGTACCTAGAAGTAAGCACAGTCTTCTAGCTATACTCTGACTAGAGCAGAATATAAGACTGTCTCCTTCTCAGTGGGAGGGATACTATACCGTTTTTGCTGTAGCCAAAGTTCACATTAGGTTTTTTTTGGCTACCATGTGATACTAGTGATTCATGGTGAACTTTAGTTCACCAAAATTCTCAAATCTTTTTCAGACCTTCTGCTGTTTAACCACATATCTATTTTGTACTAGTGAAGTTGATTTTTTTAAACCCAATGGTAAGAAATCTACAAGGCGTAGTGGATAACTTGGTAGACCTAAATTCAAATCTGTGCTTTTTACTAGCCATATGACCTTGGAATTCTTAATCTCTCCTAGCTTCAGTTTCCTTATCTATAAAATGAAAATACTAATATCTCCCAGGGTTGTTGTGAGGATAAAATGAGATTATTTGCAAAGACCTTTGCAATCCTTAAAAAACTGCATTAAGAGTACTAGCTATTATCATACTCATCATTTTCCTGGTTTTAAATTTCATCATGTTAGCTTCAGCCTAATATTCTAGTCAGTCAAGACGTTTTGGGAGCTTTACTTTGATATTCAGTGTGTTGATCACCTGCATATTTGGTAAACATGTCAAGTATGCCTTCCTCCAAGTAACTGTTCCTCTAATGTTTTAGAATTGTTCTAAATTTTGATTATATGTTTTAGAATTTTTTAAGAGTTTGAAGTCTAGCTCATTGTTCTATGGTTTGCAGACTCAGTTCTCTTCTTAGCATTGGCACCATGGAAAGACTACTATTCTATCTGATGTCAGAAGATCTATGTTTGAATCCAAGCTCTAGTACTTATAGCCTGAGTGACCTTGGGAATATCATTTCATCTATTTGGGCTTTGGCTTTCTTAACTTAATTTGAAGGTGAATAACCAAGTGATTTCTAATGTCCCTTCTAATTCTAAATCTGTGATCTTATTTTCATTTTTTGAAAATCGGGAGGCTTATCCTTTTCTGGTTGCCCATTCTCCACAGTTTTTCAGAGATCCCTGACAGCAGTTTGATAATCCTATCTGACAGCTTCAGGACCTCAAGTTGTATTTCTTCTGGATCTGGTAACTTGAGCTCATCAAGGGCAGTTAAGTCCTTTTCTTGAAATCACTTTACTAACCTTGGCATTTAACCCTCTACTACCCATCTGTCTTCTGTCCTTTCCAGTCCAAAGATCATTCTCCTTGGCAAAGAAAGCAGAAATAAACTAAGAGTTGAGTGACAGCTTACCTCAGCAAATAGCCCATGTCAAATACCCAGTGGTGCATGCTCTCTTTACTGGGTTTTTGTATTCGCTGGTTGAGGTTGGCTTGAAAGTTGAAGTCATCTTGAATTGTCAGGTGGGAAGAGCCCACAGATATTGCTAACATCAGTAACTTTCTAGCACTGGACAGCAGCTTCCTGTAATCCCCACCTGATAAACAGTACAATGGCAACTTGTAATAATCACTATTGTTTATAAAATTCAGTGTGCAGACTTTGCAGACTGTCCCTGAACCTTCTCTATCTTAGTGGATCTGCAGATGCCTCAGTCAGCAGCTTACATGCTCACCAACCCTGCCCAGATAGATTCTGTGGATGGATCTTTTTTTTTTCTTTATACCCCTTCTGCTTTTAGAATATGCCCACCAGTTCCTTACTCTTGCTTTGTGTAGTAGAGTCCTTTCTGGATCTTGCTACTGAGAGTTGTATATTTTTTAGTTAGCTGTCAGCCACTCAGATACTTAAGTTATTTGAAAAAAAAGGTGATTCTGCTCTTTACAAGTCATTCATTGTGTGTTGACGACTTATAAGCGAGAATTTGCTGTCATTCTTTTAGAGGTGCCTAGCTAGTATTTTAGAAATCTGGGAAATGTGTAGTTGAATCTGTTTTTTCACTCACTAAGCATGTCACTTATCATGTAAACTCTGTGCCCTATCTGCATGATAAATAGAGGGACTTTAGAGATCCTCTAGTCTAAACTTTGCCCGGATCTCTCCCTCCCCCCCTTTTTTTTCTTTTTTACAGATGAGGAAACTGATAAGGTCAATTGTAAAATTAGGTGACTCACCCTTGGTCATATTCTTAATCAAGTCCAAGAGTTGGGCCTTGAACCCAAGTCTTCTGAGTCCAAGACTCCCGTTCTTCTCATTATATTGCTGAGTTCCTGTCTCCATTCTATGTATAGAATTACAGAATCTCAAGGTTAAAAGTGAATCATTTAGTGCTATCTCTACGTGAACAGAACTTACCTGTATAATTTCCTTTGGGGAAAGTTTAGGATGAAGGGTAATCTCTCTGGGCATGGTTCATGTCACTTTTGAGCAACTATTTATTCGGAGGTTTTCTGCTTCTGCCACTCAATGGGGTTGGTGACAAATGTCTTGGGGCACTAACTGCCAGGCCTTCTTCTCCTGTGGCATAAAACCAGTAATCAGTACTCAGATTTATAGCTGGAAAGGGACCTTAGAGGCCGTCTAGTCTAACCTCCTCATTTCACAAATATGGAAACTGAGGCTTGTAAGGCGTAAGTGATTTGTCCATTGACCACACAGGTAAATAAATAGCAGAGGTGAGACTTCCATGTTCATTTTCTAGACTTTAAGGCTAGTATCTATTTCTACCCTGCCACAAGGTCACTCCACCTCTAATATGGAGCTTGCTGCCAGAACAGGGCCATGAACCATGAACCCTCCAATTAAAATTCTAATGCTCTCCTTACTATCAGAGTGATAACCTGATTCTTTGGAACTAGTCATTGAATGAATTCCAAATCTATCTAACCTATACTGTCATCTAGTCCACACTTAGCCACATGAAGATCACATGAAAAATTTTGTCAAATAATTTTCTAAAATGTATGGTATACACTTTTTCCATCCTTCTGCTTGAGAGCAAAAGGGGAGGAGAGACAGACACAGAGACACAGAGAGAGACAGAGAGAGCATGGTGGATATCCAGACAGAACATGCCTGATACTTCCAACTTGCTTCCTCCATCTTCCCACTTGTGGCACAGAGAATGTGTAGCCTGACCTAATAATAAATGCTTCTTCCCATCCAATAAATAACATATAATCTATGAAATTCTGCCCCAAAAAGGGGGAATTGAAGTTATTCTGTCATAGAAAGTTCATGCTCCATTAATGTTGACTTGGAGTGGTCACTTCTCTCTCTAGTAACTTAGAGAATTTTGTCAAGAACTAAGGTCTATAATTTCAAAAATCTACTCTCTTCTCTCCTAGGAAATTGGGCTGAAATTTGTTCGCCCTTAGTTTTATAGCCACTTCTCTTCACCATTCTTCCTGAGTTTTTGAAAAAAGATGAGGATCACCAGCAGTCCTGTCTGCCAGTTCTTTCAGGACCCTGAGATGTATTTCACCTAGACCTGGTGACTTGATCCCGTCAGGAGCAGCCAGGTACTTTTGCCATTTCCTTATTATTTTGGGTTTCAACTCCCTGCTAGTCATGGTTCTGTGCCTCCTGGAAATTCCAGGAAATTATTCTCCACAGTAGAAAAAATTAAAACCAAGTGATGAATGGTTCTGCCATTTATCTGTTATCTATTATTATCTTATCCACTCTGAGATTTAGCCTAACTCTTCATTAAGCTTTTTCTTGCCCCCAACACAGCTTAAAAACAAACAAAAACAAAACCAACATTCCTAGTTTTTACTCGTCTACATTGTTGCCAGCTTCACTATATTCTGAACTTTAACATTCTTAATGTATTACTATTTTTATACTACTGTGATGCTTTTTTAATTCAGTTTGTCAATCAGTGAGCATTTACTTTTTACTAAGTTGAGGCAGGGAATACAAATACAAGTAGGAAGAACATTAGTCCCTAACCTCAAGGACCTTCCATTCCATTGGGGGAGAACAGTGCATATAGAGAAGCTGAAGTGGAGAGACAGGAGTGACAAAAGAGCCTGTGGGACTGTTGGGGTTTGTAGTAGAAATGGATTGTAGTAGAATGGATTCCATGGTGCTGCCAGAAGAGGAAGGAGACATGGCGAGCCTGTATACCTTCTTTAAATGGAGGTTCTAGGAGGAACCACCCAATGAGAGGGAGGGGCCGTGGGGCAGAAAGAATATTCCTGTGTGTCTATTCCAGGGCCATGGTAGAGGATATTGGAAAGTTGCCTTAGGCCTTCATTTCCATATCTGTTCATACCTTTTTAAAAATTCAAGTTGATCTTTTTACAACAGAGCCAAGAGTTCTGTTGATCTCTTAGTTTTAAAATCCAAGTTGTTTTATGACTTCCTCATGCATCCACATCAGTTTCTTTGTTTGCGTTGTACCTCTCTTGTTTCCTTCTAGAAAGAGACATTTTGAATTTGCGTGTTCAAATTAAATTTTTGAGCTCATTCCATCCCTCTTTAGCTGACTTGTATTTTAGGCTTTGGGATCCTACTTATTCTGAACTCTTTGGAATCCACTCTCTCAAAGTCTGGAAGCCTTTTCCTTCCTTTCCCCCATGAATTCTAAAATGCATTAGTTGTTTCCTTGCAAGATTCCCATCATTTCTGCTTTGGCAAGTGTTTCCTCCTCATTGGTTGAAGAACATGGAATCTCAGAGTTGGAAGTTTCAGAGTTGGATCCCGAATAACAGTTCCTCTTATGGCTTCCTCTGCTTTGCAAAGAATGAAATTATCATTAAAGCAAGTCAGGAATTTCAGCTGCTTTGCCTTTAGCTATGAGAGCAAGAGCACTTTAGCAGATGTCTAGTTAACTAAACTTTGCCATCACTGTTGTATCCTGTGTTTAGTTTATGATCTGTTTCCTGAATTTTTACATCTGGTCTTATTTCATAATGAGCTTTTATATCTTGTCTCTTCCCTTCCTATCATCTCAGCCTTAGTCCAAACCTTCTGTTGGAACTTTGACCACTTTACCTCTTGACCCCTAATTTCTAGGACCACTGTTTTGTTTTGTTGCCCTGACTATTCCTTTCCATCCTCAACATCAGCCAATCCAAAAGCACTTATTAAACTCCTGCTTTTGTACATCCTTCCTTCCTACATGGCTTAAAAAACTTCCATCAGTCTTGTGGAATATTCTCCACACCCTCTTTCTCCCAATCCGTTTTAATGACACTTTCCTAAACTTCTACTCTATAATCTTCCCAACTTTTCTCCCATAATAATAATACTAATAATAAAATAGTAACAATACAAACAATAATTAGCATTTATATAGTGTTTTAAGGTTTCTAAAGCATTGTATATGTGTTATCTTATTTGATCCTCACAGCAACCCCATGATGTAGGTGCTGCTGTTATCCCAATTTTACAGGTGAGAAAACTGAGTCATAGGTTAAGTGACTTGCCCAGGGTTACATAGCTAGCAAGTAGCTGAATTTGAACTGAGGTCATTCTGACTCTCAAGTCCAGTACTCTGACCCACTCTGTGACACCCTAACTAACTTAAGAAACTCACATCTCTGCTGTATAGCTTAGCACTGATGCTGTGTAGCTCTGTGGTATATAACATTTTATCAGTAATTAATATGAAGACATTTCATATTTGTGAAATTAGCAGCTGGTGTGAAGCTATGATATTTGTTGCAGTGGCTCACAGTCAGGATCCAAAAAGATTTCAACTGAGTAGAATGAAAGTAGTATAAAGTAGTAAGAGGAAGTTTCCTGGATATAAACCCAAAGTCCTTTACCTGTATAACAGGTTTGTTTTTTAAGTCCAAGTATAAAATGGAAAAGCCTGGCTAGACAACCACAACTTGTGTGAAGATCCAGAGGTGTCATGGATTTTAAGCTCCAAGAGGAGTCAGCAGTGTGATGTGGCAGCCACAGAGGCCAGCACAGTCTTGTTCTAGTTGCTGTGTTCTGTTCATGAAGCCTCATTCTTCTTTACTTTGAAGTTTTCTTGGGAAGGTTGGATGACCAATTCTTGGATATGGAATACGGAGAATTTTTGGTCAGGTACCTAAAGAGAGAACTCCCAAGGTTTCTTCTAACTCTTAAGGTTCTCTGACAACTCCACCATCACCTGCCCTGTGTGTTTGAATATGGAGAGGTAGCTTAAAGTAATGTGCAGGAATGAAGCCAAGAGGATATTAACTCAGCTCTTATCTCTGAATCTTAGTTACCTTGTCTGTGAAGCAGTATAATAATACCTGTAGTATTGAACTCACAGGGTTCTTGTGTTCAAAAGAGATGATGTTGTAAACCTTATTATTACCAGCCTCAGAGAACTGTTGTGCAGATCCAATGAGATGGTACACAAAAAACACTCTGTAACCTTTTGAAGTGCTCCATAGTTGACCACCAGTATTAATATTAGAAATTGACTTGTTCAAATTGACGCTGGTTTGGTAATCAGAAGGGTTTGAGATTCATAACTGAACTTGCCTCCTTTGTTATAAAGGTCCAATGGAGTAACAGACATAAAGCTTTAAAACCATAAGTAGATGGAGGCTATTAGTGTGTTAAAGAGCTTTGTGACCATAGAATGCTCTAGAAATATGAACTTGTATTCATTGGTTTGCCACAGGTAAGTATTTGGGAAAGAGAGTATATTGGCTCTGACTTCTCTTTGTTTAAAAAATGTGAAGACTCTATAACATTGCTTTATTTTAGGCATTTGACGTTTTGGTTTTTTTAAATTCCCAAACCTAGGTAAGCACATTTAGTTCCCTGTTATGTTTGCCCAGAAATTAAGACAAGGCAGGTTGACTGAGCTTTTGAAAATCATGCAGCCAATCAAAGCCTAGCTAGCTTTAGTGAATGCATAAGCTGCAGGCCTCAGAGACACTGGATTTGGCAAGCTGAAGTCTTCTGAGGGGGCGTGTTGGGCAGTGTTCGCTGTATGCTGACTAACGTACTGCCCTAAGTGTTGGCATGTGGAGCTGAGATGCTTTTGATGATTCCGGTGCTGTCCCTGGGTGGGATTCTTTTGTGTCACCTGAAGCCTGCAGGGTTTAAATTAAACTTTTGTTATTATTCTTTTTTGACAAACAGGACCTCATTATCTTGAACATCATTTCAATGAAGGAAGGTTATTATTGTTGTTTTTTCAAATAACCAAATAATTTCCTTGTGCTAGGGAATGGCATAGAGGAACCATCACCAGGAACACCTTTTCCCCAGTTCCACCTCCCTCCTTTTTATAGATTAATGATTCAGGGTTTGAATGTCACACACATTGTTGTCACCAGTTCCACATTCTTTCCTTGCACAATGTGGTAATACTTTGTTGTTACACCTTTGGAGGACTTTTAAATTTTGTATGGTGAATTTATGTATGTAAAGAGGGCTGTCCCCCCATAGAACATGGGGGTCTTGTATGACTCAGAGAGAGGCAGAGTAGATATCTGTAGCTTCCTCTCCCTCCATCTTTCTCCAAGGAAGGTTTTAATTCCTTCCAAGAGGAGAAGCAGGAAATGGAGGACAGAAGAGACTTGACCACTCTGTACTAAACTAAAATTATATTTGTCTTCTCCCTTAAATATTATTGGTCTAAGTTAGGGGTGGGGAATCTATGGCCTTGGAGCCACATGTGACCCTCGAGGTCCTCAGGTGCAGCCCTTTGACCAAATCCAAACCTTGACTGAATCCAAACAAAGGGATTTGTTCTGTGAAGTTTGAATTTAATCAGAGGGTCACACTTGAGGGCCTAGAGGGCCACATATGGTCCTGAAGCTGCAGGTTCCTTACCCCTGGTCTAGGTGATATAATTTTCAGGTTCACACTAACTTCTAAGTATTCTGATTAATGAGGGAAACAGGACCCCAGTTTTATATTGACTTAACTCCCTACCAAATACCGGTTCCACAGTGAACACACGCACAAAGCAATTTTTTATCCAATTCAATAGCAAAACAGAAGTCAGAGAAAGTATACATAGGAGAATATATAACAAACATTACAGAGTGAAGGAACTCTCCCACTAGGAGCCAGGTAACTCAGCTCAACCAAGAGAGAGGGCCCCAGATCTCTCCCAAGGGGGAGTTCCCACAAGTCTCTAGTGTGGCAAGTTGGGATAGGGACATCATGGAGACTGCCAGCTCCTCTCATTTCAGCTTCTTCCCAGAGTCTTTTCCCTCAGCAGCCTGGAGTGGGCCTGATATCTTTCAAGTTTTTCAGTTCAAGCCAAAAAGTGCGCAAAGTTCAATGAGATTCGATGACTACAGAGCCCAAAGACTTTGAAAAGACTGACATCCTACTCTGCCACTCTTGCCAATTCAGTCCCATTCCTCACACAGGTGCAGGTAATTGATCTTCACCAGTAAGAAGAGAATCCCATACTAATGGGCTTTGAGACTGGGGTTACAGTTATTAATTATAACACCCATAAGAAACTCAGATGCCAGTGGTGATATCATCCTAGGAGGCTGAATTCTTCCATCTGGGTTGGTAGAATGAGTTGTAAAGTAATGGGCCCAAACTTATGTAGTTAGTGAGTAGCAGAGTCATGATTCAGATTCTGGCTGGTGACGCTAAGTTCAGGGTTGTCTCCATTGTGTCAGACTGTCTCCCATAAGCACAAGAAAGAAAACCAGCAGGTAAAAATATAAAAATTTCCAGAGTAATTCCTGGGATCTGTGAGAATTTAAGTAGAATGGCCTGGTAATTTTAATAGTGTGCAAACTCAGTATGAGATACTGGTTTAATATGGCTGTCACCAAAGCTAAGTCTTAGGCAGCACTAATGGAACTATCATTCTGTTATCTTCAGTGAGGGATGTAATAGTCCCACTGTAACTTGATCTGACCCATTAGGAAGTACAGGCATACCTTCACCCTATGTTGGTCATTAGTCCTGCGAAAATCTGACTTTGAGTCTAGCAGCATTTTAGAGAGCTAGCCTTTTCATGGAAATACTATTGTCCATTGTGTGATCAGCTGAAGAACATTATAACAGCATTCTAGATGTTCAGGTAGAGTTTGACTATAACATTAACTGCATTAAGTGACTTTGGTTGGTGTTTGGATTGTCACCCGTTAGCCCTGGCAAGTTGGGGTGTGTCTAAATAAGGTGACTCAGGTGGTCAGGAGACTGGAAACTTACCATGTGAAGAAGAGTGGAAGAACAGGGGATGTTTAAGGAAAAAATAGAGAATAGAAAACTTATGGGAAGATATAATCATTGTTTTCAAACATCATTTAACCCCTGTAATGTGGAAGAGGGCTTGATCTTTACATGGGGTTTGTGGGAGAATAGAAATAAGAATTTCATGAGATGAGAAAGTGTGACTGGTTGGAGAGGTACCATATTGGAGAAAGTGTCCTTATTGAGGGGACACTGGATCCATTTAGTATTAAGAATATTCTCCCATTTTTATGACTGAAAGGCAAGGGATACCATGGTCTTCTTAGAAGAAGAAGCAAAATTGCAGGTGGGACCAAAGGACCATAAAGAGATGTGTGGTACCTTGGGTTCCAGCGTATTACCAATAGCAACTTGCAGGCAAGGTTATTGGCTTAATGAGGTGGGAGAGTCATCTAGTGAGGCCAGAGTGGACAACTGCATACTGCATTGTTATCACTGATATACTTTTTAAAATCAGAAGAAGGCCTCTCATGCATTGGGTGAATCCTCTGTGAAAGATTTATGGAAAGGCATGGAAAACCATCACAGGGGATGCAAAGTCATGGATAAGCTGAAACCCACACTTGTCCAGAGGCTTTCCACACTAATGAGGTTATCACTCCGTTGAAGAACTTGTTTGAGCAAAATTCCACCATCAAAAAACAAAAACAAAAACAGGCATTCCATGAAGTCTTAGTTTAAGAAGAACCTTCTGATCTGGGGTACCGAGAGTGCCACAGTCAACATTAACAGCTTCCATTATTGTATTTTGGTTGTTTTTGTCATTTTTATCATGGGATAGAACTTTTGTGTGACTTCTTGGGCTGGGGCTGAGGGCTTAGCTCACGGAAGACGTCTTTTAAAAATCCTTTTAGGACATGCTGTGCAATACACACAGGACATGCATGGTTAATGAAATTGTGTAAGTTTCTATCCAAGAGAAAGTGAGCCAGCCTTCTGTTTTCTGGATGTGACTGAAAAGAGTGGTTAGATGGGAGAATGGAATAGATTTTATTCTGAAACAAGCTGTTAAGACCCTTTTAATTAGAAGACAAGCTCCAAATGAATCTTGTGAATGAATCAAATATAAGACATACAAGAGAAACCACAGAATTTAGCAAGCGCTATTTTGCAGTCAGATGAAAAAGCACAGATATTCATGCAGGCCTCTGGGCAGAGTGAGGGAACGTGGAGGATCAGCACCATGTGTAGGTGCAAAGAATCAGCTACATCAAAAAAAAAAAATGAAGAAAAACAAGTTCTACATGGGAATCCTAAGGGAAGAGGGGGAGATTCCTTCCTTCTCAAATCACCTTTAACTCCTAGGAAGGAATAAAGGAAATGGGGAATGGAAGTCAGGGTCAAAATCTCATTAAAATTAATTAGCTCTTTCCTTTGGCTTCATATATTGCTCAGAAGTTGTAAGATTCCCTTAGATTTTTATTACAAATTCCAAATAGTATCTTCAGTAATAATTCCCAGATATCACAACATTAAGAGCAGCTAGGTTGTGCAGTGGATAGAGTGTTGGGCTTGGAGTCAGGAAGATTCATCTCTCTGAAATCAAATCTGACCTTAGACACTTATTACCTGTGTGACCCTGCGCAAGTTTCCTCATGTTTAAAATGAATTGGAGGAGGAAATGGCAAACCACTCCAATATCTTTGCCAAGAAAGCCCCAAATGGGGTCACAAAGAGTTGGACACAACAGAAAAATAACTGAACAGCATCACAGTGTTACCATTTTGTTTCAGACTGTTTTCATCAACATCTTTCCCCAGTTGACCATTATGGGCAGACAACTTTTATGGTAAATTGGCATCAGGTTAATTTTTTTTTTAAGTTAATGAAATGAAATTTTATATCTTGCTTCCTTTTGAATGATGTTCAGTAATTAGTATTTAAAGAACATAAGAAGTAGTCTTCACAGAAAACATGCTTCACCAATCTTCCTCCATCTCTTATATTCCTCTCCCATTCTTACATTATTATATTTGTGTTTTTAAGAAGCAGTAAAGACATTCAAAACAATTGGTTCGACTGTGGAAAGAGGTGGGATCATGAAATATCTGACTGTCACTGTCTATAAATGAACCCAACTCTCTCTGTTCACCTTTATTAAAGTATTCTTTCATTTACATTAAAACTATCTTATGAGTTTTTTTTCCCTTCATGTGTTCCCCTTTCTAGGATTCCATGAGAAGTTGACTGACTAGAAAAAACAGGATATGAGAAAAGCCTTTAGGTGACTAGCACTGCAGTGGAGACCTGGATCCTAGTCTGAATCTGAATTTCAAAAATCATATTTTCAGGTAAAGAATCATCCCTAATAAATATGCTCACTTTGTAGCTATTTTTGTGGTTATTGCTAAGGTTGAACTATTCATTTCAGAAATGTAGGTCAGGTAATAATAGCTCATTTTTCTATAGTGCTTTTAGGTTCCTTGGCTTTGGAGAATGTGTCCATGTTAAACAACTCTATCTGAGTTTAAAAAAACAAAACAGAGACTTTATGTAACCCTTTGGGGTCTGATTCCTTGGTCTTTACAGCCAAATATTTATTGTTTTGCCCATGGTAGCCCTAAAAAATATTCTGTGAGATGGCGTTTGTCCTCCATGATAACTGGCTGAAAGATTAGATTTTCAAGATGAGAAGCTAAATGCCCAGCTACTTTTGGGGTTATTGAAGAGGGGAGTCTTACTTGAGTGTGGGTTAGACTAGATGTCTTCTGTCTGAAGTTCTGCCAACTCTGAATTTATATAAGGTTACACCTTTTGGTTCTCCTTTGTTTGATATGCCTCTGAATTCCAGTAAATGAATAAGGCCTGATTGTACTTCTTAAAACTGTGCTGTCTTTTCCCCGGTAGGCTATTTTTGTTTTATGTTTTTGATGATCCTATCCTTTATTTATTTCATCAATGTGAATATCCCTTCATGTTTTAATAGACATAAATGAATTTCTACATCAATTTCTGTGACCAAAAATATGTATCCCCTCATGACCGACCTTTTGCTGGTGAATCTCTCTGAATTTAGCTACCCTGGGCTTTAGAAGACATGCGCAATCTTTTCCTTGACCTGTCTTTAAGGAATTTTCAGCTTGCCAAAAATTTTCACTTACTTGTAATAGTCTTGGAAAAGTGAAGGTACCCTTGATGATAAAGCATTGGGGGTAAACTTTAGTGAAAAGATCCTTTATTATAGATTCACTAGCTATAGCCCTGAGAGGCAGACAGCATGGTGTGGTGAGGAGAGAGCTGACCTCATTGCCAGAAAAACCAAGGTTCAGGTGCTGTCCCTGACCCCTGCCAGCTGGCTGTTTGTAAATAGGCCTCTAGGCACCTCTCTAAGCAAGACCAGAGGTGGTAGAGAAGCTACCTAACTGAACTGATAGAGTTTCCCAACCTGGGAGGTCTCTCTACCAGTGGAATCACAGGTCCTGGCCCTATCCCTACCCCCGGTTGTAGGTACACTGGTATGTAATTACTCAGATACCTTCTAGAGTTCATCTTTATAGCCCTCCTCCCCCTTGGCACAATAGCCTTTTGTAATGACAGGCTGTGTATGTGCTAGAAGGTGTTGAAGAGAAGTCATTTAGTCACTTTGGCTGATGTTATTCCTGAAATGCCCTTCCTCCCTCATCAGCTGTCTCTCTCCATCTTTAAAATCAAGGTGCCACTTTCTCTGTCTGGCAAGCCTCCCCTTGTATATGTATATGCATGCACACATACCTCATGCACACAAATGTACATGTTTACATGCATGCATGCAAAAACACGTGTGTACACGTAGAGAGTTTTCCCTCCTTAGATTACCTTGTATTTGTTAATCTCAGTACATGTTCTGTCCCTCTACCCAACAGAAAGTAAGCTCCTTGAAGGCAGTCTTATTTTCCTTTTTGGGGTTCTGTCACCTTGTACAACACTTTATTTATAGTTAAGCCTTCATAAATGTTTGAAATGAATGGAATAGAATTGACTTATAGAAGATCTAGGTTCCAGTGTTAGAACTGCTGCCAATCACTTATTCCATCACTATGCATTTGTTAAGCACCTGCTGTTTGCCAGGCACTATTCTAGGTGCTGAGAATACAAAAATAAGAAATTCCCCCCTGCCCTTAAGAAGCTTAGAGTCTAACTTTTGTAATATTAGGTAAGCCCCTTATCTCTAATATTTGATTTCTTGTTTTATAAAATGAAGGATTCCAGTGAGATGGTCTATTAGGACCCTGCCAGTTCTAACATTTTGATTCTTATGTTCCCACATTCATCCTCAATCTCATCCAAAGACTCCACTGAATGCTGTATGTTCCAAGTACTGTGACTATATTTATATTGTCAATTTGGCTTTATTAACCATTGCTTAAATCTAGTAACGCTAACTTTATTCCCTTCACAGAAGAGTTTGGAAATTAAAGTCTCCCTGATATTCTGCTAGATATAGGCTGAAGCAAAGGGATCACTGACTGGGATTTCCTTTTGCCTGTAATGATTATGGGATTACCCTTGGCGCCCACAGTAACCAAGGAATCCTAATATCTTGCTGTGATATATATAAAGAAACTCTTTTTTAAATGTTGTTCAAGATGCAACTCGTAGTCCTGTGGCCCTTAAATGCTAGGTAAAATGAAATCTAGTTTTAAAACTTCGCAAGCTTCTATGGTGTGTCTTTGTTATCATTATGCAAAACTTGCCTTCTTATATGATATATTTTCTAGGAAATAACCCAGAGATAGGTGACTTTGTTGCTGTCACAGAATAATTGCCCAGTTGGAATAGTAGTGTACACAAATGCTCACAGAGAAAAATCATTAATATTAAGAAAGTACTAGTTAACAAGGTTTTGTTCCTAGATTTTAAAATGATCCTTTTTTTTGGTGCAGTATGAGAAACATGATACATCAATTATAGTGTTACTTAACTCTTTACGTAGTAAAGACTTATTAAATATTACAGATCAAGAAGCACACAGATTGGTGTATGTTAGAGGCAGAGAAATGTCTTCCCCATATGGAAGAAGAAACCAGGAAACAGGGACAAAACAAAGGCTTTTTAATGTTTTTTACATACTTTAAAAAGCCAGTATTCATCATTCATCATCATTCAGCAGTCTCAACAATGTTTCCTCCTGAAGCACACTAACGCTTTTTATGACTGTACTCACCTCCATACGTTACTCTGGGCAGCTGGGTGGTGTGGTGATAAAGCACTGGACCTGGAGTCAGGGGATGAGTTAAAATTGGGCCTCAGACATTAACTGCATGACCCTGATCACATTACTTAGTCTCTGTCTGCTTCAGTGTCCTCAGCTGTAAAAGGGGAGTAATAACCACACCCCCCTCCCAGTTACTGTGAGGATCAAATGAGATGATCTGTGTAACACTCTTCGTTCAGTGCCTGGAACATAAGAAGCATTTATTTGCATAACTGTGTAAATGCTGGTGGCTGTTGTTATTTTAATTCTTCTGATGGCTTACTTGTGTGATCATAGATCCATTACTGTGGACATTTCTTCCATAGGGCAGTTTACAACTCATCCAAGAGCCTCATCCTGGGCCCCTCTTGCCTGTAACCTTATATAAATTCTCCATAGTTGGTCCACCCGTTGTGCTGGAACCTTTCTGTAGGTGTCTTGACGTAATGTGAATACACCAGTAAAATATGTGGGCTGCCATTAGTTATCTCATGTTATGACTGCTCTACCTCCTTTTCCAGTTACGCATCTCTCTAATGCCATTCTTTGGACCACCATTACATTGGGTGGACCAACTCTGAAGAATTTGTGAGGTTATGGACAAGAGTTACACAGGATGAAACATCATGGATGAGTTGCAATCTTCACTACTGGTAGAAGTATTCATGTGGATCTATAATCCATGCAAGCAAGCCAAGACATCAGTACTTTTTTGGTAATATACCACACCTTATTTGTGACTATACCATGTACCTTTCGGTTATCCTTTGAGTGACTACAACTTGAATTCTTTGGAGACTGTCTTATTCTGTGACTTGCTACTATAAAGCTGACTAAAAGAAATTTTTATGAAAACACATTAAAAATTTTTTTTGGTGTTTTTTTTTTCACATCACTATCACTTCTCAATTATTCTCCCCAGCCCCAATAACAAATGAGTGCAATTAAGAAAAACAAATTAACCCTTTGCTACGTATAATATGTATGCCATATTATACATTTATCATCTACTTCTGCCTTTCCAGGAGGCAAGAAAAATGCTTTACTGTCAGTCCTCAGAAGTCGTGATTACTTACTACTTTGATCAGAGTTCTGAGGTCTTTTAATGTTGTTTTCAAAAGATTTTTTATATGAAAAAATTGGACCATTGTGTCAGGAATAAGCTTGGAGTCATTATGTAATTTTTCAAATATAATCCAGCTTTGTTTCTCCCTTTTCAATTCTGGAGGTAGTTCATTATCTACTACGTCTGTTCAAGATAGATGTACTGATGGACCATCTTTATGGGGTTGTCTATCTAACTGCAAATCATAATCTAGGAAACAAGCATTCTTCATTTTTCTTGTATGAATAAGGCTAAGCACCTAAGTGATTTTGGATTTTGTTTAGGAGGCTCTACAATGTCCTGGGACTTGATATCATCTGCAAAGAGGAGCATCTCCAGGACCTCACCTTCTATAGGGAATTCCTCTTCGATTTAGACTGCACTGGACATCCTCTGTGACCATAGTAAATACCTTTGGTGAGCATATATCTCAGTGTTTTATGCCTCACTTGATATTATTAATCAGAGAGTTTTCAAAGTCATCTCTGTTTTACCTTTTTAAGAATCTTATATGATTTTAACACATGCATGGGAGACACTTTCTTGCCAGGGAGCAGAGCCTTTAAGGTCCTGTCAGAGAGTGTTTGCTGACTATAAGAGAACAAGCACAGTGGGTTCTTGTATTCACCATATCTTTCAGTCAGTTATGTAAATGATGGAGAATATAATTTATGAAAGCTTGTCTGTTTGCTTCTTCATCAAAGATACCTTTTCTAGGTTATTCTTGTAAAGATTTTATAGAAATGGGAAAGTAAACACAAGGCTCAGTAGTTGATTTTTCACCATCCCTTTTTCAGGTAATAATACTAATGTTCTATATTCCCTCCAAATATTGGGTATCTTTCAGATATCTTCTTTCATATATCTTGAGAACTGATCTCTCAGCACCCTTAAAATTGTGTTGCTTTAAGCATGAAGCTCTTCTGTGTATACTAGGGCTTGTCTAGTTCCCAACTTTGTCCCCTTTTGTGCAATTTCTACCTCCTTGTGTAGCTGGCCAGAGGCTGTGATTTTATAATTCATTTGTGGTGGGCTCCAGTGTCATTAATGAATAAAAGAGTTTATCATTAAAACCTTGACTGCTTTTTTTTCTATTTAGGACTCTGGTTAAGCCTTTGATGTGTTTGTTTTTCCTCCTCTGCTTTTTATTACATAAAAGTTTTATGTTCTAAATTGTTGCTGCCTTTGGTTAACATCTAACAAAATATATTATAAGGTGATGGAAGTGGTTTGTATGCGTCTTCATTGTAGCAATTGACTGACACTAGTTAAACTAGTTAACCTTCCTTAGGAAATGATGATAGTCTATATAGTTGTCTGTTGTTTGTTTAAATAGGTGAGATTAAAGTTGCATTCTGTGTCTTCTCATTTTCTGTTCTTCTGATGTGATACTTGTTTTGCTGTTTGTGTTAGCAAGACAGTAGTCTGACTTGCATAGACAGCTGAATGATTCCCAGACGGATTATCAGTCCCTTCATCTATATTACCTCCCAACTTCTTGAAAAAATTGTTCATATGTGTATGGTTTCTCTATAGTCTATAAACCTTTGTCCTCTTGTATTTGTTACTCTTGAACCATGTTTTTCAACATTTTTAATGTCTTTCCATATGCCTTCCTTTGTCCTGAAGTTACCTTGTATTAAAGTATATATTGATTTAATTTAGAGGGATTTAATAGGTTCCTTGTAGAATTTCTATACCTCCTCATCCCCTATAACAGTTGGTATATACAGAAGGGAAAAAAAGAGAACAAGCACCTACTATACAAATATTATCTCATTTTTGATCCTCATAATAATATTGTGACGTAGGTGCTATTATTATTCCCATTTGAGGAAACTGAGGCTGAGAAAGGCTAAATGACTTGCGTAGGGTCACACATTTAGTAAGGCTGGATTTGAACTTGGGTCTTCCTGACTCCAGGCTCAGCACTTTATCCATTGGCCTACTTAGCTGCAGTTGTCTTCATGGTCTTCTTTTTGTAAATGCTTATCTTGAACACTATAATACAAGTGACCAGTTGTCCCATGAAATTAAAAAAAAACCCACGTTACCTATGAACCCAGAATAAAATTGTCTATCTAGTCTTTTGTTTCTCCAATGAGAAGCTGAGAGTCATGTCTTCTGTTTGATATGATTTTCTTCTTGTAGTTCTATGTCCACTCAGTGGTCACTGGATAAAGATTTCACATTTAGAATACCGAAAGTTAAGTTATTGTTTATATGGTTTATATGGTTGAAAAACTGATTCTTATTATCATTTGCTCCCTTTTCTGCTGCTTTGCCACCATCACTGCAGAAATAGAAAGATCCATACTGAACTGAGACCTGTTCTCCATAGCTCGTATGCCATGCTGCTGTCTGGTACCAAGGACTTTCTGTAGCTCAGTTCTCTATCTCGTTCTCTTAGGTTAGGGTCATTCCACCTTCTAATATGCCAATTCATTAATGTAATAAACTGTATTAATATGCTAAGAGGATTGCTATCTTAATTAATGGCTAGGGGAGTTCCCCTCACTGCCTTTCTCCCTTAGCTGGGTAATATGTGCCCTACACTGAGGGACTTTTAGCTACTTTTTTGGTTTTTACTCCCAAATGATTGGTTATGAGGCATCCAGCCTAGTTACGATGAGTCTTTTAGTACTTAACTGGATGGGCCCATGGACACTAGATATAATATGTTACTAGAATCATATCTGAAGCCTTTGCTATGTGGCAAGAACCTGTCAATGCTTGTAGTCCTCTGGAAGTTTTCAAGAACCTAGGGGCCATACCAGATATATCATCAGGATATGTGTTTTCAAACAATTTTCTCTGCTCCCATAAATATTTTACTTCAGAGTTTCATTTTTGTTTTCAAATAAGCTTCATTCTCCTTCCACTGTTACCACCCCTACCACCCACACCCCCATCCTCTCATTATTATTCACCTCCTTTTATGTCATAATTAACCACCTTTTAGCCTTTTTTTTTCCAGTATTATTCATGGCCCTAGTTCCATCCTAAACTTAGGACTCCACATAGTTGTTTTGTACCTTCAGTATTATTCATTGATCTCCATTTCAATTGAGGGAGAAGGGGAGGGAGGGGGAGGAATGAAATATCTTCTGTAAGTGCATTTTGTTGTGTAGTAGTGTTTAGAAATAGCTTTCATGAATCTTACAACTCTTAAATTGTGTTTAGTTAGAATCGATAGAATTTGAAACCTCTTTGTTTCATATTCTCCTTCCCTCTTTTACATATTTTACCAGAAGGAAAGCGAAAGGAAGGTTTCCACTTTTTTTCTGTTTCTTTTTTCTTTTTTTTTTGCTTTCCATATTCCACAATTTATTTCATTTCAACAATTATGTCATACATAAAAAAGAGTAGGCCAAGTCATAAACTTGATAGTATTTTCTTTTCCTCTCCCAGGCTCAGCCCAGCATCATCCCTCATGTAATAGAATAAAATGGATCCCACTATCCGGTGTCATTCTCACTCAATATTACAGACAGAAGTCCTGAGCTCCTTACCTTTCTGGATACTCCTTTGGGTTACCCAACAAAGATAGTAGCATTGTATCCTAGAGTCCCTCAGTGTAGGGCACATATTACCCAGCTAAGGAAGAAAGGCAGTGAGGGGAACTCCCCTTGCCATTAATTAAGATAGTAATCCTCTTAGCATATTAATACAGCTTATTACATTAATGAATTGGCATATTAGAAGGTGGAATGACCCTAACCTAAGAGAACGAGATAGAGAACTGAGCTACAGAAAGTCCTTGGTACCAGACAGCAGCATGGCACATGAGCTATGGAGGACAGGTCTCAAATAATGAGATACTTGATAAGTTTTGTCTAAACTGAATGGTGTAATGGAAAGACTCAGAGCCCAGGGACTTAGATTCTAGTCTTGTCTCTTTTTAAATAGGTAAATCACTTCTTGCTGGGTCTCATTACTCTGCTATAAAGTGAGAAGATTGGGCTGGGTAACCTCTACAGCTTCTCCCAGGTCTGACATTTTGTAATTTCACTTCACAATGTGACAAGGATATAGGAGTAGGACCTGCTATATGTAAGCTTTGTTTGGCTGTGAGATGCTGCTACATTTGGGATATTGGTAGGTGTTTTGGGTTCCCTTGCTGCTTTTGAATGTGATGTTTTAATAACTGAACTTGCCTCCTTTTGTTGACAGTTTCAGAAAATTCAATGGCTGACCAGAGAATGGACATTTCTTCTACAATTAGTGATTTTATGTCACCAGGTCCCACTGACCTCATCTCCAGCTCCCTTAGTGCTACTGGGATGGATTGTAATCGAAAAAGGAAAGGCAGTTCAACTGATTATCAGTAAGTATTTAGGATTTTCTTTTTCTTATGTAAACCTTGTTTAAAAGTGGTCAGATATAAATCTCGGCCTTACCTTTTTTGTAACCTTAAAGGTGTGACCTTATTCACTATAAGGGAAATAAAGAATTGCTCCCCAAGACAGTTTTAGTTTGCTTCTCTTAATGGTTTTTTCTTCTCTTTCTCACTGACTTTTGTGTTGTCTTCCTCTCTTTTCCTACACAAGTTGAAAGAGGAGATTTAAAAGTCAAATTCTACAGTTTTCTAAGGTTCTTCAGTTTCCTCCTCGAGCCCAGGACCTTAGTATTTTAAATAAGGTTCTGAGTAAATGTTTGTTGAATTAAATGAATGGATATGTCTGTGCATTTTGCCTCTGTGCATTCACTGAGTGCTTCCTTTACTGAAGACAGGTTTCTTTTCTGCTTTCACATTTTACACTCATGTCTAAGATTATTCATAAGCGAATGTGCTGATTTTGTTGTCTTGAGAGCAATATTAGAACGCTTGAATATAGGACTCAGATCACTGCTGTTTTATTGACGATATTAGAAATGAGCTTGTAGCTGTTATAATGAGTAGTATTTGTGTTTCTTTTCAGACTTGATGGCTTTTCTTTTGAGTAAGTAAATTTTCATACTTAAATTTTTATATTTCTACCATACTTAGGTAAAAAATCTAAAGAAATAGAATGAAAAAACATTTATCATTTATGGGCAAATCATAACTTAAAACTGCCCTAAGACTTTTTGTGACAGCCCAGTTTTGTTTTTTAATGATTTGAATTATTGAATGTTTGGATTATTGTCCTAATATCCATTTACTAGTTTGGTGGAGTTTTTTTTTTTTAAGAGAAGAAAATTTCCACAGAGTAGTACGTCCTCTAGAGCAAATACTTTCTTTTGGAGAATTATGGTAGAATTAGGGACGTTAAGAATTTCTTTGGAGATGGCTTCAGGAAATCTGCATTTATTAAATTCCAGATAGTTGGAAGGGGGAAAGGCCCAGTGGAATAGTGAGTGTGAATACAGTGCCTGTGAGAGATTACTGCCATTTTCTCTTCTTAGAAAGAGTTGGAAATCTTTGACTGAGATCCTTGTTCCTGCTTATTTTGTGTCGTTAACATGATTCAAATTCCGGATGTTCCACATTGGTCTATATCCACCATTGTGAATGTGAAACTTTGCTCTGGACGTTCCTTTTGTTGAGAATTCTCTCTACCAGGAAGAAGACACCCAAGAGCAAAGGCAGACTTCTCTGTTTAGCCCTGCAGGAAGATTGTGGTAGTGATGAGCCTTCGGGGCCACTTGATGAGGGGTTTTCAGACTTTTCCGTTGATCTTCAGAGTTCAATAAGGCATCCAGAAGAATTCCCTAAAAGAGAAGCAGATTCCCAGCAGACACTGAATTTGTGTCTAGAAGGTTATGTTAGGGCTCTCTTATAATACCTCTGAAAGTAGTAGGGTTCCAGGACATACACACACACACACACACACACACACACACACACACACACACACACACTTGCTCACACAAACACACACTTGCATACTCTCAAAACCTATGCAGTGAGGTTTCCTCTTCTGAAAACTTGAAAACCCAGGGTACTCAGAAATTCCCTAATGAAAAGGAAGCAGAGCATGCAGCAGGGCTTCGGGCCAGCCCCTCTAGTGCTAGTGCTCAAGTGTCTTTCTAGTTCTGAGAAGACAACATTTTTGACCCATCCTAGGACTTTGCAAATAGATGCTCACTTATCCAGAATGATTAAGGAGTGGGCTGTGTTCTGGTTAGATTAATATTCTGCTTCACCGAATGGTACTTTGTTATTGCATATGGATTTAAAAGGAAAAATACAATGATACTTTATATTTATGCTAATATTATGCTAAATATAAATGCAGTTTTTCTTGGATCTGGAAGGCATTTCAGTGACTTAGAGTTACTTCATTTCATCATTTAGGAATGTCCTTTGGTCAGTACTCTTCTCAGGGTTGAGGATGTTGTATAATTTGATTAGTTTGGCTGCTTGGATTCTGTATAAATGGGAACTTTCCATATTATGAAGAAATTTTTGTGAATATCTTATTAACGAGTTTGAATATTTTTATTTTGTTTTGTTTTCAGAGAAAGTATGGATACAGACAAAGATGACCAGCATGGAAGGTACATTATGCATCTTTATTAATGTTCTATATGTCAGAAGATTTGCTGCTGTTATTTTTGTATGTTTGGTTAATTTGCATATAACACAGAGAAATTACTCCCCTTCCCCCCAAATTACAAAAGAGATGGTAACGACCCTTCTCCCAGTCACAGTACCACTTCATGGCATTGCCCAGGGGACAAGGGCCTCAAGGTAAATAAAGAGAGTAGAAGTTGAGAAAAGAAATGGGAAAGAAAATGACTTACACTACCACTAATCTTCTGGGCTTTGTGGGATTTTTCTTTTCTAGGTTGGAATACCCAGACCAGCAGGGCAGAATCAGAAATGCCAGGTAAATGCCCAAACTCATCACATATCTTACTTATGATGACTCATCCTGATGGATACCAAAGAAAAGTTAGGGACAAGGGAGGCAGAAGGAGTTGACTTGTACCCTGCTGGGCCTTGTGCTAGGCTCTTCTCTCTAGGTTAGGTTGACCCCATTCTCAGCTCTTTTAGCAGGTTGGAGGCTAAAAGCATCCCTTCAGCTTTAGCAGATTATTGATTGTTAGAGGGAATTTTAACTTCAAGGGCAAGGAGGTGTCCCCAGACACTTGGACTGTCCTCCGTTCTGAGCCAGAGCAAAGCCTGTATTGAATAGGTCAGCGTTCAAGCCCAGATTGTGGGTGATGCTTTGCTGTTGTAATGAGGCCAAATACCATGCCTCTTACCCATGTATACCATTCAAAACTGTCTGCAGATGTTTCCTGAAGTCAATTATCTCTGCCCTGCCCACTGTTTTTAATAGGGGATCTTTTTTTTTCTATTTCTTCATGCCATGAATACAGACACTTAGGCTGTGTCCTAGCAAACAGGATGCGAAGCTGTGAAATTTGTTTGAACTGTGTCACCAGGGATTTTCCTTACATTGTGTAAGTGGCAGAACTGGTGCTTCTGGTCCCTCCCGTATGGATCTTCTGTCTAGATCAGCAGAGCACGTTTTGATTCTGGTTCTGTTTGCTCTCCACATACAGACCCAGCCTTAGTCTCTGTTTGAGAACAGTTATAGAAGGATGGTGATCACCTCTCAGGGAGATAGTGTCTGCTAGCAAAGGAGATATGACCTGGAAAGGTAATGTTAGCGTTTATGGTGTTATGGCTTAGGAAAAAGTTTCTTCCGTGGCACTGAATGATTGGCATGTAGGTCATCTTGAAGGATAGTGACTTTTTAAAAATAAAGCCCTAGGTCACGGAGACAGTCCATTCGCATTCTACAGGGTGGGGGTTGGGGAGGGCACAGCAGTTGATGAAAGGATGTAAGGGTTATTAAACAGTGACTCATTGAATGAGTCATTGACAGACTATTTTTTAACTAGAAAGGTACCTGAAATATACTTCCTAAAGAAAAACAGGGAGATCTTTTTAAAACTCAAAGGTTGGTAAACTGTGGAACAGATCCCCAACTAATAACCACTGTAAGGGTGGGAGTACTTTTCTTTTCTTTTTCTTTTTTTAAAGAAGGACAGAAAGTAAGAAAGTGAAAACGGAGTGAGAAATAGTCATATTTACCATATTAGTTTGAATCTAGGCCATACTCTAAAATGAGATCTCTTTTAAAGGAAAAAATACATATACTTAGTGTAATGTTCTGGGCCAGTGTATATGAAAAGGAATTAAATTTTCAAGGAAGTGAAAGCTTCATTTATCTTTCTTGAGATTTTTCCCCCTATAATAATGAAATGCCATTTGAGTATTCATCATAGCCAGCAGTTTGAGATTTTACTTTGGGGAGAATAGGAAAAGAACCTATTGTACTAAAAGTATAATTATAAACTAAATACCAGATTTTGTACAAGCCAGATTTGGGGAGGTGAAAGTGTACTTTATATGTGTACTAAATGAGTAAGGTCAAAATAAAAGAGTTGATTGTTGTAATGTTGCAGCTAACTTTAGGACTAAGTAAGATAAGATAATTACAGTATCATTAAAGTTTTCCTAAGGTAGTAGTGAGCCAAAAAATATGTATGTAAAGCATTTTGCAAACCTTAGGTGCTATATAAATGTTAACTATTACTATTATAGTCAAACCTCCAGTTTTGGACATTGTGTAAATTCTAAATTTGACGTATCACATGAACATTTAAAGGAGATACATTTCTGTTTTTGGCCATTTTGTTCTGTGAATAATCGTTTTTATGTTATTGCTTAGGGAAGCTCACAGTCAAATTGAGAAAAGGCGCCGAGATAAAATGAACAGTTTTATTGATGAACTAGCTTCTTTGGTACCGACATGCAATGCAATGTCCAGAAAGTTGGATAAACTTACTGTATTAAGAATGGCTGTTCAACACATGAAAACATTACGAGGTGAGTCATTTATGTCAGAGAATTTGTGTTTTGTTTTCTTCTGTACCCTAAATAGCGTGTTTTCCCATACTTATCCAGAATGTTACAAGGTACCTAAGCAACTATTATCGGTTGCAGATTTTCATCCATTGAAAAATGTACTGCCATTTTATCAATGAATGGCATACCAAATGATCAGTTTCTGAAATTACATATTAAATGCACAGTACATTATAGTGGAAAGGATATTGGTCTTACAGTCAAAAGTCCTGGGATCAAATCCAGCCCAACTTCTATTGAGCTGTAGAAACAACACTGGAATTTAAGTTAGAGGATCTGGGTTATGGCCCAGAGTCATCTTTTATAGACATGTGACTAAGGCAAATTGCTTTGGCACCTCTGAGCCTCCCGTTTTTTTCATCTGTAAAAATAGAGATAATAATACCTGCAGGGTTTTTGTCTGGAACAAACAAGAAGATCTTTGTGACTATTAATACCTATAAATGTCACCTGTTCTTATTTAGCCACAATTTGTAATTTTGATGAATGCAAGGGGAAACAAAAAAGTCCCAGCTCTCAAGGAGCTCACAGTTTTATGGGGCACTTGAGAAAATAGATATGCAAAGAACCTAGCAGGAGAGCCAGCTAAGTCAGAGGATCCTGAAAGGATTTAGAGGTAATATTAAAAGGAAGCCAACACACCAGTGTAAAACGAAGCAGAGTTGCTGCATTTCTTGTCAGTGACTAGAGTGGAACTGTCACTTCAGATTCTGCCACCCATCTATATAAGGAAAGGGTGCTGGCATCTCCAGAGTCAGGAAGAGTGCGTTAGCCTGACATACATGCAAAGGGAAATCTGTGCAAGAGACTGCAGACGGAATAAGGAGATTGGTTTTCGAGATGTACCCGGGAGGGCAAGATGCTAAGAGAATGGCAGATTGTACATAGTGCTTTCAGAAGACCAAGAAGGTGCAGTTATGAACTTCTACCTAAATAACTCATCATTTATGAGAATGGTTTCTATACATATATGGAGGATCCTCACTGAATATAGGTGGTGAAAACACAGGCCTTCAAAGGGTCATTTTTTAAAAATTTAGGACATCTTTATAGTCACACAAGTGGGAGACTTAGAGGATCTTACTGTGTCTGTTAATTTAATAAAAGCATTTGACTTGACAGAACAAGATGTTGCTTTTGTAGTTCTCTTTAAGGTGTCTCTTACACATGTTAAAACAGCTTTGAAACCTGAAAATGACTGTGTTCAGTGACTGAGTAGTAATATCCAGTTAGGTATAAAATAGAGATACATGTTTGTCTTTGGTATTTTCCAGTATCAGGGAAGATGTTCAGCACAAAGTGTAAATGGAAGGATTCCCTATTCACAAGTAGTAAAGTTCTCCAGATCCACATTCATAGATGTCATGATGCTCATTGCCTACAGCTTTGGAACACTATAGACCTTTACAGTGAAATAGTGTAATTACTTTAAAGACATCGATTTAACCATCCATGCAGGAAAAACAAAGTGGATGAAGAGCATATTATTCAGAATATGACTTGCAATAGGATAGATATTTCACTATGTGTATGTGTTCATTTAACTTTTTTGCTTAGCCAGTCTTCAAATACCAGAGGAGCTATACACATCCACACACACATCCACACACACACACACACACACACACTCAATGTACTGATGGAGTGAATACTCACATTAATAAGATCACAGATCCATAACCTATGATTGTATTGCTACTGATAATATAATGCTAATTGCATTCTGTGTGTGTATGTCTGTGTGTGTGTGTGTGTATGTCTGTGTGTGTGTGTATGTACACAGTTAAGGCATTATATGCATTAGAAGATATAGCTGATGCCATATCCTGCATGTATGTCCATGTGGATTACTCTGCAGATACATTATAAGAATCAAAAATGTGTTGTACATAGTAACAGATAAGGAAGCCTCAATTTTTAGCAGAAAATTAATTATGATTCTGAAGAATGAGTCTTCTTCTTATAGTGCCTCTTGCATTTTATTTTATCAAGAATGGGCTTTGATGGTATTATCATCTTCCTAGAGTCTTCTTCATATAATGCCTCACTTTGTAAGAGAAGTCATATTTTCTTTCTTTTTTTCTTGTTTTTTGGAGGCAACTAGGGTTAAGTGACTTGCCCAGGGTCATATAAGTAGTAAGATTTGACCTCAGGTCCTCCTGACTCCAGGGCTGGTGCTCTATCCCACTCTACTACCTAGCTGCCCCGCTTTTTTTTTTTAAATTAATTATGAGAAGGATGAGGAAGCAGAAAGGGAAAGTGGAAATGACATATCCAAACCAAACAGGAAGTCTCTACTACAGTAAGTCTAGAAGTCTCTTGTTCTTAATCAGTCTTCAAATATAGGAGTAAATTGAAAGGCAGGTGCTGATGTGTCTATGGTTGCAAAGATGTATGTTTTAAACTCACAAACACATAGAATTTTCATCTAATCTAGACTTCTCATTTTACAAAAAAAAGAAGAAAAAAGTTGAGGCCCAGACAGGGATTTGATAGGATCATTATTTCTGGAAGGAATCAGAAATCATCTAGTCCAAACCTCCTCATTGTATAAATGAGGAAACTGAATTCCAGAGAGGTTAAGCTACTTGCTCAAGGTCACACAGGCTACAGGGGCCAGGTACAGATTGTGCATTTTCCAAGGTGACAAACCTGATAGAAATGGACCTGAAACCCTGGTCATTTGGCTTCTAGTCCATCGTTGTTTCCAGGCCACTAGATAGCTGCTCAGCAGCTATTAGAAATATAGACCTAAATTCTTTTCTTTTTTGCTAGTAGTTGAAAAGGAACTAATGTATTCTGTTGTGCTTTGATGTCGATGTCTTGATTTGATAGAAGACTATGTAATGGGGGAAAAGATGGGGAAGGAATTTTTAGAAATGAATTCTCAACAAGTAAGAAAAGAGTAGAAAGCCTGAAGTTGTGTTACAGAGATGTAGATCAATACACTGTTCTTCATTCATTATTAATGCAAATCTTAAATTCAATTATATATACCACTTTTCCTTCCATAATTCGTGTTGTTCAATCACATTTTCCTTTTTAGTATTTATTCCATTAAGCAGGCACTAATTCAGGGTCATCTAATAATAATGGTGATAATAGCTTACCTTTTTTTTGTTCTTTGTTATAAACTGCTGACATTCCTCCTGAAGGGTTTAAAAGTGTCAGTATCTGGAGGCAGAAGTCCTGGCTTTGCTCAGGCCCTTGCGGCCATTGCCTGTACCAGGAAATGCATCACTCTGTGTTGCCTGCTACTTTTTTGTCATTTAACTCCATGAAGGGGGACTACCTCGAAGAAGTTTCAGGCGGTGTTCCTATTTAAGGCCATGGCTGGAAAAGTCAGAGTGATTTATTGAAGAACGATTTGCTTTTTTACCCCCCCACCCAAAAAAAAGCCAAAAACCAAACCTGATCTCATCCAGGCTGCTTCAAGAATCAATTGAATGACTAAGAAGGAGAAAAGTTCTAACTTCCTGTAATTATTTCTCAGTTTTCATTTTAATGAGAGGAGCACTTTTCTCCCCCCTCCCCAAGATCCCAGAGCACAACAGTATTCACTGGTAAATGAATTATCTGATATTTTCCAAGACCAAATTTTGCCCAATTAGAGTAGAAGAGAAATGCTTACAATTTCAGTTCCCTTTGTGGACCCAGCCACTTCTAGGAGGTTTAAATAGGAATCTTTTTAAGCTAGCTAGACATTAGTACAGTTTTTCTGTGTGTGTGTTTTTTTTAAAAAATATGAACTGTTTTTTTTTTCTTTTTAAGGTGCCACCAACCCATATACAGAAGCAAACTACAAACCTACTTTTCTGTCAGATGATGAGCTAAAACATCTCATTCTCAGGGTAGGTTGAAATGGCTTCTCACTCTTTCTCCACCCACCCCCCAAATCAATAAATTATTTACCTTTATAAACTTCTGAAACATGACTATGGATAAAATCGGTCTTCAGGAGAACATGATGAAATGATTTAGTATTGAGCTATGAATCAAGTCTCTTCATGCCCTTCAATGTCGTCCTGTTATTCCATCCCAAGACTTTATTTTGTTAGAAATTATTATTGCTAGTCATAAGAGGCTAGACTTTTAGAGCTGAAATCAGTCATTGACAAGTCATTTGTGTGTGTGATTTTCCCAAATAGGGATAAGGAATTTTCACTGTGACATGTTGTATCTTTTTTAAATGTTGAATTTTGGTCAAATCACAGAGTAATGATAATGAAGCACGGTGTATCCAAGCCTGTGTTCAGTGATCCGTGTTGGGGCAGTGACTGAGGGAGGAGCAGAGAGCTGGGGATTTTCATAAATAGCATTCTTTATGCTCCCTATCTGGGTAACAGTAAAAGCAAATGTAGCAAAGTTTCTGTAAGTGACTATTTTTCCTATTTATTTTTTGGCATAGTCATCATAAGATTTGAGAAGAATTGTACTACTTCAGGATGCTGAGAATATAACCTGGGAGTGAAAAAGAGAGAAAAGAAGTAGATTATAAAAAAGCCTCACACAAACTTAAACTGAAATATTCAGTCATTTTTCAAAACATCCAAAGCCTTACCCTGTAGCAGGGATAACCCCATCGAACCTTAGCCAGCTTCCATGGGGCACAATTTGAACCAGAGAACCCCTTAAATTGACTTGTCTTCTGTATCTTGAAGAGTTTTCTGTCTTCAGGCCCCAGACTGTTCCGTGAATACCATGTTCCCTACAAGATCTGGCCTCACCAGCCCCTGCTCATGGGCAGCCCCTGATGGGCCAGATTTACTGCTGCTTGTCCTGCTCCTTGCATTGCTCTTCCTACCCAGCTCCCTCCCATAGGGTCCTGCCTCAGACTCACCACCCTCTTATGTTAGTAGCCAGGGCTTGTCTGTTTGGGTCCCCAGAGTGATGGGGTCTAAATGTGATGCCTAGGAGAAAGTAAGCTTCTTCAGGACAGATCTGCCTTGCTTTTTCTTTTAGTTGTAACAGCTGGTGCAGTCCTTTGCAAAGAGGGGCTTCCCATACATTTAAATTGGGTTAGTCTGAAATGTCTCTTTGAAGGGGCTAAAAGTCCCAGATGTTATTATGGTAAATAAACAGTGTTCCTCCATATGACAACTAGTGAAGCTACAGCCTCTGCTTACTCAGGGGCAGTCCTGTCTGTATGTCTGTATCTGTAAAAGCCCCAAGAAAGAGCTCAAAGCCTTGCTTTATAGTTTAGTTACACTGTGTCTACTGGTACACTGTTAAGCAGTGGGTCTCTTCTGGATGGCTCCCTCCCTTGCTTTATAGTTTAGTTACACTGTGTCTACTATTCAGTTACACTGTTAAGCAGTGGCTCTCTTCTGGATGGCTCCCTCCCTTGCTTTATAGTTTAGTTACACTGTGTCTACTATTCAGTTACACTGTTAAGCAGTGGATCTCTTCTGGATGTCTCCCTCCCTTGCTTTATAGTTTGGTTATACCTGTCTACTGTTCAGTTACATTGTTAAGCAGGGAGTCTCTTCTAGATGGCTCCCTCCCTTGCTTTATAGTTTGGTTATACCGTGTCTACTGTTCAGTTACATTGTTAAGCAGGGAGTCTCTTCTAGATGGCTCCCTCCCTTGCTTTATAGTTTAGTTACACCGTGTCTACTGTTCAGTTACACTGTTAAGCAGTGGGTCTCTTCTGGATGGCTCCCTCCTATGCTTTATAGTTTAGTTACACTGTGTCTACTGTTCAGTTACACTGTTAAGCAGTGGCTCCCTCTCCTGGTGAATAGGCCTCCAAAACTTGAGACTCACAGGTCTGGAACTGGGAGCTTCAGAAAGGCAGGGACAATGTCATATTTATCCTTACCTCCCTTCATGTTAAGCACCATGATTCACACATAGTAGACACTTCATGGTTGCATGAGTCAGGAAGTGAATGTGTACAGCCAGTTATCGTCAGCGTCTCTCCACTCATAAGGTAACCTACACAAGTAATTACCTTATTTCCCCCAGCCCTGCAGAGATAGACAGATATATTCAATCCAGAGAAAACATGTGACCTCTGCAAGGTTGCAAAACGTACACCTTCACAATAGGAGGGCAGGCAAGGTTGGTCATCTGAGGACCTGTGTTTTCAGCTTCAATCTTTTTATTATTGAGTAAAAACCCTTTTCCCTCTGCTAAAGTAGGAGTCTCTTGCTGGCACTTGTATGAGTACAGCTGCACAGGATTGTTATCAGGTGGATGGAAAAGGGGCTCCATTGAATTGGCCACCTCTTTGAAGAGGGAACAATTTGTTTACCTGCCAGTAGCACGTGGGCCTTCTAGAACTTGAATGTTTATTCTCTTGCTCCATCAGGGGCAGGTTTTCAGGACCATAGACAGTGTTTGGTTGCTTTAAAGCTTTCATACTGCCAAGGTGAACAGTAATTTCCCTGTCGTTAGAATTCCTTCAGCACTTTAATCTGGACCTAACAATTTAATGCTTACTTATACCTAGTCCTCAAGTGTTCCTTGTTATAGTCAGACATCATCAGAGCTGGATATGGGACCTTACAGTCTTTCATTCTACATATGAGGAACTGAGGTCTGGAAAGGGGAAATAATTTGTCCAAGGTCAAACACCATAGCTAAGATTAGAATTCCACATCTCTTTACGTTTAGTGATTCATGTTTGGGACTACCAACTAGAGAAGTCGTTAAGTATTAAAATTATGTGATCTATATTTTATACATTTTAAGAGAAGGAAGAAAAATTACTATAAATTGAAAAACAATAAAATGTAAATTTTAGAAAATTTTTAAAAATCAAATGATCATTTGAATATTTTAGTGCTGTTAAGGAATAATACTGTGCATGAATTTTAAGTTGCTCTTTGTTTCATATATTATATATATATGGGTGCATATGTATGTATGTATGTATGGAGAGAAACAGAGACAGAAACAGAGAGCTGTAGATTTTTTTTTTATCTAGCATCCATTAAGCACTTCCTAGAGAAGAAAGCAATCATTTGTTAAGTGCCTATCATGTTCAAGGCATTGTGCTCAGCACTTTACACATAGTGCTCACTATCCTCACAATAACCCCATAAGGAAGATGCTGCCAGGACCCCCATTTTGTTGTTGTTGTTCCGGAAACTGAGGCAAACAGAGCCTATAGGTTATAAACTTGCTCAGGGTCACACAACTTCTTAAGTGTCTGAGGTCAGATTTAAACTTAGATCTTCCTGAGTCCAGGCCCACTGTGCCACCTAGCTGCCTATGTGCCAGACGCTTGGAAAAGATTTTGTTGCATAAATATTTTTGTTATAAATGGGACTTACTGTATTTGTATAATCATTATCCTATAGGTCCAGTAACACATTACTGCTTAATGAAGAACTTGGTGAAATTCCATTGTGAGAATCTGTATGGCATTATGGGATATGGGAAATGTTTTGTTGTGATAGAATTTTGTTTAAAAC